>NW_028258377.1:1250000-2500000 GCF_053883595.1 Heterocephalus glaber
TAAATGAAGGGATAAAAAATATAGTATATATATAAACAATTAAATATTATTCAGCTTTAAAAAAATAAAGAGATTTTGTAATTTGTCACAACATGAGTGGAAATGGAGGGCATTATGCTCAGTGAAATAAGCAAAGTACCAAAAAGCCCCAAATACCACATATTCTCACTTATATGTGGAATCTAAAACAATGGGCCAGGGATTTAGCTCAGGGGCACCATGCTTACCTCGCAAACATAAGATCCTGAGATCGATCCCCATACCTAAATAAATAAATAAATAAATAAAACAATGGAACTCAAAGAGACGGAGAGCATACTAGTTTTACCAAAGGCAGGGGCAGTGAGGGAAAGGGAAGATTTGTGACCAAAAGATGGTACAAAACAGTATTCAAAAATCATAGCATTACTTTTTAGCTCATAAACACATACAACTATAATTTTTTAATTTACAATAAAAATACAAATTTTTTAAAAACTAGTTAATAAATAGAAATTCACTTTACAGAAATTTTCTTCAAGTCAAGATTTGTTGTCCTAACATCTTGCAAAAAGTCAGAGAATCTCATCAAAACAAACATACGGTGAGCTCATATAGTATGTACTCCAGGTCTACCCCTCTGGAATACATGTTTATATTCCAGGAGTGTTTGTAATTTTTTTATGTTTTCTATTTATTTATTATTCTTTTTATTTATATTTTTGGTACCGGGGATGGAACTCGGGTCCTTGCACTTACACAGCAGGCGGCGAAACCACTGAGCTAAATCCCAGGCCCTGCTTTCTATTTATTTTGAGCCTAAATCTCTGGGCCTTAAAAATGCAAGGATTGGAATGAGATAGTATCTAAGATCTTTTTCAACTCTAATATTACATGATCAGGATATTAGTCTATTGGAAACTGATTAAATTCTAGTATGTAAGGATTCAGACCCCAGAACACAAACCTAATAACTACTCTGTTCTCCAATGGTGATTAATTGGTAGGAAATAGCTTGTCTTCAGTTCTAGTGGTAGAAAATTTCTGTAAGTTAGCTTCCCATTTGTACCTTAATTCTTTGGTTATAATTCAGTTTGTCCTTTTCATATGTAAAGTTTATGTATAGATATCTATTCTTATTTTAGGAGACCACACATATGGGAAGAGAGATTGAAGTTTTACTTATACTAGCAGCTGTCTTGGAAATTAGCTTTAAAAATAAAATTCTTAATATCCTCCCCCCCTAAAATAGAGTTTTTAGAAAAAAAATTATTGTTTTAGGATAGTCTCCTTTTGACAGGTTCTGGCAAATTCATTGTTAATTCATTGTTAATTAAAAATACATTTAAAATTCAATTTTTTGTGCTCTTCAATCCTAAAAGGAACTCAAATAACTATCAATAGCATTTTGTTTCATAATCTGTTACTGTGAGAATATACTGCACTTTACATTGCCTGCAGAAGCACTTGTAAAACTTTGCAACTTCACAAAATACAACATTAATTTTTAATTAAATATCACAGACTTCATGCAATTGGGAAATCTCTGCAAAAAGACCCAGAAAAATGAGCAGAAACTCACACAAT
Organism: Heterocephalus glaber; assembly: GCF_053883595.1. Lineage (NCBI taxonomy): Eukaryota > Metazoa > Chordata > Mammalia > Rodentia > Bathyergidae > Heterocephalus > Heterocephalus glaber. The sequence continues at coordinate 1,251,567 of NW_028258377.1, forward strand.
TAAGAAAATTGTAATTTTGAGCTTACATCCAAATCCCATTGAAATACACTTTTTGGCCTATTCCTGGGCTACTGTTTAAAGTTTTTTTAATTGATTTTAATTTTGAAGTTTAATACTAAACTTTTTGATTGAAATTTAAATGCTAAATAGGGAATTTTTACCTTTAAAATGGTGAAACATAAGTACACATATATATGTATAGGTTTTTAAATTGTTATTTTTATTAGCATGTTTGTAATATGTAATGATTGCATTCATCATGGGGAGATGGTATGTGTATATAACACATCTTAATTCTTTTTATGTCTCCTTCCTTTTTCTCCCCCCTTCTCCCATTATCTTGGTAGAGTATTTGAAAAATGATAATTAAAATGGAAATCTTGAGATTAGAAAAATGCTTGGATTCCAGACTGAATTAATGACTTATTCAGATTAATGAGCATTGGAATCGTGCATATCCTGTGTGGTTATATGAAATAAAAATTAAAACAGAATCTACTGTATGAGTGAGTCTGTGAGTACTTGAGAAAGTAAAAGGAAAGTAGTAATTACATGGCCTGTACTTAAAATGTTCATAGATGCCTTAAGACTGTATCTTTCCCTTTTAGATCATATTTTTGAGAAGATTATCAGATACAACAGTTACCACAGGAAAAGTTACCATTATTGTAGTATATTTTTACTGGTATGTTTATTCAACTATGTGGAAACACTATGGGAATAATCAAAGACATATTAAAGGGAAACATCATATTGCATTGAATATTTAACTAATTAATGCAATAGATGTGAGTAATGATTAAGTGGATGTCTGGATCCTTTTTCCTTTTGGTACCGGGGATCAAACTCTGGTCCTTGAATCTTATTGTCAGTAATTAGATGGGACATATTCTGCATTCTGACTACAATTCAAGTACAAGCTTGCAGTTACTGAGGCAATGGATCTAGTCTGGATGTTTTTTGTTATCACAGGCATTTGGTTTGCAAATATCACAGCATTTAAAGCTGGATGTGCTTCCTGGTGTAATATATGAAGAAAGTGATAGATGATTACAGGATTAATGGCTAGAAATAATTAAAATGACACTACTAAACTCTGTCTTTTCAGGGAAAGAATTCCAATTAAGCCACATCTTCCTTCCATTATCACTCTCCTGCCAATTAAATCTGATGTATTTTGTCAGTTTTATACAGATGGAGCTTTTAGTCCTCAATAGACTCAAGAATTTACATTTTGGCAGGATTATAAAGGGCTCTGTCATTTAACTTTTATATACCTATAAAAGACTCCCTCAGACCTTCCTTTCCCCACTTCAGAATCTCTCCCATTGTCATCGAAGACATCAAAAATGTTTTTTATTGATGAAAGTGATATGGTGCTTGTTAACACTTAACATTTAGCATTTTCTTGCAATGCAGTTATGTAAGAAAGAAAAATTCACAATAGTTAGAGTATATAACATACCAGTAAGAATTCTAGTGTTTATACACATTTAAAGTGTCACTCTTCATGGAACAAAAGTGAAGCAGAGTTGCCTTCAATCTATACCTTGTAAGGCTCTAGCCAGATAGACACTTATTGGAGGCTGTGGATAATCACCACGGAATGCCTCAATAATGGTACAAAAGCTTTTAGGGGAATATGAGTAGTAGGGAAACATGATGAGAGCACTCATTTAGAATTATACATAGACTTAACTCTTTAATTACAGAAAACTGGTCATAGAGACAGCAAATTACATTGGAAAGATGTTCTAGAAGTTGATCTGAGTTTGAATCTCAGCACTATATTTTACTGAATTAGAGGTGATATTTGATCTTTAATGTATCTATTTCCTCATACTTTATATGAGAATAATAATATGGAGTATTTTGGTGGAAATTAGAAACTACTGGGAAAGCACCAGTCACAGTGTGGCATCAGTTTCAGGTGTGTGGGTGAAGTGTGATTGTCCTATTGGGGATATCACTGGTCATGCTGCTGTCCAGAAAGACAAATCACTCCTGGTGCCAGATGTTCTTTCTTGTTCCTGGCCTTGTTCTTGGAGGAGTGAGCCTGTGAGTTCTCATACAGGCATTTCTACTGATCTCTATATCAAAAGTTTAACAGTAAGGAAGCTCTGGAAAAATAATTATGAAACCAAAGGCTAGTGATTATTCACATCTATTTTTCTTGTCCCTTCATTTCTTTCTTTCTCCAAGTCATTGATGTAGATAATAAAAATTTACTATGAAAGACAAAATAGAGCATATCAGCTCTATTCTTCATTCAGCTTTGAAGAGAATGGTAACAGAAACATACAAATATATTACCTTCATATTTGGAAATGAACTATTTTATCCTGTGTTAATGGAATAGATACAAATCTTTTAAATTATTTGTAAATCTATAGTCTTTGTTGTTATTTTCTCATTGTTGTTTTACAAATAAAACTTTTTGTAATTGAAACTCAGTCACAGAATATTATATTTTTGGCCCACCACAAATCTTAGATAGTAGTAATCTCTGGTAAATGTTGTAAAAGGTACAGTTAAAAGAGGATATTTATCAATTTATTCACATTAGCACAAAAACATTTTTATGAACTCCCTTATTTACAAAGAAACTGCCTCTTGAACTCATATTTTCCTTCAGCTATGTTCCTAATTTCTGTGTTTCTTGACAGCAAAGTTGCCCAAATTTCACCAATGCTCAAAATCTCCATTTGACCTCCCTCCAGTCTTTCCTATCTGATGGAGTTTGTCAGTGCTATCTTCCGAATCATCTCTCATGAACATATCTATGACTTCCACGTTGCCACATTAAATGGTTTTGCATTAGACTTTATCCTGCTTGACTTATGGAATTCATATGATGCAGTGACCACTCCATTCTCTTCTACTTGAAGATTTTCAGCATTTGGGTTTCAGGAGATTATTTTCTCCTTATATTTATTTTACCAATATGTTTTTTTAGTCTCCTTTGCTTATTTCTCTGTATCCTCCCAAATGAGGTTTCTGGGCTTCATCTCTTTCTATTTCCACTCTTTTCCTGTGCAATTTCTTTCAGGATTACTGAAGATTCTTTAATAAATGTTTCTAGCCTGAATCCCCCCACTACGCTGCAGTTTTGTCTTCATGATTCACTGTTAAATTCGCCACGTTAGTTACCTCCTGCACTTGCCTTTGCTTCCTCCTTCCTTTGCAGACTCCTCGTGTTAGCCATGAGAATTCCAGCCTTTCAGTTGATCTGACCAAAAAACTTGGAGACACTCTTGATTTTCTTGTCTCATACCTCATAGCCTACCAGTAAATCCTATTTATCTTATTTCAAAATATACACAGAATCTGACCACTCCTCGCTATTTGGAATGAGGTCCAAATCATCATGGCTCTCATGTCATGTATTGAAATGACCCAGCTGGAATTCACTGCTGTGCTCTCCTTGTGCAATCTAAGTCGGGTCAGTGACCTTTCTTATGTAGTTTTTTCAAACCTTTGTTTCACTCTCCTTCTTATGTAGTGGATTATCCAAAGGCCTTACAATTTCTCCAAAATCCAAAATGACCTGCCCTCCCCCATGCTCTCTCTGACTTCATTTCCATTGAAGCTGTTCTACCCTCTCTAGCTTCCTAGCCTATTCCTCAAACAACCTTTCACCACCCCAGGGCCCACCAGTGTTCTCTTCCCATCACCTGCCACTCTCTTTCCTCAAAACAAAACTTACTCAACATCTTGTTTCATTCAAGTCTGTGTTCAAACGTTATCTTGTATCTCAAGCTCTCTTTGATAATGTCACGTCTCAATCTGATGCAGCCTGTTTCCCTCATTCTGCTTTCTTTTTTTCCCAGAGACATTTATTATCTGATCTTTGTTAATTTATTGTTAAAACTTCTACCTGCTCCATTATAAGGTCTTGGAAAGGTTGAATTTTATTGCATTGCTGTGTACCAGTGCCTAAAACAGAGCCTGATAAGCACTGAGCACTCAATAAAACTTCAGTGAATAAATGATTAACTAAATTATACATGACTTAATCACTGATAGAGAATCCATTCCAAATTTAGGGGATCAGAAAAGATTTTCTTAAAGTGATTTGTAAGCTGAGTAATAAAAGGCAAGTAGGTGTTAACCAGTTGAGTAAGAAGGAAAAGGGTACTTCAGATGGAGGAAAGTGAATATGCTAGCTTTCCTGATATACTTGAGGAATTAAAACAGTTTATTCTAACTGATGTGTAATAAGGTACTCGGAGTGGGGAATGCAAGTCAGAAGTGGTGATGTATATGATATAAGGACAAAGCAACTTGCCATGAAGACTTTATTTGTCACGCTAGTAACTTTGCTATTTTTCCTGAGGGAAATAGTTGACCCTCAGGAGGTATAAGGAAAGAAGTGACATGAATTATTACATCAGCTGTTATGTAAAAAATTGACTCGAGACAGAGAAGAAAGAAAGCAAGATCACCCAAGAAGGTTCTTGTGGAGATATAGGTGGCTACCTGGAGAGGGAAGTGGCAGCGGAGTTGGAGAGCAGTGGTTAGAGTTTCAGAAAGGCAGAAGCAAGCAAGTGATTGGACATGATGATGAAAATGAGAAAAGGAGGAAGGCTTTTTAGGATCTAAACTGAGAATTTATATTTAAACAAACAGAATTTCCCACCTATCTTTTCACATGTCTGAATTTCCAGTAGATTTGAGATAACCATCATATGTGTTCTTGCAGTAGACTTTACATATTTTCTTCATCTAAAATTTATAAATTTATGAAGTACTATTCCTTTACAGAGTATCAGTTAATTGTAATTTATTTGGAATACAGACCACAAAAATTTACTAAGCCCTTAACTTGCACTTAGACTACAAAAGTATAAACCATAACATTTTTTTCTGATGGGTTTATTACTAAAGCATGCTTGAAAAATAAAATTATATATATTTACTGTGTACAACATGATTTTTGATATATTTAATAAATTGTGAAATGATGAAATAAAGCTAATTATCATATCCATACCTATAAATGTGTGTGTGGTGAGAGCATTTAGGATCTAATTTTGGTATTAATATTGAGATGGTTGAGCCAAATAAAAATTAATAACAAAGAAGACCTAATTTCCTAGTAATTTTTAAGTATACTTTATTATTAACTATAGTCACTCTGCTGTTTAGTACATCTCTGGCACTTATTCATCCTGCCTCACTGAGATTTAATTTTTGTATTCCTTAATTAACATTTCCCCATTCCTCCCCACCCTACTACGGCCTGCTCTGCCCCAGGCAATCACCAGTCTACTCTTTTTTTTTTTTTAAGCAAAACATTCATTGGTACATTTTAGATATACATAATGATAACACTCATCATAGGGAAATTGAGCCTCTACAATATATCTTGCCTCTTCTTTTTTCTACTCTTTACTTCTGAAGATTTTTTATCTCATACACGTAAATGATATCAAATAGTATTTGTTTTCTTGTCCCTGACTTATTTCACTTAGCATAATGTTCTCCAAGTTGATCCATTGTCAGAAATGACAAGATTTCTCTCCCTTTAAGGCTGAACAGTATTCCATTGTGTATGTATACGACCTTTACCACTCATCCAATAAAAACAGTTATATGTTGGGTTATGTGTGTCATAAATATTTTAGTATTATAGAATATAAAATGGATCTAGAAAATCCAACAGTCTTATTGATTTGACTAACAATATATTTCTGCAACTTGAGGACAACAACAATGTAATCTTAATATGGTAATTGTCATTTAAAAACACTGGGGAGGAGACAGGTGGGGAGATGAACCCCGGGTCTGGTGCATGCTGAGCACATCTCTATATCTGAGCCATGCCCTGACATATATCCTCACTGAGGTCTGTGCATCAAGCATTACCCTAAGTACTCTGCCTGCTTATTTAATTTCATCATTATTAGATTCTGTAGAGATAAGTGCTGTTATTATTCCTATCATTCTGGGGCAAGGGAACTGAGATTCAGAGAGGTAAGGTAATATGCTACATGTCATGAAGGAAGCAAATTAGGGGGCCAAAGTAAATGTCTTCTTTGACTACAAAGTCTGAGCTCCTCCAGTGAGACTCTTGCTTTTCTACCTATGTCATTTTCAGGCTTTTTAAAGGAGCTTTGAAACAATACGGATTTGCTGACAGCTGTTATGAAAAATCTATGACTTTTCATACATTCATCAGATGTGTACTAAATTTCCTCTTAATATTTCTAATTATCACTCATCTCACAATGGTAATCAATAAGGTTTTTATTGAGTTTTGTGACCTTCACAGATTTATGAGTTCATATAAAGTCCCTCAATTGCTACATAACTAAGCATCACCAATTATATTCTTTTAATCTGACAAATGCATGATGTAGAAATCAGTAATGGTATGAGAACTCTACCCTTGATTCTCTGTGTTCATTCTTTTAGGTTTCCAATGCTCACATTTTAATTGCCTTTACTATCATAAGAGTATCTCTTTGGCAAGTTCATTACATATGTTCTTTGATCGCATTTAGAGACTTTGGAATTGCTGTTAGGCACATTTGAAATAATTAAGAGTTTATGTCTGTGCTGATTTTATAACAATTGTAGTTTGTTTCTCCACTGAATTACTATGAATCAGCATATAACAAGCAGTTGGTGGGTAACAACTATCTACTCAATACATATTTCCTCTTAGAAAAAATAAATTTTTAATAGGTCAAAGATGAACTACAAAAAGATAGTTAACATCTATTATCTCTGAAATTAAAAAAAGAAGCATAAGTACATATAATTTAACTGGAAAACATTAAAGGAAATTGTTAAAATTAATTTCTGGGACTCAAAATTGTTGAATAGGGGCCAGGGATTTAGCTCAGTGGTTCTGCTGCCTGCCTCTCAGGCCCAAGGTCCAGAGTTTGATTCCCATACCAAAAAAAAAAAATTGCAGAATAGTGTTGGGGAATTTAAAGGGACATATGTAATCAAAAAAGGTTCAATTCCTAAAACCCCAAGGAAGAAACTTTATTTCTTTTATATTCATTAATTCAATTTTCTTTTGAAAAATAAAACAGTTACTAAATTTATACAAAAGATAACTAAAGGAGTCTGTACCAAAAACAAAAATAATAACTTTCCTAAAAAGGCAAAAGTGGATCAAACTATGGTGTTTGGAGTAAAGCACGGTAAATGTTTACCTGTGTGGTAATACTTGGTTATACATGGAGTAGGTAGATTCCCAATAATGAAGGCAATTGAGGCATAGTGAGATACATAAAGTAAGCAGTAGTTTATGATTGTGTATCTTCTACATTTTCTGCCTATAGAAAAGTTTATAATTTGATATAAAGGGGTCTATCAAAGATCTTTCTCTTCACCTGATGGAAAGAATGTCTGTTAATAGCAATGTAGGTTAAGAGTGTACATATTTCTTACATAGCAGGTTTTGTATTTTTCAAAAGCTTTATCAGATGTTAGATGTCTACCAGTATTATTAGTAACAAATGTCATGCACACCTAGGTAGTTAATTGATACCATCTCTCTCTTTAATAAAGCCTGTGATAGAAAATATTGTATGCCTTTAAAGTTTCAAGGAATATGGGGTTTACTATCAAAATCTAGGCTGAAAATTATTCTCCCTTAGATATTTATTTTTCCTTTTTACTTATTTTGCAAGATAATTGAGGTACAGTTGATTTTCAATAAGCTTCATAAATTTAAATTATATAATTTGATGAGTTTTGATGTATTTTATGCCCATGAAATCACCATGTCAGTTAAGATGATGAACACATCTGTTACCTCAAAAGTTTCCTTCTGTTAATTTTAATTAATTCCTTCATCTCTGCCGGATTTCATAGATCATCAGTTCACTTTTGTTGCTGTTTATCAGTTTTTAATTTCTAGAAATTTATATACTTGGTAATTTACAATTTATATTCTTTTACCTGTCTTCTTTCAATCAGCATATTTAAGATTTAGATATATTTTATCAATAGTTCATTTCTTTTAATGTTGAGCAGTATTTCATTGTGTACATGTATGTCATGATATGTTCATTCTTCTGCTAATGGACATTTCATTTTTTGCCATTTTTGGTAATTACAAGAAAGTTGATATAAACATTTACATATAAGTTTTTGTATGGACTACCATCATGCCTCTTCTGTAAATACTGATATGTGGAATGGATGGAAAAATATTTAACTTTCTAAGAATAACCAAAAATTCCCCAAAGTAGTTGTATGATTTTAAATTATCATCATAAATGAATGAATATTCAAGCTATTCCATACCCTTTCCAATACTTGTTATAATTAGTCTTTCTAATCTTAGCTTTCTAAGAGTGTCAGTAATGGTATCTTATTAGATACCCAGTTGGTCTAGTACTATCTGTTGGAAAAACTCAACATTGTCAATTAAATTGTTTTAACAAGTGTATTTACAATTGACAGATTATATATTGGTGGGACTTATTAAATGCTCTGTTCTGTTCCATTAATCTAAATTTCTATCTGTCTCCATGTCAATACATAAATAATTGATTCATACAATTTTACAATACATGAAATCATAGAAGATTAAGTCTTCAACCTTTACTCTTCTTTCTTAAAATATCTAGATTTCTTTCATTTTCATAAAAATTTTAGAACCAGCTCATTATGTTCTACCAAAAATACCTTATCTGTATCTTATTTTGAACTGGTCTATGTTGAATCCATGGATCGATTTGGTGAAGACCATCTTTTAAACAATATATGAACATAATACACCTTTCCATTTATTTAGAGCATCTTTAATTTTCAACAACATAATTTATTCTTCAAGATATAGTCCTTGGAAATCTTCTGTTATATTCAGTCATAAGCACTCTTATTATTTTGTAGATACTATATATAGAATTGATTTTCAAATTTCATTTTCCAATTTTTATTACTAATATATAGAAACAAGTGATTTTTAATATTATATTCTATGACTTCATTGAATTTTCTGATTACTCCTAGGAAATGTTTTGTAGATTCCCTAGGTATTTCTACAAAAATAGTCACATCATTTTCAAGTAGAGACAATTTTACTTCTTCTATTTTCAGTTATATGGTCTTTCTTTCATCTTTTGTTTTTATAGTGACATTTCCTTTTTGAATTTATATTTGAGAATATATTCTAAGATTGTTATATGTGCTAAACCTGTATTTTTAAAGGTGTGCTGGAATTCTTTCATACTGCCTCTTCACTATCAATTTTAAATACTGGGGATTTCTATGACAATAAGAACAGTGAACATGAAGTCTAATCTCTGAAAAAATTGTTAAATGCACAATATAGTATTATCAATGGAAAACAATATTGTATATAGGATCTCTAGAACCTTCTCATCTTGCAGAAGTAAAATTTCATAAGCACTGCACAGAAACTTCCTATTTCTTCCTCTTCCTAACCCCTGACAACCAGCAGGCAGAAATCCATGACTGTTCTGACAACTTGCCAGTAACTATGAATATTTCCTTCATATACATAGTTCATTGCCTAGCCTACTCCAGGCCAGAGAACCACTAAAGCATATATTTCAGTGATTTAGGGCAGGCTCCATTTCCAGAGAGAAAAGTCTCAGGAGAATATAGAGTTCAAGATGTTGATGGTTTAGTAAACAACAAAGAAAACCCTGACATATGGACAGCCTGGAGCTGAAGCCTGAGCAGGTGGATTCAGTTTACAAAGGGGAGAAGAATAATGCCTGCTGAGCTTGCTGAGGCAGCTCTATTATTTCACTTTCCTCTGGTCATAGCTGTGTGCCTTTTAGGTCCTCATCATTTTATTTTGCTCTCTCTAGATGAAGATTTAAAACTATGTAGGTTACAGTATTCAGGAGAGAAAGAATCTGCCACAAAAACTCAAGTAATTGGGCCAGTTTCCATGTAAGGTGTAGAGATAGAGAGGTCTTTGGAGCACAGAAACTTCTGTGATGTAAATTGTAGGGGAAAAATTGAGAGTAGAATAACACATAGATTATGGGGTTTTACATTTGAGAGGAAATGGGGACCAGGATAGCAGGGTGCTGTTCTGGAGATATCTTGCTAGTGTAGTGTCTAATAAGCCATTTGGTGGGCAGTTTCTTCCAACACATGTTTGAGTTGCTTTTTCATGAAGCCAGTGGAACTGAAGTTTATAAGGTCCCTTAGAGAGATCCTACCGGTATATCCAGAGGTGATACACTCCAGTAATGTTCAAAAGAGGCTAATTTAACTACATTCAATTGGAATCACTGCGTCTTCCTACTTCAGCTGCCCCTCCATCACACTTCCTGCTCTTGGAGGTGGAGTTATGACCATGGATATTGAATTTATTCTTCTAAGTGGAAGTGGAATTGAAAACATATCATTTTAACTATGTTTTGAAAAGCTGTTCTGGAATATTTTAATATCAGAAAGCAATTAACTAACAATAATTTCTAAAAATTTATTAGGTCAAAGTTTATGGTGAATTCCCCACCAGGGCTCTTTTTCAACTTTATATGGCTAACATATCATAATGTTGTTAACGGATAAATTTAATTATAAAAAAAGATAATATGTCAAAATCATTTCTGGGTATCAGAATAACATCCAGAGAAATCTCTGAGTTTCCTGGGTGTTTTGATGAGACTGATTAGGTTCTGCACTTTTCTTATGAGAGAGCTGGATGTTGGCAGAGAGCTAAATTTTTTTCTATGAGATAGTTAAGACTGTAGGAGTGAGATGCATATTTATAGTCTGGTTTCATTTAGTTAATTGTGGAAGAGAAGAAAAGAGAATATATTGTAACTGAATATTTGAGGAGAACTTTTATCAACACTGGCAACTCAAGTTATAAAGATATATATATCTTTATGTATATACATGTATATATATTTTGGCAACTCAGAAGTTATAAAGATATATATATATCTTTATGTATATATATGTATATATATTTTGCAATATTCTTGAATTGCCATGCCAAAGATATAAGCAACCTGAAAAATAGATGTGGAATGCATTTGAATAAAAAAAGGACAATACCAATAAAACACAAAATTCCCTGCAAGAGAATAAAATAATGATATATACTCACATGGAAATATTAACAATGAATATAATGAGACAATTCACATAAAAGATAATAGCCAGTAACCTTACAATCAGTCTCAGTGTATTTAAGGAAATTAAAGTAACAATGATCTCTCTTTTCACCTTCATCAGTTTGGTAGATAGTTAAATCCATGATAATTCCTTCTGCTCTCATGGATGTTAGAAAGAAATATACATTCACATAATTGTAGTAAAAATGTGAATTGTTATATCCTTTGGCAGGATCTATAATACTTATATACTGTATATATCTAAACTTTGAGGCAGCAATACAACTCTTGAGAATCTATCCTAACTAGATTATATTATTGGCTTACAAAAATGTCTCTAGTGCTATATAGTTGGCAATAGCAACTAATTGGAAATGAAACTAATGCCAATTAGGGAAATAATGATTTTAAAGCTTTACCTGTTGACTAGGATAAATTTTCATAATGTACTATTATGTGAGAAACGAAAATTTCAGAATATATAAAACCCTATTACATTAAAGATAAATGATGTCAAAGTGTTGTTTGATCCTTTATATCTATCTTCATGGAAATAAATATAAGAAGTTATTGTCTTTGTCATCCAATATGTGCTGGCCAGGTAGAAAAGAGAAGGGAGAAGCCAAAAATAAGACTGTAAGAAATATAAAGTTCCAAGATTAAAAATACATTATGTATAATTCAATTCATGCAGAATGCTAAGGTATAATTATGTGTTTAAATGTGAGAAAAGGAGAGATGTTCTAAATGAAGGTCACTGCTATGAACCAAATTAATAAGGTCAAATCCCCAATGTGACTATATTTGAAAATAATCTTTAAACAGGTAATTGAACTTAAATGAGGTTTCAGGAAAGGTCCCTAATTCAATATAACTGGTAGGAAGAAGAAAAGATTCCAAGGATACATGTGCATGGAGAAAGGCATGTGAAGATGCAGCAAGGTAGCCACCTGCAAGCCAAAGAGAAAGATCTCAGAAGAAAACAAACCTTCTTACATTTGTTCTTGAACTTCCAGCCTCTAGAACTGTGAGATATAAATTTCTGTTGTGTAAGCCACTTGATCTCTGCTGTATTATTACGGCAGCCTAGCAAATTAATAGTAATTACAGTTAATGTCAGTCATCTCAATTAACAGTTTAGACGATTTCGGATTCTTTCTTTAGATATATTTCCATTACATGATTTTTTACAAGAAGAATAAATTACTTAAAGTCATAATTTTTAAAATATTTTAAGTGAGAAGGTAGTAGGCACTGGAATTGAAAGGCCATGTAATTTTAGGATCAGGTTCTGCACAGTGAGTAAGTCAAGTGTCTTTAGGAGGAGACACCAGAAAGCACAGAAAGCAGGTGTGCCGAGTTGGCGGACATGACAGACAGCTGCTCAGAAGGAAGTGAGGATGGAGCCTGAATAGCCTTGGGCAAAACCAAAGAGAGTTTCAGCTCCAGATTCTTTACAGTTTGGCAGGACTGTGTAACTGTTTTTAGAATCTCTACCTTGGCTCTCAATGTCTTCTACAAAAAATATTCAAGATTTAACCTATATTTTGTAACAGAGAATTCTGATTGCTTAAAAATTGGTGCACTTGAGAACCTGGTTTATACAGTATCCTGTGTTGCTCTTTACCCTACCAATACACCAAGGCCTTTCAGTTCTCTGCTGTCCTCATGTTACCAGACCAGGGTGCCTGTGAACTCAAGACACACAAAGCAGTAAGAGCACAGTTATTGAAGGCAAAAGCCACACTCCTTAGAGTCAGAGTGAGCCAGGGAAGAAGGCTCACAGAGGCCCCAAGGTAAAGGCAAAGGGGCCTTTAGTGTTCAAAATACCTGGATTGGTCCCATCTCTTGTGAATATGGCATTGGCACAATTGTCTTCACAAAAGCTTCTTTGACTTCATCCCAGATGTAAACGAAGGGTCAGGAACAGTGTCTTTTCATTGGTCATTCACAGATGCAAATGAAGGATTGAGATGAATGCTTCCCGATTGTCCCATAAATTATGCTTAAGAGCTGTAACTCTGCAGTCATTCAGGTCCCACACTCTGCACTAACCATTTTAGAAAACATCTTGTTCAACTGGTTAGCCATTGGGGTTTTATGACTTCTGACATACTCTGCCCAATTGGTGTTCCAGTTTGCCCCAGTCCTAATCTCCCACTTCACTCACATTTAAAGATCCATATTTCCACTTCAACATTGCCACTCTTTGAAGCTCTCATTATCAGTTTCCATTTGGTCCTGAGCTTGTGTTAGGATTGAATTGAAAGACAAACTGAAGCCAATGCTTGTTTAAAAGAAAAAAGATTTGGCTGACAAAAAGATTTGAGAGATTATGTTTTCTGTTAAATTTGCACAGGAAAACTTACATTTAACCTATAGTCCATGTTTCCTAGATGGGCTACAATGAAATGAGCATTTTGCTTCAGGTTTTGTTGAATTAGTTAAAGTCTTGACATCACTCATATCTATTAACATCTCCTAATTCCTGTCTTTTTGTTTCTAATACATCTTGCAATTTTGGCTGAAATAATGCAACTTCATTGAGATTTTCCTTGCACAAAATGCTAAAATGGCTCACAGCCCTTGATTTCCCATAATGAGCTAAACATTTTGATGTCTTTGTCATTTTGTACTAATCTTACCCATTAGCACTCTCGACACTAAGAAATGCACTCACTCTTTTCTATTCTGTTCACATATCATTACTTACATTTTACCTCCTCTCATTTATATGTGCTCTTTAACCTACTATAGTCTCTTTCCACCGTCATATGTATAATATCCCTGCTCAAGGATCAACCTCATGTCTTTTAGTCATCTAGAAGCATTTTCTGACCACTTAGTATTTTATGAAGTATTCATATAAAGTGGTTGAACTTTATCAAGCACTCAGTATTTATTACATACAGTTTACTTGGATATTTGGTTGTTAAAAGAACGGAGCCTTGTTTACATGATTATGAAAGATAATCTCTAATCCTTAATGTAGGGTCACCATGGAGACCTCTAGATGACCTATTCACTGTTCTCAAAACCACAGCTTTTGAAACATTCAAGTATTCACACAAGAATGCTACCAGTATCTCCTAATTCTGTGTGAGGAAGAAAAGAAATGATGATATTCAGACCACAAACATATATTATTCTAGATCTTTAATATGCCTTTGTTATCATATTTTCTCTTTAATAAGACTTTGCCCTTAAGGACACAAAATGATGACTGTGTATTGCATAAGATTCCCTAATACATAAAATGCCCTTGTACATTTGACAGTCTCAGGTATGAAACCTGAATGTGGAGTTATTTAACTTCCTTCCTCCAAGTCCAACTACTAAATATAAAGAATGAAAAGCAAGGAAGAATTTCCATTCCAGTAATAGTTGATATCTGAAATGTATAGTTTGTGACAAAATTTTGCCAGATATGGAAACATGGTTCAAATTGAAAAGGAGGCTGAGAACTTACTACACGGCTTCAGTTTTCAAGTACACATACATTTCTCTAAATATAACTTAATAGTGTCCTGAAGGAAAGAGAAGGAAAGAAACTGAAAACATCAATATGTTAGACAGCTTTTAGAATATAAGCAAAGACAAATGAGAAAAAATAAATAATCCCATGTGTTTGAACTTATTAACTATGGAACTTCCTTGTAAGTTGTGGGACCACATACTAACCTGGCCTTCTTCCAGGAAGAAGGGAGAACAGAATGGGGCACAGACATATACAATCCATACATGCCATGCATCCAAAAGTAGCTTCTTGCTTTTCTACCGCTGAGTATCACAACAAGGCACAACCTATGGAAGACCCTTAATAGTGTGTGTATAGAATTCTGATTGTGTGTCTACCATGAGATATTTACACAAACACAGGACTGATACTTAGCCAATGTGATTTGATGAGGTTATATGTTGTTTATAGTTCTGGGTACTGAACCCAGGGCCTTTGCAATGAGTTAAATCCCAAGCTCTTTTTATTTATTTTTTATTATTTTGAGACACAATCTCACTAAGCGTCCCAGGACGGGCTCAAACTTCTGATCCTCCTGTCTGGGCCACCCAGATGGCTAGGATTACAGGTTTTTATAGGTAGTTTATGGCTTCTTTTCCTTCAACTTGTCAGTGGTTCATTCTGGTCGATCAGTGGATGGATTATACAATTCATTAAATATTTGACTATTATCATCCTACACAGAACTGCCTCATTCAAACACTACTAACATACCATATCCATACTTTTGAGATAACCTACCATAAAACACCATTGTATGCATTCCCTTAAGAACAAACCTTCCAATCTACTAGTACACTGGATAGCACACATAGAGCCTCTCTGTTATATGCCTGACAAAACATGAGCATCCAATAAAGCCTCAGAGTGCATTTCCCTCCCATGCTCTCACCACTTGCAAAGATCATGGACCATAAAGTCCATGCAATAATGCCTTTCTTGTTATTATCTATTTATATAAATCATATGCATACATGCATACTCAGAAATCAGTTTTGTCTTCTCAGTACAATGCTGCATGTGTGTGCGGGAAGGGATATTTTCGAGGGGTTGGGGAGGAAGCAACTGGGAAGAGTTGCTGACTGCCTCTTTGGAAAATCACACTACAGAAGTTCAGTGCCACTCACAGCCAGCAATCAACACTATGAGTGCAGATTCTGTAATAAAAATAATGAAGCCACTCCTAGAATATTTTTCAGTGAAAGAAATAATTTCTCATGATTCTGAAATCATGTGTCACTTAAATGTATGTTTGTGCTGTTAAATCCCACAGAATTATTCAAAGGAGTCCAACATTCTGTAGGACCTTCTTGAAGAAATCATGTCTCTCAAGTCTCATGTCTCTTGCTTTCTGGGCAAGAGGCTGACAGGGCTTCTATTCCTTGGTTTCCTTAACTGTCAATGCATCTTAACAGTGCCTGTCAGTAAGCTAATATAATACGTGGAGACAGACATGAAATGACAGGGGCCACTCCAAAGTACCAAATTTAAGCTGTTTTGAGAAATAGTGAAGCTGACGCAGAAATCTATGAGGCTGTTGAAGACCACATAAAAAGATTTCAGATGGTTGTGGACCTCTGTGTTGCTGCTTAAAGGGGATCTATTTCCTACTTTTATAATAACACTTCCAATTTCTTTGTGGATACTGTTTCTCCTGGAGTATAAGTCCTGGAAAACCACACTTTTCCCACCTATACCACTCAACATATTTCCTTTCCATCCTCTGGTAACACAATTTGTTTCAGAGATAATATCAGAAATAATATTATATAATACATACTAGGTGCCAAACACTGTTCTAAGTGCTTTACCTGTATTAATTATCTTAATCCCTCCAGTGAAAAAATTATAGCTCAGTGAAATTAAATGACTTGACCTAAGAGAATCAATTAAAGTCCTGAGTCATGTTACAAATCCATGGTTTCAAGCATAGAGTCTGTTACAAAAACCAAGGGCATGTCTTCTAAATCAATCTATTTCTGAACATTGTGCTGGAACTACTGGAGATCATATCCTCTTCTCTTGTGTAGGGTTGTTACTGCCGCAGACTTACAGATGGGAGTCACCATCTTGCCAGCTCAATGGAGAGGCTGTTGAGAATGATGATAACAGAAAAACAGAGCCAAGAGATATACAAATTCCTCCATGTTATTTGAAGATAATATCCTCATGGAATTTTAAGTTACATGGTTCAAAAATTTTTATTTTGAGAATTAAATTATTTAAGCTACTTTGACTTCAGTTCCTGTTGTATATGATGGGTATGTTCTGACTTTTATATATGTCTTTAACCTGGGTCCTAATAATGGAGTACTGAGCACTGAGGAAGTGTTGAAAGGACAGAATGGGACAGAGAAAATATTTAGTAAACCTGTCTGAGGCTGCATTATGTAAGTATTTCCACCTACTCTAGACAGAAGAGTTTGAACTATAATTGTCCACTGGGGTTCAATTAGTTTCAGCTTCAAACTGGAGCAATGTGTAAAAAGGTTCTTAATCTTTTAAGTAAAAAATATAAAACTAAAACAACTATGTACTTATTTTCACAAGTACCTAAGGCAAATTTTCTCACTGAAAAGATGGAAAAATCACATCTCTTGAGTGGTAAATATACCACACTTAAATTATATATTACTGTGTAAGTATTGGAAGATAGAGAGGAAGATATTTTCCATTTGTGAAGACAGAGGCTTGGAATATTAAGCTACCCGAAGTTAAAATGAGAGTGTTGGACCTGTAGCAGACACTAGAAAAAACAGTGATTTTTTCCCATTTACTTCTCCCTTTTACTTTCTCACACACCAGCCTTAAACAACGTAATATCTGATTTCTCCCACTTTACTGCAGACAGAGGTGAGCCTGGGACACACTTTATGCTAATGAGATATAAATAGAACTGTGAGATGCTCTGGAGCAAATATCATTTTCTTGATGAAAGGGCATATGCATTTGATATCTCCCACTTCCTTCTTATTCTTGTAGTGAATATGAGCATAAATCTTAGGCTGCAGTTATTTTACAATTAAGATTGGGGACGCAAATCTTTTACTTTTTTTCTTTTGAGACAGGGCCTCACTACATATTTCAGGCTGGACTTTAACTCACTATATAGCCCAGTCTGGCCTTGAACTCATGTTGATCCTCCTGCTTCAGTCTCCTTAATGCTGAGATTACAGGCCTATAACCGCCACATCTGCTGGAGAATCAAAACTTGAAAGAATGATTGATCACAATGAGTTCTGGTGTTTCATCATATCAGACTGCGAAACTCTATATTTTTTCTTAAAAAAAAAATTGGATTTTTTTCGCTTATCACACTATTACTTGAAGCCTATCAATATATAAACATAGCAATACCTGTGGTCAATGTTTATTCTATTTTTAGCTAGGTCTTCTTTCCCAATATTTTCTTACTTTTTCTCCAGTGAAAATGGAATATAGAAAAGATGATTATTCATAATATAAATATATGTAGTAAATATATATCTACCATATGTAATATAAATTATTGAACATATAAAACCTATTCTAGCTAAGTAATTGCAATTACTTTACCATTTCTTCAGTCTCTTTTACTTTATTCTTCTCTCTGAATCTCCTTCCTAGTCTTTTTCCTCTTCTAATATAAGATTATCTGATTAGCCACAAGAATCACTGGTTTAGTTATTCAAAGATAGTGCTATTTTTTGGTAGGTTGAATAGTAAATCCAAGAATGTTTTACACTAATATGGTGCTTACATATAATTCCTTTGGGAAGATCCAAAAGAATGCATGAAACAAAAGAACAACTAAATATTTTTAAAATGGTATCTAGAGTTGGTGACCTCCAAGATCTCGCTCATAAAACTCACTTCAGACTTTAAAAAAAGATTCACTTATTCTTCAAACAACTTAATACTTTCATCAAATAAAATACTGTAAATAAAATAAAATGCAACAAATTTTTATTCAGAGATTTCAGATGCTTTGTATATTTTTAAATGGTCTTCTGAATTTCAACATTTAAATGGATGCATTTTCTTCACAGGCCCAATCCTGCTGTTTCTCTGCTTCTGACTACTCTCCTGTGACTTCAGATAGTTTTTGCTTTTGATTTTTTTAAACAGAGTTTACACTTCTTATCTATGAGGGTTTAATGAATATTAAATGTTTATTCTCACAATAGTATTCATTTTAAATTATGTTCTCTGTTTCTCATTAATATGCTAAAAAGTCTCTTTAATTTTAATACCAATAGGGTTGTTATAGTTACTTACTCTAGAAGTTTATACATAGTTTTTTTTTTTGGTTGCTACACAGAAAAATATCACATATGAATAGTGTATTTTCTTTCTTACTATTTTACAACTTTTAATAATAATGACTTAAATGTTTTGATCTTAATGCGTCATTAAGAACAGAACAATAACAGTAAAATAGAAATAGTAGTACATACATATTGTTTTTGACGGTAAAAGTAACAATTTCAACTTTTCAACATTGCATTGCTTGCTGTCAGTGTTTATAGATATTCTTTTTTAACTTTTATTTTATAGCTAATTTTTTTTCCATGTCGTAAGTTTTTGTTTCTTTAGATTCTTCTGGGATATTCTTTCTTCTGTGCAACTTCCTCCTCTGGTTTAGGCACAGATTGTTCCTTTCCAGTCAGGATCATTGCAGGGTGCCAGGGGAGCTCCTGTAGGGTTAATCTGCACTGAGAGCCCTGTGAGTTTGGCTGCACATCTGGGGTCCTTTGTTAAACTGAATGCTCTCAGTGACCAGAGGATCTTCAGGTAAACCCTTTAGTTCAGCATCACTCTTTGCATTTTTAAGCATACATACTTTATATAAGCAAGCTTCTTTCTTTTTTATAATGTGTTCAATTTTTGCATCTGAAGAAATAATTATTGTTTCTTTTTGTCTTTAAAGTGGCAAATTTAATTAATTACTTGTTGAATGGTAAACAAATTTTACATTCTTAGGAAAATCACAGTAGATCACAATATAGTATTTTTTTAATTCATTGTTAATTTTCTTTTCATGTCTCCTATTTGTTATCGAGATTATACTAGTTCCTTCTCATGAGCAAGAGGCTGGTTTATTTCTAAACATAGTCATATGTGTATACAACTGCAGTTATTTGATTTTCAGTTGCATTCTCTAAAAAAGTTTCTGGGAAAATATTAAATTATTAGTTCATTTGTCTTAATGTTAATGGACTTTGGATGGTTTTTATTTTTGAGGAAAGTTTGAAAAATTAAAGTTTTCTAGAACTTGTCCATTTCATCTAAATTTTTCTATTGATGGCTGTAAGAGAGTTTTGATATCTTATTTGTTTACTATCTGCTTCACCCAGAAATATGTGATTTTCCTTTTTCATTTCTAGTGTTGTTCATCTGAGCTTTTGTTATTAGACTTGATAGATCTAAACTTTTGTTGAAAATCAAATTGGAACAGAACACCAAGAATAGCTGTTAGACAAAGTCAAGTTTATTTGTTGCAAACAGGGAGACTATGGGGGATCACTTCCAAAGGTAGTCAAGGCAAGTACATTTATTTGAACAAAGAATGTACAACCCCAAAGAGGTAAAGATAGAAGTATGGCCTAACTTCTATAGCTATTCATTTAGTCCAATACTTTTTCTGCAACTACTAACAGGATCATATAGCTTTTTCCTTTCTTTTGTTAAAACGATGACTTATGGGGATGGATCTTCCAATGCTGAACCAACACTGCCATCCCTATAATAAAACCACTTACTACATACTGCTAGATCTGACTTCTAATAGTTTGTTTTATTAAACAAATTTTTATTTATGTTCATACTTTCCTCTTCTATTATCTTTATCCAGTTTTAGTATTAGCACAATGTTGATTTCCTAAAATGAGGGGAGACCTGTTCCTTCTTTTTTCTGCTTTAAATGTTTGATATAATTTATCGGTTAAAATGTATATGAGCCTGTTGTTGTCATATAGGTAGGTTTGCAAGCTAGGAATATACTTTCTTTAATAGGTGCTATTCAAATTTTATATTTCTTCCAGAGTCAGTTTCATTACTTTGTCTTCTAAGGTACTTCATAGAAGTTGTCAAATTTATTTCAAAACAGACTTTTGTAATTTGCTTTCTATATCCTTTTTTTTTTTTTTTTTTTTTTACCAGGGATCAAACTTGGGTCCTTGTGCTTGCAAGGCAGGCGGCAGAACCACTGAGCTAAATCCCCAGCCCTTCTATATCCTTTTAAATTCTGTTATAATCTGTGGTAATGTCCTCTAAATCTTGAAATTTTAATTTTTAAAAAAATGTATAATTGATATTGTGTAATAGGAAGAAAAGGTCTAAAGGAGTATTGGAAGTGGGAGGGTTAGAGGAAAGGAAAGAAGGGGAAAAAATATGAGAAAAGGGAAAAAAATGGAAAGTCTTTGTAAATAGGGAAGGGTGGAGGGGGTGAAGGGAGGGCAGGGGAATGGGGAAAAAAGTAAGAACCAAGATACATCATGTAAAGGTACAAGATTCCAATGATGAATGTAACTGTACTTTATGCCTAAAAAGTACTGATAAACTTAATGGGGAAAAAAAGAAGTATGGGTGGAGACAAACCTGGCAGGTGCAGTTTGACAACAGGGTCCCATTTATATCCCATGTTATGGAAATAAGGCTTTAGCTCCTCCCTGAGATGAGCCAACAGACTTTAAAATGGGGCAAAGTTCATCGTACAGTTCCTAATGTGCTCTGCTTGGTGAAATAGTTATGACTGGTGTGAATTTATATGGTGCCTCCCCTTCTAGGAACTTTCAAAAAATAACCTAAAAGGTTACTTTTTTATTTTAAAATAACCTAAAAGGTTATTTTTTTATTTTTTATTTTTTTTAGCTGTAAAATAATCATAAAAAATAAACCAGCTATAAAGGATGTTAATCAGGGCCAACACCAGCCATCTAGCTTCCTCTGTAATTCTAATGTCAACCATTTGACTAACACTTTGTCTTTTTTTTGTTACAGTCACTTCAGGTAGAATTTAGTAAAATTTAAAATGGATTTCAAACAGCCAAGTATTCATTTTGTACCCGTTCACATGTATACACATGTACTTTATACATATATTGCCTTTTGCCAAATTATCCCCTTATATTTATCATTTCATTTCTTTTCTTTGAAATATTTTTTCTTAGTTGTTCAATTGTTAATCTCTTGACTTGAATGCCTAATGTATGATTTTCAATTGTATTCTTTCCTATAAGAATTGCTTTGAAGATAAATTTTTTGTGACTATCCATAACACCTGGATTTTTATATATTTTCATTGTAACTCCTATATTTTTTCTATTTTTCATTATGATATTTATATAATCCATATTTTAATGGAGTATTTTATTTGAATTTTTATTAATAAATTACTAGTCTTTGACCTTATGATAGAAATCTATCCAATTTTTTGATACTTCATGCAATGGTGAGTGTTTATAACATTCTACATATTCTTGAAAAGAATGTATCTTCCATTTGTCATGTGCCATTAGTTCAAATTTGTAAATTGTGTTGGTTTTTCTCTTACTAAATTTTTTAACTTATAGAGTTTTATTATTCTACTTGATCTAGATAAATTTAAGAAAACACAGTATAGGTGAATTTTCACTTTCTTTGACAAAATTTTTTATCAGTTTGCTTCATATTTTGAAGTTAATGTGGATACATCCAACTTCTGTCCTGTATGTTTTTCTTTGCAATTATGTTTTAAATGGATGGCAATGGTATTTTTGCTCTTCATCTGGAAAGTTTGCTTTTAAATGAAGCATTTCTCTATTTATTATTATCACTCTTATTTTGGATTTGTTTCTACCATCTTTTATCATCCTTTCTTTTCGCTTCCTTCCTATGTTTTCTTTGATTTCTTATTTTTCTTTTTGTATTTTATTTCACTACATATGTATTTTCAGTTTTTAAACCTGTGTTCATAGAGAAGCTATATATTCAATGTACTTTAAATCTATATTTACTCTAGACATTTTAATATTTATATTTATTATTTGAAAATAAAAAGTTAATTAACAACTTTATGTTCTTTCTGAACAATTTGAAGGTATTAAAAATTAACAGGCATAACAGTCCTTCCATTTTTCATGTGACAAATTTTATTTCTATTCCATTTTTAACCTATGTAAGAAATTATTCATGTTTTATTCAGTCAATGTTTAGATTAACTTTCATATTTATCTTGTTTTCAATTTAGTATTCCTTCACAGATTTCAGATGTCCATTTTGGGTTGGTTTCCTTCTTCCTGAAAATGTTTTATTAGTTTTATTTGTCACAAACTGCAGTTTCTGTGTTTGAAAAAGACCTTTGCATCCTAATTCTTTAAAAGTTACTTTTTGAAACATGCAACTCTAGGCAGGTTGACAGTTATTTTCTTTAAGCACATTAAAGAGTTCATTTATTTGTTATCTGAGTATTACCCTGCTGCTGAGAAACTGTGATTCAGTTTTTTTCTTGTTTCTATGTAGGGAATTTTTCTTTTTAAATTTTTCCTGGCTTTTCTCAAAATTTTGTTTTTGTTGATTTATTTTTCTTACTATATTAAACCAAAGTTGTGTATGAATTCCTTTTATTTTCATTGTGCTTTGTACAAATGGTTTTATTGAATCCGAAAAGTATCTTACAAAATATTGGTTTCCTCAATCAGAATGGTATCTTACAAAATGTTAAAAAATCCCAGAAATCATATTTTTGAAAATTATTGTTTTTAATTCTATCTTTTCTCTCATTCTGGAATTCTTATGTGAATTTTCTCATGTCTTTTAAATTCTTTCCTATATTTTAATTCTTTGCCTTTCTGTTCATTATACACACACATAACAATGGTATATTTATATTATTATACATTTATATACATAATGTCTAGTCAACTACTTAACTCAGATATCAATATTAAATTTTTTTTGGGTACTGGAGATCAAACTTGGGACCTTGCATTTGCAAGGCAGGTGGTGGAACTACTGAGCTAAATCCCTGGCCCTATATTAAAATTTTTGAGCTTTGTTTCTGGAAGTCATATATATTGTAGGGGGGCGGGTACCAGGGATCGACCTTGTGCTTTTGAGACAGGTGCAGTGCCACTGAGCTAAATCTCCAGCCCCTTTGAGCCTTGTTTCTATAAGATTGATTTGGTTATTTTTATAACTTCTTATTTCTTACCTATGTTGTCAGTTTAGCCTTTTATTATTTAGTATTAATTTTGCATTCTTATTTTCTGTTTGAATATTTTATAATTCATATTTTGAAATCAATTTTGAACAATTTTAGACTTATTTTTTTAATAAAATTTATGGGAGCAATTGTTTGGGGCTGAGGTCACAAACTAGGCCCAAACAGACCTGACCTAAATGGAGTCACTTGTGTTAAGCACCATGTAATAAAACTAAAATTTAAAAAAACAAGAAAATTCCCAAAATGGTCAGCTTAAAATAAAATGAAAACAGACAAGATCGGGTGCATTCAGGGTGGTATGACCATAGACAAAAACAAAATCAAACAAACAAAAATAAAATAGAGGTTTCCCAATGAACAATTGAAAAAGCCCAGTTTACCTGAACCAGCATAATCAAGTCCCCTAGGTTTTAAGTCTATAAAAAGTCAACTTTAAAACAAGCAATCTGCTCTTGTTCCCTGTTTCTCCTTATTTAGCCTTTTCCTGCCTATAAAACCCTTCTGCTCAGCTCATTTGAATACCTGTTTTAAATCCATAGAAGTGCTACAGATTCATTATATTCCCATGAACCAAATTAAATCTTAAAAGTAAATTTGTTAATTTTTTTCTTTTTAAAAAACTCTCTCTTCATACATATTTCTTGATACCAAGGTGTTTTCTTTGTTTTACTCACTGCTTTATTTTCAGAGCACAGAACAGTATCTGCTGAGCAGAAGACAACCTGTAATTCTTTGTTTGATTAATATGATAACATATTCTCTGTCTGATATTTCCAATTCAAAGTATTTATGTGTCTGATTTCCTGCCCAATTTTCCTCTTGTTCTTGCTCATGGCACTCTGTTTTCATGTTTGGTTAGTTTTTATTTAAGATAATATGCCTTGGAACTTTATGAAATTTATGTTTCTATAGAAAGAATTTATGTGTGTTTCTGCAAGCTTCTTGGGTGCACTACAGAGTAGGAGCAGTTTTAAACTAGAATAACGGCTTTCTGTTTTTCAGACTACCTAGTGAATATGAGTTCAGATCACAAAGTCTGCATGAAGGAGAAGTGTGTGTGTGTGTGTGTGTGTGTGTGTGTGTTTGTATATTTCTTTTCTCCCATTCTCATTCCCAAAATTCAAGGCAGATAAACTTCCTTGCTACTCATTTTGTGTGCACATATTTTTAGTCTATCTATACACTGATATTAAAAAGTACACAGAGATAAAATTTACTTGGGTCATATATTTTAACTTAATGTTATTTTAGTAAGTAATCAATATAGAAATTATAAGGAGGATTTTACAGTAAGTCCTCAACTTACAAATGAGTTCCACTGTGAGAGAGTGTTCATAAAGTCAGATTTGTTCATAAGCCTGACAGAGTGAGTCTTTTACACTTTTTACATAAATATAAACTGTAAAGCTTTTCCTCTTGCTTCTGGACTTCCAGACACAAAACTTCATATACGTGTTTTTTTTTCATTTACAGTTGAAAAATACTCAAGTGGTTCTAAACGTAGATAAAAATTCCAAATAACTGATTTAGGAATTGGTTGTTAAATTACAATTAATTACAATGAAGGAAAGTTAAAACATTTCTTCAGTATCTTTGGTGGATTTTTAGTACTCAGTTATTCAGTTAGTGGCTACTATATTGAGAAGCACAGCACTAGGGTCCTAGTACACAGGGGCTTCTTGATTAGCCATGCACATCTCAGACAGTGTCTATATTTTTCTTGTGTTCTCTGCCATTGATATGATAAAGCCATTGATAAACAGATTTCAAAGCCACCAATGTATGGCATATGACCTTGCAAAGCATTTGCATTCAAAGTTCTTTCCATTCTGATACAGTCTTCACCTGTTTGTTTGCTTTTGGGGGGGAGTTGTTTTCATCTTCTATTTTTGCCATTATTAAATATATACATTTATGTGTGTGTATTTGTAATGCCTTATACTACATTTAAACATTTTTTTTTTCAGTAAGGGAACCAGTTATGGTACTTGGTCTTCAGTTCTCCATGAAAAAGAAGTCAATTTGACTTATTTGATTCTGTGGTAAAGATTCTAAAAATTATTCTTCCAAACAATTGTCACTTGTCAAATTTCTAAAGTTTAGGAGAAAAAATAAAGAAGCAATTTAAATAATAAAAATAAAAATCACATACCATTTACATAGACTATTCATACCAAAGTTTATTGTTAGTAAAATATTATATTTCTACTCCTATCAAAGTTAATATTTGGTATTCCATTTTTCTGTTCATGTAATATTTTAACAAGTGGAATTCCAAATATTCCAAGAATAGCATCCACAATAAAAGGTTTACTTACTCGCTTCGAGAAATATTAAAGACAGAGTCCTAAGGGCAAATTTGGTAGACTTCATGTTCCATAGATGTAATAAATATGATTGAAGATAAGTTTGTTATAATCTCTTCTAAAGCTCTGAAATTGATTGCTATTGCTTTTTATGTTTTTATTAAAAGAGCTAACATTCTTTTGCTTCACATATCTACAATTCTTCTTTCTTTGTGATACATAGTGCACATAGACAAGGAAGTCTGTGTTCTAAAGTGAAGTTGGTTGTCTGTTTAACCAAATGGAACAAAAGTTGACAGTTTCATTATAAAACACTGTGAAGTATAAAATGTACAATGCCTGAACTATTGCAATCAGTTTCCTTACTAAACATGTAGAATTTTTATATATTGATGGGAATCTAGAAATGTAGTATCATAAATTATTTGACAACTAATTTATTTTGTCTAACATATAAGTTGGTAACATAAGTAAATAAATTCCACAACAGAAGCATAGAGTTTCTTAGTATAGTGTACATAATTTGTTCACTATTACATAATTGTTTCATGAAGTACATTAGGAATTTTATTAAATTAGCAGAGATTTATTGAGCAACAACTGTAAACAAGGTGCAGTTTTGTAAGAGATACATAGATGGAAAGGTTTTTTGTCTGTATGGAGCATAGTGAATATATACATTTAAAGGCTTTTAGTACCTTTTAATAATTTGACTATATCCTCATGAGGTTCACGTGATTTTTAAAAGCTTTTCAACTTAGGTATCTTTAAATTTAATGTCCAGATTCTCTCCATCAACTAAGTCCACAAGCAACTGATTTCTGCTGTTGTAGTATTTCTTGGCTTCCTTTTGTTGGCTTCTAGCTAGAAACCATCTTTATTTCTTTAAATTTTTTGAACATGAACTCTTATCTCTTGTAGACCATATTTCTTTTTTTACTTTACATTTTATTTGATTGTGTATTTGTTTAATTTTCTTAATAGGTTTTATGATCAGAATCCAATCCTAGTCAGTACCCTAGCATCTTGTCCATAATAGGTATTCCAATACTGAGGAAATAAAAAAGCAAAATAAGCATATTTTGTATATTCTTCTTTATATACAGTATAGGCTATATTTGACTCTTAAACTTTTATAGTAAAAGTTAACTTATCTAGCATTTTTATCAGTACAAAAATTCTAGACACTGGAAATTCTGGTATGGCCTAATACCAACTTTCAATCCAATAATAAATAAGTTCGTAGAGCAGGGGATTTAGCTCAGGGACACTGTTCCTGCCTTGCAAGCACAAGATCCTGAGTTCAATTCATGGTAGCCCCCCCAAAAAAATGTTTGTAGAAGTTACAGTAGTAGTAGAGATATTAGGTGCTGTCACCTGAAAACTGTTATTTACTATAACTGCAAGTCTTTAGGACAAAGCTCCATATAAATTTTAAAAATAATTTTAGGAAGTATGTCTATACCACTTTATTTTTGTCCACTGAATTCTTTCTAAGAGGTAGTGAAAGAACATTTGCTTAGAAAAAAAAACATCTGAGACAATAAAGACATCTTGGTAACAAGTTAACACCAATATTTTACTTTGATAAAGTGGCTTTTAAGAACATTTAACTTTTTAAATTGACTAGTGCTTAATTAAAAATGCTATTTTATTTTGATTGTGGTCATAAATACTGCAAATCAATAGTTACAAAATAATTCAATTTGTAAGATCTATGGATACATTATAAACAAAGTATATTTTACATATTTTCAGAAATTTGGAGCATTTTCAAAAAACACAGAGCTGTGAATTAATTTAAAGTAAATAACACATATTTCTACTTTCAAAACAGTTATTTAAAAAGTGTATTCACTTAACTGATTCTCTGGAAAACCTGTGCTTTTCATTTATATAATGCCATTACTTCATCTAAAATTGTGGGCTTCAGGTCATAAAATATTATCTAAAATCATAAGATGCATTTTGTATTGCATATTCAAATTTTCTCATATTTTCCAGGCCTAAGAAATATTGTACAAATACTTTAGTTTAACTTTAAGCAATTTGTCATTGCACAACCCATTTTTCTCTAATTATTGGAAGGTGTTTTCCATTAATGCAATGACTAAGCTTTTCAAAACATTCACTGGGAATAGAAAAAATTTACATGTTGTTGATAATAGACCTATTCTTCAAAATGCCAAAGGAAGTTGTTCTATCTGATGAACATTTTATTAAAAAGTAGAGTGGAATCATAATACATAGTAAAATAAATGAGAGTTTAAATCCCAGAGGGAAGTACTTATTCTGGATAATCTTTATTTCCCTATCCTCTCTACATTGGTTTAACTTTGCAGGCAAATGTGTTTTAAACAGTTTAAGTATCAAATTAAGGAACTTAGGCTGAATCTACACATTTTCAGGGTTATATCACATATGGGTATAGTGAAAATTCCAAGGGCTATGTGCTGACTGAATGCAGCCAGGTTCTAAGTCATTATGGATTAAATATGTTTGCCAAAATGGCTCAGGTTTTAGTCAGATCTTGACTAAATTTCATTTATCCAAATATTTCTACAGGGTTTTGCATTTATCATAATACATAGGCAGCAATTGGAAATAAATGTAAAGTAAATTAACCTGATACAAGACCAATCTAATATCACTATGTTGGAACAATTGTTCATTATGGATAGACATTCAGAGTCAACATGTTTTATGAGGATGTAGAAGTTATAAAAATTATATAAATACCAGTCTCCCAAAATTGTTTTTCTTAAACATGTCATTAATGCTATTTTTCAGCACATAAAACATAAAAATAGCTTTCTCAATGCAGTGTTCTTTGTAGCATTTTCAATAATTATTGCAAAAAACTTGATATGATTTTCAATGATTTTTTAAGTTATTTTGAGTATAAATATTCCTTTATTTATTGGGAACTATCCACTGAATACACACACTGAAGATCAAAATCAGTAGAAAAAAAAATAAGTGAATAATAATTATTTTTTAAAAACTGATTTCTGTTTCTCTAAAATATATCACCAATATCGTTAATATGGAACAGAAAAAGAATTTATCAATCTAGAAAGTTTAATCTTCAGACAGGAATCAAATTTTGATCTGTGCTCATACAATTCAACTTTGAAACATGTTTAGAAATCGTATTTCCAATCTTCAATTTTTAATCTTGCCTTAACCAAAAGTTACACAGATGGTAATATGAAAATTGAGCTTATCCCTTAGTCAAATGTACAGGTAGGGCTCATTTAAAATAACAGATGATCTCTACTTGACTATTCTTTGACATTATTTTTTTAAAGTTTAATTCTGTTCAACAAAAACGATAGCTGAGGGCCGAGAATTTAGCTCTGGTTTCACCGCCTGCTGCGCAAGCGCAAGGACCCGATTTCGATCCCCTGTACCAAAAAAAAAAAAAAAAAAAAAAAAAAAAAAAGATAGCTGAAAGGTAGTAAATTAATTCATTAGCTATAAAATTTTTATTTCACCTTATAATATTTTCCTCTATTTCAGAGGTTAATATATAATTTAACTTTTTGGAATGTTTCCTATATCTCTAATTTCAATTGGGGGTTTCTGCATGCAACTTATTACAAAATAACTTTAATATTATTGTAAACAGCATTAAATTTTCTGCTAATAAAATATAAGTTGTATGAATTTGGAGGAGTTTTCTTTGATAGGTCTCTTTTTTTTTTTGGTACCAGGGATCAAACTCGGGTCCTTGTGCTTGCGCAGCAGGCAGCGAAACCACTGAGCTAAATCCGCAGCCCTGATGTATCTCTTTTAAATGAAGTCAGTAGTCTAGGGAAATGTTGATACTTAATAAATGATTCTTATAAATTAGATGTCTTTCAGAAAAACTAGAATAATTAAAAGCACATTTCAATATGATGCAAATTAATTTTTTTAATGTAGAGGACTATGTATTGTCATAATGTTTCCTTAACTTAGCCTACCTAGATAATGCATTGGCTATACTAGTGATCAAGCAGGAATCGTATTGTGTACTTTTGCTTTCTTTCAATATTTCTTCTTTTTAGTCTGAGCTGAAACACAATATTAGGAAAGAATGACAAATCATACATGCCAGCCTTGTGGTCAAGTTTCATTCTCTCCTATCTACATAAGAGCAATGATACATATTCCTCTTCAGAATAGTATTTGCAAGCACTTCTAGATGCTAAACTTCTCTTTGAAAATTAATTTCCAACACTTTTTAGATTAAAATTCCAGAGTCCAGTCCATAGGGCAACTGAATGAAAATGAGAACAATGAAAAATTAACCTGTGAGGACATAATTCCACACAAGCATACTTCATCCTGCACCATTGTCTTTCTAGTAAGAAATTCTGAACTTAAAGACAAAAAATAAGCTTACTCTATACAGTTAAATCTGATAACTGATTTAGACTATATAGACTATGTTTAATTTAATTCCCTTGCTCTAAATTTTCCTAATTAATTTATCACATATTTTGAGTCCAATGAATATGAGTGTACAGTGGGTATCTCTGTGGCTGCACAGCTAGATGCCAGGCAGTGAGCTGCCTTGTAGTTTTTTAATTGCAGAGGAAGATGGCCATGAGTGAAAATTCTCTCAGGTGGAGGGAGAACATTAGCTTCACCTTTGATAAATCCCCCATAGTACTATTGAAGCATTTTATCATTTTTGAGGTAGTCTCTTCTCTGTGAATGGTAAGACTACTTTCCTTTGAACAAGTTTCTAACAAAAAATCTTTCAGATACATTTGTTGGTTGCATCTATAATTTGATGCCACCATCAAATTATCAGCCATCAACTCTGCAATAAAGAAGAATAAACTTGAATTATTTGTAGGAAAATGGATGCACTTTGAGACCATGTTGAATGAAACACACACACAAGTTTAAATATTGCATGGTATCTCTTATATGAGAAACCCAAAATACAAATAAAATGAAAAATAGAAAATAGATAATAAGAAATATGGAGACAGAGATCTTTTGCAAAAGGGAAGGGGACCAAGAGATAGATGGGTGGGGGGGAATGCAGAGGATGAAAAAAGAATTAAGATGTGTTATCTACCTGTACTAACTCCCCACAAGGAATGCAATCATTATATATTGTGAACATGTAATAATAAAAAAAATCTGAAAAAGGTACAAATGTACAATTACTATAGGAAAGTACAATTATCCCTTGGTAACCACAGGGAACCGGTTCTAGGAACCCTGTGAAAACCAAAACCTGTGAAGTTCAAGTTCATTATATATAGGGGCATGGTGTGTACAGACACAAACTGTGATTGAAACATACAGTGAATGTTTAAATTTGAGAAGTTTTTGACAATAAAAGACACTTGGCCCTTAACTTCCCTCAAAATGCTCCCCCTTGCTTTGAACACACTTATCCCATTGTTCTTGGCACTTTCTGAAGTAGTTGTGGAACATCATTTTTACATCTTCAGTTGTGTTGTTGTGGCTTCCTGGGTGTCTTGTATCAATTCATAATGTTTACTTTTCACAGTCATTTTGACTTTGGGGAAGAGCCAGGAGTTGCACAGCTCCAGATCCAGTGAACAAGGTAGATGAGAACACACTGTGATGAATATGAGTTTGTCTTTCTGCTGGATGGGACTCAACAGCAGCATTCATCCCATTTTTGATAACACCTAATAAAGACAATCCTGAAAGAAGATTTCATGACTGCTTCAGAAAGTTACAAGAATGATGATACAAATGTGTTTAAAGTGAGAGCAGAATAATGGAAATGTGTTCTTTATCATAACAAATTGTTGTTTTTATACTTCCACCACATCATTTCCTGTAACCTATACACGTTCTTCTAAAACATCACCAAGTTACTTGTAATTTACAATACAATGTAAATGCTATGTAAATACTTGCTATACTATATTGTTTAGGGAATAATAACAAGAAAGTAGTACGTGTTCAGAATAGATGCATTTTTGAAGTATTTTCAGTATGAGGTTGATTGAATCCATATATGTGCATTCTGTAGATAAAGGAAGGCCTACTGTAATTGTAGAAGTATTGTGTAAGATTCAAAGAAATAGAAAATAAGCATGCTATTCTCAAAAGATTCAGTTGATGAAACAGTGAGTACATTATGCTAAAAATGGTTATTTAGGCTTCTGTTTCTGACCTTAATGGAGGAACAGAAACAGACTAAGCTTCCAGTGTGTACAATTAGAAAACTGGACAAAATAAATAAAATATCTTTTTAAATATTGAGAGCAGACAATGAACAAAATGCAATTTCCAAAACAAAGTAGGGGCCAATCACCTTGGCTTTCTTCCTGGAGACAATTTTGACATATAGGCAATGAAAGTGAAACATCAAACAGCCTGGAAGCCTTGTTGAGTTGAGGAGACAGAAATTGGAATCTAAAGTGAGACAGAATTCCAGAAAGAAGGTATCTGTATTGCAAATGGCTTTTAAAAATCTCTCAATCTTTGCTAAGTATAAAACTATATGTGCACTGAATGAAGCCCCGTCATACAAAGCAAATAGTGATGATGTGTAAACATAATAATTCTCTGAATTCACAGAAGATTAGAAGTTGGAGTTCTGATTGGCCAGAGAGGAAACATCTCTGTGATTCCCAGTAGTGCAAATGAGATCATTGAAAACATCAGTAGCAGACTGAGCAGGGACTTGTTTTAGTAATAATTCAGGCTTACCTCTGCAGTTTTTTCAGCTCCTCTTAAGCAGCCTGAGCAAATCTTGAAAACTGGCCTAAAGTGATCAAATGGCCCATAAATAATTTCAGCGACTGTCGAAATAAAGCACAACTCTTTTTAAGGAGGACAACAAAACACAGACACTTTGAATTTTAATATTCACATTAACCCTCCTTCCAAAAGTAGTGTTGGAGGGAGGCAGAGCAAGTCAGCGACTAAGAGCCCATGGCGATCCTCTCCCCAGGGAAACGCGAAGTTCAGTAGCTATTGGTGCACCAACTACCTTCACAAGAACTAAAGAAATCAGGTGAGAGGTCACAGGGCCTGTTTTTAGTAACAAAACAGAAAACATAGGAAGGCCGGAGGCCTGAAGGAAAGCGTTGTTAGTGTCACACACTTCCCTATCCAAGAAAGCAGCATAGAGACTCCTCCCATTGAGGGAAAGAGAATTACATCTTGCAACCCAGTGTCAGGCTTTCCACAGTGAAACCCAACCCCACCTCCACGCACAAACCGTGTAATGAAGGCATCAGGCTGGCAGTTCACTGTTTCATTTACCCCTCCTCCAATTCAGGTGGCAAAGCACAGAGCAGGACTCCATCTTCTATCTGATACTGGGGTCCCCAGGGTCCAGGGTCCTGTCCTCTTCAAAGAATTGGACAAGACAAGTGTATAACATTTATTAAAGGTACTAAAAGTAAGAAACGAAGGGAGAAGAAGAGCTCTGAAAAGAAGTGCTCTGTAGACTGGGTGTAAACCAGTTACAGTTGGAAAAGACTACCGACAGAGGGCACAATGGTGAAGAGGCTCAGAGGAGTACTGAGGTTATGGTGCCCCATTCTGACGTCAGAACTAGGTTGTTCTATCAAAAACGTGCTTGCTCTCCTTCTGGAAGACCTAAAGATAAAGTTCTCTGGTGTCAGGTGCAGAGCTTGGGAGGCTGTTCTGTGCCCCTATGTGGGCGGTGATTGACAGGCCATGCCTACTTGCACAGTTGGTGTGTCAGGCACTAATACCACCTGGCAGTGGTAGGTGGTAGCTTAGCGCCAGGCCTGGTGTGGTGAGACATTGCATCAGTCCCTATATCCAGGCCAGAGCTCACAGATAGAGGCTGTAGACCACCCCTGGCACCAGGCAGAGACAGGTACAGAGACAGAGACAGAGACAGAGACATGTGTTCTGGTGGGATGGACTCAAATTTCAATCTGCACCATTTCCAGGGTGGAAATGTACTTTAAGGAGATTTAACACTCTTAAGGAAAATTGTGTTTCTGCAGTGAGTTGCCATTTCTAGTCTTCTATATTCCTTTGGGTAGAACCTTTTGAAAAGAGAACTTTTTTTAACATTTCTTCTAGTGTAGTGTAGTTCTGCTGGTAATGAATGCTTTCAGGTTTTGTATGTCCTAAAACAAATTTATATATTGAATAGATATATAAAAATTGTACATATTTATGTGGTACTATGTGATGTTTCCTTACATGTATACATTATATAATGTTCAAATCAGGGCATATCCATCTCCTTATATATTTATCATTTCTTTATGATAAAATATTCAAAATCATTGTTTCTGTTTTTTCTTGAAAAATACAGTACATTATTTTTCAGTTGAACACCAAAATTTACTTATTCCATCTAACTATAACATTGGATCTATTGATCAATTTTTGTGCTCCTCTCTTTTTCTTCCCAGCACCTAGTAATCACTGTTCTACTCTCAACTTCTATGAGATCAATTATTTTAAATCCACATATGAACCAGATTATACTGCATCTGTCTTTCTGTGCCGAGCTTACTTCACTTAGAAACTTAATATAATGACCTCCAGTTCCATCCTTGTCAGAGATGACAGAATTTTATCTTTCTTCTGGTTGAAAAGTATTCCATTGTGTGAATGTTTCACATTTTCTTTATCCACTCATTCACTGATGGACATTTAGGTTTCCATTTCTTGCCTATTGTGAGTAGTGCTGCAATGAACACAACAACAATGTAGATCCCTCTTCAACAAACTGAATTCATGGTCTCTGGATATATACCTAGGAGTAGGACTGCTAAGTAAACATACTATTAAATTGGAATTTTTTTCCTAAAATTCTTATTTTATTTTGGTCATTCAAGTAATTTTGGCTGTGTATGTAATTCTTGGTTGACAAATTTCTTTTTCTTTAAGTACTTTCGCATGATATCTCACCATCTTTTGGTTTTCTTTGTTACTCATTGGCAGTCTGTTGTCATTCTTCTCTTTGTTGTTCTGTTTATATATTTTTCTCTTATTAAGGATTTCTCTTTCTGGATGAAGTCTGCTGCAAGATGGTGGAGAAGACAAATGAGTAGGGATACATGTGAAATAAGAGTCCCTAAGTCAATGATTGTTCAGACTGAGTGATGGTCACACAGAGTTCTGAGTCCTCTTCCAGTTTTGTGTATATATTACATAATACAAAGTTTTTAAAGGAAAGATACTTTTATTTTTTCAATAAATATAATTATTATGGACTATTGTAGATTTCTTCATATATTTTGTACTTGGAGATTTAATTTTTTAGGAGCCATGCCTAATAGTAATGTTTTTGGCAATTCGTTCTTCAGTTTTTTGTTTTCCCTTTTCTTCTTTAGGTATTTTTTTCACATATATTAGGGTGCTTAATGTTTTCTTACATTATCAATGATCTGATTATTTTTTAAAGTATTTCCCTCTCCATGTTTCATTTTGGACAATCTTTAATGCTTTTTTTCATGTTTAATAGTTTTCTTCTGCATTGCTTAATTTGATGTTAATCTGAATCCTCTGTATTTTTTATATCATTCATTATTTTCCTCTCTAAAAATTAAATTTAGGTCTTTATACATAATCTACATTTCTATACAGTATGGTAATCTTTTATTTAGCCTTTTGGACACATGAAATTCAGTTGTAATGGCTGTAACAATATCCTTGTCAAGTAATTCAATCATCTATGTCATTTTAGGGTCATTTTTTAATGATGGATTTTTTTCTTCCAATAATTGGTGTTATTTTTCTACTTATTTGCTTGGCTAGAAGTTTGTTATTGGATGCAAAAAAAAATTGTGATGTATACCCTGTCCAGAAATGGATATTTTGTATCTATATTCATATTCTTGACCTTGGTAAATATAATTGTAGTAAATTACATAAAAGTAGGCTGAATATTTTGGGTCTTCCATTTATGTTGTTAGATAAGACCAGAACAGCATTTATTTGGGCATTAATATTGCCTCACTGGGCCAGGGATTTAGCTCACTGGTTCTGGCACCTGCCTCACAAGTGCAAGGTCCCGAGTTCAATCCCTGGTACCAGAAACAACAACAACAAAAAACAATGGCTCCCAGCACAGAGGAGGCTTCTGGGTTGATATGCCACAGCTCCCAGTGCAGAGGAGGAGGCTTCCAGGCCAACCTACCTCCACTCCCTTCACAGAGGAGGTGAGCCGTGTGGGTGCCAGCAACACCCACCCACAAGTTGAAATGAGAAGACACGTAACCAAGCCTCAGAACCAGACATGCACATCACCTACAGCAATCCTAAAGGGAAACAAGATGGAACACTCTGATACTCAACCACCTGGACTCCCTGAACTAGCAACAAAAGAGGATCTAGAAAAAATGAAATCACAAATAATTTCTCACATAACAGCAGAGATTGTGCCCATAGTGCAAGACATGATTAATAAACCTAGAGAAGAAACAGATAAAAAAAAATAGAGGAGCTGAGGAACATGATGGAATCACAACATAGAAAAAAAATAGAATCCATAAAACAAGTACAAACAGGTTTACAGGAGATTAAAAGCTCCACTGAAAGTATACAAAGCAGAATGAACCAATGTGAGGACAGAATTACAGATATACAAGGTAAGATTTCAATTAGTGACCAGGAAAAGAAAAATTGCTTCAAAATTGTAAGGGACCATGAGAAATCAATCCAGCAGCTATTAGATGATCCAAAGAAGAATAACATAAGACTGATTGGAGTCAAAGAAGAAACAGGAGAGAGTGCAGATGACATAAAAAAACTGTTCACAGAAGTGATGGCAGAAAACTTCCTAAGCAGGGGAAAAGAACTTGACATACAGATAAGTGAGGCATATAGGACTCCAACTAGCCTTGATCACAAAAAATCAAGACATAGGCATATAATTGTTAAGGTTCCAGAAGTCCAACAGAAGAACAAAGGTCTACAAGCAGTTAGAGAAAAGAAACAAATCACATACAAAGGAAAGCCCATCAGAATCACAGCAGTCTTCTCAATGCAAACCCTCAAGGCAAGAAGAGCTTGGAGTGAAGTATTGCAAGCCCTAAAGGAAAATAACCTCCAACCCAGATTGATGCATTCTGCAAAACTGTCTTTCAAAATTGATGGTGAAATAAGACACTTTCATGACAAAGAGCACTTTAAGAACTTCATGAATACCAAACTAGCACTCCAAAAAATTTTAGAGAAAATTCTAGGACAAGACAGCAAGGATCACAACCACAGGAAGCCCAGCAGAATGAATCCACCAGGCACGACACGAAATTAAATGCAAATGAGGAAAATCCAACAAAAAGAAAAAGTCATAATAATGATGTCAATACTTATCAGCTATAACCATCAATGTTAATGGTCTCAACTCACCAATCAAAAGAAATAGACTGGAAGAATGGGTCAAAAAGCAAGATCCAACAATATGTTGCCTACAACAAACACAATTAATTCAAAAAAGGAACTCATAGGCTGAGAGATAAAGGGTAGAAAACAATACTCCATGTGACAGGATCTTGAAAAAAAGCAGGAGTAGCTATCCTCTTAGCAGATCAAGTGGATTTCAAATGAACACTGATTTAAAAGAGACAAAGAAGGACACTACATCCTTCTAAAGGGAACAATCCAAGGCGAAGAGATGACAATAATAAATATCTATGCACCAAACACTAGTGTGCCCAACTATCTAAAACAAACACTAATAAACATGAAAAATAATGTAAGCACTAGTACAATAGTACTGGGGGACCTCAATACCCCACTGTCACAAATAGATAGATCAATTAGACAAAAAACAAGCAACGAAATACTAGAACTCAATCAAACTCTTGAACAAATGCACTTAATAGATGTTTTCAGAGTTTTCCACCCCACAAAATCAGAATACACATTCTTCTCAGCTTCACACAGGTTGTTCTCCAAAATAGACCACATACTTGCTCATACAACATATTTAGGTAAGTACAAAGGAACTGACATTATCCCATTTATATTATCAGACCATAGTGTGATGAAATTGGAGATCAATAGCAAAAGTAACTTCAAAAACTTCATAAACCCATGGAAATTGAACAACACATTTCTGAATAACCAATGGGTCACAGACAAAATTACAGAAGAAATCAGACAGTTCCTTCAATTAAATGACAATGACAATACAACATATCGGAATCTATGGGACACAATGAAAGCAGTCTTATGAGAAAAATTCACAGTAGTGCATACTCATATTAGGAAAACAGAGCGAGTCCAATTAAACAACCTGATGCTGAATCTCAAGTTTCTAGAAAAAGAAGAGCAGGACAAACCCAAAGTTAATACAAGGGAGGAAATTATAAAGATCAGAGCAGAAATCAATGCAATAGATACTAAGAGAACAATACAAAAAAAGTCAATGAGTCAAGACTTGGTTCTTCAAAAGAATGAACACAATTGACAAACACTTAGCCAACCTTATCAGAAAAAGGAAAGAAAAGGCCCAAATCCAGGCAATTAGGAATGAAAAGCATGAAATTACAATGGACCCCGGAGAAATCTAGAGGATCATCAATACGTAGTTCAAGAACCTATATGCCAATAAGATGGAAAACACAGAAGAAATGGACAGATTCCTAGATACGTATGGATTACCAAAATTGAATGAAGAAGACCTAAAAATTCTAAACAACCCAATATCAATCAACGAAATTGAAAACATAATTAAAAACTTACCAACTAAGAAAAGCCTGGGTCCTGATGGCTTCACTGCTGAATTCTATAAGACATTTAGAAAGGAACTACTGCCACTACTATTTAAACTCTTCAGTGAAATTGAAAGGGAAGTAATGTTCCCGAATTCCTTCTTGGAAGCAAGCATCTTGAACCCCAAAGCAGAGAAAGACCCAACTGGAAAAGAAAAGTATAAGCCAATCACACTAATGAACATAGATACAAAAATCCTTAATAAGATACTGGCAAACAGAATGCAGAAGATCATCAAGAAGATCATACACCCTGACCAAGTGGGATTCATCCCAGGGATGGAGGGATGGTTCAACATATGCAAATCCATCAATGTAATACACTATATCAATAGGGCCAAGGACAAAAACCATATAATCATCTCAATAGATGCAGAAAAAGCATTTGACAAAATCCAACATGCATTTATGATAAAAACTCTACAAAAAATTGGAATAGACTGTCTCTACCTCAATCTGACAAAAAGCTATCTGTGAAAAATCAATAGTCAATATCATGCTAAATGGTCAAAAACTGAAATCCTTCACACTAAAATCAGGAACAAGATAAGAATGTCCACTGTCACCACTCCAGTTCAATATATTTTTGGAAACAGAAACGTCAATTAGACAAGAGAAAGAAATAAAATGAATAAAGATAGAAAATGAAGAAGTCAAATTGTCATTATTTGCAGATGACATGATACTCTATATAGAAAACGCAAGAACTTCACCAAAAGTCTTCTAGACTTAATAACCAAAGTCAGTAATGTACTTGGATTCAAGGTCAACACACAAAAACAATAGCTTTCCTCTACATGAACAAGAGACTCACTGAGAGAGAAATAGGGCAAAAAAATCCTTTCATAATAGCATCCAAAAAACTGAAATACCTAGGAATCAACCTAACAAAAGAAATCAAAGACCTCTTCTCTGTAAACTATAGCACTCTGAAAAGAGACATTGATGATGATAGGAGAAAAGGGAAAGACAACCCTTGTTCCTAGGTAGGAAGGATCAACAAGTGAAAATGGCCATACTTTCAAAACTGCTACACAGATTCAATGCAATTCCAATTGAAATCCCATTGCCATACTTTATGGACCTTGAGAAAAGAATCCAAAAATTCATTTGGAACAAGTAGAGACCCAGAATAGCAAAAGCAATTCTAGGTAACAGAGACATGGCAGGGGGTATTACAACCCCCAACTTGAAACTATACTACAAAGCTACTGTGAAAAAAATTGCATGGGTCTGGCAAAAAAACAGGCCTGAGTATCAGTGGAACAGATTAGAAGATGCCAAAACAACTCCAGACACACGTAGCCATCTCACCTTTGATAAAGGAGCCAAACACCCTCACTTGAAGAATGATAGCCTCTTTAATAAATGGTGCTGGAAAAATTGGCTTTCAACTTGCCAAACACTAAAATTAGACATATCTCTCACTATGCATTAAACTAAAATCTAAATGGATTAAAGATCTAAATATTAAAACAGAAACACTAAATCAGCTGGAAGAGGGTTTAGGAAGGATTCTTGAAGACATTGGTGTAGGTGAAGATTTTATGAACAAAACCTCAGTTGCCTATGAACTAGCACAAAGAATCAACAAGTGGCTTCTCTTCTTATTAAATACCTTCTGCACATCAAGAGAAACCACCAACAGTGTGAAGAGACAACCTACAATATGGGAAAAAATTTTCACCAGCTCTCCCTCAGACAAATGTCTACTATCTAGAATCTATAAAGAACTTTAAAAAATCAGACCTCCCAAGTTTAAAGACCCAATCCAAAAATGGGCAACTGAAATGAACAGACATTTCTCAAAGAAGTAGAAATAGCAAATAAACAAATGAAAAAATATTCAACATCACTGGTCATTACAGAGATGCAAATGAAAACAATGTTAATATTTCACCTCACCCCAGAAAGAATGGCTGCTATCAAGAAATCAAACAATAACAAATGCTGGTGGGGCTATGGGGAAAGAGGAACTCTGCTCCACTGCTGGTGGGAGTGTAGACTGGTGGAAACACTATGGAAATTGGTATGGAGATATCTCAAAGAACTGGGACTAGAAGTCCCATTTGACCCACCCTACTGGTTATCTTCCCCAAAGAATTAAAAGAATCATACAACAGCAGTATATGTGCACCCATGTTCACAGCAGCACAGTTTATAATAGCTAAAACTTCTAAATACCCCAAATGTGAAACAACTTAAGACTGGATTAAAAAAATGTGGATTTTCTATAAAATGGAGTACTACTCAGCCATAAAAAATGAGAAATTAGAGACATTTATAGCTAAATGGATGCACATTGAGGTGAAACTCTTAAGTTAAATAAATAGGACACACATGTATAAATACCGAATAGTGTGAGAAAGTGAAAGTGTAAATAAGGACTAAAAGGTATAATAGATAATGTGAAAAAGGAAGAAAAGGTGCAAAGGGGAAGGGGAATTTAGAGAGGTAGGGGAAAGGAAGAAGGGAATGGAATTAATATGAGAAGATGAAAAAATGGAAACAAAGTCTTTGTAAATAGGGAGGAGTGGAGGTGTTGAAGGGAGGGCAGGGGAAAGGGGAAAAATTAAGAACCAAGAGAGATTATGTAAAGGTGCAAATTTCCAATTATGAATGTCATGATATTGTATACCTAAAATGTACTAATAAAATAAAATTTAAAAATATTTTTCTTCACTGTTGAGGCAATCTTCTGTATGCTATTTCCATACCTCTATTCTGGCTGGTGAGAATAGAAAACTTTGCAGGCCCTATATAAGAATATCTATCTATCTATCTATCTATCTATCTATCTATCTATCTATCTATCTACCTATCTATCTATCTATCTAGATAATCTTTAATTCCTTTATATTGGTTGTTTTCTTAAGTAAATCCATTACTTGCACGTACTGATCAATAATTAACAGAAGGCCTGGTTGTAACATTCAAAGATCTCCTAAAATCTCTTTCTCTCTTTGAAGTTCTTTCTTCTCTGATATTTAGCCAGTTTTATCTCCTACAGTTTCATATTTATTTCCATAAGACAAAGTCTCTGTGCACTTCTGCCTTTGTTCCTTCGCCCTGCTCTGTGGTCAATAAATTATCCAAGGGTAGTAACTAGGCGATTATGGTGCTCTCTTAATTTGTTTTACTTTTCCTGGGATTACTGATTTCTTTTTGCTTCCCACATCTTAAAAGCCAATGCTTTAATTATTCTTTCTGACATTTTAATTGATTTCTGGCAGCAGAGTAACTCTGCCCCTTGTTATTACATCTTGGCCAGAAACAGATGTCCTTGAATTTCTACTTAGCTTTAATTTTTTTAATTGGGCTTGAATACAAAACCAAAACAGTATATTTACTCATTTATA
Source organism: Heterocephalus glaber (assembly GCF_053883595.1). Lineage (NCBI taxonomy): Eukaryota > Metazoa > Chordata > Mammalia > Rodentia > Bathyergidae > Heterocephalus > Heterocephalus glaber. Next base: position 1,293,709 of record NW_028258377.1, read on the forward strand.
TTTCAGGCACAATTTGATTTTCCATATTGGTTGGTCTAATATATAGGGCAGTATATGCTATAATCTAAACTTGTTGTGAAATATTTACTTCTCTGATCAACTCAAAATAGTATTCTTTATGGGTTAAGCCATAAGTGAATCAAAGCAATATTTTCATGTATAATATAATCTACCTCTAAATTTGATTAAAGCCCATTCAATGTTATGACATTGTCATGGTAGTAAGACACAGGGGCTGAACAGTTTTTCATTTTCTTTATTAGACATTCCAGCATTATTTATTTAATTGAACCAATAAAAACTTCCAGATTATATCAGGCCCGTGAATCTTGAAAGCATTTAATATGAAACCCTCCAAAATACAAGCACATGTAAGTTACTTGACATTTACACTCACACATTCCATTAGCATGATAATGATATTGGGTCAACTCAATATTAGAGAGAGTGTTAAATCAATAATAAATTTCCTCAGACTAAATTATGATAGAAATCGTGATAGAGAATTAAAGCTTTGTGGCAAAACATTAATATGTACTATTGTTATTGTCTTGTAAAAACAAACTGGTTTTGATTGTCTCTCCTGATGTTTATGGAAACAATCATTTGTCAAACACCAGAAGTTGTAATAAGAATTCCATATCCAGCATTAATGTTCTACTTGACTGATTGAGACCATTAGTTGATTGTATATATGCTACCCCTCTTCCCATATTACATACTCAAGGTACATTTGGTTTTCTGTTAGAGAACAAACACAATCACTGTAATAGTCATTGAATTGAGACCATCACTCTTACATCTTATGACTTGATATCACCTCTTATCTCTAAGTATTCTCAAAGTATAATTTTGTTTTTTGTTTACTCTTTTGGCCTCTCTGCAGGAAAGTTCCAGCAGCTTCCACATAGTTCCACCCATCACAATGGACATTTCTCTATTGGTTGTTCAACTAATGCAAGAATTCTTCTTTCTAGTTACATAGATCATTTATTCCAATTAGACATTCAGGGACTGGTATATGATTACAAGGTGAGTTTTCAGATCTGTTGGACTTACTGTGAGTCAGAATTGAATAAGAACTTTACTATTGTTTTTCTATAAACCAAATACATGAAATACATATAGAAGGGTGCTGGCATTTTGATTCCCTTGTTATCAGTGCCAGTTAAATCTAGTAATTAATAGTTATAAAAAGGATAATTTGCAACAACCTATTAAATATTTCATAAAGCATTAGAAGAGAAAATTTCAAAGGCTATAAACACAAAGAATGATAAATGTATAAAAAGATAAGAGTTGCTAACCTAATTTGATCACTATCCATTGAAAACATATTAAATTTTTGTTCTTCATAAATATGTCCAACAATTATGTGTGAATTAAAAATAAAAATTTTTTAAAATATTTTAAAGGCTGTGCTTCCTACTCTCCTCAGTACACAGTCATCCTAGTAAATGGCTATAAGTTTCTTGGGAGAAAAATGAACTAGATTAGTATTTTATATATACATATGTATTATATATACATAGGCACAATTAGATTTCCTATATATATATACATATACATATATGGAAGTTTTATAAGGTCCTTCCCCAAGAGGATGCTGTCCCCTTAAATAAGTGGATTTCTGGCACATGAACTGACATTATTCTGAAAACTGCATGAAGGGAGTTTTTTCCTCCTCTTGATATTTGACAATTGCTCAGTATGGATCATGTTTTTATTTATACAAGTTAAGCAACCCTCCATCTTCCTCCATTCCTGCCCTTAGTAATACCTGTATTGAGTAGACACTATCACAGAAACTATTTGTGAAGTTACTGTGATTGCTTTCAGGTCTTGCTGCCCACTGTAGTAATCATATCTATCTTGTGTCAGAGGCTCAGATACTGAAACACACCTTTGAACTTTCCAGAATTGGGATTATTCCCAATTATGTTAGACAGTACAATTTCATAACAGGAGTATTATTTTTGTATTTATTTGGTTTTGGTTCTTAAACATATATTGATTTATTAAAATGAGTATTTCTATTTTGGAGTAATTTTAATTTATAGAAATCTTGCAAAGATAGTACAGAGAGTCTGTGGATAGTTCTCCATAATATTCCTCCCAGCTAGCAACTTTTATCAGCATAGCATATTTCTCAACAATTGGTACATTGCTATAGTAAATAAAGTCCAGAGTTTATGCAGGTCTCACCCTTTTCTCCATTGACACCTTTTTCTATCCCAGGATCCCACTCTGGAGACCACATTGTTGGCTGTCATCTGCCCCAGTATTATTGTTCTGTGACATCTTCTCCATCTTTCCTTATTTTTCATGACATTCACAGTTTTCAAAAGTACTGGGTTGGTGTCCCATAGAATGTCCCTCGGTCTAGAATTTTCTGTTATTTTTCTCTTTAGATTGGGGTTATTGGTTTATGGGAAGAATACCACAGAGATGTAGTGCCTGTCTTATCACATTATATCAAGGATAGCTATCTGTTTGAGATCAATGGTGCTATTAACCACCATCACTTGGTTAAGGTACAGTTTGCCAGGTTTCTCCATTATAATGTTACCATCTGCTCCTTTTTTTACCCAAACTATTTGTCAGAAGTACATCACTATACATATCCTACTCTTAAGGAGAGGGTCAAACTGTATACCTTATTTAATATTCTTCTTTAAGGAAGGTTTGTTTATTCTCCCCTATTTATTTATTATGTATTGATATCAGTATGAACATATATATGTATATGTGTGTTGTATATTTTGAGTAGTTATAATCTAATACTACAAATATGTTTTTAAAAATTCCTGTCATAACTAAATATTGGAAGCTTCCTATATGTCTATAAATAAATAAATAAACAAAGCAAATGTAGTATTTGTACAAAATGGAGTACTGTTTTACCTAAAGAAGGACAAAACTGAGTCATTTGTAGAAATATGGAGACACTTGCAGACCTAAATATTAAGTGAAATAAATCAGACACACATGCTTAACTATCACATGATTTCTGTTATATGTGAAACCCAAAATATCAATATATTTAACAACAAAAAAAAGACAGACAATAGGAAACAAGGAGATAGATTGCAAAAGGAAAGGTAACCAAGATATGGAAGTAGGTAGAAGGGAGGAGACAAGGAGTTCATGAAAAACGAATTAAGACATGTTATATACATTTACCAACTCCCATGATGAATGTAATCATTGTTTGCTGAAAATATGTACTAACAAAAATGAGGAAATTCTTAAAAATCTGTAACATGCATAATAGCATGTGTATATTGAGACTATACTGGTTATCTTCACCACAATGTTCATCGTCCAGTTATACCATCTTTTGAAATTAGGTAGTTCTCCATTTACTCTTGTACATTAGACTGATGGTATTGGGAGTATACTTCTGTGCACAGTGATCTGTCTCTAGATTCACCCTGCAGATGTTACCTTGAAATTTCAAGAATCTAAGCTTGAGATTGTATTTGTGAAACCATGGGAACCTGGTTATCTTTCTAGTTTTAAGATGTTTCCATTTGTCTCCTGGGGCTTTTGAATCTTGGAACGAAAGTTATCAGCCACAGTTTGCTGAGAATTAATATTAATCAGCTTGCCTGGCAATGACTCTGTAAGATCATTTGTTATTTTGCCATGTCATTGTTGTAATTGCGTGGGTTTGATATTTTTTATCTATGCTGCACCTTCCAAGTTTTTGTTTGTTTGTTTGTTTGTTTGGGGGGGGGTTGGTACTGGGGATTGAACTTGGGTCCTTGAGCTTGCGCAGCAGGTGGCGAAACCACTGAGCTAAATCCCCAGCCCCCCTTCCAAGTATTATTGGATAACTAGGAGTAACTATCTTTATTTAAACATTTCTGCATGAATTGAACTTAGAACTTGGTGCCCTAAACTTCTGAATGTGAAGTAACAATAATGTGATACATCTTTAATAAGAGACAGGTGCATGGATGAGGGCACTATTTTACTTCCCAGGAAAGTTTCTATTGTATGTTTCATTTAAAAATAACTGCACAGATAATTGAAGGTGAAAAATTCCTTTGGTTATAGCTCTAATTTAAAGGACAAACTCACTAATATTCCTAGAAAAGTTAAAAACGTCTAAATTTTAGATTCTTTTGGACAGAATTTTATACCTTTTTGTTATGGTGTTTCTATCTCCAAAACAAAAATCTTTCTACACCTGCTGAATTTTACTCAATTTGAGCTGAAAATATCACTTAGTTGTTACATGGAAGTTTTGTGCTTTTCAAGTTATTTCTCAGCAAGGTCACTCTTCCAAATAGGTGGATGTCAAAATAAATAGCAATCAGACTACTTGGTTTAAGCCCATTCACTTTCCTGTTCTCTTAATTGTCATTCCAGTGACGTCTTCACTTTGGAACCATCAATTAGAGATGTGGGAAAGCTGTAGTCCTGAAATGTACCTTTCAACTTTTCTCCTAACTTCAACATCCATCATTAGCCTCTTTTTTTTGGAGGGAGGAGGGTTGGTGTTTTTTTTGTAAATGTATGAAACTAAGCTGCTTTTATAAGTACACAGTTGTGTAGGGGTTTATAAAACTTCATTCTGTGTAAAACTGACACATTGATATGATGCTAAATGAAAAGACTATACTATGAGTTCTACCTAAACACTCTCCCATCTGGTTTAGTGTATCTGTTTTAATATTTAGAACTTTAATCCACTTCGATGTTAGTTGAGTGCATGGTGAGAGATATAGGTCTAGTTTTAATCTTTGGCAAGTTGAAATGCAATTTTTCCAGCACCAATTATTAAAGAGGCTACCTTTCCTCCAGTGTTTGGATCCTCTTTCAAAGATGAGGTGGCAGAGTGCGTCTGGAGTTGTTACTGCATCTTCTAATCAGTTCCATTGATCATTGGGTCTGTTTCTTTGCCAGTATCATGATTTTTTTTTATCACAGTAGATTTTTAGTATAGTTTCAAGTTGGGGATTGTGATGCTCCCTACCTTCTCTTTGTTTCATAGAATTGCTTTTGCTATTTTAGGTCTCTTCTTGTTCCAAATGAATTTTTGGATTGTTTTCTCAAGTTCTGTGGAGTATGCTGTTCGAATTTCAATTTGGATTGCATTGAATCTGTATAGCAGTTTTGGAAGTATGGCCAGTTTCATTATATCGGTTCTTCCTACCCAGGTCTGAGGGGTGTGTTTCCATTTTCTGATATCCTCTTTGATCTTTTTTTTCAGAGTACTGTAGTTTTCAGAGTAGAGGTCTTTGAATTTTTTTTGGTTAGGTTGATTCCTAGGTATTTCATTTTTTTGGATGCTATTGTGAAAGGAGTTGTTGCTCCAGTTTCTCTCTCAATGAGTCTGTTGTTCGTAGACAGGAAGGCTACTGATTTTTGTGTGTTGACCTTGTATCCAGCTACTCTACTCAATTTCATTATGAAGTCTAGAAGACTTTTGGTGGAGTTCTTGGGGTCTTCTATATACAGTATCATATCATCTGCAAATAATGACAATTTAACTTCTTTGTTTCCTATCTTTATTCCTTTTATTTCTTTCTCATCTAATTGCTGTCACTAATGTTTCCAAAACTGTATTGAACAGGAGTGGTAATACTGAACATTGGCATAGGAAAACATTTCATGAACAAAACTTCAGTCAAACGTGAACTAGCACAAAGAATCAGCAAATGGGATCTCTTCTTATTAAAAACCTTCTGCATAGCAGCAGAAACCAACAGTGTGAAGAGACAACTCACAATATGGGAAAAAATTTTACCAGTTGTTCCTCAGACAACTAGAATATATATAATTAACTTTAAAAAATCAGACTTCCTAAATGTAAAGACCCAATCCAAAAATGGGCACTTGAAAGGAACAGACATTTCTCAGAGAAAGATGTAGAAATAGCAAATAAATATATAAAAAACGATTCAACATCACTGGTCATTCAAGAGATGCAAATGAAAACAATGCTGAGATTCCACCTCACCCCAGAAAGAATGGCTGCTATCATGAAATCAACCGATAACAAATGCTGGTGGGGCTGTGGGGAAAAGGAACCCATCTCTACCGCTGGTAGGAGTGTAGACTGGTGCAACCACTGTGGAAATCAGTATGGAGACACCTCAAAAAATTAGGATTAGAGGTCCCATTTGTCCCAGCTATTCCCCTGCTGGGTATCTTCCCAAAAGAATAAAAAGAATCATACCACAGTGGTATATGTACACTCATGTTCACAGCAGCACAGTTTGTAATAGCTAAAACTTGGAAACAGCCCAATTGCTATCAACTGGAAACCGGATAAAGAAAATGTGTTTTTTTTAATAAAATGGAGAACAACTCAGCCATAAAGAATGAGCAACTAGAGACATTTATAGCTAAATGGATGCACATTGAGGTTATACTCTTAAGTGAAATAAATAGGACACACGTGTAAATACTGAATGGTTTCTCTGGTGTGAGAAACTGAAAATGTAAATAAGGATCAAAATATATAATAGATAATGTGAAGTAGAAAAGGTCCAAAGGGGAAGGAGAAGTGGGAGGGTTTGGGAAAGGAAAGAATGGAATGGAATAAATATGAGGGGAAAAAAATGGGAACAAAATCTTTTTAAATAGGGAGGGGTGGAGGGGTTTAAGGGATGGCAGGGGAATGCGGATAAAAATAAGAACCAATATATATTATGTAAAGGTACAAATTTCCATTAATGAATGTCAGCGTACTGTATACCTAAACTGTAACAATAAAATTAATGAATTAAAAAGGACTGCAGTACACTATACTATCATTTCAGAAGAAGAGTCATGTAAGAATCAGTCTGACATTGATTCTAACATACTTCATCTCTGGGAAATCACTTTACCTACTAGATCCCTCTCCCTTATCTTTAATCACTTACTTGATTATTTTAAAATTTGAATTGGTATATTTTTAAATTTTTATTTTATTTCAAGCAAAGCCATAAACTGTGATACTGAGGGGGCTTTGATCAGGGTTACTAAATTTCAAAATAATACACACTAACCTGTAGACTCTGTTTCCATTACTATTTACATATTCTAAAGTCTTTTGTGTAACATCATTATTATTTATAATTAATATTGCTGTCTACATGAACTTGAGTATGTTTCTGCAAAATGCTAATGATACCTACCTCACAGGTTTACTGAGAAATATACTGTAAAATTGTTGAGTATGGTAAATGGCATATCACAATATTTCACTGTGTTGTCTTTGGATTTCTCTCCTTGGCCCCCTAAATAACATAACTTAAATCATCACTTATGGGACCTATCGTCCCAACCCACTCTGCATGGGCCAGTCTTGTAATGGCACATAAGGGCTACATAAGGACTTTGAGGACAAACTGAAGGTATAAATTTACTCTAAGTCCCCAAATGGGCAAAAGTAGAAAACTGAACTGAACACTCATCATTGGGCCATTCTGCCTGTGTGAACAGATGTCAGTCCACTCCCTTCTAATATTATAGGCAGCTCACATGGACTCTCCCTTTTGCTCTTGGTGTGCTTTTGGCCCATTAAGGCTTCTACCAGAATTTCCTACATTCTTTTCAAAAATTGTTTTTGCTATCAACCTTTTCATTTTATCCGCATTAGTAAAAACTTAGTTTTTGTACAGTATTTCGATATATGCTTTCCTCACTCTTCAATGTTTGCTGGTCCTGAACAAGACAAGGATGTCCACTATCACCATTCTTGTTCAATATAGTTCTGGAAACATTAGCCACAGCAATTAGACAAGAGAAAGCAATAAAAGGAATAAAGATAGGAAATGAAGAAGTCAAATTGTCATTATTTGCAGATGACATGATAACTGTATATAGAAGACCCCAAGAACTCCACCAAAAGTCTTCTGGGCTTAATAAACAAATTCAGTCAACTAGCTGATTACAAGGTCAACACACAAAAATCAATAGTTTTCCTCTACACAAATGACAGACTCACTGAGAGAGAAATAGGGCAAATAATTGCTTTCACAGTAGCATCCAAAAAACTGAAATACCTAGGAATCAACCTAACAAAAGAAATCAAAGACCTCTTCTCTGAAAACTGTGGCACTCTGAAAAGAGAGATTGAAGATGATATCAGAAAATGGGCAGACATCCCCTGCTCCTGGGGAGGAAGGATTAATATAGTCAAAATGGCCATACTTCCAAAACTGCTATATAGATTTAATGCAATTCCAATTGAGATCCCAGCAGCATACTTCATAGACCTTGAGAAAACAATCCAAAAATTCATTTGGAATAAGAAGAGATCCAGCATAGTAAAAGCAATTCTAGGTAACAGAGACATGGCAGGGGGTATCACAATCCCCAACCTGCAACTCTACTACAAAGCTACTGTGATAAAAACAGCATGGTCCTGGCAAAGAAACAGACCTGAGGACCAGTGGAACAGATTAGAAGATGCAGAAACAACACCAGACACACTCAGCCATCTCATCTTTGATAAAGGAGCCAAACATCCTCACTGGAGGAAAGATAGCCTCTTTAATAAACGGTGCTGGAAAAATTGGGCTTCAACTTGCTAAAGATTAAAACTAGACCTATATCTCTCACCATGCACTAAACTAAAATCAAAATGGATTAAAGATCTAAATATTAAAATAGAAACTTTGAACCAGTTGGAACAGAGGTTAGGTAGAACCCTTGAAGATATTGGTGTAGGCAAAGATTTTATGAACAAAACCTCAGTTGCCCATGAACTAGCACAAACAATCAACAAATGGGATCTCTTCTTATTAAAAAGCTTCTGCACAGCAAGAGAAACCATCAGCAGTGTGAAGAGACAACCCACAATGTGGGAAAAAATCTTCACCTGCTCTTCCTCAGACAAAGGTCTACTATCTCAAATCTATAAAGAACTTAAAAAGATCAGACTTCCCAAATTTAAAGACCCAATCCGAAAATGGGCATCTGAAATGAACAGATATTCCTCAGACAAAGGAGTAGAAATAGCAAATAAATACATGAAAAAATGTTCAACATCACTGGTCGTTTGAGAGATGCAAATGAAAACAACGCTGAGATTACACCTCACTCCAGAAAGAATGGCTGCTATCATGAAATCCACCAATAACCAATGCTGGCAGGGCTGTGGGGAAAGAGGAACCCTGCTCCACTGCTGGTGGGATTTTAAACTGGTGCAACCACTATGGGAATCAGTATGGAGATACCTCAAAGAACTAGGACTGGAAGTCCCATTTGACCCCGCTATTCCACTGCTGAGGGTCTTCCCCAAAGAATTAAAAGAATCATACCACAGTGATATAAGTGCACCCATGTTCATAGCAGCACATTTTGTGATAGCTAAAACTTGGAAATAGCCCAAATGCCCATTAACTGGAGACTGGATAAAGAAAATGTGGTTTTTTAATAAAATGGAGTACTACTCAGCCATGAAAAATGAGAAATTAGAGACATTTATAGCTAAGTGGATGCACATTGAGGCAATACTTTTAAGTGATATAAATAGGACACACATGAATAAATACCGAATAGTTTCTCTGGTGTGAGAAACTGAAAGTGTGAATAAGGACTAAATGTATAATAGGTAATGTGAAATAGGAAGAAAAGGGGCAAAGGGGAAGGAAGTGGGAGGGCTAGGGGAAAGGATAGAAGGGAATGGGATTAATATGAGAAAATGGAAAAATAGGAACAAAATCTTTGTAAATAGGGAAGAATGGAGGGGTTGAAGGGAGGGCTGGGCAAGGGTGAAAAATAAGAACCAAGAGAGATTATGTAAAGGTGCAAATTTCCAATGATGAATGTCATTATATTGCATACCTAAAATGTACCAATGACTAGAATGAATAATCAATAATGCAAAATACGAAGGAAAGGTCCAAGTTGGTAGGGTTAGTGGGAGGGACAGGGGAAAGGAAAGAAGGGAAAGGAAAAATGATGAGAAATGGAAAAAATAGAAATAAAGTCTTTGTAAATAGAGAAGGGTGGAGGGGGTGAAGGGAGGGCTAGGAATGGGGAAAAAATAAGAACCAAGATGCATTATGTAAAGGTACAATTCCCAATGAGAAATGTAATTGTGTTGTGTACCTAAAATGTACCAATAAAAGAATTTAATTAAAAAAAATGTTTGGCTGAATCAGCCCGCTGCAGACAGGCAGGCACCTGATTCCATATTACCAAGGCACAGAGGACACCAGACCACCAGACCAAGGTACTGAGTCCCACTGTTCCCGGCCCAGAGGTAGGGGCTTCTGAGCTGTCGTCCCACTGCTCCTGGTCCAGAGGAAGGGGTTTCCAGGCCACCATCCCTCCGGCTGCTTCCAGCCCACAAGAAAGGGCTTTTGGGTCACCATCCCTACAGCTGCTCCTGGCCCCTGTCCCACCTCACCCAGCTCAGAGGAGGTAATCCGTGCAGGAGCTAACAGCCCCCCACCCCAGTCGAAATGAGAAAACACATAAATAAATCTCAAAACCAGACTTCCAGATCACTTACAGCAACCCCAAAGGGAAATGAGATGGAACCCTCTGATACTCAACCACCTGGACCCACTGAACTGGCAACAAAGGGGGATCTGGAAAAAATGAAATCAGAAATAATTTCTCAGATAACAGGAGAAATGGTGCCCCTAGTGCAAGACATGATTAATAAATCTAGAGAGGAGCTGAGGAACATGATGGAATCCCAACATAAGAAACAAATAGAATCCATAAAACAGAGAAAAATAGATTTCCAGGACATGAAAAACTCCACTGAAAGTCTACACAGCAGAATGAGCCAGTGTGAGGACAGAATTTCAGATATAGAAGATAAGATTGCAATTAGTGACAAGGAAAAGAAAAATTGCTTCCAAATTATAAGGGAACATGAGAAATCAATCCAGCCCTGCTAGATGATGCAAAAAAGAACAACATAAGACTGATTGGGCTCAATGAAGAAACAGGAGAGAGTGCAGATGACATAAAAATCTCTTCACAGAAATAATGGCAGAAAACTTCCCAAGCAGGGGAAAAGAGCTTGACATACAGATAAGTGAGGCATATAGGACTCCAAATAGCCTTGATCAAAAAAAATGTTTGCTGGTCCTTTATTCTCAACAAAATAAAATCTTTAACCAGACATTCAAGTCCTTCTTGGAACATCCAGAGCTATTTTCTTTTGTTTGTTTCTCCATCCTTTTTCAGGTGCTCTTTGGCCTTGAGTGACTGATCTGCATAAGCAGCATCAATGGTAATTCTAGTGGGTAATAAGCATTAAAGGAGATAGTGAACATAGGAAGTGTGTCTCCCCAGCTTCCTCCTTTCTATTAACGGTCATAAGTCTTGTCACGCACCTCACTTCACAAGACTCCCTGGAGTGGGGTGGTATCCTCCACTCCCTGTTCCACATCTTGGGCTGGGGGTGGGAGTGCTTTTCATTACTAGGATCCTGCCCTATTCTCATAGTTTCCATATAACCTGCATACAAACTTGTAAATACTCACATATCAGAACTCAGCTTGAATAAACTATAAATTTGCCACTTGTTTTCTTGCTGTTGTACTTACAAAATTTATCTCATTCCTTGAATGTCATTCTTTAAAGACAATTGGATTATTTATTGTAAGCATGCAGTTTGGATGGGTAGAGAACTGAGTTTGAATATTGATTTTACTATTCAGTTCAATAATTTTGGGTATTATTCAACTTCTCTGAGCCTCAATATCCTCATCTATAAAATAATAATAACTATAATGCAACCTCAGAGTTCCTGAGAACTAAAGGAGTATAAAAAAGACCATTGACAGAAATATAGATATGGCCATGAAGGTTTCTTGAAAAAAAACTGTCTGTCTATCTATCTAGCTAGCTATCTGTGTTGCTATGCCTATTTTTTCTACTTTTCCTTAGGTAATAACATAAACCATTGTCTCTTTTATGTTATGCCTATTGTGAGTATAATAGATATCATCATAGATAGCTAAGTTAAAGTTAAATGACAGAAGGACCTAAATACAATGATCATCTTTTATTTCTAGTGAGTACTGTTTAACCACTCTTGGTTAAATATTGCCTTTAATTTTGGGAGGTCTTAGCCCTACAAATTCTCAACCAGTCATCTATATATTTTCCAGATTCAAATCAGACATAACAAATGAAGCCTTGGGAAAACTTTTAACTCATTTGGTTTCATTTGTTGCCTTTTTTCACAATGACAGAATGTCATTTTTGATGGTTAAATAATATTCATATCTCTATCATCTATCATCTATCAATGTATCATCTATCATCTATATCAGTTTTTTTGCAATTCTGTGAATTGTATCTGGGATTCTACACATGCTAGGCTAGTGCTCTACAACTGAGCTTCATCTGTAGCCTCATACCACACTTTAAATCCACTTATTCATCAAGCAACACCTATGTTGATTCTGTATCTTAGATACTGGGAATAGTAGTACAATAATCATGCAAATGCAGGTATCCTTTTGAAATAATGAAATTAGCTTTTTTTAGATATATGCTCAGTACTGGGATTGATGGTCCAATGGTAATTTTATTTCTAGTTTTCTGAGGAAATTCCATACTGTTTTCCTCAATGATTTTTTATTTATATTCCCTTCAACAATGTATGAAAGTTCCTCTTTCTTTGCATTCTTCCCAAGATTTTTTATTTTTTGTCAATTTGATAGTAGCCACTCTAAATCTGGTGAGATGATATCACATTGTGGTTATAATTAGCATTTCTGTGATGACCAGCGATGTTGAGAAAACATTTTATACTCGGTGCCTGGCTACATACTCTCTTTTGAGAAATGACTATTGAGTTTATTTGCTCACCTCTCACTGAATTATTACTATGGTATTGAGTTGTTTAAGTCCTTATATATTCTGGATATTAATCTCTTGTGAGTAGTTGGCAAATATTTTCTCCCAAACTATGGGTTGTATTTTTTACTATGTTGATTGTTTTCTTTGCTGTGCAGATACTTTTTAATCTTGATGTAATCCACTTGTCAATTTTTGCTTTTGTTGCCTGTGCTTTTGGGTGCATATTGAGAACTTATTTTTCCAGGTGAATGTCATAAAGCATTTCCCTTATTTTTTTTTAGTAATTTTGGAGGTTTGAATCTTATATTTAAATCATTGATCGCTTCGGTTTAATTGTTTGTACATTGTGAAAGACAAGGTTTTAGCTTCTTTCTTTGGCATGTGGGTATCCAGTTTTCCTGGCACCATTTATTGAAGAGACATTTATTTTTCCAATGCATGGTCTTGGTGCCTTTGTCAAAAATCATTTACCAGTAAATACATACATTTGTTTATGCATTTTCTATTCTATTCTTTGACTGTATGTCTGCTTTTATGCCAGTACCATGCTGTTTTGCTTACAGTAGCCTTGTAATGTATTTTGAATTTGTGGATTGTAATAACCCAGACAATGTTCTTTTAATTCAAGATTGCTTTGCCTACTTAGGCTCTTCTGTAGTTCCACTAACATTTCAGTAGTCCTACTTATGTAATGAATGTCATTGGTATTTTTATATCAATCTATAGATCTCATTAGTAAACCATATTTTAATAATATTAATATTTCCAAATCATGAACATGGAATATATGTACATTTTGGAGAAATCTTTTCCATTTATTTCATCAGACTTTTGTGATTTTTATTGTGGAAGTTGTCCACTTCCTTGGTTAAATTTATTCCAAAGTATTTTACATTTTAATAGCTATTATGAATGAGATTGCTTTATGGGTTTTTTTCAGCAATTTTGTTATTGGTAGATAAAAACAATTAATTTTCATATTTTTTTTTACTTTACTAAATTCATTTATCAGTTCTTACAGATTTTGGTGAACTTTTTAGTGTCTTTCTATGTATAAAATTATGTCATGTAAACAATAGTTAGTCCCACTTCTTTCCTATTTTAATATTTTTACTTTTTCTTCTTATCTTACTGTTCTAAGACTTCCAACACTAAGAGTGGTAAAAGTGAACATTCTTGTCTTGTTCCTGGTCTTAAAGAGAGTGATTTAAACTTTTTCACATTCAGTATGGTCTTGGCTATGGGTTTGTTATTTATATATAATTTATTGATATATTGAGATACATTCCTTTCACACCTAATGTGTTAAGGGTTTTTACTGAAAAGATGTTGAATATAATGATTTTGCTGCATCTGTGGAAATGATTGCATGATTTTGGTTCTTCATTCTTATGTTTATTGATTTCAATATTTTAAGCAATTCATGCATCCCTGGGATAAATCTCACATGATAATAGTATGTAATATTATTTTTGTGGTGTTAGATTTGATTTGCTAGTGATTTGATTCACTGAGAAATTACTGCTTTCATGTTCATCAGAGATATTGGTCAGTAGTTTTCTTTTATTGTGCTCTTGTCTGGATTTGGAATCAGAGTACTTCTAGCATTAACCAATAAGTTTGGAAGAGTTCCTTTCCAACTTTTTGAAATAGTTTTAGGAAAATTAGCATTAGTTATTCTATGCACATTTGGTAACATTCAACCATTTAGTGAACCCAAATGCTCTTAGCCTTTTCTTTATTGGAAGATATTTTACTGTAAATGTCATTAGTTGTTATTTCTTGTTCAGGTACTTTATGTCCCTTGGTTAAATTTGGGTAGGACACTGATATCTACAAATTTATATATATATATTTCTTCTACATTTTCAAATACATTGGTGTGTAGACGTTCATAACTGTCCTTGCTGATCCATTGTACTGTATTCCTGTGATATTAGTTGTAATGTTTCTTTTGTAATCTATGATTTTATTTAAGTAGAGTTTCTCTTTTGTTTCTTGGTTATTCAAATTAAAGAATTGCCAATTTTTTTATCTTTTCAAAATACTCTTTGTTTCATTAATATTTTGTTATTGCTTTTGGTCTTTATTTTGCTTATTTCTACTCTGATCTTTGTTATTTATTTTCTTCTGTTAATTTTTGGGTTGATTTGTTCTTGCTTTTCTATTTCCTTGAATTAGATTGCTACATTATTTATTTGAATTTTTCTTTTCTTCTTTCTCATCTTTCAATTTTTTTAAGCATTTACTGCTATAGACTTCCACCATAGTATTGCTTTCATGATAGCCATAGATTTTGGTATGTCATGCTTTATTTTTCATTAGTTTCAATTTTTTGAAATTTCCCTCTTGATTTCTTCATTGGCTCATTGGTTGTTCAGAGAATACTAGTTTCTATGCCTTTGTGTAATTTCTATATTTATATGTGTGTGTATGTGTGACTATATATATGTATGTATATGTGTATTCATGTTATTTTATCATCTTGCTAAAGTCTGTTGATTTTCTTAATATTTTCAAAAGCCAAATGTTTGTTTTATGGACTTTTTTTAGTCTAGGTTTTGTTTATTTTTGTTGTGATTTTTAAATATTGTTTTTGGCTTTTCTTGCTTTTCTAATTCATAGAAGTACCTTGTTATTTGTTTATTTGAAATATTTCTACACTTTTGATGTAGGCATTATTGCATAAACTTCTCTGTTGGTATTGCTGTTTGCAATATCTCACATTTTGACACTTGGCTTTCAAAATGCTCTGGCATTGTGTGGGTATGTATACATGTATGTACATTACACATCATATATTTACAATTCTTAGATCATTTTTGAATTGACACTTTATCATTATATAGTGAACATTTTTTCATTGTTTCAGCTTTTAACATAAAGTTATTCATTTTTTCTGATATAAGTATACAGCTATTCTGCCCACTTTTGTTTTCTCTTTGGATGGAATATTTGTCCCAATTTTTCATTTTCAGTGAAATGACAGAAATAAGACCCTCAAATATTTCAAGTATCAAAATTAACAGGCACCAAATGGAAAATGCTTGTTTAATATTTTGAAAATAAGAGCATCAAAAATTATAATAAAGATTTAAAATTTTAAGCAAATTAAAAACAATCCAATTAAAAGGATTAGAAATAAATGTAATTGAATAAAAATTTGGAAGCACAGGTTAAAAACTTGATCCATATCTCATTCCATGTGCAAATTAATTCAACATGGATCATAAAGTATGCTCCTAGGAGAAATAAACCCTACTTTGGAGTAGTCAAAGATATTTGACATAACAGAAAAAAACATAAAGACAGAAGCAAAAATACTCATTTTTTTTCTCAAAATTATGAACTGTGTCTACAAATAAGCATCATTAAGAAAACAAAAATTTGAGTCAAAAATTATGAGAAAATAATTGCAATACATTTATGTGACAAAGAACTTGAATCTAAAAACATAAAGAACTCCTTACAATCGATATTAAGACAATAAATCTTTTTTTTTTTTTGAAACCAGGGATCAAACTCTGGTTCTTGTGCTTGCATAGCAGGTGGCAAAACCACTGAGCTAAATCCCTGGCCCTAAATCTAATTTTTTAAATGGATAAAAGCAATGAAAGGTTAACAAAAGTATTTTTTCTGAGAGTGTTAAACTGAGAATAACTTCTATGTCTATCATTAGAAAATTACATAAACAAATTTTGATGTATTTATATGATATAATACTAGAATAAAAAGTTTACTGATATATGGATGGTGTCACTTGGACACGTGTGGTTGCCAGAACTCAAGAAAATAAAGATTTATTTATGCATTATATTCTATGAAAATACAAAAATAAAAAATAAAATTTAAAGCAATTATCTTATATACTTATTTTATTAAATAGGAAAGGGAAAACTAAGCATTCAATTGAAATTATAAATTTTATAATATAAGCAGTTAATGAACAATAAAGTCAACCAGGATAAATCATTAATATAAGTCAAATGAATGAAAAAATACAGTGTAAAAATCAAAGAAGTCCGCAGCTGGTAGTTTCAGTGGCCTAAGAAATATGATCAGTTTTTGGCAAAAGTCACTAAATAAAGGAAGAAAATGCAAATACAGTACCAGGATTAAACATGAGGGTATAAACATATTTACAATAACTATGTTTTATAAAGATATTATGAAGAGCTTTGTAATATGAAATGATTCTGAAAGTATGTGATTTTGACAAAAAAGTCACCCAATTTGACTCAAGTTAATTATTTTCAGTCCTAGTCTTCAATAAGATAAAATCAATACATTAAATATTTTCCTATAAAGAAAACTTCAGGTCCAGATGATTTTACATGCAAGTTCTATCAAACATTTGGGGAATGATTCATCTCAACCTTACGTGAAATCTTCCCCAGAATAATATGAGACAACTTTCTCCAATCCATTTTATAAAGCTAACATAACTTTGAGCACATTAAAGAAGAAATTGAACAGAAAATTACAGGCTATCACATGCAAGAGCAAAGACACAAAAATCTTAGACAACTAATTAACTAATTGTATTCAGCAATATTAAAAAGTTTAACTGTGAAAAAGTTCAAAATAGCCTAGAAGGAGGTTTAATACTAGAAAATCTATGTCTATTGCATTGATTTAATACACCATTTTAATACAATTTTCATTAAAGAAAGACAAAACATGCAATTCAGTGAACAATACAGTATACTAACAGTCATTAGGAAATCAAGAAGAGTGAGAATATGTAGGGAACAGGGAGGGGGATGTTGCCAGAACTTCTACTGTGGGTCTTGGCCTCCTATGAGCCACCACAGCACATACACAAAACAGACAAAACAGGAAATGAGACTTAGAGTGAAGGAGTTGAGTCTTGGGCATGATCAGTGCTGGCAGCAAAGATGAAGGCCCCCAAGCACATCCAATATTTACTGAATACAACAGTGGGGAGGAATAGGGAGCCAAGTATTCTTTGAAGACATCTAGTGAAATACTGCCAAACACCTGGCATGATGGCACCAGGAAGGGCTGTTAGGGAGTAAGCACTGATTATCTTGCTTGGATAGAAAAAACAGGTACTGGGATCAGGTGCAATTAGCAAGCAACCCATTGGGTCAGTGTGAAGCCATAATTCAGGGGAGAGGATTTTAATTGAGGTCACACTGACAGCTGCACATAACTCAGCAGAGCTCTGCCACTTGACAGACCAGGACCTACACTTCTTTGGCAGCTACACTTCCCCAGTCCACCATCTGACAGCCCATTTGAGTCATGTAGAGCTTTGGTCTGACTCCTGATATAAAACAATATAGCCAAATTATGGAAAATAAGAACCAACTGCCACTCATAGCCCACTAGCACTGGGCAGGGATGTCAGCTGCATTTCCTCCTTCTTAGCAGCATTTCTAGCATGGTGAGGTTGTATGGCATCTAGGCATTGGTTGGTGGTGTTTCCTCTATGGCACAATATGTCTGTTCCTGGGTTTCAGTGGCAGACAGTTTGTCAGGTCTGGAGATCTGTGTAGGTCTGGCTTTGTCCTCTGTTGGAGCACAAGCATACTCTGGCCCATATGTTGTTAATTACATTGAGCCATTTTACCTTTTAGTTAGAACATCCTTTGACAACATTTGTGTCTAGGACATGTCTGTAGATTTGTCTTAGTATCAATTGAGTTTTGATGGAGGATATTTACTTTCCATAAGTGGATTTAAAAATTTTTTAAATGAAGGCAACAAGAGAAGGAGACAAAATCTAATTGAGCTTGTAGAGGTAGCTACAGGAACATTCAAGGAATTTTGAAAAAATAAACCTTGATGAAATTATTGTACATAATAATGAAACCTTAAAATCAGTTTCTCTACCATCAAGATCAAGGCAAGGAGCATTCCCTCACCTGTGCCTTATATTGTACTAGAAATCCTAAATAATGAAGGAAGTCAAAAGAAAAAAGAGAGGCTTTTATAAAAAAAAAAAAAAGAAGAAATAAATCTCACTTATTTGGTGTTATTATTGTTCATATACAAACAAAATTGTGTTTAGAAAATTAAGAGAATAAATGAAATGTTTGCAACCCCCCCCCACGCATCAATTTAAGTCAGTTAGATAGACCATGAAAAATAGAAATTTAATGCAAAATTATCTACAACTTAAAATAGGAATAAAATATGTAACGTGCTTAAGAATAGAACTAAAAAATACACAGAGTCTTTAGAAAAATATAAATAGTTCTTTAAATATAGTAAGAAATAGCAAAATAAGTGATAAGATATATCATACTTAGGGACAGAGACTAATATTCACTTTACATTATGCTATAAATTCAATCAAAATCACAAAAGTTTTACAGAACATGAAAAATGCAGCCTAATTAATTACAATACAGAATAGTTAAGGGCTAATATGTTCATGTAGACATAGGATCCTTTCCTTACCATAAACAAAACTTATTAAAACTTATAGTCAATTAAGACAGCATGCTATCCACATGCACAAAGACACTAGATAAAAATGGAGCCTGGAACTGGTCCTGTGTATGTGAAAACTTGACTCATGATGGGATGGCATCACTGAACAGTGAATAAAGGATGGGTTATTAATATGTGGTACTGGTATTGATTATGAACGTGAAAAACATAAAGTTGGCCTGTAGTTTAAAAAATTTGTACATTAAGTATGAAAAGAATTCTGATAGAATTCTTTATAATCTCAGAATTCAAAGGAAAATCTGTGACGGAGACTAAAACACACTAACCATAAAGAAAATTAGAGATAAATTCTTATATTTTAAAATAAGAACTTTATCAAAGGAAAGAATCAAGAAATGGGAAAATATACCACAGAACAGAAGATATTTCTGGCATATAAAACAAGTAAAAGATTATTTTTATAGAATATGTGAATTAACATGATAATTCTGAAGTAAGTGAAAATTAATAGCAATGCAAATAATATAAGAATCAGCAAAAGACTATTAACAGACATTTCAGAGAAAACACATTTATTAGCAACATAATAAATGAATAACAATGTGATCAACCTCAAATGCAAGTTACAAACAATGAAATATCACTTCAAGTCTACCAGACTGGCAAAGTTAAAATGTTAATATTAAGTGTTGATTACTATGTAGTGTGAGACTGAACAACAGTTACTCCATTTTGTATTCCATTTTGTAATAGGGCCCCAACTTGTCTGCTTCTGTTACGGATCACCAGGTAGACATCGAGTTCCAGGGATGTGCTTGTTGTTGTGCCAGGAAGGTCTGTTGTGTGCGTAGTGTTCCATCGTGCTTGCCCAACCCCATATCTGAATACGTTATTTTAAGAACAATCTGTAAAAATTCCTTCTGCATTTCGCTTCTGTATTTCTGCTTGCCAACTTCCCCCCAGCATCTCCTATAAAAGGACCTCAGGCTCTGGGCCGGGCGCCTCTCTTAGCTTGGTGCTTGGAGAGTGCCATCTGGCCAGACTAATAAAGGTCTGTTTTACAACTTGTCCGGTGTGTTCCCTCCGGGGTGATCTTCGCTGTAGTCAGCTCCTCGGAGCATTTGGTAAGGCCCACAGTCTTACAGTAGGAAAATAGAAAATGTTATATCTATTGTTGGTGGGAATATAAATTATTTTAGACATTTTGAAGAATATTTGACATTATTCAATAAGTTGTGACATAGAGTCTCTTACTTAGAAATATTTACTCCTAGAAACATATTCTTATGAATTTATTTCTAGAGAAGAAATAAGAAGAAAGTTCATTACTTATTAAAAAATTGAAAATAATTTAAGTGTTGTTCAATATAGTTGTCTCTCGGTATTTGCAGATATTGTTTTTAGGCATGCTCAGATATATTAGAATAGTCAAGTATCATACAAAATGGTATCAAATTTACACAAAACGTATATATACATCATTCCTATATTTCAACCATCTCTGGATAACTTATGATACCTGACAGAATGCAAGTACTATATAAATAGTTGTAATACTGTATTTCTTTATATTATATGTTGTAGAATGAGATAATGTACATGAAATGAATTAATTATAGCTGTATCAATATAGGTGATCTTTTAATCACAATACTGAGCTCAGCCACAGAATATATAGAGTACTGTTGCATTATGCCAGATGTAAAAATAAATATACTTTTGGAGGTCTACAACTATATAGTTAGCCTACAAAGAATAGTAAGTTAATAAAAATACAGTATTCAGGTTGGTGGTTATCTTATGTTATATTTTATATCTAGATGTTCCTCCAAAGTCTCACATGCTCATAGGTGAGGTTTTTGGAAGGTGATTTTTATGTGTGTGCTAGTGCCAAATGTGATATTAGGAGGCAGGGTTTGGTCACCACAAGAGATGGAGCCATAGGTGTAGGGTGACCTGAGAGGGTGTAGACTCCTCCTGCAGCTCTTCTTATCTTTCTCTGCTTTCTGGCCACTGTAGCATTGGCAGCTCCCCCTACCCAGACCTTTTTCCTATGCTGGTTTGTATTTAAGCCTATGGAAGAAAATTTCTAAAATATGAGCCAAAATAAACCTCCTTATTTAAGTTGTGAGTGTCAGGTATTCTGTCCCAGTGACGAGAAAGTGACTAAGGCACCTTAAATGTCAAGGATACAAGAGCTGGATCTAGGAATGGGTAGGCAGAGGGCTTCAAAGATACTCTTAATGTTTTTTTTAAGCTGGATGCAGAATTTATGATATTCATTTTTATTGTTACTTTTTAAATATATACTTGTAAATAGTTATTTTATGAGGTGATACAATATTTTCTTCTAAACAAAAACAGGAGTAATGATGTGTTTCTCTTTCTGAGGCTCAGAACAATCATTGAATGTCGCTTTACAAATAGAGCAAAAGCAAGGCATTACTATTATTTAGCTATTTTTGACACAAAAATATTTAGTGTTTCACTTTGGCCTACAATAGGGCCAATAAAATATTTTTAATTTTTTAAAAAATGGTGAAAATGATACATAGCCTTGAATACTTTCAATAACATTGCTATATATGTTTTCTAGCTTTGGTTCGAAGTGAACACTAGGAATGGCTGTAGTCATAAAGAAGCGGGATGGGTTATTTGCCAGTTTATGTGTTCTGATGTTTAAAACATCACACAGGATCCTTAACCTGTGCTTAATCTAAGTCAGCATGGCTGCTCAAGGCTCTCTAATAGGCAGTCAGCACCCTGCTTTCAGAATGCTTTCCTCAAATACGTCCTGATTTTGGTGATTGCCCCAGGACCATCAATCCTCTTTGAGAAAGCTGTGTCTTTATTGTGCCCTGAAAATGTTAGTCTGGCCAGGTTAGAAGTCCTCATATGCTCCCTCAAAAGAAAACTACCTAAGAGAGTAAGTAGCATGAAAAAATGATGTAAATACCAGGCTATACAAGGGTGTTTGTGCTGTGCCAGAATCAGTGAAAGAAAAGACACCTCCAGAAATGCATTTTCAAAGCCTCTGAATAACTTTGCCATAATAACAAAATCAGCCTTGCATTGTCGGGCAGAAAAGAAACCACTGTCATTAACAGAAAAAAGATAAAGCTTATACTTTCTGTGTTAGTCTCTTTTGTCTAAAATTATCACTTTTTGGCCATTTGAAAATAGTTTCTCTGGTTCAGTTGCTTCTCTGGTTCACCTGTGGTGATTGCTATAATAGATACCTCCCCTCCAAAGAGCCTTAACTAACCTCACTTGAGATCAATACTAAATAAAATTGAAATTGAATTTATTTGCTGAGATTAAATTGATGTCTGTGTAGAAATTCATGTATTCCTACATATTGTGTCATACATATTGAGTATGTTGTTATTTTAGTTTTCCATAATGTTAATGTTATTTATAAAATGTGCATTTATATTATATGATATCTTATGTGAAAATATTTACCAAATGTTCTCTGAAAATTTAAAATAAATCAAAATGAATATGAAATAAAGTCAGATAAAAAGGAAAAGAAAAAAAGGACCAAAAATCAATATTGACATCTTTCCCATTAATTCTTAGAGCAGATGTCTTCTCCTCCTGCAAGGATTAAAAAAATCTTTTAAATAGATCTAAGACATTCCAAGTCTTTATGAATAAATATTTTATCAAGGTAAGAGGAAATTCACCTGTTTAGCTTATAAATAGGCACTAGTCATGGGCAGAGCCCAGGGGAGTGAGGGGTGGCCAGCTGTATGACAGAAATTGAAATAAGAATAGGCAATGAAAGTGGGACTTTGACCAGAAAAGAATTCCCCAGGAAAAATGGAATGCAACCCCTCCCTACATCCAGAGCTGAGTTTCCAGAAACTTAAAAATACAGGATTGCTGATTTTCTTTGAGAACATACTTTCTTTAAACTCTATATGCTGAATAACTGGTATAGACAGCCTAACTTCCAATTGGTCATTTTAAATCCACCCATGATAGGTGACCATTGGACAACTGAACAAGTTTTTGTTCTCTGCTTCTCCATACAAGACCTAGACAAAGAAAACATCCTAGCACCTCACTTTCTGGGACCTCTCCCATCCAAGAGCTTTTTATTCTTATTTCCAATAAACATGCTCCTACCTTTCTCCTTTTTGTCTGTGATTTCATTCTTCAATTTTGTGAGAGAAAGGCTAAGTTTTACAGTTTGTATAGAGTTAGCTTCATCATCACAGATCACCACATCCTTGATGATTTGCAGGGATTGTGGATTAACCATTTAATCTGTTTTCTGTCCTCTATGTTGGACAATATTTAGAATTTACTGACATGGATGTTTGACAGTTGAAAAAAAGGATGAATAATTTTGCATTACCACTTGGCACTCTTGATTTAAAGCAAATTCTTAAACCTCTGTCAAGCCACAAAGCCTTTTTCTCTCTTGAGGCTTCTATCATCCATGACTGTATAGGTTTAATCATCACAATGAAAACTTACTGATATCCTCACAAGATAATAGGCATTTAAGTCAGAAGTAGTGGTTCATGCCTGTAATCCCAGCTACTTCAGGGGCTGAGGCAGGAGAATCATAAGTTTGAAGCCAGCCTGGGCAACTTAGAGACCCCATCTCACAATAAAACTTTTGTAGGGACAGGGGCATTGTAGATAGGGAAGAGATAGGAAGAAGGCCTCACCGAGCTTTATTAAAAATTAATAAACAGATAAATTATATCAAACAATTAAAGCAGAAAAAAGAAGGAACACTTCTCCCCTCATTTTAGGAAATCAACATTGTGCTAATCCTAAAACTGAATAAAGATAATAGAAGAAAAAAGTATGAACATAGATAGAAATTTGTTTAACAAAACAAACTCTTAGAAGTCAGATTTGGCAGTAGGTAGAAAGTGGTTTTGTTATAGGGATGGCAGTGTTGGTTCAGCATTGGAAGATCCACCCCCAAAAGTCATCATTTTAACAGAGGAAAGGAGAAAGCCATATGAACCTGTCACTAGTTGGAGAAAGAGTATTGGACTAAATTCTACAGCTGTTCATGGTAAAAGCTATCAGGGGACTAGAAGTAGAACAGAACCTTCTCAACAGATCAAAGACATGTATTCTATACTTCCAACAAAATCTCCTTCTATGAATGGAGATGATACAATGCTTTCTCCCTAAAGTGGGCCACAAGGGCATATATGCCTACTCTTCATCTGTCCATTAGACTTTGAAACATAGGTCTAAACCGAAATAGTCTGGCAATAAAATGACACAACTAGGATAGGATTGGCATGGCAGAAGCAAAATCTTTATATGTAGATGAAATGATCATCTACAGAGAAAATACTAAGAAATCTCTAGGAGCCCCTAGAACTTGTATTTGAATTTAGCAGAACTAGAAAAATTTATCAGTTAAAATGTTTATGGGCCTGCTGTTGTCATATAGGTAGGTTTTCAAGCTAGGAATATACTTTCTTTAATAGGTGCTATTCAAATTTTATATTTCCTCTAGAGTTAGTTTCATTAATTTGTCTTCTAAATTACTTCTTAGAAGTTGTCAAATTTATTTCAAAAAAGATTTTTGTAATATGCTTTCTATATCCTTTTAAATTCTGTAAAATTTGTGGTAATGTCTCCTAGATCTTAATATTGTAATTTAAAAAATGTATAACTGATATTGTGTAACAGGAAGAAAAGGTCTAAAAGAGCAGGGAAATTGGGAGGGGTGGGGGAAGGGAAAAAAGGGAAAGGAAAAAATATGAGAAGAGGAAAAAAAATGGAAACAAGGTCTTTGCAAATAGGGAAGTGTGGAGCGGGTGAAGGGAGGGCAAGGGAAGGGGGAAAAAAATAAGAACCAAGATCCCAATGATGAATGTAACTGTATTGTATACCTAAAATGTACCAATAAAGTTAATGGGGAAAATATATATATATAAAATTTAAAAAACAACAAGTTACAAAAAAAACCCCAACAACAAATAAGCTGACTCACCGAGAGAAATACATGTATGTTTTTTCACTACTCGGTGAAAGGAAATCTATTGGTGTATAAACTACTTAACAACATTTATTATTTAATCCTGGGAATGTGCTTTGAAATCAGTTTATTGGGCCAGGGATTTAGCCCAGCGCCACCGCGCCTGCTCCCAAAGCACAAGGTCCTGAGTTTGACCTCTGGTATAAAAAAATAAAAATAAATAAATAAATGAATAAAATTTAAAAAAATTAATAAATAGCTCTGAACTTTGCAGCCAGACTCCAACAATTAGAAGGGCAAAGGTACCTGTACTCTGAGCAATTAGAAAGACAAAAGCAAAGAAACTAAGGATCTAGAAGTTCCTAGGTAGCACAATTAACATAATAATCACAAACTTCCCCTTTACTCAATCCTTTAGCCTAAGCTACCTGTCCATAAGGCCCCAATCCATATGCTTACCCTCTACCAAAGGACAAGTAAAGGTCATGTGGCTGGAAGAAATCCAACTTTATGATGAAAAACAAGCCAGGGAGCCAATCAGATTCCAGGAGCCTATGTGGGACAAGGATCTCAGTAAGAGAAGCTGCAGACAAGAAATCCACATACTCCTTACTCCAGAGTAGCTGTCCATTATGTCTGTTCTCTCTCTCTCTCCCTCTCTCTCTCTTCCCTTTCCCTACCTTCAAATAAATTATCTTCTTTTGTTTTAAACCGCTTCTGTAGTTCTTTTACCAGTGTTGGATTTACGATCACTGGGAGCTACATGTTCCAACAGAGCAGTAGTATGATGCAGCAGAGCAGTTTCTTGCTGTCCCCCCTGGATGTTACAGTGTGGCATAGCATGGCATAGTGCACAACCCTCCCCAGATGTTACACTTCAAACAAACAAAAAGGCTGCTGGTCTAGCTCAGTGGACAGTGCTTGTCTCACATGTCCAAAGCCCTACGTTCAACACCTGGGTGCAAAAGAAAAGTTAAAAATATTAATATTTCATTCTCTGGAAACACAAATATTGTGCATTTTTTCAATATATTTCAAAAATTGGAAGATATGAGATCATATTAAACATGGGTTTTGTCACCAAATAGAGTCTGAGAAGTTCCCTCAAAGAGGAGACAATGTCCTCAGCACAGTCTTCTAAGTAGATTCTCAACTCTTGCTGCAGAAAATAATCTCAGGACACCGGTGAGAGGCATAAAAAGTTTAATTAGGCAGACTTTAAAGTACACACTCAAAGAAAATACAGTGTAGCCCACAAGAGAAAGGTACTATGAACTGGAACTGGGAGCATTTCTGTTTTCATAGGGGTAGAAATCTGTGGAATTCGTAAATCTACAGACAGTTAGGCTCAATTTACATGTGAAAGACACAGGGCCAATTTGTTGTATTTTTGAAGATAAGTGACCTATTTTCCCAAAAAATGTTCTTTGAAACATCTGTTTCTCTTAAAAACTAAGCTAATTTATAAATTTATAGTATCTTTAAGGGATTTTGGGGCGTGATGGGCTTGGAAGAAATAAACAAGCCTAAGATACATAAACAAGCAAGTAGGTAAGAGGTATGTCATTCAAACATGGATAACCTTGGATAGCTTTGATTCCTGAATTATAATTCCTAGAATTATAATTTTCCTTATCTCCTGTCTATTTGTCTTTATTTCTTCTATCCTACCTCAGTTTGTGGCTCCTACAAAATCACATGCTTGAACAAAGTTTAAAAGCAACTCTGTAATTCACATATCTATGAATAAAAATTGTGCAGTATCACTTTGCTATATTTTCAAAAACATTCAATAGTGATTGCTCAAAAAATATTATGGAGATCTTACTCTAGTAGTTATTCATTATGGAGATCTTACTCTAGTAGATATATTACTCTAGTAGCTATTCATTAATTTTCCAGGAAAAAATAACTATATTATTTCTATCTTCAAGAAGCTTAGTAACTCATGAAGTGTTCCAGCGATTTCAGTAAACTGATAATATCCTAAGTGTATGTTGGATTCTATTCCAAGCTACATGGGAATACAAATACAAAACAATTGAGTTTTCCTAGTAGGGAAGGAATCAGAGGAAGTTTTAGAAATCTAGCTTAAAGTACATCTTAAAAGCACTAGAAAATTGTACAGGAGTGAAAGAGCAATCATGAAAAAACTGTTTCTTTTAAATGGCAAGCCAAAATATCCAAAGACAGAATGAAAGAGTAGAAGTTCCTTGAGGCTCTGACTTAATTTATAAGTAGTGTCATTGCTTTTCACCAACAGAATGTTATGCACACAGCTAAGTTATTTAGATATAATATGGGCAGTTACATATTACAGGTAGTTAGGCAGGGCTGGGCCCTTGGGGGAATCAGTGCAGTAGACAGTTATGAGCAAGGCACATTCACTGTGGGCCAAGCTTCAAGGAAAAGAAGAATGACTACACCCACATACTTCCCCTAGGGATGAACAGCAGTGATTGATATTCTAAACAGGCATCAGTCACCTGGGTGGGGACCAAGACCTTAAGCCCTCCCTCCCAGGAAAGGTCCATGACCCATCCTTTCTCAGAAAATCCTTGTCCATGTGTGCTTGCTACATGACTTGCTTCCCCATTTGATTCTCATTTAATCAATATTACCTAGGCAACAATACTTTTAGTCTTATTGGTTGACCATAGTTTTGTCCCACCTCATACCCACCTTGTGATTTCCCATTAGATCAACATTACAAAGCAACTGTACTTTTAATCTTATTACTTGACTACAATTTTGTCCCACCTTGAACCTGCCTCATCTGAGGGCAACCCACTTTCTGGTTCTCCTTCTATCTCCCTTAGACAGCAGCTGTCTTTCTCTCAGTTAATTCTTCCTACTCTTAACCTCCACTGTTCCTAGAATTCATTCTTCAATTTTAGAGAACATGAACTCAGTGTGTCAGACATCTAGCAGATTGAGAGTTATAATATTTCCCCTATATTGTTTTGAGGCCCATATATCACATGCCCTATGTCATTGTAACTGGGTCCTTTTTGTTTTGGGTACTGGGGATTGAACCCAGTACCCTGGTACTGAGCTAAATTTCGAGCTCATTTTTTATTTTTTATTTTGAGATAGAGTTCTGGTGAATTGCTGAGCTCAAATTTGTGATCCTCCTGCCTCAGCTTCACAGGGTGTTGAGATAATAGGCCATGTGTGTCCCACCATGCCTGGCTAGTTGAGCACTTTGGTCTGCCATATGCAGACTATCTACTGGAGCTCTGGAGCTCTGACCTCAGAGGGTTCACAAATCATCTTAATTTATCACTCTAACATCTAAATGGTAAAATACATTGCAGTTTATATGAACTAAAAGAAAAGAAATAATTTTTAATGAGCTAAACATCATTAAAATAAAAAGGCAGTTGGAAAGCACTTCATATGTAATGTATCAGAGGATAATATTTCACATTTAATGTATCAGCTACTAAAAATATGCATAGAAAACAGATGGTAGAAATGACAAAATAATAGTAGTTGCTTCAAAGATGTAGGATTGTAGGATTTTTTCCCCCATACTTTTCTGAACTTGTAATTTTTCTACATATAACACCAATTTACTTAAGAGTAAGAAAAACTTTATTTTAAACATGTGCTTTTCAGTTCAACATGATGTAATTTTTATAATTTTTCCTCTGTAAAGTGGGAGTTGTTTTATATGTCTATCAGATAATAGCAGCAGAATTTCATACTCATAGACAGTGTTGTTTTAGATCATTTTGGTTTTTCTGATTACTAAAACAAGGCTACTGTCAGTGATTCTTTGGCTAGTTTTGTTTTTTCATCCTGTTTCTGAACATCAGAACTTTATTTTATCTTTAAAGTATTTAACCTCTGTATTAGTCAGTTTTCCATTACTGGGGTAAAATGACTGAAATACACAACCTAAAGCAGGAAGAATTAATTTTGGTCAAGCTTTCAGAGATTTCAATCCATCATTTGCAGACTCAAGGCAGAAACATCAGTGCAGAGAGGCATGGAGAGGAAAGTTGTTCGCCTCATGGCAGATGTAAGCAGAGAACTGGGAAGAATTAGATCAAGAGATATATCCTCCAAATTGGATGTGTCCCTGCCTATAATGCCTGCTCATTGTGAGGCTGAGGCAGGATTGATAGTTCCAGCCCAATTAGGGTAATTTACCAACTTAACTAGACACTAAATAACAAACAAACACACACACAAACAAAAAACCTGGGGATGTCACTCAGTGTTAAAGCCCTGGGTTCAACCTTCAGTGTTGGAAGGGCGGGTGGAGGTGGAGGAGAGAAAGACACACACACACACACACACACAGAGAGAGAGAGAGAGAGAGAGAGACAGAGAGACAGAGAGACAGAGACAGAGACAGAGACAGAGACAGACAGAGAGACAGAGACAGACAGAGACCCTCCAAAGGAATGTCACAGTAGCCCATCTCCTGAAACAGGGTAACACTTCCTAATAGCCCATTCATCCAGCCTATTAATGTATAAACTCATTGATTCATTCTCATGATTCAGTCACCTTCTGAAAGCACTACCTCTAACACATGAGACTCTGGGAGGTATTTTAAATCCATACCATAACAACCCCTGAAGTGTGGTCATAGGTTACTAATATGTAGACCCTTGCTTGGCCTGAAGTGTGCCTTTAATTCTCTCCCTTTTCTAGCATTCTGACATCATCTAGCAGGTATATAACCTTAGCAGTTGAATTCAGTAGCATCTTTCCTTATATGCTGTGGATGAAATTCCTTGGTTTCATATAGGTATCCTTTTTTTTTTGGTACTGGGGATTGAATTCAGGACCTTGCGCTTGAAAGGCAGGTGGTGGAAACACTGAGCCAAATTCCTGGCCATCATGTAGGTATTCTTTATTGTGAATTAGCACAGGATAATTGCTTCAGTCCCTAAAAATGGAGCTATATTTAAGGTTGGGACCTGGTTGGAGGAGACACACTACCCATTAGCGGAAAGTCATGTAATTACTGTGGGAATCTTGCTTCATAACACTTTTGGAAGGAAACAGAGTAGAAGCAATTTGTACTGCTGCAGTAGGCAAGTATGGAAAATATTTCCTCAGTAACACAGCACATCTTTAGCCCTATCTGATCTTATAGTGTGTGCTATTGAGGGTTATGTGAGACAGGAACAGTACCCTAGTCAGTGTAAACCTAGTTGGGGTTGAAATAGAGGACTCCCAAAGGGGCAGAAAGATGAATTATTAAATGTCCACTAACGTATCTTTTATTGATCAAGAGTGACAACACAGTTCACATAGTTATTTTTCAAATCATTGAACCAAGCAGAAATTATCTTGTACAACTCTAATCTCAGTTATTTTCTCAGGCAGGTTATGACTACTAGCCTAACTCTGCCTGGGTATAACTGTGATCATTTGAGCTGAGCTAAATGACTCTCTGAAAAACATTACCAATAAAACTCCTATTAGGTTAAGTGCTCAAATGAACTTGATATGGTATTTAGTGCTGAGAAAGGAATATTAGGGAAAGAGGGTTGATAGCAATGAGACTATATAACTAATCCCCTTCTCTATTTGAATGGAAAAAATGTATGACAAGACTATCAAAGGCTATGCAGTCCTCACATATGTGTAGACAGACAGTTATATGGTAACTACCATGATTGTGTGTTCAAATTCAGTCAAATTGCAATAAAATTCAAATAGATCTCTGCTCAAAAGAAACTGTTCCATGTTTAGCATTTCTTGACTAAAAGACATTTTAACCTATTATTTATCAATACAGATCCAGGAAGGGCTCAATATCTGTGTTTTCTTTTTGTTGTCTTTCAGGCAATTCCCTTTCCCTTCATAGGATGGAAAACTATAGCAGCTGCTAACACTTTATAAATTATCCCATTCAAAAATAATATTTTTCTTTATATGCATGTCTTGTATTAGCATAGTATCTGAAGGTATGGTTTCTTTGCAGAAGGTGTTGAGTTATTAGATTTGCTTTCTGTGTTCATTTATTTCACAGAGGGATTCATGGAGGTAAAATGTCCTGGAAGAATTGAGGGAAGGATAAAATTGAGAAACCATTGAGGAAAAAATAAACTAAGAAATAAAAACTTGATTTTCTTAATGTTTTTTCATTTATCCTCCCCAAACTGAATTTGGAGTCAGGTTTAAAATAAATATTCACTCATACCCCCAGTATTCTGTGGCTGAATGGAATAATACTGAACAGTACATCATCTTAAAGGTTTTCAAGATTATATATTGCCTTGTCATGTCAGCTGTGTGGAAAGATAACCCTAACATAAAGTTGTTCCTCCAGGATATCATACTGTAATCACCATGAATCTTTCTCTCAGACACTGTTGGAGATCAGAACTTCTGAGTCATTTGGCATTTGCTTGTCTTACTTTTTTAAAAAGGCAAACACATTTTTCATTACATTTATGTCAATCTTAAAATTCCTTGTTTTGTAAATGTATCATTGATAATTCATATCCTACAGGTAAACATTCAAAACTTAAATATACTCGAGCTTATTTGCTCTCTGGCAAGATTTAACATTCTCGAATGTATTCTAAATTATTCTTATGTACTGCTTCATTATATTTTGAGGGTATTCAGTATTAGGTAAATAAATGTACTTCTGATGTGTTAAAAATTTATGAGAATTGGGATTTGGCGCATAACCATGTGATTGACATAACGGGGGTTGTAATACTTGGTTGTTGAGTTGAGATGTAAGTGTTAGAAGGATGGCACAGAGAGAAACAGGTGATGGGCATATGCATTAAGACTTTTATTAGTGTTATTTAAACAGAATTGAATAAAAACAACTGTGACAGAAAGAGAAAAAATATCTGATCTGAGGTCAAAGGTAGGGTGAGCAAAGGGGATCTGAATGTGTTGAGACTCTCTGTGCCTAATGGCCCATCCATCACCTCCTCTTTTTATCTTAATAGCTTAATGGGAGGTGGTGTTTTACACGAAGGGCTTAACTTTACAGCAATAGTTTGCACAGCATCACAGAATTGCAGAATAGAATGTTTTACTCCATATATATGTGCTTTTAGTTTGTCACATACTGAAAGCGGTGCTCTTCTTCTTCCACATTCTTTTCTGCCTTCTCTGTTTCTTTCTCTTTTTTTTTTCCACTATGTGTGAAAACTAAATCAGCTAAAGGTTTATTAATCCAAAGAAACAGTAGAGAAAAAAAAATTATACCTAAGAATTCTTAAAATTCTAATTGAAATGAATCGCTGATATGTTTAATGGGTGGGTTTAAATGGTACTGCTCTGTTTATACTTCACTGAGCTATTATTATTTTATTACCATATAGCAGCTATCTTGAGATGTAATTAGCAATTCTTATCACTAATTATCTAATCAAGAGTAATTAATAGTTGATTAATCTTCCATGGTATGTATGATCCAACATTATATTAAAGGCTGAGTATATAGGTTTCATGTGAATTTGTTTACATTAATAAAATACTAATGATAATAAAATAGTTAAAGATAAAAGTATACACTTTCTCTTCAGAAATCATAAGTTAAAAATTTTGGTGGTATCGCGGTAGTCTGGTTACCCAAATTTCTAACCCTTATTTCTCCATTTGTAAAATTTAGGAATGATATTAATAGCTAGGAAAAAAAGAACTTTTATATAAGGTAAAATTATAACTATTTTAGAAATTTAAAGTAAACATATGTCAATGCTTTTATTTGCTCTTTATTTATAGAGAAAACCATAAAGATATTACAATAAGTTCAAAGGAGAATTCAAAGTACCATACATGCATAGGTGATTGGGGATGTTGAAATGAATTTACTAACATGTAATATTGGCTTTTCCCACAGGCAGGAGTGAAGTCAACTGTCCCGCTAGAGAAAGAATTCATTTGTATATGATCAAGAATCATTTTCATTTACTCAGTTATCTGTAACTTACAGAGTTGTAAAGAGTTTAAAATCAATGAAAGCTAAATCTAATAGAATTATATAAGTAAGAAGAAAATGCCTGGTTTTCCACTGAGGACTCCCACTGATCCTTTTTGGTCCATTTCCATGCCTTCTGCAGTTTTTTATTAGGTCCCCAACTGGACAGGTTATGGAGAAGCTTATAATAAAATAACATAATGCTTCTCATTTTAGTTATATAGAGATGAGTATATATAAATAGAGTAGATGAGATCCTTCAATTTACTTGTTGGTATAATTATCATGAGTACTAATACATGAAACAAAAACTTGTATAAATTTAACTAAGATTCAAGTCTGTTTTCTGATTGAATGCAAAAGCTTTGTCTGAACATGGATCTTGGCATTATGAATCACCCTATATAGTAGAGTATATAGCAAGTGACCCCAAAACAGCAAGCTATTCCTTTGTTTACTAAACAGTCACCAAAAAAAATCATTAGATTTTTAACACCTCTGCCTTTCACATAAATGAATCAATTTACATTTTTCAGACTTATGCTATTTTTTAAATCATGAAGAATTTTCCTCCTTTGGACTATGAACTAAATTATTAAAAGAGAAGTAGATATGTCTCAAAAATAAAAGCTTACACTTCACTGATCAAAACCCCATAAGATATCAGATGTGGCACGGCTGTCACACTAGGTCTCTCTCCTAAAAATAAAACAAATCCTTGGCATGGATGAGGGACTCTGGAAGGAATGCAGTGAACAAAATAAAGAGTCTGGACTAAGGCTAACTCTGTATGAAGATGAAGGAGTTTGATCCAATTACTCAATTATAATGTGGGCTGGATAACCCCTGTTAACCCTCAATCACCACAGATCCATGCCTTTGATGGACCTGTGGCCTGGTGGAACCCTTATGGACTGGTTGCCGTGGACAACAACACCTTGGTGGTACAGCCCATTGCCTTCTGCTTTCTGTTGGATTTGACTGTGTGGTCATAGAAATACTTCTTTCCTCCTTTTTTGGTGCTGTAGTTATGTGTTCCCTTATGACTACCAGGTGTAGTGTATAGGCCCTTACATGCCTATACAGATACATTTCTCAGGATGCTTGTTAATTGTTAACAATTTCCAAGTCTCTCGATGTCTCTTATTATTCTTTATACTTCTGAAAATAGTCCAACTTGCCTGTTCCACTGAAAATGGTCCCAACATTAAGTTTTCTTCATTACTTTATGGTTTGTATCGAAAATGTCCTACAAAAGTCTCATGTATTCATCTGTGTGGCTTTGGAAGGTGATTGGATCATGGAGGGCCTGCATGTGTTGCAGTAGATGAGGCCTCATTGGAGGTGAGTCAATGAGGGCGTGACCTGAAAGGGTTTATTCTGATTCCATCTCCTCTGTTCTCTCTCTGCTTCTTTGCTGCCGTGAGGTGAGCAGCTTTCCTCTGCCATGCCGCTCTACCATTTCTGCACTGGAGCCAGTTGACCAACCATGAACTGAGACATATGAAACTGTAACTCAAAATTAACCTTCCATTTAACTTGTGGTTGTTGGATATTTTGTCTCAGGAATGAGAATGTGACTGATGTATTATCCCAGCTCAGTATGTTTTCTATTGATTTCTAGGAACCTGAGGAAGTTAAGAATAAATAACATAGCTTAGTATTGAGAAATAACCATATTCTTACAGATATATAGCTTATATATTAATCATTTAGTCTATAAAACTCTAAGAAGCATACATTGCAGTTAACATTTAACAGACAAGGAAACTGAGGCACAGAGAACTGCTATAAGTCACTTGAAGCACGTTTCACTCAAAAAGCCACATTGTTAATTAACATCATATTCATACTACCTTTTAAAAGTATACTTCTTTTTTCTTTGCATGATCTATTTATTCTCTCCTAAATAGCTCTACATTCCTATCACAAATTATTTTATATTTCTTGAAAGACGGTCAAGTTTGTAGTGTCCTGTGTGTCTTTGATTGCATAAATCAACTAATTTTACCCTACTTGTAATGCTTCAAGTTGCAGAACTCATAACATTAGCACATTTATTACTAGCTAAGAGATCATTAATCATAGATGGTCATAAAGGCTAGAAAAATTAACAATATGGTTTGCTGGAAAATGCATTAATTGTGCACAACCTTGAAAATGTCAGATTACAAAAATGCTGTTTTCTGCTAATACAAGTTAATAAAATTGTGTTAGAGAAAGGAGAGCAAACAAAATTAATGTTTTTCTTTAAAACTAATATACCCAATCATATACCACAGAAATGTGCCAGGCTGTGTTCTAGGCAATTTATGGATCCAGTTTAACCCTCCAATGACCCTGCATGTTATACACAATCATCCCTTTCTTATCTGCAGAAACTGATATTTACTAACATTGTCAAGATTACACAACTATTAAGAAGCAGAGTTAGAATTTCGACAGTGGCACAACATCAAATCGTACTGCTTCCCATATACTGATTTGTAAGTCAGGTAGATTACATTTTAATTGTTTAGTGCTAATGTTTGAATCTGATTAGAACTCTATATCCCTCTGACATTGGCAAGTCATAGTAGTTAACTTTTATGACCTTTGGAGTTGAGTACTCTGCCCCAGAGAGGGTCGATAAAACCTGCAATACTGAGTATCATTGAGAGGTATGCAATATTATGGGCTTAAATTTAGGAGCTATTGGGTAGCCCTGTCAATGTTAATTAACAATAAGAAAGAGATCTGTGCTTGGGATTAATATATAAGACATTGTTTTTAAATGGAGGTCTGCATTTATTGTGTAGAACTTCATATGTTCTTTCCATTTTTACTGAAGTATAAGTCATCCTGGTAGCAGTTTCTCACAGGGTGGTTGTAAGGAGCAGTCAGGTCACCTGGAAAAAGGCCATATGTCTACATTTTTCTCACCAAATGAGAAAAATGAACTGTAGTATATTTCATCACATTTTCCCACAGATTGTCATTTCATAATGAAACCATTCCCTTGCGTGTACTATAAAAATTCCATGCTTCATTTTTTGAAACTAATTTTCAAAAGCACACCCCCATTTCCATGACCACTAACAAATTACCAAATAATTGCACCTAGAGAGGAAATTTGATAGAGCAGAGAATAATTCATAATCTTTATTTCAGTTCAATATATGATAAAAGGGACTATCTCTGGATTATATGGTATTTTTCTCAATAACTTCCTAGCTATTTTTAATATTCCTAATGTGGTTTCACCATATTATGCTGATTTCCAATGTGGATGAATTTTAAAATTCTGTTTTTGTCTCTCGGCTCTTCTTTTTGTACCTCTCCTTTAATGTACTTATTATGTTCCCACTCTACATGAAAATGCATTCTGGCTCTAAACTTTAAATCACCAATACAAGTAGAGGCAGTTTTTCCATTAGTGTTTAAAATAACATATTTCCTTGACCCTCCCCAGCTTTTTTCTATTATGACTATTGTGTATTTTTTTTATTGTGTTGTTTTTTTTTCTGTATATCCTTTTATTGGTACATTTTAGGTATACAATATGACATTCAATGCTGCAAATTTGCACCTCTTCATACTCTCTTGGTTTTTATTATTTCCCCTTCCCCTGCTCTCCCTTAAACCCCTCCATCCCTTCCTATTTACAAAGACTGTTTCCTTTTTTTCATTTTCCATATTAATTCCATTCCCTTCTTTCCTTTCCCCTACCCTTCCCACTTCCCCCTCCCCATTGCTCTTTTTCTTTCTATTTCACATTATCTATTATACATTTTAGTCTTTACTTACACTTTCAGTTTCTCACACTAAAGTAACTATTCAGTATTTAAACATGTCCTATTTATTTTACTTAAGAGTATCGCCTCGATGTGCATCCATTTAGCAATAAATGTCTCTAATTTCTCATTTTTTATGGCTGAGTAGTACTCCATTTTATAAAAAAACTACATTTGCTTTATCCAGTCTCCAGTTGATGGGCATTTGGCCTGTTTCCAAGTTTTAGCTATTATAAACTGTGCTGCTATGAACATGAGTGTGTGTGTATCGCTGTGCTATGATTCTTTTAATTCTTTGGGGAAGATACCCAGCAGGGGAACAGCTGGGTCAAATGGGACTTCCAGTCCTAGTTCTTTGAGGTATCTCCATACTGATTTCCACACTGGTTGCACCAGTGTACACTCCTACCAGCAGTGGAGCAGTGTTCCTTTTTCCCCACAGCCCTGCCAGCATACATTATTGGTTGATTTCTTCATAGCCATTCTTTTTGGGACGAGGTGGAATCTCAGCATTGTTTTCATTTGCATCTCTTGAATGACCAGTGATGTTGAAGATTTTTTTCATGTTTATTTGCTATTTCTACTTCTTTGTCTGTGAAATGTCTGTTCATTTCAGATGTTCATTTTTGGATTGGGTCTTTAAATTTGGGAAGTCTAATTATTTTAAGTTCTTTATAGATTCAAGATAGTAGACCTTTGCCTAAGGGACCACTGCTGAAAATTTTTTCCCGCATTGTGAGTTTTCTCTTCTCACTGCTGGTAGTTTCCCTTGCTGTGCAGAAGCTTTTTAGTAAGAAGAGATCCCACTTGTTGATTGCTTGTGCTAGTTCACAGGCAACTGAGGTTTTGTTCACAAAATCTTTTCCCACACTAGTCTCTTCATGAGTTCTGCCTAACCTCTGTTCCAGCTGGTTCAGCGTTTCTGTTTTAATATTTAGCTCTTTAATCCACTTTGATTGTGGTTTAGTGCATGGTGAGAGATATAGGTATAGTTTTATTCTTTGGCAAGTTGAAACCCAATTTCTCCAGCACCATTTATTAAAGAGGCTATCTTTCCTCCAGTGAGGGTGTTTGGCTCCTTTGTCGATGATGAGGTGTCTGAGTGTGTCTGGAGTTGTTTTGGCATCTTCTAATCTGTTCCACTGGTCCTCAGGTCTGTTTCTTTGCCAGTACCATGCCTTTATCACAGTAGCTTTGTAGTATAGTTTCAAGTTGGGGGTTGTGATACCCCTGCCATGTCTCTGTTACCTAGAATTGCTTTTGCTATTCTGGGGCTCTTGTTCCAAATGAATTTTTGGATTGTTTTCTCAAGGTACATGAAGTATGGTGCTGGGATTTCAATTGGGATTGCATTGAATCTATATAGCAGTTTTGGAAGTATGGGCATTTTCACTATGTTGATCCTTCCTACCCAGGAGCAAGGGATGTCTTTCCATTTTCTGGTATTGTCTTCAATCTCTCTTTTCAGAGTACTTTGATTTTAAGAGAAGAGGTCTTTGACTTCTTTTGTTAGGTTGATTCCTAGGTATTTCATATTTTGGATGCTATTGTGAAAGAACTAGTTTGCCCTATTTCTCTCTCAGTGAATCTGTTCATGTAGAGGAAAGCTATTGATTTTTGTGTGTTGACCTTGTATCCAGCTACTTGACTGAATTTGGTTATTAAGTCTAGAAGATTTTTGGTGGAGTTCTTGGGGTCTTCTATATAGAGTATCAGGTCATCTGCAAATAATGACAATTTGACTTCTTCATTACATATTTTTATTCCTTTTATTTCTTTCTCTTTTCTAATTGATGTGGCTAATGTTTCCAAGACTATATTGAACAGAAGTGGCTGTATTGGATATCCTTGACTTGTTCCTGATTTTAGTGTGAAGGATTTCAGTTTTTGACCATTTAGTACGATATTGGCTGTTGGTTTTTCATAGATGGCTTTTATCAGTTTGAGGTAGAAACCATCTATTCTGATTTTTTGTAGGATTTTTATCATAAATCTGTGTTGGATTTTGTCAAATGCTTTTTCTGCATCTATTGAGATGATCATGTGGTTTTTATCTTTGGCTGAATTGATATAGTGTATTACATTGACTGATTTGTATATGTTGAACCATCCCTGCATTCCTGGGATGAATCCCCCTTGGTCAGTGTGTATGATCTTCTTGATGATCTGCATTCTATTTGCCAGTATCTTATTAAGGATTTTTGCATCTATGTTCATTAGTGAGGTTGGCCTATAGTTCTCCTTTTTGGTTGGGTCTTTCTCTGCTTTGGGGATCAAGGTGATGTTTGCTTCCACGAATGAATTCAGGAGTATTTCTTTCCTTTCAATTTCATTGAAGATTTTAAAGAGTAGTGGCAGTAGTTCTTCTCTAAATGTCTTGTAGAATTCAGTGGTGAAGCCATCAGAACACGGGCTTTTCTTCATTGGTATGTTTTCAATTTCATTGATTGATATTGGGTTGTTTAGAATGTTTAGGTCTTCTTCATTCAATTTTGGTAATTCATATGTATCTAGGAATCTGTCCATTTCTTCTGTGTTTTCCATCTTATTGGCATATAGGTTCTGTAAGTAGGTATTAATGATCCTCTGGATTTCTGCTAGGTCCATTGTAATGTCATCCTTTTCATTCCTAATTGCATGGATTTGGGCATTTGCTTTCCTTTTTCTGACAAGATTGGCTAAGGGTTTGTCGATTTTGTTTATTCTTTTGAAGAAACAACTGTTGGCTTCATTCATTTTTTTTCTACTGTTCTATTAGTCTTCATTGCATTGATATCTTCCCTGATCTTTATAATTTCCTCCTTTTTATGGGCCTTGTGTTTGTCCTGCTCTTCTTTTTCTAGAAGCTTGAGGTTCAGCATCCGGTTGTTTAATTGGGGTTGCTCTGTTTTCCTAATATGAGTATTCACTGCTATGAATTTCCCTCGTAAGACTGCTTTCATTGTGTCCCATAGATTAGGATATGTTGTATTGTCATTATCATTTAATTGAAGGAACTGTCTGATTTTTTCTTTAATTTCCTCTGTGACCCATTGGTTGTTCAGAAGTGTGTTGTTCAGTTTCCATGTGTTTATGAAATTTTGGCAGTTTCTTTTGCTATGGATCTCCAATTTCATCTCACTATTGTCTGATAATATGTAGGGGAAAACTTCAATTCCTTTGCATTTACTTAAACATGTTCTATGAGTGAGTATGTGGTCTGTGTTGGAGAATGACCTGTATGCAGCTGAACAGAATATGTATTCAGATTTTGTGGCATGGAACACTCTGTAAACATCTGTTAAGTTCATTTTTCAAGAGTTTGATTGAGTTCTAGTATTTCATTGCTTGTTTTTGTCTAGTTGGTCTATTTGTGACAATGGGGTATTGACATCCCCCACTACTATTGTACTAGTGCTTATATGATTTTTCATGTCTGTTAGTATTTGTTTTATATACTTGGGAGCACTAGTGTTTGGTGCATAGATACTTATGATTGTCATCTCCTCATCTTGGATTGTTCCTTTTACATGGATGTAGTGTGCTTCTTTGTCTCTCTTAATCAGTGTAGGTTTGAAATCCACTTGGTCTCCAAAGAGGGTAGCTACTCCTGCTTTTTTTCGTTTCCTGTCACATGGAGTATTGTTTTCCACCTTTTAAATTTCAGTCCATGGGTTTCTTTTTGAATTAAGTGGGTTTGTTTTATGCAGCATATTGCTTCTTGACCCATTCTGCCAATCTATATCATTTGATTGGTGAGTTGACACCATTAACATTGATGGTTAGAATTGATACATATCGAGTTATCATTGTCATGACTTTTATTTTTGTTGGATTCTCCCCCTTTGCTTTTTATTTCTTGTCATGCCCATTGGATTCATTCTGCTGGGCTTCCTGGGGTTGTGTACCTCATTCTCTTTTTCTAGGATTTTGTCTAAAATATTTTGAAGTGCTGGTTTGGTATTCATGAAGTTCCTATGGTGCTCTTTGTGATGACAGTATCTTATTTCACTGTCAATTTTGAAAGGTAATTTTTCAGGGTACATCAATCTGGGTTAGAAGTTGTTTTCCTTTAGGGCTTGAAATACATCACTCCATCTTCTTCTTGCCTTGAGGGTTTGTGTTGAGAAATCTGCTGTGATTCTGATGGACTTTCCTTTGTATATGATTTGTTTCTTTTCTCTAACTGCTTGTAGAATTTTGTTCTTCTGTTTGGTTTCTGGAATCTTAACAATTACATACCTATGTATAGACATATTTTGATCAAGGCTAGTTGGAGTCATATATGCCTCACTTATCTGTATGCCAAGCTCTTTTCCCCTGCTTGGGAAGTTTTCCGCCATCACTTCTTTGAACAGTTTTTTTAATGTCATCTGCCCTCTCTCCTGTTTCTTCTTTGACTCCAATCAGTCTTATTTTATTCTTCTTTGCATCATCTATCAGCTGCTGGATTGATTGGTCCCTTACAACTTCAAAGCAATTTTTCTTTCCCTGGTCACTAATTGAAATTTTATCTTCTATATCTGAAATTCTGTCCTCACATTGGTTCATTCTGCTGCATAGACTTTCAGTGGAGTTTTTAATCTCCTGGAAATCTGTTTGCATCTGTCTCATGATTTCCATGTGTTTCCTATGTTGGTATTCCATCATGTTCCCGAGCTCCTCTATTTTTTTATCTGTGTCCTCTCTAGATTTATTAATCATGTCTTGCACTATGGGCACAATCTCTGCTGTTATGTGAGAAATTATTTGTGATTTCATTTTTTCTAGATCCTCTTTTGTTGCTAGTTCAGGGAGTCCAGTTGGATAAGTATCAGAGTGTTCCATCTTGTTTCCCTTTGGGGTTGCTGTAAATGATATGGAAGTCTGGTTCTGAGGCTTGTTTTCATGTCTTCTCATTTCAACGGGGTGAGGGAGTGCTACTGCCACCCACACAGCTCACCTCCTCTGTGTTGGGAGATGAGGTGGTTTGACCTAGAAGCCTACTCCGCACTGGGAGCTGTGGCACATTGACCCAGAAGCCTCCTCTGTGCTGGGAGCTGTGGCATGTTGACCCAGAAGCCACCTCTGTGCTGGGAGTTGTGGCACTTTGACAAGGGAGCCTCCTCTGTATTGGGTGCTGTGGCATGCCAACCTGAAAACCTCCTCTGTGTTTGACTATTGTGTATGAATACTATCTTTTTTTTCTTTTTGGCACTCAGACCTAAGGGTTTGGATCCAGCTGATCCTTTTCTTTTTATCTCATCCACATGGTTATTCACAGGTCCTATGGGTTTTTCATTACATGGACTCATCTGCCTTTCCAGCTTCTCTGTTCCTAGTCTAAATCAGGTGTTATTAACCACTTTCTAATTAAAATCACAGCCTAGTATATATTATAAGTAAGACTATTTTTTCTATTTTGGGTGTCATGTAGGAATATGAACCCTACTTACCTGAACAGGATAATAAATTAGTAGTCTAAATGCCTCAACAGGATAATAAGTAAGGGGGCTCACCTATTGTATGTTTTATTAACATGGGTCTTCCTAGTCTAATTCTCTCTAATCTTAACTTTTACTATTTCCTCCACTTGTGTTCTCATAATATTATATGCATACTCTTATCCAGCAATTCTCAGATATTTTTTGGTTGTTGAAATAGGGGTTGGAGTGAGGAGCCATTTAACCTCTCTTCCCCAACACAGTGAGCTCTTCAAATGTAAGGCCTTGTCTCACTCATTTATACTTCTCCAGTGTCAAGTATGGTGCCTGGCATTCATTAGAGAATAAAAAGTGCTGGTTTAATTAAATCCACAAGTGTGAGATTAGATGGAATTTCCATATCAGAAATATCGTCCTCAGGAAACCTAGGTAGGACTTTAAGACTATTTCTTTGTGTTCAGTGTACAGAAAACTGATAATGGTGAAGATGGTGGAGTGGAGGTTGAGGAGAGACTTTGATGCTAGGCAGAATAATTTACCTTTGATATATTTTAGAGATAACTTTCAGTGGTGCTCTATTAAATATCCCACAAAATTAAAGACTTTAGAAAAGTAATAGAAATATTGAAATGATTCAGGTGTGAAGTTATTGTAATCTGGAGTTTGGTAATGGAAGAAGAAATGGAAATGTATTGAAAAAGGGAATTTGAGTCAAAGGAAAAAGGGTAAAAATAGGAAAAATGAAAATTGATTGTAAGATTTGGGGCAGGAAAAATGAAACATGAGAAACTAAAGTTTTCTTTGGGATAGGCTCTGAGGCCCTGTAGTCTGACTGCTGATGGAACAAGTATTGGTAAAATATAAAAGTTGGACTTTAGAAATTCTTGTGCCACATAAGAGCTGGTGCATAGGGGCTTGCAACCCTTAAAGGGAGTTGGAGACTGAAATAAATTTGGAACCCTTTTCATCACAATCATTTTCTTTCAGTTCTTTCCTTGGGAGAATAAAATAGCTTGCAGATTAATGTTTTTT
This sequence comes from Heterocephalus glaber, assembly GCF_053883595.1. NCBI lineage: Eukaryota > Metazoa > Chordata > Mammalia > Rodentia > Bathyergidae > Heterocephalus > Heterocephalus glaber. The sequence goes on from NW_028258377.1 coordinate 1,336,999, forward strand.
CCAAATGCCAAGGTGGTTAGAGGAAAGAAAAAAACACTGTATATGTGATTTCTATCTTCACAGCAGCTAGGAAGTAGCATTTTGTGATATTTCAAGAACTTAATAATTGTTGGTTATGTAAAATTAAATTGATGATTTTATTTAAAATTCTTCAAGAAATCTTTTATAACAATTTTTGACCTCATGGAATCTCCAAGGACAAAAGCAGGATGACTGAACACAATTCCATAGAGTGAGTGGAAGAGATTTATTCTTCCAGATGTTGTATAACTTTACAGGATTTGTTTAAAATATAGTTTAAATCCTATGACATGAATAAAATGCTATCAGAATGTATTTTTCCTACTACAATTTAGATTTCAAAGAAAATGCATGTTGTATTTGGTAAAAATGCATATTGTTCTTGGTAAAAAATCTGGTTTTTCTTTTGGGGCTCATTTGTTTGGATTAGAAAAAAGTAAGTGGTAAAGGAATGGAATATAAAATTTAGTGTAAATGTATTATAATATGGTCATTTAAACTGATCTGTCAGGTAACAACACATAGTACATAGATTGCCATCTTAATTGCTCACTACTCTTCCAATGACAATGTATCTTCCACAGAAAAAGACAAAGGTTGTATGTAGCATCAGAGTTCTGTAGGCTGTCATTGGAGACCAGGCCAGATTCAGGTCAGTGGATTTAATGTGCCCTGTGGTCAGAAGGGTCTGTTACTAATAATGTACTGTTGACCATTGTAATTTCTTAATAATTTTACATTTGAACTTGTGCTTTGTAAGAAAATTCTGACAGGACAAACTGCATGTGTGAGCAAAGCTAATACAGTATGTACACTTTCACTGTTCTTTATGACCATATTCACATAAAGTACCTGTGATGCTCCATAAGTGCAGAACCCCAGTGGATGTAAATGTTAGTGCTGTGTACTGTGCCCTAACTTAGGGGTTTAAATCAACACATATTTATTATGAAACAATTTCTATAGGTTCAAAGTCTGTGCATTATTTAAATAGATCCTCTGCTTGAGGACTCACAAGGCTGTATTCGGGATTGGCTGAGCTGCATCCTTACTTGGAGGTTTGATAAGGGAAGGATCTACTTCCAAGCTCCTTCAGATTGTTGAAAGAATCAATTTCCTTGTGGCAATAAAGTTCATGGCAGCCCACTTCTTCAAAGTTTTAAAGCGAAGATGGAGAAGGGTGAGAAAAGATAGGGAGACAGAGAGCCTGCTGTTGCTTGAAGTTTCTGACTTCTAGCCCCTCTATTAAAGGGTTCATCTGTCTATGTCAGGCCCTCCTAAGATAATTAACATTTTGATCAACCCAAATCAACTGATTCAGTGCCTTAATAGCAGCTTTAAAAATCTCTTTTTCATATAGCATAATGTAATTGAAAGAGTGATATTCCATCACATCCATGCTTTTTGCCACATTCTAAGGAGGGAATTATACAGTGTATGTATACTGGGAGCAGAAAACTTAGATGTCATTTATACATTAAACCTACCACAATCCATGATAAGTGGAAGTTCAGTAAGACTCAAAATGGATAGTTGGTAAGCGTGTGGTATAGTTTAGACCTAAAATTTCTCCACAAAGCCTCATGTGCTGAGAAGTAGGGCCTAGTCAGAAAAAGCAGGTAACTTGGGGCATAATCTGAAACAGTGTGTTCTTGCCTCTGGCTCCTCCTCTGTCTTTGGTTTCTGGCTGCCACAGGGAGAGCAGTTTTCTTCCATGATGCCTGCCCATTATGCTGTTTCTGGCTTGAGTCCAGCTAACTATGAGCTGAAAGCACAAAACCATGAGAAAAAAAATTGTTCATGCTTTAAATTTTAGATATTGACAGGAAAGTCACTAATGAAGAAAACTGGTAAAGTTGTTTCTGTAATTGTCCCCGAATATGTGGTTCAGAAGCCTTTGGAACAGGTTTGTTGGGGAATTTGGAAAACATTGGAAATGTGAGCTAGAGAAGCCTTAGAGTGTTGTAAACAGAATCTGATGGATGATTTTGGTCAGAATTCAGAAGACAAGAATGCTGCTAGGAACACAGATAGAAAAGGACAGGCCAGGCTCAAGAGGTTTCAGTTGAGAATAAGAGCTCATTACCAATTGGACTAGAGGCTATGTGTGTTACACTCCAGAAAAAGTTTGTCTACTTTCTGCATGTCCAGAGACTTTTCAGGAGACTGAAATTAAAGGCAATAGACTAGTTGATCTTGTGGAGAAAATTCCAAGGCAGCCCAATATTCAAGCTGTGGTATGGGAACTGCCAGCTGCTTTTAACTAGATCTGTAGTAAGAATGAGAAGGAAAAAAGCTGAGCTGGCTGATCTGGCCAGAAGGAAGCACCTATAAAGATGTTGGGGCTCAGGAGAATCTGTAAAATTGGGGTCCAGGAGATTGGTAAAAATGTGGTTGGTAAAAAGATTTGCATTAAAGAGAAGCCAAGTACTTTGCATCAGGGCAGTGGAAAAGATGGCTTGAAAACATTCCAAAAATCAATCATATTCTACCATTCACAGGCTTGAGGATGCAAAACTATGAAGTTTTTACTTGAAGAGAGCCCCAAGCATGTCTGCTCAAGAAGGACTGCCAATGGAATTGATTCCCTGGGATTCATTTCAATGTACTCGGTCATTCATACATTCAGCAGTCACTACAACCAGAGTCAGGGCTACTCAGAGGCAGGCTACTCCTTCAAGTGGCAGCAAACTTTGGTGTCATCCACATTCAGGCATGTCAAATACAAGAATTATGTGTTCACATGCAGTAGAGATGCCAGGAAGATGGAAGTGCCAGGAACATGGATTGCCTACTGAGAAAATCCACAGGCAGTAAGTGGACCCAGACCAACATAGAGACCATGTGAGCTTTAACCAGCAAGGCCATAGTGATGGGACCACCCACATCCTTTGGAGTTCACATTTCACTACAAGCTGCCCTGGGTGCTAGACATGTAGCTACAGGATTTAATACTTTCCCTATTGGGTTTCAGTTTTGCTTGGGTGCACTTTCTTTCTACCCCTTTTTTCTTCCTTTTGGAAATGAGAATGTTTATTGAACATGATTCTATTTTAAAGTATTTAAATTCCTTTTTCATTTTTGTTGGGATTCACACTTAAGAGTTTGCCTTGAGTCTCACAGGAGACTTTGTACTTGGACTTTTCAGAAATGTTGAAACTGTGAAGACTTTGGCAACTCTTAGAGAAGGACTAAGTGCATTTTGTATAATGAGATGAGCATGAATCTTTTTGGGGGACAGGGAAGAATATTATGGCTTAGATCTAAAATGTCCCCCAAATGTCTTATGTGTTTGAAGGTCCAGCTTGAGGGGGCAGGTCACAGGGACCATGACCTTGAAGGCTATATTCTTGGTTCTGGCTTCTGCCTTCTCTCCCTTGTTCCAAGATGTGATGCAGTGAGCACCATTACTCTACCATGCCCTTCTACCATGCTGTTTCTGCCTCTGACTGGGAATCAAAACCCCAGAACAGTGAGCTAAATATACCTCTCCTTCTTTAAGCTGTGGGTGTCAATGGAAAAGTGACTAATACTGAATGTTCTGTCTATAAGTGAGAAACTAAGAATGCTAGTAACCATAAGAGGCTATGGTTTCTGTTTACAACAGAACTTGCTTTGAATGTAGAACTAAGTCAATGGACTTTAACAAACATATATATGACTGTTACAACTTGTATCTAGATGTTCACCCAAACCCTCATCCACTCATAGGTGGTATTTTTTGGAGCTGACTAGATCTAAAGCAAGTGATACTGGGATTGAGAGTATGTGGCACTAAATTAGTCCACTGATTAGAATTAGTATAGTTTTAAGGGGTGGATAATGAAAGCCCTGCCCTGGATGTAGGTGGAAACAATCAATAGGCTTATAGCCTGAATGAAATATAAGGGAGAGAGAGAAAAGGTAAATTTGCTGCTGCTTCTGCTGCTGCTTGTTGCCTTCTGCTTGCCATACCATGAACTATTTCTCTCCTCTGATGCCTCTGTGCCATGGCACCCTACCTTGGAGCCAGCCAACTGTGGACTGAAACATCTACAAACTCTGAGCTGAAATAAAACTTTCCTCCTTTAACTTTGGGTTTTGGGTATTTAGTCTCAGCAAAAAGAAAAGTAACTAAAACAATGACCAAAGGTCCCTATGATAGAGTCCTTATGCTGAAAATGATGACAGAGAAGGAAAGAAAAATGTTGCAGTCTATAGTTTCTTTTTCTCAATCCTTCCTTACTCATCAGTAAGCCAAAGGTAACAAATATTGCTTGAATGTATATGTATCAAGAAGTAAAATAAAAGCACTTGTGTTAGTTTTGTAAAGACTTTTCATTGTTCTTACAAGAAAATAGATACATCTTTATACATGAGCTACAAAAAAAACAAATCCTGCAATTTTGGTAATGCCATATGAGTTGAATGTTTCTTATTTACATTAAAACCAACACATAATAATATAAAGATGAATAGTGAAATGCCTACTAATAATTTAAATTTAAGTTTTACTTAATTTAGAATAACATTATATAGCAAATAAACTCACCATAACAATTGAGAAAGGGACTATGGAAGGAATAATAACCATTACATTTTTGTGCTTTTAATGACATTTTTCTCTTCATTGGACTACCCACATTTTCACTTTTCACTAGTCCAACAAATGAGTCTGTTTTCCACTTGAATGTTGGTTTCAGAGCACTCTGTTAGTCTCCAGAAACATGTAGAACTTGAGGACTCTTGGTATGTGTTTTTCAAGTGAGCCATTCTCAGAGTGGGATCTTTAGGCTGAGATGGCTTTAATTCTGCTTATTCTGGTGCTATAGAGTCTTCTAGGTAGTGCTGTGATTCTTCTCAAAGTTCATTTCTGTCTGCTTTATTATTATTATCATTTCTCTGACCTTTCCCCCTTATGAGGTGTATTTTCTGTTGGGATGTTATTATATAGCTTCCCTCTATGGCTTCACATACCTTAAAAATATACAATAGAAAAAAGTTCTTTCAAAATGCACCTGGAAATTTCACTGAATTTAAGTGGGTCAATACATTAATTTGGAGTTAATTTAACATTTAAAACAGATTATCACACATTAACTGTCTCACCATTTATTCCAATCATGTTCTGTGTATACTTTCTGTCAAAATATTACCATTTCTGCACATTAGGCTTTGATAAGGATGGTGAAATCTATCCTAAAGACTACTAAAACTTTTAATTTTCTTTAGTAAGTTGGCAAGTAACATTATTGTCAATGTCTGAATTTTTTTAGGCAGCAGAAAACTTTGGTATAATCCATAGCTGTTCAGAGAGGTAAATTCATTAGGTCTGTCTGTAAAATCATTGGTTATATGAGAATTATCATGTTATTATTGAGTTTAAGTGGCAGACACAGAATTGTATCCTTGATACCTTATAATCATATTAAGAAGGTATGTGATCATTTTATTTTTAAATCTAGAGTTCATTGATATAAATAAAGATGAATTTGAATAATTATTTCAGGACATGATCATATTCTAAATAGATTTTGTGAATATTTTTAGAATAAATGTAATTATCCTGTTTTATATAGAATTTATGTAGCTAAAACCTTATCTTTGATGTAGATTTCATTGATTTATTAACCATTTCTCTTATGTCAAAGCATTTAAAATTGGTAGCTATTTAAGAATAGGAACTTAACAGACATGAACTTTACTCAATGTAATTTTTCTCCTTAGGAAATTGATAGCCAAAGGAAGGATACAGCCTATAGTTTTATCTTGAGAATCAACTGATTTGAAGATTTGATTAATGTTCCTATTACACATTCTGTATAAGAAATATTTTCAGGCTTCACCAAATGTCAAAATACGGAGATGCTGATCTTTAATCATCTAGCACACACACCATGCTGCCATGGCAGCAAGGAATGTGCTGTCATATTAGTGTGATGGACCAGAATTATCTCAAAATACATTTTCCAAAGTGAATTATGGCATGGTTTCTAATTTTGTATAGTCTGGCCTCACAAAATGTATTATTTTGTAAATTTTCTTGGTATGAAATCAGTGTCTTGATTGCTGCTGCCTTTGAGAAACTGCCCATTATTATCTGCAATTTATTTTTAACAATTTTTCCAGCAACCTTGGAAAAGAGTCATCACGGGACATTTAAAAGTGATCAACTATGATGTCATTATATTATGTTAACTCAAGCCTCCTTAGTTTTTTCATTTATTCCTCTTTTCTTGAATTCATTTTTATCCACAAAATTGTAGATTCGAGGTTTGAGCTATACAATGCAAAACATTAGGTTTGAATGTGAAAATCTTCAGACATTTCAGTTGTGTAATCTTTGCTAGAGAATTAGCAACACCTGAGGAGAACAGAGCACTGGGTCCTATGAGAGCAGTCGCTCCTGAACTTTGGTGTGTTTTTTTTTTTAACTTTATTCCATAATATAAAGGATTTCCTTAAGGTTCCTTTTGGATTGCGGCATATTCAAGATATTTCTGCCTTGAGTCTATTGTGTGCTCACAAATTTCCTATGTTTCTCACGAAATCCCACTGAATTCAGGGAGTTGGTTAATTCTAGACCACAGGGTATGTTCATTCTGGAGAGTTTCGTGGACTTCAAGATGCTCACAAAAGATTTTTGTTCATATGTAGGGGGGCATTTTATAAAAGGGCTAAATAATTTTTGTGATATTTGTGGCCATGTCTTACATTTTTCCATATGACTTCTTTAAGTATTGGCTCATTTGTTGTGTATAGTAATAATTCTACAATTTTATGTTATCCTCCAGAATTTATAATGGCATTTGGGAAATAGTTTTCTATTTCTGCTGTATCATGATTCATTAGAAATGGAACTAAACCCTTACATCAGAGTAGCAAAAGAACAAACAAGGAAAGAAACAAAACTTTTCTTCATTTTGCTTTGGATAATACACAAAATGAGGAATACTCTGCTAGACATAAGGATGATATAAAACAGTCCCTGATCCTTTTAAAATCAGAAAATATTAGGAAAATCTTTGGTTTTTATTTTTGTTATAACTGACCCCACTGTCTTGACAAAGTGACATAGTCTGTCATGGGGAATGCAACATGTTTTAGTGGTAGTTGATTAGATTGGAGATCATTACAGTGTTTGAAGATGATTGAGCCTGAAAGATAATGTAGTATGTTGTATTTTTGGCTAGAGGCTTTAAAACAAATTTGAATTTGTATATCTTTGGCTGTGGAGTGTTATGTATAGTTTTACAAGACACACCTCTCCTGGTTCTCTTGTGCACTACCTGTTTTTTAATTCCTTTTGTGCTTATAGCATTCAAAGTTCTCTCAGTTTATGCTGCAAATGTCAATGAAAATTAGAGAATTATAGAGTTTCTGCTTAAGAGTTATCAGTGACATTATGATTATAAAATCAATAATGAGTCAGTTGTATAACATGGCTGTATCAAAAAGTTATACTGTGTTTATTTTGATTAGGCATGCATCCATCCTGAAGGCTGATACCCATGATACACTGGCTGTTACATATTTTGAGGATCAACCTTAAATAACATAATCACTGCCATGTCACTGTAGTTCTAGTAGTTGTTGTTGTGCGTGTGTAGTGTGTGCCATTTTTATCCATTGCCTGCATCCTGCACACCATGCTCTCCATGAGTCTGAGCTCTTCAACATTACAAGGCTCCTTGGTTAACTCTGCTTTCTGTGCTAACAAATGAATTTTTGTTCAAGGATGACAAGAGATCAGTTAAAGGGAAAGAAGAATGTTAAGCCAAGATGGAAAAGGCCCACCTTAATTTAAGAATGGTGAGCAAGACTCTGGTCACTGAATTATAACTTCATTTTAAAAGTCACACATCTGGGCCAGAGATTTAGCCCACTAGTTCCACTGCCTGCCTAGCAAGTGCAAGGTCCCAAGTTTGATCCCTGGTACCAAAAAAAAAAAAAAAAATCACTCATCTATTTGATAATTAATTCTGATGGCATTTTATATAACTATCAGAGGCTTTCTCTGCAAAGTACATGAAGGTAAATGAACCTGTGCTTTAAGCTTGGCAACTATCTTTGGCTCACTGTTGAAGAATACATTACAGTAAAAGCAAAAGACAGGATGCTTGATCACTCGTGTTTTGTGAAGAAGCAAGCAAGATTATAATTCTCTTGACAAAAGAAATGATTTTAAAGCATGAAACATTGTGTCCTTTATTTTTGAAAGAGCTCTGTAATCCTGTGGATTTAGAAATAATACTTCATTTTTTTCTTTTTGAGATTAGAAAAGTACAAAATCTCCATTTGTATAGGATTGCAACCTTTAGGGATTAATAAAACTTTTGTGACTGAGATAAGTTTCTATTGGTGTTGCTCCTTCACTTGGTTAGGTTTTATGAATAAACATAAGAGTAGAGGACTTACTCTTAAAATGTCTAATAGAGTCATAAATAGGAGTCAAGACTGAATCCAAGTGGGTATCCGCAGAAGCTTTACCATACAGGGGAACTGTTATTATAGCTTTTTAAATTGGTCTGCATTGTTTACAGAGCTTCCTGAACTAATAAAAGCCCTTTGCAAAGCACAGGGCTAAGAAACTAAGTACACTGCTGACTTCTTTATATTGGATTACCAAAAAGTTGGTCATAGTCTTGACAAGGAGTTTAGAGGACACTCCACATCGTCCAATTAGAGAAGTCCCCTCTCTTCTCCCAGCTTCTGATCTGCTCAGAGAGTCTTTCTAATTCAATCACTAGAAGTGGGAGATTTACTTTTTATCAGCTCATAACTCCTGTCTTCTTTGTAAGATAAAATAGAGTCATATAGAAATAAACATGCTTATTGTTGCCAATTGCTGACAAATAAAAACTTATTCTTGCTTTCTTGAAGTAATATATTTAATACTAAAATCAACTTGATGACTCAAATCCCCATCTCATCTTTCCTTAAGGCAAAATATTCACATGTCAACATAAACATCCTTAATAATGGGAAACTCTCATCCCTCATGTTCACAAGTAGGAGCAAAGTAACATAAATAAAAATTGTAAAGAAAATCCCTATACATTTATTTGAGGTCTAAGCATTGTCTTGCATGTGAGAAACAAATAGCATATTGAACTGGAAAGTCAAGGAAGAAGGAAATGAATAAAAAGGACCAGGATTTTTTCTAGTATTCAAAATTATTTAACATTCTTTAAAACCCAGAATTATTTTAGGTCATTTATTTTTCTCATTATTTTTTCTTTGAAATCTTAATTATCTTTGGTGCTGCCTTTTTTTCTTACTTTTTAAATGTGATGTCTCAATATTTAATGATGAGATATGATTTTGGAAATATAGTTCCAAACTTCAGCTATAAAATTGTCATCTATAGTATAGTGAATCATATGATTTGGCCTCAAAGCATTAAATAGAAAATTGATTTAACAAGAAACTAACCAATAGCTTTTATTGTGAACCAAAAGGAAAGATTTATCTTTTTTTTGCATTAAAAGAACTAGTATTAGTTAAATTTCCTGTTACTGAAATGAAATACCAAACACCTACAACTTAAAGATGAGGTTTAACTGGGCTCATGGTTTCAGAGAATTCAGTCCATTGTCACCTGGCTCTAAGCAGAACCATCATGGCAGAAGGGCCTGGCAGAGTAAAGTTCATGCTTAGTTCATGGTAGCTGAGAAGCAGAGTAAGGGAGCAGTGGCAGAGAGGAAAGGGCCAGAAGTTCCTAAAGTCACGGCTCCATGACCCAACCAAGCAGCCACACAGGCAAATCAAGTTGACACAATTAAACTTAACCATGAGCGAAGCATGTTTACTTTGATACAGTGACATCCATCTATATTTATGGTAGATATATTTATGAACTTAAAATTTTAAAATAAATTTAGAATGTGTAGTGAAGTGCAAGCAAAAAATTCTAGTAGTACAAATCTGAGGCTTCTAAAACATATTAAAATCCTGGTTCATATGTTACAGACTTTTGTGTTCCTACCTCTAGAGCCAGGAATCGAACTTTGATTCTGAGTAGAATGGAAGATATTAGTCACTATCAAGTTCATCATGAATTGATAATATTCATGTCAATTATTGCTCTCTTATTTAAAAATTCTAAATGGATTATATAAATAAAACAATAATAAAAATTTAAATCATATAAAACAAAATTTTGACTTTTGAGTGTATGATTACTGAAGATTAGCAGGTGGCAAGTTTTCATTATGATTCTACAGGTAGCCAATTTATTTTTCTCATATATTTAACTTACTAACAGGCCTTGGATCCCTTTCTGAGCAGCATGATTTAAAATGGTTTTTGGAACATTTATCTACGAAGTTTAAAGCTTCTCGTTTCATCCGCCTGTTTACACAGAAATAAACCACATTTTTCCATTTCTTTGCTTTGTGGTTTCTGCATTCATATCCCTAATGCATTTTGGTTGCATAGGTCTTCCTCTTGACACAAATTCTTGCTATTGTTCTTTCAGGCATAAGTATTCATTTTAATGACTCATGCTCCCTCTGATCTCACCAACCTTTCATTTCTTCCACTCTAATGATCTTGAACTATTCTTCTTTATTCAAAGAATAAACCTTGTCATCATTTGGTTTGACCTACCAAACATCAGAACTTGAGCCTTCCATCTCTGATTCCTCTTATCTTTCTGCTGTTTATTCTTTAATTCTACTCCCTAAGTGCATTATGATATCCTTCTCCCTGTCTCTTTGAATATTTCTATCTATCATTGTTTGCTTCTCTGTATATATTCTGATTCAGTGGTCAGATATTTGATAGATATGCTTATTAATCATAAAAATCACAAATACATAGTTCCAGCTTAAACTTCTCTCATGACCACTAATACATATTTCTAACATATTTCCTGGATATCTCAAATATCCTTCCAAATCAAAGACCCTTCATAGACCTTCACCACTGTCTCTTCTTTATTCTATTTAAAGTTATTCAGATTGGAAATCTTGCCATCTCTATTTACCTCATCCTTTCTCATAGTTTCATTTAGTTGTCAAGATTTGTTCATTCTGATTTCTCTGACTATAACTTTAAATATACTGTAGCATTATATAGTTGAGTATCTCACAATCTCTAACCTGGTAAACTGCAACTATATTCCACAATACAATGTTCACTTGTTTCCCTTTTTTTTCCTACTCCAGTGCATTTTCCCAGTCCAATTTTATTCTTTCTATGCTTAAAATCTTTAATTAGATCCATATGGCTTATAGGATATTATCTAAACTTTGCTTATTATGATAAGGTCAATTGACTATAAATCCTGTTCTTTTATCTAGCTTTATATCTCAGTTTTCCTACTTCTAAAGGCTACATTCTGGTCAACCCAAAATATTTTACACCTCTCATATACATTCTTTTCATATTTTTTCTAAACTAATGCTTGATGAATCGTTTTTCTTATTATGGAATGTCCCTCCCCCTTTATCGCCACTTGTAAAAGATCTATTTGTCAGACTCCACTCATATTCCAGCTCTTCTTGAAGTTTACTCAATGCTTCTAGGCAGAAAAGGAACAAACAAAGCAATATTCTTTATCCATGTCCCTGGAATATTCTATTCATCCTCCTTTTAAAAATACATTTCACTCTACATTTAAAATACAATTCACATTTCACTATACTTTTTGGTTTTGTCTCAGATTTAACCCAAATGAACAGATATTTATTGATTACATGCTTTATGCCAGGTACTGTGTTTAGGCCTGGAATATTACCAGTTAACAAAACAAAAATCTTTGTACTTCTGGACAAAGGAAACATGACAAGTAATGCATTATGAATACACTAATGATATAGTATGTTAGAAGATGATAAATGTGATGGAAAAGAAGAAAAGTAAGTTCCAAGCAAGGGAATTAGGAATTCTGAGGTGGTACTGAGGCCCTAGCTGAACATGAAATAGAAAGGATAAGGTAGACCTCACTTAGATGCAGTTGCCCAGAAACATGAGAAAGGTTGGGCACTGGCCATGCAGAAATCTTGAACATGAACTTTTAGAGAGAGGGGAAAGACAGTGAGGACCCTAGTTTTGGGTGTGCTTACAAGTGAGAGAAAACTGTGAATTAGGAGATGGAGTCAGAATCAGCTGGAGCCACATTGCATAAGGTCTTCCAGGTATTCAGGGCATTGACTTTTATTCTGAGTGAAATGTAGAACTGTTGGGGAATTCTGAACAAAGAGATGGCAGATTTTATCTGACCTTTAACTGAGGAAGAAAAAGTGGATAAAGCAAGTTTGGTGTAGTGGTGCACAACTATAATCCCAGCACTCAAGAGGCTGAGGCAGGAGGATCCCCATGAGTTCAAGGCCAGACACTGTCTCCAAAGAAAAAGACAAATTTGGAGAGGAATTAGTAATTCAGTTTTGGGCATGGTAGTTACTATAGTGTATCTATTAGATAACCAAGTGAGACAGTTGAAAGGATTATTGGATATACTGTTTTGGAATCAAGAGAGAGACCTGAGCTATAAAAAGACACACATGTACAAGCATATATTCATGCATATACATATAAAATTCATTACCATGAAACCAAATGACATCAGCAAAAATATGAGTGTTTATTGGAAAGCGTCCATAGGCCTCTTCTATATTAAGAGATTCATGAAAAGAACAAGAGTTATAACATGAAATGGGGAAAAACTAAGGGAGATGGCACCTTGAATGCTGAGTGAAGTGAATATCAAAGAAGAGGAAGTTGCTCCATTGAGTGTGACAGAGAGGTAACAGTGAGCATAGACTGACCAGCAGATGTTACAAGCAGGATGATATACTGGCAGCAATGAGAGCGAGGAAGATCTCCAACTCCATTATTATATGGACTGTGGGGGAAAAAAACATCTTATAACAATGTTGAGTCAGAGGGGAAAAAGTAAGAAAACCAAGTTATGTCTGTGGGACAGTAGCGATAAGACTTATACAACTTATACAACTATTTTTTCTGCCCTCCAGTAAATTCGGGTTATGCAAGAAATTTGAAATAAAAGATTGGAGATCTCCTCTGACCCTTATTTTACATCTTAACAGCATTTCCAGTATTATGAGACTAAGTTATGAGCATGAGGTTAATGATGAATAAAGAGTTTTGACTTAAATTTTCATAGATCAGAGAAAAAAATGGATTCTCTTAAGAATTTTTTAAAACTAGGAAACATCTCTTATTTTTTTTAGGGTGAACCTTTTTAAAATTAATTTTTTGATACACTTGATTTACACATTCATCACAGGGAATTTGTACCTGTGCATGACAAATCTTGATTCTTCATTTTTCCCTCATTCCTTGCCCCTCCCTCAGCCCTTCTTCCCCTCCTTATTTACAAAAGGTCTGTTTCCATTTTTTCCTTCTATTTTCTTTTTTTCCTTTTCCCTTCTTTCCTTTCCTCCTGCCTTCCCTTGTTTCCCTTAGCATTTGAACATTTTCTTCCTACTTCCCAATATCTATTTAATGCCAAGAGGCTATATACAGAAGGAGCAAAAAGAATAGACTAAATTAATAAGGCAACCAAATACATGCAAATACAAAAGAAAATTTCATGAGGGCATAATGCTTAAGAAATTTGAAGAAATAAAAAAGAATCTAAAGGCAGTACAAAAGAATGGATCAAGGGAAGACTTTCTTTCCCCTTAGATCTTGACATAAATTCCTTCTCCAAGGGCCTCCTTAGACTACTCTACCTAAACATGTTCCCATTATATTTGCTAATGGCTCAGCCTTGGCTCTCATGTTTGTGTACTTATTTGTGGTCTCTTCAAATGGAAAGCTTTATAAAGGTAGAAGCCCTTTATTATTTGTGTTTCCTTGTAATCAAACCAATGGCTGGTGCATAGTAAGCACAAATACTGAGAATATGTATTATAAAATCATGATTATCTATATTAATATTTTCTATATTACCTTCAAGTGTGATTTGCTCAAATACTATTGTGCTTCACTGCTAGAAATAAGCATCAATAATTTTGGTATAACCCAAGAATTTCTGATAATTTGTTAGGGAGAACATTGTATCCATTAATAGTACTATACTCAGTATGGAATACGATCTGAGACCCAAATTTGGGTTACAGGAAAAGCTATAATGTCAGAGTTCTGGTAACATAAAAGGTTCTACTGAATAGTTCAAAATAAGTTTTATTTAAAATTAATAATTAGTAAACTTTAAATGTCTAAATCCCCCAAACACCTCTCTAAAGTTACAATTTCTAAATAGATGAGTTGGCAGAAATTGCTCTTAGGGAATCTGTTGTTGCTTCAACATGGTCTGATTATTCCAACTATGGAATTTCATGTTTCCTGAGTTAGTGTCATACCTGCACACTAGTAATTCACTGGAAGAGCCCAGATTCCTCACCTGATTCTGGGAGAGGTGAGTTCTGTGGGGGCAGTAAGGTGTGAGGTCATCTTTTTCTTCTCCACAGTTGCTCTCACTTGACCAGTGTAAGCAGTTGAGAAGGCAGGACCTCTACATGTGGTAGTGTCCCTCATATTGTGACATCTTGCTTCCTCTTTGGAGGTGGCATTTCTGTTCCACATATCAAGGAAAGCAAATATCCTAAACTGCACTCAGGTTGAACTGACCTCAATCAAACTCGATAATAATCATAAATTGCTGCTTACACATTTATAAATGTTGTTTTGGCATATGTACTAATGACTCCCCTTTCTGTCAAAAGAATACACAGGACTGAATTATAAATTAGCCCTTGTGTACAGTTATTCCCCAAAAGATTACTCTGGTTTTCCAAAATTTGGAAAAGAGTTCTAGTTAGTATTCTATCATAGTATAGCCTGAAAAGTATATGCAAAAGACCTGGAAATACATTGCAATGCCAGTCACCAATAATCATTTTTGATAAAGTTCTAATTACAAGTTTCAATATACTTGTGACTTAGAGGTTGGCTCCAACTGCAGCTGGATAATAGAACTGGTGGAAGACAGGACTTACTGACAATATGTATGGAGAACTCTTGGGTAGGCTTAAAGTTCTGATATTCTTAGGGATAATTCTTTAGTCTCAATTTGTAAATGTAACCATGCCAGGTGTACTTCTCTAATAAAACAGAATGTAAAGATAATTTATGAAGTTTAAAATTAGAATTCTGCAAGCAAAAGAAATCCTGCAGTCTTGGATTTCATCATTGTTGTATAGCATTCACATTTAGCTTCCTTGAACACACAAGATGAAAGCGGAGCTGCTGCTAGCAGAGGCTGTTCCTGTGGCAGCCCCAACATACAAGTGAGTTTGAGAAGGCACCTTCTCTCCACACATCAGCCTGTGCTATGGGCACACCCTCATCTCCTGTTAGTTTCTTCAGATGAAAAGTGTAGTTATCTTTTTCTACTTTTTCTGTTAACTTCATTTTATATGTAACAAAAATATTTCTTTATCTTTCTTATTAATCATGGGCAGTTTATTTGTTTTTTATTTTGCTTCCTGAAAAGAACTTATACGGGCACCTGGCTTTCTAAAGATTCACATTTTTGACTAAAGGCACATGTAACCTGTTCATATTTTCACACCATAAATTAAGCAGACTTTACCTTTCATCAAAACTTTCTTTCTCCCTTGATGTGTAAGTAGGGCACTGGTGGAAATTACTTCATGAATCACATTTTCATGTTTTTATTTGGAACAGATGTAGATAGCCAACTTCAAAGGAGCATTTTATTCAACATTTATACCTAGCACTCATTACAATACTTTGCACAAGATAGGTGCTCAATTAATATGTATACAATGGACAAAGTATCTAGTGGTTGTAAAAATTATACAGCTTAGCTACAGTTGTATCCTACAGTCCAGGCTTTGATGAATAAATACTGAATAGTTTCTCTAGTGTCAGAAACTAAAAAGTGTAAATAAGGATCAAAATGTATAACTGATAATGTGAAACAGGAAGAAAAGGTCTAAAGGAGTAGGGGAAGTGGGAGGTGTAGGGGAAAGGAAAGAAGGGAAAGGAGAAAATATGAGAAAAGGAAAAAAATGGAAACAAAGTCTTTGTATATAGGGAAGGGTGGAGGGTTTGAAGGGAGGGCAGGGGAATGGGGTAAGAATAAGAACCAAGATACATACATCATGTAAAGGTACAAGTTCCCAATGATGAATGTAACTGTATTGTATACTTTAAATGTACCAATAAACTTAATGAAAAAAATAAAATAAATAATTTTTTAAAAATTTAATTTTCCAAATGAAATATTCCCTTAAGCTATTTCAAAAAACCTGCTTTCTATTCCAAAGTTGGTAAAGGAAATCAAAATCGCATATACATAAGAATGCTAAATGGTTTACTACTTCACTTGTTAGCTAATGTGTCTCAAATTCTTGATTCAGCAAATTGCTACATTCCATGAATTTATCTTCTCATTTAATTGTGAAACTTATTTTCAGACTTTCAGCTTCCTGAAATCTATGAAGCAAATGTTTACTACGAATATTGGCACAATGCTTCATTAATGATTCCTTGGCAGGTGTGAAGAGATAGTAACAGAAACTATATTACATGATAAAATTTAACTATTTTTTTTCCAGAAGTGCTGGGAATTAAACCCAGGAGTTTGAGCACACTAAGCAAATGCTTTACTCCTGAACTACATCTCCAGCAAAATTTCACTTTTGATTATGGCACCAAGATTCAACTGATTCTACCCACAAAGAAAAGGTACTATATTGATATGAAAAAATTCTGAATAAGTGGGAAGATTTTATTTTTTAGCACATGGATGCCCCTCTCAGAGACCATTATTCAGGCTGGTTCTATAAAAATATCAAGGGAAGAAATAAAAAGGGGTTTATAAACTCTCAATTCCTAATTTTTCTTGAGAAGAGATAAACGTGGTGCTACCTCAATAAGACAACTCAGAAAGCACAAGATGTATCAGCTGGATGAGGTGAGTTATCTTCAGCTGGTGGCAGCAGGATGGAGAAAGACAGGAATTCCTCAGGTGCAATGAATACATGGCTCTGTACACAGGGTGGACTCCACAAAAAATAAATCTGGCCGAGCCATTAACAATCCTATGCAATAGAACCCCACAGAACTGGAGCATTTCAGCAGGGAGTTTTATATAGAGTAGGTTACTATCAGTCTAGGGCTTGAAAGTGAAAGGGATACCAGAGTAAGTACATTTCTCTTATTGCAAGAAGTCCAGCCAGAAGGGCTCAGCAGGAGATGGAGGGGATTCTCTGGAAGTTCACACAGGCTCTGATATGATGGAGCCACCACGTCTATCACTTGGAAGGGTCCATTGCTCGAGGGTACACCACTACATGATACTACACTTGCCCACAAAGTGTGTTTCCCTTCTGGCTATACCCATGGGGAAGTCAGAAACTACAGTTAGCAGAGGAAGAGACACACTAGGTGAAGACAAAAAGGTGGTATGCCCAGTTTTTTTCTCCTCTTTCCTGTTTGCAAGAGACTATCCTTAAATTGTAACCTGAGAGGAAGGTTGAGTGTGAGCTATTATATAAGGCTGGGTAATTTTAGAGAACCAAGGCATTTTTTTGAGTTGTAACCTAACTAAGGTCATTTTATATTTTAAATGAGAAAATAGAAACAGAAAACCTATAGGGTTTACTATAGAAAAATTGTCATCCAAGGGCAAGAGAAAAATTTTCCTTTGCTAAGTAAGTTTTAAAGAAACAATAGATTTTTTAAAAACTAGTTGTATTTTCATTACAACCCAGAATACAAACTACAGCAATTTTATTCTTATAGTAGTTTAAGTGTAAAAGGACACTTTATAGAAACAGTTTTCATATTAAAACTCAATATCAAGAATTGTAGATGTGTCTCACAGGGAGATTACAAAGCATTGTAAAGTTATCAATAAACTCATTGCTCTCCCAAATTGTCCCTATTTCTCTTGAATCTCTGCTCTCTTCTCTTTCTACAGATCAGCTTTTTTCCTGTGACAGCTGCAGGCATCATCAGAGGTCATTTCAGTTCAGGACTAAAGAAATTAACCAGTGTCCCTAGGTCCCATTACAAATTTGTGTCAGGTAGGTAGAGAATCTTCTGGGATCATTATTACTTTTAGGTCTACTTGTGAGGACAGGGGGTGTGACTCCAACATGACTGCAAGGACCTAGATGAGCACCAGACTGAAAATCCACCTTGGCTTACTGCAAAGACATGTGGTAAAGATGCCACAGGAAGAGTTCTGGAAGCTCAGATCCTGGCAATTGATCTGGGGTGTAGCATGCATTGGACTTTGTAGATTGAAAACTAAGAAATATGAACAGTTATATGATTGTGGTATTTTGCTCATGCAATGTATGTGATTGTCTGATAATGAAACATCTTAGTACAATTTTCTGAGAAGTGTTTGTCTATCAGATATGGTTGGGATTCTGGGAAACAAAGAACACACCAAACAGTAATTATCTAAGAAATTTCACACAATTCTCCACTGATTAATACATAATCTTGGTCAAATTTATCATCTTGCTACATTTTATAAACATACCCTCCACTCCCAATGTAAATATTTTAAGCTGAGGAGAGTTGTGGGCATGGGGGATGGGAGTTCAGGAAGGCCAACATGTTTAGAGTTCTAGTGAAAGAATACTGGAAAGGAGAGGGAGAGAGGAGAAAGAAAGAGAGAGTCACAATTCATGTGTCGCCCCATCAAGGCTGGAAAATGGACCATCTAGAAATAGCAATCAGAAAAATTGCTTTGCTGGAAACACAGCCCCAAATCATTGATCTTTTCACCAAGCAGATGGAGAATGGGGCATGATGTTAAGAAGGGTACTTGTTGCCTTGTCAGAAAGATAAAATGGACTCCAGAGTAAAATAAAACTGCTTTAATCCTTCCCTAACAAAAATCAAACTGTTTCACAGTAGTTTAACTGTTTCTTAGAATTGAGATTAAGCATAGTTTAAATACAAAACCATTCATCTCTTAAGGTAAAATTCACCATTCTAGTTTGTTGCTCATTGTGATAACTGCATACCCCTTGCTTCTGAAGTATTGTATCCCAGGATTACATATTAGGATTGTAAAATCTCTATTACAGCATCTGCTATAATTATTTCTAGCTTAGAAAGAACAATCACTAATAAATTTCTCACCATTCCCAATGTTCTTCCATTAACACATTACATGCTTTATTGCCTCTATAAAATAAGTAGCCCAGTGAGCCCTTCTCTGGAACACAGTGGGCTAGTGAGTGGTATTTTTTGTGTTTTTATCCAGGGTTTTTTGTTGTTGTCTATTTGTTTTTTGTTTGTTGTCTATTTTTCACAGGGCTGGGAATCAAACCCAAGGCCTCACTCACCCTAGGTAAGTGACCTATTACTCAGCTACATCCTCAGACCTGAGTGGTTTTTTTCCCTTATATTAGAATGTCTGCCCCAGCATCTTAACTCTTCTGACTATCTTGAGCCCCATTTTCCATTGTGTCAGCTATTCTGACATTTCTAGTTTTCTTAGCATGGGCCACTTTTATAAGAATTCCAGAAGTCATATAGCAGGGCATTAGCACCTGCTCCAAGGTTTCTAGTAAGATGATTAAATCCCATGTCACTGAGGAATGTCCCATGTTGATAAAATCCTCCCTTGAATAACTATGTGCCATACTCCTTGGTCTACCACCCTGGAGATCTAGTCCATAAGTACCCCAAACCCTCCTCTTTTTTTTTTTTTTTTTTTGGTATGGGGGATCAAACTCAGGTCCTTGTGCTTGCGCAGCAGGCAGTGGAACCACTGAGCTAAATCCCCAGCCCCCACCCCCTCGTCTTGATCCATCACGTTCACTGGGCCCTGCAATCCTTTTGTACCCCATCTTCTCCACTAGCAGATCAAGCCTCTCCTTAGCTCATGTACCCTGTGGTTTGATCCTAGTTATTAGTCTGGGGCCAGGACTGGAGGTGTGGTCAAATCTGAAAAGGGTGTGTCTTTTCCTTTAAGGTTCTGTAGTCGTCAAGCTATAGAAAAGTGCTAAGTGTTACGGGAGGGGCTTAAACTACCCTGCAAAGCTAATGTAGAGAAGTAGGATGTAAGGTTCAAGATTCCTGAGTGTCTTAACCAGATGTCCCCATTCCAAATGGTGTAAGACCTGAAACTGAGAATTCAACTTCTTTTCCTTGAACCTCTGCTTTTATTCCAGTATTGAGCCTGGTCATAAGCCATTTTACCCTCTGGCTACAATACATGCAAATCTTTTCCTATGCTTCTAAGACCCTCTGACATTTCTATTTTGCCTTAAAATTGAAACTAATCCCCTCATTATGAATTTCTATAGTGCATCAATAGAAGCCAACAACAGTTGCCTGATTCGATAGTTTTAAAAATTACTTTTCCCCTAAGCTTCTTAAATACTTAAGATACTGTATTACTTGCCAGTGTTTTCTGATTCACTGATGTCTTTCTTGTTGCAACTTACCACAGGTAATAAATAGTTTTATTAATTTCATCATTAGGCCATGCCAGGAAAGATCAATATTATAGGTTTCACCTGTGAAGAGATATACTTTATTATCTTTTAAAATTTCATGTTATAATTTGCACCCTAGGACTACTTGTAACACTAAGTAACCAAGGTTGAATTTCCTGGGGAAAGGACCTGAAATGGAAATGTATTGGCAGAAGGGTGTTGAAGATTACCCTTGTATCCAACACCTGTGAGGGCACATTAGCCAAGGTGCCCAAGCCCCCATAACCCTGTTTTGATGAGTGAGCAGCAGGAGACCAGTGTACTGATGAGTGCTACTGTGAGTTAGCTTCCTGCACTTAGGAGTAGTTTCTGGAGAGGGAGCTCAGATGTGTGGCATTCACAGTCCTCACCTCAGCTACAGGGAGGAGGACTTCTGTTTAAGAGCAAGATCTGGTCAGAGTAGCAGCTTGGGCACTGTTACAAATTTACATGTATTAATGTGGATTATGGTCAGTTTTACCATGTATTACATTTGCTCCCCCACAAAGAACAAATCAAACATGAAGTTGTTGAAAAATATGCCTTGAAAGAAACTGAAAATCCTATCAGGTTCAGTACAATTGATCTTCCCATGAAACTGAGGTGCAGGTAAGTGAAGTCCTTTGCTCTTGGTGGTAATTGTGACACTGATTATTCCTGGGAGCAGTGGAGGCTGCCTATAGAGTTCGGGTCCTCTGCCTGCACCCCATTATTCTTTCACTTTTAGGGTCTGTCAAGGGCTAGAGAACAATGGTAGTATAAATTGCTTCTCACATGTGGAAGTTTGAGAATCTAGTTAGTTTCCACTGAAGCTTGCTATAGATGTCTATCTCATTTTGTAGTTTACCCCCAAAGGCAGTTTCTTCTTTCTCATTTTCTAGAGACACTGCTACTTTTTGTAGGACCAGGATATTAAATAGGTTAAAATATTAAGCTCCGACTAAAAATCAGTGGTTACAATCAGCCCTTCTTATCTGAGTTCTGTGTCAGTGACTTCAACTACCTAGGTCTAAAGTAACTGGAAAAATTTGCATCTCAACTATACATTTTCAGACTTTTTCCTTGCCATTATTACCTTAAAAATAGCATAACAACTATTTACCTAGCTTTTAGATTGTTAGGTATTATAAGAAACCTAGAAAATTCAAAGTATTCATAAGGATGCTAGTTTGTTATATACAAATACTATATAATTTATATGCACAAAAGAAAAAGGAATTGGAGCATTAGCAGACACAAGGTTCTTGAAAAAAACTCCTCCAAAGGATACAAAGAATGACTGCATAAATAACATATTGTACATTTTGTGAGAAATATCTTTGGGTACAATTTTCATTTTGCTGTCTGAATTTGCTGACCAGAGTTACCCACATAAAAATGAAGGATAAACAGGGAATGGCCCAAGTTCTATTCTTTCACAACCATTTTTTTTTCTTGTAAAAATTGAGCATTAAGCAAACTCCAGTTAAGGCATTCTGATCCCAATTGGCTATACTTATTTTGGAGGGAAAAAGGATGTTTTGAATCTACTATCTTTCAACCCATGGGATTTGTTTTCACAAGCTGAGAAACTTTTCAAGGATTTTCTGGAATTACTTGCTACTATTCTTACTAACTTCATTTTTCCTGAAAGAATGTCTTCTGAAATGCAATTTTCTGTTTCTGGACCTTAAGGTAATTTCAGAAATAAATTGTTTTTATTTAACACTAAAGTTCAATAATCCTTTATTGAGCATTATAACGTGCTAGGTATTGGGCTACACGTGGGAATACAAAAATGTTCAAGACATGGTATCTTCCCTGAAGGAAATCTGTCTAACTAGAAGAGAAAAAGATGTAGTGAAATAATTACACCATTAAATAATATGTGTGTCAAAAATTATGCACAGGGGTTCATGAAGGAATTCATGGGGGAATCATGGAGGAATTTGAGTAATAATTTTGATGTAACTGAGGTTTTTGACAAAAATTTATATTATTATTGTAGACAGGTAAGTTAATTAGCTGTCTTGCGGGCAATTAGACAGAGCTGCCCTGGAGGAGTCAATGGGAAACACAATGGAGACACATTCCCTAGTTAATATTATAGAAAAATAAATAAATACTGCACCCACTTACTTCCCCTGGGGATAAATAGCAGTGATTGATATTCTAAATAGACAACAATCTCCTTAGCTCATTTCCTTTCTGGAAATTCATTGTAAGCTTGCTATGTGATGTATTTTCCCATTTGATCTCCATTTAATCAATATTACCTGGGTGACTGTACATGTAATCTTGGTTGATCATGGTTTTGTCCCACCTCATACCCACCTTGTAATTTTCCATTGGACCTTATAGTTTTGTCCCACTTTGTACCTACCTCACCTCGTGGCTTTGCCATATAAAACACCTTTGAAAAGTGGGATGGGCGGGCAACCAACTTTCCAGCCTGCTTTGTTTCTTTTAGTCAGAAGCTATCTTTCTGTCAATAAAGTTTTCCTACTCTTCACCTCCATTGTTCATTGTTCCTAGACTTCATTCTTTGATTTTAGAGGACAGGAACTCATATTTTAGATATCTAGCAGGTTGAAAGTTATATTTCTCTTGTTTGGGTTGTTTTTGCTTCTTTGGATTGTTTGGTGTTCTATGTCATTTTTGGTTTACTTGCTGTCCTGTATCATTATGACCATCCGAAAGTACAGTTAACCCTTGTTTAGAGTGGTCATCAGGTTCTCCTAATTACCATGCTGAGCAGAATGATTTATACCAAATACTCTAGACCATGAAGGAAAGGGATTCAGAAGGCGAATTTTTGTCCAACATTATGGGAATCAGGGAACAGAAGGTGAGTAAAGCAGACACATGGTAGAGATAAGTGTTTGGTGCTAAGGAGAAACAAACTGAATGAATACCCAAGACCATCTGGTTTAGATAGCAACCCACCTGAGCTGTGGGAATGATCTGAAAGTGAGAAGACTGGAATGAAGGATAAACTTGCCTATGTTATAGTTTTGCCTGAGGCCAGCTCTGCTTAGCTTAATTATATTATTATTATATAACATTACCCAACTCACCTTTGGATTTTGGAGAAAATATCTTGTTAAAATTACAACTATTTTGTGTTTAGTGTGCAGTTCTTTAGAGACTGCTTTTAATTAGGATAGTGTTTTAGTTTGCCCATTAACTAGACATTTAAAATATCCTGCTATTACAGTATTTACATTTATATTTCAATTAGTATCAAATGTCAACTCCACTTCCCAGGAAATCATAAAATGCAATATTTTGCATTTTTAAATAAAATAGTATTTTAGAATTCATCATCTATAACAAACTGTATATGAAGGTATGTTTGCCTGTGTGAGAGCAAGTAATTTACTCTTTTTCAGGGAATGTGGGGGTGAGGAAAGAGTCATCATGTACCTGTCCCTTGCTTTACAGATCCACCTTCATTATTTTTTGCCTTTTTTCCAATATTTTATTTTGAAAACTTACAAAAAACATCAGAATAACTTCTCTTAGACTTGTAAATTGTTAAAATTTTGAACACTCACTTTATGCAAATACTGTACTCAACTTCAACTTCTGTCACTCTTTTTCTGTGTGCGTGTTTCTCTCTCAGTATCATTACGAACTCATAGTTGATTTGTTTCTATTCAGTACATTATCTGAAATAACTGCCATAGCTATTTTTGATGTTTCAGAAAGTTAAAAATAATATGTACATACTTATGCACAAATGTACACACACATACTTTTTCTTGGATCATTTAAAGTTGCATATCATACATCAATATGCAATTATTAAAAATAAAGTCCTTCTCTTTTGATATAACTATGATACCATTATCACAGCTGTGAAAATTAACACAACAATATATTATTTACTACACCATTCATATTTAAACTATTAATTGTCCCCCAAATACCTTTTAGAGCACAAGGTCAAGATCAAAACAAAGTTCCCAAACAGCATTTGCCTATTTTCTCTCTTTAGTTTTATCTGAAATTAATGTCCATGATTTTGTGTGTGTTTGGTTTTTTTATGCTTTATATTTTATATTTGTGTCAAAGGTATATAAAACTCACTTTGTCAGAATTATAAACAAATCCAACTTATGAATGTTCTCTCTGAACAGAACTGGTTCTTAATCAGGGATTTGCTATATTTGGTAAATATGCTACATAGCACTGGTTGTATATTTTTTTTTTACTGCACCATATCAGCAACATCTAATCTCATCTGTGATTAATAATAAGTAATGTTGAATTAGTTAAAAGAATGACCAACATATTAGTCAATTTAAACCTATCAAATTATCTTTGGGCTGGTACTCTTGTTATTGTATGAATTTCCTGATTCTCTTAAACATTACACAAAATAATTTTGGCATCCTTTAATGATTTTTCACAAATTCATTATTATACAGGGGACTCAATATGTTCTCTACCATTACTTTAACATTTATTAACTGAAATTCTTTTATTGGTACAATGTAGGTATACAACACAATTACATTTCTCATTGGGAATTGTACCTTTACATAATGCATCTTGGTTCTTATTTTTTCCCCATCCCTAGCCCTCCCTTCATACCCTCCACCCTTCCCTATTTACAAAGACTTTATTTCCATTTGTTCCATTTCTCAGCATTTTTCCTTTCCCTTCTTTCCTTTCTCCTGCCCCTCCCACTACCCCTACCCCTTTGGACCTTTTCTTCCTATTTTATGTTATCAATTATTCATTCTAATCATTGGTACATTTTAGGTATACAATATAATGACATTCATCATTGGAAACTTGCACCTTTACATAATCTCTCTTGGTTCTTGTTTTTCACCTTTGCCCAGCCCTCCCTTCAACCCCTCCATTCCTCCCTATTTACAAAGATTTTGTTCCCATTTTTCCATTTTCTCATATTGATCCCATTCCCTTCTATCCTTTCCCCTAGCCCTCCCACTTCCTTCCCCTTTGCCCCTTTTCTTCCTATTTCACATTACCTATTATACATTTAGTCCTTATTTACACTTTCAGTTTCTCACACCAGAGAAACTATTCGGCATTTATTCATGTGTGTCCTATTTATTTCCCTTAAGAGTATAGCCTCAATATGCATCCACTTAGCTATAAATGTCTCTAATTTCTCACTTTTTATGGCTGAGTAGTACTCCATTTTATAAAAAAACACATTTTCTTTATCCAGTCTCCAGTTGATGGGCATTTGGGCTGTTTCCAAGTTTCAGCTATTACAAACTGAGCTGCTATGAACATGGGTACATATATCTCACGGTGGTATGATTCTTTTAAATCTTTGGGGAAGATCCCCAGCAGTGGAATAGCAGGGTCAAATGCGACTTCCAGTCCTAGTTCTTTGAGGTATCTCCATACTGATTTCCACAGTGCTTGTACCAGTCTACACTCCCACCAGCAGTGCAGCAGGGTTCCTCTTTCCACACAGCCCCGCCAGCATTTGTTATTGGTGGATTTCATGATAGCAGCCATTCTTTCTGGAGTGAAGTGGAATCTCAGTGTTGTTTTCATTTGCATCTCTTGAATGACCAGTGGTGTTGAGCATTTTTTCATGTATTTATTTGCTATTTCTACTTCTTTGTCTGAGAAATGTCTGTTCATTTCAGATGCCCATTTTCAGATTGGGTCTTTAAATTTGGGAGGTCTGATCTTTTTAAGTTCTTTTTAGATTCACGATAGTAGACCTTTGTCTGAGGAAGAGCAGGTGAAGATTTTTTCCCACATTGTGGGTTGTCTCTTCACACTGCTGGTGGTTTCTCTTGCTGTGCAGAAGCCTTTTAATAAGAAGACATCCCACTTGTTGATTGTTTGTGCTAGTTCACAGGCAACTGAGGTTTTGTTCATAAAATTTTTTCCTACACCAATGTCTTCAAGGGTTCTACCTATCCTCTGTTCCAACTGGTTCAGAGTTTCTATTTTAATATTTAGATCTTTAATCCATTTTGATTTTAGTTTAGTGCATGGTGAGAGATACAGGTCTAGTTTTAATCTTTGGCAAGTTGAAACCCAATTTTCCCAGCACCATTAATTAAAGAGGCTATCTTTCCTCCAGTAAGGGGGTTTGGCTCCTTTATCGAAGGTGAGATGGCTGAATGTGTCTGGCATTGTTTCTGCATCTTCTAATCTGTTCCACTGGTCCTCAAGCCTGTTTCTTTGCCAGTACCATGCTGTTTTTATCACAGTAGCTTTGTAGTAGAGTTGCAGGTTGGGGATTATGATACCCCCTGCCATGTCTCTGTTACCTAGAATTGCTTTTGCTATTCTGGGTCTTTTCTTGTTCCAAATGAATTTTTGGATTGTTTTCTCAAGGTCCATGAAGTATGCTGCTGGGATCTCAATTGGAGTTGTATTAAATCTATATAGCAGTTTTGGAAGTATGACCATTTTCACTATATTAATCATTCCTACCCAGAAGCAGGGAATGTCTGTCAATTTTCTGATATCATCTTCAATCTCTCTTTTCAGAGTGCCATAGTTTTCAGAGAAGAGGTCTTTGATTTCTTTCATTAGGTTGATACCTAGGTATTTCAGTTTTTTGGATGCTATTGTGAAAGGAATTATTTGTCCTATTTCTCTCTCAGTGAGTCTGTCATTCATGTAGAGGAGAGCTATTGATTTTTGTGTGTTGACCTTGTAACCAGCTATTTGACTGAATTTGGTTATTAAGTCTAGAAGACTTTTGGTGGAGTTCTTGGGGTCTTCTATATAGAGTATCATGTCATCTGCAAATAATGACAATTTGACTTCTTCATTACCTATCTTTATTCCTTTTATTTCTTTCTCTTGTCTAATTGTCATGGCTAATGTTTCCAGAACTATATTGAACAAGAGTGGTGATAGTGGACATCCTTGTCTTGTTCCTGATTTTAGTGTGAAGGATTTCAGGTTTTGACCATTTAGTATGATATTGGCTGTTGGTTTTTCATAGATGGCTTCTATCAGTTTGAGGTAGAGACCGACCATCTATTCCAATTTTTTGTAGGGTTTTTATCATAAATGCATGTTGAATTTTGTCAAATGCTTTTTCTGTGTCTATGGAGATAATCACTTGGTTTTTGTCCTTGGCTCCATTGATATAGTGTATTACATTGATTGATTTGCATATATTGAACCATCCCTGCATCCCTGGGATGAATCCCACTTGATCAGGGTGTATGATCTTCTTGATGATCTTCTGCATTCTGTGTGCCAGTATCTTAGTAAGGATTTTTGCATCTATATTCATTATTGAGATTGGCCTATAGTTCTCCTTTTCAGTTGGGTCTTTCTCTGCTTTGGGGATCAAGGTGATGCTTGCTTCCGGGAATGAATTTGGGAATATTGCTTCCCTTTCAATTTCACTGAAGAGTTTAAACAGTAGTGGCAGCAGTTCCTCTCTAAATGTCTTGTAGAATTCAGCAGTGAAGCCATCAGGGCCCAGGGGCTTTTCTTAGTTGATAAGTTTTTAATTACATTTTCAATTTCATTCGTTGATATTGGGTTCTTCAGAAGTTTTAGGTCTTCTTTGTTCAACTTTGGTAATTCATATGTATCTAGGAATCTGTCCATTTCTTCTGTGTTGTCCATCTTATTGGCGTATAGTTTCTGGAAGTAGGTATTGATGATCCTCTGGATTTCTGCTGGATCTGTTGTCATTTCACCCTTTTCATTCCTAATTGCATGGATTTGGGCCTTTTCTTTCCTTTTTCTGACAAGGTTGGCTAAAGGTTTGT
Organism: Heterocephalus glaber; assembly: GCF_053883595.1. NCBI lineage: Eukaryota > Metazoa > Chordata > Mammalia > Rodentia > Bathyergidae > Heterocephalus > Heterocephalus glaber. Next base: position 1,365,173 of record NW_028258377.1, read on the forward strand.
CAATGTTGTTGATTCTTTCAAAGAACCAACTCTTGTCGTCATTGATTTTTTGTATTGTTCTCTTAGTCTCCTTTGCATTGATTTCTCCTCTGATCTTTATAATTTCCTCCCTTGTATGAGCTTTGGGGTTGCCCTGCTCTTCTTTTTCTAGAAGCTTGAGGTTGAGCATCAAGTTATTTAATTGGGCTCATTCTGTATTCCTAATATACATATTCACCGCTATGAATTTCCCTCATTAGACTGCTTTCATTGTGTCCCATAGATTCCGATATGTTGTATTGTCATTGTCATTTAATTGAAGGAACTGTCTGATTTCTTCTTTAATTTCCTCTGTGATCCATTGGTTATTCAGAAGTATCTTGTTCAATTTCCACGTGTTTATGAAATTTTTTGTTTCTTTTGCTATGGATCTCCAATTTTATCACACTATGATCTGATAATATATAGGGGATAACTTCAATTCCTTTGCACTTACTTAAACATGTTCTATGTGTGAGTATGTGGTCTATTTTGGAGAATGACCCATGTGAAGCTGAGAAGAATGTGTATTCTGATTTTGTGGGGTGGAAGACTCTGTAAACATCTGTTAAGTTCATTTGTTCAAGAGTTCGATTGAGTTCTAGTATTTCATTACTTATTGTTTGTCTAGTTGATCTATTTGTGACAGTGGGGTGTTGAGGTCCCCCACTACAATTATATTAGTGCATATATGACTTTTCATGTACATTAGTATTTGTTTTATATAGTTGGGTGCACTAGTGTTTGGTGCATAGATATTAATGATTGTCATCTCTTCCTCTTGGATTCTTCCCTTTACAAGGATGTAATGTCCTTCTTCATCTCTCTTAATCAGTGTTGGTTTGAAATCTGCTTGATCTGCAAAGAGGATAGCTACTCCTGCTTGTTTTTGGGTTCCTGTCTCATGAAGTATTGTTTTCCACCCTTTAACTTTCAGTCTATGAGTTTCCTTTTGAATTAAGTGTGTTTCTTGTATGCAGCATATTGTTGGATTTTTCTTCTTAACCCATTCTGCCAGTCTATTTCTTTTGATTTTTGAATTGAGACTATTAACATTGACGGTTATAACTGAAACCTATTGATTTGTCATTTCCATGACTTTTCTTTTTGTTGGGTTCTCACCCTTTACATTGAATTTCTTGTCATGCCAAATGGGTTCATTCTTCTTTGCTTCCTGGGGTTGTGATCCTCAATGTCCATTCCTAGGTTATTGTATAAAATTCTTTGGAGTGCTGGTTTGGTATTCATGAAGTTCCTAAGGTGCTCTTTGTCATGAAAGTATCTTATTTCTCCATCAATGTTGAAAGATAGTTTTGCAGGGTACATCAATCTGGGTTGGAAGCTGTTTACTTTTAGGGCTTGGAATATGTCACTCCAAGATCTTCTTGCCTTGAAGGTTTGCAATGAGAAGTCTGCTGTGATTCTGATGGGCTTTCCTTTGTATGTGATTTGTTTCTTTTCTCTGACTGCTTGGAGAACTTTGTTCTTCTGTTGTGTTTCTGGAATCTTAACAATTATATGCCTATGTGTAGATATTTTTTGATCAAGGCTAGCTGGAATCCTATATGCCTCACTTATCTGTATGTCAAGCTCTTTTCCCTTGCTTGAGAAGTTTTCTGCCATTATTTCTGTGAAGAGATTTTTTTATGTCATCTCCACTCTCTCCTGTTTCTTCATTGAACCCAATCAGTCTTATGTTATTCTTCTTTGCATCGCCTGTCAGCTGCTGGATTGATTTCTCATGTTCCCTTATAATTTTGAAGCGATTTTTCTTTTCCTGGTCATTAATTGCAATCTTATCCTCTATATCTGAAATTCTGTCCTCACATTGGCTCATTCTGCTGTGTAGACTTTCAATGGACTTTTTCATCTCCTGGAAATCTATTTGCATCTATTTTATGGATTCTATTTGTTTCCTATGTTGGGATTCCATCATGTTCCTGAGGTCCTCTCTAGATTTATTAATCATGCCTTGCACTAGGGGCACAATTTCTCCTGTTATCTGAGAAATTATTTCTGATTTCATTTTTTCCAGATCCCCTTTTGTTGCCAGTTCAGTGGGTCCAGGTGTTTGAGTATCAGAGTGTTTCATCTCATTTCCCTTTGGGGTTGCTGTAGGTGATCTTGAAGTCTCGTTTTGAGACTTATTTACATGTTTTCTCATTTTGACTGGGGCAGGGGGCTGTTAGCGCCTGCACGGATTACCTCCTCTGAGCTGGGAGAGGTGGGACAGGGGCCAGGAGCAGCAGTAGGGATGGTGACCCAAAAGCCCTTTCCTTTGGGCTGTTAGCAGCGGGAGGGATGGTGGCCTGGAAGCCCCTTCCTCTGGACCAGGAGCAGTGGGATGATTGCTCAGAAACCCCTACCTCTGGACTGGGAGTGGTGAGAGGGATGGTGACTGGGAAGCCCCTTCCTCTGGACCAGGAGCAGTGGGACGGCAGCTCAGAATCCCCTACCTCTGGGCCGGGAGCAGCAGGACTCAGTACCTTGGTCTGGTGGTCTGGTGTCCTCTGCATCTTTGTAGTGTGGAACCAGGTGGCTGCCTGTCTGCAGCGGGCTGATTCGGTGTGTTCCGTGCGACTCAGGACCTCGGTAGAGCTGGGCAGACCTGCCTGTCTGCAGAGGCGTGATTCGGCATCTCCCGTGTGACTCGGGGCTGAAATTCTTTCTTTTTTTTTTTTTTTGAAATTCTTGTATAGCTGAACATTTGTCCTACTTTGTTACTTTCTATCTCTCAGTATTGGTACAGACACAGATTTAAAGAACTAGAATATGTCATCTCTTACTGTTATTGTTATTTTTGATGCTCAAAAACTTATAGATTTGGCTACTAGAATCCTTGTGGGACTTGTGTCATTTATATTTGGGCTCATCCATTAGTCTTTGAGCACTTCCTTGAATGTGGCATGAAATATTTTGGGGTCTCTTCATACTTTCCTGGTCAGAACTAGACTCAGAAAGTTCTTTAGAAATTCCTCATTCCTGTCTGTTGGTGAGTGTATTTTGAGAATAAATCCTAGATGGTAGGTATGCTCATTATGCGAAGCTCACCAGTGTTTCCAGGCTTTCTCAGTATACAGAGTAAATGAATATTGCTATGTTTTCAAGTCAAATTCACCAGTCTGACCACTAGGTCAGAGACTTAGTGTAATGCTAATGACCTCTTTTTAAGGTACTATACCTAATATTGTGTTTCTAATTTTCCTTGGAGATTCCTCCAAATTATACAAGCTTCAAATTCCAGGAAAACTAAGTCTATCCCTGGTGACCTTTGTGTTCCAACACAGGTTTTTTTTCTCCTATTCTACAGTCCTGTATTTGTAATCTCTCTTTTTCCATAGAGAAAATAGTTACTTGCAAAAAGATCAATGTATTTACTCACTCATTTTATCTTACAAATAAAATAGTTTCAGAATTATACTATTAATTCTGAAGCAATAACTACAGCAAATCTCCTAAGTACATACAGGATTTTACTGCTATTCTGGCCTTAGAACACTTTCTACAGAGGTTGTATTCAGTTAATTTAATTAAATTTTCATTTTGTGTGGTCATGTTATCAATTTAATGACATGATATTTATATGTGTTTAAGTTCAATTTTAGGGTATTTCTCACTCTCCTGGGTTAACTTTTAATTCTTACAATTCAAAATGACAAAAATAGACACATCTTCCTTCTATCTTTCTTCCCTCTAATCTGTTACTATCTTCAGGAAACTGATCAGATGGTCACATTAGCCCTGACTACTCTGCAGGGAAATAGCAAGTTAACTACTGGTGCTGTACTTAACTTCCTTTATTTTTTCTATTGCCTATCACTACTTGACATGATTATATTTTTCCCCATCTCCTTCAACTGTAATACAAGTTGCATGAGAATAATTTGCCTGTGTCCTTCCCTGCTGTATCTCAAGCACCTAGGCCTCTGCAACCCTGCTGCAGCATGTGTGCCCTAGGTTTGCCACCACTGAACTAGGTGCTGAAAGTTGCTTCCTAGCAGTATAGCCTGTGCTGTAATGGGAGTTTGTTTGTGATTAATCTTAGACACAACTTTTATTTATTTTGCCTCTTGTTAAAAAGAATTTAGTTCAAATTATGAAAAAGTTCTGGTGGATACATATTTTAAAATTCTGCAAACAATTCTATCCTGTGTCTGTCATAAACACTGGGGGCATAACAGTTTAAAAAAAAAAGGATATACCAAGTTTGTTTCAAAATTTTGCTTATCTTCTAAGGTATTAATTTGGGAGGTAGGAAAAAGTTAGTGTCTAATGAAATCCTGCAGTGATCATCTCCCTATGGACATACCCAAACTCAACAGTTAATTCATGTACAAACTATCTTCATAAGAGATAAGGAAATTGGGAGAAATATGGTAGATACTGCCTGCTTTTAGTAAGAAAATGAAAAGACATCAGGAAGAAAGAGTTGCCCATGTGCCCCTTCCCACCCTCCCAGCAGCCCAGTGAGGATGGAGATGTCTCCTGCTTGGGGGATAACGAGAAAATATGAGTAAGTCCCTGCCCTAGACTTGAAACCCAGCACCAGGCCAGCTATGGTGAAACACAGTGCTGGTCAGAGCTTCATGACCCTACCTCCAGGCCAGTATCTGTGGGCTGAGCCTCCCTCTTAGGACACACAGCTGATTGCTTCTATTAACCCTCCTCCAATCTCTGGAGCATAGCAAGAAGCAAGACTCCCTCACTGTGGAGTAGACCATGAAACTTAGCACTGGGCTGAGTCTCAGAGCCCAGGGCCTGGCCTGGGGAAGACCCAGGCTCTGCAGAAACTCCAGGCCCAACGTGCTAGCCAGAACACACAGATGGAGCTTCTAGACTGACCCACAGCAGGCAGAGACATGTGCACTGGTAGGATAAACTTGAGTTTTAGCCCTCATCTTTTCTAAACTTGGAGTGGGCCTGGGGCACAAGCACCCACCTCCAGAGACAATAGTACCCTCTAGCTTTGAGATCTGGGTATTACTCAAGTCAGCACCAGGTCAAATGATTTAAATGATCATGGCTGTGGGACTGTCTCCATCACCCAGTAATTCAAACTTGGGCAGCACAGAAACTGCCAGGCCGGGCAGTGCTTACCTACAGAGATCTAGAACTGCCCAGAGCTAGGCGAAAACCTACCCCCAAACTCCAATGGGATAGATTCATATTTCAGCCTGAATCACCACCAGCTGAAGCACTGACTTCAGTGCACCCTTGAGACTTTTAAGAATCTATGGCTGTGCAACCTAGCTCAGTGCCAGCCAGGGCAGCCAAGGAACAGCTTTCACCAACATCAGGCTGCAGATGTACAACACCTCATTTGCCAGTGGAAGGACAGAGTAATAAGCACAAGACTTTGCCCTGGAACTTAGGGCTTCATTGATAAAAGTGAACACTGATCAGATCCTAGCATCCCCCATGTCCAGGCCCACCTGTGGATGAAGCTTCTGGAACACTTCCAGTGCTGAGTGAAAACATGTAGCCCCAGTCTATTGAACCTCTCTTCCAGGCAGTATCACCTGTGGATGGCCTCAGTGGTCTTGGACTATGATTCAACTTGAGCAATAGGGAGCCCACAACCCTGTGGCCCTTGTTCCTAACACAGTATTGTGCTGGACTTGGTGGGCAAGGGGCAAAGGATGTGACAGAATTTAGCATCATTGGTGGCTATAAGTATGATGTGCAAGCCCGAGCTAGTCCATCCACAGTGATTCTGCTCAGATCTGGGGGTAGTCCTGCAGTATCTGGCCATAGCCAGTGCCTTTGGATGAGGTGTCTGGATCTCTTCTGGGCCTTGAAAGAGACTTGTGCAGATAGACTACTCTATCTAAGATGAAATAGTAGAAGTAATTGCAGGATCAGAGAAAAGAAGCAATCTGCTTAGAGTTTCTGGAAGGATAGACACAAAGTCAGATTAGTAAAACGAGAAAAAATACCTAATCTTTGAATGCTCAGACAAATGTCACATGTCACAAATATTGTTTCAACAAGACCAAGACTTCATTTAATATTTAAACTAAGGTGCCAGAAACTGCAGTGTTGCTAAAACAGAAATACCTTGAAATAGCTTGAAATTAAAACAGCTTGAAGAAAACACAGAGAAATATTTAAATACTCTAATAGGGGAACATAACAGAGCAGTGGAAGCAATTTGCAGATTTGAAATACAAACTCTGGAGCTGAAATAGTCACTTAGCAAGATTAAAAATGCCATAGAAGGCATCAATAGCAGGAAAGATCAAATGGAAGAATTAGAGAGCTCAAGGACAATCTATTTGAAAATACACATGTACATGCATAATATTTAAGTCATATATTTAAACATGTCTTCTCAAAAATTTAAAATTCTTTCTTCTACCTTTTTAAAATAAGCAGTATGTTATTACTAACCATAGTTACCTTACTGTGCAACCAATAGCACACTAGAACTTCTTGCTGCTGACTGTAACTTACTCACCATTGGGCAACACTTCCACCACCCTGACCATAGCCCCCACTCTACTCTCCCAGCCTCTGGTACTCACCATTCTACTCTGAATTCTGCAGATGGCTGACATCCTGTGGTACTGTGTCTCTGTGTCTGGCTTACTTCACTTGACCTAATGATCTCCCACTCCATCCGTGTTGCCACATGACAGGATTTCATTCTTTTTATGTCTGAATGTGATCCCATTGTGTGTTTGTGTGTGTGTGTGTGTGTGTGTGTGTGTGTGTGGACACTCTGGAAGTTTCCACTGCTATTGTGGGCACTATGAACAGTGCTACAAAGAACATGGAGTGCAGGTGTCTCTTTAAATTGCTGATTTCATTTCTTTTGTATATGTACTCTGTAGTGACATTTGTGGCAGTTTTATTTGATTTCTTTTTTTTTAAGGAACTTCCAAACTATTTTCCATAATGACTGAAGTAACTTATATGCTTATATTTTTAAAAATATGTTTTTAGTTTTCAGGTAAAAATATCTGCTTAAACTTTATACAAATCTCTGTTTTCATTACTATCATATACTTACAAAATATTTTCTCAGTATGTAACTTCAGCCTAAATACAGTTTCATGGACATAATTCCATCAATAAATGTTATGCTTGTTTTGTAATATATCTACTTCTTCTTTTGAAATACAAATTCTACACAACAATATAGCAGAGTCTCCAGGACTAATGTTTTCAGGTTTTGTTTCCTCCCTGAAATTTAGGTTATCACTTTCATTTTTTTCCTCTTAAGAGTCTTAAAATAAGTTACCTTAATTAAGGGTAATTTCTTTGTGTTTAAGATTATTCTATCCAGGCAGGGAAGGTGAGCTGGTCCCAACACCCAGAAGGAAGCTCCCCCGCTGCCCTCCCAAGCTCCTAGGGCAGAGAAGCTGAGCCATGTGGGCACCAGAAGCACCCCCCATGGAAATGAGAAGACACATAAACAAGCCTCAAAAACAGACTTCTGGATCACCTACAGCAACCCCAAAGGGAAAGGAGATGGAACACCCTGATACTCAACCACCTGGACTCTCTGAACTGGCAACAAAAGAGGATCTGGGAAAAATGAAATCAGAAATAATTACTCAGATAACAGCAAAGATTGTACTCATGGTGCAAGACATGATTAATAAATCTAGAGAGAACACATAATAAAAAAATTGAGGATCTGAGGAACATGATGGAATCCCAACATAGGAAACAAATGGAATCCATAAAACAGATGCAAACAGATTTCCAGGAGAGTAAAAACTCCATCAAAAGTCTGCACAGCAGAATGAACCAATGTGAGGATAGAATTTCACATATAGAGTAAAAGATTGCAATTAGTGACGAGGAAAAGAAAAATTGCTTTAAAATTGTAAAGGAACATGAGAAATCAATCCAGCTGCTGCTAAATGATGCAAAGAAGAATAACATAAGACTGATTGGAGTCAATGAAGAAAGAGGAGAGAGTGCAGATGACATAAAAAAATCTGTTCACAGAAGTGATGGCAGAAAACTTCCCAAGGAGGGGAAAAGAACTTGACATACAGATAAGTGAGGCATACAGGACTCCAGCTAGCCTTGATCAAAAAAAAATCTACACATAGGCATACAATAGTTAGGATTCCAGAAATCCAACAGAAGAATAAAATTCTACAAGCAGTGAGAGAAAAGAAACAAATCACACACAAAGGAAATCCCATCAGAATCACAGCAGACTTCTCATTGCAAACCTTCAAGGCAAGAAGAGCTTGGATTGATGTATTTCAAGCCCTAAAAGAAAACAGCCTCCAACCCAGATTGATGTACCCTGCAAAACTATCTTTCAAAATTGATGGAGAAATAAGATACTTTCATGATAAAGAACACCTCAGGAACTTCATGAATATCAAACCGGCACTCCAAAAAATTTTCGACAATACCCTAGGAAAAGACAGCCCCAGGAAACCCACAGAATGAATCCACTGGGCATGACAAATTAAGCGCTAAAAGGGAGAAGCCAACAAAAAGGAAAAAGTCATGACAAGGCTTTTAAAACTTTTAACTTCATCTCCCTAATGAGTGTATAATTCAATATTGTTATTGTACTGATTAGTATTTTTCTGATTCTAGAGTTGCACACCTTTCCCTGTTCTGTACTGGCTATTTATCATCTTCTTATGTCTACTTTTTAATTGGGTTGTCTATTAATGAGCTCTAAGAATTATTTACATATTCTGGTCATAGGTTATAGGCATTGTAAATATGGTCTGTTTAAGGACTACTTTTCATTTTAATGATGTCAGTTAAAGTTCTAAATTTTGATGGAATCTCATTTATCAATTTTTTTCTTTTATACATCATGTCTTTTGTATCCTAGGTAGTTCTTGCCTACCCTGAATTCATAAACATTTTCCCTTATAATTTCTTCTTAAAGTTTTATACTTTTAGGCTTTCATATTTAGGTTCATAGATCCCTTCAAGTTATTTTCATGTATGGAAATAAAGGATTGAGGTTAATTTTTTATATAGGGATACCCGGTGTTCTAGTGCCGTTTGCTGAAAACACTGTCTCTTCCTTGGCTCTTGAATTGAGATTATATTCTATAAAATGCTAATGTTAAATAATCTCTCAAAACTCAGTGGACCGTATATGTGTGGTTCTATTTCTAGATTCTGTTTTTTTCAAGTGATCTATATGTCTTTCCTTACACCAATACTGCCTTGATTACTGTAGCTTTAGAAGAAGTCTTAAAATTAGGTATTAAACATCATCCAACACTGTTTTTGTTTTTGTTTTTAACTTTTCTAGGTCCTTTATACTCCTACATAACTTTTAAATTTCAATATCCAATTGTTCATTTTTAGCAAGTATACATAGACCTGAATTTTTATATATACCTTGTGTTTTCTAATCCTGCTAAATTCAAATACAAGTTCTAGGGGCTCCTAGAGATTTCTTAGTATTTTCTCTGCAGATGATCATTTCCTCTACATATAAAGATTTTGCTTCTACCTTGCCAATCCTATCCTAATTGTGTCATTTTATTGCCAGACTATTTTGGTAGGGCCTAAGTTTCAAAGTTTAACAGACAGATAAAGAGTAAGCATATCTGCCCTTGTTCCCCACCTTAAGGAGAAAGCATTGTATCTTCTCCACTCATATAAGGCGTTCTCAATGGAAGTATGGAGTACATGTCTTTAATCTGTTGAGAAGGTTCTGTTCTACTTTTAGTCTCCTGATAGCTTTTACCATGAACAGCTGTGGAATTTAGTCCAATCCCTTTTCTCCAACTAGTGATAGGAGCATATGACTTTTTCCTTTCCTCTGTTAAAATGATGACTTTTTGGGGTGGATCTTCCAATTCTGAACCAACACTTCCATCCCTATAACAAAACCACTTTCTACATTCTGCCAGATCTGACTTCTAATAGTTTGTTTTCTTAAACAATTTTCTATCTATGTTCATACTTTTTTCTTCTATTGTCTTTATCCAGTTTTAGGATTAGCACAATGTTGAGTTCCTAAAATGAGGGGAGAAGTTTTCCTTCTTTTTTCTGCTTTAATTGTTTGATGTAATTTATCAGTTAAAATGCATATGAGCCTGCTGTTGTAATATAGGTAGATTTTCAAGCTAGGAATATACTTTCTTTAATAGGTGCTATTCAAATTTTATATTTCCTCTGGAGTTAGTTTCATTAATTTGTCTTCCAAGGTACTTCCTAGAAGTTGTCAAATTTATTTCAAAACAGATTTTTGTAATATGCTTTCTGTATCCTTTTAAATTCTGTAAAATCTGTGATAATGTCTCCTAGATCTTAATATTGTAATTTAAAAAAATGTATAATTGATATTGTGTAATAGGAAGAAAAGTTCTAAAGGAGCAGGGGAAGTGGGGGGGGTAGGGGAAGGGAAAATAGGGAAAAGAAAAAATATGAGAAAAGGAAAAAAATGGAAACAAAGTCTTTGCAAATAGGGAAGGGTGGAGGGGGTGAAGGGAGGGCAAGGGAAGGGGATAAAATAAGAACCAAGATACATCATGTAATGGTACAAGATCCCAATGATGAATGTAACTGTATTTTATACCTAAAATGTACCAATAAAGTTAATGGGGAAATAAAAGATTATTCTATCCCAAGCAACTTATAAGTATACCTTATTCTTTTTCATTCATAACATTTGACACTCCAGGTATTCAAATAAACAAATATATTTGTAACTTATATTCCTATGCAATTTTGTAAGTGTACCCAAATATACTGTATTGATTAGAAAATATATTTCACTTTTTCAGTATGTAATATAGACCTTCTAACTTTTTTGTGAGTTTAAATTGACTGAAATTTGTCATTAAGCCTTTTTAATACATTATTGGCATGGTCAGAAAGATTAACTTCTCCTTTTCTCATACTCAATTATCAGAAATTATCTTTCTTTTGACTACAGGGAGAAAGTAATAAAGTCAACCAGGTAATAAAAGATCATCCCAGACATTAGAAATAAACCTAACAAAAAGCTGGAAATTGCTGGTGATGTTCAGAAAACTTCAAATATTTATGACAGACTGGAGGGGAGGGCAGTGTGGGGGGTGTCATTGGACAGATCAAGATGCCAAGACTCTTTACTAGTTGATAGAACATTGCTGAGGATTTCAAGCATGGAAGAAGTAATCATGGGTAAGGTAAATTGAGAGAAAGTAGGTTAAAAGTAAGGATCATCATGAAAGACTGACCTAAAATTGAGATCCTTGGTACAGACTGGTACAGGAGTAGTGAGTATAAGAGACAGAAAAGAGAAAGTGTCTTAGGCGGAAATTCTTACATTCTTCCAGGAACATCTTTAAAAAATAAATTAGGACAACATCTAACAAAAATAATATAAGCAATAAACATGTGAATCTTTCTTGTTACAAATATATAGAAGCAATGGATATACTATAGCAATTAAAATTGTATAACTGAGGTTGGAAGAAAGGAAGAAATCAGAGACATGATAACATACACGTTCAACAAAAATTATAGAAGGAAATTGTTTTGTTCTCAGTTTCTGCACTAGGCCACAATAGTCTAGGCCAAACAAAAATACAGTTCCTCAGGCCAAATGCCGCATAATCAAAATGAAACCCTAAGGAAGTACCAGAGCCCTCTGCAGTGGGTTCTGATCTCCTGTTCCATGTTATGACACATGGTGTGGTGAGAAGAAAAAGAGACAGAGTTAAAAAGACAGATATAGGGAGCCAGGATGACCAGTGCTTGTGCAGTCAGAGGCTTGAAAAAGCAAAGGCCTTGAACACTCAGAGCTGTTGATATTTATTGGTGACATCACAGTTAGAGTTAGGTAAAGGGGCTACATGGAGGGACTCTGTATAGTTGCCATAGATACATTGCTGATGCAGGTAAGGCTTGTAAAGGAACAAACAAAGCATTCATGAATTAGGAACAGAACAGACAGAATATAGGTTGTGGGTAATAATTAACTTTGTCTTTTTAGTAAAGAAGGTTTAACTTTGGGAATGGAATTTGGTTGCATGTCACTCTGACCTTGGCACATAGGCTTCAACCAGACTCCCTTCTCAAAACAAGCCAGTTGAGGGGTTAACTCTTTACAGCCTGCACTGCTCACAACCTGCTTTGGGAATAATCAATAGAATCGTTCCTCACAAGGAAGAATTTAGATCCTAAAAAATTTAATTTTTTTCTGAAAACTGGAGAATGCAGTCTTTATCTGAGTCAGTGTAATAAGGAACTTTCTACCACTTAACCCTTATCAAAAAAATAATAATCTAGAGTAACCTGATGCTAACCAATCAGTTTTCTTCCATTGTGCTATTGTCCTGCCTACACATGACAGAACATGTTGTTCTATTGCCTGATGGGAATGCTCATACTGTTTTGTAGAATTGAGGCTGAACTGATTCATGTATTACAAATAAAAGCCAATTAGATCTATAATTGAGTTTGTCAGGTTTGTTTTGTTTTTTGTTTGTTTGTTTGTTTTGATATGTGAATGATTTCTGCTTTATTCAGAGAAGTTTGGATCCTTTAACTTTTTGTTCAGCTTCATAGTAAATGTTCACAGTCTTAAATGCTAGTCTAAAGCCATCACCCCGGGTAACTTTCAACTTGTAGCACTGTGTCATGGGAATTGAAGCCCAGTGATTAAGTTGGCTTGGGGAAATTGGGAAGAGCTGAGAAATTCTCATAAGAGAAATGCTACAGAGATGGTGCAGGCAGCAGTGGGTAACAAACAAATGGCACAGACAGCTGACTACATTTGCTTCACTGCAGACCTTGCTCTGAATTTTAGAGAATTCACAGATTGGAAGGATGGTTTCTTTGTACATATCCCTTTTGGCTCTTTGCTGGCTTCTGCTTACCTAAGCAAAAGAAAACAAAGCTTACTGCTCTCAAGGTGTCTACATCTACAACTTTGCCCCATTTTATTTTGAGGAATGAAATCAGTCTGTTTATTGCTTTTACTTATAAATAGCATGCTGTTAATTGGTAATTATTCTAAAAATAATTCTTGCCATTTTCTAAATTTGTTTTATAGTCATAAAACTCTTATGTTTAAAAAACATTTGTATCAGAGAAAATAGGTCCTTTTTTTTCTTAAAAATTTCTATAAGAATGAGAAACACCTTCCTTCCTACTATGAGGATTTTTTATGAGAATTGATGACTAGCTAGGTTAGTGATCTTTAAGTTTTAGAATTATTGATTTTTACATGTATTCAGCCTTTCAAAATGTCTAAAACTGAAATAACTAACATTCAAATAAAATCAGAAATAGCAGCATCCAATAAAATATTGGTAAGTTGTCTGGGACAGTATTTAGAGTAAAAATTATGAGACAAATGCCAAATATTTGTGATGAATAGGTTGACATAAAAATGACTGAAAACAAGTAATTACTGGAATTAAAAGAAGGAAATAGAAAATAGCAGAGGTTATCCAAAGAAACAATGAATTATAGTTCAGTATTATTCAAAGTATGTTCAAAAAAAAAAGCAGCTCACTTGAAATAATAGAGAAATAGTACCATGCATATTAATAACCCTGGTCAAAGTCTCAGCCAGGTATGAATATGTCAGCACTCTAACATATATGCTATTGAATGTGGGAATTAAAAATAAATACTACACCTGACAAAATAGGCCTATAAACTAACAGTAATAAATGGTAAGATTCTGGAAAATTCTGCTACCACGAGGCTAAATTTTTGTTAGAATTTCACTTTGAATTGTTTGTGGGAAAATTAACGGTTTCTGCATATGTGACAGACTCAAAGGAAAATGCAGAAAAAATAAAGAAAACATAGTGTAAACTATCTACTTCTTGCTTCAAATCTATTTCATTATAATACCTCAAAATGAAAAAAATAAGCATGCTGCTTCTTCTCAGGGAAGTATACCTCATGGTATAGAATAATATTGTACTTGAATGGAGTCAACATTTTGTAAAATTTGAAAAAAATTCTGTAGCTGATTATAACCTATACTGGGACTGTCTGTAGCATCTATAGAAACAGTGATATGTTAAAGAAGGCTATTGGAAAGCTGATTAGACATCCATTTGATTTGAAATATAAAAATATTGGACCTGGAAGATAAAGACAGTGAATGGGGCAATTACGAGTATAGACTGAGCCCTGTCAGAATTGTACCTAGGAAAATGATTGCCAGCAGAGAATTATGCATTTGAAATTCATTCCGTGTTACTCTGGAACAGAGTTCTGAGAAAGACCATAAATCTTATGTGTATGCTTCACATAAGCATAGATCTTTTTATAATTTTTTGGCATCGCCTTAGTCATTCCTGAGTTACCAAATTATAAAATCAGAGTTGGAAGGACGTCTAGAGATGTCAAATAAATCATTTCTCTGCATCAACACACCTAGATTTTGTAGAAACATTTCCAGGAACAAAACATTTTACAACTCCCTAAAGAATATTGTTAAATCCTTCCAATGTTTATAAGCCTCAAGAGCTAGTGCTCTTTCCATTTGGGCATTGTATTTGCCATTATTCTGTTCTCTGCCTCCTTGCCCACTCCATCCAGACTTTTAATTTTGGAAGCTACTTTCTATCTTTTTTAAGTAAAACTACATTCTTTTTACTGCATCTCTACTGTAGGTTTTTCCTAAAGTCCAGTGCCACAAGTGTGTGTGTGTGTGTGTGTGTGTGTGTGGATGCACACATGTGCATGTGTGTTTCTTTTCTTAGCATTCTTAGATCTTTTATATTTCTTCCTGGAATTCTCAATAAGTTCACTTTATTTTATTTTGAATTCAAAGTAAATGAGTCAAAATGTTATAAATCAAGCTGGGAGGAAAATGAGGTATTGGAAATTGTGACTATCCAAAGGGCTATTTTCATCAATTTTGGGATTTAAAGGCATTCTTTCAGGCTTAGGAAAACCTCAGTGGGGACGACTGCCAACATCTCCTTTAGGTTTACTTACATAGACAATATTGTTGGGGAGACTTGCTGGCCAACATCCTGTTAGCATACACAAAGCTTTCTTTTGGAACATTTACAGAATCAATTAGAGTTCAAAATATTTTTTAAGAGCCCAGTTGGAGGAGTCATTTAGTGAATTGAATTTCAGGATGCTTTTATTTCTGTAGAGATAGCCTATAAAATATTAGCAGGTGGCATGTTAAGGCCATAGAAGATTTTGTACATAATGAAGCATTCATTTAGGTATATATTTTCCATCTAGTAAGTTTTATTAGTTTGAAGGTTTGGGTATACCTTCAAATCCTAAATTCATAAGTTGTACAAAATTTTCTAAGGACTAATCTTTAAAAAAATGTGGAATCACTATTTCAATCATTTCACAAATAAATCCAATGATTCTTATTTTTGAGCCAGATTTTTTATTTATTTATGTTGATGATGCTTTAAAGAGGCCTGCTGAGTTTTCACCATCAAAGCAGTCCCTTGATTTGCTTAGCATAAGTGGATATTTTTGTGCTAAGTGGAGAGCACAATTATTCCAAAAGTTTCAGCTTCTTGGAGCTATAGGATTATATTCTAAAAAGTCATCATGCATATTCATCAATTTTGTGGTTAAAAATAAAAAGAGCATTTTTAATTTATAATATTTCTTATTAATAGAACTTTTGTATCCTCATGGAAAGTTAAATTTTGTAAGACGTATTCAGTAAAGTGCTGATATCTGTTGAATATGAATTTTGTGGTGAGACCATTAAAAGCCTTGAAAGTTTGAACTCAGAGCTCAAACACACCAATGAGGCTTTTAATATCAAATAAATTGAGACATTAATTGAAGAATTCTTTGTAGCCAACAAACTAAATTTACTATTTAAATGTGATGGAGTTGGCTATGACAGATAACAGAATAAACCCACCACCTTATTTCCACAAGTGTAGGCATGTTCTGCCCTAAAGACTATCATATGATGAGTGTGAGACATGGATAGAATTCTGTAGTTACACAATGCTGTCTCTCTCATCCTGTTAACTCAATGAAGATTAAAGCCTTAGCCTGTTATTGCTTCTACCAGGGGCCTAGGAGCCTATCTCCTAGGTGAGGAGCAGACTTTTTCTAAGGTGCAGAGAGATTCAGTGTGTCATGTCATCTCTACTGCAACTACTCAACTCTGCTGTTATGTGCAAACCAACCAAGGATAATAGTAAAACAACACGACAATGCTTCAACTAAATTTTATTTTCAAAAACTGGTCACAGGTGGGATTTTGCCCATGAACAGTAGTTTGCACATCTATGTACTAGCTTCTGATTTATGCTTACTGATGGCTCTAGGGTTCTTAGGAGGCATTTACATCATTTCAAGCTCTGCTTCAGGAATATTTTTAAAAGCATTTCCCAGTTCTTTTAAATTCATGACTATCCAACAGCCTTACTGCTAGTGGCTAGTGTCCTTTCCACGCCAGGTAATATCACATGGAGCGAACAGTGCAAGACTTTTAAGTGCTGGAATTATTCCCAGAGAAAGCGTACAGTATGTGGCAGAAAGAGCGAAGGGGCCAATGTCTGTCTCTACAACCATAGGCACTGGTTTCTGCAGCGGTAAAACAGTATCTTGGGATCAGACAATCTACAAATTCTCTACTGGCTCTAGGAATTTATGTTGCTAAATTAAGGTTTTTGGCAAAGCTGTTCCTGTAGGCAGTCTCAGATAACTTTGCTTCACTTTTGAGCTGTTTTTCTCAGACATAACAAACAGCAGACACTGATAACTTCTGAAGAGGAACATATTCTTGTTTCCACCTTTGGAATTGATGGATGTGATCATGTTTTCTGGCACCTTTTAACATCTTTGGAGTTCACCACATATTCTTCCTGCCCTGCACAAGACTAATTTCTCCCTTGAGGATCTTTGTGGATAAACTCAGGGGTATTTTTCTTTTAAAATGTGTAGCTATAATGCAAGCTCTTTAAAAATTAGGTTAAAATTTATACTGTGATATATTTCATCATTAATGAGTCATACATTTTTTGACATTTGAATATGTGTGAAACCAGAATGAGTCGATTGTGGCATATATGACATTATACATTGTAAAGGAACATAGACACTTATACAGTGTACACATTTTTGGCATCTTGCAAGGGTATTTCAAAAACAATAACGAAGCACAAATTTTAAAATATGCTGAATCTCAGGGCTTTTGATAGCTCAGAGGAAAATTCTACATGGGAAATTATGAACTTCGATCACTCTAATTTATTTATTGGAATCTGAATGGGATGAATATTTTCAACTATTCTTAACCAATTTATTTTGCTTATATTTATTTTTTTTACTTAAATTCTTTTATTGGTACATTTTAGGCATACAATATGTTTATATTTATCATTGGGTGCTTGTACCTGTACATGATGTATCTTGGTTCTTATTTTTTCCCCATTACCTGTGCGCCCTTCACCCGCTCCACACTTCCCTATTTACATAGACTTTGTTTCGATTTTTCTTCTTTTCTCATAATTTTTCCTTTTCCTTTCCCTTCTTTTTGTTCTCCTTCCCCTCTCACCTCCCCTCCTCCTTTGGACCTATTTCAAATTATCAATTATTCATTTTAATCATTTTAATCCTTATTTACACTTTCAGTTTCTCACACTAGGGAAAATATTCAGTATTTACACGTGTGTCCTACTTATTTCACTTAAGAGTATGGCCTCAATATGCATCCATTTAGCTATAAATGTCTCTAGTTTCTCATTCTTTATGGCTGAGTAGTACTCCATTTTGTCAAAAAACCACATCTTCTTTATCCAGTTTCCAGTCGATGGGCACTTGGGCTGTTTCCAAGCTTTAGCTATTACAAACTGTGCCGCTATAAGCATGGGTGCACATATATCACTAAGATATGATTCTTTTAATTCTTTTGAGAAGATAACAGCAGGGGAATAGCTCTGTCAAATGGGAGTTTCAATCCTAGTTGTTTGAGGTATCTCCATACTGATTTCCACAGTGTTTGCACCAGTCTGCACTCCCACCAACAATGGAGAAGGGTTCCTTTCTCCCCATACCCCTGCCAGCATTTGTTATTGGGTGATTTCTTGATTGCAGCCATTCTTTCTGGGGTGAGGTAGAATCTCAGTGTTGTTTTCATCTGCATCTCTCAAATGACCAGTGATGTTGAACATTTCTTCATATATTTGTTTGCTGCTTTTATTTCTTTGTTTGAGAAATGTCTATTCATTTCAGATACCCATTTTTGAATTGGGTCTTTGAATTTGGGTGTTCTGATTTTTTTTAGTGCTTTATATATTCTAGATAGTAGTCCTTTGCCTGAGGTACAGCGGCTAAAACTTTTTTCCCACATTGTAGGTTGTCTCTTAGCTCTGTTGGTGGTTTCTCTTGTAGTGCAGAAGCTTTTTAATATGATGAGATCCCAATTGATTCTTTGTGCTAGTTCCCATGCTACAGAGGTTTTGTTCATAAAGTCTTTTCCTATGCCAATGTCTTCAAGCATTCTACCTAACTTATGTTCCAACAAGTTTAGAGTTTCTGTTTTAATGTTTATATCTTTAATCCACTTTGACCTTAGTTTAGTGCATGGTGACAGATATGGGTCTAGTTTTAATCTTTGGCAGGTTGAAATCCAGTTTTTCCAATACCATTTATTAAATAGGTTATCTTTCCTCCAATGAGGGTGGTTGGCTCTTTTATCAAAGATGGGGTGGCTGAGTATGTCTGGAGTTGCTTCTGCATCTTCTAATCTATTCCACTGATCCTCAGGTCTGTTTCTTTGCCAGTACCATGCTGTATTTTATCACAGTAGCTTTGTAGTGTAGTTTCAAATTGGGAATTGTGATACCCCCAGCCATGTCTCTGTTGTCTAAGATTGTTTTTGGTATTCTAGCTATCTTCTTGTTCCAAATGAATTTTTGGATTGTTTTCTCTAGGTCTGTGAAGTATATTGTTGGAATTTCAATAGGCATTGCATTAAATCTATATAGTAGTTTTGGAAGTATGACCATTTTCACTATATTGGTTCTTCCTACCCAGGAGCAAGGGATGTCTTTCCATTTTCTTATATCCTCTTCAAACTCTTTTTTGAGAGTGCTGTAGTTTTCAGTGCAGAGGTCTTTTGCTTCCTTTGTTTGATTGATTCCTAGTCATTTCATTTTTTTGGTTGCTATTGTAAACGGAATTGTTTCCCTAATTTCTCTCTCAGTGAGTCTATTGTTTGTATATACAAAGGCTATTGTTTTTTGAATGTTGACCTTGTATCCGGCTACTCTACTGAATCTTTCAATTAAGTCTAGAAGTCTTTTGGCTGAGTTTTTTTGGGTCTTCTATATAAAGTATCATATCGACAGTAAATAATGACAGTTTAACTTCTTCCTTTCCTATCTTTATTCCTTTTATTTCTTTCTCTTTTCTAATTACCGTGGCTAATGTTTCCAGAACTATATTGAACAAGAGTGGTGATAGTGAGCATCCTTGTCTTGTTCCTGATTTTAGTGTGAAGGATTTCAGGTTTTGACCATTTAGTATGATATTGGCTGTTGGTTTTCCATAGATAGCCTTAATTAGGTTGAGATAAAGACCTTCTATTCCAATTTTCTGTAGGGTTTTTATCATGAATGGGTGTTGGATTTTGTCGAATGCCTTTTCTACATCTATTGAGATGATCATGTGGTTTTTGTCCTTGGCTCTGTTAATATAATCTATTACATTTATTAATTTATGCATGTTGAAACATCCTTGCATCTCTGAGATAAATCTGACTTGATCAGAGTATATGATCTTCTTGATGACCCTCTGTATTCTGTTTGCCAGTATCTTGTTGAGGATTTTTGTATCTATGTTCATTAGGGAGATTGGCCTGTAGTTTTCTTTTTGGGTTGGGTCTTTCCATAGTTTTGGAATCAAAGTAACACTTGCTTCCCTTTCAATTTCATTGAAGAGTTTAAAGAGTAAGGCAGTAGTTCTTCTTTAAATGTCTTGCAGAATTCAGTAGTGAAGCCATCAGGACCTGAGCTTTTCTTTGTTGGTAAATTTTTTATTACATTTTCAATTTCACTCATTGTAACTGGGGTGATTAGAATTTCTATATCTTCTTCATTTAACTTTGGCAATTTGTATGTATCTAGTAATCTGTCCATTTTTTCTGTGTTTTCCATTTTATTAGAGTACAGGTTCTTGAAGTAGGTATTAATGATGCTTTGGATTTCTGCTGGATCTGTTGTGACTTCACCTTTTTCATTCTTAATTGCATGTATTTGCCCCTTTTCTTTCCTTTTTTTGATAAGGTTGGCTAAAGTTTTATTGATTTTATTTATTCTTTTGAAAATCCAACTCTTTATTTATTGATTTTTTGTATCATTCTCTTAGTCTCCATTGCATTGATTTCTCCTCTGATCTTTATAATTTCCTTTCTTGTATGAGCTTTGGGTTTGTTATGCTCTTCTTTTTCTAGGAGCTTGAGGTTATGCATTAGGTTATTTATTTGAGTTCTCTCTGTTTTCCTAAGATGGGCATTCACTGCTATGAATCTCCCTCCTAGAACTGCTTTCATTGTGTCCCATAGATTCCTGTATGTTGTACTGGCATTATCATTTACTTGTTGAAACTGTCTAATTTCTTCTTTAATTTCCTCTGTGACCCATTGGTTGTTCAGGAGGGTGTTATTCAATTTCCATGTGTTTGTGGGGGTTTTGCAGTTTCTTAAGTTATTGATCTCCAATTTGATTGCACTATGGTCTGATAATATACAGGGGGTAACTTCAATTCTTTTACACTTACTTAGACATGTCCTATGAGCTAGCATGTGATCTATTATGGAGAATGACCTGTGTGCAGCCAAAAAGAATGTGTCTTCTGATTTTGTGAGGTGGAATACTCTGTAAACATCTATTAAATCTATTTGTTCAATAGCTTGGTTCAGTTCTAGAATTTCATTGTTAATTTTTTGTCTAGATGATCTGTCTATTTATGATAGTGGGGTATTGAGGTCCCCCACTACAATTGTATTAGTGCTTATTTGATTTTTCATGTCCATTAATATTTTTTTGCATAGTTGGGGGCATTCATATTTGGTGCATATATATTTAGGATTGTCATCTCTTCCTGTTGGATTGTTCCCTTCACAAGGATATAATGACCATCTTTGTCTCTCTTAATTAGTTTTGGTTTGAAATCTACTTTGTCTGCAAATAAGATTGCTGTCCCTGCTTTTTTCTGGGATCCTGTTACATGGAGAACTGTTTTCCATCCTTTTACTTTCAGTCTATGAGTTTCTTTTTGAGTTAGGTGTGTTTCTTGTATATAGCATATTGTTGGATTTTGCTTCTTAATTCATTCTGCAAGTCTATTTCTTCTGATTGGTGAATTGAGACCATTAACTTTGATGGTTATAATTGATAGATATTGACTCATCCTTGTCATGATGTTTTACTTTTGTTGGCTCTTTTATTTCTTATTTTTCACCCTTTCCCTTTAGTTTCTTACCTTGCCTGGTGGCTTCCCTCTGTTGAGCCTCATGGAGTTGTGACTTTCATTGTCTTTTTCTAGGATATTGTTTAGAATTTCTTGGAGTGCTGGTTTGGTGTTCATGAAATTGCTCAGGTGTTCTTTGTCATGAAATTATCTAATTTCCCCATCGATTTTGAAAGATAATTTTGCAGGGTACAACACACTAGGTTGGAAGTTATTTTCTTCTAAGGCTTGAAATACTTCACTCCAGTCTCTCCTTGACTTGAGAGTTTGTGTTGAGAAGTCTGCTGTGATTCTGATGGGCTTTCCTTTGTAGGCGATTTGTTTCTTTTCTCTAACTGCTTATAGGATTTTGTTCTTCTGTTGGGTTTCTGGGATCTTGACTATTATATGTCTAGGTATAGATTTTTTTTTATTGTGGCTAGTTGGAGTTCTATATGCCTCACTTATCTCTATGTCCAATTCTCTACCTCTCTCTGGGAAGTTTTCTACTATTACTTCTGTGAACAGATTTTTATGTCAATTGTATTTTCTCCTGTTTTTTCGTGGACTCCTATCAGTCTTATGTGATTCTTCTTTGCATCATTGATTTTTCATGTTCCCTTACCATTCTGAAGAAATCTCTGTTTTCATGGTCCTTAACTGCAGTCCTGTCTTCTATATCCAATATTCTATCTTCACATTCCCTCAGTATGCTGTGCATACTTTCAATGGAGTTTTTAACTTCCTGGATATCTGTTTGAATCTGCTTCATGGATTCCATTTCTTATGTTCGGCGATCATGGTTTCTATTTCTTTCTTATGCTGGGCATTCATGGCTTCTAGCATGTTTCTGAGCTCATCTATTTTTTTATCTGTTTCTGTTCTGGAGACTCTAATCATGTCTTTCACTCTGCTCACCATCTTTGTAGTCATCTGGGAAATTATTTCTATTTTGAAATTTTCTAGTGCCTCATTCATCTGTTTTGTTACTTCTTGTGCTATCAGTTCAGGGTGTCCAGGTGGCTGATTATCAGACTTTTCCTTTTTTTTTCCCCCAGAATTTACCCTTGATGGGGTGGATGTCTGAGTTTGTGCCTTGCTTAAATGTCTTCTCATTTTTGTTTTTGGTACTGTCCTTGGTTTAATTCAGGAGTTGACACTTTGAAATTGCTTATTGTAGGTATCTTTGTTGCTTGTAATTTGAGCCCTCATGGAATGATTGCTTCTCAGAAGCGTCTTCCAGATATAGCTAGTCATTAGGTTTTGAGTCTCTGATGACTCTGAGGCTGTCTCATTTTCATTATACCAGGAAGGACAGCTGATTAGATCAATCGCAGCACCTTAGCCCAAGTGATAAAATCAGCAACACCATAGCATCAAGTACATCTTATACAATGACAATTTGTGATAGTTATTAATCTATCACCTTTAACTGTGTGAATTAAGGACCAACACAACATATGTTTATAGTGAATAAGCTTTTCAATAGAGCAACTTTACCCTTTGGGATGGGGAGTTAGAAGGCGTTTGGGAGGGAGGGATAGATAGGTAGAAGGATGGGGCAGTTTAGCAGTGAGGCCAGAGGACACAGGCAAGAGAAGGAAAAGGAGAAGGAACAAAAAATAAAGAAGAAATCCAAATTATGGCCAGAATAGGAACAAAAAGAGAGATGAAGAACAATGTGGTAGAGCAAGAGAGTGAGTGTGAGAGAGAATGGAAAGAGAAAAGAATGAAAAAAAGAAAAATTTGAAAAGAGTAGGAAAAAAATTAAAAATAAAAGCAAAAAACCAATAATAATAATAATTTTGAAAATAACAAATAAAAAAGAAAATGAAAGGCCTCCTCAGGGTATGTCTCTGCTGTCACAATAGACAAAGTGGGCAGCAGTGTGCAGATATAAGTCAATGAGCCTCAAAAAGCCAGTCGCAGACCCATGGGATTCAGGCAGACTTCTTGCTTCAAGCCCCAAGTTGAGCTCCCTGTCCTCCTGCAGAGATGAACTCTCCAAGTTTCTATTGCAGGTTCCACCTGCCCTTCCCCTGAAAATAGTCTAGGTTCTGATGGGAGGTGGTGATCCCTCCAACTTACCAAGTACAGGGGTCTGGTGTCCCATGTGCCTTTGTAATGTAGAACCAAGTAGAAGTACAGCCAGGAGGCCAGAGGTGGGTGTGGGGGGGCTGCAGGTATGCTAAGCGGGTCACTATCATGGGCATGGCTAGTGGCAAGGAGTCCTCACCTTCTGGCTGGTCACCAGTGGGCATGGCATGGGTTGGATGGAGCAGGGCTCCTGGTAGCCTGAGACCTCTCTCTCTCTCTCAGGCAGGCCAAGTGGGTTGCCACTGTGGGTGTGGCAAGTCTTACATTTATATTTTAACAGCACACTAATGGGTAATAAAAATCTTAATTTTATATAAACTATTTAACAATATAAAAAAAGTCCAAAGGTAAAAGTATTATAACATAATTTATTTCACATTATTTATTTTTTATGAAATAATGTCACAAAATAATGATGTGCTCTGATAGCCCATGGCATTTTAGATCTACAAACATAGTTTCATTATATTTGGTGGAAAACATTGGACAAGAAATAGAAAAAATGAATCTTATAAAGAATTAGGTAAATGATAATGAAAAGAAGATTTTTGTTTTCATACCTCAGCATTGCAAGAGGTAAAGAATGAGACAGAAATTACTCAGTATGAGAGTCTTCCACCCCACAAAATCAGAATACACATTCTTCTCGGCTGCACATGGGTCATTCTCCAAAATAGACCACATACTCACACATAGAACATGTGTTTAAGTAAGTGCAAAGGAACTGAAGTTATCCCCTGTATATTATCAGACCATAGTGTGATGAAATTGGAGATCCATAGCAAAAGAAACAAAAAATTTCATAAACACATGGAAATTGAACAACACACTTCTGAATAACCAATGGGTCACAGAGGAAATTAAAGAAGAAATCAGACAGTTCCTTCAATTAAATGACAATGACAATTCAACATATCAGAATCTATGGGACACTATGAAAGCAGTCTAATGAGGGAAATTCATAGCAGTGAATACGCATATTAGGAAAACAGAATGAGCCCAATTAAACAACCTGATGCTGAACCTCAAGCTTCTAGAAAAAGAAGAGCAGGACAAACCCAAAGCTCATACAAGGGAGGAAATTATAAAGATCAGAGGAGAAATCAATGCAATAGAGACTAAGAGAACGATACAAAAAATCAATGAAGCCAAGAGTTGGTTCTTTGAAAGAATCAACAAAATTGACAAACCTTTAGCCAACCTTGTCAGAAAAAGGAAAGAAAAGGCCCAAATCCATGCAATTAGGAATGAAAAGGGTAAAATTACAACACACCCAGCAGAAATCCAGAGGATGATCAATACCTACTTCCAGAACCTATACGCCAATAAGATGGACAACACAGAAGAAATGGACAGATTCCTAGATACATATGAATTACCAAAGTTGAACACAGAAGACCTAAAAATTCTAAACAACCCAATATCAATGAAATTGGAAATGTAATTAAAAACTTATCAATTAAGAAAAGCCCGGGCCCTGATGGCTTCACTGCTGAATTCTACAAGACATTTAGAGAGGAACTGCTGCCACTACTGTTTAAACTCTTCAATGAAATTGAAAGGGAAGCAATACTCCCTAATTCATTCCTGGAAGCAAGCATCACCTTGATCCCCAAAGCAGAGAAAGACCCAACCGAAAAAGAGAACTAGAGGTCAATCTCACTAATGAACATAGATGCAAAAATCCTTAATAAGATACTGGCAAACAGAATGCAGAAGATCATCAAGAAGATCATACACTCTGATCAAGTGGGATTCATCCCAGGAATGCAGGGATGGTTCAACATATGCAAATCAATCAATGTAATACACTATATCAATAGAGCCAAGGACAAAAACTATATGATTATCTCCATAGACGCAGAAAAAGCATTTGACAAAATCCAACATCCATTTATGATAAAAAAAAACCCTCCAAAAAATTGGAATAGATGGTCTCTACCTCAAACTGATAGAGGCCATCTATGAAAAACCAACAGCCAATATCATACTAAATGGTCAAAACCTGAAATCCTTCACACTAAAATCAGGAACAAGACAAGGATGTCCACTATCACCACTCTTGTTCAATATAGTTCTGGAAATATTAGCCATGACAATTAGACAAGAGAAAGAAATAAAAGGAATAAAGATAGGAAATGAAGAAGTCAAATTGTCATTATTTGCAGATGACATGATAACTGTATATAGAAGACCCCAAGAACTCCACCAAAAGTCTTCTAGACTTAATAACCAAATTCATTCAAGTAGCTGGTTACAAGGTCAACAAACAAAAATCAATAGCTCTCCTCTACACAAATGACAGACTCAGTGAGAGGGAAATAGGGCAAATAATTCCTTTCACAATAGCATCCAAAAAACTGAAATACCTAGGAATCAACCTAATGAAAGAAATCAAAGACCTCTTCTCTGAAAACTATGGCACTCTGAAAAGAGAGATTGAAGATGATATCAGAAAATGGACAGACATCCCCTGCTCCTGGGTAGGAGGGATTAATAGAGTGAAAATGGCCATACTTCCAAACTGCTATATAGATTCAATGCAATTCCAATTGAGATCCCAGCAGCATACTTCACGGACCTTGAGAAAGCAAGCCAAAAATTCATTTGGAACAAGAAGAGACCCAGGATAGCAAAAGCAATTCTAGGTAACAGAGACATGGCAGGGGGTATCACAATCCCCAACCTGCAACTCTACTACAAAACTACTGTGATAAAAACAGCATGGTCCTGGCAAAGAAACAGACCTGAGGACCAGTGGAACAGATTAGAAGATGCAGAAACAATGCCAGACACACTCAGCCATCTCATCTTCAATAAAGGAGCCAAACACCCTAACTGGAGGAAAGACAGCCTCTTTAATAAACGGTGCTGGAAAAATTGGGCTTCAACTTGCCAAAGATTAATACTAGACCTATATCTTTCACCATGCACTAAACTAAAATCAAAATGGATTAAAGATCTAAATATTAAAATAGAAACTCTGAACCAGTTGGGACAGAGGTTAAGTAGAACCCTTGAAGACATCGGTGTAGGAAAAGATTTTATGAACAAAACCTCAGTTGCCCGTGAACTAGCACAAACAATCAACAAATGGGATCTCTTCTTATTAAAAGGCTTCTGCACACCAAGAGGAACCATCAGCAGTGTGAAGAGACAACCCAAAATGTAGGAAAAAATCTTCACATGCTCTTCTTCAGACAAAGGTTCACTATCTCGAATCTATAAAGAACTTAAAAAGATCAGACCTCCCAAATTTAAAGACCCAATCCAAAATGGGCATCTGAAATGAACAGACATTTCTCAGATAAAGCAGTAGAAATAGCAAAGAAATACATGAAAAAATGCTCAACATCACTGGTCACTCCAGAGATGCAAATGAAAACAATGCTGAGAGTCCACTTCACTCCAGAAAGAATAGTTGCTATCATGAAATCAACCAATAACAAATGCTGGCGGGGTTGTGGGGAAAGAGGAACCCTGCTCCACTGCTGGTGGGATTTTAGACTGGTGCAAGCACTGTGGAAAGCCGTATAGAGCTACCTCAAAGAACTAGGACTGGACGTCCTAGACCCCGCTATTCCACTGCTGGGGATCTTCCCCAAAGAATTGAAAGAATCATACCACAGTGATATATGTGCACCCATGTTCATAGCAGCACAGTTTGTAATAGCTAAAATTTGGAAATAGCCCAAATGCCCATCAACTGGAGACTGGATAAAGAAAATGTGTTTTTTTAATAAAATGGAGTACTACTCAGCCATGAAAAATGAGAAATTAGAGACATTTATAGCTAAGTGGATGCACATTGAGGAGATACTCTTAAGTGAAATAAATAGGACACACATGAATAAATTCTGAATAGTTTGTCTGGTGTGAGAAACTGAAAGTGTAAATAAGGACTAAATGTATAATAGGTAATGTGAAATAGGAAGAAAAGGGGCAAAGGGGAAGGAAGTGGGAGGGCTAGGGGAAAGGATAGAAGGGAATGGGATTAATATGAGAAAATGGAAACATAGGAACAAAATCTTTGTAAATAGGGAAGAATGGAGGGGTTGAAGGGAGGGCTGGGCAAGGACGAAAAATAAGAACCAAGAGAGATTATGTAAAAGTGCAAATTTCCAATGATGAATGTCATTATATTGTATACCTAAAATGTACCAATGATTAGAATGAATAATCAATAATGTAAAATTGGGAGAAAAGGTCCAAAAGGGTAGGGGTAGTGGGAGGGGCAGGGGAAAGGAAAGAAGGGCAAGAAAAAATGCTGAGAAATGGAAAAAATGGAAATAAAGTCTTTGTAAATAGGGAAGGGTGGAGGGCGTGAAGGGAGGGCTAGGAATGGGGAAAAAATCAGAACCAAGATGCATTATGTAAAGGTACAATTCCCAATGAGAAATGTAATTGTGTTGTATACCTACAATGTACCAATAAAAGAATTTAATAAAAAAAAAAGGAGATTACTCTGTATGCTTTTGGCAACCAGTGATAGAAGCTGAGTTTTCCCATGTTAGGCAATGAAGTCACCCCGAAGCACATCAAACCTGCCTGTCTTTTGCATCAAATTCCCTGCATCCAGAACGATGTCGGGACAGAGCTTGCTGCTCATTATTTTTTATTGAGTGTGACTGTTGAGCATGAATTTCGTTCAGAGTCCCCTAACAAAATCAGTATACATACAGGAGAAACTAAGGCTGCACAACCTTATGTGTTAGCATGAAGAGCTGAGAAAGCAGCCCTGGTCACAAATCTACACTCTCCTCTGGCTCTGAAGGGTTAATAATGTTTCTGAAAGTTACTCTTACCTTGATCTCTGAGTTCACAATAGACAAAGAAACATGAGTTAGAATACTGATTTTCAGTAGTGTAGGTGAAATGTGGCCTTGACAAAAGAAATTAACCAGCTTGAATGAAATGAAAACCAAGCATGAGTTATCATTTAACTTTCTTTATTAAAATAATTCATCAACTCAGATCTTGGCCAAAAGACTCCCTAATAGTATCCCACAATTAAACAATCAGTTAAGCATTGGTCTGAGAGAAGAAACAAAAAGCCCAAGGATATCAGTTTCTGCATCAATTTTAATAGAAGCAGATGCGAACCACACAGAATTTTTGCAGAATTTGGTTTCCATATGGTCTCCAGTATGTTTTGTTCCTGCAATTTTTAGAGTCTGGAATACTTTGGGAAGTTAGGTGTCATCACCACCCAAGCAAAACCAAATTCCTACAAAACTCACAAAAGAATCTTTAGGGCTAGAGAAATAAACTTATTTTTTAAACATAGATATCAAGGTGATAAGATGAAGGTCTTACTTGGGAAGTTGTGTGTGTCTGTCTGACTGTCTTCTTCAAAAATAAGATTACCTAATTGTAAATCTTAATATTGTTTTTTGGCATTGTACACAAAAGGAATAAATATAAGTACAAAAATACATATTTAGAGTTTATTGAGGTAATAATGGCAGTACAGACTGAGGAATTAGAATATTGTTATACATATAAGGATTGCAATTTTGTGGAAGAAATTTTAAGTCATGCATTCTAAGGTACAAAAGATCAGTGATGACAAGAGTTTTCATAGAAATTTTCTTAAAAGAGGTGGATCTTTTTCAGAATTTAGAAATACTGAAGTAGAAGGTTTGAACATTCTTGTCAAGGGAACTGAGTGAAATATCAGAGATAGTAACAGTTTACATGGGTAAAAATGTCTTGAACACAGTGGGAGGGAGAATCTGTAAATAGAGGTAAATATTTAGCTGAGAAAAACAAAGCCACTGATAGACTGTTCCATAAATAACAATGGTGCACATATCATGTGCCAAGCTCTCCAGTGCTGATTATTCAGTGCACAAGGTAAACTGATCCACTACCTTCTGCGACTTATACTACTATGTGGGTGCAGCAAAGAAAAATAGTGAGCAAACAAATAAATAATAGAAGCAAGTATATGGTAAGTAATCATAGCAAAGGCAACAACCAGATTGGAGTATTGGAGCTAGGATAATATTTTCAGTAGGTTGGTTACAGACAGTATCTCTAAGGAGGCAGCTGTGAAGTAGAGTTCAAAAGGATGAAAAGTAGCCAAATAGATAATAGAACTGGAAGAAAATAGGTGACATGGAGAAATTTTGATGGATTCTAAAAACTAACAGAAATTGAGATCTTGGAGCAGAGTAAGAAAGGGTACAAATAGCTCAAAATTAATTACATTGGGATACACAATCCAGATCATGTTGGGCATTAAGGATCTGGATAGAAAATCTGAACTTTTTTGAAGTACAATAAATAGAATTCTGTGGAGAATTTTAAGCAAGAATGTAATCAAACATGATATATGGTTTGAAAAGAACATTCTTGATTTTATGTATGTGGTAAATTGAAAGGTAATCTTTGTCACTGCCACCATCATCATGATCAAGCTACCGGCTACGCAGCACTTTACTGTGTGTACATGACATTCTACGTACTTTACAAATGCCAGTCTATTTAGCCCTATGAAGCACGTTCTACTCTTATCCCCCAGTTTATAAATGAAAGTACATAGTAAGATTCTAGAGATCAATTACTTTGGCCAGTTATAGAGAGTTAAATGGCAAGGCTGAGCATTAAACTGAAACAGTCTGTATTTTTCTGTAAGCAAAAGCCAGGAAATGATTGAGGCTTGCTTTAGTCTACGAAATATAGCCAGTATCTTGGACTTGAGAGTAGAACACTTAGGAGGTGGTGCTAGATCAGAGGTTTACTTTGGGAGATGGGAGCAATACAAAGGGAAAACTCAAAGTGCCTGCGTTTAACATGGGTTCCAGAAAGTCTCAATAATGAAATAGAGAATATCTGTGTTGATAAAAGAGAATACCATGAAACAATAATTTGGGGATTTTAGTGATATAATGTACTTGTTTAGCAAGGATGCATTCACAGTATCAGGAATAAGAATTGTAAAATATGAGAGTCAAGAAAGCTTGTGAGGAGTCTGTTGTTATAAGGAGTTTATGGGAAATGTTAAAGAGATTGCACCATGGGATTTAGAGAAGGAAAACAGGTTCATAAGGAACATTGTGGAGGAAATAGTTTTCTGAACTTTCCTGGAAATGAGAAAAGGAGAGAAATTGATTAACGGTGTGCACCTAGGAAAGCTGTAACCTTTGGTGAGCTTTAGAAAAGATGGAATCTATTGTGGTAATCTGGATATAGTTTTAATCATCAGTCACTTCTAAGAGGACTATAAATTCAGGTAGGGCTAAATCAATGGTAGGGATGAGCCACTTTTAAATTAATGTGCACATTTTTGGAGCAGATCATGCGTAAAATTAAATTTTAAAAATTCAAGTTTCTTGTATGTGGTTTATAAATAAAAGTATTCTCTATTAATGTTTAATTAATAAATATTTATGAGGGTTTCTTCTAAGACAGTAAAATACCAAAACACTAGGACAATCCCCTCTAGTTTTACTTTGATTATGAAAGATTCTATGTGTTTTGTATTTGTGAGGCACAGACCCACAATATAACACAAAACAACATATATAACAGTTAAAATAACATCACTTTCATATTATTCTTTACAAACCCTGAAGAACATGTGTGAATACAGCAAATATATCACTATGTAAAATATTCACAAATTTTTATTAAATGTCAATCCAACAAAGTAAAATATCTACAGGTTTCATTTTCAGAGGAGGATTTTTTTTTTAGGGTAACTTTTCCTAATATCCTTTTGAGATTTGATCCTGTCTGCATTTTGAGTAAAATATTTTCAAAACATGACATGTGAAAATATTAAATGGCAACAAAACTATAATGTTTGTCTTCCTATATTTAACACATATTAAGTATTAATTTTTGGTACAGTATGGCAATTATGCTTTGTTGCTGCCCTTCAGAAGTTCACTGTCAGCACAGAGAGCTAAAAATTCAGAAGCTTGAAAAACTGTTTCTTTAGGGTAGACTTCAGTGTTTACATGAAGAAAGAAACAAAGAGAGAGGCACCTAGGTGGGGTAAAATAAAAGTCATGTGTTTCCATGTCGCAAAATTTGGGGAAACCTCAGGATTAGGGTAAGGTGGCCCCAAGAAACAGGAAGCATGGAGATGAGTCTATGATAGGTTAGGCAGGAGTAGCTGGCTCATATACCGTAGTCTTTGAGGAGCGGCTTCAGCAAAGAGTCTGAACATATTGCTTATGACCACAAGAGCAAAGAGAGGCTTTCTCATACATTAGAAAAGAGTGCAGCATGGGTGGGGGCTGAATGGAGAAAACTGCTACCTGGCACTGTTGTCAGGAGGGAGAAGCAGCTGTCTCGGTGTGAAACACTCAAGTCTTGGCCTCAGACAGTGGCAAACAAAAGATGGAAAGAAGAACATGCAATTATTAATCCACAGCACTGCAGAACTGGGTGGTACTTTATCAATAATCTTCCAGATGAGAAATTGAGGTAATACATTTACTGCTTGAGTGACTTCTTTCTAATTTTACTAACTGTACATTTTATTAATTTATAGAATAGTGTCCTGGCACAGTCATGGAACTCCACAGAGAAGAGGTGTGCTGTAGACCACAATAGATCACAGATAGAAGAGGCAAAATTATAGTAGACATTTGGAAGAAAGAAGTGATAAGTTTTGGCAACAGATTCTGTGTGCAGCATAAAAGCAATGATTCAGAGTTTAGTCATTAACACATTCTGTTCTCTTAGTCACATGCATTTGTGAAACTCTGTTTTTGAAGATAATTAGCATTCATTTGAACACTAAGATGCATATTGATAAAGCAGTTCCTATGTTGGCCTTTTGTACTATAACTTTCAAAACATTCTGTAGCTGGAAAGGCAGTCATTTAAATCAATTTTATTACATTTTACCATTTTTTTACACAAACCTCAGGCCATTTGTTCTTCTTCCTTCTCATGCACACAGTGTCTGAAAAAATAATTTCATTTCTTGTGAAGGCCTTGGCCTTGCTCTTCAGCATTACCTGTGTTATCCACTGTGGTTTGATTGTCAGTGTCTTATGTAGGGAGTTCCTTTGAAACATCTCACTTGTAGGTACCTCAGGGCAATCTGCTGGTCCAAATACTAGTGTCAAGGTAGCAAAAAATATTTTACTTACAATTACACAAAGAAAAGAAATTCCAGTTTATTGGCTAGTGAGCCTGGCTTTGACTGTTTTCCATCACTTCCAACAAAGATATATTTAAGATCCATTAATTCTAAAATTTTCTGTATTTACCTTCACAGAACTGCGGTATTTTCAAATCATATTCCAAAAATTTCACAATATTCCTCTTGAATAGGCAGAAGGGAAATAGCAGTGTCCTCTAAGAAGAGCCAGATGTCCTGCTGAATCTAATAGGAGAAGACAGACACAGATGAGTTTGAAAAAATCCATGCATTCTGCTTCCAAGACTAGAATGCAAGGCCAACAGGGCATGAACCATATACAGATCTCAAACAGCAGTCTGCCTCTATGGGACTTTAGTAATCAAACATTGAGTTTTTCCAATTCGATTTTTTTCTACTTACTACATATTTATGGAAGGAGAAATGACAGCAGAACAAAAGTTTAGTCAAATAAGAGTAGTGGCCTACCCAGAACTCTCTAAAAGTCTGCAAGGGGAGAGCATGTAAATATTTAATAGCGCCTCTTAGAATGAAATAGATATTTAGATACTAAAACAGATATTTAAATAAGCAAAACCAATTCTTCTGGCCAGTCTAAGAACCTCAGACTCAGAGAAGATGACAAAAACTTGAGCTAAAAAATGGCAAATTTGATTCTTGTTACTTATATTTAAGAATCTGGTTTTTCCACTGTCTTAATTACTTTTTTGTTGCTGGGGAAAAAATTACCTGATATCTGCAAGTTACACGACGAGAGGTTTATTGTAGCTCACAGTTTTAGAGGTCTTAGTCCATAGCTGGCTGGTCTGAGGCAGTATAATATGGCAGAGGGGAAAGAACTTAAGAGAAGGCGGCAAGAAGAAGAGATCAAAGAAGAAGGAAGGCAGCTCTCTCCTTGTTCTACTTTTCTACTCCATCATTTTGTTACTCCCAAGATCACCTGTAAAGAATCAACCTGCATCCAGATCCTCCTGTCCACTTACAATTTAATGAACTGTGAACTTGATCCTGTGGACTACAAGGAGCAATTATGAATTTTATAGCAGGGAAAGATGTGATCTGATTTATATTTCAGAGAGTTCACAATCTGAAGTGTGGAGAATATATTTCAGCAGGACAGAATTGGAGGCAAGAACAGTAGGAGGTTGTTGAGTTAATTTGGGCAGGAAATGACTGTTTTGGGTAGGAAGGCATATAAAGAAGATATTTCTCTTCTTTTCCAATTTTACTGAAGTCTACTTGACAAAATTTTATGTTTTAAGGTACACAATGTAATGTTTTGATAATGATTACCCAAAATGAAGCTAATTAATATGTCTATCACCTCACAAAATTGTAATTATATTTTGTGGTGAGAACATTGAAGATAAACTCTCACAGAAAATTTCAATCATATGATACATTATTAGTAACCATGGTTACTATGCTTTATATTAAATTTCCATAACTTACTCACCATGTATGACAGCTACTCAGTACACTTTGAGTAGAATCTCATCATCTCCATTTCCCAACCTCTAGAAACTATCCTTATATTTTTTAGTTCTATGAATTTGATTTTTTTAGATTGCACATAAAAGCGAGATCCTGTAGTGTTTATCTCTCATGTCTGTCTTATTTTATTCAGCATAATATTCTCCAGGTTCATTCATATTGCTGCAAATAATAAGATTTTCAATTTATGTACAGCTGAGTAATATTCTATCTACATATATATCACATTTTAAACTTTTAATCCATCAACAGACAATTTATTTCCATTTATTGGCTATTGTGAAGAGTGATGCACACAAGAGTGCAGATATCTCTGACATATTCATTGCATTTCTTTGGATATATTTCAGAACAAAGATTGCTGGACCATATGGTGATTCTGTTTTTAATTTTTTGAGAAGCCTCCATTCTGTTTTCCATAACAGCTACATGAATTTACATTCCAAATAAGTTTGCAAGGGTTTTCCCTGTATCCCTACAAATTTTGTCATTGTATTAGTCTGTTTCCCATTGCTATAACAGAATACCTGAAGCTGAGTAGAGATAAAGTAAAATAAAGCAGTTTATTTTGTTCACAGTTTAGAGGGTGTAAGTCCAAAACAGGTCAACCTTGGCCTCTGGTAAACCCTGCTGGCTACTTAAAAACACAACAGGGAAACAGTGGGAAATAGACATGTACAGTCTCTTGAGTCCTCACTAGCATCTCATGAGAACCACAAGAATTACTTCTGAGAGCAGCTTCCTAAATTACTTAACTGCCTTCCACTAACCCCTACCTCTTAAAGGTTCTCCCACTTCTCATTATCATTACACTGCAGACCAAGCTCTTAGTATGAGGACTGATGAGGAGCAACAACATTAAACTATGGCAGTCTTTTCTTGTCTTTTTAATAATGCCCATTCTAAAAGTATAGTTTTACTTTGTATTTCCCTGATAATTAGCAATGTTGAGTGCATTTACTTGTGGACTACTTTTATCTATACTTTGGAAAAATGTCTATCAAGGTCCTTTGCCTATTTCAGATGGGTCATTTGTTTTTGATATTCACTAGAGTTCTTTATATATACTTTGAATAGTAACCTCTTATCAGATGTATGATTTGCAAATATTTTATCCCATTCCACATCTTGTCTGTTTCACATTGGTTTCTTTTAATGTGAAGAAGCCTTTTGGTGCAATATAATCCCACTGGCCTATCTTTTACTCTGATTGTTTGTAATTTTTTGTGTTGCATAGAAAAAAAAATTGCTGAGATGAATATCAAGACATTTTCCTCTAGGTTTTCTGCTAGAAGTTTTATGGCTTTATGCCCCCATCTTTAACTAATCTTGTGATGAATTTTGTACCTGGTATCAGAAGGATCCAATTTTATTCCTCTGCATGTGAAAATCTAATGCTTCTAGAGACTATCTTTCCTCATGTATCTCTTAAAATACAATGATTAAATTATTCAAGATTAGCTGACCCTAAATATGTGCACTTCTGGCTGTCTATTGTGTTCCTTTAGCCTCTGTTTAATTTTATTTCAGTAT
Organism: Heterocephalus glaber; assembly: GCF_053883595.1. Taxonomy (NCBI): domain Eukaryota; kingdom Metazoa; phylum Chordata; class Mammalia; order Rodentia; family Bathyergidae; genus Heterocephalus; species Heterocephalus glaber. The sequence continues at coordinate 1,400,796 of NW_028258377.1, forward strand.
AATATTCTTTCAATTCAAGTAGAATTGAAATCACAAAATGTAGTCCCTCAGCTTTGTTGTTCTTGCTTAAGAGTGCTTAGCTTTTTAGGCTTTTTTGGGACTCCATATAAATTTTATGATATTTTAATTCTATAAAAATTCCTTTGAGATTTTTGATAGGAATTGCATTGAATCTGTATATTTCTTGGGTAGTGTGGCTATTTTAACTATATTAGTTATCCCAGTTCATAAATACAGGATTTTTGCATTTGTCTGTTTTTAATTTTAGTCATAAATATGTCATTATTTTCAATATACAGGTCTTTTGCTTCAGTTTGAAAAGATACTTGGGATGATTTTCAACTTCTTAAATTTGCTGACTTAGTTTATGATCTAACATATGTTCTGCCATGCAGAATGTTTCCAGTGTACTTGAAAAGAATACCTATTCTACTGCTGTTGGATAGAAAGTTCTGAAAATGTCCTGTAGTTGCAATTTCTTAGTGTTGTGCAATTCTACCTTTTCCTAATTGATTTTTATGTCTGGAAAATCTATCCATTATAGAGAATAGGTTATTGAAGTGTCAATACTAGCCACATAAAGTACACTCAATGAGTCAAAAATGAAATTAAAGAAGAAATTAGACAATTTCTACAATTAAATGATGCCGGTACAACATACCAGAACTTATTGGATGCAATGAAAGCACTCCTACGAAGGAATAAATAACAGTGAACTCCCATGTAAGATAAACAGAGCGAGCTCAAATAAACAACTTAATGTTGAACTTTAGGCTTCTAAGAAAAGAAGAGCAAGTCAAGCCCAAAGCTCATACAAGGGAGGAAATTATAAAGATCAGAGCAAAAATTAATGCATTTGAGACTAAGAAAACAATACAAAGAACGGTTCTTTGAAAGATTAAATAAAATTGACAAACCCTTAGCCAACCTTATCAAAAGAAAGAAAAGACTCAAATCTAATCAGTTAGAAATAAGAAGGCTGAAATCACAACAGATTCTGCAGAAATCCAGAAGACCATCAATGCCTACTTTGACAACTTTTATTCTAATAAGATGAGAAACACAAGAAATGGGCAGATTCCTAGATACATGTGAATTACCACAGATGAATCAAGAAGATATAAAAATTCTAAATAACCCAATATCAGTCAATTAAATGTAATATATAATTAAAAACTTACCAACAAAGAAAAGTCTAGGTTCTAACATATTTACTGCTAAATTCTACAAGAAATTTAGAGAATATAGCTGGCCCAGAGGTAGGGGCTTCTGAGCTGCAGTCCCACTGCTCCTGGTCCAGAGGAAGGGGCTTCCAGGCCACCATCCCTCCTGCCGCTCCCAGCCCAGAGGAAGGGGTTTCTGGGCCACCATCCCTGCTGCCACTCCCGGCCCCTTTCCCACCTCTCACAGCTCAGAGGAGGTGAGCCTCATGGGTGCCAACAGCAGCCCCCTGCCCCGCCAGTCAAAATGAGAAAACATGTAAATAAGTCTCAAAACCAGACTTGCAGTTCAAATACAGCAACCCCAAAGGGAAATGAGATGAAACACTCTGATACTCAAACACCTAGACCCACTGAACTGGCAAAAAAAGGGGATCTGGAAAAAAATGAAATCAGAAATAATTTCTCAGATAACAGGAGAAATTGTGCTCCTAATGCAAGACATGATTAATAAATCTAGAGAGGACCTCAGGAACATGATGGAATCCCAACATAAGAAACAAATGGAACAGATGCAAATAGATTTCCACAGATGCAAACAGATGCAAATAGATTTCCACAAGATGAAAAACTCCATTGAAAGTCTACACAGCAGAATGAGCCAATGTGAGGACAGAATTTCAGATATAGAGGATAAGATTGCAATTAATGACCAGGAAAAGAAAAATTGCTTCAAAATTATAAGGGAACATGAGAAATCAATCCAGCAGCTGACAGGCGATGCAAAGAAGAATAACATAAGACTGATTGGGTTCAATGAAGAAACAGGAGAGAGTGCAGATGACATAAAAAAAAAAAAACTCTTCATAGAAGTAATGGCAGAAAAATTCCCAAGCAGGGGAAAAGAACTTGACACACAGATAAGTGAGGCATACAGGACTCCAAATAGCCTTGACCAAAAAAAAATCTACACATAGGCATATAATTGTTAGGATTCCAGAAAATCAACAGAAGAACAAAGTTCTACAAGCAGTCAGAGAAAAGAAACAAACCACATTCAAAGGAAAGCCCATCAGAATCACAGTAGACTTCTCAATGCAAGCCCTCAAGGCAAGAAGAACTTGGAGTGACATATTCCAAGCCCTAAAAGAAAGCCTCCAACCCAGATTGATGTACCCTGAAAAACTATCTTTCAAAATTGAAGGAGAAATAAGATACTTTCATGACAAAGAGCACCTTAGGAACTTTGTGAATACCAAACCAGCACTCCAAAATTTTTTACACAATATCCTAGGAACAGACACTGGGGATCACAACCCCAGGAAACAAAGCAGAATGAACCCATCTGGCATGACAAGAAATTAAATGTAAAGGGGGAGAACCCAACAAAAAGAAAAAGTCATGGCAATGACAAGTCAATACGTTTCAGTTATAACCATCAATGTTCATGGTCTAAATTCACCAATCATAAGAAATAGACTGGCAGAATGGGTCAAGAAACAAAATCCAACAATATGCTGCATACAAGAAACACACTTAATTCAAAAGGAAACTCATAGACAAAGTTAAAGGGTGGAAATCAATACTCCATGAGACAGGAACCTGAAAAAAAAGCAGGAGTAGCTATCCTCTTGGCAGATCAAGTAGATTTCAAACCAACACTGATAAAGAGGATGAAGAAGGACACTACATCCTTGTAAAGGGAACAATCTGAGAGGAAGAGATGACAATCATAAATATCTATGCACCAAACACTAGTGCACCCAACTGTATAAAACAAATACTAATGGACATGAAAAGTCATATATGCACTAATACAATTGTAGTGGGGGACCTCAACACCCCACTGTCACAAATAGATAGATCAACTAGACCAAAAATAAGTAATGAAATACTAGAACTCAATCAAACTCTTGAACAAATGAACTTAACAGATGTTTACAGAGTCTTCCACCCCACAAAATCAGAATACACATTCTTCTCAGCTGCACATGGGTCATTCTCCAAAATAGACCACATACTCACACATACATGTTTAAGTAAGTGCAAAGGAATTGAAGTTATCCCCTATATATTATCAGATCATAGTGTGATGAAATTGGAGATCCATAGCAAAAGAAACTGGAAAAATGTTATGTACACGTGGAAATTGAACAACACACTTCTGAATAACCAATGGGTCACAGAGGAAATTAAAAAAGAAATCAGACAGTTCCTTCAATTAAATGACAATGACAATAAAACATATTGGAATCTATGGGACACAATGAAAGCAGTCTTAAAATGAGGGAAATTCATTGCAGTGAATATGCATAGTAGGAAAACAGAGAATCCTCAATTAAACAACCTGACGCTGAACCTCAAGCTTCTAGAAAAAGAAGAGCAGGACAACCCCAAAGCTCATACAAGGGAAGAAATTATAAAGATCAGAGGAGAAATCAATGCAATGGAGACTAAGAGAACAATACAAAAAATCAATGAAGTCAAAAGTTGGTTCTTCGAAAGAATCAACAAAATTGACAAACCCTTATCCAACCTTATCAGAAAAAGGAAAGAAAAGGCCCAGATCCATGCAATTAGGAATGAAAAGGGTGAAATGACAACACACTCAGCAGAAATCCAGAGGATCATCAATACCTATTTCCAGAACCTATACGCCAATAAGATGGACTACACAGAAGAAATGGACAGATTCCTAGATACATATGAATTACCAAAGTTGAATGAAGAAGACCTAAAAATTCTAAACAACCCAATATCAATGAAATTGAAAATGTAATTAAAAACTTATCAACTAAGAAAAGCCCAGGCCCTGATGGCTTCACTGCTGAATTCTACCAGACATTTAGAGAGGAACTACTGCCACTACTGTTTAAGCTCTTCAATGAAATTAAAAGGGAAGCAATACTCCCTAATTCATTCCTGGAAGCAAGCATCACCTTGATCCCCAAAGCAGAGAAAGACCCATCCGAAAAGGAGAACTATAGGCAATCTCACTAATGAACATAGATGCAAAAATCCTTAATAAGATACTGGCAAACAGAATGCAGAAGATCATCAAGAAGATCATACACCCTGATCAAGTGGGATTCATCCCAGGGATGCAGGGATGGTTCAACATACACAAATGAATCAATGTAATACACTATATCAATAGAGCCAAGGACAAAAACCATATGATTATCCCCATAGATGCAGAAAAAGCATTTGACAAAATCCAACATGCATTTATGATAAAAACCCTATAAAAAATTGGAATAGATGGTCTCTACCTCAAAGTGATAGAAGCCATCTATGAAAAACCAATAGCTAATATCATACTAAATGGTCAAAACCTGAAATCCTTCACACTAAAATCAGGAACAACACAAGGATGTCCACTATCACCACTCTTGTTCAATATAGTTCTGGAAACATTAGCCATGGCAATTAGACAAGAGAAAGAAATAAAAGGAATAAAGATAGGTAATGAAGAAATCAAATTGTCATTATTTGCAGATGACATGATACTCTACATAGAAGACCCTAAGAACTCCACCAAAAGTCTTCTAGACTTAATAACCAAATTCATTCAAGTAGCTGGTTACAAGGTCAACACACAAAAATCAATAGCTCTCCTCTACATGAATGACAGACTCACTGAGAGAGAAATAGGACAAATAATTCCTTTCACAATAGCATCCAAAAAACTGAAATACCTAGGAATCATCCTAACGAAAGAAATCAAAGACCTCTTCTCTGAAAACTATGGCACTCTGAAAAGAGAGATTGAAGATGATATCAGAAAATGGACAGACATCCCCTGCTCCTGGGTAGGAGGGATTAATAGAGTGAAAATGGCCATACTTCCAAAACTGCTATATAGATTCAATGCAATTCCAACTGAGATCCCAGCAACATACTTCATGGACTTTGAGACAAAAATCCAAAAATTCATTTGGAGCAAGAAGAGACCCAGAATAGCAAAAGCAATTCTAGGTAACAGACATGGCAGGGGGTATCACAATCCCCAACCTGCAACTCTACTACAAATCTACTGTGATAAAATCAGCATGGTCCTGGCAAAGAAACAGACCTGAGGACCAGTGGAACAGATTAGAAGATGCAGAAACAACACCAGACACACTCAGCCATCTTGTCTTCAATAAAGGAGCCAAACACTCTTACTGGAGGAAAGATAGCCTCTTTAAGAAATGATGCAGGAAAAATTGGATTTCAACTTACCAAAGATTAAAACTAGACCTATATCTCTCACCATGCACTAAACTAAAATCAAAATGGATTAAAGATATAAATATTAAAATTGAAACTCTGAACCAGTTGGAACAAAAGTTAGGTAGAACTCTTGAAAACATCGGTGTAGGAAAATATTTTATGAACAAAACCTCACTTGCTTGTGAACTAGCACAAACAATGAACAAGTGGGATGTCTTCTTATTAAAAGGCTTCTGCACAGCAAGAGAAGCCACCAGCAGTGTGAAGAGACAACCCACAATGTGGGAAAAAATCTTCACCTGCTTTTCCTCAGACAAAGGTCTACTATTGTGAATATATAAAGTACTTAAAAAGATCAGACCTCCCAAATTTAAAGACCCAATTTGAAAATGGACATCTGAAATGAAAAGACATTTCTCAGACAAAGAAGTAGAAATAGCAAATAAATACGTGAAAAAATGTTCAACATCACTGGTCACTCCAGAGATGCAAATGAAAACAATGCTGAGATTCCACTTAACTCCAGAAAGAATGGCTGCTATCATGAAATCAACCAATCACAAATGCTGGCAGGGCTGTGGGGAAAGAGGAACCCTGCTCCACTGCTGGTGGGAGTGTAGACTGGTGTAACCACTGTGGAAATCAGTATGGAGATACCTCAAAGAACTAGGACTGGAAGTCCCATTTGACCCCACTATTCCACTGCTGGGGATCTTCCCCAAAGAATTAAAGGAATCATACCACAGTGATATATGTGCATCCATGTTCATAGCATCACAGTTTGTGATAACTAAAACTTGGAAACAGCCCAAATGCCCATCAACTGGAGACTGGATCAAGAAAATGTGGTTTTTTAATAAAATGGAGTACTACTCAGCCATAACAAATGAGAAATTAGAGACATTTATAGCTAAGTGGATGCACATTGAGGTGATACTCTTAAGTAAAATAAATAGGACACACATGAATAAATACCAAATAGTTTGTCTGGTGTGAGAAACTGAAAGTGTAAATAAGGACTAAATATATAATAGGTAATGTGAAATAGGAAGAAAAGGGGTAAAGGGGAAGGAAGTGGGAGGGCTAGGGGAAAGGATAGAAGGGAATGGGATTAATATGAGAACATGGAAAAATGGGAACAAAATCTTTGTAAATAGGGAGGACTGGAGCAGTTGAAGGGAGGGCAGGGCAAGGGTGAAAAATAAGAACCAAGAGAGACTATGTAAAGGTGCAAATTTCCAATGATGAATGTCATTATATTGTATACCTAAAATGTACCAATGATTAGAATGAATAATCGATAATGGAAAATAGGAATAAAAGGTCCAAAGGGGTAGGCTTAGTGTGAGGGGCAGGAGAAAGGAAAGAAGGGAAAGGAAAAATGCTGAGAAATGTTAAAAATGGAAATAAAGTCTTTGTAAATAGGGACGGGTGGAGGGCGTGAAGGGAGGGCTAGGAATGGGGAAAAAATCAGAACCAAGATGCATTATGTAAAGGTACAATTCCCAATGAAAAATGTAATTGTGTTGTATATCTAAAATGTACCAATATAAGAATTTTACAAAAAGAAAAATTAAAAAAAAGAAATTTAGCAAATATCTAATGCCACTGGTCCTCAAATTCTTTAATGAAATTGAAAGGGAAGCAATACTTCCAAAATTATTCCTGGAAGCAATATTACCCTAATAGCAAAACCAGGGAAAGAACCAACCAAAACAGGGAACTACAGGCCAATCTCTCTGACGTAGATGCAAAAATCTCAATAAGATACTGGCAAACAGAATGCAGCAAATCATGAAGAAGTTCATACACCATGACCAAGCAGGATTCTTCCCAAGGATGCAGGAATGCTTCATCATATGTAAATCAGTAAACATAATACATCATATTAACAGATCCAAGAGCAAAAACCACATGATCATTTCAATAGATGCAGAAAAAGCATTTGACAAAGTCTAACATGATAAAATCCTTAGAGAAAATTGGAATAGATGGTTTTTATCTCAATCTGATAAAATCCATCTGTGACAAACCAATAGCCAACGTCATAGTAAAGAGTCAAAAACTGAAAACTTCAACTCTAAAATCAGGAACAAGACAAGAATGTCCACTATCAAAACTCTCATTCGATATAGTTCTGGAATCATTAGCCAGAGCAATTATACAAGAGAACAAAATGAAAGGAATAAGGAAAGGAAAAGAAGTTAAATCATCATCATATGCAGATGACATGATACTCTACATAGAAGACCCCCAAAACTCCACCAAAAGATTTCCAGATTTAATGAGCAAATTCAGTAGCATAGCTAGATACAAAGTCAACACTCAAAAATCTATCACATTCCTGCACAGAAATAACACATTTACTGAGAGAAAATAAGGAAACTACACCTTTCATAATAAATAGCTTGAAAAATGAAATACTTAGAGATCAGTCTAATGAAGGAAGTAAAAGATCTTTACATTGAAAACTACAGTACTCTGAAAAAGGAGATGAAAGAAGATATCAGAAAATGGAAAGACATTCCGTGCTCCTGGGCAGGAATAACCAGTACAGTGAAAATGGCCATACTTCCAAAATTGTTATACAGAATTAATACAATCCCAATAAAAATACCAGTAGTACACCTCACAAAATTAGAGAAAACAATTCTAAAATTCATTTGGATCCAGGAGAGACCTTGAATAGTGAAAGCAATCTTGACCAACAAAGACAAGAGAGAGGACATCACAATCCCTGACTTGAAATTATACTTCAAAGCTACGGTGATAAAAACAGTGTGGTACTGGCAAAAAACAAACAATAAAAACCAGACATGAGGATCAATGGAAGAGACTAGAAGATGAAGAAACAACTCCAGACACACTTAGCCACCTTATCTTTGTCAAAGGAGCCAAACACCTTCACTGGAAGAAAGATAAACTCTTTAATATATGGTGCTGGAAAAATTGGTTTTCCATATGCCCAAGATTTAAACTAGATCCATATCTCTCACCATGCACTAAAGAAAAATTGAAATTAATCAAAAATCTAAACATTAATACAGAAACACTAAATCTGTTGGAAGATTGACTAGTTAGAACTCTTTAAGACATAGGTATAGGCAAGGACTTTATGAGCAAAACTCTGATCACACAGGAAATACTACAAAGAATTAACACTTGGGATCCCATCTTATTCAAAAGCTTTTGCACAGCAAAAGAAATCACCAACAGACTGAAAAGACAACTCTCAGAGTGGGAAAGCTTTTTGCCAGCTGTTCTTCAGACAAAGGACTACTATCTAGAATATATAAAGAACCAAAAAAAATCAGACCCCTGAAATTTAAAGATCTAATCCAAAAATGAGCATGTGAAATGAATAGACACTTCTCAGATGAAGAAGTAGAAATGACAAATAAATATATGAAAAAATGTTTAATATCACTGGTCATTTGAAGATGCAAATTAAAACAACACTGAGATTCCATCTCATGCCAGAAAGAATTGCTGTTATCAAGAAATTAACCAATAACAAATGCTGGCAGGGCTGTGGGGGGAAAAGGAACCCTTCTCCACTACTGGTGAGAGTGTAGACTGGTGCAACCACTGTGAAAATCAATGTGGAGATTTCTCAAAAAACTAAAACTAGAGGTTTCACGTGACCAAGGTATTCCCCTTCTTGGAATCTTCCCAAAATAATTACAAGCATACCACAGCAATATTTGCACACCCATGCTTATAGCAGTGCACCTTGTAATAGCTAAATCTTGGAAACATCCCAAATGCCCATCAACTGATGAATGGATAAAGAAGATAAGATTTTCTTTTTAATACAATGTAATACTACTCTTCCATAAAGAAGGATAAACTTGAGACATTTCTAGATAAATTGATGCACCTTGAGAACATACTCTTAAGTGAAATAAATTGGACACTTATGTTTAAATATTACATTGTTTCCCTGGTGTGAGAAACCAAAACAGTAAATAAGGACCAAAATATATAATAGATATTGTGAAGTTGGAAGAAAATATTCAAATGGGAAGGGGAACAAGAGAGGGGGAAGGGAGAAAGGAAGGAAGGGAAAAGAAAAAATAGAAGGAAAAAATGGAAACAAAGCTTTTGTAAATAAGGAGGGAACAGGGATTGGAAAGGAGGGGAAGGGAATGGTAAAAAAAAAAGAATTAAGAAATATCATGTACAGGTACAAATTCTCTATGATCAATGTTATCATTATGTATGTCTAAAATGTATCAATAAAATTAACAAAAGAATTAACTATTCTGAATTTTTCCATATACCTGCCCTGTCAGTGAGTTTTATACTTAAAAAATTTGAAAAAGTGTTTTTTTTAAAAAGGCCTTTATAGGACACTATCAAATCAATCAATATATATATATAATAGAAGTCCCATAGAAATTGAGAAAGGCAATAAAAGCAGAAAAAAGAAGGAACACTTCTCCCCTCATTTTAGGAACTCAACATTGTGCTAATCCTAAAACTGGATAAAGATAATAGAAGAAAAAAGTATGAACATAGATAGAAATTTGTTTAACAAAACAAACTATTAGAAGTCAGATCTGGCAATATGTAGAAAGTGGTTTTGTTATAGGGATGGCAGTGTTGGTTCACCATTGGAAGATCCACCCCCAAAAGTCATCATTTTAACAGGGGAAAGAAAAAAGCCATATGATCCTGTCATTAGTTGGAGAAAAAGTATTGGACTGAATTCTACAGCTGTTTATGGTAAAAGCTATCAGGAGGCTAGAAGTAGAACAGAACCTTTCAACAGATTAAAGACATGTACTCCATACTTCCAGCGAGAACGCTTTATATGAATGGAGAAGATACAATGCTTTCTCCTTAAGGTGAGGAACAAGGGCAGATATGCTTACTCTTTATCTGTCTGTTAAACTTTGAAACCTAGGCCCAACCAAAATAGTCTGGCAATAAAATGACACAACTAGGATAGTATTGGCAAGGTAGAAGCAAAATCTTTATATGTAGATGAAATGATGATCTACAGAGAAAATACTAAGAAATCTCTAGGAGGCCCTAGAACTTGTACTTGAATTTAACAGGATTAGAAAAATTTATCAGTTAAAATGTTTATGAGCCTGCTGTTGTCATATAGGTAGGTTTTCAAGCTACGAATATACTTTCTTTAATAGGTGCTATTCAAATTTTATATTTCCTCCAGAGTTAGTTTCATTAATTTGTCTTCCAAGTTACTTCTTAGAAGTTGTCAAATTTATTTCAAATTATTTAGACCTTTTCTTCCTATTTCACACTGTCTATTATACCTTTTAGTCCTTATTTACACTTTCAGTTTCTCACACTAGAGAAACTATTCAGTATTTACACATGTGTGTCCTATTTATTTAACTTAAGAGTATCACCTCAATGTGCATCCATTTAGCTAGAAATGTCTCTAATTGCTCATTTTTTTTGGCTGAGTAGTACACCATTTTATTAAAAAAACACATTTTCTCTATCCAGCCTACAGTTGATGGGCATTTGGTCTGCTTTCAAGTTTTAGCTATTACAAATTGTGCTGCTATGAACATGGGTGCACATATATCACTGTGGTATGATTCTTTTAATTCTTTGGGGAGGATACCCAGCAGGGGAATATAGCTGGGTCAAATGGGGCTTCCAGTCCTAGTTCTTTGAAGTATCTCCAAACTGATTTCCACAGTGGTTACACCAGTCTACACTCCCACCAGCAGTGGAACAGGGTTCCTCTTTCCCCACAGCCCTGCCAGCATTTGTTATTGGTTGATTTCATGATAGCAGCCATTCTTTCTGGAGTGAGGTGGAATCTCAGCATTATTTTCATTTGCACCTGTCTAATGACCAGTGATGTTGAACATTTTTTCATGTTTATTTGCTATTTCTACTTCTTTGAGAAATGTCTGTTCATTTCAGATACCCATTTTCGGATTGGGTCTTTAAATTTGGGAGGTCTAATTATTTTAAGTTCTTTATAGATTCAAGATAGTAGACCTTTGTCTGAGGAACAGCAGGTGAGGGTTGTCTCTTCACACTGCTGGTGGTTTCTCTTGCTGTGGAGAAGCTTTTTAATAAGAAGAGATTCCACTTGTTGATTGTTTGTGCTAGTTCACAAGCAACTGAGGTTTTGTTCATAAAATCTTTTCCTACACCAATTCTTCAAGAGTTCTCCCTAACCTCTGTTCCAGCCGATTCAGCATTTCTATTTTAATATTTAGATCTTTAATCCACTTTGATTTTAGTTTAGTTCATGGTGAGAGATATAGATCTACTTTTAATATTTGAGAAGGTGAAACCCAATTTTTCCAGCACCATTTATTAAAGAGGCTATCTTTCCTCCAATGTGGGTGTTTGGCTCCTTTATCAAAGATGAGAGGGCTGAGTGTGTCTGGAGTTGTTTCTGCATATTCTAATCTTTTCCAATGGTCCTCTGGTCTGTTTCTTTGCCAGTACCATGCTATTTTTTTTTATCACAGTAGCTTTGTAGTATAGTTTCAAGATGGGGGTTGTAATGACCCCTGCCATGTCTCTGTTACCTAGAATTGCTTTTGCTATTCTGGGTCCCTTCTTGTTCCAAATGAATTTTTGGATTGTTTTCTCAAGGTCCATGAAGTATGCTGCTGGGATCTCAATTGGGATTGCATTGAATCAATATAGCAGTTTTGGAAGTATGGTCATTTTCACTATGTTGATCCTTCCTACCCAGGAGCAGGGAATGGTCTTTCCATTTTCTGATATCATCTTCAATCTCTCTTTTCAGAGTGCTATAATTTTCAGAGAAGAGGTCTTTGTTTCATTCTTTTTTATTCCTTTATTTTTTTTCTTTTTTGTCTGTCTGGGTTATTTTTAAGACTCTTTTCAAGTTCAGAAATTCTTTATTCAATCTGACCTAGTCTGTTGTTGAAGTTCCCAATTTTTAAAAATAGTTCATTAATTTAATTCTTCACTTCCAATATTTATTTGCTTTTATATCTATCTCTTGTTGAATTTCTTTTTATGTCATGATTTTTCCTTGATTCTGTTGAATTTTCTAGCTGTATTCTCTTGTATCTCATTGAATTTTAAGATTATTATTTTTAATTCCTTTCTAAGAATTTCATAGATTTTTCTTTTCTTTAGTGTTACTTGCTAATGAATTATTGTCTTCCTTTGCAAGTATTGAATTATTGTACTTTTCATATTTCTTATGTCTTTGTGTTAATATCTGCATATCTTGTGATAATTTGCCCCTTCAAATTTTGCAGTTTTTTAAATTATGAGAGCAATTTTCTTATAGATGAATTGTAGGATATCTGTCGGGTGAGGAATATGGGCTTTCACTCTAGATGAGCATAGAAGTATATACTCTATGCAGTTTTATCATCAGTAATCACCTTCTACACTGCCTGGGAGTGCTTCAGTGGCCTAGATTGCAGGAGTTTGTGGTCTGTTCTGCCATCTTTGAAATGACTCTCCTAGTGTGGGTGAGTTTGTTACCTGGGATAGGCTGCCTGGATAAATAATACAGAGACTCAGAATAGCCTTATTTAGAAGGGAACTAAGCATACAACACCTACCAGCCCATTTCCCCAGGCAAATTAAATTGGCAACACAGAGTGATTTCTCATGGTGGGGAAAATATTAGCAGGTTGTCCCCTGTGGCCATTGCTATGTCAAGTATCTGTGGGGCTGCAGGTAATAGGGTGGGGCTACTTAGCTTCTTTGCTGTTCTGTGGGTGAGTGGATGGCATAGTTTGGGTGAGGGACCAGGAGCAGTGGGCTGACCTACTGCTTCAAGGGGCTGAGAGTTGCTGGGTGGGGCTACCATTCTACTTTGCCTGCTTGATCACTGTGACTGAGCAACTAGGATCAGTCTGCTGCCTGAATGCTTTAGAGTTCTGCAGATAGACAGCACCTTGAGATACTGCTATGTAGCATTGCAGTGAATGGAGTAGGACACACCATGGCTTGGCTCTTTCCCTGGGGAAATGTAGCAGTGTAGGTTTACCTAAGTTCCTCTTACAGGGCTCAGAGCCTATGAGTTCTCTAGGCTTTGACAGCAGCAAATATTGTTACTGGGAACTTCTGGGGGCCTCCTGATTACCTTTCCCCACTTCAGGGAGTCCTTCTTGGTTTCCAGCTGGTCTTGACTAAGAAGATGAGATGATAGTTGCTGTGTCATGTTCCCTTATTTTTAAGGTCATCTTGAGTCTACGTGTGCTCTGGCATCTCTACTATATCCCTACTGCACTCTGGCACACATTCCGTTTAAACACTATTTGTTTTTTATTCGTTTTGGTCCTCCTATGTGGAGGGAAACACATCAGACACCTCTAGTCAGCTAGCATGCTGATGTCACCCAGTAAATCAAGCCTCAACTTTCTAACTCAGTTATTGTTTTTGCCATCTATCATTCTGCCAAATCCTCCACTCTCAAAATTACAATTAGGTTTGTATCTGTGAGCAGGTTTTGTTCCAAATCCAAAGAGAATGAAGAACGCTGCAGCAGAGTACTAATGTGCTTGAAATCCTACCCAGAGCAGAAGACAGGGCTTCGTACCTCCTTCCCTAAGATTGTAACCTAATCATTAGAAGATCATGATTCCCTTCTTGGTTTATTCCAAGACCCTCAATGTTTACAAATTATGTAAAACAGCCCTAGATTACTAATATCATTTGATATCATTTTCTACATATTCATTTACAGAATTTATATTCCAGAGCCTATTTATTTACTGGCAACTTGAATAAGTTGCTACTATGGAATTTGGATAACTTTGTGGTGTTTAGATAATGACTTACTCAGTTTAAGCAGTTGTACTTACCACCTGATTGGAAGGAGACCACACATATGATGGTGGCTTGCTGACACTATCTCAGGATGGAATCTGTTATAGCTTATATCTAGATGCCCCCCCCAAAGTCTCATGTGCCAATAGGTGGGGCTTTTTAGATGTGGCTGGTTCTAGTGTGTGTGAATATGGATTAAAGAGGTGTGATGACTAAATTGCTTTAGCATAGTTCTGGGAGTGTATAATGAGACCTATCCTGGGTTTGGATGGCACCAATTTATAGGCTTATAGCCTGGATGGAATGTAAAGGGAAAAATGGAGGGCAGGCTTCATTCTTCAATGCCTTCTGCCTGCCATGCTATGGACTGTTTCTCTTTTGCCCTGCCTTGGAGCCAGAGGACTATGGACTGAAACCTCTATAAACTATAAGCTAAAACTAAACCTTTTCTCCTTTAATTTGTGAGTATCAGGTATTTTGTCCCAGCAACAAAAAATAACTAAGACAGTTCACACTGGGTATCAAATTACTTGCCATATGGGTCCCAAGTTGTGGAATGTCAACAGTTAATATGTATTCCCAGTTATATGTTTTCTCTTTCAAGCATGACCTCTTATAAAGTTTCAAGAATAAAAAATTTAACTAATATTTTAATTACGTATTTTAAAGTATATACTTTTGTACATTTTCTTAAATTAAGTTTATTGGTACATTTTAGGTATCCAATATGATGACATTCATCATTGGAAATTTGTACCTTTACATAATATATCTTGGTTTTTTCCCCATTCCCCTGACCTCCCTTAAACTCCTCCACCCCTCCCTATTTGCAAAGACTTTGTTTCCGTTTTTTCCTTTTCTCTTTTTTATTGTACATTTTCAACTGTTCTTTAATCACAAATCTATCAATATCTTTCTCAGGGTTTTACTTTATTTGGTTTATCTAGAATTTTTCTTGAAGTTCTTTGGAGATCACAAATATGAAATATTTGTCACATTCCTTTCTTCTTTGATTTATTTCTAAATATTTCAATAGTGTTTGGATATTAAGCAATTTTTCTTACTGTTAAAATACATATTTCTTTTCTCCTGTTGCTTTAACTGATGAAGAGAAAGTAAGATATGGATCTCACAGTTCATAGTGGCTTTTTTTCTGGGCCAAAAAATATTGAATAAATTGCATAGCTACCTAAGTCTGTTATGATCAAGATCATCCTGGCTTTCCAAGCTGCCTCAGTATGTTTGTGAAATATCTAACAATGCATAAACAAACAAGCCTGTACATCCCCACTTCTACATACTTTTTCATTTTTTTAATTGTTTCACATAGGTAGATGAATCTAGGCCCTGGTACTTCATCTTGGCTGAACTGGATGTTCACATTCTCTTTTTTGTTTAATCTCCAGCGAGACTTTGCATCTATGAGTCCACTGAACTGCTTCAAACATTCAATGAGGTCTCCTTTACCAAGTCTCATGGACAGTTCTAGGTCTTCATTTAATTTGATCCATGAGTAAATTTCTTAATCCTTATCTAAATTGACTTGTGACAGACTTGATCATTTTTCTCCATCTAAAATTATAATTTACTTAGTGCTCAGGTTGCCGTATTTTCTTACTTTTATTAATACAATAGCGACTTTGTATTTAATTCATAACACTTTGTCTTTCTGACTCTTAAATTTTAGAATCCCTCAGAGTGCTGTCTTTGACTTTCCTGCTTCTGCTTATTCCATAGGTCTATTTTAGTAGACCCTTTGCCCCTTTTGTATAACCAATATTTTATAACCAGATGCAAGGTACTTTTTGTATGATCAGTATTTTGTGGCTCTCACTTTAACCTCCTGAAATTAGATGACTAGACAATTTGATTTGTCTATATTGTTTCAAAAATTGTGACTCTTAAATTAAGGGAAAAAATTATGATTAATATAATGACTGGATTCAATTGTAAATGCTGAAGCACAACTACACTAGAAGATAAAATATCCAGATGCTTGTACTCAATTTTTGTGAATGCAAGCTAATAAAATCTCTTGTGTTGTTAACCCAAAATCATGTGCTACCTTGCCACTGGTAACATGAGTTTCTTAAATTGTGATCAGTGGTTATTTACTGAAAAAAAGTTTAATCTTTGATTGATAGACATAATGATTGCCTTTCTGGAAGAAGGGCAAAATAATTAAAAAATTATATGTAATTATAGTTCCAGTCAAAGAAAAAATAATTACTCATAGATTTTCTGCCTACATGACATGTAAAAATCTGGTAATCCTAATTTCTATGCACTAAATTTCACACATACACTTCAAATAGTGAGAGAACCTAAACTTTGTGACAAATTTATAAAATTCCCTAAGGGATGCCTTAATCCAGTTAAGACACTTAGTCACATAGATGCTCATAACTCCAATGTGGCTGTTTCCACCTCTCATCTGTCTGTTAAATTCCAGATTAGAATAACCAATTCATCTCTAATTGACATTTTAAGATTAACAAACCTAAAGTCAAACTCTTTGTTTCTTCCCCTAAACATTCCTTTCCTATTGATTTCCTCATTTCTGAAATGACACTACTATATATCTAGTTACTCAGGCAAAAACTGTGGAATCATTCTTTAGTCTTTTTTTTTATCATATTTCACCTCATCATTTCTAAATTCAAAACATGAATTTTCTCTATTAACCCAATGTTACTTTTGTGTACCCTATCGCATTTTCTCTTACATGTGCTCTTTAATTCCATTATTGCCCCACCAGCATCTATTTTCCACAATATGGCCCGAATGAGATTTTTAAATTATATAACATTTTATGTCACTTTCTTCTTTTCAGTTCCCTACTTCCTGCTTCCCAATATACTTAGACTGGAAACCCTATGAGGCCCTACTTGATTTCTCTTTGTCAAATCTCTATGAACTGCTTTCCCGCTGATTTCCCCCTTGCTCACTGACAGTGAGCCATATCAGCCATATTGGTTTCATTGAGGACCAAACATGCAAAGTCCACACCTGTCTCAGGGCCTTTGCCTCTTCTGTTCCAACTTATCTGAAACCCTGCTAAGAAATGTTCACTTTGTGACCACTCACTCATTTATTTCAGGTCTCTATATTATCACCTGTAGATAACCTTTTCTAACTAGCCTGTCTCAAATAGTAATTAAAACAGTAATTCTTTATTATTATACATCCCTCAATTCTACTTTAATTTTCTTCTTCTTTCTAGGGAGTCACTCACTTACCATTTGATTTGTTTTGTTTTCTGATGCTAGGTGTAAACTGCATGAGGGAAAGTTCTTTATCTGTTGACTTGTTCAAGAACCTAGAGGTGATGACAAAAATAACATCAATAAACAAATCACAGTATATAATGGCTTAGAATAAAATTTTTCTTCCTGTTCATAAATATGAAAACATGTATAACTATCTGTGAGTGATTCTTTTCCCCATGATGATTTGTAGACCTAGGTGCCTTCTAATTTGGAGCTCCACTGTCCACATGGGACCTGCAAGTATTTCTGATCATCTCTGTCTAGTTGGTTAAAGAGAATACTTTGTTTTTATGAGTGGGACCTGAAAATTATATTCAGCTTGCTCTTCTATTCCATTGGTGGAAACTCAGTCATTTGGACACAACTGACTGAAAAGGTAAATTTACATAGTACCGTGCGAATCAGCTGATTCCCAATAACAATTCTACACTAAACAAGGGGCAGTGACATGTTCTGTTGTACAATGAGTTACTTTTCCTTCAGTGAATGAATAAAAGAACTCATGAAAATGTTCCAAGCATGTATTTATATGAAAGAAACTGTATTGTTATTTAGAAAATTTTATGTACTATACCTTTTCACAATTTTGTGTGATTATTTCAGAACACAATTATTTGTTAGGCAAGTATACCATTAATTATGTTTATATGTGATTATACTATTAATTGTTTTTCTGTAATTTATCTTAAACACAATTTAAACCAAGATAATGGAATTTATGTTATATTACTAGAAGTTATATGATTTAAAACTGTTAAATTTTTCAGTTGTTTTTGCACCTAACTCTTTCCTTTTATTTGCTTGCTTACCTGTTATGAGTCTAGAATTTTTATTCTTTGGTTCATAACCTCTGCTTTGATCTACAAAGAGCAGTATAACATTTTCAAATCTCTGCTTTATCACATTGTCTTCTACACTGTAGTTGAATAACTTTCTGCCTTTTTCTTAAAATGATACTTATTATCACATGATGGTCCATACAGATAATCCAGGATGACTTCTCAATGCCAAGGTGTCTAATTTTGTCATATCTTTGTAGTTTCTGCTGTTGCATGAGTTAAAAAAATTATAATTTCTAGAGATTAGGACCTGGATTTCTTTGGAAGCTATTGCCCAATTTACTGCAATCCCTTTTTTCTCAGGTCATTCTTTTAGGCCACAGTTTTCTATAATTATAAATTTTGATGTACCAATTAAAACTCTATTCTAGTCTGAGTTTTTAAAATATTTACTGAATTATGCTTTATATGAATGAAAAATATAAATTTTTATCTAGAGCTACAATAATTTTTTCTATCAATCTTTACAAATAATGAGAAAAACATCATTTTCAAAAGGCAGAAAGAACTCAGAATTTTGGGTGTAAACTAAATGTGAGTTAAAATCCTTTCTCATCTAGCTATTAGACTTACAAACTTGGAAAAATTACTAGGCTAATCTGAGCTCATTTCCCCATTATCTAAAATAGGCTTAAACTATTAAAATAATCTGCAACCATTATTTGAGCCAATAAAATATGTGAAAAAGTTTTAAAAATAATTTATTGGACAAATATGGTCTGCACTATTTATTTTAAAAAATAAAGAAAGAAAATTTTCATTTTTGTATTTTAGCCCCTTAATATACAGCTCTTCCGAGAAAGAAAATGATTCAAAGAAGAAATGGCCCTCAAAATCTAGTGAGGCCCTCAATAGGTGTGACTACAGAAACTGTTGTTTGGTTGCTACTAGCAACAAAGGTAAACTGAAGAGCACCTTTTTCCGTATAAAAAAGCAGAGTTTCTTTTCTGGTTTACGAACTCAAGCTCATGGAAATATTTGGAATTGTATGCAATGTGGATGGGTCGATAAGGTTTGGTTTGAACTTTCTCTGTGACATCAGGCTCTAAAGCATCAGTTTCTAAAGAATCAGTTTCATGATTCTCCTCTTTTATTTACATCTGAACCTTTTAGACCTCAGAAGATGGGTAACCCCATAAAATACACCAATAGAGACTTCAGAAAGAAAGAGATGGGCGCTGTTCCACTGCTATGACCCCAGGCTGTGGGATTGGTGGTGGTGTAGGGATCTCTGTATTTGTGATCATCAGTTGGACCTGGTGAGCAAAAACTATGTGTTCTTCTAGAAGGAAAATTTTGGCAGTTAGAACAGTTATATTTGAATAGCTGCTTTGGGCTGGGGAACAGAGAAGTCAACTCATTAAAAATACATGTGGTTATATATTTGCTGTGTAAAATTTCATTAAAAAATCATTAGTAGACGTTAAGTCCATGAGAGCAGGCATCTAGGCTCTGCAGTGCACTGTTTATTATGGATTACCTGGTTCAGTACCTAGCCTATATGGGTATTAATGAACAATTCAATAAGTATTTGTTGAACAAATGAACGGGTGAAAGAATCTTGGATCTTAGTGATCTTCCCTTTTTTTGGAAATAAGACACACAAGTTGAATTATTATTTCTTTAGGAGGAGCAGTCTGTATGCAAATATGTCCTGCGATCTCTGTGGGAGTGTGGTCAAGCTTTGTCATGATTCTCTTAAAGTTGCTTAGAATACTGCTAAGGTTTTTATTTATTTACTGGCTATAGACTTTACTGGCTATATTCTGGACAATGCTTTTATATTTCCATGGTTAATAGTCATACGTACTATTTTATAATAAAACAAGGTATTTCATAAAAATGGCAAGTATAAATCTGTACATGTAAACATTGACCACAACATAATCCATTCATCAGGCCATTGTTACATTTTTTATGTTACACATTGTGGAGTGTTGTTAAGAATGTAAAAAAAATATCATCACATATCAGCTGTTTCCTTAGTTCACTCAAGATGAAAGGGAAATAAGTGATTTCTCCAGGGTGAACCTCTTGAGGTGGAGCTATTCATAATCAAGTGAAAAAATGCCCCAAAGAATGGGTCTGTGGTAGTAATAAGTATGAAACAGAATTAAGTGGAACAAAATTTCCAACTCAAAATATAGAAGCTTCTTTATCATAGGTCTTGTTTTCTATTTGGTCAAAGAATGATAGTTGTCTCCTCATAAGGGAAAGATTTAGGGGAAATGCTTTTTATTCCCTTGAGCAATATCAAACTACTCATGAATTTCTAATCCTTTCAAAACTGCTGCAGATTGGAATTTATCCTTTCTATAAAAATACACACATCCACCCCTAGAATGTCATATTCAAACTGTTGAAAAGCAAAAGCAAAGAAAATTTTGAAGGCAAGCAGAGAGAAAAGATAACATTCTATTTAAAAGCCAAATATAAGAATAACTGTCTTCTAAGCAGACTCCACATAAACCCAAAGAAAATAGAATGAAACCTCTGAAATGTTAATAAAAAACAAAATATTCAGCAAAAATACATTTTAAAAGCATGAGAAATTCATGAATCTGTAATTGATAAGATTTCATAGAACTTAAAACACACACACACAACAGACAAATAAATGTGGGAAGCCTGTATGTACATCAGTGCAGTGTATTAATGTCAATATCCTTATGGTGGTATAGGTTGCAAAATGTTATCATTAGGAGAAACTAGGTGAAATGTTCATGAAATCTGTCTGTGTTCTTTATTATAATGGCATCTAAATCTACAATTATCTCAATCAAAATTTCAGGGAAAATTAGCAAAATAACAAAACAACTTTTAAAAATCAACAAACTCAATCCATTCAGAAATGAAGCAGAATAAAGGAGAAAAATTGGAGGATATTTTATTTAGTTGACCTTTTGTACAAGAAATATTGAAGGAGTTTTTTAGACAGAAGGAATAGATTCCAGAGAGAAAATTGAGCCTATGTGAATTACACATGGAAAATAAGCAAATAGAAGAAGGAACATGTACACTGGGCATGGTAGTACATGCCTGCAATCCCAGCACTTGGGAGGCTGAGGCAGGAGGATCTCCACAAGTTCGAGGCCAACGTGGGCTCCACAGTGAGTTCAAGCCCAGCCTGGTCTACATAGCAAGATCCTGCCTCAAAAAAAAAAAAAAGAAAAAAAAAAGAGAACATGTTTATAAGTAAATATAACAGGAGATTTCAATAAATAGTATGCAATAAATTGATTAAAAAGTCACAATAATCACAATAATAGTTTGTCCAAAGGTTATTTCATATGAAAGTGTAATTTATAGTATAAAATATTCTTCTCTCTTTATATATGTATACATATTTAAGCAGTATGATAAAATAGTATAAAAATAGTACATCAAGTGATAAAATTCAATTATCCATTAAACGGTGCTAGATAATTGGTTAACTTTTGGAAATAAAGTTTGATCCATATTGCATGCCAAAACAAACCTTAAGGATATCAATATTTTAAAATAAATAATTCAATTATAAAATGACAAATATTTTTGAATATAGGAAACAATCATCAGAGATAGGCCACAGAATAGGAAAAAAATTTTAATAATTATACTTCCAACATAGGATATATCAAGAAGTAAAATATAAAAACTAGCTCACAAAAATATCAATAAATGGGTATTGTGTAGCTAGTTCTCAAAAGAAGTACAAATGACCAATAAATACCTGAAAAATGTTTAATATCTTTAACCTTTAAGGAAATGTAAAGGAAAACTACAATGAGATTCTAATTCACCCCTATCAGAATGTCTATCATGAAGAACCCTAGAAACAATAAATACTGGTAATGATGCTAAAGAAAAGGAACTTGTCTACAGTGTGGGCAGGAATGTAAACTAGTAAAACCACTATGGAAATCAGTATGGAGTCTCTTTAAAAAACTAAAAATTGAGATACAATTTGATTTAGTTATACCCCTTCTCAATATATTCCTAAAAGAATTAAAGACAACATACTATAGTGATACCTACATACTAATATTTACTGTGTGCAATTCACAATATGTAAGCTCTGGAAACAGCCTATGCACACTTCAACAGATGAATGGATAAAGGAAATGCAGTACATATCCATAATGGAATATTATTTAGCCACAAAGAAGAACAAAATCATGTTATTAGCAAGAAAATGGACAAAACTGGAAACCATTATGTTAAGAAAAATAAGCCAGACTCAAAAAGTTAAGTATCCCATGTTTTCTCTTATATAAGCAAGAAGACTATAAGAAATGAGTACAGAGATAAGGTGACAGAAAAGAAAGGAAGACAGGGGTGGTAGGGGTGGAAATGGTCAAGATAGGTTATATGTATGTATCAATATACCAAAGTGAAACTCACTATTCTATATCACTAATATGGACTAATAAAAATTTTAATGCCCTGTGGAAATAATCTGTCATAAATTAAGGAGAGATGGTGAGTATTAAGCCTGAATCAATGTAAGTTGGAACAGCAGTGGCCCAAATGAGATGGAAACATGAACATTACATTGAACTAATTCAATGGCCTCTGAAGCCTGGCACATGAGGAAATCAGGAAAATGAGGTTGCTGATGCATGATTTTATTTTGGTTTTAAGAAGTATTAGTGACATCAACTACTATTTGGTTTAAATGAGGAAAAGAATAATGAATAGTTGTAAAATTAGATTAAATTAGGTTGCATTTTTGTATAGCCTGTTACATCAACAAACCTAAAAGACACATGACTATCCCCTCCTAAATTCATGTTGAAATTTAACTACTACTGTGACATGAAGAGGTGGGATCTTTTGTTTTTTCTTTCCAACGATATTTATTAAGCACTGCATAAGTACATATGCAATAGAAACTGGGAATCAAGTTCAGAAAGCAGGCATATATACAGGCAATTTTAATATAGAGGATAACTGTTGCTTATATCATTAAAATTTATCTGCACTGATGCTAGATCTTTAAGATCTTTAAGGAAGCAGAAGTAAATGAAATAGTTTTATGACACAGGTTCAAAATTTTCTGACACATCTTACATTTAGAGGTGAGGTCCATAACCTCTTCTTTAAATCTGAGCAACTTTGGGACTACTTTGACCAATGGAATATAACAGAAATAATAAATGCTACATGACGTCAGAGTCTAAAAAGGGTCACCCATATCTAACCAGACCACTTTAGACATTTTGGAGAAAGTCATCTACAATGTAAGAAATTTAACTATCCTAAAAATGACATGCTGGAGGGCCAGGGATTTAGCTCAGTGGTTCTGGTGCCTGCCCCTCAAGCCCAAGGTCCTGAGTTCGATCCCCGGTACCAAAAAAAAAAAAATGACATGCTGGAGAGGCTACATACAGGCGTGCACAGTAACAGCCATAGCTGCCTGCAATATGAATGAGCCATTTTGACTGTCTAATCAATTTGAACCTTCAGACGGGTTAAATCCCAGCAGATAACTGACAGCAATGATTATTTGCCTATAACCATGCTAGAGTTTATATCTTAACTGACTCCCAAAGATGAATATGTTGGAGGCTTGGTTCCCATAAAGGATTATTTGGGGATGATGGAAACTTTCTAATTGTGTTTTTCTGAATTCCTGAATAAAGGTTTCCAAGTACAATACAAATTATGTGAACATTTGCATAAAATACTTAATAGTATTAAACTAAAATCTTGTCAAGGATATTTCTTTTTTCTGTACTGCTTTCCTTTTGGTACTAACTCTTTACGGTACCATCCTAAATTCACTTTTTCATCCCAAGGATGTATTTCTACTATAATACATATGTCTCAATACTAATCTTTTTAAAATTAATTTTATTGGTACATTTTAGTTAGACAATATATTGACATTCATCGTTGGAGATTTGTACCTTTACCTAATATATCTTGATTCTTATTTTTTCCTGTTCCCCTACCCTCCCTTTAATTCCTCCACTCCTCTCTATTTACAAAGACTTTGTTTCCATTCTTTCAATTTTTCTCATGTTAGTTCCATTCACTTCTTTCCTTTCCCCTACCCCTCTCACCTCCCTTTCCCCTTTGCACACGTTTATAGCAGCACAGTTTGATTTTATTTCACCCATTATTGGTACATTTTAGGTATAAAATACATTTACATACATCATTGAGATCTTGTACCATTACATGAGTATCTTGGCTCTCATTTTTTCCCCCTTCCCTTGCCCTCCCTTCATCCCCTCCACCCTTCCCTATTTGCCAAGATTGTTTCCATTTATTTCCTTTTCTCATATTTTTTCCCTTCTTTCCTTTCCCCTACCTCTCACACTTCCCCTGCTCCTTTAGACCTTTACTTCCTATTACACAATATCAATTATCCATTTTTAAAATTAAAATATCAAGACTAGGAGACATTACCACAGATTTTACAGAATTTAAAAGGATATAGAAAGCATATTTCAAAAATCTGTTTTGAAATAAATTTGTCAACTTCTAAGAAGTACCTTGGAAGACAAATTAATGAAACTAACTCTAGAGGAAATATAAAATTTGAATAGCACCTATTAAAAAAAGTATATTCCTAGCTTGAAAACCTACCTATATGACAACAACAGGCTCATATACATTTTAACTGATAAATTATATCAAACATTTAAAGCATAAAAAAAAGGAACATTTCTCCTCTCATTTTAGGAAATCAACATAGTGCTAATCCTAAAATTGGATAAAGATAATAGAAGAAAAAAGTATGAACATAGATAGAAATTTGTTCAACAAAACAAACTATTAGAAGTCAGATCTGGCAGGATGTAGAAAGTGATTTTGTTGTAGGGATGGCAGTGTTGGTTCACCATTGGAAGATCCACCCCCAAAAGTCATCATTTTAACAGGGGAAAGAAAAAAGCCATATGATCCTGTCACTAGTTGGAGAAAAGGGATTGGACTAAATTCCACAGCTGTTCATGGTAAAAGCTATCAGGAGACTAGAAGTAGAACAGAACCTTCTCAACAGATTAAAGACATGTACTCCATACTTCCATTGAGAAAGCCTTATATGAATGGAGAAGATACAATGCTTTCTCCTTAAGGTGGGGAACAAGGGCAGATATGCTTACTCTTTATCTGTCTGTTAAACTTTGAAACCTAGGCCCCACCTAAATAGTCTGGCAATAAAGTGACACAATTAGGATAGGACTGGCAAGGTAGAAGTAAAATCTTTATATGTAGATGAAATGATCATCTACAGAGAAAATACTAAGAAATCTCTAGGAGCCCCTAGAACTTGTATTTGAATTTAGTAGGATTAGAAAACACAAGGTATATATAAAAATTCAGGTCTATTTATACTTGTTATAAATGAAGAACTGGATGGATATTGAAATTTAAAAGTTATGTAGGAGTACAAAGGACCTAGAAAAGTTTAAAAAAACATACAAACAAAAACAGTGTTGGAAGACGTTTAGTATCTAATTTTAAGACTTCTTCTAAAGCTACAGTAATCAAGGCAGTGTTGGTGTAAGGAAAGACATATAAATCATTTGAATAAAACAGAGAATCTAGAAATAGAACCACACATATATGGTCCACTGAGTTTTGAGAGATTATTTAACATTAGCATTTTATAGAATATAAACTCAATTCAAGAGCTGAGGAAGAGATAGTGTTTTCAGCAAACGGCACTAGAACACTGGGTATCCGTATATAAAAAATTAACCTCAACCCTTTATTTCCATACATAAAAATAACTTGAAGGGATCTATGAACCTAAATATGAAAGCCTAAAAGTATAAAACTTTAAGAATAAAGCATAAGGGACATTGTTTTTGAATTTAGGGTAGGCAAGAACTACCTAGGATACAAAAAACATGATGTATAAAAGAAAAAAATTGATAAATGAGATTCCATCAAAATTTAGAACTTTAAATGACATCATTGAAATGAAAAGTTGTCCTTAAACACACCATATTTACAATCCATATAACCTACCACCAGAATATATAAAGAACTCTTACAGCTCATTAATAGACAACCCAATTGAAAAGTAGACATAAGAAGATGATAAATACCCAGTACAGCACAAGGAAAGGTGCACAACTCTAGAATCAGAAAAATAGTACAGTGCAATTACAATTAGTACAATAACAAGATTGAATTATACACTCATTAGGGAGACGAAGTTAAAAGTTTTAAAAGGCTTGTCGTGACTTTTTCTTTTTGTTGTATTCTCCCACTTTGCATTTAATTTGTCATTCCCAATGGATTCATTCTGCTGGGCTTCCTGGGGTTGTGATCCTCATTGTCTTTTCCTAGGATATTGTCTAAAATTTTTTGGAGTGCTGGTTTGGTATTCATGAAGTTCCTGAGGTGCTCTTTATCATGAAAGTATCTTATTTCTCCATCAATTTTGAAAGATAGTTTTGCAGGGTACATCAATCTGGCTTGGAGGCTGTTTTCCTTTAGGGCTTGAAATACATCACGCCAAGCTCTTCTTGCCTTGAGGGCTTGCATTGAGAAGTCTGCTGTGATTCTGCTGTGCTTTCCTTTGTATATGATTTGTTTCTTTTCTCTCACTGCTTGTAGAATTTTGTTCTTCTGTTGGATTTCTGGAATCCTAACTATTATATGCCTATGTGTAGATTTTTTTTGATCAAGACTAGCTGGAGTCCTATATGCCTCACTTATCTATATGTCAAATTCTTTTCCCCTCCTTGGGAAGTTTTCTGCCATCACTTCTGTGAACTGTTTTTTTAAGTCATCTGCACTCTCTCCTCTTTCTTCATTGACTCCAATCAGTCTTATGTTATTCTTCTTTGCATCGTTTAGCAGCAGCTGGATTGATTTCTCGTGTTCTCTTACAGTTTTAAAGCAATTTTTCTTTTCTTGGTCCCTTATTGCAATCTTATCTTCTATATCTGAAAGTCTATCCTCGCATAGGTTCATTCTGCTGTGCAGACTTTCGATGGAGTTTTTAATCTCCTGGAAATCTGTTTGCATCTCTTTTATGGATTCCATTTGTTTCCTGTGTTGGGATTCCATCATGTTCCTCAGATCCTCTATATTTTTATCTGTGTC
This sequence comes from Heterocephalus glaber, assembly GCF_053883595.1. Lineage (NCBI taxonomy): Eukaryota > Metazoa > Chordata > Mammalia > Rodentia > Bathyergidae > Heterocephalus > Heterocephalus glaber. The sequence continues at coordinate 1,428,093 of NW_028258377.1, forward strand.
CTCTCTAGATTTATTAATCATGTCTTGCACCATGCGCACAATCTTTGCTGTTATCTGAGTAATTATTTCTGATTTCATTCTTCCCAGATCCTCTTTTGTTGCCAGTTCAGAGAGTCCAGGTGGTTGAGTATCAAATTGTTCCATCTCGTTTCCCTTTGGGGTTGCTGTAGGTGATCTGGGAGTCTGTTTTTGAGGCTTGTTTATGTGTCTTTTCATTTCCCCGGGTGTCAAGGGGTGCTTCTGGGACCCTTGAGGCTCACCTTCTCTGGCCTAGGAGCTTGGGATGGCAGCGAGGGAGCTCCCTTCTGGGGGCTGGGACTGGCTCACCTTCTCTACCCTAGCAGCGTGGAATGGTGGTGGGGGAGCTCCCTTCCGGGTGCTGAGACTGGCTCACCTTCTCTACCCTAGCAGCGAGGGAGCTCCCTTCCCAGCAACAGTTTGTAATACCTAAAATTTGGAAACAGTCCAGTTGACTATCAACTTGAGATTGGATAAAGAAAATGTGGTTTCTTAATAAAATGGAGTACTACTCAGCCATAAAGAATGAGGAATTAGAGACATTTCTCAATTTGCTGTCTTGTTATTTTCTTGAACAGTTAGTATCTCAGTCATTTTACCCATTACTGGGGTGTAATATCCAACACCATAACTTAAACAAGAGATTTATTTTGGCTCAGGGTTTAGAAGTTTCAATATCACTGGCATTTAAGCAAGTGGGTTAAAACCATAAGACTGATATTTAGATGAGGCTGGGTGACCATGCATTCCAGATTCCATAGGGCAGTGCAGCTTTATATCTGACGCTCAGACTTTCTTTTGCTCTCAAAAGTGTCCTAGTTTGGATAATAACTTGTGGTATCATTCTAGGTATAGGTAATATTTACAAATGTATGCAAATATCAGGAATATCTCAGACAATAAGGAACATTCATGGTTGTGGTGAACTGAAGAGTGTTTGCCTGCCAAAAAGAATTCACACTGGGATACACTGAATTATGAGGAGCAGATTTAGTTCTTGGTTTGCTAGTTTCATACTGTAGTGTTAGAAATAAGTGGTCTTATAAGGTGCTGGTGGGAATGAAAATTTGGGCAGCAAACATACAGCATCACTTTTCATCATTTATTAAATTTATGAAAATTTCAAATAAATTAGTGTGGGATAATTCTACTTCTCCATATAAAACCTAGAATGTACGTATAGAAAATTTAAATGTTTATTGTGGTACTCTTTTGAAGTTTGATAGTTACATAGATGTCTATCAGTAATGGATTGGCTAAATCAGATGTGGTTCATTCATATTCTGGAAGATATTAGGTTAAGAGAAGCTATTTGTGACAACATATCATGATCTTCAGAACAAATTGAAAGTGAAAACAGCAATATAAAAATAATACATGAAATCCCCACATGGCAACAGCAATGTAGAGGAAGCTACATTCACTGAGAGCTCTTTGCTGCACCCCAGTTGTAGTCACAGTGTAGTAGTTCAGAGTAGACAGAGCAGCCTACTGAGAGAGCAGGAAGAAGAAAATAAAGGCAAACACAGCCCACTTTTAAAAAGCTGAATCAAGCAGCTAGTTGATCAAGCAGCTAAGAGAACTTAGAGAGAGAAAGGTAAACACAAGAAGAAGCGTAAAAGGTTAGGATATGAATAGGGAGATAAGGGCCTTCCCTCTAGGAAGAAGACTCTTACCCAGGATATGCTAAGCTAGTTAATAGGCAGTTTCCCCAAACAAATGTAATTATTATGTATTGGAAACATATGAAAATTAAACAAAATAATAAAATTAATAATAATAATACATAATTGCTGGGCATAGTGGAGCACACATGTAATCCCAGCATTCTAAGGAGCTGAGGCAGGCCAATTGCATGTTGGAGCCCAGCCTGGACAACTTAGTGACTTTGCAAGACCCTGCCTCAAAATAAAAATTTTAAAAAGGGACAGGTGTGGTGGCACACAGCTTTAATTCTAGTATTCTGGGAAGCTTAGGAAGGAGGATGGCAAGTAGGAGCCAAACCTGGGCAACTTAGAAACTTAGTAAAGTCCTGGGTCAAAATAAAAAATAAAAAAGCCAGGCATGCTGGCATACACTTGTAACCCCAGCACTCTGAGAGGCTGAGGTAGGAGGATCACTGTGAGTTTCAGGCCAGCCTGGGCTACATAAGGAGACCCTTTCTCAAAAAAACCTAAATAAATAAATAAATGAACTAGGGATGTAGAGCAGTGTAAAGGCCTAGAGTTCAATTCCCAGTACTACAACAAATGTGTATGACTAATTATGATTTAAAATACAAAATAACTGTCTATATTCCTAATGGTACGTAGATACATATATGAAGTAATTGAACTAAAGTATATAAAATATGTAGTACACTGCTAGTTGGGCTTCTTTCCTAGTAGATCTCATGTTTATCAATAATGTTTCCATTTTTGCATCAAATATATATTGAGTGATTGTGTAATTAAAATTATAGGAGGGAAAGAAAACATTTTTCTTACATCAGTGTATATTTGCAATACATAACAGTGACATGTGTTTTGGAGAATTGGTGCATGCATATAACATACCTTGATCATTTTTTATCCATTCATCTCCCTTTCCCTTTCCTTTCATTCCCCCATCCCTTTCCCTATCTCCATAGTGTCTGCCTTCTTGTTTCCTAACATCAATCTTAAAAATGATTTAAAAAAAATACACATCTTTCTATTTTTATAGGCAAATTCTTTATAGGTTTGAAGATTTTTTTTCCACTTTAAAAAAAATAACTTTATTATCAAACACACACACATACAGAAATTAAAACCATTCAAAGAAGAACAATGCAAGGGAAAAAAACTACAATAGTATTCAAATACAGTAGAACTCAACCAAAACAAAACTGAAAAGCACTTAAACATTTTTTCATATAACTTAAAAAAATGTCTCAAGTACCAACAAGACACCAGAGGATGTGATTTGTTTCAGAAAGATCCCCAAAACCAACATTGAATAAATAGTGGTCTAGAACAAAAAACTCCAGTAAGCTAGCATACTCCACATAAGCCAAACTTCTCCCTAATTTAAATTTCAATACAGTCATATGACACGCGATGGAAACGCAATCAGAGAAATATGATATTAGGCCATTCATCCGTGTGTATCCTTAATTACACTTTCAGTTTCTCACACTAGAGAAACTATTCTGTACTTACACATATGTGTCCTATTTATTTCACTTAAGAGGATGGCCTCAATATGCATTCATTTAGCTAAAAATGTCTCTAGTTTCTGGTGCTTTATGGCCGAGTAGTATTCCATTTTATAAAAAAAAAAACAAGACATCTTTATCCAGTCTCCAGTTGATGGGCACTTGGGTTGTTTCCAAGGTTTAAATATTACAAACTGTGCCGCTATAAACATGGGTGCACAAATATCGCTGTGATATGATTCTTTTAATTCTTTTGGGAAGATATCCAGCAGGGGGATAGCTGGGTCGAATGGGACTTTTAAATCTAGTTCTTCGATGTACGTCCATATTGATTTCCACAGTGGTGGGACCAGTATGCACTCCCACCAACAATGGAGAAGGGTTCCCATCTCCCCACATCCCCGTCAGCATTTGTTATTGGATGATTTCCTTATAACAGCCATTCTTTCTTGGGTGAGGTGAAATCTCAGTGTTGTTTTCATTTCCATCTCTTGAATAACCAGTGATGTTGAACATTTTTTCATATATTTATTTGCTGCTTTTACTTTTTATCTGAGAAATGTCTGTTCATTTCAGATGCCCATTTTTTAATTGGGTCTTTGAATTTGGGGGGTCTGATTTTTTCAGTTCTTTATATATTCTAGATAGTAGTCCTGTCTAAGGTACAGCTGCTGAAAATTTTTTCCCACATTGTAGGTTGTCTCTAAGCTCTGTTGGTGGTTTCTCTTGCAGTGCAGAAGCTTTTTAATAAGATGAGATCCCAGTTGTTGATTCATTGTGCAAGTTCCAGTGCTACTAAAGTTTTGTTCATAAAGTCTTTTCCTATGCCAATGTCATTGAGAGTTCTACCTAACTTATTTTCCAGCAAGTTTACTGTTTCTGTCTTGATATTTAACTCTTTAATCCACTTCAATCTTAGTTTAGTGCATGGTGATGGTGATAGGTATGGGTTTAGTTTTAATCTTTGGGAGGTTTAAATCCAGTTTTTCCCCCACCATTTATTAAATAGGCTATATTCCTCCAATGAGTATGGTTGGCACCTTTGTCAAATAAGAAGTGGTTGAGTATGTCTGGAGTTGTTTCTACATCTTCTAATCTATTCCACTGATCCTTGGGTCTGTTTCTTTGCCAGTACCATGCTGTTTTTATCACAGTAGCTTTGTAGTATAGTTTCAAGTTGGAGATTGTGATACCCCCAGCCATGTCTCTGTTGCATAAAATTGCTTTTGGTATACTAGGTCTCTTCTTGTTCCAAATGAATTTTTGGATTGTTTTCTCTAGTTCTGTGAAGTATATTGTTGGAATTTCAGTCGGCATTGCATTAAATCTATATAGTAGTTTTGGAAGTATGACCATTTTCACTATATTGATTCTTCCTACCCAGGAACATTTTTTTATATCCTGTGCTTAATCTCCTTTTTCAGAGTGCTTTAGTTTTCAGTGTAGAGGTCTTTTGCTTCCTTTGTTAGATTGACTCATAGATATTTCATTTTTTTACATGCTATTGTAATAGGAATTATTTCCCTAATTTCTCTCTCAGTGAGTCTATTATTTGTATATACAAAGGCTATTGTTTTTTCAGTATTGACATACCCAGCTACTCTACCGAATCTGTCAATTAAGTCTAGAAGTCTTTTGGTAGAGTATTTGGGGCCTTATATGTAAAGTATCATATCATTAGCAAATAATGACAGTTTAACTTCTTCCTTTCCTATTTTTATTCTTTTTATTTCTTTCTCTTTTCTAATTTCTGTGGCTAATGTTTGGAGAACAATATTAAACGGGAGTCATGATAGTGGGCATGTCTTCTTCTTGATTTTAGCATGAAAGTTTTCTCTTTTCAACCATTTAGTACGATGTTGACTGTTGGTTTTTCATAGATAGAAATAATCAAGTTGAGATAATGACCTTCTATTCCAATTTTCTGTAGGGTTTTTATCATGAATGGGTGTTGGATTTTGTTGAATGACTTTTCTGCACCTATTGAGATGATTGTGATGTTTTTTGTCCTTGACTCTGTCAATATAGTGTATTGCGTTTATTGATTTATGAATGTTGAAGTATCCTTGCATCTCTGGGATAAATCCAACTTGGTCAGGATGACCCTTTGTATTCTGTTTGCCAGTATCTTGTTGAGGATTTTTGCATCAATGTTCAATAGGGAGATTAGCCTGTAGTTTTCTTTTGGGGTTGTGTCTTTCCCTGGTTTTGGAATCAAAATAATACTTGCTCCCAGCAATGAATTTGGAAGCTTTGCTTCCCTTTCAATTTCCTTGATGAGTTTAAATAGCAAAAGTGATAGTTCTTCTTTAAATGTCTTGTAGAATTGAGCAGTGAAGTCATCAGGACCTGGGCTTTTCTTTGTTGGTAAATTTTTTATCACATTTTCAATTTCACTCATTGTATTTGGGGTGTTTAGAATTTCTATATCTTCTACATTTAACTTTGGAAATTCATATGTATCCAGGAATCTGTCCATTTCTTCTGTGTTTTCCATTTTATTAGAGTACAGGTTCTCAAAGTAGGTATTGATGATGCTTTGGGTTTCTGCTGGATCTGTTGTGACTTTACCCTTTTCATTCTTGTTTGCATGGATCTGAGCCTTTTCTTTCCTATTTTTGATAAGGTTGGATAAGGGTTTGTCGATTTTATTTATTCTTTCAGAAAACCAACTCTTTGATTCATTAATTTTTTGTATCGTTCTCTTATTCTCCATTGCATTAATTTCTGCTCCAATCTTTATAATTTCTTCTCTTGTATGAGCTTTGGGTTTGTTATGCTCTTCTTTTTCTAGGAGCTTGAGGTTCTGTGTTAGGTTGAGTTCTCTCTGTTTTCCTAATATAGGCATTGTCTGCTATGAATTTCCCACATAGAACTGCTTTCATTGTGTCCCACAGGTTCCTGTATGTTGTACTGGCATTATCATTTACTTGTAGAAACTGTCTAATTTCTTCTTTAATTTCCTCTGTGACCCATTGGTTGTTCAGGAGGGTGTTATTCAATTTCCATGTGTTTGTGGGGGTTTTGCAGTTTCTTATGTCATTGATCTCCAATTTTATTGCACTATTGTCTGATAATATACAGGGGGTAACTTCAATTCTTTTACACTTACTTAGACATGTCCTATGAGCTAGCATGTGGTCTATTTTGGAGAATGACCTATGTGCAGCCGAAAAGAATGTTTATTCTGATTTTGTGGGGTGGAACACTCTATAAACATCTATTAAGTCCATTTGTTCAATAGCTTGGTTCAGTTCTAGAATTTCATTGTTGACTTTTTGTCTAGATGATTTGTCTATTTATGATAATGGGGTATTGAGATCCCCCACTACAATTGTATTAGAACTTATTTGTTTTTTCATATCCATTAATATTTGTTTTATATAGTTGGGGGCATTCATATTTGGTGCATATGTATTTAGGATTGTCATCTCTTCTTGGACTGTTCCCTTTGCAAGGATGTAGTGACCATCTTTGTCTCTCTTAATTAGTTTTGGTTTGAAATCTACTTTGTCTTCAAATAAAATTGCTACCCCTAGTTTTTTCTGGGTTCCTGTGGTGTGGAGAACTCTTTTCCATCCTTTTACTTTCAGTCTATGTATTTCTTTTTGAGTTAGGTGTGCTTCTTATATACAGCATATTGTTGGATTTTGCTTGTTAATCCATTCTGCAAGTCTATTTCTTTTGATTGGTGAATTGAGACCATTAACATTGATAGTTATAATTGATAGATATTGATTCATCCTTGTCATGATGTTTTTCTATTGTTGGCTCTTTTATTTCTTGGGTTTTTTCCCCCCCTTTCCCTTTAGTTTCTTACCTTGCCTGGTGGCTTCCTTCTGTTGGGCCTCATGGAGTTGTGATCTTCATTGTCTTTTTGTAGGATATTGCTTAGAATTGTTTGGAGTGCTGGTTTGGTGTTCATGAAATTTCTCAGGTGTTCTTTGTTGTGAAAGTATCTAATTTCCCCATCAATTTTGAAAGATAATTTTGCTGGATACAACAGTCTAGGTTGGAAGTTATTTTCTTTAAGGGCTTGAAATACTTGACTCTAGGCTCTCCTGGATTTGAGGGTTTGTGTTGAAAAATATGCCATGATTCTGACAGGATTTCTTTTATAGGTGATTTGTTTCTTTTCTCTAACTGCCTGTAGGATTTTGTTCTTCTGCTCGGTTTCTGGGATCTTGATTATTATATGTCTAGGCATAGATTTTTTTTTTTATCAGGCTAGTTGGAGTTCTATATGCCTCACTTATCTGTATGTCCAATTCTCCACCTCTGTCTGGGAAGTTTCCTACTATTACTTCTGTGAACAGGTTTTTTTATGTCAATTGTATTTTTTCTTGTTTTTTTCTTGGACTCCTATCAGTCTTACGTTATTCTTCCTTGTATCATCTAGCAGCTGCTGGATTGATTTCTTGTGGTCCCTTACTATTTTTAAGAAATCTCTGTTTTCAAGGCCCTTAACTGCAATCCTGTCTTCTGTATCTGATATTCTATCTTCAGATTCCCTTAATCTGCTATATATGCTTTCAATGAAGTTTTTAATCTCCTGAATGTCTGTTTGAATCTGTTTCATGGATTCCATTTCTTTCTATATTCTTATGTTGGGTGATCATGGTTTCCATTTCTTTCTTATGCTGGGTATTCATGGCTTCCAGCATGTTTCTGAGCTCATCTATTTTTTTAATCTGTTTCTGTTCTAGAGTCTCTAATCATGTCTTTCACTCTGCTCACCATCTCTGTAGTTATCTGGGAGATTATTTCTGCTTTGAATTTTTCTAAAGCCTCATTCACCTGTTTTGTTACTTCCTGTGGTCTCAGTTCAGGTGTCCAGTGGTTGATTATCAGACTTTTCCACCTCATTTTCTCCAGAAATTGCCTTTTGTGGGGTGGAAGTCTGAGTTTGTGACTTGCTTAAATGTCTTCTCATTTTTGTTTTTGATACTGTCAGTTATAATTTAATGAGTCTCAGTAAGCCAGTCACAGACCCATGAGATTCAGGCAGATTTCTGGGTGCAACTCCCAAATTGAGCTCCCTGTCCTCCTGCAGGGTTGAACTCTGCAATGTTCTATTACAGGTTCCAGCTGTCTTTCCCCTGAAAATAGTGCAAGTTCACATGGGAGGTGATCATCCCTCCAACATACCAAGTATGGTGGTCTTGTGTGCCTGTATTGCAAAGATTCTCTTCACTTTTCCAATGGGTTTCAGTTTTCATCAGGGAGCCTGAGAGAGGCTCTCTCTCTGTTGTTCACTTCTGCAACTCAGGACAATGGTCTTTATGTCCCCCTGTGCCTCTGTAGTGTGGAACCAGGTAGCTGCACAGCCAAGAGGGCAGAGGCAGGTGTGGGGGGGGGGGGGCTGTTATTACAGGCACTTGTGTGGCCAAGCTTTTGGCTGGTGGGTCTGTGGGGGGTGGTGTGCTCATGGTCTCCTGGATACAAGTGGGCAGGGCAAGCTGGATGGAGCAGGGCATGGCCAACCGCATCTGACCACAAGCCAAACTGGTGGCAGGTGGGCCTGCCCAGAGGAGGGAGATGTCTTCATGGTCTCCTGGATGCAAGTGGGTGGGGCAAGCCAGAAGGAGCAGGTCGCAGCCACCCGCACCTGACTGCAAGGCCAAACTTGTGGCCGGTCTCTTCCACTTTTTTGAGAATAGTAATAAAGATAAGAAATTTCCAGATGACAAAACTGTTGTTTTCTTAGGCATTTTATATTTTGTATTAGGAATCAGAAATATATATGTCAGATATATAAACATAATTTTTATATATGTCAGTTATAACATATATAAGTATATATAATTTATACATATATGTAATTTCTATTAAAAAGAAAGTCTCATACAACTGTATGGAGAAAGAAAAAGACTAAACTACTTTTTAAAACCTAGAGAGAAAAAACTCATATTGATGTACCTGGAGTTTTACCACATAAATGGTCTTCTTATACTGTGTGCATGGAACAGTAAATAAACCTAATGCAAAGCTAAATTTATTATCTTCTGTGAGTAAAGAGATGGATACACAACTGATATCACAGTCATACCTTTGCTATGAAAGAAAGTTTTAATTATTGTTTGATATAGCTATGCCATGATACTATTCATATCATTTTTTCATTTTTTATAAATACAGAAAATTAAGAATGTATTCACATTTTAATTTTCTATTAATATTATGACATGAAGTTAATATTAAAGGCTAATTTTTTATACCTGGTACTTTTTGTTAGTAGAAATGTATCTTCAAACTCTGATTTCAATGTCATTTCAGAAAGAGCCTATTGATATTCAAGCTGTATCATTAGGGGGATTCTAGTTTATTTCAGAAATTTTCATGTGAGCCATATGAAAATCTTGTTTTCTTGTGGGGGAGAGTTTGAATTAATAGTAATTTTATTTGTTCAACAACTCAATAAATATCACTATAATTGCAGAGAAATATATCTTCAGCCTCACTCAAAGATGATCTTTTGAGGCAATTATCACGTTGGTAAAACACATTTCAAAAGGCATTATTTATGGCAATACAGCTTCATCTAACTCAAGAGTAAGGCTGACCGGCCTATTACATGTCATTTCCGTTCTCCATCTGTGGCAGTTCATTCTTGCTATGTCATTTCCTTAAACAAAAAACTTCTGATGAGAGATTGTCATTTTGAGGTTATAAGAATTTACAAATTCTCTGTAACTCAACAAAAAAAGTTGTCATTCTCTTGAAACTACCTATCTATTATCTATTATATGACTGAATCAGTTTGAGATAAAGTTTTTTGTAGCTGTGGTTACTTTCTGTTCTATTAGAATCCTCACTATACCTCTTTTATTAAAACCATGTGACATGATACAGGAAGAAGTACTTTTCCAAGGAGTTTGAATGGGTCAGTTCTGGGGATTGGCTCCTATTTTTCACAATGACAACTCAGATTTTAGGATTAACCTCTAGTATGCAAATAAAAATTTTGCTTTAGGAACCCATCTCTCCACACTACAAAAACATTTTTAGAGCTGTAACAAGGTATTTCTACTAGTCTTAAATTTGTAGTTGAATGGGTTGAAAGTGGCAACTGGATGAAGAAAATGCAACAGCTGTCATACCTTGTTATAGGGTACAGAAGACACTTAATATTTCTCTACCTAAAAATAAATAGAGTAAAGCAGCTTTAATCTCTTTAATCAAAAATAAATGTTGTTTTCTTCTAAGCTATGAGAAAATGATTCAAATTTGAGATAGTGTACAATGTATAATCCTTCTTACAAAATCGTTTTAGACCAGAAGATGAAGCCTACCTTCTTTGCACTATGACATTATGTTATGTAAGTTCCCCATAGCTTTCTTAGAAAAAAGGGAGGAGAAGATAGTCTAAGTAAACCATTAAAGGGTTCATTCAAGACTGAAATAAAACTGTAATAAGTTGTTTAGCAAATTTAAATATCACCTACCCATCCAATAGGAAAGCAGATTAGGTCAGCTACAGAAAATAAAGAGGCCATGCTGTTTTATTTTTCTTGTACCCTTGAATAAATAACACGTTCTTTCATCCAGTCACTATGTCACAGTATATAGCTTTCCTTTACAGAGAAACTTAAGTTTCTCTACGAAGTACAGAAAAACATTATAGTATTTTTCTACATATGTTTGTGAAACACTAAATTAAAACAAGTTCTCTTAGGCTTCAAAGTTGTGGAAGAGAGGGCATATTTAAGATTGTAGAATGCTTAACCCCCTGTATCTAGGGCTGAGACTGCCAATTTGCCAGCTCATTGGACTTTCACTTTCTGCAAATTTAGACAATCTTACATTTTTTAACTACGTTGAACCAAATTGTTTTTTGGTTTTTTGGTTTTTTGTTTTTCGGTACCGAGGATCGAACTCTGGTCCTTGTGCTTGCACAGAAGGCAGTGAAACCACTGAGCTAAATCCCCGGCCCCCAAATTGTATTTTTATTGACATTCTTCTTTTCCCTCCCCCCTTCGCCTTTCTCTTCCTTCTTTGCTTTCTTCAACTAAGTGTTGTTATAATTCCTGTCCTCCCTGAAGAAAACTATAAATATCCTGGGATTTTTACAGGGGAAACTTCATGCTCACATCTCCCATGGAGTAAAACTTACTGGAGGAAATTTTAATCAAGAAAGAAACACAAAAATATGGGAATGTTAAATTCCCTAAGAATATTCAAAGTAAGACAAGTAGTAGCTTGTAAATGAATATATTTTTGGAGATTTTTTCAGATACAAGGCATTTAGTAAAAATTTGGAAAGTAGTGGAATTTCAAATATACAGAATTGAATTGCATCTTCAAGACATGTATGTTAAAGTGATACATTACAATAGATTATTATGCATTTTCTATTAATGCTACTATATTTGTAGATTTCAATGAGTAGGTATTTGTACTGTCAAAATTTATCTCAGTAATATGAGGAAAATGAGCATGTTGTTATAGTAGGCCCAAGAATAATGAGGGCATTTTAAGGACCCCAGAAGGCCACTGGGAGAAATGAAATATGAGCGTCTGTTCCTGGATGTTTTGTCAGAGGAATTAGGCTGAATATGGCAATAACCAGTTTCTCTCATCTTTGCTTAAACCTGATAAAAATAGAATAATAACAGCTTTTAGTTTTTAAAATAATTTCCTTTATCTGCTTAATTAATTATAATACTTTAGTAACTTCAGTTTACATTCTTAAGGGCAACTAAACATATATTGAATTATAAAAGAATTTATGCAGTTTACCTGAAGATTAGTTGATTAACTATGTATTAGAGACATTTGAATGTATTCATAAGGTGTTATTAATTTGATTTATAGTTGAGTATATTCTAGAATTATATATGAATGTTGCTGAGCATTTGTTCATTTCATACACATTTTTAAGGTGTCAGCCGTTCTAGTTTTAGCAGTTCTGGTGCTAGGGGTATTTTTATGTAAACTATAGTAGTATTTCATTCTTTTGTCCATCACAGTGAGAAGCAAAATTGTTCAACTGTAGTATACTGTTAAATTTTAAAAATGTACTGAATTGCAGGTACATTCCAAAATAATTAAATTAGAATTCATGGAGTAGTAACCAAACACTAGAATAATGCCTTTTATTAGCTTAATCTAAATTTCAGAATTGCTGAATTCAATCTTACTTCAGTTGTGATTTGAAAATTCAGATGAATATGTGCAGATTCTCATTCATATGAAAATTTGCTAGCACGTCTTCCTCTATTTTTACTGGCTTGTAGCCTAAGAACATCAGTAAAATATGCATTGCTGGAAACTGTTGTGTAAATTTATTATTCAGAATTGTTCATTTTCATAAGCTTCTGAAGCTGTGATACCATTTTTAGCCTCTCATATTTCCTTTATAAATTTCATAAAATTATGAGAAATTTCTGAGCCCAGTACTTCTCACAAAGATGATTTTATTCAGTAAACAAGTTTAAACCAAGAAAATTTTGTTAAATGATCAAAGAATTCAATTTTTCCAGAAACCTATAAAGTTTAATATATGTAGTAAAAAAAAATTAACATGGCATATAACTACATATGTATTGACTATATTAGAAAATCACACTTCCCAAAATTGTATTACAATCTGTTAGCAGAAGTTTTTGATACAGGGAACTTGACACCATTTATAGCGAAGAGAAGAGTATTTTAATTGTCCATGTTTCTGAAGGACACCTGGTTGTCATTTTAGGTCATACAGGTATTAATCACTGAAAACCACAGAATTTATAGCAGTATGCTGATGGATATAAACACAAATATACATACACAGATAACTGCATGATACACAGGCCCAACTACATAATTTGTGGAGCCCGGAGAAAATAAAAATGTAACTTGGTTAGTTAGAAAAAGATTTAAGTGAACAGGCCCATTTGTGAAGTTTACTATGAGACTGCATAGCTACCAGCCCATGAAGAAGTCTTGATTTACCTTCTACTGTGGAAAGCTCTGAGAGGTTGCAGAGAAAGTAGGAGGGTATCCATTTAAACTTTAATGTGTTTACACACCATTAAAGCTATAATGGCATTACAAGGTGCTAACACATATCTTACTGATAAGCTCTCTCTCTCATTATCCAGAACAACAGTAGAAATTTGGAAACTTAGAGGAATGAGCATGAGAAGCCCTACATAGTCTAGAAAATGGCATTGGTTCTTTGTAAGACAGTATAACAATTGACTTACCATCACTGTCTTTCATTACTCTTAAAGTGGGAATATGGCACACTGCAGAAATGTCACAGCAATTATATAGGAAAATTTATGTAGCAGTAATTTATAAATGATGAAATGAGCCTGCTTTTACTTTTAAAAATGAAGATATTTTAATCTGAGTAAATTGTAAAAAATTATTTCTTTTAAAAAAATTATTTAAATTTTTTTCTTCATTTAAAAACAAATGTACTTTTAGCAAATGACACAATAAAAATATGAAATGATCTATTTAAAATTATTGAGATTATCATTTTATTATAATTAAATGTAATAATTTATTTTCTTGAATTTATCATTTAGAGTATTTACAAGTAAGTTTTATTTTTTGGTTATGCGAAGTCTAATGCAATCTAAAAAGGGCTATCAAAATTTAAAATTAATGCCATACATTTTGCTTAATTATGGTTCTTAGACTTTCACAGATGTCAGTGGAAATCTAGTGAAGGACATTTACCTGTCTAATTCTACATAAAATTTCAGGGGGGTTGTAGATTACCTAAGGTCCATCATTCATTCATTGTCTTATTCAGTAATGTATCCTATGACTGAGACTGAATAAGTGGCTTAGAAAAATCAGAAATTTATCTCTCCTTCTGACAATAAAAAATCATTAGGTTACATCAAAATTAAATTTAGTGTTTACCTAATAGCATTTATTTCTCTGTTATTCTATTGCATTATGAATTTAGATTTTAATTAAATATAGTTCCTAGCAGATTTATGTTCTCTTTGTCATAAAAGGCTATTTTCAAAGCCAAGTGTGTAGTGCATTCAAAATTTTTAAAATTATATTTCACTTTGAACAAAGATCTGAACTAGGAACCTGGTTAAATGTATGTTGATTTTTTTCTCCAAAACTGAGCATTGCCAAAATGGGATCATTGCTCACTGATCCCTAATAGAGAATTATAGGTATGGATTTAACATTAGACACTGCCATTTCTCAGACATTGACCTTATAAATGAAGAAACTGAAGCCTAATGTGACTTAATACCTTCTCAGTTCTATTAAAACTTTTTAAATTCCCTCGATTAAATTCCCTCAATCAAATTCAAGTATTTGATACATATGTTAAATTGCTGAATTTGTCCAATAATATGATAGGTAAAATTAAAAACTGAATGCAAACTGCTCTACTCACTGAATAATTCTATATTAAATATACCTGCATTTGTTTTACACTAATGAAGAATCTTTGCAGATTTTGACACCAAAAATGCTAAAGGGTAAGAGTTTTGAGGCATAAAATAAACAAGACAAAATGAAAATATCTTGGCAAAGGAAAGCTTCAAATTATAATAAAACATTGAAGACGAGCAGAATGAAGTCCAATTTAGACTTTGTTGAATGGAGAGGAGGAGGCTTTAAGGCTCATCTGAATCATATGAGTGTATCCTGATCTTCAGGTTTTAGTTGAATTCCTTCATGACCTTTGTCTGTGAAACTTGCCCTTTACACCACGAGGAAGAAAGTCCCAGAGGTGAGAGCACTGAGAACATGTTCTGCCTACTTTTCTGTTGGAATATAGCAGAATTACTAAGTGTTAGTGAAATGAAGAACAGCCAGGACCCTGTGCCTCTGTAATCTCTTAGGATATTTTTCATTCATATCCTCCATCCTTTTTTTTTGTCTTTCTTTTCTCTCTTCTACATTTAAAACAATAGCACAGAATGAAAGTAGAAAACTATAACCTAGTAAAAATATAAGTAATGCATATGTATTAGTAAGTGTCCTGAATTTAAAACATAAAGATTCTACAGAGCTTCTACTGGAAGGGAGGGGAGTGAGGAGAGAAGAATCCTATATTGTGTAAGAAAATACAGTACAGGCCTTTGGAGGAAAGTAATTAATTTAGAACTTTATATTACACATTAGCCAGTATCAATTTCAGATAGATTCAATTGATTTGATATACTCATCATTTTCCTGAGAGTCTATAATTGCATTTTTGCTTTCTTTCTTGACTAAATCATTTTCTAGGACACTCATGTAATACAGTCTTTCTTGAAACATAAACTTTACATAATTTGGTAACTCTATATTCAATCTGATTTATAGTTCTCTTTGCTGTTGTCGTTGTTGTTGTTTTGGTTTGTTTTGTTTTGTTTTTTTGGTACCAGAGATCAAACTCAGATCCTTGCACTTGGGATGCAGGTGGCAGAATCACTGAGCTAAATCCCCAACCCCCTATAGTTCTGTTTTTTAATATATTGAGATTTTTTGTGGCTTTGCACATTTGTGGATTCTGAGGTTGATCTCTGAACTCCTGCTAGCCCTTTCTGTTATGTAGGGGCCATGCACTTTGCGGGTTATCCCCACTGCTACTGTTGAGTCCAGATAAGTTTAAGCCAGCAGTTGCAGTCTCTGCTGCAAGTTAGAAATACCTGGAGAGTTTCTAAAATGTACAGATGTCTGAAAACTACTCAGAGGGATGAGGGCTGGTTATGCAGGATTTTTAAGAACTCCACATATGAGTCTAATGCACAGCCATAGTTAATAGCAGCCACCTCAAGGCAATTATTCATTTTAAGTCCCTCTGGCTCAAGAACTCTGCCCTGCATTCTAGTAGCAGCCTTGTCCTGGCCAAAGGGACAGTTTTAAGAATGGACACAGAACCTATTTTAGGCCAGAGAGGAAGTTTTTGTGGACTTGTTGGTAAAATAATTCTTACCCTGAAAAGAAAACCAAAGAATTTTAGAAAAGAAAATCACAAAGTATTTCTATCATTTATATCTATGAATGTTGTCATTAGTTTGGTATAATGCCCAGCATTTCTGTGTCTATTTTGCTACCAAAACATAAAGAAATACAGATTGCAGAAAATTACAGAAGAATGGAGTCAGTTACTAAGTTTTTTCCTACTCTAATAAGAACTTGTCTTTTAGGTACTGTTTATACATATGAAATTAATCAAAAGATGTCCTCCCATAAAATTTTGTGCATTCCAGGATTCTATATCTTTTTTCTTAGCAGTATGTGTTTGCAATACATAATAAGTGTGTTCATCAAGGGAATTGGTATATATACCTATCGCACCTTGATTTCTTTTACTCCTTTCCCCTTTTTTCTCTCATCTCTTTCTACTCCCAAACCCCTTTCCTAATTCCATAAAGTCTATCTCCCTGTTTCCTATCATGTGCCTATTATTTTTCTCTTTATTCGTACTTTGGGTTTCACATATAAGAGAGACCATGCAATATTTAACTTTCTGAGTCTGATTTAATTCACTTAGCATTATGGTTTCAAAGTGTATCCATTTTTCTACACAATTCAAATTATACTTCTTTATGCCTCAGCAGTACTCTGTAGTACTCAATGAATACATTTTTTTAATCCATTCATCTGTCGACAGACATATGGGACACTTCCAAAATTTAGCTATTATGAGTGTGCTGCTATAAACATGGTATGCATGTATCACTGTAATATGGTGTCTTTAACTCTTCAATATTTTAACCATGCATAATACAGTTTATTTAGTCTCTAAGTACTTTATCTTAACCTTACCATAGATTTCTTTTTAAATTTAATTACTAATTAATATATATGCACCTAATTTCATAATTGGTTGTACTTGGTTTTCTCATAAATCATTGGTTTTAATAAAACTTTTTTCTTGAGCATTTGTCACCTGTAAGTCTTTACAACAGTTGCTCACAAAAGAACTCCCCATGTATACTAGAGACCAAACCTGAAAAATGCCACCTTGGAGGTGTTAGAAATAAATGCTTTTATCTTCCACATCAGTCTTCTCACAGCAAGCAACTTGAGTATTATACTTTTATACCTTTGGTAATGTCTTTACAAATCTTCTAAAAATATTGACAAAAAATGCATTGTTGCTTCTTACTTTACTGTTTTCCATGTTTCATTTCAGCCAAATAAAATATAATAGGCAATAGTATTTTATTTTTTTGCTTTTTATATTATGAAAGTCCAAATGTTTCTTTTTTCCTTTTCTTTTTCTTTCTTCTTTTGTGGTATTAGGGATTGAACCAGATTTTCACACTGAGCTACATCCCAGCTGCTTTATTTTTTATTTTTATTTTTGAGAATCCTACTAAGATGTTAAGTTTCCCAGGGCTGGGCTCAAGCTTGGAATCTCCCTACCTCAGCCTCCCAGAGTATTAGGATTACAGGTATGCATCACCATGCCAGCCCCAAATGTTTCTTCCTTTTTGGGGGGGAGGGCTTTAAGTAAAACTTGATTTTTTTCTTTTATTTTAATAAATACAAATAGATATTAATAAATAAAATATAAAAAGCATTCTATGAAAAAATAAAACAAAATTTCATTACAAAATAATTAGAGAATAATAATAGTTAAAATATCATGTATCATGATCTTATAAGAAAGGCCAAAATGATACTGAGTACAAGTCATAGACAAACAAAGACTATCTTACAAAGAAGAAAGAAAAAGGAAAAGAACAAAAATTTTTTGATGAACAAAAAGAAACTCTTCCTATTTCTCTCTTTCTCTTTCTTATTCTCTTTCTCTCTATATATGTCTATCTACAGATACATATATATATATACTGTGTTTCTCATATAAAAGAAACTGCAATATTTAAATTTGTGTGTCTGACTTATTTCACTTAACATTATGTTCTCAAGTTGCATCCATTTGCCTATGAATGTCTCAAGATTATCTTTCTTTGTGGCACCAAAGTACTCCATTATTCCACTGCATATAAATACCACATATTCTTTATCCATTCTTCTGTTGACAGACATACATGCTATTTCCAAGATCTAGTTATTGTAAATTGTGCTGCTATAAACATGGGTATGCATGTATCCCTAAAATATGATGACTTTAACTATTTTGGGAAGATACCTAGAAGGGGAAATCTAGGTCAAATGGAATTTTTAGTTTTAGTTTCTTGAGTAATCTCCACACTGATTTCCATAGTGGTTATAGTAGTTTACATTCCAACCAACAGTGAAGAAGAGTTCCATTTTCCTCATATACTCACCAGCATTTGTTATTATTTGATTTCTTGTTGATAGCCATTCTTTCTGGGGTAAGATGTTATCTCACTGTAGTGTTCATTTGTTTGTTTGGTACTGAGGATCAAACTCAGGACCTTGTGCTTGCAAAGCAGGTGAGGTACCACTGAGCTAAATCCACAGCCCTGCACTGTACTTTTAATGTGCATTTCTTTAATAGCCAGCAATGTCCAACATTTTTTCATATGTTTATTGGCATTTGTACTTCTTCTGAGAAGTGTCTATTCATTTCAGTTGCCTATTTTTTGATTGGGTCTTTATTTTTAGGAGTCTACTTTTTAAAAAAATATCTTATTCTTTTATTGGTACATTTTAAGTATACAATACATTTACATTTATCATTGAGTGCTTGTACCTGTACATGATGTATCTTGGTTCTTATTTTTTCCCCATTACCTGTGCGCCCTTCACCCCCTCCACCCTTCCCTATTTGCATAGATTTTGTTTCTGTCTACTTTTGAGTTTTTTGTATGCTCTAGTTGCTCATCCTCTGACTGAGGAATAGGTGGAACATTTTTTTTTTCATCCTTAAGTTATCTCTTCACTCTGTTGGCTGTTTCCTTTGCTATGCAGAAATTTTTTAATTTGACATGATCCCATTTGTTGATTTTCTGTATTATTTCTTGTGCCATTGGGGTCCTATTCAGAAAGTTCTTGCCTGTGCCAGTGTCAAGAGTCTTACCCATTTCATCTTCCAGCAGATTAAGTGTTTCTGTTTTAACAATTAGATCTTTCATTGATTTTGATTTTAGTTTAGTACACAGTGAGATACAGGTCTAGACTCATTTATTAAAAAGGCGATCTTTCCTCTAGTGTACTTCGTTGGCCTGTTTGTCTTTGGCCTCCTTGCCCTTAAAGTTTGTGCTGAGAAATATGTTTTAATTCTGACAGGTGATTTATTACTTTTCTTAAACAGCTTTCAAGATTCTCTTCTTGAGCTGGGTTTCTGATATTTTAATTATTATGTGTCATAGAGGGTGCATTTGTGCTTGTGCAGGGAAGACGAAGGTGGCCGCGGTCATGTGTGGCACCCAATGTGGAGTTTGCAAACAGAAGAAAACTTTTGCCAAATGCTTTTGTTGATGAAACAAATTGTTTGCAAACAGAAGTGAACCACTAAGGTATCACTGTACATCCAAACAGAGAAAACCAACTGACAGCACCTTGGCTACAATTGTAAAGTCAGAGACAACAAGGGCATCAAATATAAACTGAACACTGACCTAACACCCATTCTTGACCAAAGCAAAGAGTTTATGATGTTTAGTGTAGATAATTAGGCAACTGAGAGATGACCTGTATTATATCAGGCTACTAGTTTCTGCTGGATGTGAGCAGCAATGCAGAACCTCAGGCAGACCATTGGACTAAATTCCATCTCTTTCAGATCTACTCTCTGGATCTACCCACCAATCTGGCCTCCCACCGCAAAGCACAGGCCATGTGAGCTTCCTGGCCTCAGCTTGAGCTTCTCAGGGAACTCAGGAGATCTCTGTCAGCGATCACCTGCTCCAAGCTTGTCTCACCAGTCTCTGGGTTAGGGTCCCACTTCATTCATGGAGTAAAACTCTCCTCCTGGGTGCTGTTCTCATCCTTACTCAGGTCATTTTGGTTGTCACCTTTGCGCCCCTGGGCCACAGGGCCTGAAAGGCTCTGGTGTCACCAGTGGAGAGTGGAGTGGAGCCTTTCTCCTCACCTGCAGGGCACATGAAGGGCCAGTTTCAGTGGCAACTGGGCCCAGATGTTTCTTTTATAAAACTTTCATTAGTTAAAGGTTTTTTTCCAGCAATATGGAGGTATACTTGACAGATAAAATCTATATATTTAAAGTATACCATATGATGTTTATATATGTATAGATAGATTACTTCATTCAAGCTAATTGATATAATCACACCTCACACATATGATTTTGCATGTAGTGAGAACACTTAAGATCAAATCTCTTAACAAATTTTAAATACATTATAAAGCACAATAATAGTCCTCCCTTGTTTTCCATGACTTTAGTTATCTGAGGTCAACTATTTTTAAAATATATTAAGGAAAATTCCATAAATAATTCATATGTTTTAAATTACATCCCTTTCTGATTAGTATGCTGAAACCCTTGTGTCCCCCTGCTCCAACCCTCCTAGGATACGAATCATCCCATTGACAGGCATGTTGGATTATATGCTTATGTACAAGGAGCACTTATTTTATTTAACAGTGGCCATGAAGTGCAAGAGTAGTGATGCAGGCAATTTGGATATGTGAAAGGGAGGCTGCAAAGTAATTATTTTAAGTGAAGAGGTGAAAGAACAATGATATATTTTGCAAGAGATTGACAATATACACGTAATTTTATTATAGAACATTTTTATATTTGTTCTACTTTACTTTTGTTAGTAATCTTTTACTGTGCCTAATTAAATTTTTACCATAAGTCTGTGTATATGTTTAGGGGGAAAAAAGTCTATACAGGACTCAGTACTAGCTTCAAGCATCTACTGGGCAGCATAAAACTTACTCCTATGGAGAAGGGAGAATGAGTGTATTATTCACTATAGCCAACATGCTGTGTGTTAGACCTCCAGAACATTTTCATCCCAAATATACATCCTTTCACCCACCTCTCAGTTTTCTCCCACCAATCTACCATATGATATAACAATTTTGAAGAAATATCCGAACCTTCATGTTCTTAAGCATTATTCACAATAATAAAGATATGGAAAAAAACCTATGTGTCTATCAACAGATGAATGGATAAAGAAATACACAAACATGGCAACATGGAATATTAGTAAATATTTAAAAAAAAGGAAGTTCTGCCATTTTTTTAGTTAAAACTGCAAGACATTATGATAAATGAAATAAACCATACACAGAAAAGAAAAATGTTGCATGATCTGAGAGATCAAACAGGTCAAACTTACAGAAGTCAAAATCAGGAAAGCAGAGTGTAAAATTGTAGTTGCCAAAATAAGTTTCTAAATGTAATGTTAAGGTGAAGTTATATAAAGTATTGCTTCAACCAACAGAGTTATCTAACTTATGCTAACGAGACTGTGTGGGTTACACAAGTGAGCAAAATATATTGAATCTCCATGTCAGGGAAGGAAAGGGGATTATAATTATCTTGTTCTAGTCTATTAGTGCAATATGGAGTTATGAAGTCAGTGTTAAAGACATAGCAGTTCTTTTCTTATGACCAAGCCAAGGCTCCATGGGAACCTATAATGTTTAAATATTTGTTAAACTAGCTAAACAACAAATACACAAACACTGGTGAGCCAAACAAACACCTGGCTGGCTGACAGCATGTACCATTTGGAATTGAACTGTCATTGAGAGTCTCATCTTTGCCCAGCCCCCAGCTCTTGGATAGTATGAATTCTTCCTAAACTACAGTGTTTAATCACCTGTGGCCTGGGTCCACTTTCATGCCCCATTGTTTGTTGGGTGTTACTAGGTATGAGTAGTTATCAAAAATACTTTAAATGTGTACCTCCTATAATTTATTGTCTGCTCTTCAACTTCAGAAATTACACAGATTGGAAGAGTAGGTTAATTTTCTGCTTTAGTATTTTGTATAATTTTTAAACCTGTCCAATAATTTTTAAGGCTGCTTAGGCCTGCTGGTCATTAATAACACCATCATTGCTCCAGCTGATTATGGAGGTATGTTCCAATAAATCTATCTTAAATTGAAAATATTTTAAGTAGAAATGCATTTATTACACCTTACATACCAAGTATCACAGATTGACTTAGTTTACCTTCAATTTACTCAGAACAATTTTATTAGTTTGTAGTTGGGCAAGATTATCTAAGAGCCCCAATTTTTAATTAAATGTTGATTATTCCTTGTTATTTTCTGAATATTATATCCAAAAATGCTATAACTAAGTGTACTATAGAGTATTTCTTACCCTCACAATTGTGTGGATGAGCGGGAGCTGTAACTCACTATGTTGTCTGTCCTCACAAGAAATGATCATTTTGCATACCACTAGTATGCTAAAAGACCAAAATTTGAATTATAGTTTCTACTTAAGGGATATTGCTTTTGCATGAAGTCAAAAAAATCTTAAGTCAAACCATCATAGTTCAGGGAAAACTGTGTTCTCTAATTCTGGGAAGTGAAGATCTACCATGGAGTTTTTCATTATGATAGATATATATGTTTAATCATGGAATATACATACATACTTTTATCATATAACATGGTATGGCATAGATAATTTTGTTTCAGTAATATAAAAGATATGGAAAATATTTGATTCTTCCAGTGTTGTTGGTGAAAGTCTTCTTTCATCATGAAAATTGTATTACCTACCAAATGTCAGAGTAAAATCCAGCATTCTGGAATTGAAAAACATCAGTCAAATGGTTTGTTCAAAATTGTAGACAGTTTAAAGTGTGGCTTGTGATCTTTCTTGGCACCAGATGAGGGAATAGTAGTTACTTTTCTGACAGTTGATAGTGCCACTTATTCTATTACTCTGTGGCCTGGTGCCATTGGTAGACAGGAATGAAAACTATAAACAATTGTGTTCAGAAACAGTGCTTTGGCGGGGTAGAGAGCATGGGTCCCAGATTTTCTGTAGGACAGAATCTCCAGGGCCTCTTCTTATGATGTTTGCAATTTTACAGGAGAAACCTAGTGTTTTGCATCACTGCCTCAGTGTTATAACCAGCTGAGGAGAAAAATCTGTCATTAAATGAAGACTTAGATTTTGCAATGATTTTTCAAATGCTTAATTTCTTTGGCTATACATGCTAAAGGGCATTACATATAGCAGTACAAAGTAATATCTGTGAAATTCTAATTTTATTTTTTAAAACCCCTTAAATAAAAAAATTAGCACCTGCACATCATTAAGGCATTAAATAGGGTGTAAATGTTTACAGTGGTAGGTGTCATTTATCTGCATCTCAAAGTATTTTATTTTATAAGAGCTTTTCTGCAAATACATAGAGGCACATGTGCACACACTATTTGAATATTATTTTATGTATGTTTTAAAAAATTTTAATAAAACCTCTAAACTGAAAATAAAATGTAAGTACTTAGTTTCTGGAGAGATATGCTACAATATCTATGTTGTATTAACTAATCCAGCAACTATCAACTGCAACCCCGCCCCCCCTTCAGGTGTATAAAAAGAGGACTTGACTGTGACAGCTGATAAAAAAGTTCTGCATAATAGTACAGAGAATTGGATCCAGGGAAGGTAGCCAAAGGGACTCATCTACCTCTCCTCCAGCGGAGCCTGTGTGATCCCCAGGAAACCATCACTGCTGGTAGGTGTCTGTTTACAGGGCAGGGCTGATCTCACTCCTCTGTTGAGGGTTTCCTAGATAAGACTCCATCCAAAAAAAAAAAAAAAGACTCCATCCTTCCAAGAACCCAGGATGAAGTGTGACGACACCATTCCTAAGGCAAATTATCATTTATCCTCTGGAGACGGGGAACACACACAACATAGACATCAGAGCCTGGTTGTTTCTTGGAGCATCCTAAAGGCAGAGTGATGAGGGAAGATGGAAAAAGTGGGAGTTTCTGACAAGCCAAGTGGATTCTGTAAAAAGCACCTCAGCTTGAAGCGTTCTGATGAATTTCTCCCCTGAACCCCCTGGAGGTGGTGAAGAGCAGGTTTGGTGCCTGGAGGCTTTGAGGAATAGCAATAAGGAAGACAGAGAGCTCACTGGGGTGGGGGTGGCGTGGCGGGCAAGATTCACAGCACAGTTATGCATCTGGCTGCTGTCTGGGAAGAGCTACAGTCCACCTCAGATAACATCTGACACTTGGCTGCCTGCTGTAGTCGTGGCTGATATGAATGTATTATATCAATGCATACCCTGAATAGATGGGACCTGGAAAGGGCAGACCAAGAGTGGGAGCTCTTAAGACTAATCTCATGAATTGAAAGTGGTCCAAAAGCTACAGGATCATTCCTGTGTTGGGAAAAGGCACTATAAAGTTAGAAACATGAAGCAGATTCCTATTTTATCCAATATTAAATTTGCAATAAGCTATCTATCCACGCAGAAAATCTGCTATGTATAATTTAAAGCAGAAATGTAAAAGCCTGTGATGCTCTATACTTTTATCCTTTAATACATGTTACATATCTCTTAAATAAGTATACAATTTAATTAGGGTAACCCTAACTATTTCAATGGATAATTCCTGAAATCTTAGGGGCTTAGCTCACTGGAAGCTTATTTTTTGTTCACATGATCCGTGGCAGGATTTTCTCAAGTGATTATTAGGGTACCTGGTCCATAAAATAGAAATTTGGCATCTTAACCTCATGGGTTACAAATTAGGTAGCTATATTCCATGGCATTAAACAGAAGGAAAGAATAAAGCTGAGGAACATAGGAGATTTGTGTGGGCTAGGCCAGATGGCCAGCACTGCTTGTGCTCACATTCTGTTGACCTTTGTCTTGGTCACACCCGGCTGCGAGGGCATTTGTCAAAGGCACTATACCTCTGTGACAAACATAAAAAGGAAACCACTTTGGTGACAATCTCACTAACTAAAAACTAGTAAGCAATGTATCTGTGTTTGCTTTTAAAATAACCATATTCTATTTTATAACTGCCCCATAATTTTTATGAGCTTATCTCTATTGGTGGTCATGTGCATGCTTTCCAGCATTTTTTGTTCTTCAAATATTACTATAAATATCCTGAGCTGAAATTTAGGCACATGTGTAAGCCACTAAGATTTTATTCCTAGGGGTAAAATTGCCAGGTAAAAGGGGAGGAGATCATTGTTGTCTTCAAAAACATTTACGTGAATTGTACACTTACCAATAGTTCGTGAGATTGTCTAATTCTCACCCACTAAACTCTGCCAATCCTGCAAATTAACAACACTTCTCATTAATTTTATCGGGGAAATAGTGTTTCATTGTTATTTTAATTTTATTTCTTCCATTTAATAAATGAATGCTTTTATTTATTTGTATATGTTAATTGCAATTGTCCTTCAGTGTTGATGTGGATGTCCATTAGGGCTAGTTTTTCCTAGTACAGAAGAAGGCACTAGATCTGTGTTCTTCCACTTAGCCATCTCTGTGACTTGCAACAAGTTTTCACTTTAAATTATTTGTACTATGTTTATCATTTGGAAAATTTGAAAAGATCTCTAAGTTCATATAATTCTATTAATATCTACAAAAGAAAATTTTGCAAGTAATAAAACTAAGATAGGAACATGTTATCACCAAGTCTTTAGTGAAGGAAAAAGAAATAAGTACTCCAAGTAATATCAGAGGCAGTCAATGCATTTAAGAGGTAGTATGATTTCCAGAGCACTGTTCAGCATAATACCTAATAATAAAGCAAAAACATATAATATTACACAGTATTTCCTCCTCCTCCTCCTCCCCTTCTTCTTCTTTTTCTTCTTCTTCCCCTCCTCCTCCTCCTTCTCCTCCTCCTCCTCCTCCTTCTCCTCCTCCTCCTTCTCCTCCTCCTCCTCCTTCTCCTCCTCCTCCTCCTCCTTCTTGTTCTTCTTTCTCTTCTCCTCCTCCTCCTCCACCTTTTCTTCCTCATTCACTGTCTTTTCTTTTTGAGGCAGGATCTTATTATGTAGGCCAGCCTGGCATCAAACTTGCAGAGATACTCCTACCTCAGTTTCTCAAGTCCTAGGATTACAAGTATGTGCCACCACATCTGGTGATCAGTATTTCTAACTGTTACACTTCACTTCAGCCTTTCCATCCACTTAGGAAGTTCAGAATGTGAAGTAATTCCAAGGTTTAAAATGGAGAGCAGTGATAGTAACACAAAACAGAACTGATTCTAAATACAGCTTTCTTTTTGCACTATTTTTGAATTAATAAGAGATGGGACCTTACCTCTGTGTTCATCTCTCATTTTTATGACAACATTCAGGGCAGATAGTGAGTGTTTAGTACTCAAAAAAATTAATGTGTGAAAAAATAAATAAGTGAATAAAGGAAGGATAAATAACACTCTTTTGCCAATAGGCATGAATTGCTATTAATTTCTTAATACAGAGGAGCAGAGCTGCCCCCAGCACAGAGGAGGTGAAATTTTCAGGCTGGCATACCACCACCCTCAGCTCTGAGGAGGTCAGTGGTGCAGGTGCCAGCAGCACACATCCCTCCCCTCCCTGTTGAAATGAGAAGACAGATAAACAAGTCTTAAAAAAGACTTCTAGATCACCTAAAGCAAATCCAAAAGGAAACGAAATGGAACACTATGATACTCAACCACCTGGACTCCCTGAACTGGCAACAAAAGAGAATTAGGAAAAAATGAAATCAGAAATAATTTCTCAGGTAACAGCAGAGATTGTGCCCATAGTGCAAGACATGATTAATAAATCTAAAGAGGACACAGATTAAAAAAATAGAGGAAAAAAATAGAGGAGCTGAGGAACATGATGGAATCCTAACATAGAAAACAAATGGAATCCATAAAACAGATGCAAACAAATTTCCAGGAGACTAAAAACTCTGTTGAAAGATTATGCAGCAGAATGAGCCAATGTGAGACAGAATTGAAGGTATAGACGGTAAGATTACAATTAGTGACCAGGAAAGGAAACATTTTTTTAAAATAGTAAAGGACCAAGAGATATCAATCCAGCAGCTGCTAGACAATGCAAACAAAATTAACAGACTTATCAGAGTCAATGAAGAAACAGGAGATAGGGTTAGAGATTTAGCTCAGTGTTTCCAATGCCTGCCTTGCAAATGCAAGGTCCCGAGTTCAATCCCTGCTACCAAAAAAAAAAAAAAAGAGAAAAAAAAAAGAAAGAAAGAAAAAGAAAGAAAAGAAAAAAAGTAGGAGAGAGTGCAGATTATATTTAAAAAAAAAACTGTTCACAGAAGTGATGGCAGAAAAATTCCCATGCAGGGAAACAAACTTGACATAGAGATGAGTGAGTCATATAGGACTCCAACTAGCCTTGATCAAAAAAGAAATCTACACGTAAGCATATAATTGTTAAGATACCAGAAACCCAACAGAAGAACAAAGTTCTATAAGCAGTTAGAGAAAAGAAATGAAACACATACAAAGGGAAGGCCATCAGAATCACAGCAGACTTCTCCTGGCAAACCTTCCAGGCAAGAAGAGTTTGGGGTGATGTATTCCAAGGGCTAAAGGAAAACAACCTCCAACCCAGATTGATGTACCCTGCAAAACTATCTTTCAAAATGGATGGAGAAATAAGATACTTTCATGATAAAGAGAACCTTAGGAACTTCATGAATACCAAGCCAGCATTGCAAAAAATTTTAGACAATATCCTAGGAAAAGACAATGAGGATCACAACCCCAGGAAGACCAGCAAAATGAATCCATTGGGTACAACAAGAAATTAAATGCAAAGTGGAAGAATCCAACAAAAAGAAAAAGTCATGACAATGATAAGACAATACGTATCAATTATAACCATCAATGTTAATGGTCTCAACTCATGAATCAAAAGAAATAGACTGGCAGAATGGGTCAAAAAGCAAGATCTGACAATATGCTGCATACAAGAAACACAATCAATTCAAAAAGAAACTCATAGGCTGAAAGTGAAAGGGTGGAAAACAATGCTCCATGAAACAAGAACCTGAAAAAAAGCAGTAGTAGCTATCCTCTTTGCAGATCAAGTAGATTTCAAGCCAACACTGATTGAGAGAGACAAAGAAGGACAATACATTCTTATAAAGGGAACAATCCATGAAGAAGACATAACAATCATAAATATCTATGTACCAAACACTAGTGCACCCAACTATGTAAAAAAAAATACTAATGCACATGAAAAATCAAATAAGCATAATACAATAGTAGTGGGGGACCTCAATACCCCACTGTCACAAAAAGATAGATCAACTAGACAAAAAACAAGCAATTAAGTCTAGAACTCAATAAAGCTCTTGAACAAATGAGTTTAACAGATGTTTACAGAGTGTTCCATCCCACAAAATCAGAATACACATTCTTTTCAGCTACACACAGGTTGTTCTCCAAAATAGACCATATACTCTCTCATAGAATACATTCAAGTAAGTGCAAAGGAATTGAAGTTATCCCTTGTATATTATGAGACCATAGTGCTATGAAATTGGAGATCAATACCAAAAGAAACTGCAAAAATGTCATAAACACATGGAAATTGAACAACACACTTCTGAATAACCAATGGGTCTTGGAGGAAATTATAGAAGAAATCAGACAGTTGCTTCAATTAAAAGACAATGAAAATACAACCTATCAGAATCTATGGGACATAATGAAAGCAGTCTTATGAGGGAAATTCAGAGCAGAGAATATACATATTAGGAATACACAGCGAGCCCAATGAAACAAACTGATGCTGAACCTCAAGCTTCTAGAAAAAGAAGAGCAGGACAAAAACAAAGCTCATACAAGGGAGGAAATTATAAAGATTAGAGCAGAAATCAATGAAACGGAGACTAAGAGAATGTCACAAAAGATCAATGGAGCCAAGAGTTCATTCTTTGAAAGAATAAACACAATTGACAAATCCTTAGCCAACTTTATCAGAAAAAGGAAAGAGAAGGCCCAAATCCATGAAATTAGGAATGAAAAGGGTGAAATTATAACAGACCCAGCAGAAATCTAGAAGATCATCAATACCTACTTTGAGAACCTATTCGCCAATAAAATGGAAAACACAGAAGAATTGGACAGATTCGTAGATATATACGAAATACCAAAGTTGAACAAAGAAGACCTAAATATTATAAACAACCCAATATCAATCAATGAAATTGAAAATGCAATTAAAAACTTACCAAATAAGAAAAGCCCAGGTCCTGATGGGTTCCCCACTGAATTCTACAAGACATTTAGAGAAAAACTACTGCCACTACTATTTAAACTCTTCAGTGAAATTGAAAGGGAAGCAATACTCCTGAATTCATTCCTGGAAGCAAGCATCACCTTGATCCCCAAAGCAGAGAAAGACCCAACTGAAAAAGAGAACTATAGGCCAACCTCACTAATGAACACAGATGCAAAAATCCTTAATAAGGCACTTGCAAACAGAATGCAGAAGATCATCAAAAAGATCATACACCCTGACCAAGTGGAATTCTACCCAGGGATGTAAGGATGGTTTACCATACTCAAGTCAATCAATGTAATACACTATATCAATAGAGCCAAGGACAAAAATCATATGATCATCTCAATAGTGGCAGAAAAAGCATTCCACAAAATCCAACACTCATTTATGATAAAAATACTACAAAAATTGGAATAGACGGTCTCTAACTCAATCTGATAAAAGCCATTTATGAAAAAGCAATAGCCAATATCACACTAAATGGTCAAAAATTGAAATCCTTCACACTAAAATCAGGAACAAGACAAGGATGTCCACTATCACCACTCTTGTTCAATATAGTTTTGGAAACATTAGCCATGACAATTAGACAAGAGAAAGAAATAAAAGGAAATAAGATAGGAAATAAAGAAGTCAAATTGTCATTATTTGCAGATGACATGATACTCTATATAGAAGACCCCAAGATCTCCACCAAAAGTCTTCTAGACTTAATAACCAAATTCACTAAAGTAGCTGCATACAAAGCCAACACACAAAAGTCAATAGCTTTCCTCTGCATGAACAACAGACACTTAGAGAGAAATAGGGCAAGCAATTCCTTTCACAATAGCATCGAAAACCTAAAAAACCTAGGACTCAACCTAACAAAAGAACTCAAGACTTCTTCTCTGAAAACTATAGCACTCTGAAAAGAGATTGAAGATGATATCAGAAAATGGAAAGACATCCCCTGCTCCTGGTTAGGAAGGATTAATATAATGAAAATGGCCATACTTCCAAAACTGCTATATAGATTTAATGCAATTCCAATTGAGATCCCAGCAGCATACTTCATAGACCTCGAGAAAACTATCCAAAAATTCATTTGAAATAAGAGACCCAGGATAGCAAAAGCAATTCTAGGTAAAAGAGACATGGCAAAGGGTATTATAACACCCAACTTGAAACTATACTACAAAGCTACTGCAATAAAAACAGCATGTTACTGGCAAAGAAACAGACCTGAGGACCGGTGGAACAGATTAGAAGATGCAGAAACAACTCCAGACACACTCAGCCACTTCATCTTCGAAAAAGGATCCAAACACCCTCACTGGAGGAAAGATAGCCTCTTTAATAAACAGTGCTGGAGAAACTGGTTTTCAACTTTCCAAACATTAAAACTAGACCTATATCTCTCACCATGCACTAAACTAAAATCAAAATGGATTAAAGATCTAAATATTAAAACAGAAACGCTGTACCAGCTAGAACAGAGGTTCGGTAGAACTCTTGAAGACATTGGTGTAGGAAAAGGTTTTATGAACAAAACCTCAGTTGCCTGTGAACTAGCACAATCAAATGGCATCTCTTTTTACTAAAAAGCTTCTGCACAGCAAGACTAACCACCAACAGTGTGAAGAGACAACCCAAAATGTGGGAAAAAAATCTTCAACTGCTGTTCCTCAGACAAAGGTCTACTATCTCGAATCTATAAAGAACTTTAAAAGATCAGACCTCCCAAATTTAAAGACCCAATCCAAAAATGGGCATCTGAAATGAACAGACATTTCTCAGACAAAGAAGTAGAAATAACAAATAAACATAAGAAAAATGTTCGACATAGCTGGTCATTAGAAAGATCCAAATGAAAACAAGGCTGAGATTCCACCTCACCCCAGAAAGAATGGCTGCTATCATGAAATCAACCAATAACAAATGCTGGCGGGGCTGTGGGGAAAGAGGAACACTGCTCCACTGCTGGTGTTAGTGTAGATTGGTGCAAGTACTGTGGAAATCAGTATGGAGATACCTCAAAGAACTAGGACTGGAAGTCCCATTTGACCCAGCTACTCCCCTGCTGGGTATCTTCCCCAAAGAATTAAAAGAATCACACCACAGTGATATATGTGCACCCATGTTCATAGCAGCACAATTTGTAATAGCTAAAACTTGGAAACAGCTTGATTGCCCATCAACTGGAGGCTAGATAAAGAAAATGTGTTTTTTTTATAAAATGGAGTACTATTCAGCCATAAAAAAGAGAGATTAGAGACATTTCTACCTAAATGGATCCACATTGAGGTGATACTCTTAAGTGAAATAAACAGAACACATATGTATTGGTAGTTTCTTTAGTGTGAGAAATAGTTTCTTTAGTGTGAGAAACTGAAAGTATAAATAAGGACTAAAAGTTATAATAGATAATGTGAAATAGGAAGAAAAAGGGCAATGTGGAAGGGGAAGTGGGAGGGGTAGGGGAAAGTAAAGAAGTGAATGGAATTAATATGAGAAAGTGAAAACATGGAAACAAAGTCTTTGTAAATAGGGAGGAATGCAGGGGTTGAAGGGAGAGCAGGGGAAGGGGGAAAATAAGAACCAAGAGAGATTATGTTAAGGTTCTAATTTCCAATGATGAATGTCATTATATTGTATACCTAAAATGTACCAATAAAATTAATTTTTTAAAATTTATTTTTTTGCTGAAATTCTTTTATCGGTACATTTTAGAAGGGAAAGGAAAATTAAATAATTTCTTAATACATTTTAAATTATAAAACATTTCCACATGAAATCAAATTGTACATATTGAAACTAATATCATCTTGAAATTATGTTTGATGTTGATTACCTCTGAAATTGTTATAAAGACTAGTGCTTCATAACAAGTTTTAAGTATCAAACATGTAGTTTGCACAGTTGCTTTAATGTTTTCCTCCCTCTATAATATGTTAAAAGCTAATGAATTCAGTGGCCTTTTGGAATTCCTGAAAACAGCCTTTTGTTAGATTGTACTAAGGCCACAAGCATCTGAAGTGAGCACCATCAGGTCAACTTACAGAGTTCTTTGACCTCAAGACAGACTTGGGCATTGTGTAGCTAGAAGAACACACCTTCTATAAAAGAGCAATTAGCAAACAACATTCTTCTCCCTCTCATGAACACAACATTCCCAGATGGTTTTTCAATGGTTGGGAACTGGTTGGTTGTTAAACGAACTAAAACTGCCACCTTGTACCTGAAAAACACATCTCCCGTGAAGTCCATGGGCAAGTTCTCACTAACTGACTCACAGAAGTCAGGGAGTTGACACCACACGATAGCTGCTCAATTAGTAAAGGTAGAGAAAGATTCGCAAATGCTTGAGATGTTGAAATTGTGTTAGTTCTGACTCTCATTACCCTTGTCTGGAGACCATCCAGCCTCTCAAGGCTGAAACCACCTCTGCATTCTCTCTCCCTGACAGTGTAGCTTCCCTGAGCATGAAGATGAGGAAGAAAAGGCAGAACTGATAACAAGCAAATAATTTTAGATGTCATTTTGGAATATATCTTTAAGGAGTTCACTTCGACCACTATAAACACTAAGTCAGCATCATAGTTTGCTGTAGTTAGACTACTAATTATCTTGTTTCAGTTTTTGTTCCCCTATAGTTTTTTGTTTTGCCATTCTGTGGCCAGAATGCTCCATTTAAACAAAGCCACGTGCTACCATTTCCTTTGCTTTTTAGGGTCTTTATAAGATCTGAACCCTGACTATCTCACTGACTTTGTTTTGTGACCTCTTACCAATTTTCTATTTTAATTTCTTTTACTTTTATTAAGGGTATAGGGTTTTTTTGTCATTTCTCCATGTTAGTCATTTTCTTGAAGTCCTCTTCCTTGCTTTAGAATATCTTCAAATGGAGATTCTAGACATAGTTTTCCCCTATGTAGAAACATGTGTTTCTATTCCTGCCTGTACAATTATTGTAACTGCATGACTTCCACAGGAAAGATATCATCACAGATCCCAATACCAATAGTTTCTATTTAATTTAACCTTATATTTTTCAGTAGAGCAAGTAGAGAAGAGTGTTAGACAAGGAATTCTCAGGCTCCAGGCTCAGAATCACATGCATTTGGGTTGGAAGAGGAAAAGCCCAACTGGCTGAACTTCAAGGGTTAAAAACACTAAAATCAAAATGGACTCTTTTGGTAGAGGACTAATATCTAGAACATATAAAGAACTCACCACATAAAAAAAAGATTGAATCAAAAATGAGCAAATTAACTGAGTAAATACTTCACAAACTACCAATAAGCACATGAAAAAATGTTCATCATTTTTATCCATGAGGAAGATGGAAATAAAACAACTTTGAAATTCATCTTACACTACTAAGAATGGTGATCATCAAGAACACAAAAAGAGGTTGATGAAGTTTAAGAAAAAACTAGCTCTTATACATTTTCGGTGAAAATGTAAACTAGTACAACTACTATGGAAATCAGTATGGAGATACTCAAAAAACTGGAAATAGAACTTCCAACTAATGTCTCAAATTTATCCTTCTTTTTAGTCAAGTAGTATTCCATTATGTACAGATACCACATTTTCTATATCTATTTGTCTGTGGATGAACATATAGGCTACTTCCAAGATTTAGCTATTGTGAATTATGAATGAATACATCTTGAAAACATAAGATTAAATGAAATAAATTAGACACCTAAGCTTAAATACCATATGGTTTTTCTCATTAGAGTAATTCAAATTAAAAATAAAGAGCAAAATAAAAGGTTGACAAAAGAAAAGAGGGAGACAGAGCTTTTGCAAATGAGAGGGGGCTGTGAGACCAAGGTTGGGGGAATGGGAAAGGGAAGCAGAAGTAAAAAAGATTTAAAATGTGTCATGTACTTGTACTACCTGCAATTAATGTAACCATTGAATGTCACAAACATAAACTAAAAATATCATAATAATAATAATAAAAAATGGGGAAAGGAAATCTAGAAATAGAAGGAGGGAGGATGGTGGGGAGGAAGATGAATAAAAAGAATCAAGATATGTTAAGTACAAATACTAATAATTTTTAAATTTTCTCCTGTTTAAGAAAAAAATAGAACTTCCATTTGACGTGGCTATGCTTCACCTGGGCATCGTCCCCCAAAGGTTATACATCATAATCTAGTGACACATCCATACCAACATTTATCGCAATACAACCCACAATTAGTTAAGTTCTGCAAACAGCCTAGATGCCCATTAACAGGCAAATGGATAAACAAAATTTTATGTATATTGCCATAAAGAAGAATAAAATATATCTCAGGACCATAATGTCAAGTGAAATAAGTCAGACACAGAAAGTTAAATATTGCAGGGCTTCTCTTGAAGAGAGAAACGCAAAATATAAACTAATGAAAGAGAGAAGATAGGAAGCAGGGGTGCACACTGTCTACAGTAGGGAAAGACAATCAGAAAAAGGGTAGAGGAGGGAGGTTAGGGTGGTGGGTTCCAGGGATCAAAAATGGTAGAGAAATATGTATAAAACAAATGTAACTATTATGTATTGCAAACTTACACTGATTTAAAAGTATATATATCAAAGCCAACTTTACTGAGGGTGAAACACTCACTTTTGTGGGGACTGTTAAGATCTTCACCAATTATCACTTCAGGACTGAGTGGAATGGAAGGAAGAACCAACCTTTTTTATCATATTAAGTCCTCTCTGTAATAAGCCACTCCAAGAAAACATGAAACATGAAGTCTATTATTTTCATAGGCTTTTAAAAAATGCTAAAGTATTTTTTTTATTGCCATGTAAAAAATTATCACCAACAGTGATTTAAAACACTTTATTATTTACTCTATGGTTCTGTAGGTCAGAATCTGAATGGATTGATTGAGTTCTCTGCTCAGGGTCTCAGAAGCTCAAAAGCAAGGTTTGGCCTGGCCATGGGGAGAGTTTCTTCCTTCTCACTCAGGAGTCGGCAGAGTCCAACACTTGTGGTCAAAGCTCTGAGGCCCTACATTTTCTTGCTGGCTGTCAGCTGAGGGTTGCTCTTGGCTCCTCAATGCTGCCTATTCTCCTCTTTACCTGCCGACCTCCTCAGCTCAGCAGCAGCGCACTGAGTCTTGTCTGTCTGTGCTTTCAAACTCTCAGACTCATTCCTCAACCAGCTGCCTAGAAAAATTCTTTTGCTAAGGCTCACGTGGCTACATTTGGCTCACCTAGATTAGTCCTACTTTAAAACCAACATTTTCCCAGATTCCTGGAATGAGGGAGGCATATTTTTGAGGGATCCTTTCAGAAATTCTCCCTTTGCAATTAATTCAGGCATTCACTAACACAGCCCAAGAGATATTTCCTCAAAATCACTGTTTATACTTAAATGTAAAATTTCTACCAATATGAAAATGACATTGCTCAAAATATACTCATTTGGATTCCAGTTTTCAGCCCTTTCTAGAAGGGATCACCATTCCCAACTGACACCTCAGACAATATCATAGTTCCTTGCTGTGGCACAGTAGCTCTATATAAAAGATTTCTCAGTTTTTATTCAGAAATTTTGTTCTCCTACTAATGTGGCAAATACTTAATCATTGTTTGATGATAATTTACATCTCTCCCCTCCATGAGTGGCTTCTATATTTTCCTCCATCAAGATTTCGCCTTTGTTCTATTCTTACCAAGCCCTCTCCATGTCCCTTTTTATCTCAGCACTTGGAGCTAAGGTTTACAATTCTGCCTTTCCCTCTAATCATGAATTTGGATCCCCTAAAGGCAGACCCATGGCACTGTGTTGAGTCCCTAGAATGTAATAGATGGTTAATATATACTTTCTAAGCTAACAAGTTAAAACAGGATTAGAACAGAATCTGGCAAGTTGATTTTATGGTTAACATATTAATATTTTGTATAGTAATAACTTGCCCTTTCAGGGTACTATGTTTACTTTTATTCTTATGTCATCCCACTGAGATAAGCTGGTACTATAGACATTTGACAGAGGAAGAAAAAATATTATAACTAAATAGTCCCAATTCAAGAAGAATCAGCACTTTATCTTTAGCTGGAACTTAGTATGACAGAGCAGCAAGGAAATAAGTTTTAGTGTCCAGTGAGAGTGGACTGTTAGCACGTGTGTGAACTTATAAAGTACATTAAAGTTTTTGAAGATTTTTTTCATTTGTAAAATGGAGATATAATACACTTCAGATGATTATGAAATATTCCACGAATCCATCCATTCATATATTACTAAATAGCATATTTAGTTTATGTTTGATTACTTCATGTTTTACTTCTGCTTTTGTTTGTAAGGCCAATAAAGTAAAATAGCAGTCATTAGTACCCTTTGCACATACTTTTTAAGCTATTTTCTCTTTCCCTCATATTACAACTACTACCATTTACTGCAAAAAGAGGGCTTACATTGTCTCAAATCTATCTAAAATGAAAGAATAGAAATCTTGCAAAGTCATTTTCACTAAAATGCTAGGACACAGTAACAATAACAACAGCTTCAGTTGACCAAGTACTGTATACCTCTTACAATTTTATACATTGCCTACATTAGCACCAAATTTTCAAGTTAGAGATTATAATTTGAAGTTTTTGAAAAAGAAATCAAGGCACAAGTGTTTAGTAAGTTGTGTAAAATTTTATTGCACTTAATAAAACATCTAGTATTCAAAGCCAGCTGGAACTCTATATGAAGCTTTCTCCACTATCAGAAGTTTCTTCCTCTCAGGAAGGACATTTAATTGACTGGCCTATGGGTTTGAATGGTGATAGTCTTAGCTGGTGAAGTCTTCTAAAACCTTCTAACATCTCATTATGTCTTAGTCCATTTTATGTTACTATAGCAAAGTGTCAAGATTGAGGACTTTATATAAAGAAAACAGGTTTATTCAGCGCACAATTAGGGAAGCTGACAGTCTAAGATTAGGTGGCTTCCTCTGCTTAGCCTCTAGTGAGAGCCTTCTGGATATCAGCATGGCATGGTGAGTAGCATCACAACATGGCAGATGGCATCACATAGTGGAAATATGTGACAGCAATGAGCAGTACATACAGATGAAAGATTCAGGGGAGGTACCAGGATTGCTTAGACCAATGATGGTGAACCTTTTAGAGCTTTCAGTGATAACAAACCACCCACTGTGACACACGTGCCATAGGTTTGCCAGCACTGGTTTATACCCACCCACTTGCATGAGTACTAATCTAGTCCCATGACAGCTAGATCTCCACCAGACAGCATTAGTCTCTTCCAAGGATGGTGCTTCCCATGACCTAAACATTTTCACCAGGTACCACTTTTTAAAGGTAGGTTCCATTACCTCCTCACATTACCACACTGGGGATCATGCTGCCCAAATATGAGCAAACCACTTCCAAACCATAGCACAGCAAGTAAGCAACTTTCAGAAGCCAAGTCTCTTCATGGTCCCCAGACCCTGTGTATTATAATAGGGTCCCCATTTTTCCCAAGTCATCTCAGGGTTGCAGAGATTCTTAGCTCCTATGGAAATCTGTCAGATGGCTCTGAGGAGGACTTGGTAGGGGTTTCCTCATGACCTGTAGGGGCAATCTTTGATTTGAATTAAGGGAGAATAAGCGAAGTCCTCAGAAAGAATTTTATTCTAAGGCAAAGGGAAGACAGTAAAAATTCAAGTGAATTAAAATATCTTGATGTCTAGTTTGAAATACTGTTTAGTGAGCCAAGATAGGGATCAAAGAGTTCAGCTGAGTTCAATAAAGGAGAGCTGGGTTAGATGTTCTTGAGAAAAGAGTGGTTAAATGGGTGTCAGGAGCCATTTTACATAATTCTGGGGAAGAGATCACTTCACAATTAGATTATGGTTAGGGCTATCTGAGGGAGGCCTTAATGGTCCCATGATGCTGTGATGCTCAAGGGCAAGATTACATCAGCTGAAGACATACTGTTCCAGTAGTAATACAAAAAGAGGACAGTTTTCACCTGGGAAGGGACAAATTCCTTCTCAGCTTAATTCATCCCACCTATTGTTGTTTTGCTTATCTCATCGTCCTAATCAACTTAAAATCCTCATCAACCTAAGATCCTCACCATCATAGAATTACTGCTACCCTCTGAGACATCTGATACTTCCTCTGATTATAAGATCCTTGTCAATTTAGGATTATCACCATCCTCTGAGTCATCTGATGCTCCTTATGAACCCAATAAATAGTGGCAAGCTCAGAGTGTCTTTGTCTTTGCCCACTCTGAGGCACTGACCTCCTGGCCCTCCATATACTTTGAAATTATGCAAGTCTCTATTGTCTTTGTTTCTTCAGCCCTCACCATCCCCCTTTCAGTGGAAGGATTGATAGACCTCCAATAAATTGGGGAGATGAGAGAAGACAATGACATATGTTCTGTCTGCATCTGTGTTTCGAACTCTGCTAGTAGGAGCACAATGTTTACAGGATAGGGCAATATTTTATATGAAAAGCTTAATGAACATTTTAAATGAGCAACATTAAAGCCAGTATTGACAGTGAGAACTCGATCTCAGTTCTGAACATGTTTTAGTAGTTCTTGTTCAGGGGTCTTGTGGATTCTTGGGATTAGAAAGGCCATCAAAGGAAACCGGGCAACAAGAAGCTTCCTTATTTGAAAAAGTCATTCTACATCCAACATTTTTCCTTCTAGCTTAGGTAAAGTACACATTTAGAACATAAATATTGGTTTTAAAATGCACACTTTGTATTTATGGAACTGTACAGAATGTAGCAAGAATGAGTAACTGAAGAAAATGTTATGACAACATTTTCCCATGATGAATAAAAATGACACTCAAAGGACTATTCCAAAGGGTGTGTTAGAGTGTGTGTGTTCATTTGACATGTTCCTCTTAGGATAAACAGGTCATTGGATGTTAGAAAGTCTTCACTCCTTATTTGGTGTTTTTCTTAACCAAAGAATGTAGTGAATACTGAGTATCTGGTTTTCGTAAATGTCTTTCCTATATTATAACAACTATGTTGCTGGTTTGTTCATGGTCTTCTTTTTCACTATAAAAAAGAAGATATTATGTCTTTTCATTTCAATAGTAGATAATATCATTAGTTAAGCTATACTTATCCATTCCATTTAGATAAAATTAAGCCTAAAATAAGTGGGAGACAAAATGAAAGTCATTTCTCTAGAGGAAAGTACTTTTTGAATCTGGTTTCTTTAGAGTGCATGTATGATTCAATCAAATTTATACTTGTCTTTCAATTCCTATACCTTACTGGGCAGCCACTGAAGGCCCTGGAAGGGCACAACTGGGTCAGAGGGGCACAACTGGGTCAGAGAAGCACATGCTAGAAAGATGCAAGATACTCTTCAGGCTTAGCACATGTCACTAGACTTTCCAGAGAAAGAAGAAGATGACAAATGGTCATTGAAATAATGGCCTTAAATTAAGAGAAAGTGCTTTCAAATACTTATAAAAAATAAATTTTAAATATGTGTTTTGACGAGTATTCTGCTTTCCTTTCAAAGTGAGACACCTGTAAAGAGAATTGATAACTTAATTTACTTTTATATTAATTTACTACTTCACAGTCAAAATAGAGTCAGCGTCTGTTTTATGCTAAGTAATAGAGAATGATTTGTTATTTGGGCAAAGAGATGTGAAGCAAATAATATATGATGACCATAAATGTGTCACTTGCTGTAGCTTGACAAAAGAACTGGTTTCTGCTTGCTTACTGAGCAAATGAGCTAGAATTATATGCTGTAAGAAATATTTCAGGTCCTACTTAA
Source organism: Heterocephalus glaber (assembly GCF_053883595.1). NCBI lineage: Eukaryota > Metazoa > Chordata > Mammalia > Rodentia > Bathyergidae > Heterocephalus > Heterocephalus glaber. Next base: position 1,468,121 of record NW_028258377.1, read on the forward strand.
ATCAAACTAATACAATGAGAAAGAATATCATTAATTTCACTTACATTCTGGTTTGAAGCTTAGATTACATATTGAACTTGGAGAACTTTTGACTTGTTCATTGATAGTGATGAATTTGAACTCAATTGTCATTGGAAATTTCATCCAGTAAATTAAACTGATTTGACTGTATTGGAGCAGTTTCTTTCCCTTATTTCATTTCTTTGTTTAAGCTGTTGATCAATGAATGGTAAACTGTATGTTGAGATAAAAGATAAAACATAATGACTTAGAGTGCAACTATAAATTAGAAGGAAAATGTAAAGTTTGCCTTATAGAACAATTTAGCTAGATTAAACATTTATAGACACAAACATAATTCCAATTATCTTCTCCAGGTGTAATTGCTGTGCACTGAATTTCTGCTTGATTGACTAATCACCCTGCCACACCATGAAGAATATTCAGTCACATTAGGGAATACTATGGATCTTCAGTAAGACAAACTATTTAGAAATGAGACAGTCAAACAATATCCATGATGCAGAATTTCTGAATCCAGAAATATGAAACCTATCTTTGTTAAGATTTTCAGTTCCTAAATTTGATTTGGGTATTTTGATCTAGAACTTGACAACCTTCATTTCTCTCACAAAAAGGTTAGTATATCCAAAGAAAGTATATTTTAAAAATCTGAAATATTTCTCCCAATTTATTTTTAACTCAACTCTTGGTCATATTCCAACCAGTAACTTGTTAGAACTTCATATGATGTAAATATAAAATACTGCATTCTGCTGTATTTTTAGCTAGGTAACTTTAGCTTGAAATTTTATCTCCGATTTTAAATGAAAGGATCACTTAGAAAAAGAAAGACCCATATGCACATGAAAGCTATCATCTAAAAATAGTTTCTAAATATGAAGCAAAGAAAGATTGTAGTCTTCCTTATAATTAGAGATCTGCCAGAATGTTGATGTGAAGGCATAAGACACAGTTTTGAAAAGAGGAGAGAAAAAAATACTCCTGAGAAAGAAAGGTGTAAAATACTGCTTTTTCAGGATTTTTAAAAAATTAAATATTCCTAGGTAGATCTTCATTTTTATCTTTTTAAAAAATTCTAATCTGAAACCACAGACACGTGCAGGTATACATGCGCGCGCGCGCGCGCACACACACACACACACAAACACACACACAGAGCCTGAGAAATTAAGGCAGGATAATATTTACAAATGTGAGATATATGGTTCCCAGCAGATTATGAAAAAATAAACATGCAGAGAGCTTGGTATAAAATTGTAAACTGAACAAAAAAATCACCATGATATTATGATTGATAGTGGCAATTTTATTCTGTCAAATATATCTTTGTTAGAGAGCGTCTACACAATTAACATAGCAGTTGTTACATGGTATTAAACAAGCAGTTATTTATTTGTAGACTAGTCCTTTTTATTCCAAGGGGACTGCAAATGATGATAAATTCTCAACTTTCAGTTTTCTGAGAAATGTGTGTTTTGTGAAATGCAAGAATTCACTTTAATGTCTATCATATCAGCTAGTATTTAAAAATATCTCTCAAACGACTTAAAATGAAAAAACAAAAAAAAACCTTTTTGCTGGCAAATTTTTCCATAAGTCATAAATATTTAGACATTGTGCTGATTGGTTTTTAATATTTAATGCAAATAAAATAAATTTAGTATAAAATCAAAATTTTTCTATTTCTGTGAAAATAAAGTGATTAAGAGTGTTTATGCCTATCTATACTTCCCATGCTAAATGTAAAATAGGTGTGGGAAAACAGTAGACTGGAGGAAGAACTTTGTCTGGAAATATATTCTTTGAGCCTATAAATTTCAGGATAAATAGAAGTAATCTGTACTAGCTACTTTTTGGAATTATACTCTTTTAGATGTTGTCCTTCCTTTTCCTCTTTACAATGTCTTCTTTCAGTACAGCAAAGGCTTTTTTAAAATGAAACTGTAATTTCAGTGATGCTGGCTGGTCTTTACAAAGTGAAGCCTCCTTTAAGTTTTCAAGATCAGCCAGTGACAGTGGCCCAGGGCTATGCAATGTGGTTAAAGGGTGAGAGAATATAGGCAGTGGGATAGCACCCTCATCTAATCATTTGATTTAAGGATCCATGCTGATTTACCAAAACCATCCTCACATAAAAGGACTTTCATGATACTAAAAGCTAAAAGGGATTCAATTCCTCTTATTTATCTTTGAGTGCTAAGCTCTAAAATCTTGTGGCATAAATGCATACTAAAAGGGAAAAATCTCTTTAAAAATAAAAATAAGAAACTCTTTTCATGTAGGTATTTTCTTAACTAACTTTTGTGAAAACTAAGAACATATTATTAAATTACATTTTAATGAACAAGAATTTGTCAGGGAATAAAATAAAGGTAGAATTCTGATTGTGTAAGCTAATTTAATAATTAATGCCTAAACACCTACCTATAGCCAGGCTTTATCCTCAATTCTGATTATGGAAACACAACAATTTCTTCCCCCTTTTCTGTCCCATAAGTCTGGAATCACAGAGACAAATGTGACATCAGAAATGATGAATAAATCGTTTGGTCCAGGTGATTCAATTTTTCTTTCTGTCCTTGGTTGTTATTTTTAAATTTTATTTAAGCATGTTTACTACATCAGTAGTCTTTGTGGTACATTTTCTAAATTCCATTTGGAATGAGGCAGGTTATAAATAAACAATAGTGATATTGACTGTTTTAGAATAAGTAAAATTGTTCAATTCTTTTAAGAATTAAAAAGTTGTAAAAGGGCACAGAGGGTTCTAGATGTACAAAAAGAGATACCCCAAGAAATGATTTTAACCTGATTCCAGGATCCAATATTTCTGTGGAAAAGAGAGTAATGAACTCCACTGTAAGTCTTGAAACAGTGACCTTTGGCACCAGATGTGGACATTTCTGTCCATGTGTAGTAGGTGCACATCTATGGTCATTATTTACAGATACATAAAAATCATTAAAAATGCTGCAAAAGTGATATCAAATGGATTTGAAAGTAGTGGGTTGTTTTTTAATTCAAAGAATTCTGTGATGTTCATGGAATTCAGGGAATCTGTTAGAACCTCTATTTATAGTTTCCCTGCTGTATAATCAAACATCACCTTGCCACATGAAAAACTCCTAATCCAAATCAGCAGTTTGTCCTTTGAGCTCTTTGGGCCATGGGGCACTGAGAGAGAGGGGCAAAAATGGTTATACCTGATTTAACAGACCTTGAAGTAACACTACTCTAAGCTGACTGGTGCTTCTTTATTTCCCAAAAGTAGAATTCTATGCTGCATTAAAATATGTGTAATCACACGTGGGAGGGAGATGAGTGTACATCTGCCTTTAGTTTTTTCTGAGCAAAAATCCTTGCCTGTAAGTATTACCAACAAGGATGATATAAAGGACACTGAGGGAAAGTGGTACCAGTCAGAATGCCCTGAAGGTGTGGCAGTCCCAGAAAGCTGATTGTTTTGTGAACCTCTTGGTCACAGAGTTTTAACTTCTTCCATTGTTCATTGAATATCTTCATGAAAACAAGTAGAGATCTGACTATTTTTGTAAACTAGTACTTGGTTCATACACAATCAGAAAATTGCCTTGGAGATGTGGTTTTCTCTTGACAGGATTTGGCCAATGAAAGTTTACTTCTAAACATTAACCTTGAAGGTCACTTTTTACATCACACTTAAGTCACTCTCCAATCCAGTCTTTATTGGCAACAAATCTGTTATTTTGGTCTCTCATACATCTTTCTCTATTGATTCCAATTTGGTTCCAATTTGGTGCAATTCTGCAAAGACTTCTTTCTTCTCTTTTAAAATATAATATACTTTTTTCTTTAATAACTATTTCAATGGAAAAGTGTCCTAACTAATGCCATAAGTTAAAGGAAGGATAAGAGTAAAGAAAATGATCAAAACGGAACGTCCTCTCAGATTATCGCTGGCTCTGGTGAGTTTACAGAGCTGTGTACACATCCTCACCCTTGGGCTGTGCTTGGCATGTATCACCATCTTGGGCATTTTTCTCTTGGTCACTGACTTTTATCAGACCACATCCTCACATTCTTCACATAGCTGGTCTGTGGCCTGCTGGATTATGAGCCACATGGAGTTTCCTTTTCTTCGCTGATGCCTATGACAGACGTTGTAAGCACTAGGGCCTTTTTTATAACTCCTAAAAGCATATTTAATGGCTACACTTCAAAAGGTTAATCCAGAACACTAGTGTTACCAATTCATGACAACTTTCCTTTGTCTAATATACACATTACGTTTCTGATGGATAACACAATTTAGAATCTTGCCTTCCCAATTTATAAAGTAACCCAATACCATGTAGTAATATGTTCAGGTCCAATAGATAGGTAGTATTGCTACAGCAACAAGATATGTTTATAAGGATGAGTAATTTTTATTCCATGGCATATCTACATATGCTTAATCAAGTGGCCAATAGCTTTCTTCTGCTTATCCTTCTTACAGCCATGTGGCTATTTTTATTTTTGGTACCAGGGATCAAACTCAGGACCTTGCGCTTGTGAGGCAGGTGCCAGAACCACTGAGGTAAATCCCCAGCCCTTCGTGGCTATTTTTAATGCTACGAATAGCTTTTCAAAAATTTCATTCATTCATTCATACAAGTTTCTGGTTAGCCTTTTAGCTAACACATGATAACCAGGTTAGAAAGGAATGGGATTCTATAGATTGCTCAGTTGAGATGTATAAGTTCAAACAAATATAAAATTGTGCTACATAATTTATAAACCACAATTAGTTGGAGTTGATCTCAGATATCAAAAATGTTTAAATTTCAACTATTTACAAATTTTTTAATCTTGAGAAAATAATATACACTTTGCATACTTTATGTGTAAAAATAGGAGTAAAAATGTCTGTCCTGTTTTTCTCCATAGTGTTTTTTGCATTACCACGTACAGTTTGGTTGTTCCTTTATGTTTTGTTTGAGGAAAACTGACATCTGCCCTCTCTCCCTCACTTAAGGTAAGGAGTATAAAACAAGATTGTGTGGCAAAGACTTTTGAGAGGTCAAGTGAGTAGGGAACCCAATGGATTATATTGGTTTTAGTAAAATGTATCCCTTAGTGACTTTAATACCATGGAAACTCTAGAGGTAGGATTAAAAGATGAAGTTAATGAGATTCAAAATGTGTGAAACAAGGAGTAAAGATAACTAGAAGTTGGCAATGAAGGAAAGTGTAATTAGGGAAGTAAGACAGGAACATAATTCTATGGAGAGTGATATTTGTTGTAATTGTTGTTCTGGTCATGATTGTATTTATAGATAGCCAGAACACTTAAACATGCTAATTAATAGGAATGACTCAACACAAATAGAAAGGCTTAGTGTAAGAAACAGGGAAAAAGGACACTACCAGAACCTCTGCACTGAGTTCTGATCTCATATGAGTCACAACAGCACAAGGTATACTGATGAATAAAGACAGGAAACAAGACTTAAAGAAGCTGAGTGTTGGGACTGATCAACGCTGCTCTGGGAAGCAAAGACAAATGCACCCTGAGCTTTCCACACCTTTATTCATTTCATTTGGAGTACAGATGACTCAGAGGGCAGTGGTAATCCTAGGACAGTGAGGAACTTATGCTGACAAAGTTCCTAGTTCACAATGAATTTCTGTTGATTAGGAATTTGTCCCTCCCCAGATGAAACGTTTCTCTTACTACTCGGTTCTCAAGGAATCAGTATATCTTCAGCTGATGTAATCCTTCCCTGGAGTACCATAGCATCACAGGACCATTGAGGTCTTACATTTGACTGGAGGCAAATGCCATAGCGAGCCTGTAGGCAAGAAAACTAGGCCTAATTATAATTTAACTGTGAAATGATTTTTCCCCCAAATTATGTAGAATTACTCCTGACAACATAGGGTATAAGATGGACAAAGAATAGTGGCGTATTTTTTTCTTCTTTTGCTGAAAAAATGAAACAAATTTTCATAATAAAATAATTATAGAATAGCAGTAGTCACTATACTGTGCGTGATAATCTTAAAAGACTGGGCAAAATGTTACTCAGAATACAAGTCATAGACACAAAAAGACACTCACAAAAAAGAAACAAACAGATAAAAGCTCAAAAATGTATCTCCAATGAACTAAAAGAAACTAATAGTATAAATGAAACAAATTAGTATATATATTAAAATATTTTTGAAAGAACAGAATAAATAGTTTGGGGAATTATTTGGAATTCTCCTTACATCCTATTTATCAGTCATCTATTTTGCTCTTTATTTTGAAAGGTCATTTGCAACAGCAGAACACTTGTGGAGAAACTGGTCTTTATTAGAAGGAAGAAATTGAATACAAATTCAATAGGCTTATAGTGTTGATGGATTAACTTTCAAAAATTTTATACAACCTTTCATATTCTTTGTGAAGTGGGCAGGAGTCACCTGCTGTGAGCAGGCAGTTGAACAAGTAGAAGAAGTGAGGTTAGTGGTGTGAGCAGGATGAGGAGAATTGAAAAGAAGGTAATAATGGCTGTAGTTATAAGGACTCAAGAATTAGAATCACTGGTTTAGTTAACTGTCATGTAAATAATCCCAATATGTATATGGCACCTTTTTTTTTTTTTTTTTAGCAATTTATTTTTCAATAAATGTTTTCCGGGCTGGAGCTTTAGCTCAGTGGTTTCACCGCCTGCTGTGCAAGCGCAAGGACCCGAGTTCAATCCCCAGTACCAAAAAACAAAACAAAACAAATAAATGTTTTCCTATGCATTGTCTCATGTTTAAAAATTAATTTTTTAAACTTTTTTAACAATTCTACAATGATCACTTGTGATACAAATAATTGATCTAGCTCAGCACACAGGTGGAGGCTTCCGGGCCAATGTACCACCACTCCTGGCACAGAGGAGGAGACTTCTGGGCCAATGTGCCACCACTCCCAATACAGAGGAGGAGGCTTCCAGGCCAATGTACCACTGCTCCCAGCACAGAAGAGGTGAGCTGCACAGTTGCCAGCAGCACCCATTCCCCCTGTTGAAATGAGAAGACACATGAACAAGCATCAAAACCAGACTTCCAGATCACCTACAGCAACTCCAAAGGGAAAGGAGATGAAACTCTGATACTTAACCACCTGGACTCCCTGAACTGGCAACAAAAGAGGATCTGGAAAAAATGAAATCAGAAATAATTTATCAGATAACAAGAGAGATTGTGCTCATAGTGCAAGACATGATTAATAAATCTAGAGAGGAGCTGAGGAACATGAGGGAATGCCAACATAGGAAACAAATGGAATTCATAATACAGATGCAAACAGATTTCCAGGAGATTAAAAACTTCATTGAAAGTCTACACAGCAGAATGAGCCAAAGTGAGGATAGAATTTCAGATACAGGAGATAAGATTGCAAAAAGTGACCAGAAAAAGAAAAATTGCTTTAAAATTGCAAGGGAACATGGAAAATCAACCCAGCTGATAGATGATAGGAAGAAGAATAACATAAGACTGCTCTCAGTTAATGAAGAAACAGGAGAGAGCACAGATGACATAAAAAAAACTTCACAAAAGTAATGGCAGAAAACAACCCAAGCAGGGGAAAAGAACTTGAGATACAGATAAGTGAGGCATATAGGACTCCAACTAGCCTTGATCAAAAAGCATCTACACATAGGCATATAATTTTTAAGATTCCAGAAACCCAACAGAAGAACAAAATTCTATAAACAGCTAGAGAAAAGAAACAAATCACAAACAAAGGAAAGCTCATCAGAATCACAGCAGACTTCTCAATGCAAATTCCTCAAGGCAAGACAAGCCTGGAGTGATGTATTCCAAGCTGTAAAGGAAAACAGCCTCCAACCCAGATTAATGTACCCTGCAAAACTATCTTTCAAAATTGATGGAGAAATAAGATACTTACATGACAAAGAGCACTTTAGGAACTTCATGAATACCAAACCAGCACTACAAGAAATTTTAGAAAATAGCCTAGGAAAAGACAATGAGGATCACAACTCCAGGAAGTCCAGAAAAATGAATCCATCTGACATGACAAGAACATAAATGCAATGCGGGAGAATCCAACAAAAAAAATGTTATGATAATAAAAAGTCAATACGTATCAGTTATAAGCATCAATATTAAAGGTCTCAACTCATCAATCAAAAGAAATAGATTGGCAGAATGGGTCAAGAAGCAAGATCCAACAATATGCTGGATACAAGAAACATACTTAATTCAAAAAGAAATTCATAGACTGAAAGTGAAAGGGAGGAAAACAATACTTCATGCAACAGGAACCAGAAAAAAAGCAGGAGTAGGTGTCCTCTTTGCAGAACAAGTAGATTTCAAACCATCACTGATTAAGAGAGACAAATAAGGACACTATATACTTGTAAGGGGAACAATCCAAGAGGAAGAGATAACAATCATAAATATCTATGCATCAAACACTAGTTTGCCCAACTATACAAAACAAAAGCTAACAGACATGAAAAATCATATAAGTACTAATAGAATATTAGAGGAGGACCTCAATACCTCACAAATAGATACGTCACCTAGACAAAAAACAAGCAACAAAATACTAGAACTCAATCAAACTCTTGAACAAATGAACTTAACAGATGTTTACAGAGTGTTCCACACCACAAAATCAGAATACACATTCTGTTCAGCTGCGCACAGGTTGTTCTTGAAAATAGACCACATACTCACTCAAAGAACATATTTAGATAAGTGCAAAGGAATTTAGTTATCCCTTGTATATTACTAGACCATAGTGCAATAAAATTGACATCAATGATGTTGAACATTTTTTCATGTATTTATTTGCTATTTCTACTGCTTTGTCTGAGAAATGTCTGTTCATTTCATATGCCCATTTTGGACTGGGTCTTTAAATTTGGGAGGTCTGATCTTTTTAAGTTCTTTACAGATTCAAGATAGTAGACCTTTGTCTGAGGAAGAGCAGGCGAAGATGTTTTCCCACATTGTGGGTTGTCTCTTCACACTGCTGGTGGTTTCTCTTGCTGTGCAGAAGCCCTTTAATAAGAAGAGATCCCACTTGTTGATTGTTTGTGCTAGTTCATGGGCAACTGAGGTTTTGTTCATAAAATCTTTTCCTACACCGATGTCTTCAAGGGGTCTACCTAACCTCTGTTCCAACTGGTTCAGACTTTCTATTTTAATATTTAGATCTTAAATCCATTTTGATTTTAGTTTAGTGCATGGTGAGAGATACAGGTCTAGTTTTAATCTTTGGCAAGTTGAAGCCCAAGTTTGCCAGCACCATTTATTAAAGAGGTTATCTTTCCTCCAGTGAGGGTGTTTGGCTCCTTTGTCGAAGATGAGATGGCTGAGTGTGTCTGGCATTGTTTCTGCATCTTCTAATCTGTTCCACTGGTCCTCAAGCCTGTTTCTTTGCCAGGACCTTGCTGTGTTTATCACAGTAGCTTTGTAGTAGAGTTGCAGGTTGGGGATTGTGATACCCCCTGCCATGTCTCTGTTACCTAGAATTGCTTTTGCTATCCTGGGTCTCTTCTTGTTCCAAATGAATTTTTGGATTGTTTTCTCAAGGTCTATGAAGTATGCTGCTGGGATCTCAACTGGAATTGCATTAAATCTATATAGCAGTTTTGGAAGTATGGCCACTTTGACTATATTAATCCTTCCTCCCCAGGAGCAGGGGATGTCTGTCCATTTTCTGATATCATCTTCAATCTCTCTTTTCAGAGTGCCATAGTTTTCAGAGAAGAGGTCTTTGATTTCTTTCGTTAGGATGATTCCTAGGTATTTCAGTTTTTTGGATGCTATTGTGAAAGGAATTATTTGCCCTATTTCTCTCTCAGTGAGTCTGTCATTCGTATAGAGGAAAGGTATTGATTTTTGTGTGTTGACCTTGTAACCATCACTGGTCATTCGAGAGATGTAAATGAAAACAAAGCTGAGATTCCACTTAACTCCAGAAAGAATGGCTGCTATCATGAAATCAACCAATAACAAATGCTGGCAGGGCTGTGGGGAAAGAGGAACCCTGCTCCACTGCTGGTGGGAGTGTAGACTGGTGTAACCACTGTGGAAATCAGTATGGAGATACCTCAAAGAACTAGGACTGGAAGTCCCATTTGACCCTGCTATTCCACTGCTGGGGATCTTCCCCAAAGAATTAAAAGAATCATACCACAGTGATATATGTGCACCCGTGTTCATAGCAGCACAGTTTGTAATAGCTAAAACTTGGAAACAGCCCAAATGCCCATCAACTGCAGACTGGATAAAGAAAAATTTTTTTTATAAAATGGAGTACTACTCAGCCATGAAAAATGAGAAATTAGAGACATTTATAGCTAAGTGGATGCACATTGAGGAGATACTCTTAAGTGAAATAAATAGGACACACATGAATAAATTCCGAATAGTTTCTCTGGTGTGAGAAACTGAAAGTGTAAATAAGGACTAAATGTATAATAGTTAATGTGAAATAGGAAGAAAAGGGACAAAGGGGAAGGAAGTGGGAGGGCTAGGGGAAAGGATAGAAGGGAATGGGATTAATATGAGAAAATGGAAAAGTAGAAACAAAATCTTTGTAAATAGGGAGGAATGGAGGGGTTGAAGGGAGGGCTGGGCAAGGGTGAAAAATAACAACCAAGAGAGATTATGTAAAGGTGCAAATTTCCAATGATGAATGTCATTATATTGTATACCTAAAATATACCAATGATTAGAATGAATAATCAGTAATGTAAAATAGGAAGAAAAGGTCCAAAGAGATAGGGGTATTGAGAGGGGCAGGGGAAAGGAAAGAAGGGAAAGGAAAAACAATGAGAAATGGAAAAAATGGAAATAAAGTCTTTGTAAATAGGGAAGGGGGGAGGCCATGAAGGGAGGGCTAGGAATGGGGAAAAAATAAGAACCAAGATGCATTGTGTAAAGGTAAAATTCCCAATGAGAAATGTAATTGTGTTGTATACCTACAATGTACCAATAAAAGAATTTAATAAAAAAAATTAAGATCAATAACAAAAGAAACTGCAAATTTTTTCATAAACATATGGAAATTGAACAGCATACTTCTGAATAACCAATGGGTCACAGAGGAAATTATAGAAGAAATCAGACAGTTCCTTTATTTAAATGACAATGACAATACAACATATCAGAATCTATGGGACACAATGAAAGCAGTCTTATCAGGGAAATTCATAGCAGTGAATACTCATATTAGGAAAACAGAACAAGCCCAATGAAACAACCTAATGCTGAACTTCAAGCTTCGAGAAAGAGAAGAGCAGGACCGACCCAAAGCTCATACAAGGGAGAAAATTATAAAGATTAGAACAGAAATCAATGAAACAGAGACTAAGAGAATAATACAAAAAATCAAGGAAGCCAGGAGTTGGTTCTTCAAAAGAATAAACACAATTGACAAACCATTAGCCAACCTTATCAGAAAAAGGAAAGAAAAGGCCCAAATCCATGCAATCAGAAATAAAAAAGGTAAAATTACAACAGACCCAACAGAAATCCAGAGGATCATCAATACCTACTTCAAGAACATATACGCCAAAAAGATGGAAAACACAGAAGAAATGGATAGATTCCTAGATACTTATGAATTACCAAAGTTGAACGAAGAAGACCTAAAAATTCTAAACAACCCTATACCAATCAATGAAATAGAAAATGTAATTAAAAACTTACCAGGAAATGCCTGGGTTCTGATGCCTTCACCGCTGAATTCTACATGACCTTAGGAGAGGAACTACTGCCACTACTGTTAAAACTCTTCAGTGAAATTGAAAGGGAAGCAGTACTCCCGAATTCATTCCTGGAAGCAAGCATCACCTTGATCCCCAAAGCAGAGTAAGACCCAACTGAAAAAGAGAACTATAGGCCAATCTCACTAATGAACATAGATGCAAAAATCCTTAATAAGATAATAACAAACAGAATGCAGAAGATCATCAAGAATAGGACACACATGTGTAAATACCAAATAGTTTCACTAGTGTGAGAAACTGAAAGTGTAAACAAGAACTAAAATGTATAATAGATAATGTGAAATAGGAAGAAAAGAGGCAAAGGGAAAGGGGATGTGGGAGAGGTAGGGGAAAGGAAAGAAGGAAATGGAATTAATATGAGAAAATGAAAAAACGGAAACAAAGACTTTGTAAATAGGGAGGGATGGAGTGGATGAAGGGAGGGCAGGGGAAGAGGAAAAAAATAAACAAAGAGAGATTATGTAAAAGTGTAAATTTCCAATGATGAAAGTCACTATATTGTACACCTAAAATGTAAAAATAAAATAAAATTGAAAAAAAAAAGAAGGTCATGTACCCTGATCAAGTGGGATGCATACCAGGTATGCAGGGATGGTCCAACATACACAAATCAATAAATGTAATACTCTATATCAATAGAGCCAAGGACAAAAACCATATGATCATCTATATAGATGCAGAAAAAGCATTTGCCAAAAACCAACGTGCATTTATGAAAAAACCCTACAAAAAATTGGAATAGATAAAAGCCACATATGAAAAACTAACAGCCAATATCATACTAGATGGTCAAAAACTGAAATCCTTCATACCAAAGTCAGGAACAAGACAAGGTCGTCCACTATCACCACTTCTGTTCAATATAGTCTTGGAAACATTAGCTACAGCAATTAGACAAGAGAAAGAAATAAAAGGAATAAAGACTGAAAATGAAGTCAAATTGTCATTATTTGCAGATGACCTGATATTCTATATAGAAGACACCAAGAACTCCACCAAGTCTTCTAGACTTAATAACCAAATTCACTAAAGTAGCTGGATACAAGGCCAACACACAAAAACCAACAGCTTTCCTCTACACAAAAAACAGACTCACTGAGAGAGAAATAGGGCAAACAATTCCTTTCACAATACCGTCCAAAATCTGAAATACCTAGGAATCAACCTAACAAAAGAACTCAAAGACTTCTTCTCTGAAAACTGTAGCATTCTGAAAAGACAGATTAAAAGTGAAATCAGAAGATGTAAAGACATCTCCTGCTCCTGGGTAGGAAGGTTCAACATAGTGAAAATGGCCAAACTTCCAAAACTGCTATATAGATAAAATGCAATCCTTATTGAAATTCCAGCAGCATACTTCATGGACCTTGAGAAAGCAATCCAAAAATTCATTTGGAACAAGAAGAGACCCAAAATAGCAAAAGCAATTCCAGGTAAGAGAGACGTGGCAGGGGGTATCACAACCCCCAACTTGAAACTATATTACAGAGCTACTGTGATTTAAAAAAAAAATAGCATGGTACTGGCAAAGAAACAGACCTGAGGACCAGTGGAAAAGATTAGAAAATGCAGAAATATCAGACACACTCAGGCACCTCATGTTGACAAAGAATCCAAACACCCTCACTGGAGGAAAGATAGCCTCTTCAATAAATGGTGCTGGAAAAATGGGGTTTCAACTAGCCAAAGATTAAAACAAGACCTATATCTCTCACCATGCACTAAACTAAAATTGAAATGAAATAAACATCTAAATATTAAAACAGAAACACTGAACCAGCTGGAACAGAGTTTAGGTACGTCTCTTGATGACATTGTTACCGGAAAAATTTTATGAGCAAAACCTCAGTTGCCCATGAAGTAGCATAAACAATCAACAAGTGGGATCTCTTCTTATTAAAAAGTTTCTGCACAGCAAGAGAAACCACCAGCTGTGTGAAGAGACAACCCACAATGTGGGAAAAAATCTTCACCTGCTTTTCCTCAGACAAAGGTCTACTATCTCGAATCTATAAAGAATTTAAAAAGGTCAGACCTCCCAAATTTAAAGACCCAATCGGAAAATGGGCATCTGAAATGAACAGACATTTCTCAGACAAAGAAGTAGAAATAGAAAACAAACATATGAAAAAGTGCTCAACATCACTGGTCATTTGTGAGATGCAAATGAAAACAACACTGAGATTCCACCTCACTCCAGAAAGAATGGCTGCTATCATGAAATCAACCAATAACAAATGCTGGTGGGGCTGTGGGGAAAGAGCAACGCTACTCCACTGCTGGTGTTAGTTTAGACTGATACAACCACTGTGGAAATCAGTATGGAGATACCTCAAAGATCTAGACTGGAAATCCCATTTGAACCAGCTTCTCCTCTGCTGGGTATCTTCCCCAAAGAATTAAAAGAATCACACCACAGTGATATACGTGCACCCATGTTCATAGCAACACAATTTGTAATAGCTAAAACTTGGAAACAGCCCAAATGCCCATCAAATGGAGACTGGATAAAGAAAATGTGTGTGTTTTTTTTTTAATAAAATGGAGTACTACTCAGCCATAAAAAATGAAAATTTAGAAACATTCATAGCTAAATGGATGTACATTGAGGCGATATTCTTAAGTGAAATAAATCGGACTCACATGTGTAAATACCGAATAGTTTCTCTAGTGTGAGAAACTGAAAGTGTAAATAAGGACTAAAAAGTATAATAAATAATGTGTAATGGGAAGAAAAGGGGAAGGGGAAGTGGGAGGTGTAGAGCAAGTGAATGGAATTAATATGAGAAAATGAAAAAAGGGAAACAAATACTTTGTAAATAGGGAGGAATGGAGGGGTTGAACGGAGGTTGGGGGAAGTGAGAAATAAGAACCAGGAGTGATTATGTAAAGGTGCAAATTTCCAATGATAAATGTCATTATATTGTATATCTAAAATGTACCAATAAAATAAAATTTTAAAAAATATCTTATCTATTATCTATAGGAGCAGGATTTTTTAAGTGCACCTTATTAATTCATGGAAAAATACTAATGTCTATAAGAGCTAACATCAAGTTTTCGCAGTGTTTGAACTAATTCTAAGTCCGTTACATTGATATTCTCTTTTTATCTTCATGGTTTAGACATTTATATGTATTTTGTGGCTGAGAAACAGAATATATAGAGAGGATATATTGTATGTTCAAGTTCAGTAACACAGGGAACACAATTAAGTTATGAGTACCTTTTCATTTTTCTAAGAATGAAATTGTAATTTTTTTAATTACTTAAATTCTTTTATTGGTACATTTTAGGTATACAACACATTTATATTTCTCATTGGGAACTTGTACCTTTACATGATGCATCTTGCTTCTTATTTTTTCCCCATTCCTAGCCCTCCCTTCCCTATTTACAAAGATTTTATTTCCATTTTTTTTCATTTCTCATCATTTTTCCTTTCCCTTCTTTCCTTTCCCCTGCCCCTCTCAATACCCCTAACCCTTTGGACCTTTTCTTCCTATTTTGCATTATCGATTATTCATTCTAATCATTGGTACATTTTAGGTATACAATATAATGACATTCATCATTGGAAATTTGCACCTTTACATAATCTCTCTTGGTTCTTATTTTTCACCCTTGCCCAGCTCTCCCTTCAACCCCTCCATTCTTCCCTATTTACAAAGATTTTGTTTCCATTTTATCATTTTCTCATATGAATTCCATTCCCTTCTTTCCTCTCCCCTACCCATCTCAGTTCCCCTTCCCCTTTGCCCCTTTTCTTCCTGTTTCACATTACCTATTATACATTTAGTCCTTATTTACACTTTCAGTTTCTCACACCAGAGAAACTATTCAGTATTTACACATGTGTGTCCTATTTATTTCACTTAAGAGTTTTGCCTCAATGTGCATCCACTTAGCTATAAATGCCTCTAATTTCTCATTTTTTATGGCTGAATAGTACTCCATTTTATTTTTAAAAAACACATTTTCTTTATCCAGTCTGCAGTTGATGGGCATTTGGGCTGTTTCCAAGTTTTAACTATTACAAATTATGCTGCCATGAACATGAGTGCACCTATATTACTGTAGTATGATTCTTTTAATTCTTTGGGGAAGATATCTAGCTGGCAAATAACTGGGTCAAATGGGACTTCCAGTCCTAGTTCTTGGGGGTATCTCCATACTGATTTCCACAGTGGTTGCACCAGTCTAAACTAACACCAGCAGTGGAGTAGGGTTCCTCTTTCCCCACACCCCTGCCAGCATTTGTTATTGGTTGATTTCATGATAGCAGCCATTCTTTCTGGAGTGAGGTGGAATCTCAGTGTTGTTTTCATTTGCATCTCACAAATGACCAGTGATGTTGAACATTTTTTCATGTATTTATTTGCTATTTCTACTTCTTTGTCTGAGAAATGTCTGTTCATTTCAGATGCCCATTTTCCGATTGGGTCTTTAAATTTGGGAGGTCTGATCTTTTTAAGTTCTTTATAGATTCACAATAGTAGACCTTTGTCTGAGGAAAAGCAGGTGAAGATTTTTTCCCACATTGTGGGTTGTCTCTTCACACAGCTGGTGGTTTCTCTTGCTGTGCAGAAACTTTTTAATAAGAAGAGATCCCACTTGTTGATTGTTTATGCTAGTTCATGGGCAACTGAGGTTTTCTTCATAAAATCTTTTCCTGCACCAATGTCTTCAAGAGTTCTACCTAACCTCTGTTCCAGCCAGTTCAGAGTTTCTATTTTAATTTTTAGATCTTTAATCCAATGAAATTGTAATTTATCATCCATTCCAAGAGTAGGACCCATAAGTCTATGTTGAAATTTGGCATGTATTTAGAGAATAAAAATACTCACTACAATTTTTAAACAATTATTCATGCTAGAAATACCATCTGAGGTGTGTGATCACATGTACAGTTCACTGCCCATATCTGTGGGTTCTTTTTTATAAATTTTATTTTATTGGTACATTTTCGGTATAAAATATAATGACATTCATCATTGGAAATTTGCACCTTTACATAATCTCTCCTTGTTCTTATTATTTCCCCCTTCACCCTGTGTTCAACCCCTCCATCCCTCCCTATTTACATAGGATTTGTTTCCATTTTTTCATTTTCTCATATTAACTCCATTCACTTCCTCTAGCTCTCTTACTTCCCCTTCCCGTTTTCTTCCTATTACACATTATTTATTATAGCTTTTAGTCCTTATTTACACTTTCAGTTTCTCACACTAGAGAAGCTATTTGGTATTTACACATGTGAGTCCGATTTATTTCACTTAAGAATATCACCTCAATGTACATCCATTTAGCTATGAATGTCTCTAAATTTTCATTTTTTTATGGCTGAGTAGTACTCCATTTTATTTTTTAAAAAAACACATTTTCTTTATCCAGTCTCCATTTGATGGGCATTTGGGCTGTTTCCAAGTTTTAGCTATTACAAACTGTGCTGCTATGAACATGGGTGCACATATATTACTGTGGTGTGATTCTTTTAATTCGCTGGGGAAGATACCCAGCAGGGGAATATACTTGAGATTCAACCAATTGTGTATCAGAAATATTTTTATAATTCCCAAAAGTAAAACTTAAATTTGCCACACACCAGACATGTTAAATCCACATGCATGGTGGGCTATGGGGGAATATCTGGCTGCTGCCTCTGTCATTCCTCATATACTCAGAGTCTCCCAGGACTCAACAGCTGAGCACTGCTTGCCTTGTGTCTGATTCTTGTACTGTGCATTTAGACCTATGATGTGTATACCTGTACTAACATGTACAGATTTTATCTTTTTCTTTTTTCCCATTGTTTTCTAATCAGTTCAGTATAACAACTATTTGCATGGCATTTCCATTGCACTGGATATTATGAATAATCTAGAAATGATTAAAGTACACAGAATGATTGCATAGATTGTATGCAGATGCTACATATATCAGGGATTTAAGCATCTGTAAATTTTGGTACCTTTAGAGTCTTGAAATTAATCCCCTAGTAAAACAAGGGATTACTGTATAATATTATATCGAGACTTTTATACAATGAACATTACCAAATGATCAGCTTTGTAAGTTTGTGGGTAACAGTGTAATGTGGTCTTTTTTACTATTTTCAGTTAACCACCCAAGTGCACATGGGTATCCTATTGACAAAAATCACATCATATTTCTTGCTTACTTTCTCTCCCCCTCTTGGATACTTTTATCTTCCCTTATGTAGTTACAAATCCTGGGGGTTCATTAATGCTATAGAGATCATACTACTTTAAACTCCATGGGGAGAGAGAACTAGAATGCTCATCATAGATTTCACTGTCTCATGGTAAGTTTTCCTAGGGGTTTCTTGTTGTGCTAGGGGACAGGCCACTTTTGACTGCTCTTGCTTCAGGGTTTCAACATTCTGGCATTTGCTTCCAAAGCCATTGTCTGATTACCATTTAAGTTTCTGTTCCCTTCTCTCTTGTGGGTTTTTGTTTGCCATTGTTTTTGTTTGTTTTTAGGATGTTTCTTGCATTTGCATTTGTTCAACACTGTATTAAAAACATCTGGTGAAAACTATTGAGGATATACTTGTCATACACTCATAGCACATTAAAAAGTTCAGATCAAAGCAAATTATGTTGAGCTCACTTTGTTTTTGCTCAAAGATTTCAGTTCATGGGCCGGGAATTTAGCTCAGTGGAGCCACTGCCTGCCTCGCAAGCCCAAGGTCCTGAGTTCGATCCCCAGTACCATCAAAAAAAAAAAACTTCATTTCAAAGATTTCAGTTCTCAAATTTCATAGATAACAAGCAGCCAAGTGAGTACCTCACCAATGTGTTATCTTGGAAAGTACAACACTGTGGGGTGTACATAACTCATTCTAGATGGTGGTATTGTATCTTGAGACACTAAGGTCTGGCTGCAAAGGCTGTAATATATTCTGGATGTTTGATCTGCTTCATGAAAATACCAGGCTTGATTTCGTAGTGAGTTCTTCATCATGTAGCACACTTAAAACTGAACTTGTAAATAAGGCATCACAGTTGAAACCTTTGTCATACAAATTTGCCTACATATTCTTTGCTGTATGATTGTTTCCTTCACTCTTTAGCTTATGGTTCTTTATTACATTTTAAAAGGCCTAATAGGATTTTCACTGTGTCATGTTAATAGAAAAAAGAATCATAGAATATTAAAGCTGGAAGGAATTTTGGTGATAATGCCAAGTTTTTATTTCATAGTTTCTTAGGAAACCAAGGGGTCAAACGATTAATCAAAATCACAACCTTAGTTTGAACCTCAGATCTCCAGTTATAGTGTATTTACATTGTGATATTACCACAAGAATGCTCCCAATTCTGAGCATTAGTTTCCATTTTGTAACCACAGATGCAAATTTTAAAAGTTTAAAAATTAAGTTTGCTATGACTAAATCTGGGATATATCCTGAAAAGTCCTTGTGAATCAGTCTAAAAAATAACCTTCCTTATACCATTTCCCATTTTCACAAATAGTACTTCATAGTGTGATTAATTGAGGCTATCCTATATAAATATACAGTTTTAACCTGATTTTCAAACGTACCAGAATTATAAATGATATTGAACATTATTGCTGAATTTGAGATTACTTCCCCAGTGCATAGTTTTCTCTTAGACATTTACCCTTCTTCTCTTTAACTGTTGTGTATTTACTATTTTGTATTTTGCAATACATTTGTATAATTCAAAATATTAAAAAAGAAAAACAGCCTATTTCTTGCCATATGTTCCCTGAACAATGCATCTTGGAATATTTTTATTTTTATGTAAAACAAGGTTTCTTATTCTTGTTTATAGCTGAAGAGAATTTCACTATGTGGATGTGGCATGCATATTTGCACCATCCCTTTTTGATCAACATTTACATTCTTTATAGTTTATTGCTATAAAAAGCATGCTACCATGAAAAATATTTTGTAAAAATGTCATTTGCCTATAGTTGCAAATATATCTGTAGGGTAAACTTATAGCAGTTGAAATGCTGGCTCAAAATTACATTACAACTTTAATACATAATACCAAATTACCCTACATAAAGGTTGTTCTGCTTGCACTAATTTATACTTCTATAATAATGGATTAAATGTCTGTGTTGAACACAGAAGGGTTAATGGCTCAATGGGAAGACCAGGTCTTCTCAAACACCATTTACTAGGATCTACACATATCTAGTTGGCCATCAAAATTTGGGACATGGGTGGCCTTTTGATGCTGACATAGAAATCCTGACCTTTGCACTGTAGAGTTTCTAAACAACATAACTTAAAAAAGTGCCAGCCATTTTTCAGCCAAGGTCAAGGCCTTAGGTCTAAGCCCTGTGTCACAAGAGAAGCAAGATGTGTCATACCTTTCTGCTGCCTCAGCATTTATTGCCTGGGGCTCTTCTACTTGCATGATCAGGGGAATGAATTCTGAGGCTTGTGGCTGCATCTCTCAGACTTGTGGTCTTACACTGCCACTTCAGCATTTACTGGGATTGATTATCTCAAGTATTGGCAGTGGCTGCTTTCCACAGTTTTGCAGAAAGCCAGCTTTCAGGAAATTGGCTGGGGCATGTTAACCCCTACCTCTTGGTTTCTTTCTCCAGAGCCTCATGGTTGACCTGTGGTACTCACTTAAGCTGAGGCTTTTGCCCACCCATTTGCACTCAAGATTACCTGAGGTAGGACAACAGGGTTTCAGCTCTGACTTAAAAGATTTTCCAACCAACTGCGTTCAACTGAGACTTCTATAGTGGGTAATTTGGATAGCAGTTGAAAAAATTCAAGAAAAAACATACTTTTAAAATGTTAGATCCTTGTTTTTCCAAGGTACACATTTAGAATTTCAGGGCACTTTTTCTCTTGACTTTCCTTCTTAAATATAGGTTAATGGAAAGATTACCATTTATCATCAATTGTTTGATATTTTTGAAAAATTATATGGAATCAACAGATTGTTGCCTCTTGTCTCCATTTAATAAGGAGTAGTATAGAGATAGCTTATAGGAGAAAAGAAGGAAAATTCTAATAAATAAAATAATGCATAGCTCCAGACCCTTTAGATTGGATTAAGGTTTGAAGGGTGCTCATTTGTCTTGGTGTTATCAGTAACAAGGATGGAAATGAGAGACAGTGATGGGTTTTGGAGAAAAAGTTTTAAAAACATATTCAAACAGGCCCTTTTGTTTTGTTATTTTTCTCTTTTCCTACCTTATGTTTGAGAGATTTATGCAGGGAGTGGATCTCATTTCTTGACAGATTATTTGTTGAGGTCCATGATCCCTTGACCCACCCTTATCCCTACAGAGAAAGAAATGCTGGGCAATTGTGGAACCACAGAATGTTGTAACAACAACCTCTCTCCCCCTCCTTTCCATTTCCTTTGGAGTCAAGAAAAGAAAAACATACCTAGGTTTCCCATGGTTATAGACCAGGCGAATGAAAGATGTGTAAACCAGGCATAGTGGTGTGTGCCTGTTATCCAAGCACTCAGTGGGCTGAAGAAGGAGGATCATTGAGAGTTTGAGGCCACCCTTGGGTATAGAGTGAGTTCAAACCATCCAGGACTACTTAGACTTTAGGAAAGGAGTTAGAGAGAGAGTAGGAGGGAGGGAGATAGAGGGAAGGCATCAGTTATATTCCAGAAGAATCCTGAGGAGAAAGTGCCTGCTATATGGGCCTTCAAAGACCATTCAGTGCTCACTGATGAGAGAGTTGCAGCAGATACCAAGACAGCAGAGCCAAGAGATAATATAAGACAACATTTGCACATGGCTGAATGGTGACCTTCTACATACAAATGTTAGGAGAGTGGTGATGTATTGCTTATCAAAGAGCAAAGAAATAGATTCCAATACATTTTAAACCAGTAAACTGTACTTTTTTAAAGATGAGTTTTACAAAGTTGTTCCAGATAGATAATATTTCAATATTAAATAATTATTTTCTTAATTTTGGAATATTAATTTTGATGACTGAAAACTACTTCCTTTCATTTAAGGAGTGTGATAGTCAATTTTATGTGTCAAGTTGACTGAGTCACAGAGCATGCAGATATTTGACTAAACATTTTTGCTTGTGTTTGTGTGTGTTTGTGTGTGTGTGTGTGTGTGTTTATGGATAAGGTTAACACAAATTTGGGAGCCTTAGTAAAAAAATTGTGCTCCCCAATCTGGATGAGCCTCATCTCACACTTTGAAGGACTTAATCAAATAAAAGCTGAGTAAGGAAGAATTCTGTCTCTCTACCTGTGAGCTAGAACACTGCTCTCTGTGTTTGGATTTGGTCGTGGACTGAAACTTGTCCCACTGGCTCTGCTGATTTCCAGGCCTATGGACTGAGCCTGGAGATACACTCTTGGCTCTCCAGGGTCCCCAGCTTGTCAATTTCAGATCTTAGATCTTTGGCCTCTGTGTTAGTTACTTTTCTCTCATCGCTGAGACACAATACCTGACACCCAAAGTTAGAGGGGAAGGGGTTTATTTGGCTTACAGTTTGTAGAGGTTTCAATCCATAATCAGCTGGCTCCAAGGCAGGAATGGCAAACAGGCATTGCGGAGGAGAAACAATATGGTGCACACAAAGTAGCAAAGGCAACAAAGGGGTTTAACTGCATCTTTCTGTTCCTTTTATCTTATTTGGAGTATTGGGATTAGGGCGGTGCCAAGCTAATCACTCACGTTTTGGTTTAGTAATCACATGCCCGTAACCCCAGAATCACAAATTCCAGATTCAACTACCTCTGAAAAAGAAAGTACAACCTCAGCATGAGGCTTTGGGGGGACATCTAAATACAAAATAACAGCCTCCATAATTGTGTGAGCCAATTTCTTAGAGTAAATTTATGTCTATCTCCATATCCTACTGTTTCTGTTTCTCCGGAGAGCCCAGACTAATACAAAGAATGATAGAATACTGTTGTTCTTCTCTCATAGAGCTATGAATTTTAAAATAATCTTAATAAATAAAATACGAACACAGGAAGCAAAATATTTCTATTGTTTAGATTGCATATGAGCTCTTGGTTTATGTTTATTGCTTAAAATTTAAG
Source organism: Heterocephalus glaber (assembly GCF_053883595.1). Classification (NCBI taxonomy): domain Eukaryota; kingdom Metazoa; phylum Chordata; class Mammalia; order Rodentia; family Bathyergidae; genus Heterocephalus; species Heterocephalus glaber. The sequence goes on from NW_028258377.1 coordinate 1,490,973, forward strand.
TTACAGTTTATTTATCCATTCATCTGTTAATGAACATATGTGTACTTACACATAATGGAGTATTATTCTGCTATAAATGCGGATAAATTTGAGTCATTTATTGGAAAATGGATGCACCTTGAGACCATAGTGTTAAGTGAAATAAATCAGATACATAAGCTTAATATAACATGGATTCTCTTTATGAGAAACTAACAGTTTAAATAAATTAAAGAGCAAAATAAAAGATAAACAGGGAAATGGATCTTTTCCAAAGGGAAAGAGAACCAAGAGATGGAAGGAGAGGATCAGATGGGAAGGAAAGGGGATGAAAAAATAACTAAGATATGTTATGGACACATAACCAAATCCTCACAAGGAATGCAGTCAGTATGTACTGCAAACCTACTAATAACAACAAATTACTAAAGTTTTAGTTACAGAAGGCCAAATTCCCAAGTCAATATAGATGTAAGAATTACTGATGGCCTGGGGATTTAGCTCAGTGGTTCTGCCACCTGCCTCTCAAGTGCAAGGTCCCGAGTTCGAACCTTAGTACCAAAAAGAAAAAAAGAATTACTGAGCTATATGAATCCAAGAGCTTTAATATATGGATTTAAGACAAGGAATGTACCAAAAAAAAGACAAGGAATGTAGAAATAAATAGATTTCACTGAAAAATTCTTATAAGCATTGTTTTAAGGTTGAGCATGAGTATTTCATATTATCCATATGCAGCAATATAATATTTTTAAATAAAAGGGATTATTCTATCTACTTGCCTAAATTTATAAGGTAAATAAATAGCCAAAGCTGAGCTAGGACGTCCTGAAAAATAAATCTATAAGAATCTTAAAACTTGCATCTAGTCTCTCAGACATCCCTATTTTACCTTATAAACTGACAGGTTTTTAGAGTTTCCTGTCCCTATGTTGATACTTTAGTTCCCACCATTTGAAGAAGAGTGACTTCAAATTTGGAGTATAGATATTTGGATTACACTAGAAAATCCTTGTCAAGCATGTAGTTTTCTAGAGATTTTAGAATGTGAAAGTGGTTATGGGATATTAACATAAACATCTTTGAAGAGGTGATGAAAATTGCCTTGAAAGGACCTAATTCTAATTGATTATTTTGAGATGGTTTTCATTTCAGATAAAGCAACAACTACTGATGTGTAGTTTTAACTGAAAGTATGCATCCAATGGGAATGATGATTAAAAATTTTATTTGAATTATATTTGTTGTGAAAGAGCATACTTAAGTCATGAAAAGTAATTGTCACCCTTTGGAGACTAAGTCATAGCACGTCTCCCTACTAATTAGACTTGGGTCATCAAAACCTCTTGTAAAAGACAACATTGCTTAGACAACATTCTTCAGGCAGTCCTGAAGATTTGTGGCTCTTGGAACCCTCTTCCTGAACTAGAAATAGGAGATGAATGTGCTGCAAACATGCAGCTGTCAAGGCCATATCCTTCTTTCCTGTCTACCAGATTTACTGATCCCTGGAATATTAAAATGACATGTATTTTATATGTACATGGGAGGCAGTATTTATATTTGTCATTCTAATCATTCAATATTTTTTAAGGATGTGAAACTATAACTATATATGAATTGAAACATTCACTTTGGAGTGAGGTCATAATTTCCTTGTGGGGAAGCACCACTCTGGGATTCATGAAGAGTCGTGTCTTTGTCTTTATGAAACAAAACCTAAATTGGCATTGGGAAAAGTTTACTGACTAACCAGAGAACTTGGCACTAAGTACAGTCCTTCCATCCTGGCCAAGAAACCTGAGAGGATATAAAGAAGAAAATTATGAAAGGTAAATTACTACCATTCATTGAGATCATTATAATACTATGAATGAAGTCCCATTTAAGAGTATGGGTCATCCACTTATAATATCTATTTTTATGTCTTCTATGAAATACAAGCGAAGTAAGCTAAATATTTAGTGCAGAAATAAACTCACATTTTTGTGTCTTTGTTTGGAAAAACCCTATTCACAAGAAACTAATTTTTTCAAAACAGGTTTATGACTAAAGCCGCAATGACTAAATATTCAGAATATGTTGAAGATCTATTTGCATATTTTTATATTTGTGTTAATAAGTCTTAGCAGGATCAATGTAGGAGAAGGAACAGTTAACCCATATAATATAATAGCAGTATCAAAGGGAAATACAAACATATCTTAAAAGTTCCTGTGACTATAACTTCCTTTATAGTGAATAGCTTAAGAAAGTGCTTTTTATAGGCCAAATGAGTGAAAGTATTTTACTCTGATACCTCACAATAATCTTTCAGGTTTGGGAATAACAACCAAAGTGAAACCATCACTTACAGGTGATTGGAAAGGCCTTCTTGCATGGATGAAAAAGAGGAAGAGTTGAAGTGGAATCCTGGTGAGGTGAAAAAAAATCACCTTTGCCATACTCATTTGCTTTATTTCATGACTAAAATCAGCATTTACAAAGGAATAAGGAAAATATAGAGAGAAAAGTATTCTTTTAAACCTTTTAACTACACACAAAAAAATTTGACTTGATTAATGTTCAAAAGTTTGGTTCACCAGTCTGCACTCCCACCAGCAATGGAGAAGAGTTCTCAGCCATAAAGAATGAGAAACTAGAGTCATTTATAGCTAAATGGATGCATATCGAGGCCATACTCTTAAGTGAAATAAATAGGACACACATGTGTAAATACCACATAGTTTCTCTAGTGTGAGAAACTGATAGTGTAAACAAGGGTTAAAATGATTAAAATGAATAATTGATAATTTGAAATAGGAAAAAAGGTCCAAAGATGAAGGAATGAAGGGAGGGAAAGGGGAAAGGAAAAGAGGGAAAGGAAAAACTATGAGAAAAGAAAAAAAGAAGGAAATGAAATCTATGTAAATAGGGAAGGGCGGAGGGGGGTGAAGGGCGCACAGGTAATGCGGAAAAAAATAAGAACCAAGATACATCATGTACAGGTACAAGCACCCAATGATAAATGTAAACAAATTGTATACCTAAAATGTACCAATAAAAGAACTAAAAAAAAAAAGTTTGGTTCAATTCAAATAAGCCTGAAAATGTGCTTTAAATAAATGATGATATTTTCTGTCATATGAAAGGATTTATGTCATTTTTATTCTTGTCCATGGAATTGAAAAAAAATTACCATTCTTATCTCAGATTATTGAATGTCCAAAGGACAAGAAAGAACCTGTATGCCTGAGAAATTTATTTTTTCTAGTGTGTACACCAAGATACATAGCTCAGCATTTAGCTACGTTGACAAATGTTTCCCATTTTCGTGATTGTGTGTGATTATGTGCATGTACTCATGCACATGTATATGCTATCAGGATTCAGCTGAGCAAATTTCCTGCTTGGTATTAGAGAGACAAGATTCTTGCTACTTTTTCATTTGAATAAATTTAAAATGGGAATATTATTGAATAAACACTGCTCTTTCCTTTTTCTAAGTTTCCTAAAGTCAAAGGTGCACTTGAACAATATTGGACAATAAAAATAAAAAATGATTAAAACTGAGATCTTAAACTAAAAGCTAAATTGAATTTATGTTTATAAAATATAAAACCAGAAAAAGGAACATTAATAATGTCCTCATGAATTTTATGAAATTATTTCTTCTTTTCCCAAAGGTAAACAATGTTTGAAATGATAAGTGACTTCCTTTATGCAATTTATCATATGATACAATAATAAAATGCAAATAAGATGCTATCTAGAGGAATCACTCATATTTTCCCATTGTTATGTTAGCATTGGAAAAATTCAAAGATATCCAGGGAAATTTAGTGTGATCTACTGAGTTTTTCTGTAAGCTGAGAAAGAATATATACTTATTTTGTTTTTTAATATGTACAAAATAAATACAGAATCCATTACCTGTTAATGCTGTTGAAGATGGAATAAACTAGTATCTAACTGATACTAGTTTGGAGTTTGGAGGTTACATACAGAAAGTCATATATGAATAGATTGATCTAGCTTAGTATTTAATCAAAGGATATAATCATTTAATTTCTGTGAGATTCATCATTCACATGTATACCAAAGACCAGGATTAAGTTACTTCCATTGTGCCTTTATTTGAATAATCAATTATTCTCTAATTGTTCAAAGTGCTTCATTAAAATTAAATGGTAACAATTTCTAGAGTGAGAAATTCCGATTTTAATACCGTAGTGCTACATTTGTATTTGAAATGTATTTGAGTTGATGAATGTCTACATTATGGATCCTAACTTTCCTCATATCTATTGATATTTATGGAGTGTTTTTTTATCTTCTATATTAGGAATTCATCTTTGACATGGCTACACTGATGCAAAATTCTGGTTCCTGGAATAGAAACTGTGTCAAAAGCTCAAATGATTTGCACATAATTAATGTGAATCATCTACTTGATAGGTGAGGTAAATTTAAATACTGCATAAATACATATTCATTTAAATTAGTTAGATATTACAGGACATTTGTATAAACAGATCTCAAGAAAACTCAGTGCATATAAGTAGTCATATCTCATCTAAGTTTAGATTCTTCAAAATGATGTTACTAATAAAGTTTGCATAAGCCCTATCATAAACCATGTAGTTATGTATACTTTTGATGGTTGAGATTATAAAAGTAATTTGTTGGACTGGTTCTGATAGAAACTACAGAAAGCCAGAAATATGATTTACAACATCCTAGGCCAGGGGTGACAAACCTATGACACACATGCTGCAGCTGGCTGTGTGTTATCATTGAAAGCTCTAAAAACTTTGTCATCACTATGCTAGCCTAACATTACAGTGAAAAGTATGGAAGAATCACTTTGGAGCAAGTAATAATAGGTTAAAAAATCAGTGTTTCCATAGAACAAATTATACTGCCTCTTGACATCTTACCTGTAAAATTGGCATGGATTTGCACCTGACCTGGAGGGTAAAAATTAAATAAAACAGTGGATCCCAAACATTTATATAAAGTATTAAAAATAAAAGTATTCATATGAGTGTTATAAAATGATGAGGAGAACTAACAAGAGAACAGGAAGAAAAGCTGGTATAGTATGTCCTGAAGTGGATAGAATCAGGGTTGCCAAGATTTTAGAAACAATTTGCTTGAAGATATGTGGCTTCAGATCACTTCTTTTCATTTGCCATTTCACTGTATAGAGCTGGAAGTTATTATATTAAAAATGTATTCCTTCATTCAACCGTTACATAAATGTCATGTATGTGATAGGCACTGAACTTGACACTAATAATTTCTATCTCTTCCTTTATGGAATCAGACAGCCAGAGAAGAGACAAACATTAATTACTCTCTCTCTTCTCTCTGTCTTTCATTCACACACACATGCACAATGCAATAAGAAGTATGACAAATGCCAGAAAGGAGAAATACTTTCAGTGAGGAGAATCTACAGTAGAAGATTTGAGCTAGTTCTGGAGGGCAAAGAAGGCTTACCTGAGTTAGGGCAGAGCTGAGCACTGAAGGCCATGGTGAAGCCACCCTGCAGTGAGAGGACAGCAGGGGTGATAGGATTTGGAGGGACATGTAGAGGGAGGGAGCATGAGAGTACAGAATCACAGCAGAGAATAGCCCTTGATTGCGCTGAACATATTCAACTGCTCTTTTACAAATCTGTAGTCTGAAAGGAATATATGAGACGTTTGTGGATGTCATCAACATAAATAAAATCTAAAAGGACTGAATTTTCAATTTGCATGGTCACCATATAACACCTTATTGCATGTCTCTGGTTACTAGGATACCAGCTATGCAGGATATACATATGCTCAACTTTTGTTAAAGCCGCAGAACAGTCAGTGAATGCAGGATAAATTATGCCTTTGAAAAGGCTCAAGTTAAATCAATAAGGATAAGCCTCATTTTATATGCTTGTATCTTCATAGTTCTAAACATTCCTTTTTTGTTACTTACTTGATCTGGATGTTATATACTTGATCCAGATACTTCTCAACAGAAAAGTTATAATGATCTGTTAACATGTTTTAGTTTATAATGTATAACCACTGGAAAGTAAGTGAATTTAATGTATTTTGATAGTATGTCAATTCTGAGTGGTCAAGATGACTCATATTACTGCTAACTAAAGAATGGGCATGCCCATCACTAAAGTATTTAAAATCTGCCAGGACTGAATGTGTTCAGCAATACTGTGTTAAGTGTGGGATGCCAAGAAAGAAGGAATGTACAGATAGACTGTGGATTCCAGGATTATTCATCTGTTATTATAATGAACCATAGTTTGTATAACCTGTTCTTGCATTAGACTATTTTAAATAGGAGCAGTAATTATGCCAAAGTGCTTCAAAATTTTCTCTGCTTATCTTTGTGCCAGGAGTATATGACTCTGGTTTGGGTAAAAATGTGTTTGGTCCCGAGAGATCTTTCCAGAATTGCTGTTGTGTCTTAGCCAAATATTCATCTTTCTGATTAAAACAGTGTCCCATTATATGCCTCACAATGCACAAGAAGATCTTGTCCAAGTAAATATTTCTACTTGGTAAAAGGTACTATGAATTCAATCTGTGCATGCTTTTAAAATATATCCTTATGCTGGATGCAATGGGCTCTTGGGGTAGATATATCATTCTTGAAGCACTGCTGTGTGAAGTCTGATGTAGCAAAATGATGATAATAAATATTCATTGTTACTCTGTGAATATGACATGTGAAGCAATGTTCTTAGTGCTTTCGAGTTCTTACAGTTGTCCCATTACCTGTCCCATGTCAGAAGTGATGACCCTGATGCATAGAGCATGACAGTGACTTTCAGTCAATTGCATGGTGCACCTGGACCCTATGCTGCAGAACAAACATCTGTAACTGTCTCTCAATAACTAAATTCCTAACAACTATTCACCACATTTCCTCTGGACTTAATTACTTAAAATGCAGTGTTGATCATCTTTCTAAATTTAAATACCTTCAGTGACAACATATTTGCTCCAAAACACAGTTCATGATTCTCAGACGGTAATATAAAACCTTCCCATAATCATGCCACCCACTAGCATCATATCCTGTCAAATAAATCAGAATCATGGAAGACCAGATAAAGTCAGACACCTGGCTCACCCCAAATCATGGTACCTGGGTCAGAGAGCAAGGCCAGAGCCTGAAGCATTTTAACCACTTACCAGTCCAATTATTTAAATACAAGATGACCAGAAATTACATATTTTTTCATTAATTTTATAAGATAATAAAACAGGACATATAAAAATGACAATTTTATCAGATTTATTCAATACAAGAATTGGCTTGTTGAAATGACACCTGCCAGAGCGAAGCTCGGGAATCAGTGTGTAGACAAATGCACTGTCCAGTGACACAGGGTGAATTGCTAAGTGGTTGCTAGCTTCTTCTGGCTTTGCTCTTTAGAGACCAAAAACCCATTGCCATCCACATTCAAAGTGCAGAGGCTTATGACATTTTGTGACCATGTAGGTCCTGTACTTTGCTCAAGACATCATGTCTTCACACATGTGACTCTCTAAGCTCAAGACTCCTTCTTCATTGTCAAAGTCTTTAAAATACAGTTCCATGTGAGCTCTTTGGAAGAGTGCTCTCTGACTGCTGCAGTCGAGATTCACTGCCAGTGTCCTGTCCTGTTTTGTTCTGTGTGAATGCAGTATTACACCTTTACTACAACAGGCTGTAAATGTGCAAACCCTCCTGATGGGGTCTTTAAGGATCCCAATCTGGCCATGGAAGTTATACTTGGACAGGCATATTAGATCAAAGAATTTATTATGTTCAGAGGTCTCAGAGAAGGAGTAACACCATGTTGGGGCCATACTGGAGGATCACTAAAAGAACCTACTGGCCAAGCAAGTGTGCTGACCCTCAGTCAGGTCAAGCACCTTTTCTGGGCCTCAGGGTGGAGTACACAAGCCAAAGGTATGAGGGAATTTCAGTAGTCCATTTGAATGTCACTAGGTCATATCAGCTGAGGCCCGGAAGATGAACTTGGTCATTTGTGGCATACTATGTATGCAGTGATGTTGAAGAATCAGGAAATTGTGAAGATTTAAAAATTTACCATCCCTATAACATTATTAAGTACTGGCTTTTCATACATATGTATACGTATAGTCCCTATATTTTTTCTTTCAGTCTTTATTTTCATATTAGTACATTTGCAGTACATAAAGATTATTTTCCCCCTGGGTAGCTGGTACATGTACATAACACACCTTAATTCTTTTTTCTGCCCCTCCCTCCATCTCTCGATCCCTTTCCCTTCTGAAAAAGATCTATCTTCGTATTTCCTATTATTTTTTGTTTTACTCTTTATTGTTTAACACTATTAAGTGCTGATTTTTCTATCTCTTTAACCAGAGATAACTATGAGCAAAATCTGAATAAGCTGTGTCCCACAGAAGTTCATGTGTTGAAAACTCAATCTCCAAATTCCAGTGCTAATGGTATTCTGAGGTAGAGGCCTTGGCAGGTGATTAGGGTGAGAAGAGGTCATGAAAGAACCATTGATGGCATTAATAGCTTCATGAGAAGGGAAAGAGGGACACACTTCGTGAGAAGAGAAATAGGTTTACAAAAAGAGAAAATCTAGTACACTGTTGTCTGGCCGTGTGATATCCTCTAATGTGTTGTTATATACACAAATTTGGCCCTTTGTGTTCTCTGGTTCAGTGGCACTTGGCCCCATGATTTTGCAGGGTAAGGAAGTAGTGACTCTTTCTTCTCTGCAAAATGACCAAAAGTCACCTGGGAATGTAGTTCCTCCTCACAGATGAGAGGGACAGGAAAGGAAAGAAGTTGTCCATGTCATCCCATGCTGTCAGAACTTAGATTTTTATTCCATCACATTCCACATTAGAAAAAACAAAAGAAAATGTCCACATGGACATATTTCTATGGCATTCTGTAAGGGCTGCTGATTATATGATCCTCTAACTCCTCTAACTCTTGGGCCAGACAGAATTTTTTTTTTAACCAGGTGTTTTGTTTTGTTTTGTTTTGTTTTGTTTTGTTTTGTTTTGTTTTGTTTTGTTTTTGGTACCAGGGATTGAACTCGGGTCCTTGCACTTGGGCAGCAGGCGGTGAAACCACTGAGATAAATCCCCAGCCCAAGCCAGACAGAATATTGATCACCTGGGTCCATCAAGTTCAAGTACTTTCTGTATTAGAATATCTGAGTTGTTTCTTTACATTATAAAAATGACAAAGAATGTCAATTTAAAAATTACTTCTAGATACATAATTAAATAACTATACTGAAGATCACTGAAAACATCAAATATAATTGGTATCTTTCTAGAACTGCATTATGGTTCTATAGTGTTGTTTATTCTAATCCTGCCTGAGCAGCTAATTGGAAAAACTGTGAACTGGAGAATTTCATAAAAAATACAGATTTGGGGTCTTAAGGTCTATTGAACAAAATTGTTGGGCAGAAAGCCCAGAAATCTCTGTATTTAAAATACTGCCCAGGTGATTCTGATGATCATTTAAATTTGACCCCAACATTAGACCACTCTGGCTTTGGCAGTTGGAGAACAAGTACTTCAATATCTCTCAGTCTTTTAATCAAAGAAATGTCTTTGAGGTTATTTCTTCCATCATTTATCAGTGTTGGTTACTGCTGCTCAAGACTTTGCAATTTAACTGTTTCACACCCCTTTGGGTTTGGGCACACTTGTGCATAGCTATGTGATTTAGAGACTTTACACCTGTGAGCTTATTTGCAGAATAACTCAGATGTTGCTATAGTGGCAAAACTCATCACTAAACTATGCTTGATCAAAACTCAGACATCACTACAAGTGTTAAATAAGTTTTTGAAGTTATGCCAAGTAAAAAATGAGAAAACAGTTGTTAGTTTCAGAAATATTTTGGAAGTGTCTGGTAATTCAAATTTAGCCGGGAAGGTAATTTTACTTATTGAACAAAAGTGATTTATAAATAATCCTGGGAAATTAAGCAGCTGTACTAGCACAGGACTTGCATATTTCATGATTTTAAATTATTCCAAAGCCAACACAAAGTAAATCTGAACAATTTAAAATAATTATACTTATGAGTGAAATTTCACTCAGTTGCTGTAAGAACTTTGTGTTTTCTTACACTGTGTGTAGATTATCATTCTACTAAATTATTTATTTTATGTAAAAATGATCATTTATCTAAATGTATCACTCAACTAACTTGTTTTAAATTGAGACCTACAGGTCTTCAGATCAATACAGTACTAGATTATTTTTAGAGTGGCAAAACTAAGTTTCTACAAAGTACTGTAATGGTCTTGCTTTCCAGAACAAGTAGACATTAGAATAATTTGTTTTAGGATCATTGTTCCATGAATTCTAAGAGCTCGTTCAAGGAAAAGTGTAGAAAATCAACCTGGAGCCATTGAGATAGCAAGATTTGAGGAATGGACTTGGAGTAGAGGTGCTAAGGTAGAAGTTTAAAGAAAACTATAACAAAATAGAATGAAAAGCAAGAGGATAGTTTTGGGGATTTTAGTGAACCACAAAAGAAACAATAACAATCTATTCTTTAGCCTTCATCCAAGAAGACAAATAACTTTTTAAAAAATTTAACTGATTTTTAAAAATTACCAGAAAACAATTTCTTTAACATAATAAAGGGCTTCTTGGACTTCAAAATGTACAAAACTTTCAAATGTGTGAAAGGCAAAAGTATCCTCTATATTACTGAACATAGATTACAAACTCTTTGACAGCATTTATCAGGCTTATTTATCAGTATGTTTCCTCAGGATACCAGGGTCTTTTATATTTCTTGCACAACAATATTTATTGAATGAATAAGCAATGAGAATAGAAGTGTGCTTCTTGCTGTATTACCTGTGGGAAACCTGGAGACTATTTATAATTCGATTCATTTTTATAAAATGAAATGGAGAGCCAGGGATGTAGCTCAGTGGTTCCGCCACCTGCCTTGCAAGAAGGTCCTGGGTTCCATCCCCGGTACCAATAAAAGAAAAAAAATGAAATGGAAAAAGAGTAATCCATCTTTCAATGCTCAAGTTACTTCATGTGAAGAAAGTGGATAAGCACATACACACACACACACACACACACACTCATTCATATTTAACTGTGTCTAAGACACTAATAATACCTTCTTGCAAATATTACTTTGGTTTGATTCAGCTTACCCTTCTACTTATTTTTCATTGTATTCATTTTTACAAAATAGAGCTTGGTGATGTTGAACTGAGAAAACATGTTATACAAAACATATTTGTTTCCTTCATCCCATTGCTCAGTCCTTACAGCACAGATGTGAGGTCTTTCCTTTCCTGCTGACATTTGGGTCTAGTAGTCAGATGTCTTCATCTTTTACTGTGAGACTTGGAAGGCAGGCTAATGCTTTTCAGTGCTTTTCCATTTCATTTTGTAATAGTTGCAATGAAATGGTTTGTGGATTCTGATGGGAAAGGATTGGACCAGTAAATAACTCTGTTTGAGCATGCACAGTATATAGAGTATTAATAATGGTTACTTGTTTAGGGGTCCTGTCTTGGAAGAATTCACATATTTGTATATGTAATTAGTTTGTCTTGGTTAGTAGTTTTTTGATGCATTTTCTTTCATTTATTTTTATGACATAAATTAGCAGATGTCAGCTGGGGAAGAAGCAGACAAAATTACCTCTACAACCCTAAGTAAATGATAGTCTTGGTACTTATATTTAGAAGCAAGCTATTACTTTTTACCTAAAAATGCTTTAATTTGTGTATTATGGACACTTGTATATTTCAATTAGAGTTTGCAAAGACTAATTGACTGTACCTTCGGTTTGCCAATTGGCTAACAAAAATGTATGAATCTCTGTATTCAGATTGCTATAAAAAAACAAGACAAATGCCTCAACCCAAGATATCACTAGAAGTGACTTAATAAGGCATAAGTTACATTTTCTCAATTTGTTGCTAGAAAAAATTTACTAAAGCAAATTCTTGGAACATATTATCTTTCCATAGTCTACAAGTAAAACATTAAATAAAATATATTAAATTCCTATAAATATACATTTTGTATATAGATATATAAAGTAACAGAAAAGAAAATGATTGTTAATCTTTGTGAATTTATATTTAAAATTAGCATTTTTATAAAATTTCAGCATTGATTTTTCTGGTCTTAGAAAATAAAAACAAAACAGAAATTTATGTCTGTTAAACAGTATGGAGATACTTCAACAGAGAACTAAAGCATTGTTTTCAACTTCAGCATTACAATATTACATAAAGCACAAGGAAATTAAAGAACTGAGAATTCCCTACTGAGAATTTACTGTCTTCCCTTGAAGTTCACATTACATAATACCTAGAAGAACTTTGATAGGACTCATTTGTCATAAAAATGAAGTAAACTTCTCAATTAAAATTAAAATTAGACATTGCATTAAAGATATATGTGATCACTCACATTTTAATATTATTAACTGAGAAATAGATAATATTTATGGTCATACGATGGCTGCCATTGGATGTTTTAGCCTTTGGGCACCAATCATTTGGAAAAATCTTGCCATACTCTAAGATGTTGACTTTGGTTTTTGTCTATACACTAAATGTTCAATAAACTTAGTAGTGATATCTTATGGCTTCTATGAGTCATTTTCATTCAAAGATATAATTATTTCAGGAAATTCTATTTAAGCATATATAAAACTGTTTGCAAAGTAAATAGATTCATTGTGCTGCAGTGTAAACAAGTGAACCAGATTATCAAGGCAAAGGCAAAGAAGTCAGAACTGGTTCCAGAACCTTCTTCCCTTTTGATTAGAAAACTCATGTGTTCTATTTGATGCTCTACATATTGCAGCTCTATAGACTGACAGTAGAGAGGTGACATCTATGCAGCCATGACTATAAACTAGGTTTTTGTTTGCTAATGTGACAATAAGAACCAGAATGGACCGAGTATTTTTTACCTTTGTGGGGTTTTTTTCCTTGCTACTTGCACCCATAAAGAAATAACATATTATTTATGAAATTGTTTTTGTCTTTGTCATTTTCTGCCTTAAATTTTCATGTTGCTCATGGTATTCATTTATTTTCAAAGGAGAATTGAAAACTCAAGTGGAAAAGTAACCAAATGAGCATAATTCAAAATGCAGAATGTTGGGTTCAGCTGGTAGAAATGAAAACTTTTAATAAGTACATAGAAGATGGTACAGGTTGTTTTAGCACTATCTTTGCCAGTGAAGAAAAAAGGTTGATGAAGAGTACAAGAAGTAGGTTTGGAAAAATTCAATAGAAATTTAATTGGGAAGCACATTAAACAGTTGCAAGTGGTCTCCTGGGGATATGAGGAAATTAAAGCAATTAAACAAACTGGTATTGAAGAATAAAAGCAAATTTGGATCTGTCTTTCATTCTCTCTCTTTTATAAATGCACACTGAATGGTGGTCCTTCCGAGGACATTTATACTTACATAAATGTCAACAGCTTCTCACTGATGACATTATGGTTGATGCTCTGCCTCCTTAAGTGATCTTTCACTTCTTCTTTTAATTCACTCTTTCTGCACACAACTTGCAGCTTAACTTTGTCTCTTTGAACATGGGAAGGATTGTGTTGTCTGCCAAGGAGATATTATTTCTTCTCTTTGTTGATGTGATGATTAAGTTGGGTCTGCAAATGCCCAGTGCAGAGTCTGAATCACAATTGGTCCAGTAATGACAATTCACTCCCCACCTTGCTGCATAAGGCCGAATTATGTCCAAATAGACTGAATAAATTCATGCTGGGAAGTTTTGGAACATAATTGGGCTTTTATATCCACGGTTACCCATCCACAGATCCAAACAATCAAAGATAAAAATACTCAAAATTGTTTAAAATTGCATCTATATTTTAACATATACAGAAGTTTTTTCCTTGTCATTATTTCCTAGATAATAAATTATAACAACTCTTTGCATAGTTTTTATATGTTATTAAGTATTATGAGTAATTAATACATGATTTAGAATATATGGGATGGTATGCATAGGTTATATGCAAATACTGAGCCATTTTATATAAGGAATGTGACTATTAATCCTGATATGTCAACTTGGATTAAGAAGCACCTAGTAGATTAGTAAAATGCACTCATGGGTGTCTGGGTGGGTTATGGAGGTCTGATCTTGGGTTTTATATATGATGCCTTGCCCATTCATCTCTGGAAGTGTTCCCTGCTCATTTCTGGCTACCATAAACTATCATCTTTTTTCCACCATATCCTCCTGCCATAATGTTCCTACCTTAGAGCCAGATTACCATAAATGACTTCCTTTGAAATTGTCAGCCAAATTAAACCTCTCATCTTTCAAATTGTGGATGTTGGGTATTGTATCTCTGTGATGGGAAAGCTGAGCAGGGCACCAGAAAACTTTGATATCTTCAGAGTCCCTGGAACAAATCCCCAACAAACACAAAAAGATGAGTATGCTTTCCTCCTTAAGAAAGTCATTTTATTGTTTTTTGAGTGTTACTACTCAGCCATAAAGAATGAGAGACTAGAGACATGTACAGCTAAATGGATGCATATTGAGGTCATACTCATAAGTGAAATAAATAGGACACACATGTTTAAATACAGAATAGTTTCTCTAGTGTGAGAAACTGAAAGTGTAAATAAGAATTAAAATGATTAAAATTAATAATTGATAATTCAAAATAGGAAGAAAAGGTCTAAAAGGGTAGGGGTGCTAGGAAGGGAAGGGGAAAGGAAAGGAGAGAAAGGAAAAATTATGAGAAAAGAAAAAAAATGAAAACGAAGTCTATGTAAATACGGAAGGGTGGAGGGAGTGAAGGGTGCACAGGTAATGGGGAAAAAAATAAGAACCAAGATACAACATGTACAGGTACAAGCACCCAATGATAAATGTAAACGTATTTGTTTATCTAAAATGTACCAATAAAAGAATTTAAGGGAAAAAAAAAGAAAGCCATTTTATTTTGCTGATGTGTGAGGATATGAAGCCATAGGAAAAATGTCAACATACTGAAGATGATTGAGTGGGAGTATGTTAAGAATTTAAGGCTTGGAAATGCTTAGTGCTGGACATAGGTAAACAATATGCTCTCTGGCATAAACCTCTATTAATTGGGTATTTTGTGATTGGTTGCAAAAGCATCCTAAATAGCACATCATGTTACTTATCCCTAGATATCAAATCATTCCCTTTAATCAATAGATTATTAACCCTCTGTTTTGGCAGTGTAAGTTTATTATTGTCCTTACACATAACGCGAGTTCTCAAAAACACAAAAATGTGTGTGTTTGTATATATGTGTGTGTATACTCCAAACTAATTCACATCTTGATAATTTTTGCCCAGTATTTTGCCACTACTCATTTCCTTTATAATTTGTTCTACCTAGAATGTCTCTTCCTGAAGTCTTCTTTTACTTAAATGCTCAAGGTCTAAGTGCAAATTTTACAGCTTTTCTGCTGAAATAAATATATACACATTCCTTGTCACACACACACACTATATATATAGTATGTTACACACATGCATACATGTGTTGTATGTATACATTGTCCTGTTCACTATTTATTCTCCTTTTTTAATCATAATAGTAACCTGAAATTCTTTTGAAACTATCCTTTCACTTCCCTTAACTCATGTGTATGTGACATAATTAAGCTGATCTGTATACTCCAGGCCAGTGATGGCAAACCTTTTAGAGCTTTCAGTGATACAAACAGCCTGCTGCAGCACATGTGCTGTAGGTTCACCACCACAGCTCTATACTCTCCTACCATTGACCCAATGTTTGCTTCATAAATAAACGTATAATGTAGTTGAAACAAGGGAGGATCAGATTCAGAATGCTAGTAAGAGATTTGTGGGAACAGATGCTTTTGTTGTTCTGCAAATATTTAATCAAAGTCCAGAGCTTCTGGAAGTCAGTGAGTACACATCCTATCTGTGATGAAGCCTGAACAAAGAGCAGAGCTGTGATAGAGACCAGATTCATAGAACAATGCTCAAGACTGAGGTTAGTGTTATGTGGAACCTTTTTCAATTGCATCTAGACTTTTTAAAAAGTTAATTAGATTTAAATCATATTTAATTAAAAAGAATCTAGCCTTCCTTTCACACTTAATTTATTAGTCACTTTTCACATATTGACAAATGGTAGATATTTGGGCATGTACCTCATTTCTTTTACTAGTGCGTAGACTTCCTGGGTATAGTAAATTTAAACCTTATATTACACTCAGTATATTTCTCTGCCTTTTATTTAGCAGACACATCATAAATACCTGCTGAAAGAACATAAACTCTAAAATTCTGTACATCTTTTGATGAGAGACAACTTGAATTTTTCTAAGAATGTCCTTAGTAACATAGCATGATATTCTTAAAACATAATTCTCTTGTCACATATGTGTGCTTCTTAACCATTCAGGGAGTTTTGTGTACAACTTCTTTACCCACAATTTATCCTCAATTTTTAAAATTTATTTACAACTTAGTAAGTTCCTCCTCATGATTGGTCCTCAACCTCAATAGCTCCAATAAGTTTTTATTTGTTTGTTTTTACTTTTTAAAATATTTGTCCCTTCATTTTTCTCTTTACCCTTTCCTTCTGTCCCTCCTTCCTTCTCTTCCTCATCTTCTCCTTTATAGCCATTGTGTAGTGATTTCATACAATTTTATAGCTGTATGTGACAACTCCTAAAGTCATTCATATGTGACAAGTCCTAGATTTTTATCTCCTAAATTTATATCTCCAGTTCAAACACTTCCCATGATTTTAAGTTAGATCATTTCAACTGTTTATATACCAAATATATAAACCCAAAATGTTTTCCAGATCTTACCTCCCAAATACTGTTTATCTCCCATTTTCCTCAACTCATTTGATAGTAAATTCCCAGTTCCATAGACTTCAACTTTAAGTATCCCTGACGCTCTTTTTCCTTCACGTTCCCCAGAAAATCCACTTGCATTATTTTGTTTGGTTTTGTTTTGTTTGTTTTGGGTTTTTTGGTTGTTTGGTTTGGTTTGGTTTGGTTTGGTACGGGGAATCAAACTCAGAGCCTCATGCTTGCCAGTCAGGCTCTATGTCCCTGAGCTACACCCCCAGCCCCTACTTGCATATTCTATACCTTTAAGACAGAAGTTAATCTATTTCTTAACATTTCTTTATGGTCATGGTGGATTTTGAGCTAACATGACCATGTCCCCTAAATGTTTTGTGAATTTGTGTACAAACCTGTAAATTGTTATCTTATTTTACCCTTACTAGTTCATCTCTAATCTTTGGCCTATTGAAAACAGCTCTAGAATTATTCAGGTCTACTAGCTGTTTGTAAAACACATCAACAGTCCTGCCTAAGGAGGTTTACATGTGTTTACCTCTTCTTGAAGAATTTCCTCTCAGTTATTCATATGACTACTTTCCTCACCATCTTTAGACCTTTACCCACATGCCACCAACCAAAAGTGGGTCATTTTGACATTTAAAATGTAATGCATCCTGTGAAAGTCATTTGCAAATATTTTCTCCCATTTTGTGGATTGCCTTTTCACTTTCTTGTTAGTAACCTTCAATGCACGAAAGTTTTAAATTTGGACAAAGTTCAATGTCTGTTGTTATTCAATGTTTTAATTTTAGCCATGCTAATGTGTGTATATTAATTGAATTGACATCTTCTCATATACTTATTGACCATTTATCACTCTTTGTAAAGTTTTTGCTCTATTCTGCTTTTAATTGGAGTGTTCATTCTGTTACATTTAATAAAATTATGGATATGTTTGATGTATTATTTGATTAGTGTTTTTTATTTGTCCCTTTTTACTCTAGTCAGTCATTTGAGTTAGTCAAATATGTTTTAGTATTTCATCTCAATCTTCTGTTGAGTTCTTAAGTTGTGTGGGTATGTGTGTGTGTGTGCCATTTACTCCTAGTTTTCAATGTGCATCTTTGTTTCTTACATTACTTCACATAAAGTAAGATTCTTGCAATAGTATAACTTCATTATTTCCCTCTAAATATATACAATTATTGGAGATAAATTTTCTTCAGCCTGCAGAATATGAATTCATTCACTTTGTAATCTAGACGTGTCTATTTCATATGGATATTTGAAGGATAATTTTACTTGATATAAAATGTTGAGTTGACTTTTTACACTTTAGCACTTTTAAAATTATGTTCCTTTCTCTTCTGGTCTGCATTGTTGTAATTAGAATAGATAATGTGAAATAGAAAGAAAAGGTCCAAAGGGGAAGGGGAAGTGGGAGACATAGGGGAAAGGAAAGAAGGGAAAGGAATGAATATGAGAAAAGGAAAAAATGGAAACAAAGTTTTTGTAAATAGGGAGGGGTGGAGGGATCTATGAGAGGGCAGGGGAATGAGGAAAAAAATAAGAACCAAGATAAATCATATAAAGGTACAAATTCCCAATGATGAATGTCATCATATTGTATACCTAAAATGTACCAATAAACTTAATGAATAAAAATTTTAACAGCCATTTATTTCATTGGTCTTATTTAATATGTTGCTTTTCCTGCTGCTTTTAATATTATGTATATGGACATAGTTTATTTATACTCAATCTTGTTGGGCTTTTCTGACTTTCTTGAATCTGGAAGATTGTTTTTTTCCAGAGGTTGGTCAGTTTGAGCCATCATTTCTTCAGATAATTTCTTGTCCCATTCTCCTTTCCTCTCCCTCTGGGACATGATTTATATTTATGTCAGGTGATTTGCTGGTGCCTCCTATATCTCTGAGCTTCTGTTTATGAATATTTTCTTTTTATTCTTTGGATTGGATAATCCATTCCCCCACCCTTATAATCCAAGTCATGTTTAATCCCATTCATTGATCTTTTTTTTCATTTCAGACATTGTACTTTTCAGACATTGTACTTTTCAGGTCTGTCTGTTCATTTATTATGATATTTTTTTCTATAAATGCTAATGTGCAGACAACTGTGGGGCAGTTTCTATTACTTTTTTGTGAAATGTTGAGTGATGGATTGCTGGTTTTAGTTATTAATTTACTAGTGAAAAAGTTTGATATTTTAAAAAATATTTTAAAGCTTTGCAAGGGTTATCTTCACCATTATTTTAAAATTAGTAAGGGCCTTTCTGAGTGTCCACTGAGTATCTGAGGATGCCCAGCAAAGATATTTCAATCTGATGGGTCTCCACTTCTCCTAGCATTGCTCAGCCTCTCAAATGAATTTGCAACCCACAGATCCCCAGGAATTCTTTCCTAGGCCTTCAGAGTGTCATTCACAGCATGCACAATTTAGAATTCAACCAACAAATTAAGGAGATTTCTTCCCAGCTTTCTGCAGCTCTCTCCCTATTCAGCATCTTACTGTTTATCTCACTTCACATCCTCCAGTGAGCTCAGCAGCCCACCTCTCTGCATTCTATTTTTCCTCATTAGAATAGCACCTTTTGGCCTCTATCTTCCTGCATTTTCTAAAGTGCCTCCAGGCAGAAAGCTGGGATATTGTGAGATGGACTTCATGTATTTCCATTTTCCCAGGGATGTTGGTCCTTTCTCTGTTGTCCAATTGAAACCTGTTGATTTATATATTTTTCTATTTAATTTCTAGAAGAAAGCGCTAGAGTCAGTTATTGCTCCATGGTTCAGATCAGTGTCGTTTTATTTTTAGTAGTCCCCCAAAAGTTATACAGACCTTTGGGAAAACTTTAAATAATGGGCAATGACTTACAATCAGGCTCTTCTCCTTAATTACTCTGTATGTTGTACAGATATAAAATAAAGTGGTAATTTGTTGATGAGAAAAACATCTGATAACATCTCACGTGCTATTGACCTTTCAAAACTAGATGTGACTGACTCACGTTTGGCTTCTTGATAATCTTTTTAGCTGTTCTGAATCTCTTTTAGCATATTATCTGTGAAATTACATCAAAACCATGATTATACTTCTATATTTAGAATGATAACTTTTTCTGGGCCTGACTAGTGGCTCATTAGGTCCTAATAAAGACTGGTAGTAAATAAATCCAGACAAAGAAATGTACATGAACAGATACATAAATATTTATGCATGTATACTTGGACATATGTACTTTTATTTGTGCAAACATCAGCAAGTCTTTTGTGTTTTGTATCTGCTTAGCAAATTTAACTATATATATGTTCTTGCCTTTTTCTCTGTGCAAAAGCTCTCATTTTTGCATCATAACTTCTCTATGTCAACTCAGCAACACAACCAGTTACTTAAATTTTGAGCTTTAAATTTTATAAATAGGTATTCCTTATTGCTTTTTTAATGAGTTATTTGGGGAGCAGTAAATATTATTTTAATATGTCTTCTCTTATCTTTTATTTTTACTTACTCTATATCACCTATTAATCTCTCCTGTTTTAAACAACTTTTGATAATGAATTTTCACTTAGAAATTATATTTATAACCTAAATTCAACTGGGAAGTTATGCTGGTGAATTACAGCTGGCATATTGTTGTGGGTTTCATTATTTTTCTAGCTTTGTAAAGTCAATTCTTTGGCATCATATTATGTAGTTAAGAACCATTGCTGTATTCGGTAAATTCTAGCCTAAATTCTTTCCAAGACATTTTCAATATATGCACATGTACTCTAATATCTCATTATTATGAGCATTAATCAACTTATTAATCTATTAAGTAATATAGTCTTAAATGGAACTCTGTCTTTATCTTTACTAGATACACACTAACAAGTGTTGAACTCTGAAGAGAGACAGTGACTAATTCAATGAAATCTATCATATTTAGAAATCTCCAATAGGAATTCAAAATGTACATTTTTATGATTAAACATGTTCCTTAAAAGAAGAAAATGATGAAAGCTCTGGCTTTAGAGGAGTTTTACTCTGAACCCTGGCCCGGTTACTCAGCTACTATAGAACCATGGGCGAGTCACTCAACCTCTCTTCAGTCACCCTCCTCATTTTCTTCATGTTAAAGTGGGGATGATAATGTACCTTATATCCTTAGATTGTCCCAGAAATGAAATGGGATAATAAATAAAAAGTTTAGGAAAATGTCTATTAAATCATAAATATGCAATAATTTGAAATTATTACTAACAAGCATGGGCATCTTAGTTCTTTGTACATCATATTGACTGACATAGCCCAAATATATTATTAGATATTTTTACATCCTGACATAGTGTTAGGTGTGTGCTTCTAGCTCTTCAAAATAGTTTCTTATATATAAAACACTAAGCTGAGCATTTTTCTATGTGATCCTTATAATGCTACACATCATTACTTTTTGCAGAGAAAGAACCAAAATCCAGAGTTTAAAATTTTGTTCAGTTTCTTCAGATAAGGAAGTTGTTGATTTAGATCAGTAGTTCTCAACAGGAACAATTTTGTTTCTCACCACAAGGAGATTTCAGCAATATCCAGGAACATTTTTGGCAAAACAACTAGGGCAGTGTCACTGCATCCAGTGGGTGGTGGTCAGGCATGCTGCTATGGATGCTACAACACTCAGAACAGTGCCCTGGAGAATTATCTGGCCTAAAATGTCAATAATGCAAAATTGAGAAACCCTCTTTTAGGCTAAACTTCTCACCAAGAAAAACTAGAAAAGTTGTACAAATATATTAAACTACGTAAGGTAAAAATGAGAAACCTATATAGACAGTGAGAATTTTCTGAGTACCTTTAAAAAAAAAAAGAACTACATAAAGTGAGTAGTCTGACATCAGGCATCGCTATTCACTTTAAAGCAGGTTGGCCACTATTCCTGTGAGATAGATCCTGCTTACTGACAGTTTGGATGGCCCACATGTATAGCTGAGCAGACCAAGCTGAGGAATCCTCCACCCTTCCTTCCCCTCCATTCTCAGCATCCGTTTCCCAGGCAACTGCGGTGGTGCTGTGGGCCTGTAACTCATGCTTGCTCAGTTCCACAGGAAAGTCAAGCACTCTTCTCTTGACATACTACCAGAACTTAGCATCTCAGTCTCAGAATTGATAGCAATGAGCTACTTCCCTTCCAACCTGCTTTTCTAGTGAGTATGGTTGGACTCTTTGAGAAGAGTACACAAAGATCTCCATTTCACAGAGACAGTAAAATTGATTGTGATACCCCTGGTCCTCCTTTGATGGCCTGGCCCATCAGACTTCTCCCTCTGAGCTAGGCACTGGAGAATTTCTCTTCCATATAGCAACTGAGCATAAGGTATGGCCACCCAAGATGCCCCTTCCCTTGCCAATGGGTTAGGATAGGGTAGGAGATTTCCTACTTGCTTTATAATTGTGTAATATACTCAAATCATTATTTCTCTTGGTCTGAAAAGTCTGAAATATTAGAACCAAGTATTTTACAGAAAAAGGTGTCTGCTTAAGGCTGTATGTATCTGGTTCACTTACCAATAGACAAGAGACTAAGAAGCTGAACACTTTCATCAGCCTTAATAGGTTAGAAGAAAAAAACCTGGAATTCAGAGAGAGACAAGGACAAGTTTGTAGGGAACAGGGGAAGGGGACATTACTAGAACCTCTGAAGTAAGCCCTAGTCACCTGCGAGCCACGGCAGCATAAGGTGAATTACAGGAAAGGTAGAAAAATGAGACTGAGAAGAGACTGAGAAGAAGCTGAGCTTTGAATCTGATCAGTGCTGCTCTGGGCAGCAAAGACGAAAGCCCCCAGCTTACCGTGCCTTTTATTCAGTACATCAGGAGAAACAAATGTAATAAATGACTTGCAGAGAGTTCAGTACATCTTGCATAAATAAGATGTAACAATCCAAGAACAATGAGGAACTGAGTAGATGTTTGTTCCTCCCAGGATGTTTCCTGTCCTGGAGAATCAGCATCACCAGATCATTGAGGTCTCAGTTGTGAGCGGAGGCCAAAATGGAATTATGTCTCCGAATTCCATAGCTGGGTTGTAGGCAGGAAAGCTAGGCTAACCAAATGATTTTTCCCTAAAATTATGTAGCATTGCTCCTGACACAAGTTGTTTTGGTAAATAGCAGTTTTCAGGCAAGAATTCTATAAGGCTAGTGCCTAAGATTAAATATAAGCAAAAATTATCCTAGTAGATCCAAAACTGAAGAAAGGTTTGAAGTAGTTAATTTTTGGTTAACATAAGGTTACCAACTCCTGACCTAGCAGAAAATACATGTAAGCCCTTGGAGGAAAAACATTTTATAATGTCTCAAAAGTGTCTCTATAATTCTTAGATATACTATCCAGGATTCTACAAAAAATAACTAGAAATTTGAAAATAAGATAATGAAATACCAAGAGAAAAGGTAATAATAGAAACATGCCCATAGGAACCCAGATGAATTATTAATGAAATGTTAAAACAATTATGACTAAAATATATTGATAATTAGCAGAAAAGTAAAAAATTTAAAGAGAATATGATAAAAATATTAAAACTAGGATATGTGTAAGAACTAAAAACATAATGAAACTAAAGAATGCAAAGGAGGAATCTGACAGAAGATAGTATCTAATCTGTAATTTCTAGGTCTATTTCTATTGATGGATTGATCTCCTGGTTAAGGACATCATTTTTCTACTTCTTTGCAATTTTAGTAGCTTTTTGTTGTTGTTTTGTTCTTGACATTATGAATTTATGTTCTTCAGCATCTAGGTATTGTTCTCTTCTATTAATGTTTTTTTTTTTTGTACTGGGGATTGAACTCAGGACTTGCACTTGCGAGGCAGGCGGTAGAACCATTGAGCTAAATCCCCGGCTATTAATGATATTTTTGGTTACTGTTACTACTAGCAGTTCATTTACATGCAAATTAATTGTTTGTTTTAAGGATTTTCCTAAACTAAAGATGCACACTAGCTTTTAATTTGGATATATATTCACATATAGCATGTAGTCAGGTTCCCCCTGTATACCCAGAGTAATCAACAGCATCTCCCTCACCTGTGCATTTATTCTCAAGCAGCTACTCAGAGAGCTTGGCATGCTCTATTAGTTATCCTTCCTGCAGTATTTGTTCTTGGCCATTTGGGAGTCTTGTCTTGCAGAGGTACAGTTTCTTATGCATCCAAAACCTCAAGCAGACTGTGCTGTGCAGTCTTGTGGAAGTATCACCAAGTAACACCTCCTTTCTTCTCAGAGTCTGCCCCCCTCCTTCTGACCATCTCAGTAGCCAACCACTGCCTCTTGAATTCAGTGAAACTTGTTCTCTGTTCAGCAGCCATCTTTCCCCTATCACCACATCCAGGAAGCAGGAAAACCAGAAACCCAAATAAGTTTTGGAGTGGAAGTATTTCAAGCCTGTGCTGCTTGCTATACAAACTTGGAAGCAAGTTGTTACATATATTTTGCCCAGTTTTATAGTTATTATGGCAGAATGACTTGTTCGCCACCAATTACCCCATCAAGTAAGAAGTAGAAGTACATATCATTCATGTTTTAGTAAATGTTTTTTTCTCTAGTTCAATTTGGCTTGTTCCAATAGTAACCTGTCACTATCGCTACTTAAATTTAAACAATTTAGATGAAAATGGCAATGTAATTTACAGTTTGTAATAGGCATTCTGATTTAGACCTAATAACTCATTGCTAGCACATCTTCCTTTTGACACTATATATGTGTTTTATTATAAGAAGAAATTACAATTTTGAAAGATTTAAATACATCTCAGCTTATTGAGAAATAATCTAGCTATGAGAGGAAAAGGCCTCACTCTCTACTTTGAGCCTCTTCCCCCATCTTTTGGGGTGCTCATCAAGACAGGCAGTACTTTACTTGTCTAGGTGTGAATGATAATGCTGAGAGTCCGTACAAATGCTTCCCTTGGTCAAAATGATATTGTGCACAATTTTCATTGTCTGTGGGATATTTACCATGGTCCATTCCATAAAGAAAATAAGAAGTGCAACATAGACTTTGAATCCATTGTTTTACTTTACTTTTATTAGTACATGTTTGCAGTACATAGGATTATATTCATTGTAAAGAATTGGTATATGTACATACCACATTTGATTCTTTTTTTCTCCCTTCCATCTACCACTCTTTTATTTTGCCAGCATCATATTTATTTCTTATAGAACTTTATAAAGTTAATTTTCATATATATAGATTTAAAAATCAAACCAAGAAAGTTATAAAACACATAAGATAATTACATAAAGTCAAGGTACACTTTTAGATACATTGCCTATGCTGGACTACAATAATGTTTTCTCTCTCTTTTTTTTCCTATTATCTTTTATTTCATATTTTATTTATATATTATTTTTCATATAAAAGAAACCTTGCAATATTTAAATGTGTGTCTGAGTTAATTCACTTATCACTACAGTCTCAAGGTGCTTTTATTTTCATACAAGTGACTCAAGTTTATCCTTCTTTATGGCAGAGTTGTACTCCATTATTTATAAATACCACATTTTCTTTATCTGTTCATTTGTTGAGGGGCATATAGGCTATTTCTAAGATTTAGCTATTATAAGTTGTGGAGCTATAAACATGGTATCCATACATCATTGTGGTATGTTATCTTTAACTTTTTTGGGAAGATACCTAGAAGAGAAGTAGTTTTTTGAGGACTCTCCATACTGATTTCCACACTGATTATATCAGTTTACACTTCCACAATGGAGAAGGTTCCTTTCTCCACAAAGGCTTGCCAAAATTTATTATTGGTTGATTTATTGATGGTAGCCATGCTTTCTTTAGTGAGATGTAATCTGTGTTATTTTAATTTGCATTTTTTGAATGGTCAGCGATGTTGAACATTTTTTCATATACTTATTGGTCAATTGTGTTCCTTCATCTGAGAAGTGTCTATTCATTTCAGATGTTCATTTTCGGATTGGGTCTTTATGTTTAGGGAGCATCTAATTTTTTGAGTTCTTTATATATTGTAGATATTAATCCTTTACCTGAGGAGTAACTGGCAAAAA
This sequence comes from Heterocephalus glaber, assembly GCF_053883595.1. Taxonomy (NCBI): domain Eukaryota; kingdom Metazoa; phylum Chordata; class Mammalia; order Rodentia; family Bathyergidae; genus Heterocephalus; species Heterocephalus glaber. The sequence goes on from NW_028258377.1 coordinate 1,516,887, forward strand.
TTTTACCTCATTCTGTATGTTGTCTCTTCACTCTGTTGGTGGTTTACTTTGCTGTGCAGAGGTTTTTTGTGTTTTTTTTTTTTGGTACCGGGGATCAAAGTTGGGACCGTGCCCTTATGAGGCAGGTGGCAGAACCACTGAGCTAAATCCCCGGCTGCAGAAGCTTTTTAATTTGTTGTGATCCCATTTGTTGATTCTCGGTGTTATTTCTTGTGCAACCAGGGTTTTATTCATAAAGTCTTTGCCTACACCTATGTCTTCAAGCATTGTACCTATTTTGTCTTCCAGCAGATTGTTTCTGTTCTAATCTTCTGTTTAAATCTTTGATCCATTTTGATTTTAGTTTAGTGCACAGTGAGAGATAGGAGTCTAAATTCAATCTTTGGCATGTGAGTAGCCAGTTTTTCCAGCACCGTCTGTTAAAGAGGCTGTCTTTCCTCAATCAAATTGTCAAAGATAATGTAGCAGAGTGTGGCTGGAGTTGTTTTTGTATGTTGTGTTCTGTTCCATTACCATGATGTGTTTTTATCACTGTAGCTTTGTAGGATAACTTGAAGTCCAAAACTATGATGCTCCATGCCTTGCCCTCATTGCCCAGAATTGTTTTCACTGATCAAGGTCTCTTCCGGATCTATATGAATTTTGGTATTACTTTCTCCAGTTCTATAAGAAATGTTATTAGTATTTTGATTGGGATTTTATTTGTTTGTTTTGTTTTGTTTTTTTGAGACAGGGTCTCATTATTAGTTCAGGCTGGCCTTGAACTCACAGCAATCCTCCTGCCTCAGCCTCCCAAGTGCGGTGATTACAAGTGTCCACCACCACGCCCGGTTTATTGTAGATGACTTTCACTTCCTTGGTTAGGTTAATTCCTATGTATGTCATTTTTCTTGATGCAATTGAGAAAGGTATTGTTTCCCTAATTTCCCTCTCAATGAGGAAATTATTATTGGTGTACAGAAGTGCTATTGATTTTGTGAGTTTTGCTTTTGTATCTTGCTACACAACTGAATTTGGTTATTAGTTCTAGAAGTCTTTTGGTGGAATTTTGGGGTCTTCTATGTAGAGACTCATGTCATCTGGAAAATAATGATCATTTAACTTCTTCCTTCCCTATCCATATCCTTTTTGTTTCTTTCTCTTGTCTAATTTCTCTAGCTGATGTTTCTAAAATTATATTGAACAGAAGTGGTGACAATGGGCATCCTTGTTTTGTTTCCAATTTTAGACAGAAAGCTTTCAGCTTCTCTCCATTTAGTATGATGTTGGCCATTAGTTTGTATAAATGGCTTTCATTAGTTTTTAAATTAGCAGAATTAAAGTTTAAGTTAAAAGAATAAATCCACAATTTGAAAGTGACATTAAAACAAAAGAAAAAATTTAACATTTTAATAGAGTAATGGTTACTAATGCTCCAATATAAAAATAAAATAATAGCACCACCAGAATTAATCTGTTCCCCAAACATAATATTTATTTCCCATAATGTATTTGCCATCGCACAAAAACAGAATGACATTTGCTAAGGGGAATACTAATTTAGCGGATATGGCTCGCTCATCTATACATAAATAGGTTTGAAATTCACACAATCAACTACCACCTTAGAGTTTCTCCTCTTTCACTCTTGAGAAACCTGAGGCAAATTGCTAAATCCCTTCAGGGCTCATTTCTCATTTGTATAGTGTGGTAATAAGGTACTATATCATAAGATTATTTGAGAATATATTTAATCATTCTTCTATTTATTTTAAATTCATGTGATTTTAAGATTGTTAGAAATACTATTTTCCCTATTCTGATAATTTCAAGACTTTTTATTTATTTTCAGTGCTTGAGTGATATAGTTTCTTTTGAAAATCATAAAATGTGGCTGCCATTAGCCTTCTGGCATGTGTGTGTGTGTGTGTGTGTGTGTGTGTGTGTGTATGGTATCATTTTATCTAGCCCCTCTTCATGCATTAGATGTCTCTTCTCATTAATACCTCTACCCTGTGTTCCATTAAGTTTGTATTTAGTGCTGTGGAACAGATCACTTTGTAACTTAGTGATTTAAAACTAGTCTTTATTTCCCACAATATTGTGCAATAGGTGTTTGAATAAGCTGGGAAACTGGGGAGCTGAGGTCACTGACCTGCCTGGAGTCTGCATACTCTGCTCATGACTTCTCCCTCTCAACTGTGGTCTATCCTAGAATTCCTGGCAGCATGGGTGAGCTTCAAGAGAGAAACTTCTAACAAAGGATGCCCCAACATGCAAGGGGCTGTCATTGCTGCTTGTGTCACGCTTACTACTGTAGCATTAGGCAATGTAAGTTACATGGCTTTGATCAGAATCAATGTCTGGAATGTCTTATAAAAGGTATGACTAAAAGGAGACATTGTTCATTTAGGGCCACTAATGAAATAGTCTGCTACAGTAGTTATGTTGGGATTTGTATAGTGATAGTATAACTGTAATATAGTCTTTCACAATGGCTATTTGGGGAATTATGTAATTATATTATAAAGGCACCAATGTAAAAAACATTGATGTAATTCATTATACTAATGAGAATATTATGTATTGCAATAGTTGAGGAAATGTACTTCTCATGGAAATAAATGAATCACAATTAATAGAAAACTATCATTCTTCTTCCTTGAAGACAGTTACATGCCCTTAGGAAAAATATCAGACAGAGAACTCTAACATTGACCCCATTAAATATATACGGCTTGTGAAAAAGTATTTATTTTATGAATCTCAGTTTTCTGTTTATAAAATCAGATATTTAGATTTACAAGAAAAATTAGCACTTCCAGTTCAATGTTTTCATTTCTTCTGTGGTTTTAGTGAACATACATTAAGTGTTTTTTAAAAAGTTTTACAGTCTTTCTTGGGTGGTAGTATTGCCTTTCTGTGTAATGCTTATTTCACTATCAATAATATTTCCATAAACTATACCTCTATTCAAAATTGTTCTCATGAAAAAGAAAAGCAAATATTATTTATTTAATTTTGAGGGGCTATACTCAGTTAAAAATTACTTTTCTAATTAAAAGCAATACATCCAACTATTTTATCATCCCTCCATCCATTGACCCATAGATTCATCTATTTCTTGATTCATTTACTTAATAACTACTAACCATAGAAAAAAATCATAATGAATACATATGTGGGGTTGACTTAAAGTCTGAAAATTGATGATGGTCGTAATTTTATTTGACTTTAAGAACATTTAAAATGTGAATATAATTTATAATTCTGCTTCTTCATATCATAAGTTTTTGTTAGGCTACCGCATGCATTTATGATACTCATCTGGTTCCTGAAGGCATTTAAGTTCACAGGAGCCACAGGATAAGGTATTATTATCTTATAAATAGAGTAGTATAATATTAAAAGCATATTTCCTTAAAAATCAACAGCCAGTCTTTATTAGGAAGTGAAGCTAAATCTTCAAATTAAACAATAATAATGTAGCACTTAAGCCTAAATTTCACCTTGATTGGCAGGAGCTGCCCATGTGATTAGAAAAGTATATTTCTGGGTGTGTCTAGGTAGGCCATGAAGGCATGACCTTGGAGTTTATTTCTGCTCCCTGGCCCCTTCCTCTCTGGCACTGCTCTTATGCTCTCCTTCCCAGCCTCCATGAACTAAGCTTTGCTCCACTACACCCTTCCACATTAATCTTTATATCTTGGAGCCAGTATGGACTAAATCATCTGAAAACATGAAGTAAATAAACATCTCCTCTTTTAAGTTATGGATGCCTGGTGTTTTGTTCAACAATGGGAAAACTTATTCCAAACCCCCCCCCCCCAAAAATGGGAATACTTATTATTAAAGAAACTTGACAGCAAGGAAATGGGATTGTTGCTAGGAGTATACTTACCTAGGTAATTCAGAAGCCTTTGGAACTGATTTATGGGAGGAATTTACAAAGTTTTGGAAATATAGGCTCAAGAAGATTGGAATGCAGTAAGTGGAATTTAGTGAGTGATTTTAGTTAAAACTCAGGTGACTAGAATGTGAATAGGAATGCAGACAGTAAAGGCCAGAATCAAGAGGTTTCAGTTTAAAAAGTGGACTTTATTAGGAATTTTGGCCATGCATGCTTTATTCCTATAAAAATGCCTTTATTTTGTACAGCACATTTTGTGAGACTTTGTGTGAGACTACCTTTAATGGTGGTGGACTAATTGATCTGGCAGAGGAAATTTCAAGGCACCCCAGCATTCAGATTGTGGCATGGGTACTGCTGGCTCCTTTTAGTGAGATTTATAGTGAGAACCAGAAGCAAAATCCTAAGCAGGAAATTTTCAAAAATCTGAGTTTTTGCTCAAAAGGAACTATGTATGAAATCATGGCCAAAGGAAGTACGGTTGCTGAAGAAATGAGCACCATAAAGAAAGTTCTTTGAACCAAGACAAGAAGAAAATGTCATGAGGGCAGGTCAAGAATCAGTAAGATGCCACCACTGCAGGCTCAAGAGTGCACAAGTGTAAATCTTTGATTTGAGAAAGGAGTTCCTGGGTCCCCTGCTCTAGAAGGGGGTCCTAGAAAATTGGTTCCCCACGATTCATTTTACTGTGCTCAGCTATATAGTTACTAAGAGGCCAATGCACCCATGGTCCAAGGCCAATGCAGCTTGGCTTCTGCTCCAGCTGTCATCAGACCTTGTCATTGTCTGTGTGATGCTAGTTTTACTAGCAGAGTTGTGTAGTTAGGGAAGCTTCCACCTAGATTTCAAAGGCCAGACCCCTGAGCGGGCTGTACATGAAGCTCAGGAATGAGTCAGTTTTTCTTGAGACCCAAAATTTGGAGATGCCAGGAAGGTGGAATGTCTGCTATAGGCAGTGAGCAGAGCCAGCCCAAGAGGGAGACTTTGTGGGCTGCAACCAACAAGTCCATAAAGTTGGGCCGACTCTTGCCCTTGGGACTCACATCTCACCACCATGTTTCCAATATGCTGGACATAGGACCATAGGACTTAATAGCCTGCTGAGTTTGACTCTTGCTTTGGTCTGATCCTTTTCTATTCCCCTATTTTTTCTCTTTGGGGAATGAAAATATTTATCCTATGTCATTGTATCTTGGAATAACATAACTTGCTTTTGGATTTTTACAAGGATTCAGAGGTAAGAGTTTGGTTTGAGTCATGAAGAAAGTCTGAATGCGGACTTTTAACCAATGTTGGAATTGTTGAGAATTTGTGGAATGGCTCATTCAGTTTTTGGTTGTATTTGAGATAGTTATACCATGTTAGGCAGAATGATTGGTCCCTGGTCCTTTCCTCTCCAGAATGTTTTCTTCTGCTACTTCCCAGCTGCCATGAACCAAGCAGCTTTCCCTCACCATTTCCTCCCAGAATGAGGTTCCTACCTCGTAGCCAGCTTAACATGGACTAACTCTCTTAAACCATGAATCAAATAATCATCTCCTTTATGTTTGCGTTAGGTATTTTGTCAAGCAATGGGAAAACTGACTAATAAAAGTAGGGAAGCATCTTTAGGAATGTGAAGAATACAAATGAGAACAGCAGATATCCACAGAATCTGGTGATGAGATCAGGAAAGATCACTGGTAAAATCAATTCAGGAAACTTAAATGATACTTGATTTTTTATTTTGAAAAAATTTTGACAGTTTACCATAAGGGACATGAAAGAATCATAGTTTATTTATTTGGGAAATGAAGTATTAATATTTGATGCACCATATTGACATTTGAAAGATGATTATGAGCATTAGGTCAGGGATCTTACCAAGTTTTTATAAAATTGCATATTATGATGACTTTATCATTTTTCAAATTTGTCTCTCTTATTTAACCCTAACTTATGACAGTGATTTTTATCTCAGTTGTAAGGAAATATATAGGAAAAGCAAAATTATGTAAAGATGACTCTCCAAGTCAGGCGACTTATTAGGAAGTTATGATCAACAAAGATGCTTTCATTGTCATAGAAAGAATCACATAAAATGACAAAATTGAACCCAAGCTTATAGAACCCTAATAAATATATGCTTTGAAAATATTCCAAGATCTATATTCCCTTTCATGAAAATGATCTGTTTAACTTTTTAAAAGTTTTAAGGACAAAAAGTGGAAAACATTGAACATTTTCCCTCAGACAAGTAATTCAAAGATGGCTAGCTCTATGACCAATAGTCAAATCATGACTTGGCAGAGTGATATACTCCACTGGCCTGAATATACATGATTCCACAGGCCTACCAACTTTTAAAACCTTGTATAAAATTGGAGAGATAAAAATTATTGGTTCCAAAATACAGAAATTACATAACACATTCAAAACTGGTAATATTTAAAGGTTAATATTTAAATTGTTTCCATTTAGTTGGTTTCAATACAGTCTACTTTTATATGGTTATATAGAAGCAATATTTAGTAATAGTGTAAATAATCTTTATGTTTGATATGATCCAGGGATGGCAGGGTATAAAAATGAATGCCTGGAGCCTAAGAGAGTCTTAATTTTTTTCAGTTTCTATTTTTCCCCATCTCTCCCTCTCCCACTCCCTCTATCTCTCCTTATCACCCTCACACCATCTACCTCTTGTGTGCTTTTCCTGTCCCACTTCCATCTCACTTCTCAGTTTAGGCATCTGATTGAAGGCAAAGCAATTCCTTGCCTTGTAAGTTGGATAGCAGGCCTTTGTCACTCATGAATGATAAAATCATTGTAAATTTCTTTGAGCTTTAATAAATAAATATGAAGGCCAGTTTTTAAGTATTTTATGTTCACTAAAGACTCATTTAATCTAGGTTTCTTTTCATAACCTTCTCTTACTGTATCAGGTATTTTATTGATAGACACATGAGTAAGTAGTGCTATTGCTTTCTTAATTATATTAACCCATTATGTAAATTTTTGGAAATACAATCAGGATAGTTAAGACCCAAAGAAGAAAAACATTTCACACCATTTGGAAAAACCACTGAAAGCTTTTGGATAATGACAAAGCAAATTCTCATATTCTTCTGTAAGTTTATTTAGATATTTAGTTTACATTTTTGTTTTTAAGCATATAAATAAGAAGAAATCAGAGATTTTATTTTCAAGAATAAATAATCTGATAAATTTCTTTGTCTACTGGTCACCACATCAGGAGAGTTTTTACTGTAATAGTCCATGACAAACAAACTAAATTTAACCTTGTAAACTGAGTTCATAGTGTTCTTATCTGATGACTTCTACTGTATAAGTATGATAATTCAGAATTTCTTCTAAATTTGGCAAGATTTATTATTAGTCAAGTGTATTAGTCAAGTGTAATTAGGAAATATTAGACAAATTTTGAACTATGAGTTTCTTCTCCACTCTATCAAAATGTAAAATTTCTGCCAATATTCTCTAAATTGCTTAATATGGATGTCATTCAAGGTCATTCTAAACCATTATTTTTTCATGATATAGTATCTTCATTTGAAGTCCTATGAAATGCATCATCCCTCATAATTTACATGCTTTAATTAGATCATATGCCTACTGAATATGCTATAAAATAATCTTCAGTTTAATACTTAATTTTGCAATCAGTGTGTTAAATGAAATATTCATTACATTTGCACAGTTTGATCACAACCATTAAGTATGGGATATTGAAAAACATTAATAAATCATAGCAATCCAACTGTATTCAGTTAGAGTATTCTCATCCCATTCTGGAGAAAAATGGACTTCTGTGGTGGTATTTTTATTTTTCCAGGAATTAAAAGAAAAAGGACATCTTTATACAGTAAGTCATATAGATTTAAACTGAGATATTTTAAAATATATAGCAACAGCCTGTTAACCTCTGTGACAGAATATAGTTTGGTTGATTGACTGTCTGACTGATACTAGATAAGAGGGATCAGCTGTAAGATAGCAGTGAGACAGGACTGATTCAGGTAACGAGTGTCCTAGATGCTGCAAGACGCAGAGGCCAGGCTTAGATGTGATGTTTTCATTGGTTGATGAAATCTCTCAGTCACTCAGAATATCTCAGGCCTCAAATTCACAGTCTATGTAATGGATACAACCCTTAAAGATATAGCTTCAAATTGGATTTACAAATGAAAAGCATAGACAAATTATATGTTGTCCACAGCAGATCTTCTGTAAATATAAAGGCATACATAATTTAAAGGTAAAAGAACAATAAAATGTATATCACACAAACACAAATTAAAATAAAGTTATGGTACCTATATTTATATCAGAAAAGTTAGCTTGCAACCCAAAGAATATCACCAGAGACAAAGAGGGACTTACAGAGATAAGAGTGGTTGCATATATCTGTAATCCTAGAGATTAGGAGGCTGTGAATTGCAAGTTCAAGGCCAGCCTGGGCACTGTTAAAAGGGGTTGAAGGGGCTGGAGTACAGTGTTTGCCTAGCTGCAGGAGGCCCTGGTTTCAATCCTCAGCAAGGGGTGGGAGGAAGGGAGGAGGGATTAGATTTTGAAACAGTGGTTTTATTTTACAAGAAGATATAACAATTTTAAATATGTAGACAACAGATTTTCAGAACACATGAAACATACCAAAAAAATGAATAAGATACAACTGAGAAGTAAAGGCAATGAACTACTGATACAAAAAAAATAGGATAAAAGAATTTTTTAAATAATATAACTGATTGAAAAAGGCCAAAACAAAAACATAAATACTGTCTACTTCTTTTTATATAAAACTCTGAGAAAGTCAAGCTTAATAAAAATTATTTAAAAATACACATTGATTTATGGTGACAGTATGAATACCAGGGTTTCCCTGGCAAAGGTGGGAGAGGCATACAAGACATGATTATAATGAACTATGACAGAAGTCTGGGAGTTATAGATTCATACATTCATTTTCTTGATTGTGTTAATGGTTTTGTGGTTATTTATATTTTAAAACATATGATTGACCCTATGAATATGTGCAATTTATTGCATATTCATTGTTCTCTAAATATTTTAAAGTTATGTGATTTTGTCATAATATTCATCAAACTAAGGATTAACTATACAGCAGATGAGGACATTAAAATGTCTAAGTAATTGGCAACCCAGTAATTCAGTTTCATCACTGAGTTGTTTGTTGCTCATACTTATTCTTTCTTTGAGGATGAGTTCTCCCTCAGAATCCCTCTATTTAAAGGTATTCTTTTACTGCCTCTGTCAGTTCACCATTATGCTGGAATATATATGAATCTTAGGGTTGACTTTTGTACAATCCATTCATTTCAGAAAATGAGAAAAATTAGTCAGCACCAAAGAGGTGATGTTTAATGAACATTGAATAAGGGATACTATGTGGTACTTCTAATTCCCTTTCTGCAATTAACTTTGGTTCATCATTATCACTTCTAATATCTCTATATCCACACCTAAAAAATAAGAAGTTGGACATATTCCAAGAGTGTTTTCCATTCTAAAACATGTATAATTGAATACCAATAAATAGTTATGCTTCCTTGCACTGTGTAAGCCAGTGGGCTAGGTGTCAAAGGTAAAATCATTCCCAGCAAGTAGCTCACTGCTTATTTGATTGCGCAGGAATTTGTGACTATGAACACAGGTTGTTTTGGCAACACAAAAACAAATGTGTGACTCTGGGAGTGTGGTAGACTCCTATTGGTCATTTCTTCATTGTCTGCCATCTCTTTCCCTCTTTTCAGCTGTTCTTGATTATCACCATGTACCTACTTTATTTTGGAGATGTTTCCAGCTCTCCAAAGATCACTATGTCTCCAAACTATGGCGACACTTATCCAATCAAAAGTCTCAGGACTCACATTGAGAATTTTGTTTTCATATGTAAAAAACTCAGGATAGTAATCATATGACTTTCACTCTAATTTCCCTTCTGAACAATACAATGTTAATAATACAGGTATAAACTGTATAACAACTCTGTGTTTAACCTTTTCAACATTTATCAAAAAATATTTGATCGTTAGTCTCACTTTTTAAAAATTAGATAATATATCTATGTTAGACCAGTCCAGGGTATGCCTGCTGTTCCTAGTGGTTATTATTGGCACATAAACCCAAACTGGTGGCTACAAAACTCACCATAAAATGAGGTGCTTCTGAATGAAATATTGGAATACTGTCAATAACAGTTGTAGATGTGTGGTTAGCAATACATAGCTGTCAATAAGAATATATAATAAAATAAGTTCCTGAAATTTATTAATCTATCACTTCCTAGTGAAAAACATTTTCTGGAACTAATCTTACAGATAATAAACTATCACCTGCTAATAATTCAAGAAAACTTTGTTTAAATTTTCCATATTCCTCTTTAATATGGTAAATTTTCTATCACCTTCTGGCTCGTCAGCATTAACTTGGTAATCTGTGTGCTGATTTTCAAATAAATTATCTTTAGGTATAGCTGACTATGAGTTATTTTTAAATTTAAAAAAATATCCAGTGCAGGTAAAGTTTTTCTGTACATAGTGTCATTAAAAATCTCATAATGATTTCATATTTTTATAAAATTCATGGATGCTCTTTTTTCCTTCTAAAAGCGAGAAGATATCACGTATTTGACTATTCAAAAGAGAAGCTTAGTGTGGGCTTCCAGATCACCATGGGAACACAGTTAAGCATTCCCATGGTTCACTTTCTAGAAATGGGAAAAATTGTTTCCATGGAGATCAAAGGTTAACTAAACAGCATGGCCCCGGGCACAGATGTCTGCAAGCACAGACAGAGCTGCGCCCTTCATGATCCCTTGCATGTCTCGGGCCTTCTGAATTCAACCTGAAGTGGCAATGAGTAGCTTAACTAAACAGACATTTTTGTATCTTTGGTGAAATTAAAAACCCTTTCATTTAATAACAAAAAGGTGCATATAAAATAATATGGTGAAAATTCTTTAAATGTAATACCTAGAAATGCAAAGCTTATTGTTGGGGGGAAAATCAGTAAGACATCTCTGAAACAATAATGTGTCCTTGTTTTTTTGAATGAAAAATCTCTTAATTAATGGATTTTGTCATGGAGGATATTTTTCAAATAAGAAAATATCTAAACTATACCATATTCCTTATGCCCAGGTATAAATCGCTACACAAAACTTTTACTTAATGTTTGGCACTCTATAGGTCCAGGAAATCAATATTCAATTTTCCAGTAGTGATCTTGTTTCCAGTGAAGTAAAAATTATTAATTCCTTTTCTTCATAGTTTTGTACTTGGTTAAGTCTAGGAGATAATATCTATTTGCTTTAGTAAAAATGATAAACATATCCTATGTTTATCATGGTTCAACAAAAGAGAGTAAGAAATAGAGTAGATTAGGTTTCATTTCTAGTTCACTAAGGAATTCATTCATTAATGCAAGAAAAATATATTGAATACTGTGTATGATATATGCCGGGGATTGCACACAAAACTGAGAATACAGAAATAAAAGATATGATCTCCTTTTGGCAATCTCAAATGAGCAATTACAAATGTAATGAATGCCATGGAAGAAAAAAACTAGGGAAAGATAAGAAGCACTTAGAAAGGGCTCCTTTCTCAGCCAAGACAGAGATCTTGTGAATATAAACTTGCATTATATCTTAATAAATGCAAGGAATAACCTGGTAGGAGAGGAAAAGGGAACAGTATAAAAGTTTCAAGACATGAGCTAGCCTGGCACATTTAGAAAAGAGAAAAAAATATTTTCACCATACTGGGAGGAATGAAAACAAGTGTGAGAAATGCTAGAGAAATATCCAGAATGTTTAACAAGGACATTTTTGAAGGGCTCTGTCAAGTTCTCCTTAGGATTTAAAACAAACTCATATGAGCAGATGAGAATTCTTTTTTTAAAAAAAAAAACGTATTGAGGCTGTATTTAGAGAGAGTAGAAGCCTATGAGACTATGAGCAAAGAAACTTATTAGGCACTCCCTAATACAATGGGTGATCAAAATATATGGTAAATGTTAAAATTTAAAAATACTATGACAGTAAGAGACACTTGCCATTAACACTGGTTGAAAGACTCCCTGCTCGTTTCAAAAACACATATCATTTTTGGCACTTTCTGGAGCAGTTCTTAAAGTCCTCTTTTGTGATTGTCTTTATAAAGTGTGATCAAAAGTATAATACATGCTGCTGTCAAATGCCATCCAATGGAAAGGCAGATTCATGCAAATATATGTGTTCTCATCCACCTTATTCACCAAATATGGCACCATGAGACTTGTGGCTCTTCCATAAAGTCAAACTGACTATGAAAGGTAAATGTTTCTAATCCATCCAGGACATGGAGGCAGCCGCAACATCTCAACTAAAGACACTCTTGAAAGAAGAATTCCAGAACTATTTCAGAAAGTGACAAGAATGATGGGATAAGTGTGTTAGAAGTGATGGGGACTATTTTGCCAATGTATCTTTCATTTTTAAAAAATGTAATATTCACTTGATCACACTGTGTATATTCAAAACAAGGAGATATATAAATTTCTTTTCTTTTTTTAAAATTTATTTAGTGCATGAAGAATCAGTGCATTTTACTTTTTTCAAACATCTAAAATGCTTTTAATCTTTTGTCAACATTTCAAGCAAAATATTAGATAATTTAAAACGATATGCTTATGAATGTGGTACTGCTTACTGTTAAATAAAACAGGGCACTGAGTAAACCAGATAAACTTTATTAAGTCAAGTTATTGCTTGTGTTTGAAACGTAATAAGCCAGGGTATATTTTGGTGAATTTCTTGCTAAAATAATGCACCTGGAGACCAAGAATAACTACTCCTGCTGCACAACAAAAATATCAAACAAAGAATATTTACAGTATGTCAAATGGTACTCTAAACATTCAAATGGGCTAAACTGATTTAATCTTCATAATTCCCTTATAATGACGTTTATGGATGAGAAAACCATGACACAAAGTGGTTCATTTGACCTCACTAATATAACTCAGTTACTAAGTAATACAATATTGTTTCATTTATATCTTCACCTATACTCCTTCAAAAAACCAGATTAAAGAATATTCAAAATATCATGGCATCCTGTTTTTGAAAAAGGAAGCCTCATTAAGAAATGTCTTAATGTCATTATGAATTCAGCCAATAGCATCGCATGTGCTTTCACTTGCATGGTTAACCCTTAAAAACAAATAAGAAATTATTTCATGATATTTCTGATATTTATGGAAAAATATTAAAAGCATATTTTATAAAACTATTACTCCTATTGCATGGGCCAATACCTGGTAATACCAAGTAATATATGAAATGTATATTGTCTTTAATATCATTCTTCTAAACTATGGAAAAGATAGTTATCTATTGGTTTTCTTTCTGCTTTAATTGCCCTCTTTAGCATATAAAATCATATTAACACTACACACCACATTATATCCATTATTGTATATCTAAATAATATTAAATTTATTTTTCCTATTACTTACCATAAGGATTTCACACCACTATGAGCACCATTAATTTTTATTGGAATGCCATATATTAAACGTCATTTACTCCTCTGACAAATTTTATCTACCCTGTTCTCTCTTCCTAAATATTGGGATTCTCTGTCTTTTTCCCCTTCAAATAGAATAGTCTAAAGGAAATTTACTTCTTTAGTGAAAATGACAGTCTTACACATCAAGTTTTGGAAAGAAGCCTACTTGCAAAATGAAATGACAGGCATGCTGAACTTGAAGTCACTCAGTCTTTCATGCAAGTCACAGTATTCTTTGGTGATGCCCCAGAGAGTGGGGTGCTACAAATATTAGCTTAGTCCAGAGTGGTAACAAGAGAAAAATAACTGGGTGAGAGAGTACATTCATTTCTAAACTTTTTCTTCTTGTCATATACTGCTAAACATCACCCCCAAAGAATGAGATTTTAAGTAACATTTTTGATGTCCCTTTCAATGTTATAAGCATCTTTTTATTATAAGAAGCAATTAATAATATAATGCTTTCATACATCTTTTGTAACTTGTAAGATTATACCCCTATTGCAGATTTCAAGAATCATACTCCTACTATATGTTGTATATTGCTCAGGGTTCATTAAAAATTCTTTTTAATTTTATCATAATAATTATCACATATGGTAGTGGAAAAAAGTACAAACTGCAACATCAGTACAATTCCCCAAGTATGACATATACATTTTTAAAAATAAAAATATACTGTCAAAACATGAGAAAATGAAAACAAAGTAATGTTAAAGGCTGAATGCACAGAGTTTAATATATTGTCAAAATTAATCTTTTTATATCTGCATGAATTTCTATTGGTTACTGATAAAACCATGATAATCATATATGCACAGAAAAAAGTTTTGAAGGATATATCCTAAACTGAGAACAGTATTTCCTTGTGGAGAGTAACAGGACTTGGATAAGGGTGGTACTCAAGGGACTTACTTGTCTTAACTATAAATGCATTTAATGAGAAGTCTGTCTATATGTTAATTTGTGCAATTCAAATTTAACAGAAATGATTATTTACAATTTTTAAAGGTTGTGCAAGGATAGTGAAAATATTCTATATCTTGAATTTGGTAGTGGTTACATGACCATATGTGTTTGTCAGTCATAGAACTGTACATTAAAAAATTTAAATTTACTCTATGTAAATTTACATATGTATATTAAAATTAAAAAGTTAAATAATATTTTCAAGAAATACAAGAAAATATAAAATGCTGTCAACAAATGATAATTCTAATCATAAACCCTTTAACTGTAGAATTGTTATAAAATTTTAAAAAACTAAGTCCAATGTCCTTTGATCAAGTTATAAGAGTACCTGGTGCAAAACTTGAAACTGTTTCTTTGTTGAATGTTCTTTTCCTCTGCATGAGGTGATCTCATACTGAGACCTGTGTGCAAATTGTAAGGACACATTTCATGAGAATAAAAATGTGTTGCCTTATTAACAGGCTAGCATGTTTCAATTCTTGACTTCTATTTGTAATCATTTCAACTTATTTCACCTAATAGGGTTCTCATTTTCCTATGCTTTTTTTCTCCATAGCACAGGCATAGAATTTTAAATTACCGATCAAGATTACCTGACATTTTTTTCATGTAACAGTTGCTGATGTTGCGAATGAGGACACAATGAGTTTCTCAGTTGCCTTAGAAAGAAACATAAATTGTGATAAATATATTAATGATCAAGGCACTTTAAAATTCAATATTAAAATTATGTCTTTAGCCAGTATTCTCAATTCCCCACTCAAGTACCCTTTGCCCATACAAAAGGGCACATATGACTCTGGTAGACAGTTGTCCTCTATACCAATGGTATTGGCTTTCTACCTCAAACAACTGAGCCTCTTATCCTCAAAACTTTGGCTAGATTGTTTGTGTCCAAAAATGCTGATGAGTTAGCTCACCTAAAGAGCAACCTGAAAAACTGAAGGATGGGAGATAGGAGAAAAATATTGCAAGTTTCTAGTCCTTTATGAAACAACCCTGAGATACATTCCACTTACATAGTCATTTGTTTGGTCCCCAAAAGAATTGTCCATGATTATCCAGGAATTAACTGCTTAGTCATGCCTCTTTTGTTCCTGTCTTCTTTCAGTGTTCTATTCTCTCACCATCCTCCTAGGATCACCCCTACCAAATAGAGAAATAAAATTCATTCAGATCATGTCTCAGGGTTTGGTTTTGTTGAATTCAAACCAAGATAGTACACAGAAATTTGCCAAGCACTCCCTATGCATAAGAAAGACTTAGCCCATTGCTGGATGTCTTCAGATAAAGAGAAGCAAAAGCTGTCATTTAGATGTCCAGCTTGCTTGTGGTAAAACAGTGAGGCCCAAGGAGATGGGATTGGGACATAACTGTGTCTGTTACCAAGAATAAGTGGAATTAGCTGAGGGGTAATAAGAGTCAGGCCATCTAACAATATTTCAATCAAATTTCAGATGAATTATAAAACTATTTTCCTGTTAAGGAAATTACAAATTAAAGCACCTCTCTCTCATTGTCAATCATATGGTTATACATTACAATTGGCTATTTTACTATTTTCCTATTTTATATCAGATTTGTTAATGCATTTCTCAGACATTAGTCATTTTTCCATGAAATAGATTCCAAAATAGATGAACTGTTTTTCTACATTTTCTAGACCAAAAATAATCATAAAATTCCAGAATTAGAAAGGGCTTCAGAGGACAACTATTTTAATACTTATCTCATGCAATATGAATAAAAACCTATGCATTATTCTATAACCTAAGTTTCTTGAAAATAGCATGATTGCATTTCCTAAAAATATATCTGTTATAAATTGCTTAGGCACTTCTTGTTTCTGTTCCTTATTCCTTTTGCATTTCCAGAATATTCTTGGATAGTAAATGAAACATAAAAGCAGTGATTAATTCTCTAAATATGGTGATTGTGTACATGTATATATTACTCACAGGTTCTAAGAAAATTCAAAGTACTATACATATAATGTTATGGTTACTACTATTCATTATTGGTTAGTTTTTTAAGATTATCAGTGTTTCTTGCTCTCTCATCCTTTAAAGTGACAGGTTGAGAGTGGAGTATTGAGAAGAAATGTTTTATTATTTTTTTCTTTATAGCAAATCCAATATAACTTAAACACCATTCAATTTCATTTTAGTAACTATTTGGACCTTCATACTTAACAGAAGCATTGTACTGGTAACCAGCAGGACCCTTAGAGACAAAGCCTGAAGGAACCTTTAATGTTACACAGATTTTTTCATGTTATAAGTGGGGAGTTGGAACATATGGTGGTAAAAATTCAGACATGTAGCCTACAATCCTTTGTATTTTCCTAACAGGTCCTACTAGAAATCAAAGCCATCACATCTAACAACTTCAGATTTGCTCACCACTCCTCTTCCTGCCTCATAGCTCTGTAGGTATAGTGTAGGAATAAAGTGAGAATCTCTACTGCCTTGAAGAGTTGCCGTACTTTCTCAGTCTCAGTCTTAGGGTGCTCTTATTTTCTGTCTCTTTGCTTTTGCCTATCACTTCTCCAACTAGGATTATCCTCCTCAGGATATCAGACCATACAAAGACAAAGCTATAGAGGGAAGTACAACTGATTTCACTTTTATCCTAGCATAAATCCCTTCCTGCACCCAGGTACACAAAGGAATGGTCCCTTGGGAAGCAGTGGGGGGCACAAACTGATAGTAATTCACCAACTGTTATATTGCACATCCTGGAGGAAGCAGACCATGCAGAGATGGGTATTCGTTAGGGATCATCCTCGGGATTAGCACCTGTGGGAAAAGGGGGAAATCAAGATTGGGCAAAAAGAGAAAGCAGAAAGTCATAAATTTTATATGTGGGAGACCTAGCCAGGAGTGAATGATTGATTAAACTGCGGGACAAAAGCTCATAGGCTCTGTGAGGAGTGAATGGTTAAAATACAGGGCAAAAGAAAACAGGCTGTGTTGGAATCAAATGGTTAAACAAGAAGTTTAGTAAATCATGTTGTGTCTGATCATTTGTCATTCTCCTTTCCCTAATAAAGACTGCCTAGAATTGAGGCAAATTGCCCAAACTGCTTTTTCTCTTGCTTTTTTCTCTTACACTGAGATTCTAAATAAAAGCCGGAAAATTCTCAGCTTGGTGGCTCTTTCTTCTCCCAGAGTCTCCCTGATGGGTGGGCAGTCTTGGTTGAGAAACAGCCCCTCTGGGTCTCTTGGGGGACTGAACTAAGTCTTGTCGTGAAGTAATCTTCTTTATCTTCTACGCCCACCATTGTGGCTTACTGCGACATCCATGGAGGTCTGAAATCTGAGTATTACTTCACATTTGATTTCAGTTTGGGAGGAAGGACTGGACACTGCATTCTTTCATTCGATTGTACTTGTTTCCATAAGGTTCACGAGCTTAGGCAAATCAGCTTTTTCTAGGGGGTGACCAGTTCATGGGAAGAATGAACAGTTAGGCCTGTCAGCAGGCAGTGCTCACAGAAGCAGTATTTGAATGGCGCAACATGGTGTCCACTACAGTTATTTTTTTTTGTATTCTATATTAACTTGATTTTTTTCCCTTAGATTCTTTTATTGGTACATTTTAGGTATTCAATACATTTACATTTATCATTGGGTGCTTGTATCTTTACATGATGTATCTTGGTTCTTATTTTTTCCCCATTTCCTGTTCTCCCTTCACCCCCTCCACCCTTCCTTATTTACAAACTCTGTTTCCATTTTTTCCTTTTCTCATAATTTTTCCTTTCCCTTCTTTCCTTTCCCTACCCGTCCC
The DNA here is from genome assembly GCF_053883595.1 of Heterocephalus glaber. Classification (NCBI taxonomy): domain Eukaryota; kingdom Metazoa; phylum Chordata; class Mammalia; order Rodentia; family Bathyergidae; genus Heterocephalus; species Heterocephalus glaber. The sequence continues at coordinate 1,535,112 of NW_028258377.1, forward strand.
ACTTCCCCTACACCTTTGGACCTTTTCTTTCTATTTCCCATTATCAATTATTCATTTTAATCATTATTTACAATTTCAGTTATTTACTTCTCATGGATTCTCTGAGAAGCACATTAAGGTTCCCGGTGGGGATGTAACCCTGGAAGAAATGTCTAAAATAGAAATTAGTGCTTCAAAAATAATTCCAGCACTGAAGAATGTCTCAGAACTACAAGTGATACTTAACTTTCCCCTTCACTGTCCATTCTAAATTACCTTCACTTTCAGCATTTTGGGTATTCTAGGTGACTCATGTGGTGATATAAACCATACTCTGTTTGCTAAGAGCTTGGAATCCTTGTTGTGTCCTTGTCCAAATCTGAAACTTTTCTATTTAACCTTAAAAACTGTGCAAAGGAGTACCAAGAGATACCTAAATGTTTCACACTGATGCCAAAAATTACTCTCTGCTCTTCTTGAGAAACAGAAGCCCTGCTCCTTCCAAAGATCAGGGTCAAATATCCATGACAGTGTGGTGTCTGGTGTTTTTTCCACTAGTCCCTTGCTACAAAGAGCTTAAAGTGTGAAAGGAGCAGCTGCATCTTAAAGTTCAGTGGAACTATTACTTGTCCCCAGTGTCTCCTTTAAGAACCAAGACTTCACGCACAGAACAGGCCTAATCAGCCCGCTGCAGACAGGCAGGTCTGTGCACACCCTACCGAGGTCCTGAGTTGCACAGAACACGCAGGTCTGCCTAAGCCCTACTGAGGTTCCCAGTCTCCAGGAATACGCCGAATCAGCCCGCACCACACAGTAAGGTCTATGCACGCCCTACCGAGGTCCGGAGTAGCGCAGAAGACACCGAATCACCCCACTGCAGACAGGCAGCCACCTGGTTCCACACTACAAAGACACAGAGGACACCAGACCACCAGACCATGGTACTGAGTCCCACTGTTCCCGGCCCAGAGGGAGGGGCTTCTGAGCCGTCATCCCACTGCTCCTGGTCCAGAGGAAGGGGTTTCCCAGTCGCCATCCCTCCCGCTGCTCCCAGCCCAGAGGAAAGGGGTTTGGGGCCACCTTCGGTCCTGCTGCTCCTGCCCCAGAGGAGGGGGCTTCCAGGCCACCATCCCTCCCACTGCTAACAGCCCACAGGAAAGGGCTTTTGGGTCACCATCCCTACTGCTGCTCCTGGTCCTTGTCCCACCTCTCCCAGCTCAGAGGAGGTAATCCATGCAGGCGCTAACAGTCCCCCGCCCAAGTCGAAATGAGAAAGCACACAAATAAGTCTCAAAACCAGACTTCCAGATCACCTACAGCAATCCCAAAGGGAAATGAGATGGAACACTCTGATACTCAACCACCTGAACCCACTGAACTGGCAACAAAAGGGGATCTGGAAAAAATGAAATGAGAAATAATTTCTCAGATAACAGGAGAAATTGTGACCCTGGTGCAAGACATGATTAATAAATCTAGAGAGGACCTCAGGAACATGATGGAATCCCAACATAAGAAACAAATGGAATCCATAAAACAGATGCAAATAGATTTCCAGGACATGAAAAACTCCATTGAAAGTCTACACAGCAGAATGAGCCAATGTGAGGACACAATTTCAGATATAGAAGATAAGATTGCAATTAGTGACCAGGAAAAGAAAAATTGCTTCAAAATTAGAAGGGAACATGAGAAATCAATCCAGCAGCTGCTAGACGATGCAAAGAGGAATAAGATAAGACTGATTGGGCTCAATGAAGAAACAGGAGAGAGTGGAGATGACATAAAAAATCTCTTCACAGAAATGATGGCAGAAAACTTCTCAAGCATGGGAAAAGAGCTTGATATACAGATAAGTGAGGCATATAGGACTCCAAATAGCCTTGATCAAAAACAATCTACACATAGGCATATAATTGTTAAGATTCCAGGAACACAACAGAAGAACAAAGTTCTCCAAGCAGTCAGAGAAAAGAAACAAATCACATACAAAGGAAAGCCCATCAGAATCACAGCAGACTTCTGAACACAAACCACCAAGGCAAGAAGAGCTTGGAGTGACATATTCCAAGCCCTAAAAGAAAATAGCTTCCAACCCAGACTGATGTACCCTGCAAAACTATCTTTCAAAATGGATGGAGAAATAAGATACTTTCATGACAAAGAGCACCTTAGGAACTTCGTGAATACCAAACCAGCACTCCAAAGAATTTTACACAATATCCTAGGAACAGATATTGAGGATCATAACCCCAGGAATCAATGCAGAATGAACCCATCTGGCATGACAAGAAATTAAATGGAAAGGGGGGAGAACCCAACAAAAAGAAAAAGTCATGGCAATGACAAGTCAATACTTTTCAGTTATAACCATCAACGTTAATGGTCTCAATTCACCAATCAAAAGAAATATATTGGCAGAATGGGTCAAGAAGCAAAATACAACAATATGCTGCATACAAGAAACACACTTAATTCAAAAGGAAACTCATAGACTGCAAGTTAAAGGGTGGAAAACAATACTCCATGTGACAGGAACACAAAAAAACGCAGGAGTAGTTATCCTCTTTGCAGATCAAGTAGATTTCAAACCAACACTGATTAAGATAGATGAAGAAGGACATTACATCCTTGTAAAGGGAAGAATCCAAGAGGAAGAGATGACAATCATAAATATCTATGCACCAAACACTAGTGCACCCAACTATATAAAACAAATACTAACGGACATTAAAAGCCATATATCCACTAATACAATTGTAGTGGGGGACCTCAACACCCCACTGCCACAAATAGATAGATCAACTAGACTAAAAATAAGTACTGAAATACTAGAACACAATCGAACTCTTGAACAAATGAACTTAACAGATGTTTACAGAGTCTTCCACCCCACAAAATCAGAATACACATTCGTCTGAAATGCACATGGGTCATTCTCCAAAATAGACCACATACTCACACATAGAACATGTTTAAGTAAGTGCAAAGGAATTGAAGTGATCCCCTGTATATTATCAGACCATAGTGCGATGAAACTGGAGATCCATAGCAAAAGAAACTGAAAAAATTTCATAAACACATGGAAATTGAACAACACACTTCTGAATAACCAATGGGTCACAGAGGAAATTAAAGAAGAAATCAGACAGTTCCTTCAATTAAATGACAATGACAATGCAACATATCAGAATCTATGAGACATAATGAAAGCAGTCTTAAAACGAGGGAAATTCATAGCAGTGAATACACATATTAGGAAAACAGAATGAGCCCAATTAAACAACCTGATGCTGAACCTCAAGCTTCTAGAAAAAGAAGAGCAGGCAAACCCTAAAGGTCACACAAGGGAGGAAATTATAAAGATCAGAGGAGAAATCAATGCAATGGAGACTAAGAGAATGATACAAAAAATCAATGAAGCCAAGAGTTGGTTCTTCGAAAGAATCAACAACATTGACAAACCTTTAGCCAACCTTGTCAGAAAAAGGAAAGAAAAGGCCCAAATCCAGGCAATTAGGAATGAAAAGGGTGAAATTACAACAGACCAAGCAGAAATCCAGAGGATCATCAATACCTACTTCCAGAACCTAAATGCCAATAAGATGGACTACACAGAAGAAATGGACAGATTCCTAGATACATATGAATTACCAAAGTTGAACAAAGAAGACCTAAAAATTCTGAACAACCCAATATCAACCAATGAAATTGAAAATGTAATTTAAAACTTATCAACTAAGGAAAGCCCCTGGGCCCTGATGGCTTCACTGGTGAATTCTACAAGACATTTAGAGAGGAACTGCTGCCACTACTGTTTAAACTCTTCAATGAAATTGAAAGGGAAGCAATACTCCCTAATTCATTCCTGGAAGCAAGCATCACCTTGATCCCCAAAGCAGAGAAAGACCCAACCGAAAAAGAGAACTAGAGGTCAATCTCACTAATGAACATAGATGCAAAAATCCTTAATAAGATACTGGCAAACAGAATGCAGAAGATCATCAAGAAGATCATACACCCTGATCAAGTGGGATTCATCCCAGGGATGCAGGGATGGTTCAATGAAAATCAATCAATGTAATACACTATATCAATAGAGCCAAGGACAAAAACCATATGATTAGCTCCATAGATGCAGAAAAAGCATTTGACAAAATCCAACATGCATTTATGATAAAAACCCTACAAAACATTGGAATAGATGGTCTCTACCTCAAACTGATAGAAGCCATCTATGAAAAACCAACAGCCAATATCATACTAAATGGTCAAAACCTGAAATCCTTCACACTAAAATCAGGAATGAGACAAGGATGTCCACTATCACCACTCTTGTTCAATATCGTTCTGGAAACATTAGCCACGGCAATTAGACAAGAGAAAGAAATAAAAGGAATAAAAGTAGGTAATGAAGTCAAATTGTCATTATTTGCAGATGACAAGATACTCTATATAGAAGACCCACCAAAAGTCTTCTAGACTTAATAACCAAATACAGTCAAGTAGCTGGTTACAAGGTCAACATACAAAAATCAATAGCTTTCCTCTATACCAATGACAGACTCACTGAGAGGGAAATAGGTCAAATAATTCCTGTCACAATAACATCCAAAAAACTGAAATACCTAGGAATCATCCTAACAAAAGAAATCAAAGACCTCTTCTCTGAAAACTATAGCACTCTGAAAAGAGAGATTGAAGATGATACCAGAAAATGGACAGACATCCCCTGCTCCTGGGGAGGAAAGATTAATATAATGAAAATGGCCATATTTCCAAAACTGCTATATAGATTTAATGCAATTCCAATTGAGATCCCAGCAGCATACTTCATAGACCTTGAGAAAATGATCCAAAAATTCATGTGGAACAAGAAGAGACCCAGAATAGCAAAAGCAGTTCTAGAAAACAGAGACATGGCAGGGGGTATCACAATCCCCAACCTGTGACTATACTACAAAGCTACTGTGATAAAAACAGCATGGTACTGGCAAAGAAACAGACCTGAGGACCAGTGGAACAGATTAGAAGATGCAGAAACAACGCCAGACACACTCAGCCAGCTCATCTTTGATAAAGGAGCCAAACACCCTCACTGGAGGAAAGATAGCCTCTTTAATAAATGGTGCTGGAAAAATTGGGCTTCAACTTGCTAAAGATTAAAACTAGACCTATATCTCTCACCATGTACTAAACTAAAATCAAAATGGATTAAAGATCTAAATATTAAAATAGAAACTCTGAACCAGTTGGAAGAGAGGTTAGGTAGAACCCTTGAAGACATCGGTGTAGGAAAAGATTTTATGAATAAAATCTCAGTTGCCCGTAAACTAGCACAAACAATCAACAGATGGTATCTCTTCTTATTAAAAGGCTTCTGCATAGCAAGAGAAACCACCAGCAGTGTGAAGAGACAATCCACAATGTGGGAAAAAAATCTTCACCTGCTCTTCCTCAGACAAAGGTCTACTATCTCAAATCTATAAAGAACTTAAAAAGATCAGACCTCCCAAATTTAAAAACCCAATCCAAAAATGGGCATCTGAAATGAACAGACATTTCTCAGACAAACAAGTAGAAATAGCAAATAAATACATGAAAAAATGTTCAACATCACTGGTCATTCGAGAGATGCAAATGAAAACAACACTGAGATTCCACTTCACTCCAGAAAGAATGGCTGCTATCATGAAATCAACCAATAACAAATGCTGGCGGGGCTGTGGGGAAAGAGGAACCCTGCTCCACTGCTGGTGGGAGTGTAGACTGGTGCAAGCACTGTGAAAATCAGTATGGAGATACCTCAAAGAACTAGGACTGGAAGTCCCATTTGACCCTGCTATTCCACTACTGGGGATCTTCCCCAAAGAATTAAAAGAATCATACCACAGTGATATATGTGCACCCATGTTCATAGCAGCGCAGTTTGTAACAGCTGAAACTTGGAAACAGCCCAAATGCCCATCAACTGGAGACTGGATAAAGAAAATGTGTTTTTTTTTATAAAACGGAGTACTACTGAGCCATAAAAAGTGAGAAATTAGAGACATTTATAGCTAAGTGGATGCACATTGAGGCCATACTCTTAAGTGAAATAAATAGGACACACGTGTAAATACCGAGTAGTTTCTCTGGTGTGAGAAACTGAAAGTGTAAATAAGGACTAAATGTATAATAGGTAATGTGAAATAGGAAGAAAAGGGGCAAAGGGGAAGGAAGTGGGAGGGCTAGGGGAAAGGATAGAAGGGAATGGGATTAATATGAGAAAATGGAAAAATAGGAACAAAATCTTTGTAAATAGGGAGGACTGGAGGGGTTGAAGGGAGGGCTGGGCAAGGGTGAAAAATAAGAACCAAGAGAGACTATGTAAAGGTGCAAATTTCCAATGATGAATGTCATTATATTGTATAACTCAAAAGGTACCAATGGTTAGAATGAATAATCAGTAATGTAAAATAGGAAGAAAAAGTCCAAAGGGATAGGGGTAGTGGGAGGGACAGGGGAAAGGAATGAAGGGAAAGGAAAAATGATGAGAAATGGAAAAAATGGAAATAAAGTCTTTGTAAATAGGGAAGGGTGGAGGGGTTGAAGGGAGGGCTAGGAAAGGGGAAAAAATAAGAACCAAGATGCATTATGTAAAGGTACAGTTCCCAATGAGCAATGTAATTGTGTTGTATACCTACAGTGTACCAATAAAAGAATTTAATACAAAAAAAAAAGAACCAAAACTTTAAAATCTATGAAGTTCAGGCTTGCAGTATTATGCACACAGCTATTTAGTTATATAAATATGAACATAATTATGTGTTTATATAAAGACATCCATATATATACACACCTTCACAAACAGATTAAATGCACAATTGTACATACATGTATTTCTATACCTACATATATTTGCTAAGCGAGGCTTTGAGCAAGGATATCCAGTGCCAATGTGAATACCAAGAATTCAGCATTTTCATAGAAACAAACATACTGAACAGAATCATTGTTTCTTGGAAAAATGGCCGATTGTAGAGCTAAGGTAGGTGTATAGAAGATGAGCATTAAGTGAACATCTAATGTGTTGTGCCAGAAAGTAAACAAATATGTAAAGCATGATGAAGATAGAGCAAAATTCATAGATTCTCTGTTTCTGTTCACTACACTTCTAACATCAAATGGCTGAGCCTTTTTCCACACATGAACAAGTTCTCCAGATCTCTGACACTAAGCAGGTGTCCTACAGTTTAATTTGTGTTTGTGTGTGTGTGTGGAGAGAGAGAGAGAGAGAGAGAGAGAGAGAGAGAGAGAGAGAGCACCAGGAATTCAACCTAAGTCCTTTACACTGAGCTGTCTGACTTTTTTCTTTGATTGTTTGAGACTACATCTCACTGTGCTACTAAGTTGCCCACAATGGACTGCAACTTGCAATCCTCCTCCCTCAGCCTATCTGGAGTGTAAGACTCAACAGGTTTAAGAATTCAATTCCACCAAGACCACTCAGATTTTTTATCCTAATTTGGTAGTTCCAAGTATGGGCTGCCTATAAATTGATCTGATCTGACCACTGGGACAGAGTTTCCCATTCTCCACACCAAAGTTTGATCATTTTCCAGAATGATTCATGTAACTGTACTTACTAGTAACTGTTCATTGTAATGGAGGCAATGAAACAGCAACAAAATAGAAGTGATGCATAGAGCAAAGAACAGGCTGTGCATGGACCCTTCTAAAACCTCAAAGTGTTTATGAATTGAGTGTTTATGAATCCTATCAATCAGAGACTTCTGTGTAAGACATGTTACATAGAAGCATTGATTAAATCACTGCCAATTTGTGATGAACTCAATTCCCAGCCCCTCTCCCTGCCTGGAAGTCTGGTGTAAGGCTGAAATCGGAAAGGTGGTTCCTATAGCAAGCAGCAACCATCCTAAAGCTGTCGAGGGACCCCCCAAGTGTTCTCTTGCTAGCATAATCAGGTGTAGTTTAAAGGGTTTTGTTATAAATAATATCATATCACTTCTATCACTCAGGAAATTACAGTGTTTTAGAAGTTGTCAGAAACCTGGGACAAAGACCAAATATATAGTATATTCTTTACTGCATCACAGATGTAAATTTAAAGGGGGTTTCCATTTACCAAATCTATGACAGTTTGATAATCAAGATAGAGTGAAAAATTATGTAAGAATTCAGTGGATAAAACACAAACCTATCACTTCATACTTCTATAAGTAAATTTATATGTATAAATTATATGTAAAGAAGTTTATATATAATTTATATATAGAGAGATGATTAGGCTACATTTTTATGTGCATATAGAAGAAAAAGTTCTTTGTTAGAGCATCACTAATAATAAACATAGAAAAAATTATGAAATACTTGATTTGGCACTATTGAAATCATAGTCCACATGATTTGTCAGTTGGTGTAAAGGCTGATAGATAGGGGCTTGAAGAAGTAGAGAGCCCTTCTGTGTGTTAGATTTTCTCTAACTCCAACTAGCCTTAAATAGGTCATGTTGTCATCTAGTAACTGCTGGATAGTCTTCTCTTGTTCTCTTATTTTCTTTTTGGGTTCTTTGAGCTCTTTATCATAATTCACTATTTTGTCCTCAATTTCAGACACTCTGTGTTCACAATGGTCATTTTGGCAATGTATGAATTCTATATTGTTTCTTATTTCAGTTATTTCTGTCTGACATCTTTTCAAGGATTCTATACCCTTGTTGAATCTGTCATTCAAATTTTGAACTGTTTTATTTAGCTAATCCTGTTTTTTACCTATTTCCTTGAAATTTACCATGGGCAAGCTGACTGTAAAAGCCGTGTACTTTTTGCTCATTTACTCTATGAGTTTATCGTTTTTCTTTGTCCCTTCTAAGAACTTTTCATTGATTTCTTCTACCTGGTATTTGTTTTCTTCTCCCTTTGTGACCCCTTGCTTTGGCTTGGGAGAGTTTGGGGGAGGGTTGGAGATGTTCTATTTCCTTGTTTCCCCATTCTACTACTTGATACAAAGGCTAACAGAAAGGCTGATGTATATCCATATATGGCCCCATCTTTTTTCTCCTCCTTTTTTTTTAAGGAGAGTCACTGCAGGTTGGGGACTGAGAGGTGAGGTGAGTTTTTGGCTTATATGGAGATTTTTGTTAAGATGTTGCCTCCCCATGAATAATTTTCACCTCAATTTAAAATAGCTAAATACTGGAAGCAGCCTATATGCCTATCAACATACAATTGGATAAAGAAAATGTGGTATCTATATATAAAGGAATATTACTTGGCTATAAAGAATGACACATTTGAGACATTTTCAGGAAAATGAATGCACCTGGAAAATGTAATGCTGAGGGAAATAAACTAGACATATAAGTTTAAATACCATATGGTATCTCTCATTGAGTGAGGTAAAGTACAAACAAAGAAAGTGATAAAGGATAGATAGAAAGGGATAAGGAGATGGATCTCTTGCAATAGGGAAGTGACCCAAGGGAACAAGGGTGAAGGGTGAGAGGAAGGGGAAATAAGAATAAAAGCATGTCATGTGCAGAAACCGAAAAACCCCAATTAATATAAACACTATATGCCATAACATGAGCTAAGACAAATAATATCAAGTGTGAAAAAAGGGATAAGAGAAGTGGGGTGGAGGATGGGATTAAAAAAGAAACAAGCTGTAATATGCACATTGTAACCACTCTCCAAGATTTTGTAAGCTGTGCCAATTGAAAACATGCTAATTAAATAAAATTTATATAAAAAGAAAAGTAGAAAAAGAGAAAACCCATATCTCTTACCATGTATTAAACTACAATCAAAATAGATCAAAGAAGGGCCGGGGATTTAGCTCAGTGGTTTCGCTGCCTGCCTCGCAACTGCAAGGACCCGAGTTCAATCCCAAGTACCAAAAAAAAAAAAAAATAGATCAAAGAACTAAATGTTAATGCAGAAGCACATCACTTGCTGGAAGGTAAAACTCAGCAAGTCATAGGACTTGCTGTCATAGGACTTTTTGAACAGAATCCCAGTTACAGGAGAAGTAGCATCAAGAATCAACAATGGGATTGTATCAAAATAAAAACCTTCTGCAAAGCAAAAGAACAACCAGCAGAGTGAAGAGACAACCTACAGAATGGGAAAAATCTCTTCATCACCTATTCCTTAGATGGAAAACTAATATCAAGACTATGTAAAAAAACCCAAATGTAGCCCTCCCATATAAAAGGCCTAATAAAAAATGGGCAAGTGAAACGAATATCATTTCACAGAAGTAAATGTTCAATAAATACATGAAGAAATGTTCAACATCTCTGGCCATTAGAGAAATGCAAATTAAAACAACACTGGGACTCCATCTTACCCCCAGAAAGAATGAATATCATCAAGAATTTAAATAATAACAAATACTGGTGAGGCTATGTGTAAATGCAGGGACTGCTAAACACTGCTTCTGAACTAACACTGATTCCGTGGGATCCAAAATGTCACTGTGGCCTCTACGAAGGTCAGGTGATCAATGGAGTTTTAGCAAAGGTTTGAGCCACAGTGGGTCCAGAAGTTCCTTGAATCCCCTGTTCCAGAATGCATAATTGGGATGGATATACTTAGTACTTGGCAAAATCCTCACATTAGTTTCTTAACTTGCAGTCTGAATGATATTATGGTTGGAAAGGACAAATGGAAGCCAGTAGAGGTGACTTTACCTGTTTAAATAGTAAACTGAAAAAAGTATCGCATCCCTGAAAGGACTGCAGAAATTAGTGTCACATCAAGGACTTGAAAATGTAGGGGTAGTATTCCCCACCACATCTCCATTTAATTCTCCTATTTGGCCTGTGCAGAAGATGGATGAGTCTTAGAAAATGATGGTAGATTACTGTAAACTGTATCAAGTGGTGACTCTGATTACAGCTGCTGTACCAGATGTGGTTTCCCTGCTTGAGCAGATTAACAAATCTCCTGCTACTTGCTATGCAGCTATTGATTTGGCAAGTACCTTCTCCCTACCTATCCATAAGGCCTATCAGAAACAATTTGCTTTCAGCTAGCAAGGCCAGCAATACACCTTCACTGTCCTACCTCAGGGTTATATAATCTTTCCAGCCCTGTGTCACTACTTAATTCTCAGGAATCTTGATCTCCTTTCTCTCCCAGAAGGTATCACACTGGTCCATTACATCGATGATGTTATGCTGATTGGACCAAGTCAACAGGAAATAGCAACCATTCTATATTTGCTAGTAAATCATTTGTGAGCCAGAGGATGGGAAATAAATCTAGCTAAAATTCAAAGTCCTTCTACCTCAGTGAAATTTATAGGAGTTCAGTGCTGTGGGGCATATAGAGATATCCTTCTAAGGTAAAAGATAAGTTGTTGCATCTGGCTCCCCCTACAACCAAAAAGACGCACAATGTCTACTGGTATTATTGGGATTTGGGAAGCAACATATTCCTCACTTAGGTGTTTTACTCTGGCCAATTTATTGAGTAGCTCAAAAAGCTGCTAGTTTTGAGTGAAGCCCAGAACAAGAGAAGGTTCTGCAATAGGTCCAGGTTGCTATGCAGGCTGCTTTGCCACAGGGACTATATGAGCCAGCAGATCCAATGGTAAGTGACATGTCAATGGCAGGTGGGGATGCTGTTTGGAGTCTCTGGCAGGCCTCCACAGGTGAACTGCAGTGGAGACGTTTAGGATTTTGGAGCAAGGCTCTGCCATCATCTGCAAACAACTATTCTTCCTTTAAAAAACTGCTCTTTGCCTGCAACTGAGCTGTAGTGGAAACTGAACTCTTGAGTATAGGACACCAGGTTGCCATGCAACCCGAGTTGCCCATCATAAGCCGAGTATTGTCAGATCCACCAAGTCATGAAGTTGGATGTGCACAGCAGCAGTCCATCATTATATGGAAATGTATGTGGTTGTCAAGTTGACAAGGGGTAGATTGGGATAGTTAACTGATTGCGTCAACTTGAGTAAGAAATGCCTAACTAAAATGGATCACCATAGTTCTGGGTGTGGCAGAAGAGATTTACTGAAGATGGCAGACCCACCCTGGGTGTGAGTGGCACCAAGCAATAGGCTTGTCACCTGATTTTCCAAAGGGGAAATGAGGAAGGAAGTCTCCCTTCTTGTTCTCTGGAGGAACTCCAGTCTTCACCTTCGTGTTGGACACCATCTCCTGGCTTCTGGCTCAGACTTCTGGTTCATCCCCCTGATACACACTTACACAGGACACTACAGAGAGCTCTAGGCCTTCTACTGAATCCTTCAGATCTCCGTCCCAGAGACCCCCTGTTCACTCTTCCATACCTGATTTTGTAGGTGGCCATTGAAAGCCAATCTTGAAAATTCTTATCTATTTGTATATCTTCCATCAAATCTGTTTCTCTAGTAAGCACTCACTGATTCAAACCTCTTCAAATCTACTACACTGTACCAAAATATGGTATAATTTTTTATACAGTTAAACCTAATAATACATAAAAAATTATCTATTATTGCTGAGAATTAAGTATCTAGATAAGAGCACTTTGCATAAATCACTGTGGCTACTGAATATTTTCTGACACTCAGTGCAAAAGGTCCAAATGACTAAAGAGAAAATGTACAAAGGAACAACAACAACAACCTAAAAAGGACAATTTCTATATACACCTCTTCTTTGAAATCTCAGAGTTATTCCACTTTCTTTTACTGTTTTCCTCTGTGTTGCTTTTCTGCAAAAAGTCTTTTTTATCAATTGCATTATAAGTTTCATTATAAAGTTTCCTATAACTTTAGTGTACATTTATAGTTGTGATGTAGCATTTCTTAATCCTTCTGTTTACTCCAGAAAGTGAATCACTAATGTTTCCCAACAGTTCTTGAGAAATAAAGGCCTGTGACTTATTAATGTCACAAGTTTTTTTCCTGGAAATCAACAAGCAAATAGCCCAGAATAAGTCTAACAGGAATTTTATAAACATATTTTTTTCAAACCAACAATAATTAGCTAACGTTTCATAAGATCATATATTTTTGTGTTTTTATAGGAGTTTGAATAATTCTTACTGAAGAAAACAAAATCTTCCTCAGATGCTCTTGTTCTCTTTACATTAACAAACTACACACATTTTAAAAACACAGATTTAGACAATGGGAAATTAGTTTCCCAGAATCTCCCAAACCCACATTTTATTCAATGATATATTAAGGTACTTATTCCAACTTATGTTTCAAGGCCCAAGGCCTAAATAATCATACTTGCAATATATTTCTTTTAAGGGAATATATATCTTTGGCAATTTTCTTGATAATTTGTGCACAATTTTTATTGTTGCCTACTAGATTGTTCAGTTTCTGTATTAAAGGCATTATGAATCTTAATACCTGCCTTCCTGACCCCTTCTCATCTTTCCTCTTTCACTTCATTTGCCAACTAGATGAGTAAGTCTTCTCTACTTTGTATTGCTGTGTAAACTTACTTACTTAGGTCTCAGTAGTTTTCATTTAGCCCCGATGCTCTGCAGCAAGACAAGAGTGGCAGGAAGTTAACAAGTGAAAGAAGTGGCCCTTTCTCCACCCCAGCATGATCCTGTAGATTTCTCTTCTTCCTTGTTTCCCATGCCCTGTCTCATGTCTTTGTAATACATCATTTTCAAAAGGGCACAGGGGAGCTTCCATGTAGGATAAAAAGGTGCCAGTTTTATTGAGAAACAAAAACAATGAGGAAAGTGGGCCATATCTTTACCTAATGAAATTGATGTACATTTAGGAAGAAAATAACTAGGAGAAAAGTGAGATTTGTCTTCAAAAAGCAGTTAAGTATTCTAGAGTAAACCAAAAATGACCCTCTCTTGTGGGGCCCCTTTGCTCACACATGCCTTAAGAGCACTTTTGCTAGGACCTCAGCTTTCTAGGCTCAGTGATACCATTTTGCTTTAAGATATAATACATGTTTATGTAAAACAACTGGAATGCATATATTATTTTTCTAATATTTTTCTCTTAAAACTTTGCCCATCCTTAAACAATATTAACAACTCTTAGTAAAATACATAATATTAACTGTGAATGTGTGTCAAAGAGGGAGGAGTTTTCCTCTCAGAGGTAAAGAAATGGTATGTCAGATAACAGCAACAGTAAGGGTGTATGGAGCTCTAACTGCAGTGGATGCCATACTGTAAGTTTTTAATCATAATCCTACAAGACAGGCATTGTTGTACTTCTTCATAGACTAAGAAATGAGGCCCTGAGAGGTTCAGTAACATGCTAAGGATGCACTTGCTGGTCTCTCTGCCTAAAATATCATTCTCAGTTCTTATGATCAACACTTTCTCATTCATTGCTCAGGGCCCAATTCAAATGCCACAACTTCTTTGACTGTCCCATTTAAGAACCTCTTCCCTCAGCATGATAGTCATTACACTCTGTTTTAATTCCTTCACAGCATTTATCACCCTTGACACTCCTTGTGAGTTCCAAGACAGAGAGAAACTTGTTTGTTCTCTTTGTTGTAATATCCCCAACTTCTTGCCCTGTGAATCATATAAATACTGGATTTTTGGGCAGTGTGTATCCAAGCAGACTTTCAGGTTATCCTAAATTGGAAGGCACAATAAGATACATTCAAAGCGACTATCTCAACAGACCTCCATTAGTCTGGATGATTTTTCTGTATAGACTCTGGGGACCCAGATTTTGAGGAAACTTGTACACCTTCTGGATGATGTCTTTAACCCACTGATGAATATGAGATGTGTCTGTTTTCGCCCTACAAATTGACTTTTTGAAAAATTCCATCTGCCTACTCAAGCTGTTGCTTAAAGAACAATGTTTAATACCTCATGATCTTGATATTGCATAATCTTCTGTTGGTACTGTTGCCAAGTAGCTAGTGCACAGCATCAGAAGATTATTTTTAAAAAATAAAAAGATTTTTTATGGAAGACTATGATTAAAAATACAATCTATGGCCACAAAAAGAATTTCTCTTGAAAACACAAACTGATCCTGTAAAAGAGAAGCTGATATTTTTACCTCATTATAATTATAGTACAAACTAGTAAACAACAATCCCTTCTTCCCTTTTCAATAATTTTTCACAATTTCTACTTAACTGAAGACATTTGGAGCAGATGTAAGTTTCTCTTTATATTTTTCCAAATCCTTGTCTTTGGCATAATTTATAAATATCCAGGATTCCTTTTTTCACTTATAGGACTTCAGGTAAACTCCTGACTGCATCTTGATATGGTGTTTCCATATGTTGATAATGATGTTTTTCTTTCACTTTAGTTTTTGCTAGAGCAATGAGTAAACACAACTAAACGTGTTCTCTAATATTTCTTATTTTATGCCAATTAACTTTCATATTTTTCTCTCATAATTTTTTTGCATTATTGTTTCACATAAGGCTGTCCTTTTTTGTGAAGTCTGTAAATATATAACCCTCTCTTGTTCTGGGGAAGGAAGCTATTTTCTTATTATGACTAGCTCAACACTCCAAACATTGTTTTATTATCTATGTTAGCTCAAGGAAATAAAAACTAAGTCAGTGGGGACCTTAAAAAGATACCATGTACACTGAGCTAAATCCCACCTAAAAATGTAGAAAAATTCCTGATAAAGTAAAATACATACTTGTTAGTAAATAACCTAATACACCATTACAAATAAGGTGATTTTAACAACGTTTGAAACAGAAAAGAATGTAAATTTTTAAAATCTTTTATTTTCTTCAATTAAAAGTTTTTTCTTTCCTATTATTTTCTTCCCATACATATGCTCTGACTTCATAAGTCATCAATAAGTTGCTTATTTTATTTTATATTGAACCAATTTATTTTTCATCTACTTCAGAAATTTCTTCCCAGAATTTCAGAAGCTCTGAATGAAATATTGCTAGGGTAGCATAAACTCTTGCCCAGTTACTTACTGTTTATTACTTTCTTTTGATTCTGATATAGAAATGTAAATTGATTACAAATGAAATTGTATATAACATTACATCAAAAGCTTTTATGAGGCTGGGAATTTAGCTCAATGTTGCTGCTGCATACCTCACAAGTGCAAGGTCCTGAGTTCAATCCCTAGTACCCAAAAAAATGCTTTTATGAAATCTAACTGAAAGCTACTTTCTTCCCTTATATTTTTTGGTAATATTTGATAAAATTGTTCTCTGTTTCCGTACTTATGAGTTGTTAAAAAGTTCATCCTAGGTGTTGCTCATCATATAATTTTTCTTAATATGATGTCATTTTTCTTTTAATGTAATATTTTTCTATCTGCCACTGAAGGTTAAAGGGGTTTTTTTTGTATATTTTATTATTTGTTTTTAACTGACACATAAAATTATACATATTAATAGGGTATTCTGTAATGTTTCAATACATGTGCTATTCCATAATTTTTCAATCAGATTAGAATATCCATTTTCTTAATGAACTATCTTATCAAACAGAAAAAATTTTCATTATCTAAAAACTAACACCTTGAATAAAACTAGCTTTCTGTTAAATATTTGTTAACCTTTAGAGTTAAAAGAGCCACTGAGGGCCAAAGGGAAGCATATTGGACTAAATCTTCATCTTTTATAACAAAAAGCCAGGTAATTTTTACAGTTGATAAAATATTATTTATAACACTGTTTATAATGTTTATATTATTTAAAGAGGTAAAGCTCAAAGTAATTTTTTTTGTTTTGTAGGCAAAATAATTTTTGTTTACAAAGATGGCTTATTTTCCTCCATTTAAAACTTTTTCCCCTTTTCCCAGTGACCCAATGGCTTAGACTGACAACTAATGAACAAAATCCAAGGTGTCTGCCTGGATTTCTTGGTAGCCTCAAGACCATCCTTGCGATCAGCACTCACACATGCATACTGAGCTCAATCCAAGCAATCTGTTCTGCTGCTTCCTCATCTTCTGGGATATGGAGTCAGAGCAAGGTCCCTGCGGGGTGGTCTGCAATCTAGAGGAACCCCCTGCCCTCCCCCCAAAGTCGGGTCTTCTGTTAATTTTTCTTCTTGCTGACACCCGTTTAAGACTGGCGGAAGGGTAAGGCCCGTGGAGCCCCTTACTGTAAGTCACTACTGATAAGTTGTTTGCGTGACTGCTGGGGGACAGATTTACAGAGTTCTGTGAGAGTCTATCCTGATTCTTGCTCGGGTTGGTTAGGAGCAGGAGCCCATGTGTTTTTGCTGATCGAATCGAACCCAGAACCCCCAGGGTCTTTTAAGTTGTTTTCATCTGATTGTCGGTTCTTTTGGGGAGAGGCAAACGGGTTGAAGTTTCCTTCTACCTTGAGATAGGGCTGTGTATTGTGTTGAACTCTGTTTCAAAAGATGACAGCAGCTGTGTTACTCCTAAAAGTCCACCCACCTCCACACTGAGAATCATCCACATGACCTCTCCATTGTAGAGTCCGGTAGCAGCGCACATCCGCCACTGTCCCTGATACATTCCTGTTCTACTGGGGCTGCACCTCTGAACGCTGACGTCTGTGATCTCTTGGGGCTCTAGGGATCTCACCATCACCATGTTCACATGTCCAAATTGGTCTCCCCCGACATATTTAAGACAAATCCCTGGAGGCCAGACTTCTGCTCCAGACTTCAGGATCCGCCATGTTTTTACAAACTGAGTATCAAGAAGTACTGACTCCCCTTCTCCTATGGTGACATCGTCGACAAAGGACATAGAGGGCATACTGATGTTTGGGCTTTCAAAGTCACAGCAGGCACCAATTGCTGCTTGTAAGTTCCAGTTTGTCATGTCCAGGAAGAAGGCGCACCCGGCCGGGTTGAGCTGGAAGCGGAGCAGCTGCTGAAACTCAGAGATGAGCACGTCCTTGTCGGTGATGCCTAGGCAGCTGAACTCCTGCATCAGCTCGGGGTCCAGGTCCACGTCCATGCCCTCCATGGTGGCATCCGGACACCCACTTCCCCGCCTCCTCATAACTGAGCCGCTGCCGCGCCACCGGGCCCCGGGAACCCTGAAGGGGCCCGCTGCTAGGTGGCACCGCCACCAGGCTCCTCGGAGTTAGGCCCCGGGCCTCTCACCGCCTCGCCTCATAGAGGTAAACAACTCACTCAGCTACTCACTCTCGTGCTCCCCCCAACCCCCCACAGCGTCTCCCCCGCTGCCACCTCCAGCTGAAAGTAATTTAACCACTTACAAGTCCAGTCATTTAAATGCAGGATGACCAAAAATTGCACATTTTTCATTAATTTTTATAAGATAATATAACAGGACATATAAAAACGATAATTGTATCAAATTTATTCAGTACAAGAATTGACTGGTTGAAATGACACCTGCCCAAAAGATACTTGGGATAGTCAGTAGTAAACAAACGCGCTGCCCGGGTGATGTTCAGGGTAAACTATACTTTACTGGTTCAAATGGTATGTTCAAAGGGCTGGGGATTTAGCTCAGTGGTGCTGTGCCTGCCTGGCAAGGTCCTGGGTTCAATTCTAGGTCCCTGCAAAAAAAAAAAAGTATGTTCAGGAGCCAGACCTGAGAAAATTAGGAAAAGACTGTTGTTTTTTATTATAACTTCCTTTATACTATAGTACTTGATGTTTAACCATGTGCACATATCACTGTGGCAGGCAATATATTTTATTTTTGAAAATCATAGCAGGTCTTTGGCTGAGTTTAATGAGCTAGTCTGGTCACCCTCCCACATCTTTCCTTGTTTATTCTCTGTATTTTCCTTATGGTTTTCTACTCATCAGGCTCATCTATACACCTGTGACTACAGACTTCCTGGTCCTTAAGCCAGGGATGTTACTGAACAGGGAGGGAGTGGGGTTCAGGTCATGCATCCCCCTCCAACATGGTACATCAGCGTAGCTACGTCCCTCAACTAAATGCCATGGCTTCTCTCAAAGTGGCTTAGTCTGACCAACAGTTCTTCTTCTAAGTTATAATATCTTCTCTTTTTTCCTAGCACTTTAGTTCTAGTGATTCTCACAGTTCTCTGTGATTAGCCCCTAGAGTACTACATTGTTTTTGGTATTTTTTATATTTTTGTAATTAGTCACTTTATTAAATCTTTCTTGAATTATACTAATTTGAGTTTGACATTATTCCCAGCTGGAGTCCTAGCTAATGTGCCATCAAAATTAGCATTCTCAGAAAATGAGAATTAAATTAGATCAAGAATATAAAAGGGCATAAAGAGTAAAATAGCACTGTACTCTTGAATTAACAAATATAAAGAATGCCTTTGACATTGGTTTCACGAGGATAGGCAAAGAATCACTTACTTTTGTGGTATATGTCTCTACTTCTTTGTCTATGTTTTCACAAGTAACTGTAACAAAGCAGGGTCCATTGTGATTTTGTGGAATAAACCATTAGGCATACATGCATGACCATCATCTCAGAGTCCTGAAACACAGACCCAAAGATGTCTTCTTCTATGATCTCCATGTATCAATTACCACATCACTTTACATTTACAAGATGCTGCTTCACTTTTCCTCTTCATATTTCTTTTGCCTGCTTGTTTGTGCTATTATTCTTCCATTTATTGAAGTTTTCAGCATCTCATTGTGTTTCCATGGGTGGTCGATAAAGTCAGGTGTTTGTCCACAGTCACCTATTAGGAAAATAGGGCCAAATGGTTACCAGTACATACCATAAAAATGAGTAGCACCACAGTACCACCTTTACTTTGGGTAGAACAGAGCACCCCTCCGCCCCCCCCCACACACACCCCACTAATTCATTGCTGAAGCTCTAACTGCAAATGTCATGAAATAGGGAGGTAGGGCCATTCAGAGATAATTAATTTTAGATAAGGTCAAGAAACTGGAACCCTTGTGATGGGACTAGTGGAGTTAAAATAAGAGAAAGAAATCATAATTTCTCTGGGCACCAAAGAAGAGGCCATGTGGGCATGCAGTGAGACGGTGTTTGTAAGAACACAAGAGAAGAACCATTGTGAAGATCATATCTGCAGCCTCCTTAATCTCAGATTTCCCATACTTCATAACTGCTACTTGATCCTGTTATTATTATTGGTCTGAAAAAACCCTTCTCCTGTTTATTTTTAAATTTTTTAAATAACTTTATTATCAAACACACACACACAAAAAAAATTGAAACCATTCAAAGAAGAACAACACAAGGCAAAAAAACTACAATAATATTCAAATACAGTAGAACTCAACCAAAAAAAAAACTGGAAAGCACTTTAAACATTTTTCCATATAACTTAAAAAGCATCTCAAGCACCAACAAGGCACCAGAGAATGTGATTTGTTTCAGAAAGATCCCCAAAACCGACATTGAACAAATAATGATCTGGAAAAAAACTCCAGTTAGTTAGCAGACTCCACATAAGCCAAACTTCTGCCTAATTTAAATTTCAATAGTCATATGACACACGATGGAAACACAATCCGAGAAATATGTTATTAGGCAGTTTCATCCTTGTGTATCCTTAATTACACTTTCAGTTTCTCACACTAAAGAAACTATTTGGTATTTACACATATGTGTCCTATTTATTTCACTTAAGAGGATGGCCTCAATATCCATCCTTCTCTTGTTTTATGTATTTGCTCCCTCTTCACTTCTACTAACTTCTTTTATGTTCCCAGGTCCTGTAAGCAATCATTCCAACATAGTTGATTTGTCTTAACTTTACATATGTAAAAAGTGAGATTCACAGATCACACAGCATGTCACCAAAAAATTGAACTCGGGCTGGGGATTTAGCTCAGTGGTTCCACTGCCTGCCTCAAAAGCGCAAGGTCCTGAGTTCGATCCCCAGTACAAAAAAAAAAAAAAAACTTGAACTCAAATTCAATGTTCTCAAAGCCAAAATTCCACATGGTGTACTCTTCCATCACTCCTTTGATCAATTTTGCCTTTGTAAAGATGGAAGCACTTACCCATAGAATTTTTTTTTTGTACCAGGGATTGAACTCGGGACCTTGCACCTGCAAGGCAGGCTGCAGAACCACTGAGCTAAATCCCAGGCCCATCCATAGAATTTGTAAAGATTTCAATGTTAATTGAAACTCAGAAATGCAGGTCTTAATATTTCATGACATCCCCTGATTTGGAAAAGTTATACAAGCACACAATATGAAATAGTGAGTCATGTTGACATGGGGTGTCTTGAATTAATTTATTTTGACCAAACCACACAAATACACACACTGACACATACACACACACACACACACACACACACAGAAAACTCTAGGGATCCTTTGAGATCTCTTATTCTGAACTTCCGTGGCTATCATGAAAATTACTAGTATTGTGAGAATCTCTATACTATGGCTAATTATAGCATTTTCCACAAATGTTTGTCTATATTAAGTTATTATGACTAAGCATATTATTTTTCCAAACTTTCTTCTCTTCTTCCTATCATTTTATTTTGTTTATTTAAAAGGTCCCAATGAAATCCAAACAATAATAGATACTATTGTAGGATCTTATTTTAAAAAGACCAAATGAGATTCTGAACATCTGTGACTATTCTTAATGTCCTATTTCACCTTTGACTCCCTTGAGAGGACTGTTCAGCTATTACCCTAAGAAACCCAAGGAACACAAGTGTTCATGAGTGATGTGAAAAGCAGCAGCGGTGTCCACCCAGAGAAAACTTTAACACCATAAGCTTCAGGGGACCTCACTTACCAGTGCTCTTTTGCTAAGGTTCAATGCCATAACTGTACTTGCACATTTATATATTTTTGTCCTTAAAAGATGTCCCCTAGGGTTTACTCAAAATATGTATTTTGGGAGATTATGATACATGCATATCTAAAAGCTTTATCTGCCTGAGTCCACTCTACATAACTAGTTCTAATAAGATCATATGGGTATAGACTCATTCTATCATGGTGAGTATAGATATAAATTTTAGCTTCAAAGAAAAGATAATACAAATAGAGAGCCAAGACAAAAACTGTGAAAAAAACTTGTAATTCTTTAATGAGACACAAATAGAAAAATTAAAGCTTCCCTTTTGTGGTGTCAGTATTAGTAGGAGATTAGGCGCAGGGGGTTAAATGTAAAAGTAAATGACCTACAATAAAACTAGGATTAGGCATGTAACTTCTGTGCAGAGCAAATGCCACTATTCGGATTTTTATTGGTGCTCATTTTGTAATCATTACATTTCACTGATTGTGAAATCCTTCCCCCCACATAACACACACATGCATTATGTATGTAATGTTCTTGAGTAAGATTTGAAATACAATTATATTAATTTCTGATATCCACAGCTTCTTCAGCAATAGTATTCAATAACTTGACCGTGTTTTAGTCAAGGAAAATAATTTTCTAAATATAAGAGGAAAATTAAATTAGGAAATAAACACATTAACAATACACACACAAAAATTGCACTAGTCCTCCAATTTTTTTGGAATTGAGGTAAAATTAAAAAATATAGAACCAAGTAGTATTTTCAAGTGGTTATACTTCCTTGAGTATAGGCTACAAAATATTTTCTGCCTTTTGAACTTTTAAATATTCAGCCATTGTTACCACTGTTGCAATAAATAAAAATACTAGCTGAACAGCTGATAACAAAAAATAAAAATCATGGAATAAATTTATGTGTACAAAAACCTGGAAATTATTATTATATTTTAAGGTATTGTGGATTCAATTCTGGCAGACAGGGAGGGAGAGAGAGTAAAGGAAAGAAAGGGAGAGACACTTAACATGCACTATAAGACTATATGATGTCTTGATACACAAAAGACAAAGACGTCATAAAGTAGACAAAAATGCCAGGTTCTTTAAAAGAGATGAAATATATTAGAATAAATACCTCAAGAAACTTAAAACATATGGTTCAAAAAGATGAAGAAAATTTTTCAACAGATAAAATAGAATTATGCAATTCTCTTGCACTTTTGTTTGTTTGTTTGTTGGGACAGGGTCTCCCTCTGTAGCCCAGGCTGGCCTAGAATTTGCAGTCATCCACCTGCTTCAACCTCTCAAGTGCTGAGATTACAGGCATGTGCCACCACACCCAGCCACTGTACTTTTGTTAGAGTTCACTTGGCTATACATGTGGAAATTTGATTCACAAATCAGGAATCCCATTGGGCACAAGACCAGAGGTTCTGATTTCGCATCAGTCTTTCTCTCTGTGAGCTAGTTTTATGCCCTCAGACTAGCTTTGCCATGAGACTGAAAGAAGCAGTAAGCTCAAATCTTTTCAACCTCGGGACTCCAGTTCAAATTTATAAAATATGTGGTAAGGACTCGGAATAACTGGGTTATCACTTATTGAAATGATAGTAGCCAGGAGTGCTGCAGTTGAAATGCATTGGGCTAGTTCTTTACTCCCAACACCATTTACTGCATGCAAAGAGATTTCACATAAAAAGAAAAAAAAATAGCTGTTTTCCTTTAACCACTTGTCTAAGAGAACAAAAAAGAACAAGTCCTAAAATAAGGTAGCATTCATTTCCAATTAAATTCTTTTGTGTTTTCTTGAAAAATCTATTAATGAATCTTATTTTAATTGCAGATTTTTTAAACAGCAGGGAATCTTAAAGTATAATACATCCTATTGCATAACTGACGCCACAGGAGTAATGGGTACTAACACAGGGACTAAAACCCAATTTCTTTTACTTATAGGGCCTTGGCTTTTCTATAGCATTAGGCTTCTAAGTCAGTGTCTCAAAAGTCTGACCACTGAGTTAAGGAGTTACAGACAACAGGTATAGCAAAGAGACAAAGAGAATGAATGCTTGGTTATAGGTAGTGCTGCTAGTTACACAGAGGCTAAGAAGGGTTTCTGTGGATGGGATTGTTTTTAAGAATTTCAACACTCACATCAGAAAAACTTAAGGAGAATACACTTCTTAAATGATTTGCGCCCTTGACATCCAAGTGATTTACGTAAATGGATACCTTTCCTCACCACTTCTATGTATATGAAAAGCATCAACATATACTTGCACTTATGACTTAAGACTGGAATCAATTACTTTCTGGAGTGAATAATGCTGTAAGAAAAGAATACATGGGACTCAAGGGACAAATGGTTCCCTCAAACCATGTTATATTAATTAAGGGTAGTTTCGTGCTTCTTTTTTATGTGTTCTTATTTCAGGGGCAGTGATTTCCCCCAGGTCTCCAGCACACTGGCCCCATCACTCGCTTCCTGCTCAGAAGGTGATTTAGAAGATGAAGCACTCAGGCTGGACTCATGCCTTTGGATGCTGCAGTGCAGCAGACAGTAAAGGGCTCCAGATTTGTGTGGGAATTAAGAGGTCTAACTGTGAGGTATAGAGACCATGTGGCTGTGATAAGAAAACTTATAATCATGCTGAACTTATTGACTATAAAAGCACCACATAAATGGATCTTTATAGTTTGTACCTTGCTTATCTCCTGTTTTGAATCTTTTTTTATCTCATCTGGCCTATCTTATGAATCTCAGGGCTCATTTGATACATTATTTTCTTCCAAACACTGTAGCCCATACTCTATTGATGTAGATGGATTTAAGCTGTTCTTTTTTTTCTTTGTCTTTTTTGTTATTAAGTTTAAGTGTGTTTTAGTTGCTAAACTAAAGCCATTCATTTATCTATTAACTCATTCATTTATATTTATTGTCTAAATATTTGTTTAATACCACTTGAATTCTAGGCACTTTTCTTTCTGGTAAAAATAGATTTTAGTCATTTTTATCTACCATAGTGATTGATTCAGATGCAATAAATATCCCTTGAATCATTGAATGACTGAATTAATAAGTAACTAAATGAGAAAGGGCATATGCATAGAAATGGAACCCACTGTCATATGGAAACAGAAAATTGTTTAGAAATCCAAACCAACTAGAAAGGCCTCAAGTATGTTTGTGCAAAATTCTGATAAAAAGCAGTTTCATCAACACATGTCACCAATGCAAGATATTTTATGAGAAAATGCAGGGCCAGAAATAGTGTGTTATTTTATGAGCCCTGGAAACAATTTCCTTTTATTTCAAAGAAACAGTGTTTTAATTCTGTGGAAATATTTGAAAAATTGGAAAACTTGCTTTCACAAACCATATATTGGGCAGAGAACATTAAATACTGCCCTTTAATTCCATAATGTTGGCCTAAAATCCTGTTAATCTTCACATTTCTGATGAAGACTTCAATTGCTATCCTTCCATGGCCCAATGCAATGGCTATGATATAACTTCTGGAGTCTGATTCTGGGTCCAAACCTTCCAAAATGTGATCTCAAGGTAGATTTAATTTTTCTCACTTTTGCCTCAATTTCTAAATTTATATAATGAGGAGAGTGATTATATCTGACAGTAGACTATTTAATAACTAAGATATGCTATTGTATGTACACATTTGGGGCAAATCATTAACAAGGTGTCATGTTCTAGATCTCGTATCCCCCAAATTCTCATGTGTTTGGAGATGAGGCTTTTGGAAGGTGATTGGATTACTGGGCACTATAGCTGACTTATTGTTAGGAGCTGGGCCTGACTGGAGGTGAGTCACTTTGGTCCTGAAGAGTATCTCTCTACCTGGCTCCCCCTGGATTCTCCTTGGCACTGCTATCTGGATGCCCTGTTATAAGGACCATCCTCCACCAGGCCCTTGTTCCATGTTGTTTCTACGTTGAAACCAGTCAATCATGAACTGGACCTTCTGAAAATGTGAACCAGAATAAACCTCTCCTCCTTTAAGGTACAGGTGTTGGGCATTTTGTCCCATTGAGAAATTGATGAAGACACAGGGCATCTGAAAATAATGCACCTAATTTTAAAGTATAAGAAAACCTAAGACAATACAAGTAGGTTATGTTGTCTTACCCAATGGCACACTTAGAGGAGGAATTGTACTGTATCAAACATTAATAAATCTATGGGAGAATGCCTCTAAAAGTTGTACTTCAAGATGTAGGTGTGATCTAGGACAATGCACCCAAAACCCCTAACCAAGATAAATTCATCTCTCTCACATAATGATCCAATGCAGGTGCTCCTTGTGGCAGCAACTTCTTTTTCATGCTATTGAATAGACCTCATGTTAATGGAACCTCTGAGGAGGTATCCAAGGGGATCATTGTTATTTTGTCCTAGCAAGTTGTAAAAGATAAAGATCTAGAGCTGTTTTTACCAGCTGCATCTTGAAATAGCACATACCACTTTCTATACCATAGACACGCAATAATGGAAGAGAGGTTACAAAGTATTGCCCAATTTTGTGTTCTAGAAGAAGAGAATATAGTTTTTTTGTTGTTGAACTGTCTTTGTAAATAGTAAGAAGTTTCTGCCACAATTTACAACTTTGGTCATAAAGTATTAATTTGTAGCCTTTTCCCGTATTTAATAAAGACTCTTCCTCTTTCCAAGTGAAATAACATAAAATCCCATTCTTTTTCTGCCCCCATTTCAAAGTCCAGGACTCAGGGAAGATGCTCACTCCTGTTGATTAAAACCAGTGTGTGATCTTGTCTTTAATTTCCATGTTCTACAAGACAGGATACACAAGTGAAGAAAAAACACAACAACCATAGTAAATAACCGTTCTGAAACAGATGAATGTGAAACCCATGGAGGGCAGGCTCACAGAACAATGATGAAATTCTCTCAGTTGGCATTTTTAAAATTAATTTTATTGGCACACTTTAAATATACATAATGATCACATTCATCAGGAGGAATTTGTACCTGTACATGATATATCTTGATTTCTCTTTTTCCTGCATTGCCCTCCCCTCCTCTCAATCCCTTTCCCTCCTTATCTACAAAGCTTAGGTTCCATTTTTTCCTTCTTTTCTCGTATTTTTCCTTTCCCTTCGTTCCATTCCCTCTCCTCCTTCTCTAATTCCTCTTTCCTTTTTGAACAATTTCTTCCTATTTCATAATATTTATTATATATTTTGGTCCTTATTTATACTTTGGTCCTTATTCCCTATTTCATAATATCTATTATACATTTTGGTCCTTATTTACACTTTCAGTTTTGCACACTAGAGACAATGTGATATTTACACATGTGTGTACTATTTATTTCACTTAAGAGTATGGTCTATGGCTGAGAATTTAGCTCAGTGGTTCTGACACCTGCCTCTCAAGTGCAAGGTCCCAAGTTCGATCCCCAGAACCAAAAAAAAAAAAAAGAGTATGGTCTTAATGTGCATTCATTTACAAAGAAATGTCTCATGTTTATCTTTCTTTATGGCTGAATAGTACACCATTGTATAAAAGAACCATAGCTTTTTTATCTATTCATCAGGGGATGGGCATTTGGGTTTTATCCAAGATTGAGCTTTTATAAACTGTGCTGCTAAAAATATGGGTGCACATATGTCATTGTGGTATGATGCTTTCAATTTCTTCATGTAGACACCCAGAAAGGGAATAGAACAGTCAAATGAGACTCCTAATCCTCGATTTTGAGGAATCGCTACACCACTGATTTCTACAGTGGTTCTATCAGTCTGCACTCCCACCAACAGTGGAGAAGGGTTCCTTTTTCTTCACAGCCCCTTGAACATTTGTTATTGGTTGATTTCTTGATAACAGTCATTCTTTCTGGAGTGAGATGGAATCTCAGCATTGTTTTAACTTGCATCTCTCAAATGACCAGTGATGTTGAACATTTTTTCATGTATTTATTTGCTGTCATACTTCTTCATCTGAGAACTGTGTATTAATCTCAGTTGCCTATTGTTAGATTGGATCTTTAAATTTAGGGGATCTGAGTTTTTTCAATTCTTTATATGTTCTACAT
This sequence comes from Heterocephalus glaber, assembly GCF_053883595.1. Classification (NCBI taxonomy): domain Eukaryota; kingdom Metazoa; phylum Chordata; class Mammalia; order Rodentia; family Bathyergidae; genus Heterocephalus; species Heterocephalus glaber. The sequence continues at coordinate 1,562,816 of NW_028258377.1, forward strand.
ATTAGTCTTTCGTCTGAGGGACAACTTGCTGCAATTTTTTCCCATTCTGTGTGTTTCAGTCTTGGTGATTTATTTTGCTGTGCAAAAGCTGTTTAACAAGATGAGGTCCCAGTTGTTGATTTTTTGTAGTATTTCCCGTGTGGTCTGGGTTTTGTTCATGAAGTCTTCACCTACACCTATGTCTTCAAGAGTTCTATTTACTCTATCTTCCAGCAGATTTGGTGTTTCTGTATTAATATTTAGATATCTGGTCCATTTTAATTTGAGTTTAGTGCATTGTGAAAGATGTGGGTCTAGTTTTAGACTTCAGCATGTGGAAAGCCAGTTTTTCCAGCACCATTTATTAAAGAGGCTATCTTTCTTCCAGTGAAGGTGTTTGGTCCCTTTGCCAAAGATAAGGTGGCTGAGTGTGTTTGGGTTGTTTCTGCATCTTCTAATCTGTTCTACTGATCTTCAGGTCTGCTTTTTTGGACAATTCCATGCTGTTTTTTAGCAAAATAGCTCTGTAATATAATTTCAAGTCAGGGATTGTGATGTCCCCTGCCTTGCCTTTGTTGCTCAGAGTTCTAAGTTTTTTCTGGTTCCAAATGAATTTTAGGAATGTTTTCTCTATTTCTGTGAGGTATGCTAATGGCATTTTGATTGGGATTGCATTAAATCTGTATAACAATTTCAGAAGTATGGCCATTTTCACTATGTTCATTCTCCCTACACAAGAGCAAGGAATATCTTTCCATTTTGTGAAATCCACTTCCATCACCTTTTTCAGAATACTTTTACTCTTTTACTTTACTTTTACTTCCTTTGTTAGATTGAATCCTAAGTATTTTATTTTTTTTATCCTATTATGAAAGGTGTTGTTTCCCTAATTTCTCTCTCAGAAAGTAAGTTATCTGTGTACAGGAATGCTATTGATTTTTGAGCATTGTCTTTGTATCCAGCTATGCATTGAATTTGGTTATTCATTCTAGAAGTCTTTTGGTGGAGTTCTGGGGGTCTTCTATGTAGAGTATCATGACATCTGCAAACAATGATAACTTAACTTCTTCCTTTCACATCTTTGTTCCATTTATTTCTTTCTTTAATCTAATTGCTCTGGCTAATGGTTCCAAAACTTTATTGAATAGGAGTGGTGATAGTGAACATGTTTGTCTTGTTCCTGATTTTAAGGTGAAAGTGTTCTGGTTTTGACCATTTAGTATTATGTTGGCTTTTGGTTTGTCATAGATGGCCTTTATTAGATAGAGATAAAGATGATCTATCCAATTTTCTGTACTTTTTAAAAAATATCATGAATGGCTGTTGGACTTTGTCAGATGCTTTTGCTGCGTCTTTTGAAATGATCAAGATGATCATGTGATTTTTGTCTTTTGTCCTGCTGATATGGTGTATTACAATTATTGATTTGCATACATTGAATCATCCCTCCATCCCTGGGATGAATCCTACTTGGTCATAGTGTTTAACCTTCTTGATGATTTGCTGTATTCTGTTTGCCAGTATTTCATTGAGGATTTTTGTGTCTATGTTTAATAGAGAGATTGGCCTGTAGTTCTCTTTTTTGGTTGGATCTTTCTCTGATTTTGGTACCAGGGTAATACTTACTTTCAGGAATTATTTTGGGAATATGCTCCCCTTTCAATTTCATTGAAGAATTTGAGGAGTAGTGCCATTAGATCTTTTCTAAATTTCTTGTAGAATTCAGCAGTGAAAGTGTCAGGACCTGGGCTATTCATTGTTGATAAGTTTTTAATTACATTTTTAATTTCATTCACTGATACTGAGTTATTTAAAATATTCTTATTTTCTGATTAAATTGTGGTGATTCATATGTATCTAGGAATTTGTCCATTTCTTCTGTGTGTTCCATCCTTTGACTTTCAGTCTATGAATTTCTTGTTGAATTAAATGTGTTTCTTGTATGCAGTATATTGTTGGATCTTGTTTCTTGATCCATTCTGCCAGTCTGTTTCCTTTGATTGGTGAATTGAGACCATTTACATTGATGGTTATAACTGATATGTATTGGCTTATCCTTGTCATATTATTTTTCTGATGTTGGTTCTCTGTCTTTCCCTTCTGTTTAATTGCTTGCCCTGCCTGATGGCTTCTTCTTATTATTGGTGTTCTGGAAATTGTGGTTTTATTATCTCTTTCTAAAGTGTCCTTCGGAATATTTTGTAGAGCTGGTTTGGTGGTAAAGCCTTTCTTCAGTTGTTCTTTGTCATGAAAAGATCTTATTTATTCATTGATTTTGAAAGTTTTGCAAGGTACATCAATCTGGGTTGGAGGTTGTTTCCTTTCAGTACATGAAGTATTTCACTCCAAGCTCTCCTTCACTTAAGGGTTTGTGTTGAGAAGTCTGCTATGATTTTGATGGGCTTTCCTTTATATGTTATTTATTTCTCTTCTCTAACAGCTTTTAATATTTTGTTCTTGTGCTGAATTTCTGAATCTTGATAATTATATACCCTGATGTCAAATTATTTTGGTCATGGCTAGTTGGAGTTGTATATATGACTCACTTTCAAATTCCTGTTCCAGGTTTAGGAAGCTTTCTGCCATTATTTCTGTGAAGAGGTTTTCTTATAGCATTTGCGTTGTCTCTGGCTTTCTCATTGACTCCAATCAATCTTATGTTGTTTTTTCTTTGCATCATCTTGCAGATGCTGGATTGATTTTTCATGGTCCCTTGCTATTTTTAAGATATTGGGCTGGGCATTTAGCTTAGTGGTTCTGCTGCCTGCCTCACAAGCACAAGGACCCAAGTTTGATCCCCAGTACCAAAAAAAAAAAAGATATCTCATGGTCACTAACCACAAACCACAATCCTGTCTTCTAAATCTGGTATTCTGTCCTCACCTTGGTTCAGACGATTGCATGTACTTTTAATGGAATTTTTAATCTCCTGTATATCTGCTTGAATCTGTTTCATTGATTTTTATTTCTTTCCTATGTTGAGTATTCATGGTTTCCCTCATTTTCCTAAGCTCCTTATTTTTTTATCTGTGTCTACTCTAGATTCATTGAGTACATTCTTCATTTTGATCATCATTTCTTTTTTTTTTACCTGAGAGATTATTCTGTCTATAGCCACATGCATCTGTTTTCTTACTTCTGCTGTATCATTTCAGAAAATTCAGGTGGTTGGCTTCCAATTTCATATATCTCTTTGTCCCTTGGACTTATCCTGGGTGGGCTGGAGGTCTGGGGTTGCATTATACTTCTGCATCATGTCATTTTCTATTTTTTAATTTTATTCTTTTTCTGTACTGATGCTTGTAAATTTCATATGACAGACAGCTTTATCACTAGTATTGAGGCTTCCCTGGGAAATGTCTATTCCTCAGAGGTGTCTTCTGGATGTAGGTGGTTCTTAGTTTTTGTGTCTGTCCCAATATCCTACCTTCCCAATTTATTAAGGATCAGAAGTTGCTATTTGGCTCAGCACCCAGTCCATTAGTACTAGAGTATGATGATGGTTCTGATCTCAGACAATCATGGTATTATCATATAATGAGGAAATACTGATTACAACAGATATGACATCCTGGTTAAAGTATTACAATTAGTAATAACAATAGCATCAAACACAGTCTAGCAACTGACAAAGTCTGATAACTATTAATTTGGTACTTTAACCATAAGAGCAAGATCTACAGTTATATAACAAAATCCAACAAAAACCAGGAACTTGAATGCAATGACTTTCCCCTTAATAGAATGATTTTATCCAGTCAAGGGGAATTTAAGAAGGATAGGGACAAAACTGAGAGATAAATGACTAGAGATAGAGTAGAAGCAAGGCTGGAGGGCAGATGATGATCACTCAAGCTTTGTGAAACTGGAAAACAGGCTTGGAGAACAAGAATGAAGGAGAAAGCAAAAGAATATTGAATTAAACCAAAAAGACAAGAGACACCATTCACTTACATAAAATCAAGATAATTGAGGAAAGAGAGAAGAATAGAACAAAGCAAAAATAAAGGTAAAAAAAAATCTAAAAATATTGAAAAACTTAAAAAAATAAAAAACTAGAAAACCCCAACCAGGTAGAAAAAGGAAAATAAATCAAACAAATAAAAAGAAAAATAATAAAACTCCTCTGGTGTCCACAGTTCTGTGGTAGTATCCAAGTCCGAACCCCAAAAATGTCCTGTGTAACTCCACCAAGTCTGCAGTAGGATTAGTGCTGGGTGTGAGGCTGATCTTGGCCTCCAGATGTGGGGGCTTGGGCCAGTCTTCAGCCAGCAGCTTTCTGAATGTCCCTAGTGCAGCTCGCCCATGTCTTCTTACAGTGATTTTCTCTATGCTAGTGCTCTCCCAGTTGCTGTGGTACACTCAGATGGAGCCAGCCTGAGTCTGCTCTCAGTTCAATGAACAGTTGGTCCCTCCCAGACCTTGAACACCCTCTCTGTTGCACACTGCTCACTGCTCTCACCCATTGGTCATGGGGGGGTGCTATCATCCCACCACTGGTTAGGCCATTTGCCTACTTGTACCATTGATCACAGTGTAGGGGGCCACTTCCAGTCCTTTGTAGCTAGGACTAAGACTGGTTTTTCATGGCTGCTGGAACAGAGTGTGAGTAGCCTCAGCCCCTACCTCTTAGCAGAATTCCCCCAGTCTGCTGTCAAACTGCCAGCAGTCTACTGTGACTGGACAGCCCTTCCTTCCTTCCATTCTAGGTCACTGGCAGTGAAGCAACCCTGGGGCCGTTCTGTTGTGAAAGTTTGAACCTGAGCCCTTTGAGATAAAATAACGACCCCACCCACCAACTGCTGATCAGAGAGACTGTGTGCTAGGGCTCCCTGGCACCTCACTCACCAACTGTTGACTCTGGTGGGCCACTCTGGAAACAGAGTCTATGTTCTCACTGCTTCCTCTAACAGCATAGGATTCTCCCAGTCTAGGTTTCCATTTCACAATGAGCAGCAAAGTTGTTTTCGCTGCTTCCGGGCCAGTGTAGCTACTACTACGCAGTTTTCAGTCTGCCTGTGAGCTATTTTTTCTGAAGCAATGGATCTTATTTTCTTCTTCTCCTTCTTCAGTTCATTCGTGGTTCCCATGTGCCCTCCACTCACTTTGGTTTCTCTCTAGGCTGTTGTTTTCCAGACTCTCGACACTTTGTCCTTGAGAAGCTGAGTTGCTGGCACTCATGGCTCTGCCATTTTTTTGGCTCCTTTCAGTTGGCATTGGTAAGGCTCTCTACACTTGCAGTGAGAAAAATTTTATAATTATATCTTAGGTCTGTATCCTGGAAGGAATGTCTGTCCATTAATCTCCATGAATTCTTTTGACTCCCGGTTGAAAGATTTTTCTTGCAAATTTCCTTCCATAGATATCTTTGAAGCAGGCACTGGAAAGTATTGTTCTCCCAGGGAAATGCATAACTTTAAGTGCCTATTATTTTAAAATGACTTTATTGAATTACAATTGATACACAAAAAACTATATGTGTCTTTTTATTTTAGTTGGAAAAATTGTATAGATTTATTGTGGACAACATGTTTTGAAATGCACATACATTGTGGAACGGCTAACAATCTAATTAATATGTATTATATCACATACATTTAAGTGCACAATTTAATGAGTTTGAATTTATACATATATCCACGATACATTACCACAATGGAGAATTAAATATACACATTACATAATTTCCTTTAGTCCCTCTATGGTTTTAGTTCACTGTTATTTTTGGCGGTAAGAACACTTAACATGAAACCTGCAGTCAAGAAATTTTTAAGTGCATTGTACCATATTGTGGACTACACTATAACCTCTGCCATGTGGCAGATCTCTAGGATGAATTTGTCTTATATAACTGAAGTTTAAAACCCATTTAGCCATGACTCTTCATTTCCCCCTTCACTCACCAGTCCCGGGTAATCAGCATTTTATTTTGTGCTTCAGTAAGTTTGTCTATTTCTTATATATTATCTATAAGTGGAATTACACACTGGCAGTGAAGGACATTTCATAATTATATTTTGGATCTGCATTCTGGGCTGGATTATTTCACTTAGCACGATGCCCTCTGGGTTTGTATATGTTGCCCCAAATACTAGGATTTCCTTTTGCTGTTGTTGCTGTTATTGCTTTTGTTGCTGATGTTGCTGCTGTTGTTGTATTTTGTGATACTGGGGATTGAAGGCAGGGCTTTTACATGCTAGGCAAGTGTTCTATCACTGAGCTACATCCCCAGCCTTTTCTAAAATTTTCTTTTTTATTTTGAAACTAGGTCTTGCTAAAATGCTCAGGCTGACCTCAATCTTGCCATCCTCCTGCCTCAGCTCCCTGAGTTGCTGGGATTGCAGGCATGCACTACCATCTCCACATGGATTTCCTTCTTTTTAAAGGCTGAATAACATTCCATTATGAGTATGTACTTCTTACTCCATTCATCTGTTGATAGACATTTGGTTTGTTTTCAAATTGTGATCATTGTGAACAATGCAGCAATGAACATGGGAAAATATGTGTGTGTGTGTGTGTGTGTGTGTGTGTGTGTGTGTGAAATATATTCATTTCAGCTCTTTGGTATATATACCTAGAAATGATTTTGCTGGGTTACATGTCAGGCACACTGAAGGATGAAAGGGAATAGAAATAAGTCCACATGTACACAATCACTTGATCCTTGATATTATTTTCAAAAAAGTACACCATGGGGAAAGACCATCTTCAACAAATGGTGATGGGAAAACTGCATAGCCACATGAAAAATAGTGAAATTGGGCCTCTATCTTATACCATAAACAAAAATCAATGCAAAATGGATTGAAGACTTAAATGTAAGACCTGAAGATGTAAAATCCTAGGAAAAAATATGAAGAAAAAGTCCTCTGGAAATTGATTTTGTCAATAATTTCTTTGGTGGGAATATAAAGTGCTGCATCTACTATAGAAAACAGGGCAGAAAAGTTCCAAAAAATAAAACTATAGCTCAATTCTTAATTATACACAGTAGGGAGCCCAAGTGCTGTTTTACATAGTCTTTTTAATTTTTGGCTCAGCTCATAATTATTTAGCTGTAGAGATCCCAAAGAAAACTTATCAATGTTCTAATCCAACTCAGTGGTACTAACCATCCACAAATTCCTTTTTTAAACCTTTCAGGCTGTAATATGTCTTTCCTTCTTTGATCCCATGCCAATTTCTTGAAACAGAGTAGTAGCTGCAATGTAAACAATAGTTTTGGTGGGAAGGCAATGTTCTTAGTATTATTCTTTTGATGCAGGATTGAATTCTTTTTTTTTTTAAAGAGAAGAATTGTGATGTTATTCTCAAGCCCCTTTTTAGTTCTGTCTTATATGGACAGTTTTGAAGAAGTAAGCTGCTCCAACATTACAAAGCCCTTAATGTCTGTTTTTCAATGCATTGAGTCAAACACATCAAGTAGCATCCAGTAGAAACAAATGTTGACGTTTACCTCACACCTCTTTTCCCCAAGCTACAGTTTTGGTAAAACATTGGATATGAAAGTTTTAACAAATATTGTTTAAACAAATATTTAGTTTTTAAAAACGAAAAAGCATGGCTCTCCAGCATGTTAACATCCCGTATCTATTTCTTAATTGTATACCAATGCTATTTTCAAGTAGTGGACTTTAAAAACATACTACTCCTTCCTGTTCCAGTCTGCTATAAGGAAGAAAGATCATGGAGACAAGGGAGATTTTCAAGGTAGGCCTAGAAGCAGCACATTTCAGCTAAGCTCATATCCTTTACAAAACAAGTAGGCACATGACCACACCTAACTGCAAGAAGAGGCTAGAAAATGCAATCTACCTATGTGTCCAGGAAGAAGAAGAAATGGATTTTGCTAAGAATATAGTAGTATCTGATACAGTAGAAATACATTTATTTTTTCCCTTATTTTTATACCAGACTTAGAGTTTCTACTTCACATGCTATTTGAAACTCTTTAGGAAATTGCCTATTTTGTGTTCTTTAAGTAAAGATTTCACAATATTTATGAGTATAAATATTATACAGAAAAATAAATATATATATATTTTAAAATGAAATAAAATAATGAAATGAGATTTTATGAGAGGAGAAATTATAATTCACTAGTTTTAATAAATTATCATATCAATCTTAATAAAATGTCATTGTATCACGGTATGATAGTTTGACAACATCTAAAATTTTTACGCATCTTATTAAAATCAAAATGTTCCAAGAAATGTTCAATTTATATAAGAATACTTGAAACTCACTTAAGTGGGAAAATTCTAAAAATATTGCACAATGATCAAATTATAGAGAAAACAACAAGCAAGGCAGGATCACAGTAGATAGTAACTCAAAGAATTCAAAGATTATGTCTTGCCTTACCTGTGAGACTGAATAAGTAAAGTGTGCTAAATATATTTTAGTGAACCAATGAGTGAAAGAATGATGAGTAAATCACCATAGTGACCACTATAAAAACTGGGGAAATTTCAAATTTATCTTGCAAAATTACAAAGTTATATAAGCCTTTATTCATGACAAACATATGATCATATTTCCAAATAATAAGAATTTTGTTGTAATTATGTAATATTGACTTAGCAATTATTTAAAATTATTTTTAAATATTCACAGCATACATACCAGCAAGACTCAGTTATATTATTTGATTTTTATATTTGAATTTTGCTGAATAATGAACCTATATAGGAGATAAGTATTTGAAAATTTGGGTAATATAACAATTTTTAAAGAAAATAGGAAATATGGCCAAAGAAGAAATTATAAAATTAACATGGTCTGTATTTAAAATTTTATTAGGGAGCCAGGGGCAGTGGCACATACTTGTAATCCCAGCACTCCGGAGTCTGAGACGAGGATCGTGAGTTCTAGGCCAGCCTGCTCTACACAAGAAGACCTCACTTCAAAAAGCCAAAACCAAGTTTGGCATGAGCATGGGGAAACAAAAGAAAGCAAGGAAGTATGCAACCATGAAGCAGATGCTTAGTCTCAGAGATGAGAGACTCAAAGAGAAGGATAGATTAAAACCTAAAAAGAAAGAAAAGAAAGATCCCAGTGCTCTAAAGGAAAGAGAAATCCCCCAACATCCTTCCTGTTTATTCTTCCAATATAATACACAGCTGGGCCCACCATATCATATCCTGGTTGACACTAACTTTATCAACTTTTCCATCATGGCCAAATTGGACTTAGTACAACCGATGATGGACTGTCTGTATGCCAAGTGAATCCCTTGTATAACTGATTGTGTAATGGCTGAAATTGAGAAATTAGGACAGAAGTATCAAGTGGCTCTAAGGATTGTCAAGGATCCACTATTTGAACGATTACCTTGCACACATAAAGGGAACTATGCAGATGACTGCTTAGTGCAGAGAGTAACTCAGCACAAGTGTTACATTGTGGCCACGGTTGACCAGGACCTTAAGCAGAGAATCTGGAAGATCCCTGGAGTTCCTTTCATGTACATTTCTAACCACAGATACAACATCAAGCACATGCCAGATGATTATGGCCTCAGTTCTAATTCTTACAAGACAAAAGTTCCTTTGCCTTCCTCAGACCAACTTCCTGTTTTCAGTTCACTGAGCATGCTATAGCGCAAATTATTATTCACCTATTTGCTCTATTATCAGCCAGGTATGGTTAAATAATTCACTTTTTGATGCTTTTTGAAAATGGTAATTTGTCTACTTTAAAATTTGTTGCATCTTTTTATAAATCAGGTGCTCCAGTGGTTGTTCACATGATTTGATTTACTCAACAAATATTAAGTTTATGCTAGGTACTTATTAAGATATGTTCCTGTCCTCAAGACACATATATAGAAGAGAAAAACATATAAATGAATAAATACCATAAAATAAGTCGGATGTGGTGGTGCACCCTGTAACGCTAGCACTTGGGAGGATAACCACAAGATGTAGGCCAGACTGGGCTACAGAACGAGTTCAAGGACAGCCCAGATTACATAGTGAGACCCTGTTTCAAAAAAACAAAATGAAAACAGAGAATGTGGCTTCCCCTTTATAGGAAAAACCCAGAAGGAAGTGTGAATCATTTTCACTCTTATCCCACTGGCTACAAGGTCTAGCTGCAAGAGAGGTTGGGAAAGAGTCTCCAGTCCAAGAACCCAGCTAGAAACATGGATGGTCTCTTACTGCAGAAAAGGGGGGCATGAGTATTCCAGGGTTTTTGTTTGCCTGGAGACATATGGTCACACGGTGTGACTGTATTTGACCTGTTCAGATGACTAATGAGTAAAACATAGGAAAATTCATGGGGAGATACGGCATATACCCTCATCTGAGAGAGGGCCTTATGTGGCATTTCAAAGGATTTGGACTTGATCCTGAGAATTCTAAAATAACAAGCAGAGTCTAAATACTATAAAAAGGTTGAAGGCCGGGGATTTAGCTCAGTGGTTTCACCGCCTGCTGCACAAGCGCAAAGACCCGAGTTCGATCCCCGGTACCAAAAAAAAAAAAAGGTTGATAGATTTGAATGTATTAAAATTATAGATTTCTGCGCAAGTCACTTTGCTCCTTTAAATGAGAAGCAACTAATCAGAACATTTTTCCAACATTCAGGGGTACGGGGAAATGGTTAACTCATGTTTTGTTTTGTTTTTAACTTTATTTTTTCATTAATACCTTTTTGTCATACATATTGATCACATTCATCATAGGGAATTTGTTCCTGTACATAATATATCTTAATTCTTTTCTCATTCCTCTCCCCTCCCTTCAATCCTTCTTCCCCTCCCCATTTACACAAGCTTTGTTTCCATTTTTGTCCTTCCATTCTCTGTAGGTACTCATGTTGATAACAAGTGCAAGCAGGCATAACCATTTTAGACTGCTGTTTGACAGGACCCATTAAATTAAAAATTACTGATATCCTGACCCCGTTTCTATTTTTGGGTTGCTTATATGTATCATATAGGTTATTTACTTTAAAATATCTTTGTATAGACAATGTGATATATATGTGTAAAAAAAATTCACATTATAGGAAGTATCATATGAAAATGTTTATTGCACAGCTACTTATAATAGAGAAAAATTAAAAACAACCTAAATGTTCATCAAAAGTGACTAAACTATGACATATTGTAAGCACTTAAAAAGAATGAAGTACATTTAGAAAGGGTTGCAAGGGACTTATACAGACATTTCTTCAAAGAAAATATTCAAATGGCCAAAAGGCAGATGAATAGATGTTAATTATTAGGAAAATCAAAACCAAAATGACCAACCCTCTTCTGGAGGCTAAAGGCAGCTGAGGCAGGATGATCAAGAGTTTGAGGTCAGCCTGGGCTACATAGTAAGTCTCTGTCTCAAGAAAGAGGAGGGGAGGGACTGAGTGGGGGGCAGAAAGATCACAATGAGATACCATCTCACATCCCTTAGGATGGCTGCAGTAAAAAAGATGACAAGGATTTGTACAACTTTGAACCCTTGTGCATTGTTAGGAGTGTAAAATGGTACAACTACTACACTATACAAAACAGTATGCCAGTTCCTCAAAAATGAGATATTATATGCTTTAGCAGTTATACTTCTGGGTAGCCAAAAGAATCAAAGGCAGGATTTTAAAATATTTTCATTTCAATTTTTTGGTTTTTTGAGACAAGATCTCACTACATAGGTCATGCCAGCCTAGAACTTGCTAGGTAGCCCAGGCTGGCCTTGAGTTCAGGATCCCCCTTGCCTCAGCCTCCCAAGAGGTGAGACCCATATGCCACCATACGTAGCAAAAGCAAGAATTTAAAGATATATTTGTGAGTAGACTAACCTAATAGCTGTCTTCACCTCTCCTTTCTGAGTCCACAATGGCCCTCCTCAGTCTGTATACCTCAATATATATCTTTATCAATGGGCTTAATGCCATTATATTGTAACTATTGTCCTAAGTTCTTATCTTCTCCAACTAGGTTGTGAGCTCTTTGATGCCAGAGAGTATGCTTTCTTTAGTCTTCTCAGTTTTTCTATTTCATACAAGGGTCTTAGCACAGCACTATCTCAGAGAACCACATTTAATTTAAAATTTTCAACTTGAGGCAGGAGGATCACCATGAGTTCAAGACCAGCCTGGGCTACATAATGAGTTCAAAGCTAGCCTAAACTATGTAGCAAGACCTTTTCTCAAAAACAAAACAAAAAAAAATTTCTTTCTAGTAACAACAGTTTAAAAAGTAAAAAGAAACAGGTGAAATCAATATATCTTAATCCAATTTATTTTCAACATGTAATCAATTAAAAATTAATGAGGGCTAGGAATTTAGCTCAGTGGCGCCAAGTCTGCCTTGCAAGCCCAAAGCCCTGAGTTCAATCTGGTACCGGAAAAAAAATTAATGAAACTTTGTTTGTTTGAGACAGGGTCTGACTATATAGTGTAGGCTGGTCTTGAACTCACTATGTAGTCCAGTCTAGCCTCAAACTCACAGATATTAATGTATGGTTTCACTTATAAGAGACATCTAGAGTCCGGGCATAGTGGCACTTGCCTGTAAATCAGGCAGGAGGATCACCATGAGTTTGAGGCCAGCCTGGGCTACATAGTGAGTCCAAGGCTAACGCGAACTACATAGTGAGACCCAGTCTTAAAAAAAAAAAAAAAGAAAGGCATCTAGAGTAATCAAATGTACAGTATTAACAAAGTAGAAATAAGGTAGCCAGGGGCTGGAAGGAGGGACACTTGGAAGTGTATAAGGACATGGAGTTCAGTTTTACAAGATGATAAGAATTCTGGAGAACTGATTGCACAGTAATGTGTGCTTAAAGTTGCTGAACTGTATGCTTTAACATGGTTAAGATGGAAATTCTATGTGTATTTTACCACAAATAATAATACAGTAAATGAGGTAGAAGCCAGGTGTAATTGTGCACACCTGTAATTCTAGGTATTCAGGAGACTGAGGCAGAAGTATCACAAGTTCAAAAAAAAAATTTTTTAAGGCCTAGGGTAGAGCAGTTGTCTGGCACACATGACGCCTTAGGTTCAATCCCCAGTTTTGCAATCAAGCAATCAATCAATGAGATTGAACTACATTAAATAGAAATAAATGGGCTGGGGAGTTAGCTCAGTGACACAGTACCTGCCTTGGAAGCACAGGGTCCTGAGTTCAATCCCTGTTACTGAACAAAAAAAAGAGAAATAACTGACCCATAAAGAGGAAGAAGCAAATTGTAAACAGGTACAGTGTGATTTCTGCTTTAAGTTTCAAAACCTCAAAAATATATAATTGTATATAGGACTATCTCACAGGTTTGCTCTGTGGGAGAACTGTTGAGTAATATAAGCTTTAAAATTGAGTGACCATGGGCTGGGGATTTAGCTCAGTGGTTCTGCCACCTGCCTCGAAAGCGCAAGGTCCCAAGTTTGATCCTCGGTACCAAAAAAAAAAAATTAATGCTCAAAAATAAAAGATAACAGGAAACAGGGAGATCTTTTGCACATGGAAAGGAGATCGAGAGATGGAGGGAGGGGGACAAGAATGTAGGAAGAATGAAGATGTGTGATGTGCATGTACAAACTCCCTACAATGAATGTAATCATTAAGTACTGTAGATGTGTACTAATAAAAATTAAACTTAATATGCTCAACAATAAAAAGTAAAACAATAATGCTCAAAAAAAAAGCCAAAATGAACAATCAGATAAGATTTTTATTAGGTGAAAAATATATACACTGGTAAAATGTTAGAAACATGCATTACCACAACCAGAGTATATTTCTACTCCCACTAACAAATTAGGGTAAATATCTCCATCAAAGTTTAATGGTTCTTGTGACTAATGAGTGGAGAAGATAGAGAACAGAGTAAATATACTAACAATGTCTGATATAGTTGGATAATTGATGTCATGCAGTCACATTTATTTTTAAATTTCTCAGGATATGAATATTATTAAAGAAAAATCAGATAAAGGACTACACATGCAAAGTTTAATACATTAAAGTTAAATATGGACATCACATTTAAAAATATCCCTTTACCAGTGAAAAAGATCAGCAATATTTTACTCTACAGAATTTTCTAAGAATAGTGGGGCAACCTTAAAAAGAGAAAAGGAATTCAGTGACAGCCAAATTATACTGTGATGAAAAAAATGTAATAACAGAATTTTGTTGGAAGCCATCAAAATCAGGCATGGGAAAAATGAGACAGCATGTTTCATAGATATAACTGTGAAGACAAAGTAGATGATCTAATAACTTTTTCATTCTCCAATTTCATTGTTTCTCCATTATAGTGAAAAAAGAATTGTAGAAATCCAAGCCCCCACGGTGCACTGTTGAAAGAACAAGGCATTTGGTTCTTGATAAATGCTATATCTCAGTCAGAAAGAATAGAAATCTTGACATCACCCCACGAGTTTAATTTTTAAATGAATATAAATGACTTTAAGTACTTTTTATTGTTCTGTTTGTGTCAGCAGTGTGAGCCATGGATCTTCCTATACAGCAGTGTAAATAAACAACATGTCACTAGCACTGAGCTCACTGTGATAGATGGTATACCTTTCCCAACCCTCAACTGTCTCATTATCCTGGTTCTACTGGGTCATTAAACAAACATTAGAAATGTGGATACTTGCTCTCCCTGGAATGAAATTAGTCACTCAGGACTCATGGCTTCAGAATGACTCAGTAACTAAAACCTTTCTGTGAAAATATATGTATGTTCATTAATTTCACACACACTATATGTATACACACACACTCACACACACAATCACACATCTGCCTGCACTACATAGAAAGAACCTATTTTAAAAAGCCAAAACAAATAAACAAGATTATTATATGAAAAATCTATATACTGATATATAGATAGATACATAGATACATAGATAGGTCAATGCCTTAATTTTATAGCATGAGTTATTTAGCTAAACATAATAATACTTCCATTTTAATTTTATTTTTTAGTTTAATACCTATTGAATTTATATACAATGTTTGAAAGCTGGCTATTGTTCATAGCGGAGGGTGAATATTAGTATAGTTATGCTTTGTCTTTCTGTTTATAATTCTCCTTTTTTTTCTTTTTTTTTTTTTTTCTACTGGGGATTGAACTCAGGACCTTGTGCTTCCCAGGCAGGCACAGTGCCACTGAGCTATATCCCCGACCCATAATTCTCTTCTTAATGGGCTCTGTCTTATCTATACGATATTCCAAAGAAAATATGTTTTCTACGGATTCTCTACTTCACACAAAACTAAGTCTCATCCTAGGCACAAATAAATGGTTCTGAGAGCAGACCTTCACAGTAATGCATTTACCTCCTGCTCTTTTTCTTCTGTGCCTAGGAGACTTGGTTTTCACCATCAGCCATCCACATATTTGTGTGTATTCAGATTAAGATGAATACAGACAATTCAGACCTGCAAGGGTTAATACTAAGATAATTTTTGTTCACTATCACTGTACTTTAAATGAAAAGAATTCTGATCCTTCCTAAGATATAGAATTCAGGGTAAGAAAATGTTGTAAAGCAATGTCCATCTGAAGGCAGAGGAAATTCTACTAATTTTATGTAAATAAAAGCTTGGTTTTATGTCATTAAAGGCTTTAAATAAATAATGTAGTCTCTGTTACCATCACAGATTGGGACCATTCTTCTAAGTCTCACAGAATCATCTCCATCCTCCCTCTGCTTTCTCCACTACAACTACCCAGAAATGTAAGGCTCTTTTCAGGACTAACAATTAATAAAAAGACAAATCAAAACATTTTTAGAGACCACTTTGTGCAAAATGTGGGACCATGCATATGATATATATGGATATATATCACAGTGGCTTCCATAATAACTTAAAATCTGGTTAGGAAAAAAGATAATAACTAAAGTATATTAATGATCACAATACTGACAGTAGGTGGACTAATATTTAAAATTTTAGTATAAAATTTCAAAATGATTCATCACCATTTCTCCTGCTTTCTTTACTTATATCTATTAAACTATATGATATGAAATATGATAGAGGTATGAGGAGATCTTGTATTTCTTTCTAGAATAAATGATAAAGATCTGGATTTTACCTTTGTGTTTCTGCCTCTTTTACCATGCAGGACACCAAAGTTAATGCAACTTAAAGAACTGGGTCCAGAGTTGGACTTACACTTAGAAATTTAACTGCTCTTTGCAACCAAACTAAAAATTTTAAATTTGTAATTGTTTGACCCTAAAATGAAAAATGTTATTGTTCAGTTATCTGAATATTGGTACAACACATCTCTATTTTGTGGTAAATGAGGTACAACATTTTTAATCAATGTCATACACAAAATGTCCTAAGACCCCAGTTTGGCAATCACAATCTATTAAATTAAATTGGAAATCCTTGTGCATTTTATAAAATCAATATGCCCTTTCAGTTCCTAAGTATTGACTTATAGAAAGAGCAATGTTCCATAAATTTTGGACCCTTTCATAAACTTAATACATAATAATATTCTTAGTATAACTTCTTTTTTTTGCATAATTAGCATGTACACTGTATCACAAATCGACTAGAAACAAAATCTGCAACATGCACCTCTATGAGTATTAGGGAAATTATCTGAGGCAGAAGGGTCTTAGTTTCCTCTGAAGCTTGTCTTTGTGGTTATATCCAAAGTTTTCCACTAAGATTGCCAAGAAAGGAGGAGACATAGTGAATCACAAAATTACCTGTATTTGTATCTATTATCTCTAGCTATCTAATTATACATAAATTCAAAAGTAAAAACAAATAGTACAGATAAACCATTTCCTTTGACTATGTCCTGTGTGATGTTAAAGCCTGATATATAACATGACACTTTATTTCAATATTTGGAATAGATTTTGAATATACACATTTCTTTGAATATAAACACAAGCAGATCCTGAATATATACATTCTTTGGTAGATATAAATGCTGTCTTTGCTAATTAAATGAATCCTTAGAGTTGACAAGTTTATTATGCTTCACTGTATTTAAGGGAAAAAATCCTATTTTCTAAGATGCAAGTGTTATAATTTGAGGCTTGACCTTCTTTTTATTCTCAAATCTTTCGAGAAATAATTTTAATGTCAGGTGGTTTAGAATAAGATTTCAAACACACTATGTAATGGCTTTTATTTCATATTTTAAAATTTTAAACTGAAATTACTTACTATTTTAACTTCTTGTCACCTTATGCAAAGTTTGCCTGGCCAAGTCTCTTACTTCATAAAATTATGGTTCTGCATATGATATAAAAGAAAAACTTAAATAAATGGAAATGCAATATGAAGGATTACTTTCTACATAAAGTATCATTGAATTTTTAATTAGATTAAAACAGCAAGCTAACTGTGCAATTTTCTTATTTTAGAGATGAAGTAACCAAAGCACAAAGTTATATGTAAATTTGGGGGATACAATTACCTAGAATTACTTTCTTTCAGAGGTCTGGATATTTTTCCTACTCTGACCAAGGTTGAACTCATTTTGAAATCTTCTGATGATTTCTCTCAACAATCATTACTCAGGCTTGCAAAATTAATATTTCAAGTTTCTTTTCTTTTCTTTTCTTTTTTTTTTTTTTTTTTTTTTTTTTGGTAACAGGGATTGAACTCAGGACCTTGTGCTAATCCCCAGCCCTCAAGTTTCATTTTATCTCCTTTCATGTATAGACTTGTACAAGATTTTTATTTTGAATCAGTGGATGATTTGTGTCCCAATCATTCTTTTTAGTTATATTAAACTGAAATCATATTTAAAAGTTACAGTAAAAATATTCTTATTATTCTCAGTATCATAGTACTTGTTTATATACCGTGTTAGTTACTTTTCTCTCATTGCTGAGACAAAATACCTAAAGTTAGAGGGGAAGGGTTTTATTTGGCTTACAGTTCATAGAGATTTCAGTCCATAGTTAGCTGGCTCCAAGACACGGATGGCAAACAGGCATTGCAGAGGAGAAACAACATGGCGCACACAAGGTTGCAAAGGCAACAAGGGGGTTTAACAGCATCTTTCTGTCCCTTTTATCTTATTCAGACTATCGGGATTAGGCTGTGCCAAACTAATCACTCATATATAGTGGTTTAGTGTACACTCCCTTAACCCTGACATCACACATTCCAGATTCAACTACCTCTGAAAATGAAAGTCCCATTTCATTGGCATGAGGCTTTGGGGGGGGGCATCTAAACACAAACCGTAACATATAATTTAACTTAAAGCATAGAAATATATTTATTCATTAATCTTTTTGTGTTAATCCAAGGGGTTTTTTGTCCATGTCTACATAGTTTTTTATTTTTTTAATTTTTATTAGTCCATGCTTGGATGATCAATTTCCTCATGGGGAAATTAAATATCATAATTCTTTTTATTTTCTCTTCCACTCCCCTTCATCTGCCCCTCTCAATTTCTAAAATTACTAAAGTATAAATCTTTAGATAAAAATTCATATTCTTCTTGAATAAACCACAATATTGCTGTTTTTGTTTAGCTTTCTCCAAGTAGTATAAGAAATATTGTGAAGGCGCCGGGGATTTAGCTCAATGGTTGCACCACCTGCCCCAAAAGTGCAAAGACCCAAGTTCAATCCCCAGTACCAAAAAAAAAAAATTGTGAAACCAATGGAGTATACAATTTTTTAGAGGATTACAATTTTCTTCAATCCTTCTTACTCTTTCCTATTTCATTCCTTTTTTCTAAAACATTTCTTAGTTTACTTTTTAAAATTATCACATAATTATGTTAATTAAATATTATAAAATATGTGTACTAGGGCCATAAACATTTTTGGAGTGATTTCAAGTAAGCATATAACTTCATTGTTGGGAGGAGAAAAACACAGAGGCATCAAGGAGAACCACTAATCTAACCCAAACCAGAGAATCTGATATAACAGTATAGACCCTGAGTGTTCTGATGGGCTGCTTGATGGAGGTTGTTTAATGAGAGTCTCTAAATTTCCTGTTTAAGGTTAAATGGGATAATGGCACTTTTACTAGGAGAGAATAGATGTTCTTCAAGTTTAAACAATCCAAGCCTTCTATTCTGCTACCTGGATCCACCTGAGCTATAGATCTGGAGTTGCTTAAGTAAAACAACAATTTCTCAAGAAGTTTTCACATCATAAGCTCTTTTGAAGGTCTCCTGAAACCAACCAAATCTCTTTTCCTATAAAACACACACAACTCTCATTTTACAGAATTGCTAAAGAAAATGTAAGTGGATTGTCTGAAATTGAAACTTTTTGATTTGGAGCAATATATTTTAATCTTTCTTTAATCTATAAAATGGGTAGAATAATGGCATCAACATTTTTGCTAATATATTTGGCAAAATGTACATAAAGTAATACACTTAATTTTGTCTCATAAGTTATTGTAACTGAATAAAAACAAAGTGAAAAATAAAAGTTTTAAAGAATGTAATGATACTTCTTTTTTGCAAAATTACTGGATAGATCATAAAAAATTGAATTAAATTCACATACAGAAATAAAAGTGAAGTTCTTGCTCTCTACTATGAATTTATAATGAAGAGGCTACTGTTATTTGGTTTGTATAAATTTACATTGTGAAATGCTCTTTAACAGGGCAATGTACATATTTTTTAGACATCAACTTATTTTGAACTTTTTCATTCAAGTATGAAGTTACTATAACCATATATATATTTTTTTTTATTTTATTTGTACATTTTAGGTGTACAATATAATGGTATTCATCATTGGAAATTTTTACCTTTACATAATATATATTGTTTCTTATTCCCCCATTCCCATGCCCTCCCTTCAACCCCTCCACCCCTCTCTATTTACAAAGACTTTGTTTCCATTGAGAAAGTTCACCTTGCCAGAGTGAGTTTGGAAGAAACCCAATTCTGTGACCCGCTTCTGGTTGGGCCGAGTTTAATTCAGGTTACTGATGTTGTGTTTGGAAACTCTGATGATATTGTGGGTGACTGGAGTACAACCATGTCTCTAAGCATCTGTTTTATGATTTAAAATCTACATAGGAAACCATATCCACAGAGGTGGACTTCCTGCAGTGGAACATTGAAAAGTTTATAAAACTGGTCGTTTCTACCTGGGACTGTCTTGATAACAACATATTTCTACTCCATTGTAGTTACCAGTAGTTTATACTAATAAATAATTATACAAAATAGGAGAAGGCTTTTAAATAAAGGTGCTGAGTTTCTTTTGGGGCTTCTTTTTTTGCCTGTACAGTAACCTGGCTTTAAGGAAGCTTAAATAATGTTTTGTTTCTCCATTTTCCAATGTGTCCATAGAAGTAGATTCTCTTCACCTTTCCAATTTTGCTTTAATATGTAGTAGAACCACTAGAACACAATCACAAATCTGAGTTTCTTCCCAAGCTTTTAAAAACACTTAAACTCTTCTATTTGAGTTTCTCTTCTGTGAAAAAGCAGAATATTTCTAAAGCCCTTCTGACTCCACAAGTAAAAATAGCCCACTTTAAAAATCTAACAAAAATCAGGCAAGTCATATTGCTCTTTGAACAGAGTGACTTGGAAAGTAACTGCCTAATTTTTAACATAAAAATTAATTCCCCCACATACTGAATATACTGGGCTTGCTCTCCTTTGCTTCATTTTATCATCTTGGCCTTTAACTTAAGATACAGTGGAGCATCAGCCTCTCATAAATATGTATTCTGTGTTGAAGCCTTGATTTTGCTTTAGAATGAGACCAATTTCCTACTGGGAAGGTTTCCCTCATTCACAATATGTATGACTTTCAGAACATTTGAAAATTTTCTGTCTATTCCTCTAATAATATCAGAGTGCCAATGAACATACAGGCTGTCATCATAGAAATAGATCCAGCCCCTCTAATGACTTCCAGTGTGAGAGGTTGTCAAATGGCATAGGTATTTTCAATTTCTCTTGATTACCGTATTATGAGGTAACCTTCATATGTTTCAGAGATGGACGATGCTTATAACTAGAATAATGTCTTTAACATCTTTCAGGGGATTTTATAATCTGTTTTCTGTGTGCATGTATTGTCCATGTTACATTGATTCCAATGAATGCTTATCTTTGAGCAAATTAGCATTAGCAATGAACTCCCTCTCCTAAGAACCAATATTCATTGCCTGATAAGACAACTATACAGTAATCTGTGATTTAGGATGAAGAGACACATCACTGAGTTTATAATGTAATAATATTTCGCCTTTCCTGGTTCAGGCATTTGTAGTCCTTTGGTCACAGTCTGGCAGTGTAAGTTGACATCCATTTTGCCTTCTTCCTGTTAAATGTGCAATATTCCTAGATGGTTTCCTATAGAATGGGTCACAAACAAATATTGGAGCCACAAAAGCACGAGTTGGCATTGCTTTGGTAAAATAAGCATAGTTATGGAAAAATCAAAAGCCAATATTTGGTGTCACAGAGAAACTACTAAAACCATAAATCGTATTGGTTCACAATTCTGTTTAAATCCCTTCAGTGTTTTTTTGTCTCACAGCATGTAAAATGTACTTTAAGGACAATCAATAATGACCCACCTTATCTGACTACCCAAATTTGTGGCCTCCTCACCCCCAATTATATACCTGGTCATTAAACTACAAGTACTCGGGCCATTTTTTTTTAATTCCAGGAATATACTAGGCCCAAGTACTAGTTGATCATTCTGCTTTAAACCCTTCTACCCCAGATTTTAACATGGAAGTCTCTCCGGATCATTCAGATTTTACCTTAAATTTCACGCAGTGAAAATCACCCATTTTAAAATAGACTTCCAGGTACTATCATATAACCTTTATTTTCTATATAGCAGAAAGTACTTCCTATTATTTCCTTGTTTCTTGTGTTCATTTGTTTTTTTCTTTTTGTCCTTTGCATTAGAATGAGAACATGTAGCAACTGCTCAATGAATATATGCTAAATGAACAAATAAATGAATACATTAAATTTAAAGCTCTAAGTTGTTATTGGCTCATGAGGTTTTTAATAGACAAATTTTGGAGTGGTTCACAGCAAAACTGAGTGGAAGATACTGAGACTTCCCATATAACCCTTTCTCTCATATATGCATATCCTCCACTATAATCAAATATCTTCCACCAGAGTGATATATTTGTGAAAATTTATAGACTTATGTTGATGTATCATTATTACCTGAAATCCATAGATTCTACTGAGATTCATTCTTGGCGCTATTCATTCTCTAGATCTGGTTAAATGTATAACACCACATATTCACCTTTATGGTATCATATGGACTAGTGCCATTGGCCTAAAATCATCTGTGCTGTTCCTATTCATCTCTTCCCCTAACTTGTGGCAACCAATAATACTTTTAGTGTTTACATAGCTTCACTTTTCCTAAGTGTCCTATAGTTGGAATTAGATAGCATGCATCCTTTCCAAATTGGCTTCTTTCACTTAGTAATGTACATTTAAGCTTCCTAAATGTCTTTTCATAGTCTGATGTCTTACTTCTTTTCATCACTGAATAATATTGAATTTTCTAGATTTACAACAGCTAATAGTGCCAAGTGAAGGACATCTTGGTTGATTCCAAGTTTTGACAATTATGAATAAAGCTGCTATAGACATCCATGAGCCACTTTGTAGATACAAGTTTACAAACCCTTTGTAATAGTTAGATCACATGTTCACATGATAGGAATGCAATAATTAGATCACATGATCACATGATAGGAGGATATTTACTCTTGTAAGAAACTGCCAAAGTATTTTCTGAAATGATTGTACCATTTTACATTCCTAGTAGCAATGTGATTTTGAAGGAAAGAGAGGAATCTATCTTAGTTACTTTCTCCTTGCTGGGACAAAATACCTGACATCCACAAGTTAGAGGAGGAAGGATTTGTTTTAGCCTACAGTTTGTCCATAGTTGGCTGGTGTAGAGAACAGGGAAAGGAGATGTTACTAGAACTTCTGCAGAAAGTCCTAGTCTCCTGCAAGCCATGATAGCACAAGGCAAATTAGTTTATTAGGCAGAAAGGATAGAAAAATGAGACTTAGAGAAGAAGCGGAGCTTTGGGACTGATCAGTGCTGCTCTGGGTAGCAAAGAGGAAAGCACCCGAGCTCACCACACCTTTATTCAGTACATCAGGAGAAACAAGTGTAACAGATGACTCAGGGCTGAGAGAGTTCAGTACATTGGCAGAGTAACAAATGTAAAAGGTGACGCAAAGGTCAGTGGTGGCAGCAGCAAAAATTCAAGAACAATGAGGAATGATGCAAATGAAGATTTTATTCCTCCCAGGATGTCTACAGCTGGTGCAATCTGGTCCTGGAGAATCACAGCATCACTGGACCATTGAAGTTTTAGGTGTGACTGGAGGCGAAGATGGAGTTGTGTCTCAACATGCCATAGCTGGCCTGTAGGCAGGAGAACTAGGACCTAATCATGATTTAATTGTGAAATTATTTTTTCCCAAAATCATGTAGAATTTCTCCCAACAGGCTGGCTCCAAGGCAGGGCAGCATGGCAGGGTGGCTTGGCAGAGAAGAAATAGTCCATAGGAGGACAGGCAGTAAGCAGCAGCACAGCAGCATGGAAGCTCCCTTTACCTTTTGTTGCATTCAAAGTACAAGGCTATTTATTGGTTGGTGCCACTCACACCAGGGTGGGTCTTCCCTTATCCACACCCAGAACTATACTAAACCAATTTGTGGACTAACTTAGGAATCATACACCTTTAATCCATATTCACATATCCTAGATCCAACCACCTCTGAAAAGCCCCACCTATGAGCGCATTAATCTTTGGGGAGACATCTAGATACAAGCCATAATAGAATAAAAGATAACTTCTAATTTTCATGTGAACAAATTTATGAATGTTTTTCATATTTGGAAAAGAATCCTGAAAGATTAGTAGGAAGATTAAGATTTCTAAGGCTACTAAGTATGAGGTTATAAAAAGTAATATAAGGCTGAGGCAGGAAGATCACTGTGAGTTTAAGACCAGCCTGGATTACATAGTGAGATGCTGTCTCAAAAAAAACCAAAAAACTAATATATATTTGAAAGTGTCAAACTTATTTAAAAAATCAGACCATCTCCTAGACAAATAGAAAAGAGAAGGAAGCTGAATACATCCTGTATAATTATAATATTTGGAGATCAGAGACAGCAAAATATGTGAAATAAAATCTTTAAATTGCATTATTTTGGATTTAGTTGTGTTCTATCCTAAACATAATACACTATTTTTCTTAGCATTTTGGGGCTATAAAGGAAAAGATACAGCAATACACCATCCTAATGCTTTGTCAACAGATGCGGCATTTAGTTTAAGAAAATCTTTATATGTCTTTTAAAAGATACCAAAGACTCTATTAGAGTCCTTGGTTAGTGTACCAAGGTGGCTACCCCTGCACTTCTCACTCCCATGGTTTTCAGCTTCTACATAAAGTTCTTTAACCCCTATGAGCTTTTATCTGTAATCTGATATGTTTCCAATATACTTTAGTTTTCATGTGGTAACAACATAAATGGGATATTTTCTGGACTTCAAATTGTGGCCAACATCAAAAACTAAAGACAAGTGCTCCAGATATCCCATATTCACTTCCCTGAAAGGCTTTCTGAAAGGCGTAAGTATCGAACTAACTCCCACAGTCAGTATAAGAGAACAGCAGGGGAATTGGCTTTTGTTGGTGTTTTGGTGAATGTAGCATTCTCGGGGAAAGCTATCTCTTCCCTACTAGCATCCAGGAGAGTGGGCTCCAAGAGAATGGATGCTAAAGACTGAAGCTCCCTAAATAAGGGTACTCCAATTTTAGAAAAATTCTTAGTGGATTTACTGATTTAGAGCTCTCTATGACTCTCTGAATAGGAAGAAAAAAAAAGGATTTGGAATAATCATGCTGATTTTTCTATCTTTGCCATGGCAGGGATGTGTAAATTTCCCATGGAACAAGTGGGCACCACAGAAGCCATGCTTTGTCATGGTATTGGCTGACTTTGCAGTGACTTGAACAAGTGAGTTATTCTAAGAGCATTAGAATGCTTCTTTTCTACTTCAGAGCAGTTCTTTTGTTATGCCTCCGCTTCTGTATCTTTCAATTCTTATTCAGTTCAATATGCAAAAGATTATCAATCCCAAAGGTCTATATTTTGAATGTCCTCTTGTTTCCAACACTTTGCTCTGCAACAACAAACCTGACCCTAATATATCTTGTTAGAGTGTGTAGATAGGGAGATGGATGTCTTCTGTAACAAAGGAGAAATAAATCTTTTAACTTCATGTTCTGAGTCAGCTTAGGCAAAAAAAAAGAAAAGGGAAAGTGCTGTGGGACCTATGATGACATGTACCTCTCTGCTTCAGCATACTGAACACCAAGTAAACTCAGATGTCTCGGAGTTAGAATTTTTATACCAATTTCTCCATCTACTGAGAGCACTACAATATTTATTCATAGCAAATAACTAAGTATATATTATTACAAAAAATTCACTGACATAAAATAAGAGAGAAAAAGATATTTTACTGATTCTTGTTGGAAACAATTAAGTGTCCAAAGTAGGGGGTAGGGATATGCCTCAGAGACAGAGTGTGTGCTTAGTCAAGTGTGAGGCCATGATCCCCAATACTGCAAAAAAAATATCCAAAGTGTAATCTTAAAAATATCCAAAGTGAATTCTTAAAGAAAACTGACTCTTAAAATATTGCATTTTACTCTGAGTTGTCAGATTTTATGAAAATGTTCAGAGTATCTTCTCTTGTAATATTTTATTTAAAATTAATATTAATATATTAGAAGAACACATAGATAATATGCATAGTAATCACCTAACCTTACTTCTCTCTGTTCACTGCAGTCTGGCTCTGCAATCCTGTTCCAGTTGTGTGCATGAGTTTGAGAATCTCTCATTTCTGAGACTATTCTAGCTCTCCTGAAAAAGCTGCTAAAGTTGCATTATAGAACTTCTATATAGAAAGGCTTTCAAAATAAAAACTTGACTAAATTTTAAGTGGAGAAGTGTGATTAGAACTTACTGGAGGCTCCATTTGCACAGCAAGTCCATGGTTCTCACTTCCAGACGATTTGTGTGTTTGGGAAGAGAGTGGGGCATAATGGTCCTCTAAAGTCTTCTGAAGCCATAAGTTAGAGCAAACTAACTTTCTGTCTACATCCTTAATTGTGTGTCCTTGTAGCATGGATTTGACCTGCATCTAGAAGTAGACCACATTATTTTAATATAGTGTTTCAGAGAATCGTACTTCAGAGTAGACCTAAATCACTGAGGAAAAAACACTGAATTCCACAGTAAGTATTTGACCTTCATAAAGAAAACTTCATTTGAGTAATAAATTCATCCAGTTTAAAAATGATTACATTTCTCATTATATGTGCTTATTTTCAATTCTAAAAATACTGGTTTGACATAGCTGAGTAAATGTTGAAACAATTTTTACAAGTTCAAAATGAATCTCTTTTTCATGCTTCCTTATTTCAAAAGCAACAGATTTATTTTTTAAGAATAAAAGAATTTTATTTCACAAGCAAAGATTGCACAGTAATGTTTAAAGCGTATAATAAAAAAGAATTATTAGGTAGAATGTCTCTCTGGCCTTTAATTTTTGCATTACCTCCATTATCTCATTTCATAAAAATACAACTAAAGGATCCTTTTGTGTAAAAAACGGACAATATCTTATCTAAGCCCTTAATTTTTAGTATGTCAATTGCTCAATTGGCCTTTGTAAAATTATAGGTGTCAGTGTATGGAGGCAGAAAATGGGTAACAGCTGACAATGATTATAATCAATTTAGACTATGTATTGACAAATTATAGAAGTAGAATGGAAGGTGAGAAAGTAATGTGAAAACTTTCCTAATTTACCCCTTTGCCAAGTAGAATTGTTCAACACAATTTTTTAGCTTGTTTGAGGTAAGTTTTAAATCATGGCATAGACAGCCTCATCAGAAGTTTAAAGAGACATAAAAGGAAAATTTTTCTCACCAATTAATTTTTAAAAATTCTTCTTTGAATCAGATTAAAATTTCTAGAGTCATACTCATCATTTGCATTGATTCACTAGCTTCTATTCAAATGAGCATGAACTGGTTCTCCATATTATTTCACTGAATAGCTTTTGGCTCAATGTATACCCAGCTTTCTTTCAAACTGCAATTTTTTCAAACTCGTATGAAATTGTTCAGAATTTATCCATAGTGTTCCTTCAAGTGTTGTCATATAATTCAAAATAATTATGGCATTATAGTTGTATGCACTGAGGTATGCACACAGAGAAGGAGAAATTATATTTGAGCATACTTTGTATCTTATTATCCATTGTGATACCTTTGTTATGCAAACACAAAGAATGAAAAAATAAAAAAATGTTTAGAGATTTACTTTAGCAATTAATTTAATTGAACCTTGTCTCTATCTTCCCCAGCTTCTATTGTGTTTTCCTTCCCTTCTCTAAGTAAACTGAGGATCTACCTTTATGGCCTGAGAAGGAGCCTGCTCTGGAAGACAGGCTTTCCTTTCTCCACTACACTCTCCTCAAGTCAAGGGATGCATGGATTTATCACGTGGTCTGACATCCATTTCATGTGCAATTGTTTCTTATTTCCAATGTTTTCACCTTGGAAAATTGAATTTTTTCCTGATAAAGATCTAGTCATACATTAAGGATATTTTTATACTTTAGTAATCCATGCAATTTACTAGAAGCTAAGAATGTGTAGCTTTCTGAAGATAACTAATTAAGCTAATTGCTGAGTTCTATTTTTTCCTTAGAAACTAAGGACTACCCTTGGCCTTACTTATTAAATGACCAAGTAGGTCATGAATTTATTCTCAATTCTGAAGGATAGACATAAGCCCTGAAGAAATGTTCCTTCGCTTTCAATGAGCTTGTGTTGCAGAGTCCTCATATGATGAAGAAGCAGGCTATAACAATCAGAATACTGGACCCAGGGATATGGTGACCTAGTCATGTTTAACACCTGGCTCTCAGAGGTGCATCTTTACTGATTTCTGCAGAGTGAATACCCTAATGTGGCTGATTTCAAGCTGCTGACAGTTTAGTAACTGATTGCCAAAACCGCTACAGATTTAGCAGTTAGCAGTTAGCCCCTGTGAGCAGGTCAGAGCCAGCTCTGGCACACTACCTACCATTCCCTCAAGATGTAGAATTTGCTCTATGTTTAGCTACTGCATTATCTATGACCTCCTCAGTAATTATCTCAGAGAACTAATACAACAGATGCTCAATTTTTTAGCATTTGTAATGCATAGTACAAAGACCTTAGAACACTTCCCTGACTACCACTGTCCTCCTAACTTAGGTACTATTTATTGTTTACAAGTGTTAAATCTTCTGTATATAAAGAGTGATGTCTCTTATTGATTATAGAAGTACTATAGCCATTAATCTTTTATTAGATTAATGGCTATAGTACTTCATTTTTTCATTTTTTCCGTCCTCTTCTGGATCTCCAGTTAGATTTCCATCAGTCTCTTTCACCCTATCCTCCATGTTTCTTCAGCATCTATCTAGTAGATGGATGGTACTCAGTACCATCTATCACACTACATCATGTATTTTATTTGTTGTATTTTTGTTTTTCTCTCATGCCCTACATGAGAATGGGGATTTTCCTGTAAATTTTCACATCTAGGATGGTACTTGACGTAAGTAGATGCTAAGTAAATATTTTAAAGTAAATTAATAAGTGAGATAATAAGTTGTGTTAGGTAAATCTAGACCTCTACTACCTATCAAGATGCACTGATTGTTTTTTTGCCCTGATATTTTCACTTCCTCAAAAATGAAAGTAAACTCTGAGAGACTACTTATCCCTAAAGTTCACCTTTTCTTGTAAAAAGCTTCCATATTTGTTTGGAATTATTTACTTCAATTGTACAAATATCAGCTCTTTCTATTGCTTCTAGATAACATTAATTTACATCCCATATCTGTGCTCAGAGACAAACTTACAGATAACATTTTGTACTAGCTGTTCTTCGTGTTTGAACCCCAACATGAACTTCCTTTTCAGGTTCATTCTTAGTTTTTCATTGTTTCCTGGTTTTGATTACTGAATGACTGCAGTGTTTCATAATGTGAGTATACAACCTCTTGATTTGGACCCTTAGAGTTGTTGATCTATAGATCTCCAAATGTTGAAAGCATATATTTCTTTAGGTTATTTCTCTCATAGCTTTTTGTCCTCAGGTCCTCATTGCTGGCTATTCTAAAATAATTAGCAGTATTTGCTTTTGATTTTGATATTTTTATTATTATTTTCCAGTATTTGTAAGTAGTTTAAGTTTTAGCTTTCTTCCTTGGCTGATTTTCATTGCTCACATCAGGGTAGTAGAAAGTCAGATGTAGCTACCTGGGAAGATAAAAGGAGGAGGCATCAATTATAGGTACATGTGTAGCTATTGGTTTAATGATTAGGAACACAGGCCCTGAAACCAAACTACCTAAATTCACATGCTAGCTGGCTGTGATAAAACATGACAAAAATATGACTATGAGAAAATACCTGATAAAATCAATTTAAAAGAAGAAAGATTTATTTTGTCTAACAGTTTCAAAGTTTTCAGTTCATGGTCATTTAGCCCCATAACTTTAGGCCTCAGATGAGGCAGAGTAGAGCAAAGTAGCTCACTTTATGGTGACTAAGAAACAAAAAGAGAGGGTAGGATCCAAGGATAAAATATACCCTTCAAAGGAATGTCTCCAGTGACCCACTTCTTCCAACTAGACCCCACCTCCTGAAGCTTCCATCGCCTTCCAGTAGCACCACTTGAATACCATGCCCTCAAGGTGAAAGCCTGTGAGGGACACTATATACAGACTTTTCACAATCCACAGGCCAGCTCTACCACCTCCTAGCTTTGTGGCTTTGGAAGAGTCCCTTAACTTAAAGAAGTGCTCAATAAATTTTCTATATTACTGACATTATTACACTTTTATACTCTCCATGGAAGTTTCTCATCTATTCATTCTAGACACTTTTGGAAACCTATAAAAACTATGCCATGCTGGGGGTACATCTCATGGGTACAGGATTTGACTACTTGGGGTGCAGCTCAGTGGTAGACCAAGATCCTAGCTTCAATCCCCAGCCCTACAAAAAAAACAAAAACTATGCCAGAAGCCTTAATATTTTCTCTGCCTTTTTTATTCCATTTCAGACCTCATCCTTAAGATCTGAGTCCTGGGTTCACACCTGCCTGGTTTCTGCCTTCCTAACTATTCATGCTGTTTATGCCTCACCTGGTCTCCCTGGCTCTGATTTTTCTCTCTTGCTTCCTATTTAATCCCCCTCCCCACAGTGAATGTGAAGCAGTGGTGTGTTTCAGATTTGCAGCACCCCATCCCTGGACTTCTCTTTGTACCTAGGCATTACTAAGTCTATAAAAGGAAAGACCATGAATGTTTTCTCTTGAACCTCTAGCTTTGGATGGATTTAGACTCTGTTTATAGCATTAGTTATTTTGACCCCAGGCTAAGAGCATGGACATATACTCATTTATATAACTATTGTTTCTTTCAGCATTGTCTCAGCCTTGTCTGGTTCACACAGAAAACCATAAATTAACTAACCATAAACACACTAAGAGTATATAAAATATTAACTATCAAAATTTGCATTTGTATTCTAGATTCATATGGTTCTCATTTTCAGTTTTTCCACAAAATCCTCAAAGCCTACCTTGCATTCTGTGGTAGTTATTTTTATGTGTCAGCTTGGTTAGGCATATCCATCTGAGGGGCTAAACTGTAGTACTCTACATGCTGCTGGGAAGATATTCTGTACATGTGATTGACGTTTATAATTAGTTTGAGTAAAAGAGATAACTTTGATTACGTAGATGGGTCTCAGGGTCTCATTCAATCAGTTGAAGACCTTGAGAGCAAAACTTGCGGTTTCCCAGAAAAGATGCACCACAGAAATCCTGCTGAGTTTCCAGCCTGCTGGCCTGCACTGCAGATTTAAGACTTGCCTGCCTTTATAATTCCTCAAGACAATTTC
The DNA here is from genome assembly GCF_053883595.1 of Heterocephalus glaber. Taxonomy (NCBI): domain Eukaryota; kingdom Metazoa; phylum Chordata; class Mammalia; order Rodentia; family Bathyergidae; genus Heterocephalus; species Heterocephalus glaber. Next base: position 1,593,809 of record NW_028258377.1, read on the forward strand.
AGTTTACTCCTTAAAACACCTCTCCCTCTTCCACTCCTTTTCCTTCTTCTTTCTCCCTCTCAAGAACCTTGTTGGAAACAGATTTTGACAGCAAAAAGGGGATCCCTGTTGTCACACATACTTAAAAATGTTGAAGTGGCTTCTATTTGAGCAATAAGTAGAGACATGACAGATGAGAGAAAGGCTATTTTGCCTTAAAGAAACTATTGGTAGAAATATAGATATTAAAGGTGTTTCTGATTAGGACTGAGAAAAAAAGAGGAGGCTCAAGGGGAAGGCAACGTGATGACAAAGAGTGATTGGAGTAATGCATCTATAAGGCAAGGAAAACCAAGGACTTTAGGCTGTTACCAGAAGCTGGAAGTGAGACATGGAACAAATACTCTCTCAGAGACCTCAGTAGTAAACAGCTCTTCTGATGCCTTAATTTTGGACTGTTAGTCTCCAGTACTATGAGTCAATACATTTCTGTCTTTTTAAATGACTTATTTTGTGATACAGCTGCCCTAAGACACTAATACACCTTCTTTCCCATTTCCCAAAAGATAAAAGAATTCTGTGATAATAAAACATTGTTCAAAGCCATGCTAGCATATTCCAGCAAACATGCTCTTATCAGACAATATGAATCTCCCACTACTCAATTTAAATCTGAATCATATGATCTTATATACATGATTTTACATTCAAAACTCTAAAAATATTAGTGCTATTATGCTTAGTTTGAAAGTCATTTATAATTTATTTAAATAATCCATATTGACAGACAGTACATTCACAATGAAATATCATGATGTAATAAAATTGCTAGGGTTGGGAAGATTACATGTGTTTGCCTTAGCAACAGTGCTAAAAATAACTTCTTCTGGAACCTAAGTACATATGTGTCATAGTCTAGTTTGTAGAAAATTGTAGGAAAATATTATTGATACTAATATATACCTATACAGAATTAGCAGAAAAACACAATAAAATGATTTTTAATAATAAGCCTACTTTTACAGTAATTTGTAATTTTAAAAACCCAAAATTGTATCAATAATTGAACATAATTAATTCAAGATTGCCCTGCTTATTGTTGAAAAAAGTTTTTCCCCAAATTACAGATATTCTAAATAAATCTACATATAGGTGTGTCTAGGAATATTCCTATATTTTTTCCAAGTACTAAAAGGCAGAAATTCCTCTTTGAATATTTACTTAGAAATATGAATAAATTCTACTGATATATTGATAACTTTTTATGAACACAAATATTTCTTACCTTTAGTAATTTACTTAAACAATTCTTGTACTAGCCTTTGATCAGTTGTAAAATTAAAAGTGAAGAAATTTCATATTATCCATTTCTAATGAAGTGTTTGCCAGTTTAATGCCCATGAAGAACTCCCTTGTAGCATAATGTCTATTACTGGACACTGTCAAAAGTGAGTAATATCATTTTCGTTTCCTGCTTCAAAGGTCATTTTTGAAGTAGAGGTATCTGTGTCTCATCCAATTCTGCTGAAAGGGGAGGGTTGGGTGTCATTCTGGAGCACTTGGGAAATCCCTGATGAAAGCTGCAGGACCTCTTTTTTCTAGAATGGGTTTAAGAGATGTTATCAATGCTTCTCACTACTTTAGCTGTACTGAAAATGGAGATCCTTCAGTGTAGGCGAAAGAGCCTAAGATCTGAATCCTGTCTCTGGTATTTTAATGCCTATGCAACTTTAAGTAAATGATGTGACACAATAAAAGTGATAAAATTTGCAGATTACCAGTACTTGTTATAGTCCAGCTGTAGTTCTATGTGCCTTTTATTCACTGCTGTATTCCAGAATAGTCTTTCAAGTTGGGAATCCTGACCTGCAGATGAGGAATCTGAGGCCTAAGAAGTTTAAGTGACTATGGGGCAAAGGACTAGCCAAGTCCAGAAATCAAAGATATTGAGATTCTGGCTAGGTCTCTCTTGTTTTGCTTATTTATAAATTAGAAATAATATTTCCTAGTTTGCAGTGATATTGATAGTATCTTCTCTCCCCATGTTAGGGAGATCTGGATTGGAAGAATTTAGTGTCTGCTGATGCAGTTCCTTGGGGCATAAAGAGTAAAGACAGACACTGCTATCTAGGAGATTAGAGTTATTTGTGACAGTTATTTGTGACTTTGGGGTAGGTAAATGAGAACCAAATGATTCTCAGTGCAACACTACAGAAGACAACAGAATGGAAGTCTGAAAAGTGTGTCGGCTTTTGTAAATACATTAAGCTAACCTTACTGATGCCTGTGGTAGGGAGTCTGAACCAGGACTTAAAGATATTCCTCAACAGGAAAAATAGGTGCTTATCTCCTCTACAGCCTATGGACAGGATCAGAATAACCATGTCCAGCCTTCAGAAACAAGAGCCATTACTCAAATTTCCAGCAGACAGATTGGAGTTTTCTCATACAACCTATTGTGTATTCAAGTAAGAAGTGGGAGGTGGGGTAGGGAAGAATGAGGAGGCCAACCTCAGGAATTAACCCAGGAGTATAGCTTCCACCTCAGAAGAATCTCCCCATTGAGATGAAACTATGCCCACACATTTTATTCTATATAGATAAAATAGCTAGGATAACTAGATTTACCCCTTTGTTAGTTTTCACTTGATACTCATCTAATATTGACTTGTCTTATTTTTAAATATTTCCATATATAATATAAAGTACAGTTAATCATATTGGACTCATGATGACTTACAAGCTCCAGAAAGGGTGTCTGTTCTGTGCCATTCTGAAAGACAGTAGGGAATCTAATGATCGCAATGAGCCCTACTCAGGAAGTAAACTAAGCTTCCTAACTACTCCATCAATTAACAAAACTCTCACCTGTTGTAAGAAGACAAAATAAAAGGTCCAACAGCAGCCATGTTACTTGGCAAGTCCTCTCTGGTACTTCCTGAGTAGGGCTCATTGCCACCATTAGATTCCCTACTGTCTTTCAATGATATGATTAAAGTACCTGATATGAACTCAGCACAATAATGGTGGTGGCTATAGAGATGGTAGTTATGATTTTAGAGTGGTCTCTAATTATATCTAATTGCAAAGCTTCTACACAGCAAAGAAAAAGTCAACAGAGTGAAGAGACAACCTATAGAATAGGAAAACAAATTTTTGCCAGCTATTCCTTTAATAGAGAACTAATATCTAGAATATATAAAGAACTCAAAAAATCAAATATCCCCAAAGACCCAATCAAAAAATGGGCTACTCAAATGAATAGACATTTCTCAGAAGAAGAGTACAAATGGCCAATAAATTCATGATAAAATCCAAATTTAAACAACACCAAGATTTCATTTTACTGCAGAAAGAATGGCCACCAACAAGAAATCAATAATAACAAAGGCTACCAAGGCTACAGGAAAAAAGAAACACTTCTATGTTTTTGGTGAGATTATAAACTAGTACAACCATTATGGAAATCAGTACAGAGATTCCTCAAAAAACTCAAAATTTGTATTTTTAGTCCATGCATTCCCCTTCTAGGTATCTTTCCAAAAGAGCTAAAGACATCATAACACAGTGATATATGTATACCCAGGTTTGTAGCAGCACAGCTCATAGTAGCTAAATCTTGAAAGGGCCCTATATGTCCATTAACAAATGAATGGATAAAGAAAATGTGGTATTTATACACAAAGGAGTACTATTTTGCTATAAATAAGAATAAATTTGAATAATCTGTAGGTAAACTGATGCACCTTGAGACCATAATGCTAAGTGAAATAAATCAGATACATATGTTTAAATAACACATAGTTTCCCTTAATGAGAAATTGAAAGCATAAATAATTAAAGAGCAAAACAAAATATAGATAATAGAAATCAGAAAAATAAACCTTTTGCAAATGAAAAGGGGACCAAGAGATGAACGGGGGGAGAAAAGGAGAAAGGGACATAAAAATAATTAAGATGTGTTATGTACATGTATCAACTCCCCATAATAAATTTAATTATTATGCACCTTAAACTTTTACTAATAAAAATTAAGATTTTAAAAAATTATCACCATTTTAGGGAATCTGTTATTTGAATTGCTTGATTTTGAATGGGAAGCTCTGAAGAGCAAACGCCACATTTCTATGCTTAGAGAATAACCTACACAGCTCCCATGTGTGAAGAAAGTTAATGAAAATAAATTAAGTATTAATTATGGTAAATATAATATAATTAGTTCTACCAACCAGTCATTGAGCTCAAAGGCAGAAGAATGTTGCTGTAATGGGAAGCAGGATAAAGGAAAATTTTAACAAATTCTATATCTTAAATAAAATAAAAGCCACATAAATGATTCAACTGTAGTTTTATTTGCTTGGCTGCAGTATACTTCACATGTACCCAGCAGAAGTAATGAGGACAATTTTAGCAAAGGTTCTTTTTCTGAAAAAGAAAGTGATTCAAACATAAAATAGTTTCCATGTTCCATTAAATAGAAATGCACATAAAACATGCTATCCAGGGAGAAGCAGTAGCATTTTTCATGTTTCCAACACAAATTTTCTTTCAACACAGGCTAAACTTATGAGTAATTTAGGATCTATTTCCCCATAATAAATACTATTTCAGAGAATTCTTATTTCCAAGGCTTGTTCATAAAATATAAGCCTTTGTAGACCTGTTCAGTCTGAAGTCTATACACAACATTCAGAATGGTTTCAGAATTTTGGCTAAATCTTTACATACAGTTAGGGATAAGAGACAGTAATTCCTTCCACATTTTAAAAAGAAGAAATACAAAATAGAATACTGGTTGCCAAGAGGGCGGTGAGGAGAAGCAGATGGGGAAAGTTTGGTCAATTGGAACACAATGGCTTAGACAAGAGGAATAAGGTCTGTTGTCCCATAACACAGTAGGGTGATTATAGTTAATAAAATTGAAATGTATGTTTAAAACACTGCAAGAGAAGATTCTGAATGCTCTTATAATATAGAAATGATAATTTATGTTTGTGCTGTTGCAATACCTGGAATGGAACCCAGGGCCTTCACACTGAGCTATTTGAGACAAGGTCACACTAAGTTGCTCAAGCTGGGTACGAGCTTGTAGTACTCCTGCCTCAGCCTCAGGAAGGATAGATATTTGAGGTAATATATATTCTAAATATCATGAATTGATCATTACACAATGAATACATGGATAAAAATATCACACTGTACCCCATAAATATATACAATTATTATGTATCAGTTAAAAACAAAATTTAAAAACAAAAATGAGACTTCTCATAGGCCAACTAAATGCTTAAAAGGTAGATCGTCTGCAGCCATATTAAGAAAACTTTGAGTAAGGGATATGTTTCCTGGCGTGGTAGGAACTTGGGGATAGAGAGAGAGTTGATGGTCTGCAGCTGATGGCAGGCATCAGGACAGTGGTGAGCAGTCAGCTGGTGAGTGTATCACCTGTATCAGGACTTACTGGTGTGGAATCTGACAATCTTTCAGTGTGGCCCATAACAAAATAAGCATGTGGACATCTGCTTTGCCAAGGGTTGATGATCACATTGTAAATGGATGTCAGATTTGGCTTTTTATCTGATTTTATCTTCTCTCTGCCCTTCATTCAGTAAAAGTCAGAAGTAGTGAGTCATTTATAAAAAGAAGAGAGAGAGAACTGGACACATACAGGTTTTCTAATACAGATGCCTATACTTGGGCCCAATCTGAACCTGAGGAATCTTAAATTGGACATGAGGAGTTAGTACTAAACTAGGCAGATTTTGTTACATGGAAATGAATTTTATTTATCTAACAGTAACCAAATCACTAAGTTATCATTTTTGAAATGCTACCATGGACTAGTGCAAAGAAAATGACAAGGAATTATGTGTGGTTTTATGCTTTACAGCCTACTAGATTCAGGCATTTGTAAGCCAATCATATATTGCATAAATCATCCTTAACACATATTCTTTTCATCATTCTGTATAAAAACTATTCTCTTTTATAAAAGAAATTTGAATCTTAGAAGGGAGAGAGAGACAGAGAGGGAGAGAGACAGACACAGAGAGAGACAGAGAAATATAATATGAATTAAAGCGATAGAATTTAAGTAGTTCAATGTTGGAGCAGATCTGTAAGAACAGCCAAGAGAACCAACCATTTTTTAACATAATAATCTTGAAAGAAGGAAAAAGTTAAATTATTTGCTTAAGGGTGGACAACTAGATATACCAAGAGAACATATCTTAATTTTAGTATTCATGAGTTTTAGGCAAGCTTTTGAGTGACCATGAGGATAAACATGAACGGACATAACTAGAACACACACACATAACACACACCCATACACTGGCTCTAGATTTCAGATCCTTTTAGTCATTAACTCTTCCGTAGAATTTAAATTGAGGGAGAGTATGAACTCTAAGAGATGTCTTGTGATATTTTTTTTGCTCTTGGTATAAGTTGGTTTAGATTCTATACTCCTCCAACTCAAATATATATTCCATAAAAAACACATATCAGGGATTTAGCTCAGTGGCACTGAGCCTTCCTTGCAAGCACAAGGTCCTGAGTTCGAGCCCTGGTACCAACAAAAACAAAAAGCAACAACAACAAGAAAACCCCACATATCGCACATAATCCTCTCATGCATGCAAAATAGTACTAAAAATAAATAAACAGAAAAAAGGATAAAATGCAGGATTAATTTCCACATGATATTTTCTCCCTTTTTACTAAAAAATTATTTTTAAATTAATAGATTGTAAGCATTTGGGCCTATTTCTTCTGTGGCCAGTGGAAACAAATATATTCATTTCAAGAAAATAAAATTAAAATAAGTGATTATGAATTCTGAGTTTAGTTTATTATAAATTGATTTTATGCATATTTATTAACCAATTGCCAGATTAGATAGATGAGATATACTTTTTCTAGCCCAAAATGATGAGTTGCAATTAGATTTACACTATATAAGAATGGTAAATTACTCTTTTACTTTATATACAAAGCAAATATGGTACACTTTGTAAGTTAAAATGAATAATCAAGTTATCATTTATCTTTAATCTTTATAACCATGACTATGCTTTGAACTGCAAGTAACAGAGAATTATTTTAGCAGCATTTACCAGCCTTGTGCAGGTAAGCTAGGAAGTCTTTGGGCTTGTGACATGATGATGTTTATCAGATCTAGGGTTCTAAGTAAGGTATTATTTCTTTTACCATCAGCATTTTCCTGGCCTGAGTCTTTTGTGGATTAATCCTAATTATGAGAAATCCCATAGTCAATAATACTATTTTCCTATCTTTAGTCTATTCTACACTTGCCCCCAATAAAAATCTAATTTTATTTAGGGCTAGACTACACTTTGCTTAAAAAATGCATTCTCTCTTTTATAATCTCATGATTAGGTTTTTGCCAAACACGAGCTGTGTGTAGCTTTCAACTCAATTCCTTACAGGGATGGAAAGTCTCTGTTTCTAAATCTTGTCTATGATATATAATTCCTGAGGCTACCCAGCAATGACCTCAAAAAGAAATTGAGCCCTTCTTCTCTTGCTCCCTTTCCCTTCTTTCAGGAGGGAATACAGTTTTTTGGGGTTATTTTTGGTACTGGGGATCGAACTCAGGTCCTCGTGCTTCTGCAGCAGGCAGTGAAACCACTGAGCTAAATCCCCAGCCCAGGAATATGGTTCTAATGGGTGAAAACAGAGAACTAGACTAGAACTCCAGTGGCTTTAATGAGCTCCATACTGCATCTATCACCAGAGTTCCTTTAAGTTGACAGTTGGCACTAATTATAATTGATGCAAATCACATGAAGGTGGTTCTGAGTCAGTCAATGTCAAGAGAACCAGTGTTAGTATGACTGCCCATAAACCAGTGGTGCTTAAGCTTGACTGCAGTTCAGAGTCACCTGGGGAATTTTAAAGTCTTGGACTCTATCTCAGACAAATTAAATCAAAATTTCTGGATTGGAACCCAGATAGCATTTAAAAAAAAAAAAAAACCAAAAAAACTCCACAGGTGATTACTGTGTAGCCACCTGGTTTAGATTATCCAGAGCCCACTCTTGAAAGCAGGATCAATCTCCCAAACCACATTACTGCAGTGGAGCTAGGAGTGGGCTGCATACTGCAGAATCATTGCCAGTGGGCATTGCATACTACTATCCAATGAATGTCACACCATTGTAAGAAGGGGGTAGACGGCTTCAGAAAGAGAAGAAAAGAAAGAGAAGTAAAACAGTAAGAATAGGTTTAATGGTTATATCATCCTTATTCCACCATAAATACTCGTAAAAATTAAGTGAGAGAAAAAAACAAGTTTTGGTTCTGTTGTAGTGCCTGTTGTTGCTACACTTTCTGTTGATAAAGTTAAAAGCTATTTTGCTACATGCTGATACAGAAAACTGAAGGATGAACAACTCAACTTTGTTGTCACATTGCATAAAAAGAATATTTCTTTGTTCAGTTTTTCTCTAGATGGGATCCTTGGCAACTCTCAGTATAGAGAACAAAACCTTTTCAGTTTACAATGAATTCTGAAGGTAAGTTGACCTCAAATAGTTCTAGAGAATTACATGGTACAGTTAGGAACATAGATATCATTTTCTATTCTCCCAAAAATATAATAGTAGAAACAGAAGATGGTAAGTCAATTTCAATTGTTTTGGTAGTACAAAATAATGGTCTTATTAAATGAGAAATATGATACACCAGAGTATTGGAAAAATATATAAAAGTACATGCACAAAGGTACATAAAACTGAAAATAGATGTGTTAAAAGCTTCAGGATTTGGAAAATTAAGGGTAAATAGTTTTATAGGGAGCAATAATCCTTCAAAAGAGAACAAGACAAATGTGCTTCACCCAGAAGTTGCTGTTTATAAATATTGGCTCTGAGCGTGATTTCACCTCTTTTGCTAGACTGTGTGACATTTTAAAAGCTCATTTAGTTGTCCCAGTAACACTACGTCACTTGAGTATATATACATGTGGTCACTGTACATAGGGACAATGATATTGTCATCACTGTCCTTGTATTTCTGTATGTTGGTGATTGTAGAAGATGATGTCAGTGTTTTGCTTTACTTCTAACACCCTGAGTCTCAGCTAATCTTTGGAGAGCTGCCATGAGACATTGATGTCATTTTGCCCACATGAAGAGAAAGAGATCCTGAGAATTTACAAGTGATTCTCGTTATTCATGCATTCTACATTTGAGGACTTATTTGTAACCCCAGATCAGTGACATGCCTTTTAGGAGAGACGTGAGTGTTAGGTAAGCTTCATTCAGTTGTGGTATTGTTAGCTCACAGACGACAGCCTACAGGGCTTTAAAAATGAGTCAATTGTAGATATACTAAATAATGTCTAAACAGAAATGTCTATAAAATGAAAGTGCACACTGATTGATAAAAATGTGCTGATAAAAGGCTCATGGGAACCTATCCTTGTATTTTCGCTATGAACAATGATCATTATTCATAATTCAGTGTCAATGGTGGCTTTGTAGATCATACTCACCATAATTAGTGAGAATTGATTGTACTTCCCTGAGTAGGGACCAGGAGCATTTAACCGGCACTGACCAGAGACTGGCAGGTATTGAGGTAAGAAAGTTCAACCCCCTTACTTTCGGTCAGGATGTTTCTGAACCATAATTTAGACTCTTGGTTCTGGAGATTGAAGCTTCCCTCTGTAGGACTTTCTGTAAAGGTACACAACCTTGCTTCCTGTCCTCCCCTTTTCTCTGCTACTCCCACTAACATCTTACCAATGCCTGCTGAAAGCATTCTCTTACACAAATTCTCATATTAGGATCAGCCTCTGAAAAAGTTGCCCCAAGGAAGGAAAAGCAACATAAAACTTACAAGTTAACACAAGAAACTGTAATGTAGAGTCAATAATAGTAACAATAATGGTAATAGTAATAACAATAATTACAACAATTGCTACCATTTTCTTAGCACTTATTATAAAGTGTCATAAACTGTGATAAATACTTCATGCTTATTAAAGTTACCTCATTTCACTAGCAGTATTTAATCACAATTTTATAAAGAAAGAGAATAATTTGAGACAGTTTAAATTGTCCAAGATTGAACACTATAATTTGTTAAATAGCCAAAATTATTATCTAATCCATTTGTTTCTAAAGCATATAATCTTAACCACTATGGTTTAATGTTTTTGATATATAGTAGCAAATTGACATTTTGCATTTCAGTTAAAGAATAACTTTTGTTTAAATTTATACCAATAATATGTTGCTCTTGGTGCTGAAAATTTCCACCAGTAATTTTATTTCTCTAAAAAGCATACTCTATGATATGAAACAGAAACTCTTGATTCTACTTTCTGAGCTTAGAGCAGAAGCTAGACCTCATCTTACAAAGTTTATAATATATAAGATGTGTCACAAAACCACATCAATGTGGCACTTCCCACCTCCAAACTTCATCTGCTCTTGTCTCCTACCACTGTCTTGTCTCAAACTTCTGCAACATACAGTCTTTTTTGGCCACAAAAACACAAAATAAACACAGTTGATGTTTTTCTCAGGACATTGTCATGGCATCTCACAGATCTTCAAAATGTTGAAGATATTTATTTTTCACTTTCTAAGTTTATTATAATCACTTAATTATAACAACTTCAGAGGTTTTTTTCCTGACTAAACAACCTAAATAACCAAAATAATCCATAGCATTCATTATCTTCACATATGCTTTTTTCTTATAGTGGTAATGACTGGAGTTATCTCACTCTTCTTGTTTCTTTATGTAGTATCTGTTGCCCTCACAGTAGTCTGAGCTTCATAAGAAGTTGCTCCATTTGCATGCTTACCTGTTACACCAGCACCTACTATAAGGCATAGCACTTGGTATGTTAAATAAACATGTGGTTGTTAAATAAAGGAGCATTAATGTAAGACTGGATTAATATAAATGTAAGACTGTCAGTTATAGTAGTTATCTCACTCAAGACCCATGTCTTTTTACAAAGCCACTTTCAAACATTATACACATGCTGCCTTTTCATTGATATCTACTTTTGTGTCCAGTCTCACTCCCTACAATTAAAATGATCAAATCTTGACATGTTTTCTTTTAAAGTAGCACCAAGATTCATCCCTTGTTAACCCCAATCTATATCATCATTGGTCCTTGATATCTTATTGCTGTAGTAGCACTTTAAGATGTTATTTGATTAGAATCATAGAATGTGTGACCTTTGAAGATGGGCTTTTTCACTCAGCATAATTTTCAGCTAATTTCTAAGTTGTGTTATCTATAGTTTATTCCTTGTAATTGCTGAATAGTGTTCCATGGTATGTATACACCACAGTGTAACAGTTCACCACTTAAGAACATCATGTTGGTCTGTGCTGTCTTTTTCATTTTCAGAGAAGTTCTTCTGGTTCATAAATTTCTCAATAAATTTTTCCTACTCTCAATCTCTGTTGTTCCTAAAATTAATTCTTTGATTTTGGAAAACACAAACTCACATTTTGGATATCTAGCAGATTTGGGAGTTGCATCTATTGCCCCTGTATCAAAAAGATAAACAAAACAAGAAACTGAAAAATGCATATGAGTATTTGTTTTGTTAATTAGGAAAGGAAGGCCTAGACAGCTAGGGATGCTACTTAAATCATACAGCCAAGATTGACAGCCACCAGAGCTCTTTGTCTTAGCCACAGGAAATGCTAAACAAGTGATTCAAGAGTAGTCAATTAAGATACATTGTTTTAGAGGAAAAAAATTAATAATTCAAATGCATTAGAGAATTGAGTAATAGGGTTATAGAAAAAAATGTAGCATTCTTGAGATCATATCAGAATTACCATCACAAATTCCAAGTATTGAATATCTAATTGCTTATTATTTCTAATGTGAGAATTTTGGTTAAAAAATAACAATATGTGATAGACAAGACTGGTTTCATGGATATGCATCCTGTGCAATCACATGATTCTCTGTTCTTACAGTAGAACCAATGATTTGTTTGATGCTTTTGTATCAACAGAGCATTGATTGTTCTTAACAAATTTTGAGCAAAGGGCCCTTAATTTTCCTTTTGTATTCAGCTGTGTGAATTATGCTGTTATCTCTGCATGTAGACAGTGAAAGTTTGACAAGTTACCCCAACACACCAGTACGCTTAAATTGAATATGATTTTGACTAAAGTAAAAGCACTGAAAAAGTTCATGTTTGAAAATTTGGAATATATTATTAAAAATAAGCAAATCAAGTTTATCACATGTCATGTTTAAAACAAAACCCACAAATCTCTGGCTTTTAAAACAAGAAAGTCAATTGCAACTAATTAGCTAATTATTAAAAAGTTTGGAAGGATGTCTGAATTATTGATGAGATAAAGCTTCTGAGAGTGTTCTAGGAAGCAGTTGTAGCCAAGAGCCAAAGGAAATTTAAAAAAGGAATCACTGCAGTTTGAGGGAGACATTACACAGAGGAACTAGAAGGCAGTCCCAGAGCATCTGCCAGCTCTGCACGAGAAAACAAGAGAGCAGGTGGGAATAGAAGGCAAAGCCCACATCCACACAAATCCAGACATCTTCTGGCCAGCAGCAGAGGGTTCCCTCAGTGGACCAAGGCCTCCAGGACACATCAGTCAAAACAGATAAGAGAAGCCTTCCAGATCAGCCAAGATTTTGCTAACACCAGTTTAGTCATTAGCATATAAGATGAAAGAAGCCCAAGGAAGGCTGTGAGGGCCCAAGCAGGGCTGTTCATGGTAGTGTGTGGTCTCTTATAAAATATTTCCATCAACATAAAGGGAAATTAAGAACAGGGAAGGCAAAATCCAATCAGTAACATATTTCCTTATTTAGCATGTCCTGAGCGAGGATTTAGCACTCTACATAAAAGTAATTCTATCAAATAATGTTAAAAGAATGACATTCTAAGGTAGGATAGAATAAAAGACAGGTAGAAAGGAGACGAGGAAATCATATCTAAAATTGTACTTTTTAAGAAGACTGCAGCCTTCAGGAACCAGCCAAAGTTAAGGAATTCCACATCATCATCTTGTAGTCAAATTTAAGCTCCTTCCCTACCAGACTTTTCACACCCAAAACTTCCTCAAGAAACTGAAAGCTTTCAAACTGGCTTAATTGAGAAAGTAGAGAGAGCAGGAGCCCAATCCTAATATAAAGGAGGAGGTTGAGGGAATCCAAGAATGTTTTCATTAAAAAAAACAAAAACATCCATGCTTGTACAATGGGGCTAGTACCTTTCTGGGACATGGGCCACCCTTTCTAGGGTTTCCATTTCTTCAAAAGAAGCCTAAATGTTCCCTGTTTTAGGAGATGATGCATCTCATTTCTCTGAGCACCCACAATCCATTCTACAGTGAGTCCTAAAATCACTGCAAATAAACCCTTCTCATGGCTCCTACTGATATCAGCTTAAATTTTGTTTGTTTGTTTGTTTTTCTGTGAGGGGTCAGGGAACCTGCACACTTATTCTTCAAGAGGGTGAGTTAAGCTCTTTAGCTTAGCCTTGGGAACCTCTCAGACCCAGCCTGATGACTGTTTTTAATTTTCCAGATAATACAACCATTGAGTGTATTTTTCTTTTTTTAGCAGATAATTGTGTGTTTCTGTTTGGAGAACTTATGATACTATTATATACAAAATGAGAGTTGGGTGGAACTTAGCCATATTAAACACATTTTAACTGTTTTTATATTGAGGATACTATATAGTTAATCATGAAAATTCTATAAGCTAACTGTATATATTATGCTATTTTTCAAAAACATACATAGTTGCTAAGATTCTAGATGGATTATCAGAAAGTTAACCTTGTTAAAAAATTGCTTTTCAGGGCCAGGGATTTAGCTCAATGGTTCGGGTGCCTGCCTCACAAGCACAAAGTCTCAAGTTCAATCCCCAGTACCAAAAAAAAATTGCTTTTCAGTTTAAAAAAAAAAGAGTGTTTCCTAAAGCACCAGAACTCATTTTACAATATCTAGGTATTGACTTTAGACTTTGAATTATATGATGTTACAAGGACATAATTTGGTTATTTATTAGTAATTCTAGTTTTTGTCAACAATATTAAATACACAGAATAACACTTCTGTGGTACAAGCTACCACATACATGGATCAGGAAATCCATCCATACTGTGTACAGATTGTCCCACATTTTAATAATATCTGTATTCCCAGAAAAGTACAGGGGGCAAAACACATAATAGGTATGCAATAATGTGCTTCATATCAAAGTACATTATTTGGAAGTTTTGCTTCCACAGAACAACTGTAGACTCCATTTGTGTTTAATAAGCACATATTATAAGCTTGGGTACTAGGGACTTGGGTCCTAATTGTTTTTTTAATTCTTTTATTGGTAGATTTTAGGTATACAATTCATTTACATTTATCATTGGGAACTTATACCTTTACATGATGTATCTTCGTTCTTATTTTTTCCCCATTCATAGCCCTCCCTTCACCCCCTCCACCCTTCCCTATTTACAAAGACTTTGCTTCCATTTTTTCCATTTCTCATCATTTTTCCTTTCCCTTCTTTCCTTTCCCCTAACCCTCCGACTTCCCCTACCTCTTTGGACCTTTTCTTCCTATTTTGTATTATCAATTATTCATTCTAATCATTGGTACATTTTAGGTATACAATATAATGGCATTCATCATTGGAAATTTGCACCTTTACATAATTTCTCTTGGTTCTTATTTTTTCCCCTTCCCCTGCCCTCCCTTCCACCCCTCCATCTGTCCCTATTTATGAAGACTTTGATTCCATTTTTCCATTTTCTCATATTAATCCCATTCCCTTCTTTACTTTCCCCTACCCCTCCCACTTCCCCTTCCCCTTTGCCCCTTTTCTTCCTATTTCACATTATCTATTATACCTTTCAGTCCTTATTTACACTTTCATTTTCTCACACTAGAGAAACTATTCAGTATTTACATGTGTTTCCTATTTATTTCACTTAAGAGTATCTCCTCAAAGTCCATCCATTTAGGTATAAATGTCTCTAATTTCTCATTTTTTATGGCTGAGTAGTATTCCATTTTATTAAAAAAAAACACATTTTCTTTATCCAGTCTCCAGCTGATGGGCAATCAAGCTGTTTCCAAGTTTCAGCTATTACAAATTGTGCTGCTATGAACATGGGTGCACATATATCACTGTGGTATGATTTTTTTCATTCTTTGGGGAAGATACCTAGCAGGGGAATAGCTGGGTCAAATGGGACTTCCAGCATAGTTCTTTGAGGTATCTCCATGCTGATTTCCAGTGATTGCAACAGTGTACACTCCCACCAGCAGTGGAGGAGGGTTCTTTTTTCCCCACATCACCACCAGCATTTGTTATTGGTTGATTTCATGATAGCAGCCATTCTTTCTGGAGTGAGGTAGAATCTCAGCATTGTTTTCATTTGCATCTCTCGAATGATCAGTGATATTGAACACTTTTTCATATATTTATTTGTTATTTCTACTTTGTCTGAGAAATGTCTGTTCATTTCAGATGCCCATTTTTGGATTGGGTCTTTAAATTTGGGAGGTCTGATTTTTTTAAGTTCTTTATAGATTCAAGATAGTAGACCTTGGTCTGAGGAAAAGCAGGTGAAGAATTTTTTCCCACATTGTGGGTTGTCTGTTCACACTCCAGGCGGTTTCTCTTGCTGTGAAGAAGCTTTATAATAAGAAGAGATCCCACTTGTTGATTGTTTATGCTACCTGACGGGCAACTGAGGTTTTGTTCGTAAAATATTTTCCTACACCAGTGTCTTCAAGAGTTTTACCTAACCTCTGTTCCTGCCAGTTCAGCATTTCTATTTTCATATTTAGATCTTTAATCCATTTCAATTTTAGTTTAGTACATGGCAAGAGACATAGGTCAAGTTTTAATCTTTGGCAAGTTGAAACCCCATTTTCCAGCACCATTTACTAAAGAGGCTATCTTTCCTCCAGTGAAGGTATTCTGCTCTTTTGATGAAGATGAGATGGCTGAGTGTGTCTGGAGTTGTTTTGGAATCTTCTAATCTTTTCCACTGGTCCTCAGGTCTGTTCCTTTGCCAGTACCATGCTGTTTTGATCACAGTAGGTTTATAGTATAGTTTCAAGATGGGGGTTGTGATACCCCCGTCCTGTCTCTGTTACCTAGAAATGCTTTTGCTATTCTGGGTCTCTTCTTATTCCAGATGAATGTTTAGATGATTTTCTCAAGGTCCATGAAGTATGCTGCTGGGATTTCAATTGGGATTGCATTGAATCTATATGGAAGTTTCGGAAGTATGGACATTTTCAGTATGTTGATCCTTCCTAACCAGGATCAGGGATGTCTTTCCATTTTCTGAAATCATCTTCAATCTCTCTTTTCAAGTTCTATAGTTTTCAGAGAACAGGTCTTTAATATCTTTTGTTAGGTTGATTCCTAGGTATTTCAGTTTTTTGGATGCTATTGTGAAAGGAATTATTTGCCCTATTTCTCTCTCAGTGAGTCTGTTATTCATGTAGAGGAAAGCTATTGATTTTTGTGTGTTGACCTTGTATCCAGCTACTTGACTGAATTTGATTATTAAGTCTAGAAGACTTTTGGTGGAGTTCTTGAGGTCTTCTATATAGAGTATCATGTCATCTGCAAATAAGGACAATTTGACTCCTTCATTTCCGATCATTATTTCTTATATTTCTTTCTCTTGTCTAATTGCTGTGGCTAATGTTTCCGAAACTGTATTGAACAAGTGTGGTGATAGTGAACTTCCTTTTCTTGTTCCTGATTTCAATGTGAAGGATTTCAGTTTGTGACCATTTAGTATGATGTTAGCTATTGGTTTTTCATAGATGGCTTTTATCAGATTGAGGTAGAGACCATCTATTCCAATTTTATGTAGGGTTTTATCATAAATACGTGTTGGATTTTATCAAACACTTTTTCAGCATCTATGGAGATAATCGTTTGGTTTTTGTCCTTGGCTCTATTGATATAGTGTATTACATTGATTGATTTGCATATGTTGAACCATCCCTGCATTCCTGGGATGAATCCCACTTGATCAGGGTGTATGATCTTCTTGGTGATCTTCTGCATTCTGTTTGCCATTATCTTATTAAGGATTTTTGCATCTATGTTCATTAGTGAGATTGGCCTATAGTTCTCTATTTCAGTTGGGCCTTTCTCTGCTTTGGGGATCAAGGTGATGCTTGCTTCCAGGAATGAATTTGGGAGTATTGCTTCTCTTTCAATTTCATTGGAGAGTTTAAACAGTAGGGGCAGTAGTTCCTCTCTAAATGTCTTGTAGAATTCAGCAGTGAAGCCATCAGAACCTGGGCTTTTCTTAGTTGGTAAGTTTTTAATTGCATTTTCAATTTCATTGGTTGATATTGGGTTGTTTAGAATTTTTAGGTCTTCTGTGTTCAACTTTAGTGTTTCATAAGTATCTAGAAACGTATCCAATTCTTCTGAGTTTTCTGTCTTATTGGCGTATAGGTTCTGGAAGTAGGTACTGATGATCTTCTGGATTTCTGTGGGGTTCGTTGTAATTTCATCCTTTTCATTCCTAATTTCATGGATTTTGGCCTCCTTTTTCCTTTTCCTGATAAGGTTGGCTAAGGATTTGTCAATTTTGTTTATTCTTTCGAAGAACCAACTCTTGGCTTCATTGATCTTTTATATCATTCTCTTAGTCTCTGTTTCATTGATTTCTGCTCTAGTCTTTACAATTTCCTCCCTTGTACGAGCTTTGTGTTTGTCCTGCTCTTCTTTTTCTAGAAGCTTAAGGTTCAGCATTAGCTTGTTTAATTGGGCTCACTCTGTTTTCCTAGTATGTGTATTCACTGCTATGAATTTCCCTCGTAAGACTGCTTTCATTGTGTCTCATAGATTCCGATATGTTGTATTGTCATGTCATTTAATTGAAGGAACTGTCTGATTTCTTCTTTAATTTCCTCTGTGACCCATTGGTTATTGAGAAATGTGTTGTTCAATTTCCATGTGTTTATGAAATTTTTGCAGTTTCTTTTGCTATTGATCTCTAATTTCATAGCACTATGGTCTGATAATATACAGGGGACAAATTCACTTCCTTTGCATTTACTTAAACATGTTCTATGAGTGAGTATGTGGCCTATTTTGGAGAACGACCTATGTACAGCTGAAAAGAATGTATATTCTGATTTTGTGGGGTGGAACACTCTGTAAACATCAGTTAAGTTCATTTGTTCAAGAGTTTGATTGAGTTCTAGTATTTCATTACTTATTTTTTGTCTAGTTTATCTATCTATTTGTGAATGTGGGGTATTGAGGCCCCCACCACTATTGTATTTTGCATGTATGACTTTTCATGTCCATTAGTATTTGTTTTATATAATTGGGCACAGTAGTGTTTGGTGCATAGATATTTATGATTGTCTTCTCTTCCTGTTGGATTGTTCCCTTTACAAGGATGTAGTGCCCTTCTTTGTCTCTCTTAATCAGTGTTGGTTTGAAATCTATTTGATCTGCAAAGAGAATAGCTGTTCCTGCTTTTTTTCTGTTTCCCGTCGCATGGAGTATTGTTTTCCACCCTTTTACTTTCAGTCTATGAGTTTCATTTTGAATTAAGTGTGTTTCTAATATGCAGCATATTGTTGGATTTTGCTTCTTGACCCATTATGCCAGTCTATTTCTTTTGATTGGTGAATTGAGACCATTAACCTTGATGGTTATAACTGATATGTACTGACTTATCATTGTTACGAATTTTTCTTTTTTTTTTGATTCTCTCCCTTGACACTTCATTTCTTGTTGTGCCTGATGCATTCATTCTGCTGTGCTTCCTGGGGTTGTGATCCTCATTGTCTCTTCCTAGGATATTGTCTAAAATTTTTTGAAGTGCTGATTTGTTATTCCTAGGGTGCTCTTTGTCATGAAAGTATCTTGTTACCCCATCAATTTTGAAAGGTAGTTTTTTCAGGGTACATCAATCTGGGTTGGAGGCTGTTTTCCTTTGGGGCTTGGAATATGTCACTCGAAGCTCTTCTTGCCTTGATGGTTTGTGTTGAGAAGTCTGCTGTGATTCTGATGGGCTTTCCTTTGTATGTGATTTGTTTCTTTTCTCTAACTGCTTGTAGAACTTTGTTCTTCTGTTGGGTTCCTGGAATCTTAACAATTATGTGCCTAGGTGTAGATTTTTTTGATCAAGGCTATTTGGAGTCCTATATGCCTCACTTATCTGTATGTCAAGTTCTTTGCCCCTGCTTGGGAATTTTTCTGCAATTACTTGTGTGAACAGTTTTTTTATGTCATCTGCACTCTCTCCTGTTTCTTTGTTGACTCTAGTCAGTCTTATGTTATTCTTCTTTTCATCATCTAGCAGCTGCTGGATTGATTTGTTATGGTCCCTTACAATTTTGAAGTAATTTTTCTTTTCCTTCTCACTAATTACAATCTTATCTTCTATATTTGAAATTCTGTCCTCACATTGGCTCATTCTGCTGTGTAGACTTTCAATGTAGTTTTTCATCCCCTGGAAATCTATTTGCATCTGTTTTATGGATTCCATTTGTTTCCTATGTTGGGATTCCATCATGTTCCTCATCTCCTCTTTAGATTTATTAATCATGTCTTGCACTATGAGCTCAATCTCTGCTGTTATCTCAGAAATTATTTTTGATTTCATATTTTCCAGATCATCTTTTGCTGTCAGTTCAGGGAGTCCAGGTGGTTGAGTATCAGAGTGTTCCATCTCATTTCCCTTTGGGGTTGCTGTAGGTGATCTGGAAGTTTGGTTTTGAGACTTGTTTACCTGTCTTCTCATTTTGATGGGGGCAATGCTATTGGTGCCAGCCTGGCTCACCTCCTCTGGCCTGGAAGTGGTGGAATTGTGGCCCAGAAGCCCCTTCCTCTGGGCTCGGAGAGGTGGAAAGGCCTTGGATTCTAATTTGAGTTAAATTTAAATAGTAGTCATATTTGAAGCTTCTGATATAAAATAGAAATAATTCAACTCTCACTTGCAAAGGTTTTTCAAGATTTGTCTCCTTAGTTAATAAGTTACTAAACATAACAAGTTTATTATTTGTTCACTCAGCAGCAGTCATATGTATAACATTTGAATCCACAGTAGAACTTATATAGTGCTTAGACTAGTTCATTAGACTTACTCTTTAGAAATGCTGAAGGCTCAATTTGATTTTAGTTCTTAATTTTGCTGATCAGGAATGTTATAGTTTCTTTAGTTAATGTTGTACTATCTGCAATTCCTTATGCTTAGTTTAATATATGAAAGAGATTATTTTGACAACTGTACTTTCTCACTTAATTTGCATACCCACAGTAGATGCTCTCATTGAATCTTAAAACTGTCTATTATGTCCTATAACATAATTTCTCTGGATTGTTTTTAAATTGTTCCAGGTCATTTTCCAGCTACTACATTTTTTAATGGAACATAACTGAACTACACTCTTAACCAAAATACATAGTATACTTAATTGTTTCATTTTCTCTTTGTTATAAATATCCTGAATTCTTAATTGTGTTCATGCTTATTTCATCTAGCATCTTAACTTTAATTTCATACTAAATTTCTAAACCTCTAAATGGACATTACTAAATACATTATTTTTGTTTAAATGAACAGAAAAATGTTGCCCTTACAGTACTTTGGGTTATTCTCCACTTGCTTATTTTAAGGATTTTTTATGTTTTCACAATTCTTTAGAACAATTTTATATTTATAAATAATTGAGCAAATAACACAAATTTTTCTGTGTCCTGTATTAACATCTTTAATGAAATAATATTGATATGTTGTTAATGAAAGTCCGTAGTTGTTTCATATGTCTTTACTTTTTACATGGTGTCTTTGTTTTGTATCTCATGATCTTATACCAGATACCATACTACATGCAATTATCATGTCTTCTTAGGTTCCTCTTCAGTAGAGCAATTTCTCAGATTTTTCTTGTTTTTGATGACCTTAACAATTTTGAGAAGTGTTGGTCAAGTACAGTATACAATGGCTTTCTAATGGAAATTGATGCTTTGTTAGAATGAGATTAGGAGTTGGGGGAGCAATATCACAGAGGTAAAGAACTATTTTCACTACAACATGTGAAGGGTCTTTTCTATCAACATGCCTTACAACTATTGACACTGACCTTCATCATTTGGGTAAAGTAGTATCTGTCAGATTTATCCACTGTGAAGTTCAATCTTTTACTTCCTCCTTTGTATTCTCTATGTTTTGGAAAGAAGTCACTTTTAAGTAAACATAATTTATTTGGAATTTGCTTGATTAAAATTTTTCTTTATTTTTTAATTGTTTAATCATTTATATACTTCAATATGGATTCATGTATATTTGTTTTATACTTAGAGTTATAATGTACTAGTTTGTTTATTTTATTGCCCAACTTTTTCCAACTTTTTGTCCTTGGGAGTCTGTGACTCTTTAAAATACCTCATTTTTGTGCATGTGTTTGTGTGTATGTGTTTCTGTTTGAGCACTTCACTATTTTATGGCATTAAAAAATGCTCCAGGCTCATCTTAAATATTTCCTACCCTAGCCCTATAATTCTCTAAATGTCCAACAGTATTTGGCTCCTTCTATTAAGCATTAAACACCAAGACGGGGACAGTAGATGTGCATGCTGATACTAAAATATCATTTATTTTGAGCCTTCTCAACACAGCTGATAGGGTAATGTATGTGTGTATATTAACTCACATATATAAAAATTTGTACTAACCATGTGTATTTACATTAAGTTAAACATTAATTCATATTGATGTTATCAATTCTGGTATGTTACCCCATAGATATATTCTAACCTCTTTTGCTTACCTGTAAATTCCCACTCCATCAATGAGAAATTTGTATCCTATGATCTGCCATCCATTTACTTAATTGTCCAATATTAAAACTGGTTATTTATGTCTAGGTGATGCATAACTTTATGATCTAGAGTCCAATACTGTATGCACTTATGATTTGGTATCTATCCTGCTTTGTGTCTGTGTACTTCCTTGATATGCTTTGCTATCATTTAGAAAATTCTCAGCCATCCATTGTTACTTTAAATATTTCATTTCTCCTCTCCTGTTCTCTCTCTCTCTCCCTCTTTCTCTCTCTCTCACCTATCTCCCTCTCTCTTTCCTATTTTTTAAATTTCATTTTGAGAAGTTTCTGCTGAAATATTCTCCTCCTCTTCTTTCCTATTTTTTTAAATTTCAGTTTGAGAAATTTCTGCTGAAATATTCTCAAGCTTAATCATTCTTTCCTTACTGTGACCCATTTACTGATGTACTTTACAATTGCATCCTTTGTTTCTAAAACAATGGTTTTGGATTCTAACATTTCAGTTTTCCTCTTTGTCCTTGTATTATTAGCTATCTGTCCTTGCATGTTGTCTGCTTTCTCCATTAGAGACATTATTAATAATAGTTATTTTTAAATCCCTGTCAGATAATTCTAAGATTGGTGTCATATGTGAATCAGCTATTTGGCTTCTTCCCTGTGGGTTTTTTATCTGTTTGTTTTGTTTTTGTTTGCTGTTGTTTTTCTTTGAAACAAGTTCTTCATGTCACTCAGGCTGGCCTTGAGTTCCTGGATCAAGAGATCCTTCTGCTTCAGGTTCCTGAGAATCTGCAGGTACAGATATGTGCCACCTTGTATTCACAAGGTTTTTTTTTTAATCCGGGTTAGCATCCTTGCAATTTTTTGTTAGGATGTAGATATGATCTACCAGGTAATAAAAAATTCAGTAAAAACTTTTGTGCGCTATTGTATGTTAATCTGGCTAGGAGAATGGCTCTGTTTGATATTTGCTGAGCCTATAGATATACAGCTTTCTAATTTCTCAAGTATCATTATTTTTCCTCCCCATGTTGTCTTTTAGTTTCTAAGAATTCCTAAATTGATTGTCTTTCACCTCATCCATGGAGCTTCAGTTATTTGGAGGCAATGTCTCTCTAGGCCACTCAGCTTCTAAGCTTAAAAATGTTTGTATAAGATGGTGTCAATTTTGGCAGAAAAACCTAAGGTAGTGATTTTTAAAATCTGTTCCTGAACCAGCAATACTAGCACATTTGGCAACTTTTAGAAAAGCGAATTTTGGGAATCCACTAGACCTACTAAATAGAATCTTTGGCATGGGTTTCTGCAAACTGCTTTAAAGAAGTCCTCTAGGTGATTGTGATGAATGCTAAAATTTGAAAACCATCAATATTAGCAGGGCCAGCTTGTGGCTAAATATTCTGCAGAACTACTTTCTCCTTTTCAGTTCATTGCAAAGTTTTTGAGCATATTTACTTCATTGTACTTCTGTGATTGGGAATGTAGGTGATAGTTGCAGATTTTAGTTAAATTTTATATTGAAAAAAAAAATCTGTTCCTGCTGCAAGCTTCAAGAAATCATCTCTTGCATAACTCCCTACTTTAAATCTTGGAACTTACTTTCTGGATTTAAGGCCCTGAAGCTATGGAAATCTAAGATCAGTGAGGAAAGTGAGTTAATACCTACACTTTCTTGCATCTCTCTTTGTCTTAGTATTCAGCCTCCAAGTCACTAATGATTTTGTCTGATCAGTGATATTTATAAACAGTTACTGTTTATCATTTGGTTGTTATTTCTTTTATTTAAAATCCAAGGTTCTTGTTATCTTCAGAATAGTACCATATCTAAGGGATTGTTGCATGCAGGATGGCACCCTGGGGGGGGGCATCAAAGAGGAGAAATAGCCTGTGGCAGAGCAAGCAGGAGGCAGAAAACAGCCTGCCTTTCCCTTTTATTCCCTCCAGGCTACAAGCCTTTTTGGTGGTGGCACCCACCCCCAGGGTGGGGCTTCTGTTTTCAGTAAATCCATTCAGCCGCACCCAGAACTATACTAATTTCAAAACAGTGGACTAATTTAGTAGCACACACACCCTTAATCCCAGTATCAGATCCCCTAGATTGAACCATTTTGGAAAAGCCTCACCATGAGTGCATGATGCTTTGGAAGACATTCAGATATAAAGCATAACATTCTGCCCTGGCCCCTGAAAGACTCATGCATATCACTGTATGCAAAAAGCATTTCGTCTATTTCTAAGAGTTGCTAAAGTCCTAGCAGTTTCAGCATTGCTGAAAAGTCCAAGTCCAAAGCCTCCTCTGAGATTTAGGGCAAACTCTTACCTGTGAGCCCCTCTACAAATGAAAAGAAAGTTAAACATTTCCAACATACAATGGCACAAGATAGACATTTCCATTCCAAAAGGTAAAAACAGAGGGATACAAAGGAATGGGACCAAAGCAAGTCCAGAATTCAGCAAGGCAAACATTAAATCCTGTATTTCCATGTCCAGCATCTGGTAAAATCTGTGGCAAGATGTGAACTCCAAATGGCTTGGGTAGCTCCATCCCTTTGTCCCTGTTAGTGGTTGTAGCTTCTATGACTTCTCCTTTGGCTGACTTTGCTCATTCCTTGCAACTTTCCTCAGATGATCCATGATTCTTACTTTTCCAACTTTCTGGGGTCTCCACTGCACCTTCCACTTCACACAGCTTCAGACACTGCCCTCTCAGGGGTACACTGCCTGGCCTCCTAGGCTTTCTTCTGAAATCTGGGTGGAAGCCTTCCTGGGCCCACAACTCTTGCATTCTGCATGCATTTAAACCCAGCACCACGTGGATGATTCCATGGTCTGGCTCCAGCTGTAGTAGTAGCCAGGCTTCCTTCTCTCTTGGCTGTAGGAGTCAAGTACCTATGTTGCTGAGTGCTGTGAACATAATCTCAAGAAACAAATTCTCTAGGCCACCACCATTCTGGAATATGGTGCTCTGGGGCTCCCTTCTCAAAGAAAAGTCTTTCATCTTTCCAATTTTGAGGCTGCAAAGGCTGGAGTACTGTTGGTTCTTATGATGTCTTCAGGCCATCTTTTCTATTGTCATGTTCCTTTTCAGCAACCAAGTCCTCCTATGCTCCATCTTTGCAGTTAACATTACTGAGTTTCCTTTCTGATTAAAATAAAAACTTTTAAATTGTTTTGCAGCACCATTTGCTCTTGATTCTTAATATAAATCTGGCTAAAAGAGATGCTACTCCCTCAACATTAGGCTGCCTTGAAATTTCTTCTGCAAAATTAGTTAGTCCATCACACTTAATGTCAGTCTCAGGACAAGTCTCTGGACACAAGACAAATGCAGACAAATTTTCTGGCAAACCATAATACACATGGTCTGGATACCAATAGCCAATGCAGTCCCTTGTTTCTAACTGAAAACTCCCTAGCCTGGTCTTTACCAGATGCATTTCTATTAGCATTCTGGTCTTCTGAACTCAGACCAAAATCTTCCATCAAGTTCCATTTACTGCATTTCATGGCTGCTTCTTCAGCCTGCATCTCCAAACCTTTCTAATCACTTTTGCAAGCCACTGCCAAAGGCTCCTGGACCACATAGTCAGGTAGTGCCACAGCAACAACCCCACTCTCCGTGCTAACTTTGTCTTGGTTACTTTCTTCACTGCTGAGAAAAAACACCCAACATCCTCAAGTTAAAGGATGAAAGGTTTGTTTTGGTCCACAATTTGTAGAGGTTTGAGTCCACAGGTGGTTGGCTCCAAGGAAGGTTGGCATGGTACATTGGCACTGCAGAGGAGAAGCTGCCCACGCCAGAGGAGATGGGAGGCAGCAAATAGCAAAGCAATGAGCCTGCCTTTCTCATGCCATTGTATGTTGGAAGTGTTTAATTTTCTTTTCATTTGTACAGGGGCTTGCAGCTATGAGTTTGCTTTAAATCTCAGAGGAGACTTTGGACTTGAACTTTTCAGCAATGCTGAAACTATTAGGGCTTTGGCAACTCTTGGAGATACACTAAGTGACTTTTGCATAAATTAATATGCATGAGTCTTTTGGCAGAATGTTTTGGCTTGTATTTAGGTGTCCTCCCAAAACCTCATGTAGTCATCAGTGGGGCTTTTTCAGAGGTGGTGAATCTAGAGTGTATGATGCTGAAATTGATTCATGGTGCACTGTTAGGACCAAGGGTACTAGGATTAAGGTTGTGAGTGCTACCCACCCTAAGGACAGGTAGCCTAGATAGGATAAAGGGGACAGAAAGAGCTGTGATTGTCTCTTGCTGCTTTGTTGTCTTCTGTGTGCAATTATCTATTTCACCTCTGCATCACTCCTCTGCCATGTGCTACCCAGCCTTGGAGCCAGCCAAGTATGGACCGAAACTACAAACTGTGAGCTAAATAAACCTTTCCCCCTTTAACTTTGGGTGTCAAAAATTTTGTCTCAGCAATAAGAAAAAAATAGCTAAGACACTGCTTTTTCTTTTACTCCATCCAGGCTTTAAGCCTTTTGGGTGGTGCCACCCACATCAAGGGTAGGGCTTCTCTCTTCAGTAAATCTATTCATTCACACCCTGATCTATGCTAATTTCAATCAGTGTACTAATTTAGCACCATACAATCCAAGTGTCACAAGCCCTAGGTCCAGCCAGTTTGAAAAGCCCCACCTATGAGGCTTTGGGGGACATCCAGATACAAGCCATAACATTTATATTTGTCATTGATTTATATATGCCATAGGTATTGCTTTAAATATTTTGGCTGAATAATTTAACTTCTAGCAGTTCAACAATGCAGACATGTCCTTGACCCTTCTCAAATGAAGTAAAAATAGCCTACGAGTACATGAAAAAAATATTCAATATATTTGGGCGTAGAGAAATGCAAATTAAAAATACACTGAGATTCCCTCTCACCTGAATCAGAATTGCTAATATCAAAAATACAAAGCACAATAAATCCTGGCAAAAAGAGGAACCCCTCTACACTGTTGGTAGGAATGTAGCTTACTACAGCCATTATGGAAATCAGTATAGATATTTCTCATAAACATAAAAATACAACTACTATACCATTCAGCTTTCTGGAAGAAGATTCAGCAAACTACTGTATAAGGATACCTGCATGTCCATGTTTATTGTAGCACACTTCACAATAGCCAAGATATTGAACCAGCCTAGATGCCCATTAATAGATGCATAGATAAAGAAAATGTGGTATATATACATAATGGAATATAATGCAGTCATAAAGAAGGACAAAATTATGTCACTTACAGGAAAATTGATGGAATTAGACATCATCATGATAAGTGAAATAAGTCAGAATTAGAAAGATAAATACTGAATGTTTTCCCTAATATGTGGAATCTAAAAAAGATGTCATCAAAGTAGAAAGGAAACTATTATTAAACAAGAAGGGAATGAGGGGTAGGGGAGTATAAAGGAGGGTAATAAGGAGGATGGATATTATCAAAATATGCTATATGTGTGTATGAAAATACCACATTGAAACTCAATATTTAGTAAAAATTAATGACCACTAATAAAAAGTATTTAAAAATAAATGTCTTAGCACTTTGTACATATTAACTTGTTCAGATTATAACAACTTCTTTTGTTAATAAGAAAACTTAAGCAATCTGTCCAATGTCATAAAGTTAATCATAAAAGATTCAAATTGGAGTTATGTGACTATCAATTCCAATGCTATTAAATGCTTTATTCTACGTGTGATT
Organism: Heterocephalus glaber; assembly: GCF_053883595.1. Classification (NCBI taxonomy): domain Eukaryota; kingdom Metazoa; phylum Chordata; class Mammalia; order Rodentia; family Bathyergidae; genus Heterocephalus; species Heterocephalus glaber. Next base: position 1,621,339 of record NW_028258377.1, read on the forward strand.
ATTTCACTACCTATAGACTTCCTCTGATGTTTATCTTGTGTATGGACTCTCCACTGACTCATATTCTTATGTGTTTTGTGCTTATTGATGTTTAACAACAAATAGAGGTTTTTATTTCCGGAGGACATATTTTGCTGTTAATACTTCTTTTTTTTTTTTGGTACCGGCGGTAGAACTCAAGACCTTGAGCCTGTGAAGCAGATGCAGTGCCACTGAGCTAAATCCCCAGCCCAGTACTTTTTTATATTAACTTTTCCTATTGCATATTGTAGCATAGATTTTAGAAATTCATGTCTGCAAACCACATGAATTCAAACCTGGCATTTGAATTTTCAAGGAAGATATTTTTCCTTTACCATAACCTAGCCCATAACATTCTTCTTTGTAATCTTAAGTCATTAATGTTGACTTATTTTCTTTTTAATTTAGTTTATTCTTTCCATGTGGGTATGGATTATTGAAAGTCACAACTACTAACTTTGCATGAACCCAAACTTCATGTTCTGAATAAATGAGTTGATTTTAGCTCAATTTTTTTTTCCTTATCGAGTTAAGCAAAAGTACTCAACCTAAGTGTAACTGAAGTAAGAATCTACTGATGTCATCTTCAGATCCTTTGAAATTAGATTTTGGGTATTTCTCTTTCTTGGAAACCCAACAGTATGTGTACAAGGGCCTTATAAACATCATGACTAAGATGATGGCTTCTGGGTAATATGACTAGGAGATTGGGGAAGAGAGTTTCTATTTTACTAATTTAAGGATACAAGGGAGTGTTCAGAACCGGTGACTGGATAAGTCAGAACTGTGTGAATTTGTTTTGGAAAGGTTGGATAAAACAGGTTAGTGACAGGGATAAGAAATGTGCAGTGGGGACATAATTACCTGGATATTTTTATTATTTGAGGTTTACTGTCACAGAAAAGTCCAGACCCCAAGCTGGGTAACAGTTGAGGCTTTATGGTCCCTGACCATCTAATGCTCAAGCAGATGGGTCTGCTCTGTGGCATCTCCTGAACACTTCCATCAGTTAGCAGCTCATATGCTTCACATTTTTCAAGTCTGGACTGCAATGATATTTGTGGACTTTTAAGGCCAGGAAGATTTCTGTGTGATTGAGCATTTAAACCACACAGACAATTTATTGTCAGGCAGGAATTCTCTGCAGATAACTTACTATGGATTTTATAAGAGATTGTCTTTGACTGACTTTGAGCCTCTTATTTTTCCCAATGGTATTTGTCCATTTGCAATACTTGCTAAACCATTAAATTTAAGTTTGAATTAACTGTCCCCAGGCATCTTTGCAAATCGACACTGTTGTACTACATTTCATTTTTCTTAAAATTAATACTTTGGCTTTCTATAAATTAACTTCTAACAATCCAACAATGCAAGCATGTGTCCCTTTAATTTAAACTTTTTTTTAGCACAGGAGTTGTTCCCAAAATAGAGGAATATATAATTACTCAGCTCAAGAATTTCACATGAAAAGGACATTATCTCTCTGATATATTCTCTTTTACTATTATGACTGGTACTCTGAATCCTAATTTTTTTATTGAGGTATTTTCATAATTTTTTCTTTATGTTTTGTTTAAATCCAATCTTTTACCAAAATAACTTCATGATATTACCTCTTCCCTCCCTCCCTTCTGCCTTTTGCCTTTCTTTCTTTCTTTCTTTCTCTTTCTCTCTTTCTTTCTTTCTGAAAATTGACCTATTGTCATTATCTTTTCTGATAGTACAAGCATATAAACATCTTTTTTTACATCTTCTTTTTTCTCCAAATTCACCTTTCCAACTTATTAGATGAATTATGTTTGGCTTCCTATAAAAGAAAAAATGTAAAACAATAATTTCTTAAACAAATACATATATTTGCCTGTCTGTGGGTCTATCTGCCCAAAGAGGTTTATTTTCCTCTCATGATAGTCCAGAGGGAAGTTCAGAACTGGTGTGGCAGCTCCATGCTCATCAGTGATACAAGCACCTTCTCTGTTTTTTGCTCCATTTTTCCATGTTGTCTTCTGACAGTCCATAATCACTGCTAGTACCACAATCATCATATGTGCATTACAGTTGAAAGGAAATCCACCAGGGCATAATTCAAAAGACATACTTTCAGATCTCCAATCTGAACCAGTTTTCTTTAAAGTTTTGCCCTGGTAAAAGGAACATGACTAATTATAGTTTAATGTAATCAATGAACAAAAATAATGGGAACTGGATCATCCTGTTGATATTCTACTCATTCCTGGCACATATATCATTATCTGAGTACGTGTTTTCTCTCCTTTCTGAGGCCTATTTTTAAGCCTTATTTTTGAATCTTGGAGTTAGCTCATGTTATTAGACTAAATTCTAGTTATATATTTGTTTATTTAACTTAGCATATTAGTTTCTCTTCCTGGGAACTAAAGAGACTTAAAAATAATAGGAAACATAACCAGAAAACTAAGACAACTTGCCTGCTGTCATCTGTGTGTGAGGTGGCTGGAGAAGGTGAGTCACATAGGTGGGTGAGCTTCTTCAGAGTGATAAGCACAATTAGAAACCCACACTAGGGCAGGGGATTTAGCTCAGTGCTCCTGGTGCCTGCCTTGCAAGCACAAGATCCTGAGTTCAATCCCCGGGACCCCCCCCAAAAAAGGAAAGAAACCCACACTAATGATTACATACCACATTCATTGTGTCTTGCCTTGTCAATTCCTTTTTAGAGAACAAAGATCATATCATTTATTTGGGGAGGTAATATGATACATCTTTCTAGCCAGTATGCATATAAGCATAAAGAGAATTAGAAAATATGAATTATAATTAGCAAATATGAATTAACTAATTACTTGGAGTTTGCCAAGCTAACACTGATATACAAATGTTTATTTCCACTTAACTTACCTGATAAATGGCTGCTACCTTAAAATTTGTCAATTACAATGATCTATGTCTAGATATATGCTTATATGTTATGGGCAACTTGTAGAAACCTGCCCACATAGAAAGATGTGTATATGACTAAGAACTGTATTGGTAGATCTATGAGAAGCTGCAACAAGCATGCTAACCATTTATAAGAAACAAGTTGCAAATATTTATAGTGAGCAACATACACAAAAGAGTAAAAGAAAAAGGTATGTTAAAGTACTTCAGGAATGTATGGTTAATTAGAAGCATTTTTACCACTTTGCATGAAATTATTTTACTTCCATCTGTATATCATAACTTTTGTGCCTTTAATAAATTACCTTAGTAAATATATACTGTATTTGCCTTATCATCTATACTTCTTTTTCAACATAACATTCTTTTTATGAAATCCAACTTAAAATTTTAACACATACTTTAGGTTGGTTTCACTATGAAAAGGCTTTAAGATAGAAAGCTGGAAGCAGAGTGTAACTGGGAGTGCTGCAGGGATATAAATCTCCAGGCTGTGAGGAAAGAGGGAGAAGCTGACTTGGTGTGACTGAAACTTTGGCCTTTGATCGTCCTATAGTAATGGCCAAAGTGTCAAACACTGTTGCAAGGGCACTGTGACTTTGTATCTCTCCACCAGCCACTGACTTGCTACAGGTGAGTCCTTGAGAAGGAGCTTATGATTGGGCAAGATAGAATCCACAGCCGAGAAAAAACTTCCAGTAAGCTGTGTCACTGTGCACCAGCTCCTTGGATTGGAGTGGGGCCTGAATGGAATACACATGATTTGCTACATGAAGGATACTGTGTACTTATGAACCCAAATTAGAAAATGAAAAGTAACTGATAATTATAGTATAGTGTAACTCTCAGGCGCATATGCTCAGAATCAATGGGACATTCTCTGGTAATATCTCCTATCCCCTTTCTACTGAGCTTTACTCTACCATAACAGCATAAAACATGGAAACTACATTTCTCTGACTCCATTACCAGAAAGACTCCACTAAACTCCAGAAATAATTGAGGATCGCATAAAATTTGGAAGATAAAAGAAAAGAAAGAAACCATTATTTATTGGCAGCCACTGCATAATTAGTACTAGTGACAGCAAGATAGGGTTTTATTGAGCTTCCTCTATTATCCACATCCGTATTTGTGGCATAGAAGGATCGGGAATTGTTGTCTTCCTCGACTCTAGGGTCCTACTGAGAATTGCTCATCTCTGTACTTCATTCAGCAGAAATTTTCCCTGCAGTCCTTGTTCATTCATAATTTCTTATAAAGGCCTTTTTGATTTTCACTTCTTCTCATGATTGGTAAGCCTGTAATTCTCAGCCTGTAATTTTAAGCCCGTAATTATATTTCTCCTACTAATATATCCTACTATGCCTTCTGTTTTCCAGGCCAAAGCCTGACTGATATAGTCATCCATAACTTTTTAGTTAACTCCTTTTGCCATTAGCGAGAAAATTTAGCTTCTTCATATTATGAATGGCAAAAAATTATAATAAACTGGAATTACAGATACACTAATATCTATTGTGATTATTTAGTATGTTAAATGTGTTCTTAGGATTATGTCTATGTTATTTATAAGCAAATAATATTATGTTGAAAAATACTTGTATATATATATTGGCAGGAAAATTGAAGGAAAGAATATATTTCGGCCTTGTTCTCTGAAATTCAAATGAACTGGTCACTTGTTTAAGCAGCTTATGAAAATTCTGCAGAAGTTTTTGGAAAACAGGACCAAGGCAGAATACCGAGTTATAAAAAGTGTGATGATTACAAAGGAAAAGAAGTAAAAGGAAGCACTAATCAAAGAACAACAGAGAATGCACATAATGAAGCAATACTTTCAATCTGCATACAAGGATATTTCAGTGGAAATATATTTTAGAAAAGCACAAGGAAGAATGAGGAAGTCTACAATGTCATCTTTTATACAAAAATAATGTGCTAAATATTCAGAGAATATCCTCTTGGTAAAGTGGTCTTTATAGTTGTGGGAAATAAAGAAATTTCTCGAAGAAAAAAAGAACTGATAAAAGATGACAAGAATGGCAGGAAATGATAGGAATGACAGGTGTGACCATTATGTTTCATTGTCAACTTAATGGCTTGGGAGCTGCCTAAAGGATTAGCAAAGCACAATTCTGTATGCGCCTGGGTAGGTCATAGAGACACAACCTTGAGGTCTTTATCCAGTCCCTGATCCCTTCCTCTCTGGCGCTATCCCTCTGTGCCCTGCTTCCCAGCTACTGTGAACTGAGCAGCTTTGTTTCACCACAGCCTTCTGCCATGAAGTTTCTGCTTTGGAGCCTGAAAACCATGAACTGAAACTTCTGAAACTATGAACCAAATAAGTCTCTCCTGCTTTAAATTGGGAGTGTCAGGTATTTGTCCAGCAATGGGAAAACTGACTGATACAACACGAAATTAAAAATCTAGAGCACTAAATGAGCATTTCATTTGACACAGTTCTGAGAGTGTTGGTTTATCCCTGGTGGTCTAAAGGACAGGTTTAAATGCTCACAAAAACAGCAGCAAATTGGAGGTTAGCCAAGGTCTGGGCCACTGCAGATTGGGAGAACAGATTATCATTAAATTGTTGTACATTTTGTTTTTGTTGTTGTAGTGGTGCTGGTGAGGAATCCAGAGACTCATGCATGGTAAGCACTTGCTTCATCACTGAGATACTGGTTGTAAATACAGATAGAGGTGAAGATGATTCCTGAGGTTTGAGTGTGGCTAGATTGTGAGTAAGGAGGAACTTCTGTAGAAGTTTCTAACCACAAGTACACTTTCATACTTTTTTAAAAATCAGACTCAAAACAACTTTTTGGTATGAAAATCCAAAAGCTAAGTAACCCTGATAGATATTGCCAAAATATTCTCTAAAAAGGAAAAACTCTAAATCCAGGCCTTGGCTTTCACCATGGATACGTCTTCATTAAGCATGAACTCATGAACATGACTAATCACAGAAGCAAGATTAGTGCAGAGAAAATTTAGACCGTTTAGACCAGCAAATAATACCACTGGAACTATAGGAAGTAGAAAATAAGTATTTTTATCTGTTAATAAAAGTAGGGAAATGATATATGAAGAAGAAATATGATTCTTTTAAAACTGATTAACCAACGTGTGGAAATTCTGAGTCAGGAAAAAAATGAATCTTTATTCAACTGAATTTTCAGAAGGACATAATATACAGAATAAAAGAAATAAAATATCTTAAGTATAATAATGAGAAAAGCCAGGATGTAGCTCAGTGGTGCCATGGCTGCCTGTCAAGCACAATGTCCTGAGTTTGATCGCTGGTACCAAAAAACAACAACAACCAAGAAAAAAAATGAGAGTTTTCAATATATGAGTATCAGTCCTTAACTCCAGAAGCACAGCCAATCCAAAGTATGATTTTAAAATCTCCACTAACAAACTAGCAAATCTGCAAAACACCAAAATAAAAAAATACCAAAAGTAGCCAAGAGAAAAATGATATATATGCAAAGGAATTGCAATTACTTTGACAGCAGATTTTCAATAGAAACAACTAAAGCCAGGAACCAGAAAATTATGTAAGTTTTTAAAAATTTAATTATTAACACTGGCATTATTTTATTAAAATTGATAAAATTAGCAAACATTTATAATGTACAAACAGTGTTTTGAAATGTGTATACATTGTAGAACATGCCAGGCATGGTGTCTCACACCTGGAGACCCAGCACTTGGGAGCCTGAAGCAGGAAGATTCTGTGAGTTCAAGGCCAGGCTGGGCTTTATAGTGAGACCCTGTCTCAAAAAAAAATGAAAAAAGATAAATTTTAGAATACCTAAATCAAGCTAATTAACATACATGTTAACACAAATATTTATTTTTTCTGGTGAAAACACTTAAATTATTAAATTACTATATCTTTAAATTATTAAGATTAAATGGCTATCAATCTAGAATTGTACCCCTAGCTATCTCCCAAGAATGAAAAATAAGCAAAGGGATCTCTAGAAAAATAGGCTTTCAATATAATAGCTTGAAAACTTTATACATGAAGTGAATTGTACTCAGAAAAAAGACAAAAGAATAAAAACAAGTAATAAGATAAAAAATAGTTAGTAAACCAATATTAAGTGTATTGAAATTATTTTAAATGTTGTATTTTAATGAACATTGATGGCACAAAACAACCACAAGCATGTCACGCATCCAGGATAAAATTATTGTATTTCATTATTTCTGGCCTGAAATTATGAGCACATTAAATATGACTGTTAAGGTTTCTAGGACAAATACTAAGATAAAAGACACAAATCTAAACTTGTAAACCAGCAGAAATGCTGAGTATGATGGTATACACCTATAATCCCACCACTCAGGAGGCTGAGGCTGAGGAGGATCTCCATGAGTCTGAGGCCAGCCTAAGCTACATAGTGAGTTTAAGGTCAGTGTGAACTACATAGCAAGACCTTGTCTCAACAAACAAATAAACAGCAGCAGAAATAACTACTAAATTGGTCATATTTCCAAAATAAGAAAGAAAAAATTTAAAAACATAGAAAAGGACAGAAGAAATAAATCAAAAACAATAATGAGAGAATGAAAATTTATCACTAATTATAAACAACTTAAAAACAGTAAATTGTGCAGTTTAAATGATGACTACTTTATTCTAAACAAGTTTATTAAATATGATTATAAGAAACATATGAAACATAACAGTTGAAAAAGAATAAAAAATTAACATGAAAACTAGTCTCTTAGTCACTTTCCCTGTCCTTGGCTAAAATACCTGACACCTCCAATGAAGAGGAGGAGAGGTTTATTTTGGCAAACAGATACAGTTCATGGATGGCTAGATCCTGGGCAGAAATGGCCTGTCAAGGGATGTCGTGGAGGAAAATCTGCTCACTTCATGTAAGCCAGGAAGTAGAGAAAGAAGGGACCCAGAGAGAAGGATACACCCTTCAAGGTCATGTCCTCAAATAACCCACCTCTTCCAAGCAGACCCCACCTCCCATCAGCAAGTCAGCCTACACACCCCCTACTTCCAAAAGCCCTGCCTATGAATGCATGGGGAGACATTCTTGATCTAAGCCATAATAACTACTTTTTTTATAAAGCTTATATGATGTAGGAATACTAGTCAACACAATGTTTAAGGCATAAAATAGAGCATACTCTTACTACCCAAAATAAAGTTTATTCTTAGAGCTAAACCTGTCCTCAGAAAAGAAGCTGGTCAACTCACCAGGACATTTAAAAAGCCTTATGTCATCATATTGTATGCCAAAAATGTACCAATAAACTTAATGAATTAAAAAAAAATCCTGTATAAAAGCTCTATGTTCTATAAAATAAATACTGGTAGGACTAAGAAAAATTGCCATATTGCCAGCAGTGTGAAAAAAATTTAACATAGTTCTTATTAAGGTACAGATCAAGCAAATAATAAGTCATTAAGAATATGAGGCTAGGGACATAGCTCAGTCATAGAGCATTTGCCTAGCGTGCATGAGGGCCTAGGTTTTGACTCCAGCCCAGCAGTGAACAACAACAAAGAAAAGAATATAGAAGGGTTCAGCAACATACAACATCTGATTACAATTCAATAGTAAGAGTGTAAATATTCTTTTCAAGTAATTGAAACATTTACAAACACTGACCACACACAAAAATTTAAAGCAGTTCAATAAATTTCAGAGTTAGGATTGAATAAACCATATTTTCTAGCCCATAGCAAAAGACAACTCTAATAAAAACTTCAAAACTCTGTTATTGAAAAATATAAAAATATACATACTCTAAAATATACATGTGTTTAGTAAAACAAAAGCCCTATTAGAAATTAGAAACTCTTTAGTGTGGAATATAATAAAAAAGTATTCTGTAAAACATGTTCAATTTAAAGAAGTATTAAGAAGGGAACATATAGCCTCAGAAAGCATGTCTTAAAAATTCATAAGTAAAGGATCCAAAACAATAAAGAGAAAAACAGAACAAATTTAAGTTATCTAAAAAGGAACAAATCACAAAGATAAAAGCACAAACTAATACAATGTAAAACAAACCTAATATGAATTCTGGGGACCTTGGGGTTGTTTGTCAGTATGTGAGTCTGCATGTTACTGTGCATTTCCAACCACCAAGCATTACAATTTAGGCCTAGGGAATAATCTATAAATTGGCATAACCCTAAGATAGACACTTTTCTTGCCCAGAATTGCTGAACTGGAATTTCATAACAGCAAAATAGAGTAAGAATACTTTCCAGTATCTTTGCATTTCTCTCTAAGGAGATATGGAATACTGGTGTCCCTATGATCACCAGTTCTTTTGGCTGAGGCAATGTACCCAGGAATTCTAGTAAAATATGACAGGAAGGTAGCACTATGTGTACCTGGGGAAAATGAAGAGAGAAGATTACATGTGAGTAGATTCCTGAGAGTTTCAGGAAGAAAATTAATTTTTTTAAAAAAGTGTTAAAAATTGAGAGACTCTGGAGTAATATTAGGCTATGAAAGAATTGGAAATGAGAGGCAAAGAGACCTTACAATATATCGTCCTGCTGCTGATCTGGATGTCTTTGAACACACGAACACACGTAGACTGGTCCACATGAACTTCTGGCCTATCTTCAACTTTCAAAACTAGTGAAAGAATCAAGAAGTACTTGCTGATGAAGCATAGTAAAATAAACACAAATAAAAATCTGCCTCATCAAATAGTTTAAAGCAGAAATTTATGGAGAAATATACTATAAAAACATGTTGAAATCTTATCGACTTGTTAAAATATCAATAGATTTTTCCATGCTTTTAAATTGAAAAATGAATGCAAAATTTTTAATAATGCAATTTTCCATAGAGTGTTCAAAGTCACATGATCAGCCAACTGAAGAAATATCATGATCTGTCTTTAGTATGGAAAATTATTTTTTAGATTATAAACAGTCAGAAGAAAAAACAACGAAAAAACCAGTCACCTCTTTAATCAAATACACTAATTTCTAGGTGTGAAAACAATTAAAAAATGAATAACTCTGTAAACACTGACATGTTCCTTGTAACATAAATATTCAGATAGCCTTTAGTACTTCATTATTCTATCTTGAGCTTTTCAAAAATTTTTCAATATAGAGAACAAGACCACAATGTTTGCCAGTGGATTCTAGGGCCTGAAAGAGAGTGAATGCTTAATATGTGGCTCATTATAAAATTAAACTCTGACCCCTTTTCTTCAAAATTCTGTATTATGATGGGTTTCCCAAGCTAACTAACTCAATATCTTTATTTCATGTTTGAAAACTTCAGGTTTCAAAGTTATTGAGTATGACCTTTATGTTAAACAAGTAAATTATTAAACCCTTTTAGAGATACCCTCTCTTCAGGGGAGGAGTCTGTGACAGAATTTTTGATGTGTAAGTGGTTGAACTTTTAGTTCTGTAGATAGAAATCCAGTGTCATCACACTGGTCTTCAGAAAGTAAATCGAGGTCACAAAGGGGAACTGTCGCTCAAGTCAGGAGCCCCTTGGCACAGAGGCATGGTAGCACAGTTCTAAAGGCTTTCCTGATATTTGGAAGGTTGCCGAGAGCTATCTAGAAAATTAGTCCTACAAAGATTCTAAAGTTTATCTGGGAACTCAGGACTCTTCAAGTAGTTGCCTTTAATAACATTTAGACAAGCTATTTCAGAGAAGAGCCATATGCCCTCCCTCAAGTAAGAGAATTATTATTAGTAGAAACTATTCACTAAGGACAGCTGTATCCTGAAGAAATAGAAGAAAAAGGAGAACAGAAGAAAAAGCAGTAGCTGAGGTGACTTTGTACTAAGTCACACATATAATGTGGTACAGTCATGCCAGAGACTTTCATGATTTCATAGCTTCTATTATGCATGCCAGACCACATATTGAGCACTTGAAGTACATTACGTCACTTGATGAACTTAACAAATATTTAAAATAAATATTTTACTGCCATTTTGTACATTATAAAAGTGAGGCTGAGAGGTTAAAGGACTAGTCCCTTGTCCTTGTAGGAACCACTGTTTAATTCAGGTCTAGGTAACTCCATAAATATGCTGCTTGTCCTATTCTATGTTGAGTCCCAATAGATCACATTGTGGTTTATTTCTTGTATTTATCCAAATACCTAATACACGCCTTTCATACACCATGTGTATGAAACAACAGCAAACATAACAGTAAAACATTCTATATTCATCACAAAATAGTTATTATTGTTTGACCAAGTACTATCTCTTCAGAATTTTGGAAATGGATTGCTAATTCTCCTAGAAGCCAAATATTTGCTAAGATATCTTTTGTGAAAGTTATGATTAAAACTTAAATTGTTCTAACTGGGCATAGGGTTACATGCTCATGATGGGAGGCTGAGGTGGAAGGGTCACTTGAACCCAAGATTTTGAGACCAGCCTGAGCAACAAAGCAAGTTTTATCTGTGAAAGAAAGAAAGAAAAAAAGGGAAGGGAAGGGAAGGGAAGGGAAAGGAAAGGGAGGGGAGAGTAGAGTAAGGAAGGGGACAGAGTGGAAGTTGTGCTATCTAGGTCAAAGCTTACAAGGAGATTTCTATCACATTCATTTAGATGACAGCTCATTCAGATGATATATTTCATGTCCTAATAGTGGTTTAGTCTCACTATAAAATGTAAAAAAAAAAAAAGTTAAAAACATCACTCTGAAATTAATGGACTGTATTTTGGGAAGAATAACAAAGTCCTAACGTTGATGTAACAATCTTGGTATCCGTGGTCATCTAGCCAATCTCTGTATGTGGCCAAAGGTCCCATGAACAGAGTAAATGGCCCAGAAATTATGGCTCAGTCATAACAATTTCAGTGATTGATCTAAATGCTGCCTGGGGTCATCATATTGCCAAGGGGCACACTAATAACAGTAATACAGATAGAGCTGTATATGTCCAGCTAGTCATATACAAGAGCATTTCATGACTGTATAAGTAGGCAAATAAAACTGATTTTTTTATATTCACACTATAATAACCTAGGTGGTTAGAAATCTTCAATATATTTTATGCATAGTTATTAACATGAGTTGAAAGATACAACAGATATTTTCAGTCTTATTCATAATTAAGGTATAAGAAATTAAAGCCCACAGTGAGAACTAGTTTGCATTGAGGCACTTTGAAATACATATTTTAAAAAGTGAAAATCTGTAGTAAATATAATTTTGTGTATTTAGTGATTTGCTTGGAAATAATGAAATGTCCATCTTCCCACATTAATTTTGTTTACACTTATTAAAATAATTATTACAGCTGGGTATCAAAACACTAATGATGATCCTTATTTACAATATAGAGTACTCTGAAGTGACCAATAGATGGAAAAAGTGAAATGACCATTCATACTCTTAATCATTTCTGATATACATTGCATATCAAAATAAAATTTATTATTTCATAGAAACTATAAAAAAGTGAGGAAAAGCATGATAAAAATAACTTTTACTTGTAATAGACATTGAAAATAGTTAACTGTATATGCATGTATATTTTTAAATAACGGATTAAACACAACTGTGTCACAACTGGAGGAAATACTATTTTCTATGTTGATAAACAAAGTATCTATCATCTGTAAATACTGTTGATTTTGTTCCAAATAGGGAAAATTACTTTTGTATGGAGTTGTTTCATCAATATTTAAAGTACTATTTTAGACTTTTACTATAAAACTTTACTATTGATTTGAATAATCCATCAGGCTACAAGGAACAATATGGCTATTTCAAAGCAAAATTGATTTTTCAAGGCTCAGAATCTTTCATGACTAAAATAGATAGATAATTCCTATTTCTGATCCAGAAAAGCAACAAAATATTGCTTATTAATTAAGTCATAATAATCATACATTAATGAAAGGACATTCTTATAGCTATTATGTTAAGAATGAAGTACAAGGGCATTGATAGAGAAGAAACATTGACAATAATTGGAAAGTGCTTTAAAATTAAATTAAAGAATTTAAATTAAATGAAGTATTTTTAGAACATGATGTTTTCAAAATTAAAATGTACACTATTTTATTTTCAGTGAAAGTCTGTTCATTGTAGACAACGTGGAAAAGTAGAAAGAAAAAGATATCAGCATTATATTGCATCAGACCTGCTAGTGTCTTTCAGTTCACATCTTTCCTCCTGGTGTTTCCCTTATACCAAAGCCAACAATGTCAGGTCTTTATGCCCTAACCAATTCTCCTTTTCAAATCCGGTCTATATTTTTAATTGTCTGTTGATAAGCACTACAACCAGTATTACTAGAACATATCACAAATTTGGGTTGAACATGTCAGTAACACATCCAAGCTGAAAGACAAAGAGAACAAACTTTTAGTTCTAACTCTATCATCCAAGAACAATGATGGTGAACCTTTTAGAGACAATGCCCAAACTGCAGCCTAAAACTCACTTACTTATTTCAGAGTGCCAACACTGCAATTAACCTGTTACTGAGGTTTGAGGTTAGAAAAAACTCATACATTAACATCTTTTATCTTAAAAGAGAAACAAATAACATGCATCCCAGAGGTTTGCTGCCACTGCCCTAGAATGGACTCTATAATTACACAATTTGGGTCTATTCAAGTCACAGACTAAAAGAATTATATACAATCCAAAATTTCTTCTGCTGAATTTGAGCCTCTCCAATTTTATTTAGGTTACACATTTCTTGTTCTTAAATGAGTCACAAAATGGCTAAAATTAAGCTAGTAAATATTTTCCAAGGATACAAATATACTTTTGTTGGTAAGATAATATCTTTAGAATGATTATCTTGGTGTTTGTATTTAATTAAGCCAATAGATAGATCCTGGGTATTTTTAAGAAGTCTATACAGCCTAACTTGTTTCCTTGAGTGTTTTTGTCTCGTGAACTTCTTCTTATGAATGTCTCCAGACTTTCTGTGAAGAAGAGAAACTATTTTTCCCCAATTCAAGCAATGTGATCTCCAAAAAAGATGTGAACAAGTCAAAGCGCTGAAATGCTAGAATTTATTTATTTTCATCCTATCCATTTTTAATTTCTATTTTGGCTTATATATTTTATCATGTACATGTCACAGAGAAATAGTAATGCCCACTGTTTAACACCTAAAATATATGTATTCCTTGAGAAGTGGAATATATTTTAAATAGAAGAGGCAAGCATTAATGAGTATATACCAAAGTTGAATTTGACAACAGATAAAACATATCAAGTTACATGTTGCTATCTTTGAATATGTGAGCTGCATTATTTTGCATGGTGTGTTTTTAAATGTTTTCTCTACTTAGAATATACTATTAAGAGGGTAGTAAAGATCACCTACTTTCTTCCTTAGTGTTGAACTACTGCTACTGTAACAGCTGCCCCATGCATTGGAGGAAGCGCTGAATAAAGAGTCACATTAGGTTTTTAGGTCAGAGAAAATATGGACTTGTAAGTAGTTTGTTTTTAGAATGTGGTATCAATCTAGCATTGTAGGTTTAGATTTTCCTATGCTGTGTTTGATTATTACAGTTGAATAATGAATAGTAGGATTTAAACTACATCTTTTTCAGTGAGTGGCCTATTGCTGGGTAGGTGCAGAGAAATACTAGCATGCTTTTATTCACCCACTGCACTTATAAGTCAATCTGCCTCATGGGTTGATAAAAATTGACCCCTACCAGTCAATTTTTGTGTAAGTTCTTTCAGAATTGAACCAGTGTAATACCTTAAGCTCAGATAAACATAAGAAAAACACATGTAAAATGACCATGACCTATTTCCAACTGGTCAGAAAGCAGAGAGAAGGGAGGGGCAGGGGAGAGAGATGCACCCTTGCAGATCATGCCCCCATTATCTGCCTCTAAGCAGGCCATACCTCTTAATACCTCAAGTCAGATGATTACTCCATAATCTAGTCATTTCCAACAAGTTCACCTCTGAGCAGGTATGACTTTGGAGGAAAATTCCAGATCCAGATCACAGCATTGATGATGGTGTACTTGACTTTCCTAAAACATCAAAACACCGTGTCTCCTCCCTTTTGAATTAAAGTTATTGTCTGGATTATCCAGAATCTCTGTTTTGTAATGCATACATTCTGATTAACCTTTCTATATCAAGTTGCTGGGCACCAACACAGGTACTGTTCTTTTTCTTTGTTGGTTCCCTGGGCTCAAATTCATTCACCAGAGTACTCTGAGAGGTAGCATCCTAACCAGTGGTGGGAGATCATATGGGCATTACAAACTGCAGCTCTAGAAGCAGACATATTGCCAAGTGTTTGCTAAGGTACTTGTGGATATTTGTTTTCTATCCCAATTCCTGTGCATTTCTGGTACAGAGAGAAGTCGTGTCATTTTCTTCCTGGCACTCTGTGAGTAATAGGAGATCAGGCACCCTGGGGAGAGGTAAGGGGCAGTGCTGCTTTCCTTAAAATCTACACAGATTTCTGAAGGCCACTCCTTCCTACTCCCCACCATCAGGCTCCCAGTGATCTCCAGACACTCTCCTAAGCAATGAAATTACCCTTTACAAGCCCTCTAAGCAGGAAACCCCAAAAAACCTAACTCTCAACTTCCTCCTTTGAACCAAAAAGCTATGAGGAATGGGAAGAAAATTGTATTCCCTTCCTCTCTCATCAAAAATTATCAGACTTTTTGAAAGAAATGTGCAACATTCCTAGGAAACACACTTATGTTCCTCTTAAGCTACGCACTATATGTTCAGCGTACAGGTTTTATTCCCCCCTTTGGCCTGATTGCCATGCCCAGTTCTAATGCAAGAATCTGCTTGTGTTGAACTTTATAAATAATGCTTGACTTTTTCATAAGCCCATTCTAACAGTATCAGATACTTTAAAGCAAAATCTTTACACAATATAATGTTATTGAATTGACAAATTTAAGGTGAAAATAGATTTATTTTTATGAGTTACAAAGATCATCTAAAGTTGGAATCTAATTAGCAAACTAAAGTTATATTTTATGGAGTGTTATAAAGAATTTCTCAATTAGCATTTATGGTTTATAATAAGAGGAGAGAAACGATTGCATAAAAGTTTAATCTGTCAGCTTAATAGTTGAACTTTTAATAATGAAGCATCTACTTACATGTCAAAGAAAAATACTCTCTTTTCATTGTTAACTTGATAATTATTATTATATGCTTTTTGCTTTTTACTTGATTTTTCGTCCTTCTGTAGTCAAAGTTTGTTAGTGTAAGAATTTTCTTAGGAATATTTATGGTAATAGCATTAGTATATCATCCAACTAACTCACATCTTTGAGTAACAAGAAGGGTTAACCATACCAAGGAGGAAATAGTTCAACTGGAAGAAAAACTGAGGTATATTAATAATATCTACAGTATTAGAGATATTTTTCCAGCAGAGAACTGAGGGCTTTTAAAAAACCTAATACACCAAAATCAAAGAGGAGAAACTTCCCCTTCTATTCTTTTAAATAAGTTTTTTAAATCATGTTTTTTCAATAAAAATTAATTACTTTTACCCTTTTCTAGGGCATCATTAGTTTCTTAGAAAGTGATCTCCTTTCCTCTAATCTCCACCTGATTCTTTTCCTAAGACCTCTAACTTACTTTGTATATCTTTGTCAGATCCACCTAAAAACAGCACTTTCATTAACTTCTTGGTAAAACTTACCTACATACCCTCAAGTCACAGTGGTCTTTCAAAATTATATAAAGAAATAAAAGGCTACTTTAAGAGAATCTTAGAGTTTGTAGAGGCCCACATCTACATGTAGGCCATATGAGATCAATCTTGATATAATTGTCATGATGGGAAGAAAAAGAAATGATTTGAATTATTTGTGTGATATCAACCAAGGCTTTCCAGCATGAATTTGTGTATAGTTTGTCCATGGAAAATTTGCGAAGAAGGTGAGATTTTACTCCACATGACTGGGTAGTCCATATTTCTCTCCTTCATCCTTGTCTCAATGACACCAGAACATTCATGCTGCCTTATTTCAGCTGTATGTCCACTGGAAGCCTACTTTATGAATTGCCTCAATGTTTGCAGTGGAGGCTGATGGCTACCAACAAGCTTTTTCCCTCTGTACTACATATTCCAGCCTCCCTTGCAGTAAGTGTGACCATGTGGTAGAACACTGTGAGCAAAGTGAACTCCTCCTCATTGGATTTGTACAAATTTTTGTAGTTGGACCTTTCATGGTCTTTCTTTTCCTTTTTATGCAGAATGTGCCTGATTCCTTCAATCGCCACTAATAGAAAGCTGTTTTCTAAGAAAAATCATTTGTCCCATATATACATCCTTAATAACTGGATGTAAGAATTTAGACTAGGTCTCTAAGATTAGACAGACTGAATATTAAAGTTTCACAGGTGACACATATTTCTCAACTTATTTTTCTCCAGCAAAATTTATTAATCCCCAATTACATATTTTGTCCCCTATTTAAAAGTGAGTGATGAATTATTTAAATAAATAAACTGGCTATTAAGAATACTTCTAAAAGTCTTTCCTGCATTGGTATGATTCTCATCAAGTTCTGAATTAAGTCATTGATTTTCAATAATATAAAAGTTCAGAATGCTGAGAGATAAAAATATCATGAAAAGTTTTTAAGAAGGCATTCTTTATGCAAATTATTTTAATGTTCAGATCTTACTCATCAAGTGTTTGGCTTTTTGCTAAATGAGTGTTTTTCATTTTTCAGAATTCTGAATGTATCTGAGCCTTCCCTCACTATTCTTTGGGGGGGCAAATCATTTTGAGAGTAAAAGAAAATATTACAAACTATTTGACTCTACCTCAAGGAATTTATTATGGACAGTGACAATGTTCAGTTATAACTCCATTACTTTTATTAGAGGAACGATTAATGGGCAAACCGTTTTCTGTTTTGCATTTTTCATCATTGTATTTGTTTGTGTTAGTAAAATTTCAAAATAGTAATATGAAATAGCATTTTGGCAAGATACTTATTATAAGAATCTATAGCACTTCACTTTGTACTTGTTGCAGCATGTGAAATTTATTTTTCTTAGAAAGTAAATGAAGTTTTGGCATAACTTTCTTATAGTTGTGATTTGTTATATTTGCATTTTTATGAGACAGAAAAAATAATATAAAATTTATGTACATATCAGAATGGTTCAGTACTTTAAAGCATAATGTGGATCTACCAAAATGTAATATTGTGTTAATAATCCAAGCCCATTAGTCTATAAATAAAACAGACTTGATAGTTTTAAATGATTTTCCTTTGCAATATCTAATATATTACCATTGTTCAAACTGCAAAATGTGTGATAAAGAATGTGGGAAATTGTCCCTCCCCTTCACCTACAGCAGGTCCCTCATCCCTCCCTGTGGCAGTGTGCATTGTCAGCTGCGCATGTATTCCTCCAGAGACCTTTTTCATTCATGTAGTTGAGTATGTGGTATTATTATCTATAACAATTATCAGTACATTAAACACAAAGAACATCCAAGACTTATTGTCATTGCTACATTTTATTCCACTGGTTATTAAGTGTTATTTATTGACCTAATACCATTTTTAAATGAACTCTGCAATTTCCAATCTGTCACATTACTAAGTGCAGAAAATAACCTGAAATTGTGTCATTTCAAAAGTGGGTATAGATACACATTGAAAGAATGCTTAGAATTTCTAAGTAGACTACTATGTCCTTTTGTAGTATTCACAGACATTGCCACATTACTTTCAATAGATGTTGTACCAGTTGACAAATTAAAAATTGCCTGCTTCCCATAATCACTCCAATTTTTAAAAATCAATCTTGTTTTTATCATGACAACCTGAGAAGTATAAGATAGCATAAAGTATAACATAGCATAAAATTACACTAATTTTAATTTGCCAAATTTTTTAAAAATTAATTTAATCATATTCTAAACAGTCATCTCAGTATACTTAATGGTTTGCATTATTTGTTGATTTTTAAATTTAATTACTTACCTTTTTTCTTAGTCTGAGGTTAGAATTGAAATATACTTTCACAGGTTGTTGTTTATAACTGCTCAGTGTGACTTCTGACTTACAGAATATTATTTGTATTTAATCCAAATTTTATCTTCTTTCCTTTAAATTTTTTTGGTTTTAGCTCACTAGAGTTTTTAAAGAGAAATGTTGACATACACACAGCTAAATGAGATAAGACACTTAAAAATATGGTGAAATAGTTTATCTAAAATTCTGTTTCATAATGTACTTTTCTCATCAGTAAATTCTGCCAGGTGTTCTTTTTTTTAATGTGTCTTTTCTCTAATTTTCATCTACTATGTTTGTGTAAATCACATGATGCCACATTTTTTATGTCTCATTGTGATGGAGAAAAGTTTCTTCTGAACAAACTATTTACACATGTCTTATGTGGGGAGAGAGCAAAGTCATGTATTTGTCTGGAAGCAATTTTCCTGGTAAACTAGTTTTGTGTGAGATCATGTAGCTTTTACACCCTCGCCAGTGAAATCAGAGAGCTGTGGGATTTTAAACAAGACAAAGTTTCCCTTTATACTCACTGACTCACTCTGTCTCTGAATTTTCCATGTAAGTATAGCAAATTCTATAGCAGATTTGCCTCTCAGAACAAAAACTATTTAATAATATCTTCTGTTGCTAATCTGTATCCTTTTCCTGAACAAATGATGTAAGTTTTTCTCAAGAACTGTACTTTCTGGGTTTTGTTCTAATCTGAAACCATTGGTTTCTTTGTGTACTTTCATCTATTCTATTTCTAATCAATTTTTATTTTTTATAACCATTAAACTTGTATTTTCTTTGTAATTTTGTAGAATTCTCCTAGATTTACCAATATAAAGTTTCATTTCAACTTTTTGAAATATGCATACATTATGGTTATCTGTAATCACCACACTGTGCAATAGCACAACAGGGCTCCTTGCTATAAATCAGCACCTTTAACCATTCTTTCCCACCCCACCCCTACTCTCTGTGGCCTCTGTAACCACCACTGTGCTCTCAACTTGTATGCGGTCAACTTTTTTTTGGTTTTACGTATGAATGAGATCATGTAATACTCATTTCTGTGCCTAGCTTATTTCATTTCACAAAATGATCTTCAGTTCCATCATGTTATCACAAATGAGAGAATTTAACTTCTTTTATGGCTGAATAGTATTCCATTATATATCCATTGTATATGTACTTTCTATATTTTCTTTACCCATTCAACAGTTGATGGACACTTTGATTGTTTCCATTTTTTGCTATTGTAAATAATACTGTGATGAATGTGAGTATAAAACATAGCTATATAGCCAGTATGGGCATAGCTGGATCATGCAGTAACTCTATTTTTAATTTTTCTGAGAACTCTCCATACTATTTTCCACAATGGCTGTACTAATTTACACTCCCACCATCAGTGTACAAAGGTTCCCTTTTCAACACATCTTTGTCATATTTAATATTTTTATACTAACTACTCTTACTGGGATGAGGTACTACTTCATTGTCATTTTGATTTGTGTTTTCTTTACAATTAGTGATGTTGTCTATTTCTTTCTCGTACCCATTGATCATTCGAATATCTTTATGGGAAACGTTATTTTAGATCTATTGCTGATTTATCAATTGACTTTTTAAACATTTTTTATTGGTTTGTGGAGTTTATTATATATTCCAAATATCAACCAGATGACTACATTACAAAAATTCCTCCCATTCTATAGGTTGTCTTGCACTCTGCTGATTGCTTCCTGTATTATTCAGGAGTATTGAGTCCATTTTGGATTGATGTTTGTAGCTGGTGAGAGAAGTCCAGCTTCATTCTTTTCCTTGTGTATATCCAATTTTTCCAGCACCATTTATTGAAACACTATCCTTCTTCAATGTGTGTTCTTATCATTTTTATTGAAAGTAAATTAGGTCCTTATTCAGTACATATATTTTTATCCCAATTTCATGATGTTTTAATTATTACAACTTTGTATTACCTTTGGCAGTCAAATGATTTAATGTCTCCCAGTAACTCTTTTTATTCAAGTTGGCTTGGGATATTCAGTGATTTTGTGACTTTTTATACAAATTTTAGAATTTTTTTTGCTAGTTCTATGAAAAGTACCATTGATATTTTGATAGTGATGGTACTGACTATAAACCACTGTGGTTTGGTATGAACATTTTTAAATATTCTGCTAATACATGAATATGAAATATCTTTCCACTTTTCTTGTGTTTCTCTTCAACTTTCATCAATGTATTAAAATTTTCATTGTAGTGATCTTTTACTTCTATGGGTACATTTTTCCTATATATTTTATTTTATTTATAAAATTATGGTTAATGTGACTTTTTTCTTGATTTCTAGTTCATATAATTCATAAGAAACAATGCTATTGACTTCTGTATGTTGATTTCATACATGAAATATGGATTATTCATCTATTAGTTTTAATAGTTTTTTTGGTGGAGTTTTGGGAGCTTTCTATATTTAAGATCATGTCATGTGCCAAACAGTGGCAATTTGACTTCTTTTCTAATTTGGATGCCATTTATTTCTTTTACTGTATTAATTGTTCTTACTTGAACTTCCATTACTATACTGAATAAAATTAGTGAAATTGAGCATGTTTGTTTTGTTCCAGACACTGGGGAGAAGGCTTCCAGATTTTCCCCATTCTGTGTAATACCATATTAGCTGTTATCTTTTTATAAATGGTCTTTATTTTGTTGAGCTACATTCTTTGTATGCCTTTTTTTTCACTGTTTTTATTATGAGGAGCTGGAATTTACCAAATTCCTTTTTTGCATCAGAGGGGCATATGTTTTTCTGTTCTACCTTCTGACAATAGAATGTGTCACGTTTATTGATTTGTACATATTAGACCATCCTTTCATCCCTTGGATAAGTCACAGTTAATCATGGTGAATAATTTTTTCAATGTAGTGCTGAATTCAATTTGCAAGTATTTTGTTTAGAAGTCTTCCTTATAACTTCATTATAGATATTGTCCTTTAATTTGTCTTGGTTGTATTTGTATCTGGTTATAGTAGCAGAGTAATTCTGGCTCCAGAGAATGTGTTTTGAAGGCTTCCTTTCTCTTATATTTTGTTTCGGTTTTGGGTTTTTACAAAAATAACTTAAGGAGAATTAGTACTAGTGTTTTAGTATCTGGCAGAATTCAGGAGTGAAGTTCTGTGGTCCTGGGTTTCTTTGACAGGAGGCTTTTCATTACTGAGTCAGTATTGTTAATTGTTATTGGTCTGTTGTGTGTTTTATTTCTTCAGAATTCATGTTTGATAAGGTGTGCATGTCCAAGAGGAATATTCAGCTTTTCCATCTCTGGGATAAAAAACTCAATACCAATTACCCACAATTTAAAGGAGGAGAGATTTAATTTGGCTCATGGCTTCAAGAGAGCCAGTCCATTGTAGGCAGCTCCAAGGCAGAAGCATCATGGTGAAAGGGTGTGGCCAAGCAAAAATTCTTAGTTCATTGTCAAGAAGCAGGGTAGGGGGACAGAGCCAGAAAGAAGGGGTGAGGTACTAGATGTAGACCCCAAGGTCATACCTCCATGACCTACCCAGATACAGCCACAAGTCTGCTTCACTAATCCCATCAATAGCTCCAAGCCAATCAAATTGACATCGTTAAGGTGAACCTTCACCCTGGGAATTTGTTCATTTCTTCCAGGTCAACAAATTTGTTCACATATAGCCATTCATAATATCTAATAATCTTTTGTGATTCACGATTGTAATTTTAATGTCTCTTCATGATTATTAATTGTAATGTCTCTTCTTCATCTCTGACTTTGAGTCTTCTCTTAGCTTAACTAAGGGTTTGTCTATTTTATCTTTTTTAAAATGGGCTCTTTCAATTTTTTAAATTTTTAACCTCTTTTTTATTTCTGCTCTTTTACTATTTCTTTCCTGTTCTTTCTTTGCACTTAGTTTATTCTTGTTTTTCTATTTCCTTGAGTTGCAGAGGTATATTGGGTTTTTTTTAGATCTTTCTTTTCTGATGTGACTGGCCAATTGCTGTTTTCTTTTCTGATGTGAACACTTATCATTTACAAACTTTCTCTTATTATTGCTTTTCTGTATTCCATAGGTTTTGATATGTTGTTTCTCCATTTTCATTTGTTTCAAATTTTTTAAAATTTTTTCCTTGACATCTTCTTTTATCTCTGATTTATCAAGAAAATAGTTTAATTTTCCTGATTTGTTTTATTTCTACTTCAGCTTTGCTTCTAATCTCTTTCCCTTCTTCTATATCTCTATTTCTTCCTCTTACCCCTTTACACTTTCTCCCCTAAGGGTAAAATCACTCTATTGAAGGGATATATATTGTATACAACTTTTTGGTTTGTTTTAGATTTTACTGTATAATTACAAATCTTTTTTATTATTTTATTGGTACACTTTAGGTATACAATATAATGACATTCATCATTGGGAATTTACACCTTTATGTAATCTATCTTGGTTCTTATTTTTTCCCCATTCCCTTGTCCTCCCTTCAATCCCTCCACCCCTTCCTATTTCCATAGTCTTTCTTTCCATCTTTTTCATTTTCTCATATAAATTCCATTCCCTTCTTTGCTTGTTCATATGGTTAAAAGCTACTACAGTTTGTCAGGCTGTGCTTGATGCTACTGTTATTACTGATTGTACTGCTTTAGCCAAGGTGACATAGTTGTTCTAAGCAGTTTTTCCAACTTTAGGCCAAGACCAAGATTGCCTGAGGGTCACAAACAATACTATAGATCAGTGCCAAAGAGCCAGTGGTAGGCCAAATAGGCAGCAACTTCTCATCCCCAATAAATTGAAGAGGTAAGATCTTGCAACATATTAAAACACCAAATGCCAGCTACAAATGGAAAACATCTCCAAAGGACAGTCATTTCCTTAGCAGTTGTTGACACTAGCAATAAAGATATCTACCATAAGCAATTTATAACCATCAGTACAGAAACTAAACTTTAAAAAATGACAAAAGAAATGGAAGCCAGATGCAACCCCAGACTTCCAGCTCACCCAGGGCAGACCCAGGTGCCAGTGAGGCGAAATGATTCAAAAGCCTCCCACCTGAACTCCTGAAATGGTAACAGTGGAAGTAGCTGATGAATGAGATTCTAGAAAAAAATCAAATTAGAAATAGTTTCTTGGGTAACTAAAGAGATGATGACCATAATAAAGGACATAGTTAGTGAACCTAGAGTAGATACAGATAAAAAAAATAGAAGAACTTAGGAAAATGATGAAAACTATGAATGCCCATCATAGGAAAGAAATGGAATCCATGAAGCAGATTCAAAACAATATCCAGGATATTAAAAATTGTATTGAAAGTATGTGCAACAGAATGTACCAATATGAGGACAGAATATCAGATATATAGGGCAGGACTGCAGTTAGCAATAATGAAGAAAATAAAAAAACAAATCATCTCTAAAGGAAAGCCCATGAGAATCACAGCAGACTTCTCAACACAAGTCAACGAAAGCTTGGAGGGAAGTATTTTAAGTCCTAAAAGAAAACAATCTCCACCTTAGGTTGAAGTACCCTGCAAAACTATCTTTCAAAATTGATGGAGAAATAAGATGATCCCATGACAAAGAGCACCTGAAGAAATTTATGATTACCAAATCAGCATTCCAACATGTTCTGAAGGATGTTCTAGAAAGTAATAATGAAGACTACAACTCCATGAAGCCCAGTAGAAGGAATCCACCAAGCATGGAAAGCAATTAGACAGAGGGGAAAGAAAGGGAACTTACAACAGTAAAATTATATGACAAGGATAAATCATACATATCAGTTATAACCATCAATGTAAATGGTCTCAATTTACCAATTAAAAGAAACACATTGGCAGAATGGATCAAGAAACAAGAGCCAACAATATGCTGCAGACAAAAAACAATTTAACTCAAAAAGAAATTCATACACTGAAAGTCAAAGAATGGAAAACTATACTTCATTCAACAAGAACTCCCCCCACCCACCCACCCCCCAAAAAAACAAGAGTAGCTATTCTATTTGCAGACAAAGTGAATTTCAAGACAAGACAGAACAAGAGTGACAAGGTCACTACATATTTGTTCAGGGAATAATTCAAGAAGTGATAATAATCATAAATATATATACCCACCCAACTACATAAAACAAATATTAATGGACATGAAAAATCAAATAAATACTAATACAACTGTAATGGGGGACTCAATACTACACTGCCACAAAAAGTCAGATCAATTAGACAAAAAATCAACAAAGAAATATCAGAACTGAAACAAACCTTTGAACAAATGGACTTAGTAGATGTCTACAGAGTTTTTCACCTCACAACATCAGAATACACATCCTTCTCAGCTGAATGGGGGACATTCTCCAAAATTGACACATACTAAGTCAGAGAACATTCTTAAGTAAATGTAAAGAAACTGAAATTATCTCATCCATATTCTCAGACCACAGTACAATGAATTCGGAAATCAATGATAAAAGAAACCACAAAAACTGCAGAAATATGTGGAAATTAAATAACACCTTCCTGAACAATCAATGGGTCACAGATGAAATTAGAGAAGAAAGTAGAGAGTTTCTATAATTAAATGATAATGCCAATACAAAGTACTGGAACTATGGGAAGCAAAGAAAGTAGTTCTATGAGGGAAATTTATACTGGTGAATTCCCAGATCAGAAAAACAAATCTCAAATAAACAATTTAATGTTGAACCTCAAGCAAGTAGAAAAATAAGAGCAAGTCAAGGCCAAAGTTTATACAAGGGAGGAAATTATAAAGATCGGAGCAGAAATTAATGTAATTGAGACTAAGAAAATAATATAAAGAATCAATGGATGAAAGAGTTGGGTTTTTTTTGAAAGACTACGTAAAATTAACAAAACTTTAGCCAATCTTGTCCAAAAAGGAAGGAAAGAAGATACACAAATCTATTCAGTTAGGAATGGAATCACACAAGATCCTACAGAAATCCAGAAGATCATCAACACCTACTTTAAGAACCCGTATTCTAATAAAATGAAAACCACAGAAGAAATGGACAGATTCCTAGACACATATGAATTACCACAGCTGAACCAAGAAGATAACAATTCTAAATAACCCAGTCAGTCAATGAAATTCACGATGTAATTAAAAACCTACCAACAAAGAAAAGCCCATGTCCTGATGGATTCACTGCTAAAGTTTATAAAAAATTTAAAGAAGGTCTAATGCCACTACTGCTCAAAGTCTTTAATGAAATTGAAGTGGAAGAAATACTCCCAAACTCATTCCTGAAAGCATTATTCTGATCCAACCAAAAAAGAGAACTATAGGGCAAATATTCAATAAGATATTGGCAAACAGAATGCAGAAAATCATCAAGAAGATTATACATTATGACCAAATGAGATTCATCCCAGGAATTTGGGGATGGTTCAACATACACAAATCAATAAATGTAATAAACCATATTCAGAGAACCAAGGACAAAAACCACATGATCATGTCAATAGACACATAGAAACCATTTGACAAAGTCCAACATCCATTCATGATTTTAAAAATTGAAATAGATGGTCTTTATCTTAATCTGATAAAAGCCATCTATGACAAACCAACAACTAATATCATACTAAATGGTCAAAAACTAAAAGTTTTCACTCTAAAATCAAGAACAAGACAAGAATGTCCACTATCACTACTCCTATTCAATATAGTTCTAGAAACATTACTATATACATTCTATATACATTACTATATACATTACTATATACTATATATATGTATATATACTATATACATTCAATATAGTTCTAGAAACACTACTCCTATTCAATAGTTCTAGAAACATTAGCCAGAATAATTAGACAAGAGAATGAAATAAAAGGAATAATCATAGTGAAGGAAGAAGTTAAATTATCATTATTTGCAGATGACATGATACTCTACACAGATGACCTCAAAAACTCCACCAAAAGACATCTAGACTTAATAATAAAATTCAGTAGCATAGCTGGATACAAAGTCAACACCCAAAATCAATAGCATTACTATATACAAACAAAAAGTCACTGAGAAAGAAATTAAGAATACCACACCTTTCACAATAACATCAAAAAAAATGAAATACTTAGAAATTTTCTAACAAAGGAAGTAAAAGGCCTTTACAGTGAAAACTACAGTACTCTGAAAAAGTAGATTGAAGAGGATATCAGAAGGTGGAAAGATATTCCTTATTCTTTGGTAAGAAGAATCAATACAGTGAAAATAGCCATACTTCCAAAATTGTTAAACAGATTTAATGCAATCCCAATCAAAATACAAATAGCATACCTCACATAATTATAGAAACCAGTCCTAAAATTCTTCTGGAACTAGATGGAACCTAGAATAATGAGACAATTCTAAGCAACAACAGCAAGGCAGGGGGTAACAAAATCCCTAACTTGATATTATACTACAAAGCCATTGTAATAAAAACAGCAAGATAGTGGCAAATCAACAGAATTGAAGATCAATGGAACAGATTAGAAAATGCACCAACAACTTGAGATATACTCAGCTGTATTATCTTTGACAAAGGGACCAAATACCCTCTTCAGAAGAAAGCCTGTTTAATACATCATGATAGAAAAACTAGCTTTCCACATGCTGAAGATTAAAACTAGATGCATATCTCTCACCATGCACTAAACTAAAATTGAAATGGATCAAATATTTAAATATTAAAACAGAAACACTAAATCTACTGGAAGATAGAATAGGCAGAATCTTGAAGACATGGGCGTGGGCAAAACCCACACACGTGAACAAAACCCAGTCACACAGAAAATATTACAAAGAATCAGCAACTGGGCACTCATCTCATTAAGAAGCTTTTGCACAGCAAATGAAACCCCCAACAGAGTGAAGAGACAACCCCCAGAATGGGAAAAAAATTGTCAGCTATTCTTTAGACAAAATATCTAGAATATAAAAAACTCAAAAAATCAGCCCCCTCAAATTTAAAGACCCAATCCTATAATAAGAATTTGAAATGAATGGACACTTCTCAGATCAAGTACAAATGGGAAATAAATATATGAAAAAATGTTCAACATCACTGGTCATTCAAGAGACACAAGTTAAGACAACAATCAGAACCGGGGATTTAGCTCGGTGGTGCCACCTGCCTCACAAGCGCAAGGTCCTGAGTTTGATCCCCAGTACAAAAAAAAAAAAAAAGACAACACTGAAATTCCATCTCATTCTTCAAGAAATCAACCAGTATCAAGTGCTGGGGGTTGAGGGTGTAAGGGACCCTTCTCCACTACTGGTGGGAGTGTAGACTGGTGCAACCACTGTGGAAATCAGTATGAATATTCCTCAAAAATCTAAAAATAGAAGTTCCATTCGACCCAGCTATTACCCTGCTTTGTATCTTCCCAAAGAAACTAAAAATATCATACCACAGTGATATATGCACTACCCATGTTTATAGCAGCACAATTTATAATGGCTAAATCTTGAAAACAGCCCAACTGCCCATCATTGGCATTGGATGAATGGATAAAAAAATATGGTTGTTTTATTTTTTTTTTAACAATGGGGTACTAATCTGCCATGAGAAAGGATAAACTTGAGATATTTCTAGGTAATAAATGTACCTTGAGGCCATACTCTGAAATGAAATAAATCAAACACACATGTTCAAGTATCACATTGTTTCTCTTGTGTTAGAAACCAAAATGGTAAAAAAGGAGCAAAATGTATAATAGATATTTGGAAATAAGAAGAAAATTTTCAAATAGGAAGGAGAACAAAGAAGTGAAAAGGGGAAAAAGAAGGAAGGTAAAAGAAAAAAGAATACAAGGAAAATGGAAACAAAGCTTTTGTAAATGAGGAGGGGAAGAAGGGCTAAAGGGAGGGGAGAGGATTGGGAAAAAAGGAAGAATCAAGATATATTATGTACAAGTACAAATTCCTTGTGATTAATGTGACCATTATGTATATCTAAAATGTACCAATAAAATTAATTTTTAAAAATGACATATAAATTAAAGAATCCAGTTGATGAAGGCTCCATTCCATAGAATTCAAATTATGTGACCTTCAGGAAAAAGCAAAAGTACAGACACATTAAAGTTATCAGAGGGGGGCTGGGGATTTAGCTCAGTGGTTCTGCCACTTGCCTCGCAAGCGCAAGGACCCAAGTTCGATCCCCGGTACCAAAAAAAAAAAAAAGTTATCAGAGGTTTGAAGAGTTTAAAGGTGAAGCCCATGGTATATTTTAGGGTAGTGAAACTGTTTTATATAATACTGCATTGACAGACACAGAACATTCCGCATTTGTCAAAAACTATAAAATAACATGAAGAGTGAATCTTAATTTGTACAAATTAAGAAAAATTATTTAGGAGGAACTCAGTAAAGAATACAGACTATGAAAAGAGAATCCAGCTGAAATACCCTTACAAAGGAAAGTAGCAGAAATATACTAATCCAAGTAATTTGGCTTTTCTTTCTTTCTGGCTTTTTCTAAGTTTTTATCATTTTATTAGTCTGTATCTTCACTACATAATGATTACATTCCTTGTAGGAAGATGGAATGTGTATATAATACCTCTTAATTCTTTTTGCATCCCCTTCCCCTTCCCTTCTTTTTCTTCCCTCCATCTCTTGATCCCTTTCCCATTTGAGAACTTTATACTATCTATCTTTTTTTTTGCTCTTTATTTATATATTGGGTTTCTTATACAAGACAAACCATGCATTACTTAAGCTTGTGTGTCTGATTTATTTCACTTAATATGGTCTTAAGGTACATCCATTTTCCTACAGATGAGTCAACCTTATCCTTCTTTATGGCAGAGTTGTACTTCATTATGCATAACTACCACATTTTCTTTACCCGTTCATCTTTTGACAGACATATAAGCCACTTCCAAGATTTAGTTGCTATGGATTTTACTACTATAAACATAGGTATGCATGTATCACTGTAATAAGATGTTTTTACCTCTTTTAAGAAGTGACTCGAGTATTTTGGAAATGAGCAGAAACCATAAGATTAAAGGAAAAAGAAACTGTACATAAGTTCTGTACCCTAGGTGCTGTAGTTTTCCTGTGGGCATGTTATTTAACAGTTCTCACATCACATACATGTATACTGGATCTGAACAATTAAGTAAGTGTTTAAGGAGGATGGAACCAGATTCCTCACTGTTACAATAGGCCATTTCAGACAAATGAGAGAAAGAAATCAGAATGATATGTGGTAATGGATTAGAGTCAAAGACATTAGTAGAAGTCATGTTTAACTTTATGTAGATAAAAATGTTCGCACTCAGAAATATTAGTACATATTTATATATACATGAGTTAATGAACACACACGTATTGCCTTGAACTGTCCCCTGGAAGCAAAAACATCAGTATCAAAAATCTCTATTAGAAGCCAATCTGGGTTTCTAATAAATACCATTTTCTAGCTAAGAGGATCAGAATCCTCAGAGAAAGTGCTGATTCCAAAACTGGGGCAGGAATTATAAAAGCTGAGCCTAGAAAATCTTGTAGCCATAAAACAAAGTCCTTAAAATTAGTTTAACTTCTTGTGGGAAGAGTTCCATAATTATGTTTACCAATGATGTATTTTCATGTTCTGAAGAAAGATATTTGACAATCATTTAATATACACCTGTATTATCTTATTCTATGGAATCTCTTTTTTATTTTGGGAAAACATATCTCTGGGTGAAAAAATTGTTACAGAGCCTTTCAACTGTTAAATGTGTTAGGAATTTTTAATAAAGAAGCCTTAATGTCTTCCTGTATTTCATTAACATTTCTCTCCTCTAATTCATGTAATTTTTTTCTTGACATTTCCTCTATTTCCTTGTAGAGTCATTAAGCGCATAATGGGGTTTTTTCTGCCTGGCTACTTTAACTCAGTAACTCTGAAAAGGAGCTTCTAAATCAGAAGTTTTATCTCTTCAAAACTTTTATCTGAAACTTAGAAGAATTTCCAGACATTAGTATTCTTGGTGTTCTGTACACTGTTCAGGAGAAAAGGCAGGCCAAGGATAGGATGTGTTTGTGGGAGTAATGTTTATTTCATAGGAAAAATTTGGATGGTAGCCTGTCCAAATTATAGAGAGAATAGGACAAAATGGTGAACATTATATGGCTGGCCAGAGACGGGAAAGAGTGATGGCAGATAACAATGGAGACATAAAGCTTGACTCCAGGGCAGAGGATATTTGCCTCAAACATTTTCATATTTATTCTATTTATCTGTGTGTGCTTCTAGTCAGGATTGTTTGTATCATGAATGAGAGCTAGAAGTACAACAGATGGAAGCTAAGCATTTAATTTTAAATATTAAAAACCTTTGAATAGAATATAACCAAAGATTAGCAGTAGGTTGTAGAGAAACTAGCATTAGCTTTTTTGCGAGAGTTCTACTATTTTATTGTCTACCACAACCACCCGATTGAGCAGGGAAGATGGGAGTAAACAGTACCAATTCATGTCCTTATGCTCTAACCCTTCTGTTTCCATGCATTCCAGCCTATTTTCAGCTGCCAGCACCTGGGTTATTCCATGAAGGACTCTCTTAAGCCAAGAGCTAAGGAGCAGGGGCAGCTGGAAATCCCAGGGAAATACCCTGCTTTCCCTATCATCACAACCCTTAAGCAACTGCTGATTGGAGTTGGTGTATAAAAACCACAGTTCACTATGAGATGCTCTTCAGTGGCTTTCAGACTTCTCTTGGAAGGCTGAGATCCATTTATTCACAGGGATAGCTATTTAATAACAAGCACTTTATTGAGTGCATTTCCTCTCATCCATTCCCGGTCCCACATTTCCTGGTGGTGTGGGAGAAGCAGGAAGTGGAGCGCACCTACCAGTGTTTGCTGGACAATCATCTTCCTACTAAACTACCACACTCCTTCTGGAGGCAGACTGTTAAGAGCAGGTTCATTAGGTATCATTTTATCTAGAAACATATTTAGCTAGCCTTTCTAGACAGATATCATGGCCTTCCTACTTCTCCTGTGAAGCTAATCGCATTTTTCCTCTTAGTACTATGCATGCAGTAGTATAACACCCTTTACCTGATTCTCATATTTCTTCAATCTTTGGGATTTCTGAAAATGAGTTCTGTAAAAACAGTATTTCATAACACTTCTTTTTTATAAACAATATTTCCCCTGTTATCTTGTTCACAGATCAAACTCTTTATTATTAATAATAATATATAAAGGTCTTACTTGTCCTAAACAGAAATAGGGAAGTAAATGCTTTTTACTATTTACTTTAAGACACATTTAGATTGAATTCCTGTCTAAATTGTGAAATATACACAAGACCTATTTTCCTTTCATTTATTGTATGACATGAGTTAAGCAGAAATAATAAGAAACATTAGAATAATATCCCATTTGCATTTACTTCATTTACATTTTTAAAGTCCTCAGGAAATGTCTGGTGAAATAGGAAAACACACTTTCATATTCTTAAAAATGGTATTTATTTACTTGTCTGCAAAGAATTACAAAAGGAAATAAAAACTAGATCTGAAAATATTATCTTTGATTACATTTTAATTTATTTTTAGTTTTTTAACCAAATTTATTTTATTTTATTTATTTATTTTTTGGTACCGGGGATCAAACTTGGGTCCTTGCACTTGTGCAACAGGCAGAGAAACCACTGAGCTAAATCCCTGGCCCTAACCAATTACATTTTAATTTATACAGAATTTTTTCTTGTAATTTTCTTCTAAAGTAACATAAATGTCATATTGTCTTATATAAAAATATCTAGCACTTGAGAGAGGAGGGCTAGGGGAAAGGATAGAAGGGAATGGGATTAATATGAGAAAATGGAAAAATAGGAACAAAATCTTTGTAAATAGGGAGGAATGGAGGGGTTGAAGGGAGGGCTGGGCAAGGGTGAAAAATAAGAACCGAGAGAGACTATGTAAAAGTGCAAATTTCCAATGATGAATGTCATTATATTGTATACCTAAAATGTACCAATGATTAGAATGAATAATCGATAATGCAAAATAGGAAGAAAAGGTCCAAAGGGGTAGGGGTAGTGGGAGGGGCAGGGGAAAGGAAAGAAGGGCAAGAAAAAATGCTGAGAAATGGAAAAAATGGAAATAAAGTCTTTGTAAATAGGGAAGGGTGGAGGGTGTGAAGGGAGGGCTAGGAATGGGGAAAAAATAAGAACCAAGATGCATTATGTAAAGGTACAATTCCCAATGAGAAATGTAATTGTGTTGTATACCTAAAATGTACCAATAAAAGAATAAAAAACAAAAAAAAGACCTGGACAACTCCCCACCCCCAGAAAAGAACTGGAATTTTGGAGAAAGAGTGGATGGAAGGATGAGTGGCTGGTAGAAAGCACACAATATTTTAAAAATTAGATCATACCTACATAATAATTTTTCTACCTATAGCTTCAGCTGGACAGATCTAATCTTACCCATCAGAAGTAACCACCACTTTGGCCAGACTTTACCTGACATAGAGACCTAATCAGCCTTCTTTCTCTTAATAACATAAATTCATCTCAAACTAGCTAAAGATGTAGAAGGAGTTTATTGTTAATACAAGCAGAGATCCTGAAAGGAAGCTACTTTGAGTTGGGCCTGGACACAGTGTCTGAGATGATGGTGTATAGAATGTGCTTCAGCTTCAGTCTCTCCGTTTTGCTTTCCTATTCCACTGGATTTTTACACATCTCAGGCAGGTTCTCTCCATATAGTTGCAAAAATTGTCTAAGGCTGTTCTTGGTTTATAATTCCTTAGAGTTTTCATCTGTGAATCTAGACCAGTCCTTTTAGAGGACTCTCGCTGGCCTTGATTGAATTTGGTCCTTAACATTGAGTCTTTAGGTGTTCTGAGCTGAACATTGTGTCATTAAGGATTGCCTAAAGTAAGTATCCATAAAATATTCCTAAAAAAGAACATTTTATATTTAGGATGGGTTTACAGACACAAATATATAAACAAAATGAATCAGCAATACATTTTCAGATAATGAAAAGTGCTGTGAAGGAAATGATGCAAGATATTGTAATGAAAAATGACAAAGTCAATTTCATGACAAGCAATAATAACTTTCTAAAGGAATGACCTTTGAGCTACCATATCTACGTTAGCCAGTTTTCCATTAGTATGACAAATGAATCCCTAAAGGAAAGGTTTGTTTTGGCTTAAAGTTTCAGAGGTTTCAGTCCCGGGTCATTTGGCTTCTTCACTTTTAGGCCTGCTGCAGAAACATCAGGGCAGAAGGTCTTGATGGAGGAAAGGTGCTCACTTCTTGTCAACCAGCACAAGATACCTCCCTAAGGACATGCTCCCCAGACCTTTCTCTTCAAATATGTCCCACCTCCTAACAGCCCATTTAGCTTTGGACTCACCAATGGATTCATCCACTTATGACGGTAGACCCCTCATGATCCAATTTCCTGCAAAAGGCCCTACTTTGGAACACATGATCATTTTCAGGACACATTTTAGATCTAAACCATAACAATATGAATGAGAAGAGTCTGCAATTCAGGTAGAGATGACTACAAGGACAAAGATCCTAAAGCTAAAATCACCTTGGCATTGAAGAGTATAAAGATATCTCATAGTACTAGAGAACAATAATTCAGGAGCCATAATGGCAAGAGTAAGGTCACGACTCTTAAAGACCAAGACTAAGGGGCTTATATTTTTACTGAGTTATGAAAGAACAATATTTTGAGATGAGAGAACATCCAAAAGAATCTTTTATTTTTTTTAAATCTTTTGGATATGTTTATGTAGATGAGTCTATAGAGATAGCTAAGACCACAGTTGGGAATCACAGAAGAGGGTGAACCATAATGAATGACAGGTTGCGTGATAGAAGGGAAGATGAGTAGAGTGGATTTAGGAATATTTTATGTTAAGAAGTTCCTGTTTAAACAGATGTGCATGATTCAGGAAAGAAAGTAACCATGAATGACTCCACATAATATAATTAAATCCTCTCAGCAAACCCAGGAGCTTAGGACTTTATCCTCATTCAACTCCTGAGGAATCTTATGACTCCATGAGGTGACCACATTTCCCAAGCTAGTAAGGAGTCCATGAGGATTTAAATTGGTTTTGGGATTTTCTTTTCTTTTTATTTTCTTTTTTATATCTGTACACATTCTTTCTATAATGATATTAAGGAATGCTACCAAGGAAACTATACTTTACTAAGCTCAGAAAAGTAGCAATTTGGCGGCAGCTTAGAGTTGACTGAAATGTGTTTCTTTGGTCGCTGAAGTCCTTTTGACTTACTTTTTCTATTAACAGATTAAATATCAACTATGCAAAGACTTTAATGCTGATAAGACTTTTCATTCATTATCTTTAATTTTTAAAAGTTAATTATGTCTAGTAAAGACATAAAACCTACAAAATTTGAGCATGAAGCCTTTAGAAAAGGATGAAGAGATACATAATTGCTGAATATGAGAGTTTATTTAAGAAGAGTAATGCAGAATTGTTCATTTCCTCTAAAAGAAACGGAATTTAAACCCAGCACCACTGCATAAAACTAAGTACAGACTGCTAACCAAGACGCATAGACCCTAGCAAAAGTCAATGACAACACCTACAAGTTACAGCTGTCATCAGCCACCCAATGGTGGTAACTGGAAGCAGGAGTAAAGCTGTGTATTGGAGGCTTCTAACAAGAGAAAATGAGTGAGGTCACCTCTCTGATGAACACAGTTTGAAAGTTGAAGAAAGGTTGTTTTATACCTTTTAACTATAAGTAAAATCCCTCCAATTTTATCATATGCACAAAGAATGAATTTTATATTCCTAAAGAGGTTGATTTCATCTCAGCATTAGCTTTTGTGGAATTACTGTACTAACATTCTGTACTCACAGTTGTTCTGTCATTGTAAGAAGCATTGGTAAAACTTGACAAAGGATATTGTTCATATTGATAAAAACAGTCTTTGGGGATGCATCAGAAAATCCCCAGATACCTAATTAATAGGTAAGACCTGTTAAACATGTTAGTTTCTCCATAAATTTTTTTATAATGAGCCTTGAATAATTAATTTCTGTAGAAGTGCTTAAATTATTACCGACAAAGAGATGTGACTTAGAAATTTCAAGTAAACAGAGTAGGTATTCTACAGCAACAAATAAAATCAGAGGCCTAAGCAACTCACATTGTCATGACAGGCAAAATCTCTTCTAATTCTTTCTTATATATCACTTGCTTCTGACAATATAAACCAGAAAAATATCACATAAATCTTTATAAAGTCTGTGCATCATATCTTATCTCTGAAGTCAACACATTGTCTTCTGACTAAAAAAATCTCATCTTAATTCAAGATTAAATTTCTCAATAAATTCTCATTAAATGCTAATGCTGTTCTGGAATTTCTGATTTTGTTCTAGTCCAGATATTTATTAAAATGTATTTGTCGTAAGTGTGAAATGCATATTCACTTATAAATTTTAATGTTGTGATGGGAAATTAAAGACGATTCAATCTCAAGAAAATGTATACCAAAGTATCTGGATACAATACAGGCACTGACAATACAGCCCACTTGATGAATGCATTTCATGCAATTAGTCTTATGTTCTTTTAAGTTCTTATCTAACCAGACAACATACTAATCAAACTCAATGCCCAAGTTACAACCCTGCTGGACAGATTTAACAGATATTGGGCTCTTGTGATAAAAAGGACCAGATATATTATGAAGAGAAAGGACCAGGACAGGTTATGTACAAGAGGCATGGTTGGATTATCTATCAACTTACATATTAATTTTGTTTATGCTTTAACTTTTAGATACACATCAACTATGTACCTGGACACATTGATACTTATCATTTATTATACTATGTCTATACCAAAACTTCCTAAATATGTGTAATTTAACACTCTCCAACAAAGCTATAATTTTTATGAGTAGTAACTAAAATTTGAATTTTGTATTATGCTATTATCAAAACATGAAATATATTATCTACTTCTTCCTTCATATTAACATAAAATTATGCAAGTTAATGTATTTTTTCACTAATTTCTAGGAATGTTGTATGGGGGTATATTGTGTTTGTTTGGTTTTTTTGCAGGGGAACTTTGAGTTGCTAGTTTTTCAGGGGTTTTGCCCAATGAGATGGACAAAAAGATTATAGTCATATATAAATACACAAACAATTTGGTTCCCAAATAGAAGCATTTCACAGAATTTTGTTTTTGTTTATAAACTCTACTTCAGGTGACAAACATGACCATGGCCATCTCTTCCAGTAATGTAGAACAAATTAAATTTGTGAACCAAGGGACTATACTTGGTTTAGGTTCTGAATTGGCCTAGTATACTTTTTGATCAGATTATGGATGATTACATGATTTTTCCACAAAAATGAGCAAAATCAAAAAGATATAATAGCAAAGTCATTTAGCCAGAGATTTAGCTCAGTGGTTCCGCTGCCTGCCTCACAAGTGCAAGGACCTGAGTTTGATCCCTGGTACCAAAAACAAACAAACAAACAAAAACTCAGTCGTTTAAACAGCCAGAATATTTGGAATCCTACTGTATCATAATTGCACCAAAGGAGACAAATTGCCCAAATAATGCTTAATTTTTATTTTTTAAGCAAAGAGAAAAAAGAAGGAAGAGAGAAAGAGAGGAAGATATAAATCAAACAGACAAGTTAAAATATTTAAAAGTAGACAATTTTTTAAGCATGGTTAAAAACTGAAAACTCTAGCATCCCATTGTCACTGATATTTAACTAGGATACCATCACATAAGACATTTGATTTTATGGGTGTTTAATACCTCGATTTTTGGAGATAAAATTCTGGAAGTAATGCAAATACCTCATATTTTGAAACTTGGTCAAATAACAACACATTGTGTTATTTCTTTTAGTTTTATGTTAGTTTATTTGAAAGTTAACTTCAACAAACTAGTTACAAGTAAGAAAAAATCTGTAAATTTATGGAGTGTTCAGTTTAAGAGTTAGGTTGTTCCAATGGTTTTAATCAATGATTCCAACTAGTCAAGATACTGTTTCATTCAAATGATTTCATTCTCATCAGCTGTTTAAAGAAAAGAAAACCTTAGTTTTGAAAATGTATTTAACACTTTAATTTTTATAATTCTTTCTTTTTAAACTAATTATTTTCCCTTAAAGAATTTACTGGTGAATTTTGTATTTAGAAAGGTGACACAAGGGCATATTCTTCTTTCCTAGCCCATACCTCTTTCACATTGGGACCACTTGAAAGTTTATATACATTATACACACACAGGCACATGCACTCACACACACAGAAATGATAATATATATCTTAAAAGCAGTAAGTGGATAAAGTCAGCCTGATTTTTAAAATTTTACAAAAGAGAATTAGTAGCTAAAAATATTCCTTTCAAGTCTATGTAAATAGGGAAGGGTGGAGGAGTGAAGGGCACACAGGTAATGGGGTAAAAATAAGAATCAAGATACATCATGTACACGTACAAGCACCCAATGATAAATGTAAGCATATTGTATACCTAAAATGTACCAATAAAAGAATTTAAGAAAAAAATATTCCCGTCACTATTTGTAGGCTTCTGGAGTCAGGTGAAGTCCAGAGACAAAACAATCTCTAAGCCAGATGTTCCATGAAAAGGCAATCTAGCCTAACATAAGGCAAAACTTTCTAGTAACAGAATAGTCAAAGTCTGTTTTATGCATTCTGTCAATCCTGGGAATAAAAGTACAGAGGGAAATAGAATGACATCCCATAGCACAATTTAGCATTTTCACCTTGACATTTCCACATTATCACCATGCATCATGACCCTCTCATTTACTTTGCTATTGACTAAGTAATTCAGACTACAGATACTGAGAAAGACATTTCACAGAACTACTTGGTCTGCCTTTGAGGAAGGTGATAATTCTCCCTGACCTGCTAAGCCCCTAATAAATGCAGTTTCAAACAGCCCACGTCTATGAACAGGAGAATTAGCCTCTTTGGGTCAAAACACATTTAAATTCATCGAGACATAATATACATTCAAATT
Organism: Heterocephalus glaber; assembly: GCF_053883595.1. Lineage (NCBI taxonomy): Eukaryota > Metazoa > Chordata > Mammalia > Rodentia > Bathyergidae > Heterocephalus > Heterocephalus glaber. The sequence goes on from NW_028258377.1 coordinate 1,660,346, forward strand.
TACAAATGAGAAATGTTTTACTAATTAAGGGATATCATTACCCTGACATCCTTCACTATTTGAAAATGACACACTAGCAAAGTTAATCATAATGCAATCAGTGATGGTTGGTTTCATCCTATATTAGTGAGACATAATGCAAATCAGTCAGGTTCTAAGAGAAGTTAATGAAAGAATTCCACTTAACAAGTGTAGAATGAAAGATAGCTTCTTAAATATTCATTTCAAAGTAAGCTAACAAGTATTTTTTCTTTTGTTCAAAATATTCACAATAATAAAATTTATTCTAGACTATATACTAGGCACAGTTGAAGGCAATTGATACTAATGTATTTAATTTCTCAACAATCTTATAAATTGACTATTATTATCACCATTTATAAATAGAAAAAAGCCTGAGATACTAAATTATTTGCCCAAGATCAACTAACAATAAGTAGCAGAAATGAAATGAAAGTTAGATCACTGCTGCCTTGTAATATCTTGTATATTGCCCATCTGGCTCCAGTTTGACTTCTTCCATTTGTTCTTTGTCCTCCTTGCCCTGGCTTATTTTCTAATTGTATACCGAAAATTGAATATTATGGAAGATCTTTCCAGAATGGTACTTTTTGCTCTTGCTCTTGTTTATAGAATTTACTTCCTTAAGTAAATAGGGAGAACTGTAGCTATTCCTTAAATTAAACATTTGTGCCTCAGTCATTAGATGTACTAGGTAGCATGTGTTTAATTGTTGTAGATAAAATAATTGAAGGACATATCTATACCAATATTAACTTAATATCGTATGTGTTTGTTATTAAAACAATCTTTTCTGCTTGCTTTTTCTAAGTATTGCTAAATATCACCAAAGAAATATATGTATTCAAATATTTTGACAAGTTTTTCAACTGGAAAAAATTCACTTCATTATTTTTGCTTCCCGAAATTACTATATTCCAGCTACAAGATAATATCAGATCATCTCTAGTCAAAATTATCATTGTATTAATAAATTTCTTCAAAGAACCAAATAATTCATTAGTATTTCTCCCAAGACTAAACTTGCTGGAAGTAATTACTAACCAAATTCACCAAAGTTGTCCCTTCACACCCTGGGCTTCAAGACTAAAGTATAAGAGAAAAAAATCCACTCATCACTTCATGCTCTGGAATGTATTCCTATCTCCATTTCGGCTGAGCTACCCTGAAAGGAAAGTACAAGACAAGCGTGGAAACAAAATGAGATACTTCATCCAATCAGAACGTAGAGGTAGGTCCTTAGGAAAACTGCTCACACAAAAGCCTGTTAAAGAATGCCATGTTTACATAATTTTCTAATTTGGAAAACTTGTCTTATCAGTATGGACTTCCTTGTCTATGTCCATTCCTTGTCCTTCCTTGTCCCTGTCCATTCCTAGTCCTGTCCATTCCAGGTCATGTTCTATCTCTTACCAATTGAAATCTTTTTCCAATGCATTTTAATGACTGGTTCAGGCATATTGAGTAGGCTTCTGATAAAAACACAATGTGCAGGCCTTACATTATCAAATACAGACAGCAGAGATAAGTAGTACATATTTTAAATGATAGTATCTAAAACTACAGAAAAAGGTATAGGAGAAAATGTTTTACAACTTCCTTGATTTGAATGCTGAGTAATTAAATGGTAGGAAAATTTCTATTGCTCCTTAGGTTTCTTAATCCAGCTAATTTCTCTTGTATTCACATTTTTATAAGCATTATTTTACTTAGCTTTCAACTTTAGAATAATTTTCCTACATTTTAAAAGTTACAACCAGGGCAGAACATTTACAATAGTGGTTGGTTACTTTTATTATCTACTTAGGATTTTATATCTGAAATACATTTACATTTCTACTTTTGTTTTGTATTTCATCTTGGGAAGAAAGTTCACAGTACCTTGCTAGTTGAGACTGTCAGATGCAGTAGGCTGGATATATTATACACCCAACTAGGTAATTTTCAAAATTGATGAAAACAAAGGAAACTTCAGAGTTATTAAGAATATATAGAGTTCAATTTTCCAATGTGGTTCCAGCCTATAAATTAAAATTATATGACTGACAATACAGTAATATATATTGATTTTAAATTTCCATATTTTTTCTCTCATCTACTTTAACATGGAGGGCCAGGGATTTAGCTCAGTGGTTCTGCTGCTTGCCTTGCAAGCGCAAGGACCCAAGTCTGATCCCCAGTACCAAAAAAAAAAAAAATCTTATACTTTAACATAGAACTAGTTCTATCTCATCCATTCACATGGGGCTTAGGGCATACTGAACTCTAGGTCTCTGTTCTTTATTTGGCAGGAGTAGTATTGCATGCACACAATCTTGCATGGCTTCATAGAGAGTACACTGACTCACCACCCCTTGACTTCAGCCTTAAACAAAATGCTTTGGTTTGGTAAGTGCAGTAATAATGTATAAGACACAATCAAAAATTTAAAGGACCATCTGGCTTGCTCTTTTATGTACCAGCCTTTCATTATGAGAAGATGCCTTTGGTAGATCTAAGAGGCATGTAGATCAGACTTGGATTCAATCTGATGTTCTGAAGCAAGCTTAGTTGTGTTTATATTACAGTTGCAATTGTATAAACAAGGAAAAACTGCACATTGTTGTATACAAACAAGAATTTGTGGTTGTTACTCAGCCAACTCATGCAAGATCCCACTGAGAAGCCTGATAGCCATTCTTGATTCTACTTTCTCCATTCACAATCATATAAAATAATGTTTAAAAATCACTAATTTTACCTTTTTTTTTTTTTTTGGTACCAGGATCAAACTTGGGACCTTGTGCTTGTGAGGCAGGCACACTGCCACTGAGCTAATTCCCCAGCCCTTAAAACTTACCAGTTTTGAGAGAAGCTGAGCCAGTTCCAGCACCTGGAAGGAAGCTCCCCCACTGCCATCCCAAGCTCCTAGGGCAGAGAAGCTGAGCCAGTCCCAGCACCTGGAAGGAAGCTCCACCACCAACATCTCAAGCTCCTAGGGCAGAGAAGCTGAGCTGCGCAGGTGCCAAAAGCATCCCACCCCCCGTCGAAATGAGAAGACACATAAACAAGCCTCAAAAACAGTCTTATGGATCACCTACAGCAACCCCAAAGGGAAACAAGATGGAACAATCTGATACTCAACTACCTGGACTCCCTGAACTGGCAACAAAAGAGGACCTGGGAAAAATGAAATCAGAAATAATTACTCAGATAACAGCAAAGATTGTGCTCATGGCGCAAGACATGATTAATAAATCTAGAGAGAACACAGATAAAAAAATTGAGGATCTGAGGAACATGATGGAATACCAACATAGGAAACAAATGGAATCCATAAAAGAGATGCAAATAGATTTCCAGGAGATTAAAACCTCCATCGAAAGTCTGCGCAGCAGAATGAACCAATGTGAGGATAGGATTTCAGATATAGAAGAAAAAATTGCAATTAGTGGCAAGGAAAAGAAAAATTGTTTCAAAACTGTAAAGGAACACAAGAAATCAATCCAGCAGCTGCTAGACAATGCAAAGAAGAATAACATAAGACTGATTGGAGTCAATGAAGAAAGAGGAGAGAGTGCAGATGACATAAAAAAACTTGTCACAGAAGTAATGGCAGAAAACATCCCAAGGAGGGGAAAAGAACTTGACATACAGATAAGTGAGGCATATAAGATTCCAAATAGCCTTGATCAAAAAAAATCTACACATAGGCATATAATAGTTAGGATTCCAGAAATCCAACAGAAGAACAAAATTCTACAAGTAGTGAGAGAAAAGAAACAAATCACATACAAAGGAAAGCCCATCAGAATTACAGCAGACTTCTCAATGCAAACCCTCAAGGCAAGAAGAGCTTGGGGTGATATATTTCAAGCCCTAAAGAAAAACAGCCTCCAACCCAGATTGATGTACCCTGCAAAACTATCTTTCAAAATTGATGGAGAAATAAGATACTTTCATGATAAAGAACACCTCAGGAACTTCATGAATATCAAACCGGCACTCCAAAAAATTTTAGACAATACCCTAGGAAAAGACAATGAGGATCACAACCCCAGGAAACTCAGCCGAATGAATCCATTGGGCGTGACAAATTAAACCCAAAGGGGGAGAATCCAACAAAAAAAGAGTCATGACAAGACTTTTAAAACTTTTAACTTCATCTCCCTAATGAGTGTATAATTCAGTCTTGTTATTGTACTGATTAGTATTTCTCTGATTCTAAAGTTGCATACCTTTCTTTGTGCTGTACTGGCTATTTATCATCCTCTTATGTCTACTTTTTAATTGGGTTGTCTATTAATGAGCTCTAAGAATTCTTTATATATTCTGGTCATAGGTTATATGCATTGTAAATATGGACTGTTTAAGGACTACTTTTCATTTTAATGATGTCATTTAAAGCTCTAAATTTTGATGGAATCTCATTTATCATTTTTTTTCTTTTATACATCATGTCTTTTGTATCCTAGGTAGTTCTTGCCTACCCTGAATTCATAAACATTTTCCCTTATAATTTCTTCTTAAAGTTTTATACTTTTAGGCTTTCATATTTAGGTTCATAGATCCCTTCAAGTTATTTTCATGTATGGAAATAAATGGTTGAGGTTAATATTTTATATACGGATACCAGGTGTTCTAGTGCCGTTTGCTGAAAACACTATCTCTTCTTCAGCTCTTGAATTGAGTTTATATTCTATAAAATGCTAATGTTAAATAATCTTTCAAAACTCAGTGGACCATATATGTGTGGTTCTATTTCTAGATTCTCTGTTTTATTCAAATGATCTATATGTCTTTCCTTACACCAATACTGCCTTGATTACTGTAGCTTTAGAAGAAGTCTTAAAATTAGGTACTAAACATCTTCCAACACTGTTTTTGTTTTTGTTTTTTTAACTTTTCTAGGTCCTTTATACTCCTCCATAACTTTTAAATTTTAATATCCAATTCTTCATTTATACCAAGTATACACAGACCTGAATTTTTATATATACCTTGTGTTTTCTAATCCTGCTAAATTCAAATATAAGTTCTAGGGGCTTCTAGAGTTTTCTTAGTATTTTCTCTGTAGATGATCATTTCATCTACATATAAAGATTTTACTTCTACCTTGCCAATCCTATCCTAATTGTGTCATTTTATTGCCAGACTATTTTGGTGGGGCCTAGGTTTCAAAGTTTAATGGACAGATAAAGAGTAAGCATATCTGCCCTTGTTCCCCACCTTAAGCAGAAAGCATTGTATTTTCTTCATTCATATAAGGTGTTCTCGCTGAAAGTATGGAGTACATGTCTTTAATCTGTTGAGAAGGTTCTGTTCTACTTCTAGTCTCCTGAAAGCTTTTACCATTAACAGCTGTAGAATTCAGTCCAATACTTTTTCTCCAACTAGTGACAGGATCATATGGCTTTTTCCTGTCCTGTGTTAAAATGATGACTTTTGGGAGTGGATCTTCCAATGCTGAACAAAACACTGCCATCCATATAATAAAACCACTTTCTACATCCTGCCAGATCTGACTTCTAATAGTTTGTTTTGTTAAACAAATTTCTATCTATGTTCATACTTTTTTCTTCTATTATCTTTATCCAGTTTTAGGATTAACACAATGTTGATTTCCTAAAATGAGGGGAGAAATGTTCCTTCTTTTTTCTACTTTAATTGTTTGATATAATTTATCAGTTAAAATGTATATGAGCCTGCTGTTGTCATATAGGTAAGTTTTCAAGCTAGGCATATACTTTCTTTAATAGGCGCTATTCAAATTTTATATATCCCCCAGAGTTAGTTTCATTAATTTGTCTTCCAAGGTACTGCTTAGAAGTTGTCAAATTTATTTCAAAACAGATTTTTGAAATATGCTTTCTATATCCTTTTAAATTCTGTAAAATCTGTGGTATTGTCTCCTAGATCTTGATATTGTAATTTTAAAAAATGTATAATTGATATTGTGTAACAGGAAGAAAAGGTCTAAAGTTGCAGGGGAAGTCAGAGGGGTAGAGGAAAGGAAAAAAGGAAAAAGAAAAAATATGAGAAAAGGAAAAAAATGGAAATAAAGTCTTTGCAAATAGGGAAGGGTCGAGGGGGTGAATGGAGGGCAAGGGAAGGGGGAACAAAAAAGAACCAAGATACTCATGTAAAGGTACAAGATCCCAATGATGAATGTAACTGTATTTTATACTGAAAATGTACCAATAAACTTAATGGGAAAAAAAAAAACTTACCAGTTTTGTTTTCATGATATCACCTGTATCTCAGTATAATAATTTATATCTAGATACCATGCATAAGCCTCATGTACTCAAATGCGTAGCTTTTAGAAAGTGATTGTATTATGGGGGCTTGTTGCTGACTTGCAGTTAGGAGATGAGTATGATGAAAAGAGGTGGGCTTATTTCCCTCCCTGGCTCCCACCCACCACATTCACTGTCCACCAGGCCCCTCTGCCATGCTATCCTGCCTTGGAGCCAGTGACTACGGACTGAAACTTGAGCCAAAACAAATCTTTCCTTCCTTAAATTGTTGATGTCAGGTGTTTTGTCCCAGGAAAGAGGGAAGTAATTAAGATACTCTACCTCTCCATTGCTTCATTGTCTGGCCTTCCAATTGAGATGCTTTGTATCTTATTGCTATTTTCCTTGATATTATTATGATCCTTATCCAATCCATTTTCCTCCCTGTTAGAATGATCTTTCTTAAAAGGTAAATTGATCAAGTCTTTTCAGTATTTATAATCCTTCAAGAACCACCCACAACCAAACCTAAGTATGAAGTCCAAAGTATTCAGCACACTTTTAACATTCATCTCTCTGTCTCTGCCCCCATTTCCTATACTTCTTTCTTATCTTCACCTTGAACTCGATGTTCATTTTCATCTCAGTATTTTTTTGAATGTTCCTCAAAACTTCTTTGAAAAGCATTATCACTAAAAACAAGTTATTCAACAAACAAGAGCAAGTTGGTATTTAAGAGAATCCTGTGGTAATACAAAAAGTTGTATCCACATTACCTTTGCATATTGCATATAATTGAGTGATCAAACCTAATTAACTTCAAAACTCCATTTCTACTCTCATTTCTCCATAAGTCTTCAAAATAAATTTTTTTCCATTAAGTTTATTGGTACATTTTAGGTATAAAATACAGTTACATTCATCATTAGGATCTTGTACCTTTGCATGTTCTCATTTTTTCCCCTTCCCCTGCCCTCCCTTCACCCCCTCCACCCTTCCCTATTTGCAAAGACTTTTTCCTTTTTTTTCTTTTCTCATATTTTTTCCCTTCTCTCCTTTCCCCTACCCGTCCCACTTCCCCTACTCCTTTAGACCTTTTCTTCCTGTTCCACAATATCAATTATACATTTTTTAAAATTACAATATCAAGATCTAGGAGACAATACCACAGATTTTACAGAATTTAAAAGAATATAGAAAGCATATTACAAAAATCTTTTTTGAAATGAATTTGACAGCTTCTAACAAGTACCTTGGAAGACAAATTAATGAAACTAACTCTGGAGGAAATATAAAATTTGAATAGCACCTATTAAAAAAAGTATATTCCTAGCTTGAAAACCTACCTATATGACAACAGCAGGCTCATAAACATTTTAACTGATAAATTATATCAAACATTTAAAGCAGAAAAAAAGAAGGAACACTTCTCCCCTCATTTTAAGAAATCAACATTGTGTTAATCCTAAAACTGGATAAAGATAATAGAAGAAAAAGTATGAACATAGATAGAAATTTGTTTAACAAAACAAACTATTAGAAGTCAGATCTGGCAGGATGTAGAAAGTGGTTTTATTATACGGATGGCAGTGTTTCATTCAGCATTGGAAGATCCACCCCCAAAAGTTATCATTTTAACAGAGGAAAGGAAAAAGCCATATGATCCTGTCACTAGTTGGGGAAAGAGTATTGGACTAAATTCTACAGCTGTTAATGGTAAAAGCTATCAGGAGACTAGAAGTAGAACAGAAACTTCTCAACAGATTAAAGACATGTACTCCATACTTTCAGCGAGAACACCTTATATGAATGGAGAAAATACAATGCTTTCTGCTTAAGGTGGGGAACAAGGGCAGATATGCCTACCCTTCATCTGTCCATTAAACATTGAAACATAGGCCCAAACCAAAATAGTCTGGCAATAAAATGACACAATTAGGATAGGATTGGCAAGGTAGAAGTAAAATCTTTATATGTAGATGAAATGATCATCTACAGAGAAAATACTAAGAAATCTCTGGGAGCCCCTAGAACTTGTATTTGAATTTAGCAGGATTAGAAAACACAAGGTATATATAAAAATTCAAGTCTGTGTATACTTGGTATAAATGAAGAATTGGACATTGAAATTTAAAAGTTACGTAGGAATACAAAGGACCTCTCTCATAAATTTTTGCAGATGCATTCTACTTAATTTTAATCAACTGAGCAAATCCCATTAATTTCTCCACTCCTAATTTAGCATTTTTAGTATACCTTTAATATGTAATCATTGATCTAATATGTCCTTAAAGTCTCTTCTCCATGCTTACACTTGTGTATGTGTGTGTACATGACTGCATGTATGTGTGTGTGATGGATTTGTGTAGCCTAACAGTTTTAAATTCTTAGAAATTTTATGTTACTCTTTTTAACTTGCAGTGTTTCTACATTAGGTTTCATACAAATAAATTTCCTAAATTAACCACTAACTGACACCCCCATATGTGCTGAACATTCAAATTATGTAAACATCTCATTTAACAAAAAAACTAACTAAAGTCTTAACTAGTAAAATCCAGTGACCTTATAGTGTATTGGTGAAAAGATGGAACCAGAATTTTGAAATCCTGTCTCATAGTTTAACTTTGGTACTCCTTATAGCACACAATCTCCTATATTAATTAGCTTAAGAAACAGCTGCTGTACTTTGAAATAGCCCAGAATTAAAAACATATTAGTGTGAGACTGAGCATTTCCCTTGAAGTTACTTCCAGAAAATCTCTTTGGTATACATCATCACAGGATATACCCCTTAGTAATGATTAAATAACAATATTTCTGGATGGTCAAATGGCATTTCAAAAATTCTGGTTTAAATTTCTCCTATCAGGGTGGCCTGTTCTTTCCACTGTATTTTGAGATTGTGCTTCTCACTCAATGGTAAATATAATGGTGATAATCATGATCAACATTGAAACACCCTATTATATTCTTTAGAGCTTTATCAAACCTAACTCCCTTCAAAAGTTCATCTCTACTCTGGTCTCCTTATACATTAACCAACACTTTTTGGTCTTGATCTTTGCCATACTCCAAAAGAGAGTATAGATTATATATCAGGTTAGAACTTTAGTTATTTTCTTAATGATTTGATTTGCATCCACACAGTTGCTAACAGGAAAATACTATATATTTGACCGGATGCTGGGTTATGAGGTATATTAATATACTACCACAGATTTTTAAAAATTTGGTTCTAATGAGCTGGAAAACCATTTCTGAGAGAAAAAGGTTTTTACCTGAGGCTAGCTGACCAAACTGACAAAGAGCCACCCCCAGCTCGTACCCCCTCCCACACCTAACACATGTCCTCCTTCACTGTCTTTTGTTCTCAGGAAGTGTCTGAATCCACTGTACTTTTCTATCAAATCATGTAAACTAAATGTAACTTATTCGACCTTGGACTGATGAAAAGTGCCTTGCATCTGTAACCTCACCCCCCTTCCCTTAACCCATATAAACCCTGTTCACTGCCAGCTCCGGGCTGATCACTTTGTGGAGAAATCCCCTATGAGTCTGCCAGCATAATAAACCTGCCTCCAACCTCCAGGGCATTCTCAATTCTTCTTGGCCTGATCCTGCTATACCACTAAGACCTCCCACACTGTGGACTGTAAGTCTGCTGTTACAATATAGCAGAAGAATCAGCACAGAATAAGGAGTAAGAGATTATTTCAGACTGAAGTGATCAGGGAAAACTTCAAGACAAAGGTACTGGTGGAACCAGACTCTGAAAGTCTGAGTGCCGTGTATGTGGCATGAAGCAGGATACCAAGAACAGAAAAACTACTTTTCATAAACTTATTTTCTTTTGATATTGTGCCCAAGTAGTTCAAGAAATACATATTATAATTAATTATATCTAAATATCTCATACATTTATTTGATCTTCTAGAAAATCTGCCATGTATTTTTTTTACCTGAAAGAATGTTCAAGATATTAATCATGTCTTTTGTTCCTTTTTAAACAGAAGACTGGCCCTTGGAAATAATGATCTAGGATTGAATAAGATTTCATTCTTCATAAATATTGAAAAGTTTTGTACCAGCTCGTGTTCTTTTCTTTTCCAACACGCAATGCTGGGTTGAGGAACGCCCATTGATCAATAATGTCTCTGTTCCTGTTCTTACTATTTTATTTTGGCACTTCAGTTACTGATGACTCCTTGTCACCATGCCACTGGATCCCATACTTTCTACACCTGGTTATTCTCTTTAAAAATGCTCATCAGCAATAAAATCTCTAGACCTAAAGATTACAGTCACTTTTTATGTGGCTTTGTTGTACATATATGTGGTTGTGAGGAGTATGTTTGGTTTGGGTAATTGGGTTGTTTCTAGAGTCTTTCTATGTAAATGTTCTAATATTTGAATAGGAAATATATTAAATACTGAAGACTATGCACAGTTGTGACTGAGACATTATTATATACATTTTATGTTGTTTTGGTATTACTAATACCAAATGTAGTATTGGTGAGTCAGGAAGAAATTTATTTCTCCTATGAAAATGATTTCTGCTTCTGTCTTAGTCAGCTTCCTGTTAGTATACATGAGGCAAGTTACTTATACAGAAAAGTGTTCATTTAGCTCACAGGATGAGAGGCTAAAAGTCTAAAGAACATTACCCAGGCTCTGGTGAGTGGACCTATTAGCTGTGTCACTTCATGGAGAGTTGCATCGCTGGCGGGGTCCTGAGAAGAAACACAGAATCATGTGGCAAGAGACTATTGCACATATGTTTATATGTTGTCTGATCTCTGTTTTTCTCCCCGTAAAGCCACCAGGAATCAATTGTGGGAGCTCCACTTTAATGACCTTATCTAAACACAACCTCTTTCTAAAGGCTTTACCTCTAAATACCACAGTCAAAGATCATTTCCATCCTCTTTATACCATTTACATGACTTGGGGACCAGAATTTCATATGAGTTTAGGGGAACAAACTGTATTCATGTTATAGCAGCTTCAGATTTAATATCCAGAAAACAGTGAATAAACTATTTGCTATCTTAATCTTGACATTATCTGAAGAATGAATGTTTTAGAGTGGATTGCTTAAGGAAAATGTTTCCAGTGGGTCTATTTATTGTACTTCACCAACTTCCTGCCTTACCAACTCATTTGAAATCTGAATGTCTAGCAGATCATTCTCTTTGCTAGAGAAAATATATATGCCATATCACAGTCCACTTTGTAACAATTTATTTGCTTATAATGAGCAACACTGAGCTACATGGATATTGAAACTAAAATGTTAATAATTTTTGTTATCTAGCAGATGTAGAAAGAAAACAAAATTTAATCTAGTTTTTAATTGTGGGGTTTCAATATACTTTAAAACACTTAACACGTCCTCTGAAATTCTGTTTTGAAAAACAAATGAAATAGCATGAATCACTAGAATTTGGGTGAAATAACTAGGAAAGTATAATTTCTAGTCAGCTCCAAAGCTTATTTTTCAATATTCTATAATGGAAATTTGCAGCTAACTTGATTTTTAAAATATCTTTAAAGTCAGATGTAACTGAGTTCAAATCCTAGCTCTAACCATTTATCTCTGTAGTTTTCATCCCCTATTTGAATTTTGGTTTCTTTGATCATAAAAAGAAAATAACTATAGTTAATTCACAAAGATTTATTCTCTGGAAGAAAGTCTATGACTTCGATGTTGGAAACTTGGGACAATTATTTTCTATTTTCTGGTTTCTTTTAATTTGGAGGTATAATTCTCAGCATTTTCTAGGGGAAATTCTCAGTGAGATTTTGAATCCATGTCACAGAAGGAAGATGTGAATTTATGTTTTTAAATTAACTATTTTCTTTTTTTAAGTTAAAAATTCCTTATTTTTTTATTCCTAGTACCACTACTACAATTTACAGGGCAATATACCCAATGTAATGAAAAGAAAATGAAAAAGACAAAGCTACAACAGATAAAAGACCTCAGGAATGTGTGTCTAATTGACACTACATTGCATTAATCAAAAGCTGTACATTTTTGCAAACTATGGCTATGACAGCTCTGAACCAGAAGGGTTTCTTGTTTAAGCTACAGTAACTTTTCTGACTATGGATCATCATTCCTTCTGTGGCAGATTTTTAAAGTTCTGTTAATGCAATTGGGATGACTGTCTCAAAGTAACCTGCAACTTTCCTGACAACTCCTCACTCTCTCTCCTGCTAAGAACTCTAGCCCTTTTCTGTCATTTTTTAAAACCTTCTGCTACCATATCACCACTTCCACCACCAGATATCCATAACCATCACCACAGGGACTACCAGAGCTTCTTCCACCAAAACTGCCCCCCTTCTTGGGTCTATAATTTAATTGCTGTTGGCCACTATAATTTCCAGTCATTATACTTTCCCCCACCATAGTTACCACCACCTAAATTTCCTCCTTCATTGTAACCATCATATCCTCCTCCACCACCATATCCATCACCTTTTTTTCCACATTCTGGTCCACAGCCACCATAGCCTTCTCTATACTATAACAGGACCACTGCTATAGTTTCCACCATCACCTCCAAATTCATTATATCCACCATCACCTCCTCCATAACTACCTCTACTGCCACCACCTCCACCACCATAGTCTCCTCTTCCACTGAAGTTTCCACCACAGCCAAAATTCCCTCCACTACCTCCAAAGTTTCCTCCATGACCCATAAAGTTGCCAGATCCACCTCCATGACCTCTTTGTGATCCAGCAGACTGCATCTCTTGTTTAGAAAGGGGGGCCTTTTTCACTTCAAAGTTATGCCCATTAACAGTATGGTATTTCTGAACAACAATTTTATCATTTGTGTCATGATCATCAAAAGTTAAAAAAGCAGAGCCAGGGATTTAGCTCAGTGGTTCCGCCGCCTGCCTCACAGATGTAAGGTTCCGAGTTCAATCCCCATACCAAAAGAAAAAAAAAGTTTCAAAAGCAAATCCTCTCTTTTTCCCACTCTGCCGGTCTTCCATAACTTCCATGGTTTCAATCTTGCCATACTTTTCAAAGTCTCTTAAATCATATTCTTCTGTATCTTCTTTAATACTGCCAACAAAACTTTCCTTCACTGTTAGATGGGCACCAGGCTTTACTGAATCCTCTCTAAAAACAGCTCTCTTTGGTTCTACTACACGCCCATCAACTTTGTGTAGTCAAGCACACACTGCTGCTTCCACCTCTTCAACACAAGAGTAACACATAAAGTCAAAGCCCCTGCAGTGTTTTGTTTGGAGATATCTCATTACCACATAATCTGTGAGTGTACCCTATTTCTCAGAATATCCTCTTAAACTATCATCTGTACTTTCAAAGCTCAGACCACCAATAAACAGCTTCCTCAACTTCTCTGGTTCCTTTGGATCATGGCCCTCCTCCCCCTGGTAGTGGCGGCCGCGGTGACAGCTGGAGTCTGGCTGGGGGTGACCAGGTGGCTGTTTTTTGTCCATTTTGAGGCTCGACCTAAATGAACTATTTTCAGCTATGTCTTGAGCATTCAAAGTCTGTGCCCTGCCTTGATTCCTATAATCAATTCCCTCATTGCTGGGGTGCAAGGGGTTATTGTTGCTAACTGTTCACGGCTCCGTTCCTAAAAACCAGAGGTGGACTGACATGGTAGTACCAAAGGTCAGGCCCCTTGCCACAGGTGGAAACAACTCTGGATTTCTTTATGCACCAGAACTGTCCAGGGGCTTAGGCTCCAGCGAGAGCTCAGCTGAGAATACATCCTTCACTTTTCCCAGCATGCTTCCTCAGTCTTTATCTATTGAAAGCACCTCCTCCATAAACCTACATCACTCAATCTCATCTCAGACTCTGAAAAAGTATGCCTCATTAAAACTGGTGAAAAAGATGTTGTGTGAGCAGTGTACTTCATTAGAACATATAGCCATATCTGGCTTTGAATTCTGGTTTTATAACTTAGAGGATATTTAATCTTAGGTAGCCTCACTCTTTTGGGTTCAATGTTTACTTTCAAGGAGATAAAATATAGTCTACTGGGATATGGTGAGATTGGATGAGATTATACATATACTGTGCAAGCATTGTGATGTGTTTATGTATATGTATGTGTAAAGGCATGTGTATATGTGTGTGAACATACTGTGCATGCTCACATATATGTGTGTGTGTGTGTAAATAGACCCATGTGTGCACACATATAAATAGATATACATGGATGTATACAGAGGGCCCAACATTGATTTGGGCTATATGCTCAACAAATATGTATTCCTTTCTCTCTGTCTCATGCTTTCTGTCCCCAGTTCCCTAATATCTGCTTATTCCAGCTTTTAATTACATTTTTTCCTTTTTCGTTGTTATCTTTTCAAACTTTTTTCTAGATATATTTATCTGCTTGGTAGGCCAGGAAGCTTGCCATGGGAACTGATTATAAGAGCATCTTCTATTTCAGATTTGTCTATAAATAAGAGACTAAGTAATACAGAATGTTAAAACTTGAGGACATTGGAAAAGTTGGTATCACTGGGCCATGTAATATAAAGCAAATGTATATAAAACATGAAGCCATGAAATTTAGATAAAGATATTTTGGATCACTTGGGTAACTGGTGAATATTTGCAGCAAAGACCAGAAAAAGGTCTTTGGCTCTCTATTGTCTCTAAACCTCTGGAAACCATTGTAGTGGGACCTACGCTTTCTACAAAAGTTCAGACATTTAAGGGACACTTTATCTTCTGATGGTGAGAAGTAGAGAAAGTAATTGCCTGTGGGCAAACTATCAGCAATTAAAATAAAACTTAGCTAGGAAGTATGCAGTTGGAATGTGAATGCAGTGGAATGATATAAAGAGCAAATAGAGGCCCAGTATTTTCTAAAACACATCAAAAATAGTGATGGTAGTGAAGTTGTGTTAAAAATGAGAGAATAACTAAATCCTCGCAATCCAGTGCCAAAACATGTCAGTTCTAGGAGAAGCATATTGGAGCCAGACATAGGCCAGATTTGGTCTTTGGTAATTGTTCTAAAAATGAGCCACTGCACTATCTTTCTTCCCTGCTCCATGGCCCTTTTCTCTTGATACTTGTGTTCTTTTATTACGCATTAATAAATTGTGGCATGAAAAATTTACCTCCGGCTCAGTATCTTAATTTATGCAGAATTAGAGTCTTTCAGTGTTGGGATCTTCCAGTTTGCTTCTGGTCTACAAGTAAACTTAATGAAAACCAAAGCTGGAGATGGAGAGTGAAATGAGTGATATGGCTTAATTACAAACTTGACATTGTTACAAATGTGTGAACACATCAATAAACAAGAAATGTGTAAATGGTTTTTGAAGGCTGTAAGGTCACCCTTCAGTTACAGTCTACATTAATCTTTCCCTAATAATATATTCTCCCTAGTGTGAACTCATTATTTATTTATTATTTACATATTTATTGTATAAAGAAAGTAGAAAAAATAAAGGCGAAAGAGATGGGAGAAAAAGAGGTTATATAAAAAATTGCTGCACTGTATTAAAATTATGAGGCTATAGAAAGACTAATCTTATACATATTAAGGCACAATATCTATGGAAGCCCAAATCAGATATGTTGTGCATGTACTAGAACACAGGATATTATAGTTTAAACATTTTTGATTTATGTCTGTCTGTTGAAGACAAAACCATCCTAAAATCCATTAGCCTTTATTCAGGGACATGGTGTTGATTTGTAGTGCTTATGGAGATGCACCACACTGATCTCCTTTCCAAGGATATTTCCTCTCTGTTGAGGGGAGACTGGCCAGCAGGGCCCCTTCAGTTGCCAGTGAATTCAGGGATGGCCTCAGCTTCACAGAGACTTCACTCAAGATCAGCCTTTTCTGAGTCAGCACAGCCTGGTGACTCATAGTGGAGCCTAGAAAGGCTTGACCATTTTACTCCTGATGAGGAACACCAATAATGGATTATTTAGCTCTAACACTCCCTGTGGGACCAACAAAAGCGATGTTGGCTTACCTTGCACTTCACCTCCTTGTGCCCAGTCCAGTTCTCTTGTCCTCATAAACACAGGTACTGATAAGAAGACATTCCTTAACAATATAGTCCCTAGTAAATTCTACACATTAATTTCCTTATGTAAATTTCTTTTTAAAATTAATTTTATTGGTACATTTTAGGTGTACAGTATAATGACATTCGTCATTGGAAATTTGTACCTTTACATAATCTCTCTTATTTTTTTCCCATTCTCCTGCCCTCCCTTCAGGTCCTCCAACCCTCCCTACTTACAAAGACTTTGTTTCCATTTTTTTCATTTTTACATATTAATTCCATTTCCTTCTTTCTTTCCCCTACCCCTCCACTTCCCCTTTCCCTTTGCCCCTTTTCTTCCTATTTCACATTATCTATTATACCTTTTAGTCCTTTTATACCTATTATACCTTTTATACCTATTATGCCTTTTAGACACTTTCAGTTTCTCACACTACAGAAACTATTCGGTATTTACATGTGTGTACTATTTATTTCACTTAAGAATATCACCTCAATGTGCATTCATTTAGCTATAAATGTCTCTAATTGCTCATTTTTTATGGCTAAGTCGTACTCCATCTTATAAAAAAACATTTTCTTTATCCAGTCTCCAGGTGATGGGCATTTGGGCTGTTTCCAAGTTTTAGCTATTACAAATGTGCTGCTGTGAACATGGGTGCACATATGTCACTGTGGTATCATTCTTTTAATTCTTTGGGGAAGATAACCAGCAGTGGAATAGCAGGGTCAAATGGGACTTCCAGTCCTAGTTTTCTGAGGTATCTCCATACTGATTTATGCAGTGGTTGTACTAGTCTACACCCCCACCAGCAGTGGAGCAGGGTTGCTCTTTCCTGACAGCCCCAACAGTGTTTGTTATTGGTTGATTTCATGGTAGCAGCCATTCTTTCTGGGGTGAGGTGGAATCTCAGTGTTGTTTTCATTTGCATCTCTCAAATGACCAGTGATGTTGAGCAATTTTTCCTATGTTTATTTGCTATTTCTACTTCTTCATCTGAGAAATGTCTGTTCATTTCAGATGCCCATTTTCAGATTGGGTCTTTAAATTTGGGAGGTCTGATTTTTTTATGTTCCTTATAGATCCTAGATAGTAGACCTTTGTCTGAGGAAGAGCAGGTGAAGATTTTTTCCCACATTGTAGGTTGTCTCTTCACACTGCTGGTGGTTTCTCTTGCTGTGCAAAACCTTTTTAATAAGAAGAGATCCGACTTGTTGATTGCTTGTGCTAGTTCACGGGCAACTGAGGTTTTGTTCATAAAATCTCATCTTACACCGATCTCTTCAAGAGTTCTACCTAATCTGTGTTCCAGCTGGTTCAGCATTTCTGTTCTAATATTTAGATCATCAATTCATTTCGATTTTAGTTTAGTGCATGGTGAGAGATATAGGTCTAGTTTTAATCTTTGGCAAGTTGAAACTCAATTTTTCAAGCACTATTTATTAAAGAGGCTATCTTTCCTCCACTGAGAGTTTTGGCTCCTTTGTCAAAGATGAGGAGGCTAAGTGTATCTGGCGTTGTGTCTGCATCTTCTAATCAGTTCCACTGATCCTCAAGTCTGTTTCTTTGCCAGTACCATGCTGTTTTTATCACAGTAGCTTTGTAGAATAGTTTCAAGTTGGGGATTGTGATATCCCCTGCCATGTCTCTGTTGCCTAGAATTGCTTTTGCTATTCTGGTTGCTTCTTGTTCCAAATGAATTTTTGGATTGTTTTCTCCAGGTCTATGAATTATGCTGCTGGAATTTCCATTGGGATTGCTTTGAATCTATATAGCAGTTTTGGAAGTATAGCCATTTTCACTATATTGGTTCTTCTTACTCAGGAGCAAGAGATGTCTTTCCATTTTCTGTTATCCTCTTCAATATTTTTTCATAGTGCTATAATTTTTAGAGTAGAGGTCTTTAACTTCTTTTTAGGTTGATTCCTAGTTATTTCATTTTTTTGGATGCTATTGCAGAGGGAGTTGTTTCTCCAGTTCCTCTATTAGTAAGTCTCTTGGTCATGTACAAGAAAGCTATTGATTTTTTGTTTGTTGATCTTGTATCCAGCTACTCTACTGAATTTGGTTATTAAGTCTAGAAAACTTTTGGGGGGGTTCTTGGGGTATTCTATATAGAGTATCATGTCATCTGCCAATAATGACAGTTTGACTTCTTCATTTCCTACCTTTATTCCTTTTATTTCTTTCTCTTGTCTAATTGCCATGGCTAATGTTTCCAGAACTATATTGAACAGAACTGCTGATAGTGGATATCACTGTCTGGTTCCTGATTTCAGTGTGAATGATGTCAGTATTTGACCATTTAGTATGATATTGGCTGTTGGCTTTTCATAGATGGTTTTTATCAGGTTGAGGTAGAGACAATCTATGCCAATATTTTGTAGGGAGCTTTTTTCCATTAAGTTTACTGGTACATTTTAGGTATAAAATACAGTTACATTCATCACTGGGACTTGTACCATTACATGAGTATCTTGGTTCTTATTTTTTTTGTCCCTTTTGTAAGGTTTTAATCATGAATGTGTGTTGGATTTTGTCAGATGCTTTTCCTGCATCTATTGAGATGATCATATGGTTTTTGTCCTTGGCTCTATTAATATAGTGTCTTACATTAATTGATTTACATATGTCGAACCATCCCTGCATCCCTGAAATGAATCCCTCTTGGTCAGGGTGTATGATTTTCTTGATGATTTTCTGCATTCTATTTGCCAGTATCTTTTTTAAGGACTTTTACATCTATGTTCACTAGTGAGATTGGCCTATATTTCTCTTTTTCAGTTGGGTCTTTCTCTGCTTGGGGATCAAGGTGGTGCTTGCTTCCAGGAATGAATTCGGGAGTATTGCCTCCCTTTCCATTGCATTGATGAGTTTAACCAGTAGTGGCAGTAGTTCTTCTCTAAATGTCTTGTGGAATTCAGCACTGAAGCCAACAGGACCTGGGCTTTTCTTAGTTGGTAAGTCTTTAATTATGTTTTCAATTTCATTGATTGATATTGGGTTGTTTAGAATTTTTAGGTCTTCTTCGTTCAACTTTGGTAATTCATACGTATCTAGGAATCTATCCATTTCTTCTGTGTTTTCCCTCTTATTGGCATATAGGTTCTTGAAGTAGGTATTGATGGCCCTCTGAATTTCTGCTGCATCCATTTTAATTTCACCTTTTTCATTCCTAATGACATAGATTTGGATCTTTTTTTTTTTCCTTTTTTTGATGAGGTTGGCTAAGTGTTTGTCAATTTTGTTTGTTCTTTTGATGAACCAACTGTTTGTTTCATTGATTTTTTTATATTTCTCTCTCAGTCTCCATTGCACTGAATTCTTCTTGGATTTTTATAATCTCCTCCCTTGTATGAGTTTTGGATTTTTCCTGCTTTTCTTTTTCTAGAAGCTTGAGGTTCAGTATCAGGTTGTGTAATTGAGCTCACTCTGTTTTCCTGAGTATTCACTGCTATGAATTTCTCTCATAAGACTGCTTTCATTGTTTCCCATAGATCCTGATGTGTTGTATTGACTTTATCATTTAATTATACAAATGGTCTGGATTTCTTGTTTAATTACTTCTCTGACCCAGTGGTTATTCAGATGTGTGTTGTTCAATTTCCATGTGTTTATGAAATTTTTGCAGTGTCTTTTGCTATTTATTTCCAATTTTATCACACTATGGTCTGATAATATAAAGAGGATAACTTCAATTCCTTTGCATTTACTTAAAAATGTTCTATAAGCAAGTATGTGGTCTATTTTGAAAAATGACCAATGAGCAGCCGAAAAGAATATGTATTCTGATTTTGTGGGGTGGAAAACGCTGTAAACATCTGTTAAGTTCATTTGTTCTAGAGTTTGATTGAGGGGCCAAGCAACCTGAGGCTCCTCGGCTGTGTTCCAGTTCCTGCCCACGGCACGGTGGGGTCCCAGGAGTGGCTTGGAGCCCCGCCTTCATCCAGTGCTCCACTTGGCTGAGCGGGTACCTACAAGACACAATTCCACCCCCACCCCCCATGCCTTGCAGCTCTTCTGCTACCTGGTCCCACACTACAGAGGCACAGGGGATTATACTTCACATAGTTAAATGTGATAGATTAATAACTACCACATATTGTCATTTTCTAAGCTGCGCCTGATGCTATGGTATTGCTGATTGTAACATTTGGCCTAACATGTTGTGATTGATCTAATCAGTTTTCCTACCTGGTATAAGGAAAATAAAATAGCCTCAGAGTCATTAGAGCCTCAAAACCTAAACACAAGACATATCTGGAAGACAGCTCTGAAAAGCAATCATTCCACAAGGGTTTTAAACACAAGCAACAAAGATACCTGCATTAAGCAATTTTGAAATATCAACCTAGGAATTAAACCACGGACAGTACGAAAAACAAAAATGAGAAGACATTTAAGTAAGGCACAAATGCAGGCTTCCAAGACACAAAAAGGAAATTCTGGGGGAAATGAGGTGGAAACGTTGGATAATCAACCACCTGGACACCCTGAACTGATAGCACAGGAAGTAACAAAGCTGAGGCTTTGGAAAAATTCAAAGCAGAAATAATCTCCCAGATAAATACAGAGATGGTGAGTAGAGTGAAAGACATGATTAGAGGCTCTAGAGCAAAAAACAGAAAAGAAAATAGATGAGATCAGAAACATGTTGGAAGCCATGAATGTCCAGCATAAAAAAGAAATGGAAACCATGATCGCCAACATAAGAAAGAAATGGAATCCATGAAACAGATTCAAACAGATATTCAGGAGATTAAAAACTCCATTGAAAGCATGCAGAGCAGACTAAGAGGATCTGAAGACAGAATACCAGATATAGAAGACAAGATCACAGTTAAGGACCATGAAAACAGAGATTTCTTAAAGATAGAAAGGGACCAAGAGAAATCAATCCAACAGCTGCTAGATGATGCAAAGAAGAATAACATAAGACTAATAGGAGTCCATGAAAAAACAGGAGAAAGTACAATCGACATTAGAAAAAAACTTTTCACAGAAGTAATAGTAGAAAACTTCCCAGACAGAGGAGGAGAATTGGACAGATGGATAAGTGAGGCATATAGAACTCCACCCAGGCACTATCAAAAAAAAATCTACACCTAGACATATAATAGTCAAGATCTCCAGAAATCCAACAGAAGAACAAAATTCCATAGGCAGTTAGAGAAAAGAAACAAATCACCTACAAAGGAAAGCCCATCAGAATCATGGCAGATTTCTCAACACAAACCCTCAATCAAGAAGAGCCTGGAGTGAAGTATTTCAAGCCCTAAAAGAAAATAACTTCCAACCTAGACTGTTGTATCTGGCAAAATTATCTTTCAAAATTGATGGGGAAATTAGATACTTTCACAACAAAGAACACCTGAGAAATTTCATGAACACCAAACCAGCACTCCAAACAATTGTATGCAATATCCTAGAAAAAGACAATGAAGGTCACAACTCCATGAGGGCCAACATAGAGAAGACACCAAGCAAGGTAAGTCACTAAAGGTAAAGGGGGAAAAATAAGTAAAGAGCTAACAACAATAAAACATCATGGCAAGAATGAGTCAATATCTCTCAATTATAACTATCAATGTTAATGGCCTCAATTCACCAATCAAAGGAAACAGACTGACAGAATGGATTAAGAAGCAAAACCCGGCAATATGCTGTATACAAGAAACACACCTAACTCAAAAGGAAATTCATAGACTGAAAGTAAAAGGATGGAAAACAGTTCTCCACAGGACAGGATCCCAGAAAAAAGCAGGAGTAGCAATCTTATTTGCAGACAAAGTAGATTTCAAACCAAAATGAATTAAGAGAGACAAAGATGGTCACTACATCCTTGTGAAGGGAACAATCCAAGGAAGAGATGACAATCCTAAATATTTATGCACCAAATACAAATGTCCCCAACTATACAAAACAAATATTAATGGACATGAAAAACCAAACAAACAATAACACAATTGTAGTGGGGACCTCAACACCCCTCTATCACAAATAGACAGATCAACTAGGGAAAAAATTAACAATGAAATTCCAGAACTGAACCAAGCTATTGAACAAATGGACTTAATAGATGTTTAGAGAGTGTTTCATGCCACAAAATCAGAATACACATTCTTTTCAGCTGCACACGGCTCATTCTCAAAAATAGATCACATGCTAGCTCATAGGGCAAATCTAAGTAAATGTAAAAGAATTCAAGGTATCCCTTGTATATTATCAGACCATACTGAAATTCAATTGGAGATCAAAAACATAAGAAACTGCAAAACACCCAAAAACACCTGGAAATTGAATAACACTCTCCTGAACAACCAATGGGTCACAGAGGAACTTAAAGAAGAAATTAGACAGTTTCTACAAGTAAATGATAATGCCAGTACAACATACAGGAATCTGTGGGACACAATGAAACCAATTCTACACAGGAAATTCATAGCAGTGAATGCCCATATTAGAGCAATAGAGAGAACTCAGTTAAATAACCTAATGCAGAATGTCAAGCTCCTAGAAAAAGAAGAGCATAACAAACCCAAAGCTCATATGAGAAAGGAAATTGTAAAGATCTGAGCAGAAATCAATGCAATGGAGACTAAGAGAATGATACAAAAAAATCAATGAATCAAAGAGCTGGTTTTTTGAAAGAGTAAATAAAATTGATAAACCTTTAGCCAACCTTATCAAAAAAAGGAAAGAAAAGGCTCACATCCATGCAATTAAGAATGAAAAAAGTGAAGCCACAACAGATCCAGCAGAAATTCAGAGGATCATCAGTACCTAGTTTGAGAGCCTGTACTCTAATAAAATGGAAAACACAGAAGAAATGGACAGATTCCTAGATACATACAAATTGGCAAAGTTAAATGAAGAAGATATAGAAATTCTTTTTTTTTTTTTTTTTTTTTTGGTATCAGGGATCAAATCAAACTTGGGTCCTTGAGCTTGTGCAGGAGGCGGCAAAACCACTGAGCTAAATCCCCAGCCAAGATATAGAAATTCTAAACACCCCAATAACAATGAGTGAAATTGAAAATGTAATAAAAAATTTATGAACAAAGAAAAGTCCAGGTCCTGATGGGTTCACTCCTGAATTCTACAAGATGTTTAAAGGAGAACTATTGCCATTACTCTTTAAACTCATCAAGGAGATTGAAAGGGAAGCAAGGCTTCCAAATTCTTTTCTGGAAGCAAGTGTTACTTTGCTTCCAAAACCAGGGTAAGACCCAACCCAAAAAGAGAACTATATACCAATCTCCCTAATGAACATAGCTGCAATCCTCAACAAGATACTGGTAAACAGAATACAGAGGGTAATCAAGAAGATCATACACCCTGACCAAGTTGGATTTATCCCAGGGATGCAAGGATGGTCCAACATCCATAAATCAATAAGTGTAATACACTATATTAACAGAGTCAAGTCCAAAAACTATATGATCATCTCAATAGATGCAGAAAAGGCATTTGACAAAATCCAACACCCATTCATGATAAAAAATGCTACAGAAAATTGGAATAGAAGGTCTTTATCTCAACCTGATTAAGGCTATCTATGAAAAACCAACAGCCAACATCATACTAAATGGTCAAAAACTGAAAACTTTCATGCTAAAATCAGGAACAAGATAAGAATGCCCACTATCACCACTCCTGTTCAACATTGTTCTGGAAACATTAGCCATAGCAATTAGAAAAGAGAAAGAAATTAAAGGAATAAATATACGAAAGGAAGAAGTGAAACTGTCATTTTTTGCTGATGATATGATACTTTACATAGAAGACCCAAAAAACTCAGTCAAAAGCCTTCTAGACCTAATTGACAGATTCAGTAGAGTAGCTGGTTACAAGGTCAACACTCAAAAAGCAATAACCTTCTTATACGCAAATAGCAGACCCATTGAGAGAGAAATTTGGGAAATAATTCCTTTTACAATAGCATCATCTAACAAAATGAAATATCTAGGAATCAACCTAACAAAGGAAGCAAAAGACCTCTACACTGAAAACTACAGCACTCTGAAGAAGGAGACCAATGAGGATATAAGAAAATGGAAAGATATCCCTTGTTCCTGGGTAGGAAGAATCAATATAATAAAAATGGCCATACTTACTATATAGATTTAATGCAATACTGATTGAAATTCCAACAATATACTTCACAGAACTAGAGAAAACAATCCAAAAATTCATTTGGAACCAGAAGAGACCTAGAATATCAAAAGCAATTCTGGAAAATAAAGACATGGCTGGGGGTATCACAATCCCCAACTTGAAACTACACTACAAAGCTATTGTGATAAAAACAGCATGGTACTGGCAAAGAAACAGACCTGAAAATCAGTAGAAAAGATTAGAAGATGTAGAAACAACTCCAGACATACTCAGCCACTTCATCTTTGACAAAGAAGCCAATTGCCCTTATTGGAGAAAAGATAGCCTGTTCAATAAGTAGTGTTGGAAAAACTGGATTTCAACCTGTCAAAGATTAAAACTAGACCCATACCTATCACTGTGCACTAATCTAAGATCAAAGTGGATTAAAGAGCTAAATATCAAGACAGAAACAGTAAACTTTCTGGAAGATAAGTTAGGTAGAACTCTCAATGACATTGGCATAGGAAAAGACTTTATGAACAAAACTGCAGTAGCACGGGAGCTAACACAAAGAATTAACAACTGGGATCTCATCTTATTAAAAAGCTTCTGCACTGCAAGAGAAACTACTAATAGAGCTAAGAGACAATGTACAATATGGGAAGAAATTTTTTAGCAGCTGTAACTCAGACAAATGTCTACTATCTAGAATATATAAAGAATTGAAAAAAATCAGACACCCCAAATTCAAAGACTCAATTCAAAAATGGGCATCCGAAATGAACAGACATTTCTCAAAGAAGTAAAAACACCAAATAAATATAGGAAAAAATGTTCAACATCACTGGTCATTTGAGAGATGCAGATGAAAACACTGAGATTCCACCTCACCCCACAAAGAATGGCTGCCATCAAGAAATCAGCCAATAACAAATGCTGATGGGGGTGTGGAGAGAAAGGAACCCTTCTCCATTGTTGGTAGGAGTGCAGACTGGTGCAACCACTGTGGAAATCAGTATGGAGATACCTCAAAGAACTAGGACTAGAGGTCCCATTTGACCCAGCTATTCCCCTACTGGGTATCTTCCCCAAAGAATTAAAAGAATCATACCACAGTGATATATGTGCACCTATGTTTTTAGTGGCACAGTTTGTAATAGCTGAGGTTTGGAAACAGCCCAAATGCCCATCAATTGGCAATTGGGAAAAGAAGATGTGGTTTTTTAATAAAATGGAGTACTACTCAGCCATAAAGAATGAGAAACTAGAGTCATTTATAACTAAATGGATGCACATTGAGGCCATACTCTTCAGTGAAATAAATAGGACACACATGTGTAAATACCGAATAGTATCTCTAGTGTGAGAAACTGAAAGTGTAAATAAGGATGAAAATGATTAAAACAAATAGATGACAATTTGAAATACGAAAAGGTCCAAAGGTGGAGGGGTGGTGGGATTGGAAGGGGAAGGGGAAGAAAGGAAAGAAAAAATTATGTGAAAGAAAAAAAAATGGAAACAAAGTCTATGTAAATAGGGAAGGGTGGTGGGGGTGAAGGGCACACAGGCAATGGGGAAAAAAATGAGAACTAAGATACATCACGTTCAGGTACAAACACCCAATGATAAATGTAAATGTATTGTATACCTAAAATGTACCAATTAATATATAAATTTTTTTAGAAAGAGTTTGATTGAGTTCTATTACTTCAGTGTTTATTTTTGGTCTACTAGATCTATTTGTGACAGTGAGGTAATGAGGACCCCCACTGCTATTTTATTAGTACTTATTTGCTTTTTCATGTTTGTTAATATTCATTTTATATAGTTGGGTGCACTGGTATTTGGTGCATATATATTTATGATTGCCATCTCTTCCTCTTGGATTTTTCCCTTTACAAGGATGTAGTGTCCTTCTTTGTTTCTTTATTCGGTGTTGGTTTGAAATCCACTTGATCTGCAAAGAGGATAGCTACTCCTGCTTTTTTCAGGTTCCTTCCCCATGCAGTATTGTTTTCCACCCTTTAACTTTTAGTCTATGAGTTTCTTTTTTAATTGTGTTCCTTATATGCAGAATATTGTTGGATCTTGCTTCTTGACCCATTCTCCAAGTCTATTTCTTTTGATTGATAAATTGAGACCTTTCACATTGATAGTTATAATGGATACATATTGACTTATCCTTGTCAAGACTTTTTCTGTTTGTTTGATGTCTCCCTTTGCATTTAATTTCTTATCTTGCCTGATGGATTTATTCTGCTGGGCTTCCTGGGGTTGTGATACTCATTGTCTTTTCCTAGGATATTGTTCAAAATTTTTTGGATTGATGGTTTAGTATTCATGAAGATCCTCAGGTGTTCTTTGTCATGAAAATATCTTATTTCTCCATCAATTTCAAAAGATAGTTTTGCAGGGTACACTAATCTGAATTGGAGGTTGTTTTCTTTTGGGGCTTGAAATACTCCAGGCTCTTCTTGCCCTGAGGCTTTGTGCTGAGAAAGTCTGCTGTGATTCTGATGGACTTTCTTTTGTACGTGATTTGTTTCTTTTCTCTAACTGCTTGTAGAATTTTGTTCTTCTGTTGAGTTTCTGAGTCTTAACTGTTGTATGACTAGGTATAGACTTTTTTTTTCATCACAGCTAGTTGGAGTCCTATATGCCTCACTTATCAGTATGTTAAGTTCCTTTCCTTTGCTTGGGAAGTTTCTGCCATTACTTCTTTGAACAATTTTTTTATGTCATTTGCACTCTCTCCTCTTTCTTCATTGACTCCAATCAGTCTTATTTTGTTCTTCTTTGTGTCATCTACCAGCTGCTGGATTGATTTCTCATGGTCCCTTACTTTTTTAAAGAATTTTTTCTTTTCCTGATCCCTAATAGCAATCCTTTCTTCTATATCTGAAATTCTCTCCTCACATTGACTCAATCTGCTGTGTAAACTTTCAAAGGAATTTTTAATCTTCTGGATATCTGTTTTTATCTGTTTTATGGATTCCATTTGTTACATATACTGGGATTCCATCATGTTCCTCAGCTGTATTGTTTTTTATGTGTTTTTCCTCTAGAGTTATTAATCATGTTTTTCACTATGGACACAGTCTGTGTTGTTATCTGATGTTGTTTCTTTTTTGTAATTAATTTTATTGGTACATTTAATGTATACAATATAATGACATTCATCATTGGAAGTTTGCATTTTTACATAATCTCTCTTGGTTCTTATTTTTTCCCCATTGCCCTGTCCTCCCTTCAATCCTTCCATCCCTCCCTATCTATAAAGACTGTTTCCATTTTTTTCTCATATTAATACCATTCCCTTCTTTCTTTTCCCCTACCCATCCCACTTACCTTTCCCCTTTGCCCCTTTTCTACCTAGTTCACATTATCTATTATAGCTTTCAGTCCTTATTTACACTTTCAATTTCTCACACTAGAGACACTATTCAGCATTTACATGTGTGTCCTATTTATTTCACTTAAGAATATTGCCTCATTGTGCATCCATATAGCTATAAATGTCTCTAGTTTCTCATTCTTTATGGCTTAGTAATAACCCATCTTATAAAAAAAACACATTTTCTTTATCCAGTCTCAAGTTGGTGGAAAATTGGGTTGCTTCCCAGTTTTAGCTATCATTGTGCTGCTATAAACTTGGGTGTCCATATATCACCGTGGTATAATTCTTTTAATTCTTTGGAGAAAATACCCAGCAGGCAATAGCTGGGTCAAATGGGACTTCCAACCCTAGTTCTTTGAGGTATCTCCATACTGATTTCCAGAGTGGTTGTACCAGTCTGCACTCCCACCAGCAGTGCAGTAGGGTTCCTCTTTCCCCACAGCACCACCAGCATTTGTTATTGGTTGATTTCATGATAGCAGCCATTCTTTCTGGGTTGAGGTGGAATCTCAGGTTTTTTTCATTTGCATCTCTCAAATGACCAGTGATGTTGAACATTTTTTCATATGTTTATTTGCTGCTTTTACTTCTTTCTCTGAGAAGTGTCTACTCACTTCAGATGCCCATTTTTGGATTGGGTCTTTAAATTTGGGAGGTCTGATTTTTTTAAGTTCTTTATAGATTCTTGATAGTACACCTTTTTCTGAGGAACAGCAGGTGAAGTTTTTTTTCCCACAGTGTCTCTTCACACTGTTGGTGGTTTCTCTTGCTGTGCAGAAGCTTTTTAATAAGAAGAAATCCCACTTGTTGATTGTGCTACTTCATGGGCAACTGAGGTTTTGTTCATAAAATCTTTTCCTACACCAATCTCTTCAAGAGTTCTACCTAACTTCTGTTCCAGCTGGTTCAGCATTTCTGTTTTAATATTTAGGTCTTTAATCCATTCTGATTGTAGTTTAATGCATGGTGAGACTTATAGGTCTAGTTTAATCTTTGGCAAGTTGAAACCCAATTTTTCCAGCACCATTTATTAAAAAGGCTATCTTTCCTCCAGTGAGGGTATTTGGCTCCTTGGTCAAAGATGAGGTGGCTGAGTGTGTCTGGAGTTGTTTCTGCATCTTCTAATCTGTTCCACTGGTCCTTGGGTCTGTTTCTTTGCCAGTATCATGCTGTTTTTATCACACTAGCTTTGTGGTATATTTTCAAGTTGGAGAATGTGATATCCCCTACCTTGTCTTTATTGCCTAGCATGACTTTTGCTATTCTAGGTCTCTTCTTGTTCCAAATGAATTTTTGGATTTTTTTCTCCATGTCTGTGAAGTATGCTGTTGGGATTTCGATCAGGATTGCATTGAATCTATATAGCACTTTTGGAAGTATAGCCATTTTCACTATAATGGTTCTTCCTACCCAGGAGCAAGAGATGTCTTTCCATTTTCTCATATTCTCTTCAGTCTCTTTTTTCAGAGTGCTATAGTTTTCAGAGTAAAGGTCTTTAACTTCTTTTTAGATTGATTCCTGGTTATTTCATTTTTTGGATGCTATTGTGAAGGGAGTTGTTTCTCCAGTTCCTCTTTTAGTAAGTCCCTTGGTCATTTACAGGAAAGCTATTGATTTTTTTTGTTGATCTTGTATCCAGCTACTCTACTGAATTTGGCTATTAAGTCTAGAATACTTTTGGTGGAGTTCTTGGGGTATTCTATATAGAGTATCATGTCACCTGCAAATAATGACAATTTGACTTCATTTCCTACCTTTATTCCTTTTATTTCTTTCTCTTGTCTAATTGCTGTGGCTAATATTTCCAGGTTTCTGATTTCAGTGTGAAAGATTTCAGTATTTGACCATTTAGTATGATATTGGCTGTTGGTTTTTCATAGATGGTTTTTATCAGGTTGAGGTACAGACCATCTATTCCAATTTTTTGTAGGGTTTTATCATAACTGTGTGTTGGATTGTGTCAAATGGTTTTTCAGCATCTATTGAGATGATCATATGATTTTTGTCCTTGATTCCATTAATGTAGTGTATTACATTTATTGATTTGCATATGTTGAACCATCCTTGCATCCCTGGGATGAATCCCACTTGGTCAGGGTATATGATTTTCTTGATGATCTTCTGCATTCTGTTCACCAGATCTTATTAAGGATTTTTGCGTCTATATTCATTAGTGAGATTGGCCTATAGTTCTCTATTTCAGTTGGGTCTTTCTCTGCTTTGGAGATCAAGGCGTTGCTTGCTTCCTGGAATGAATTTGGGAGTACTGCTTCCCTTTCTATTTCACTGAAGAGTTTAACAAGAAGTGGCAGTAGTTCCTCTCTAATTGTCTTGTAGAATTCCACAGTGAAGCCATTAGGACCTGGGCTTTTCTTAGTTGGTACGTTTTTAATTATGTTTTCAATTTCATTGATTTATATTGTTTCATTTATGATTTTTAAATCTTCTTCATTCAACTTTGGTAATTCACACCTATCTAGGAATCTGTCCATCTGATAAATTATTTCTAATTTCATTTTTTTCAGATACTCTTTTGTTGCCAGTTCAGGGAGTCCAGGTTGTTGTGTATCAGATTGTTCTATCTCCTTGCCCATTCAGGTTGCCTTAGGTGATCTGGTAGTCTGGTTTTGTGACTTGTTTTTGTGTCTTCTCATTTCAATAAATGGATTTTACTGTGCCTTTGTTGAGGTGACTTTTTGCTCACCCAGTGGTCTTCAATTCTCAGAACGTCACCAAGCAGCCTTTTCTCTGCTACTCACCACTGTGCCAATTACTGTGTTCAGAATAGTGGCCTTCTGGATCCCTGCACTGTGCTTTTGTCTGGGTTGGCTTCTGGCTGTGGCCTATGCCTCTGGCTGGGGCCTGGCCCCCTACCTAGCTATTGGACCTTTGACTGAGGACTGTGCACCCTAGTCACTGGTGTCTGAGCATGCTTCTAGCTTGTGTCGGCACATACTTACCAATGGTATCGAGGTGGACCTCTGTCTGTTGCTCTTTTCCGGGTGGGCCTTTTGCTGGGGCCTGTGGGCCCAAACTGCTGGGGTTGGGGCAGGCCCTTGCTGGGACCCTCCAGCACCTAGAGTGCTCTTGTCCCATGGGCTTCTCACTCTAAAAGCTATGATTTTAACTTTTAGGGTTTTTTTCTGTAAAAGTTGTCATAGATAACATCAAGGAAACTTGGAACCAAACTCTCTGCCTCTATGTTCAACCTTGGCTTAGAAAACTGCCTATTTGACCTTTGTGAAAGGCATAAGAGATTAAGTTTCAAAATCCAACTACTCTTTATTAAATATTCTTGGTCTAGTGAATTTCCAAACTAAGTCAATTTTATAAATAATTTGAAATAATTGGTAAAAAATATAAAATTACACAACCAAATCAGAAGCAAGTTTTCCTCTCCATTATATTCCCAGGATGTAGCCCTACATCTTGAGTTTATTTAAAAGCAGGGTTCTACAAAATCAGCTCCCTACAGGGAACAACAGGTACAAATGAATGAACTGGGCTGTGTGTAGAAACAAAAAATTGAAGAATTCTAAGCTTATCTAAGGAAGTTGCCCAACATCATTTGATTAATTCCCAGAAAAATTCAGAAGTGTGGATGTCAGTTATGTTTTTAAGAGAAATGAGAAATTTACATTTTCTTATGTAGTGTTCTGATTGGCAAACATTTTCAACTAATTTTTAAAAGTTTAAAACATAGCATAGGCTAACTAGAACATCTTTGCATCAATTTTGCCTATGTTCTGCACATTTTCCAATTGTTTATTAATCCAGGTTGTTCGGTTGTGGGCCCTGAGACTGACTCTGCCAATGACCTGTTGATCCAGAACTCTCAACTCAAACTGAGAGCAAGAAGCCTTTCATGTCAAAGCTCACTAATTGGGAATCTCTCCTGAGATATTGAAAAGTAGCAAGAAATCTAACTGTCCAGTAGGTTTGTGAAGAGTGAGTTTCATAATGTAAATTATTTAATTTATATGATAAAATACATTTCATTTCCCTGTAATAAGCTATTAAATTTTTGGAGGAGATGACTGGAAAGGAACCAGGATAAAAGAGATGGATAAAGAAAATGAAGGACATTAAGAGAAAATGCTGGGAGCAGGAAAGTGAAAGGAGTATATCATTATAAAGAGAATGTCATGCCAAAGTATGCTAGGAAATGTTTTTTGCTACATGGAACATCAAAGAAAATTTTTGCCATCTTGGTCACAAGTAAGAGAAAGCTCTAGAATGCAAGTCCTGGTTCTGACATTTATCAGCCAAGTAACCTTTCCAAATTTCAGGTTCCTCATTGCAAAAATGAGAGTGATGACATATACATTATAGCATTATATTAAGAAATAAAAGATTTAAATGCTTGTGAAGTGACATGTCATGAGCAAAAAATAAATATTATCATTATAAATCCTTTTAAAATTAAATTTTAATTTTTGGTAAAGATTCTTTTATTTTTACATTGGCAACTTTCTTTTATACTGCTTTATTTAGACATTTTATTATTCAAATACAGTTGCATTTATGGCTTTTTGAAGATTTCAGAAGTTGACAAAGGGATAGTTTGTGTGCATGTGTATATAATTTCACTGTAAAAATTTTTTTTTTTTTGGTACCAGGGATCGAACTTGGGTCCTTGGATTGTGAAGCAGGCTGCAGAACCACTGAGCTAAAGCCCCGGCCCATGTAAAAATTTTTGATTGGCACATAACCATACATGTTTATGTAGTACAATGTGATGTTTCAAGGTACTTATACACTTTGTAAGAATCACTTGAGGGTAATAAGCATATCCATAGTAAGACAGCTAGAATTAAGAATAAGAATCAGATACATGTTTTCTTAATCAGAGCCATCCTAAATCATAATCACAGTAGCTGCTTTATGATTTGTTTTTGCAGACTTAATTTTATATTTAATTTCCCAACCAATTTAAAAATTATTTTGGGTGGAGATTGCTTTAGTTTGGTTTAGGCTTTGGCTTTCATTCTTAAAGCATCTCAATCTGCCTGAACTTGATAGAAGTATATCATATACCTATCAAATATCATTATCTTTTTTAAACTCTGTCTCTTTCTGGTTATTATTACAAATCTGCAGATGGTTCATAACACAGGAAGCAAAGGCACAGAAGATCAAGTTTTTATTTTGCAGTGTTTACTTTTTTCTACCACCTACCATGCTGTGCAATATTTTTCCACAAGTATTCAATCTAGAATAATCAGTTTAATGGTTAATGACCAATGAGGCTTGGTAAGCTGCTCTGTCTGTGATGGTTACTATTCCTGGAATAACTCAGATCACTGTTGATCTGAACATCAACAGAAATTGAGCCCCTGTGTGACATTTATGATAATACATATCACAAACTTTTTCAGAGGGTGAATTCAACATTTTGGTGTATTAACTAACTTTCTTAATGGATTAATGTTTCTTTAAAGGATTATGTCATTAATTGGGCATGGTGGCACACATCTGTAATCTCAGAACTCAGGAGGCTGAGGCAGGAGGATCATAGAAATTTCAAGGCCAGCCTGGGCTACATAGTGGATTCACCCCTAGACTGAACTGCAGAGGGAGACCCTGTCTCAAAAAAAAAAAAAAAAAGAATCTATGTCAGCTCACCAGAAAATCCTGTTCTTGCCTAATTTTTGATAAAATAATTTTTTAGAACTCTTCTGTTTTCTGTTGGAAATATTCACTTTTATCATCCTTTCATTTTTAAAAAATGTAATTTTGGAATATTGTTTTATTTTTCTAAATAATCTTGCAGGAATTCTTTTGCAGCTGATGTAGAAATTATTCCTTTCTTCTCCTCTGCTTCTTCCATGTTGGTTTTCTCATTAATCCATTAATCCCAAAGGGTTCACTGCCACTACCCACACAAATTAATGATGAGGCCAGGGGTTTGTATTTCATAAGCAAAGCATTACCCTTTTAACTTTGTCTCCTCTACTATGATTTACTTTCCTGCTTTTCCTTTTAGTTCTTTCCTAGTGAGTTTATTAAATTCAGGACTTTATAACCCAGCTTCTTACACTGTCAGCTCAAGTTAGAAAGCTGTGTCATGATCATCTTTCCAAAGTGTTAAGACAAGCAGAAATACAGTGAGATGAGAGCTTGAAGACAAAGAAAACTGACAAGACTGATGACTGATTGGTTCTTAACAGCACTAGGAAGAAGACTTTTCTTATTAGTGTCACTTTTACCTATTTCCATTCTTGAAACTGGAGAGTAATTTTTTATTTACTGGTATGTTGTTACATAAATACAAATCACTTTTACATTTAAGTATACTAAAAGAGTGATTATTTAATTAATTGGTAATTGCATTTTAAAACAATTTTGTTGCTACCTATTTAACCAATGTGATGTTAGAACATTTTTCATTCTCAGCATTTTCACACATATGTGCACACACATTTTATGTACACATTTTATGTGTAATGTATATATACAGTCCATCTTCATTTTCTATGGATTTCAGTTTTGTAAATTAGCCTACTTACTAAAATTTTGTGTTTCCTTCAAGACTTTGAGTATTTTTAATTAATTTTATTGGTACACTTTTGATATACATAACAATTGTATTCATCATAGGGAATTTGTACCTCTATATAATGTATCTTGATTCTTTTTTTCTCCATTTCCC
The DNA here is from genome assembly GCF_053883595.1 of Heterocephalus glaber. NCBI lineage: Eukaryota > Metazoa > Chordata > Mammalia > Rodentia > Bathyergidae > Heterocephalus > Heterocephalus glaber. The sequence goes on from NW_028258377.1 coordinate 1,694,779, forward strand.
TACTCTCCCTTCAACCCTTTTCCCCCTCTTTTTTTACAAAAGCCTGGTTTCCATTTTTGTAGTATTTTATGGTCATTTACAAACAAATATACACATGTTAGGGAAAAATTTGAGTTGGCTCCATGCACATATTCACCAGCTAGGGTGATACAAAGTATTACTCCACCAATTCTGCTTTCAGCACTGCTATTAAAAATGTGTTATTTTCATAGTGTATTATGGCATATTTTTCATGTTTCCATTTTTGTTGGTTATCTCTCTGTTTGAAATTCCTCCAAACGTTGCACTGAAATGCTCTCTAGCATTGCTAGATGCAAGAAAGCTGTGCTGTACTTTATGAAGAAAATATATGTGTTAGGTATACTTCATGCAGGCATGAGTTATAGTGCTATTGATTGTGAATTTACTGTTGATAAATTAACAATATATTAAATAAGGTGCCATTAAACGGAAACACACACAAAACAAGGTTATGTATTGATTTTTTGACAATAATATGACCAGAGGCTTGCTGGAAATTAACCCCCTATTTCCCCTAGCAGCTATAATTCATTAATCACTAATTCAGTGTTTATGGTGACTTATACAACACCACAAATAAGAATAGACTATACTTTATTGAGTTGTAAAAATATATTACTCACATATATATCTAACCACATATATGCCTATTATACTCATGTGCTTATTTTTAGCAAGCTTCTAGGGTATTCTACCAAAGTTGGAGGAACACTGGTTTATTAGAATATAAAATTTAAGGGTTTAATACTTAATAGTTTAGGAGCAATGGGTCATCCAAAGTTACCTAGTATCTGGGCTAGGGATTTAGCTCAGTGGTTTTGCTGCCTGCTGCGCAAGCACAAGGACCCGAGTTCGATCCCCTGTGCAAAAAAAAAAAAAAAAAGCCAAAGTTACCTAGTATCATTTCTGATGTTTGTATGAAAAAACAATTCTAGCAATAGAATTAATCTTTTATTTTAGTACTAAATCCTTTTCTGGGAATAAATAGGTTCCAAACCCTTTCCATCCATATACTTGGGATGTTTTATCCCTACTTACTTCTCTCATCTCCCCTGCCAATTCACTTACCATCCATTTGACCCCATTGTGTATCACTTGCTAATAGTAGTGGCTCACATTATGTCTTACACTGGAATTGACATCACTGGTAGAGAAATGAACAGTAGCTATGCCACAGCATGCCACCTCTACTTCTTAAAAAATGCTTACCAATGAAACGTGCTATGCCTAGAAACTATGCTCCTTCCACAGTGCAGAAAACACACTCATAATTTTCTCTATGTCTCACTATAGGACTATTTTCTGTTCACCATGTTTAAAAGGTTATTCTCTCTGCCTTTCTCTCTCTCTCTCTCTCTCTCTCTCTCTCTCTCTCTCTCTCTCTCTCTCTCTCCCTCTTGTTTTCATTATTTTTCTTTCTGAAGTAGAATAAATCAAAATATATAGTAGACACTCATTCAATAGTTTATTCATTCAATAGGTGTTGACTACCAGCTATGTGTCAGGCACTATGTAAGACAATGGTAAACAAAACTTTCCTACTCTAAGAGCCTTTTATTTAGACTATGCAGAAATTAAAGATGTAAGCAAATTGTATGTTTTCAATTATACATAAAGCTATGAAAGAAATAAAACAAAGGAATGGGATAGCATAGTGTTGGGGTGGGCAGAGGTTTACTTCTTTGAATGTATGGGCCAGAGAAGAGAAAGAGACTTCCTAAAAGAAGGATTGGACCCAGTTCTGTACCTGAAATAGTACTGAAAAGGCCAGTCACAACATACAACCTATACATTTACTGTGTTTCTCATAATCACCATAGTTATTATAATTATGCATGGTAATTAGTGACAATAGATGTGAATCTACTCAAAGACTTTCACAGTCCACTAGAAAAAGTAGTAATTTAAATATATACAAATTAAAATAGGAGAAATACTGCATTAGAGGAGACAAAATCTTTGAGGTGAGAAACATTATATTCCATCATTGTTATCCCTTTATGCATGCATGAATTCATTATCAGAAAAGTTTCTGGAAAAGGTGATATTAATTAAACAAGGCCTTGAATGAATGGCTTGAAAATCTCTCTCTGGACAGAAGACTAAACAGTATGGGAGTAAGGAAGTGTAAGAGCAGGAAAGTAGGTCATGTGTAGAGAGAACCAGACTAGAAAATTGGTTTTGAGATTAAAGAAGATGGAAGTATGTCTGGAAATGTAAGACATGCCTAGATTGTTAAAGGCCATGAATATCAAGATCAGGATCTAGTTTTTATGTCTTATTTTCATGGAAGTTTTTAAGACGGGAAATGACATCATCAGAATTGTTCTTTGAAGCATTTCTGCATTGATGCTGAAAGGACAGTTGGAGAAAGTGGGAGATTGGAAAAGGACCTCTAAGTGGCTATTGCAGAGTCCTGGAGAGAACTGAATATCACTGTAGAAATGAGAATGGAAGAAAAGGGAGGCAAGCAGGGACATTTGGTATTGAACTGAGTGACTCTGTCAACTCAGTGCATGATGTCTTTAAATTGGGCAGGAAAACAATGAGAGAATTGAAAAAGGGTTTAGTTTTGAGGTGAATATTAGTAATAATATGGTGACTTCATTAAGCAGAAGTTAGACATGAAAAAAATGAAGACAGGCTTGAGAAAAGCCTTTATATCCCAAGCTTGAGTTGTTAGAATCTTTCTTTTGACAATCTGCAATGATTTGATAGCTAGATCTAGAATTCTGAAGGTGCTTAGACATCATCTCTCATGAGTGCATAGTTAAGCCAATGTGATTGGAATGGGAAAAGTGTAGAGCACTGTTATGGATATGAGGTTAGAAAAAGGAGTTAAGAGACGATGTTAAGGCTGGGGGGTGATATGGCTATATGTGGCTATATATAAAAACCATAATTTTACTTTAAAAATAACACTAAACCTTTGATGAGACTTAAAGTAGCATAATAGACATGATATTTCTGGCTGTAATATGGTGAGTGAGTTACAGCAGGTCAGCAGGAATCTAGATAATTTCATTATATAAGTGAGAAACATTGAGAAAAGTAGATAGAGCTACTTGAAGAATATTTAGGAGGTAAAGTTGATAGGGTATGTTATTGTATCAAGCACAGTAGATTTTTGTTAGTACTTCTGTTAGAAAAAAGAGAGCTCACCAAAGGCCTCAGTAAAATATGTAGTTTACAGAGTAAAAAAGAACTGATCCAAGTGTTTGGAGACATCTCAAGTATATCATGACTCTGAAATTTCAAAGGATATCATCTTTTCCTAGATGGTCTAAGACAAGCATAGAAGAAATATTTAGCAAGTATCAAAACAGATTTCAGTTTATTTTTGGTTTTTTGCTACTCCTTACCTTTAAGGACATATAGATAATTATTCTGGCAATATGAGTACAGATAAGATACTATGAATAAAGCCAGGCAGGGTTGTACATATAGGTAGTTACAGCTACTCAGGAGACAGCTGTCGGGAGATAACTTTAGCTCATTAGTTCAAGACCAGACTTGGTTACACAGCACATGGCAAGACTTCATAAAAAAAAAGAAATAAGGAGGGAAGGAAGGGGAAGGAAGGAAGAAAGAAGGGAGGGAGAGAGGGAAGGAGGGAGGGAGGAAGGAAGGAAGGAAGGACGGAGAAGAGGAGGGTGGGGGAGGGAAAGGGGTAGAGAGGGAAGGGAAGGGAAGGGAAAAAATACAGTAAATCTCTGACTTACTAACACTTTCTAGTCCAAGGGAACGTTCATAAGTTGGATTTTGGATTTTATACACCTTTGACACAAATATACAATGTAAAGCATAAAAAACCAAACACACACAAATACTGTAAATAAACTATTTTTACTTTTACAGTTACCTTAAAATGGTAAGGTAGACACGTGAGCTACTTCCACAATTTGTTACATCTACGAATGCTCTTAATGTGAGGTCCCTTAGTATCTGTGAAAGTTTGCAACTTGAATGTTCATAAGTCATCGACTTACCATATAATGAATTAGATTCATTACTTAAAGAGAATGGAATGGACTCAACTGCTGAGTATAATAGTAAAATTTTTTTACTTTAATATTCTTCAATTTGTAAAATCTCACTCTGTAACTGTTATCAACTATTTTTCTTAATTACATGAAGCTTCTCTATGTTCTCCTCTAAGGTATATGTAATATGCTGAAAAAGTAATTATAATTTATCAAATTTCAGCCATTCAAAACTCAGTATTTGATTGCTACTTATTTCAATGAGAAAAATAAATAATAATTTTCTGCTCTGAAATGCAAAGAATTTGAAAGTCATGAAGTTGAACAAACTGAAAAATCAACAACTTACTGAGATACAGAGAATTGAGATCACAGGGTAAGCCATGCCTCACACCCTGGAGAGGGAGATGGACTCAGGGACTCAGTGTCACCAAGAGTAAAAAACCCTGGAGCCTGTTATGTGGGGACATTTAACTATAACTGAAAAATTTTCAGAAATTGAGTATGAACTAGCTCAATATTTTTAAAATCCTGGTGGCCATTTCTTTGGCAAATGCCACACTTTGGGTAGTTTTACTGATAGGAGCCCCACTAAACTCTTATGGTAAAGATCAAAGGACTATACCTTCATGACGCAAGCTAGAGGAGGGGAATATAATCATTTAGCAAGACAGACACATAATGCTGTGTGTCATAACAAATGTTTGGCCTCAAAGGGAAACTATTTTCCCAGAACCTAAAGAATATGGAGAAGGAAAACACTCAATTCCAGCCCCTATTATCCTTCTTATCACACCTAAGGAAGAAGGAAATACTCCTGATGGTTATATTCCTGGGGAACATGCTCAGCAACCAACTGAGACATAATTGTAAGATTATAGAACACTTCCCTGCCTCTTACATTTGCTTCCACATCAGCAAAACTTTTGTGCAGTAACGTGATTATAACTAAAAGAACTGAAGGTTTACATTGTTTTTAAGAAGGAGTCTCTAGGGAAATACAAAAATAAAGACAAAAACAAAGACAACAAGGAAATTGAATCATCTTCGCCAAAAGTAAACACAGTCTTCTTAGCCAGAGAAAAATAAAAAGGCCACTTTACTTTAATTCCTAAGTTTATTATCAGTTCCAGATACCAAAAAAAGATTCTAAAACATACTGAAAGGCAAGAAAAAACACAATGTGAAGAGTCAAAATAAACAACAGAATGAGACTCAAATGTAGGAGAGATTCTGAAATTATCAGACCAAACTTTTAAGGCAACTATGATTGTATGCTAATTAGCCCATTTTAAAAAGTGGACAAGAGGCAAGAATGGATAAGCAAAAAGAAAACTAAAAAAGAATCAAAAATGCCGGGGATTTAGCTCAGTGGTTTCTCTGCCTGCTGCGAAACCGCAAAGACCCGAGTTCGATCCCCGGTACCAAAAATAAATAAAGAAAGAAAGAAAGAAAAATAACAAAAAATCAAAAAGAAAATCTGAAAATAAGAAATAATGTAACAGAAGTAAAAAGTGCCTTTGATTAGCTCATCAGTAGTTTGGAAAGTGACAAAGAAAGAATCCATGAGCTTAAAAGTATGTCTCTCAATATAAAATTTCCATGAAATGCAAATGATAAAAGCAAAGCAAGAATTTGAGGAACAATTATAGAAGATATAACATATATGTCATTGGTATGCAAGAAAGAAATAAAAGAGAAAAAGGAAAAATATTTGAAGTAAAAACAGTTGAGGAAATTAATATCAAACACCAAACAACATATCAGAGAAGCAGAGGAGAAAAGGAGGTAAATATCAAAAATCAATAATAAACCTAGGTATATTATTTTCAAACTGCAGAACAGCAAAGATAAAGAGAAAATTTTGGAAGAAATAGGAATTATGGGAATGGGGAAGAACTCATCTTCCCTGAAAGAACCAAGGAAAATAATTTCTTTGGACTTTCAGAAATCATGGAAGCAAAAACCAACCCAGTGAACTATTTAAAGTGTTGAAAGAAAAAAAATTTTAAATTTAAACTATCTATCATTCTGGATCCAGTGATGTTATCCCCCAGAAGTGAAAGAGAAATACTTTCTAAAGTGAACAAAAACAACTAATTTGATAACATTACACATATTGTGTAAGAATTACTTTTAAAAGTTCTTTGGAAAAAAGAAAACTAATATAGTTTAGAAACTTGAATCTACAGAAAGAAAGGAAGAATATCAAAAAAGGAATATAAAGAAGATATCATTAAAAAGATGCAAAGTAGTATATAAAGAAAGTGAAATGTAATCTCCTTTTATTATACTTTAATAACAACTGCTTGTTCAGTAGTATAGCAAAAAAAGCCTTGCATGATTATAGAACAAGGAAAAGTGAAAAAGACAAAGGAGTCATATAAAATGCTCAATGATAATAGGAGATAGCAAAGAATAGAGAAAGAAAAACAAAAAAATGATTGGTAGTGCTGGACTTAATAAAATTAGTAATTTTTTCTGTGCTTCTATTTCCTTGAAAACATTGTATATAATCTATATAATTTCTCTTCTAAATGTCTGACAGAATTCACTGGATTGTGAGCCTAATTTAACATTCAAAATCAATGAATGCTTCTCCCCATCTCTATTTTCCCCAGCCCCAGTAAGCACAATTATAATCATTACTTCCATGAAGTCAACATTTTAGATCCCATATATAAGTGAGATCATTAAGTAGCTGTCTTTTTATACCTGGTTTATTGTTCTCCAAGTTCAGACATGTCCCAAATGACAAGATTTCTTTCTTTATGGCTGTAATATATTCCACTATTAAGCAAAAGAAAAGTCTTATAGTCATATCAATAGAGAAAGAAAAACTTTTGATGACCTTAACACACACTCGTGATTTAAAAAATATTCTCAAGAAACAAAGAATAGAACAGAACTTTCTCAATTTAAGAATATAACAAACAACTCCCCCCCCACACACACACACATCTTTAGTTAACATACTTAATGGTGAGAAACTAGCACTTCGCTCCTAAGATTAGGAGACAAAGCTATCTCCTTTACCATTCCTATTCAACATTATACTGGAAGTTTTAAGTAATGCAGTAAATATGAAAAGGAAGATAATGTTATACAGATTGGCTTAGGAGAAAACTATCCACAGATGATATAATTGTCTATACATAAAAATCAGAACAATGATGAAATACTTCTGTAATTCATTATCAACTCTAGTGTGACTGGAAGCTACAAAAGCCAATTGCAATCTACAAATGTTGATTGCTTTTCTATATACTAGAAACATACAATTGTATGTTTAAAATTGACATTTCTCAGTACCATTTATATTGGCACCAAAAAATTAAATGTATATGTATTAATCTAACAACATCTGTACAAGGTCTATTTAAGGAAAACTATGAAATTCTAATAAAAGAAATCAAAAAGAGCTAAATAAATGGAGTATTTCATGTCAATGGATAAGAAGATTCAATATTAAACTGTCAGTTTTCACAAATTGATGTATTGATTAAATGCATTCCTAAATAAAATCCCGAAAAATGATTTTGTGGATATTTACTAACCAAGTTTATTTCAATGGCTAAAATTATAGTTTAAAAAAATCAGTGCCAAATGCTGTTGAAAAAGTACAGCAACAGAAAATCAGTGATTGGTGGGAATGCACAATAGTGCAGTCACTTTGGAAAACATTTTGACTGGGGTTTTTTTACAAAGTTTTTACTAGGATCCAACTAGAGTATTCCCAGTTATTTACTCAAATATGTTGAAAAATTTTATCCATATGAAAATGTGCATAAAAATGTTTATAGTACTTTTTTCATAATTGCCCAAACTGGAAGAAACCAACATGTCCTTCACTAGGTAGGTAATAGATGAACCAGGTGGATCATGCCTACAATAGAATACTATTCAACAATAAGAAGAAAGGAGATATCCAGCCATGAGAAAAATAAGGAAAATTACATTCAGGGAAACTTATTTCTTCGTTAAACAGAGAAGTCAGTTGGAAAAGGCTACATTCTGTGTGTTCACAAATACATGTAGTTCAGGAAATGGCACACTAGACCTGCAGTGACAGATTAACAGATGCCTAGGGTTAAAGGACGGGCGGTAGGGTTGGAGAGGTGGAATACAGGGGATTTTAGGGCAATGAATCTATTCTATAATAATATTTAATACCTGTGTAATGATATTTAATACCTGTATATAATGTAATGAGGGCTACATGGTATTATGGATTTGATAAGGTCCATGGAACTGCACTGCACAAAGAATTATAATGTAATCCATGGACTTTAGTTAATAATAATGTGCCAATATTGGTTATCAGTTGCAACAAATGCACCACACTAATGCAAGATGTTAATAATAAGGGAAACCGAGCAGTGAAGAAGTGGTATATAGGAATTCTGTAGTCTATTCAATTTTTGTAAATGTAAACTACTCTAGCATAGCCTATTTACTTTTAAATGCTGCTATTAACACTTAATAAAAACAACAATTTTTCCTGTAATCCCAGCTCCTTGGGGTGCTGAATCAGAAAGAAAGCAAGTTCAAGACCAGCCTGGGAAACTTAGCAAGACTGTCTCAAAATAAGAAATTTTTTAAAATTCAGGGGATGTAGCTCATTGGCAAACCATCACTAAGTTCAATCCTCAACACTGAAAAAAATGAGATAATTTTGTTCCATCTGTTACCTTTTGTTATCAAGTAATGAAAGCTAATGTTGAAAATGATTAATAGCCAAGCACTACAGAAATACTGAAATGTTTATGAATTTGTATATAATCAGGCCAAAATTGACAGCAGTGGCCCTTCAGTAGCTAGAAGGTACTATAAATAGGAGAAAGGAAAATAAAGGTCCATAATCCAGGAGGGAAGATTGCTGGTGTGGACTCATGAAGATGGTGGGGACCAGGCTGTGGAAAATGAGACAGCAGCAATGACAGAGGGAAAGTTAAAAGAGTAAGTTAGATAATCTGCTTTTCACATCGAAAATCATACTTTTAAATCAGAAACTATAGGGCTTTTTGATTATTTTAACTTTTTTCAGTTAGACACAATTTTTACTGGAAAAGTTAAATAGTGCCTTTAAAAGCAAGATTTTCTCTGTGAAAAGCAGAATATTTAAACAAGTTTCTTTCCCTAAGAGAGATCTCCATGCTTATTGTAAAACATAAATATTCAGTTTCTTGCTTCATGGGAACTATTTACAGGTATAGTAAACATACTTATTTTAAAATGAAACTAGGATAATAGCAACAGTTAATGTTTACATTTATTGAAACACATGTGAAGATTACTTCAATAAAATGTTACAAAATTAAATAAATGTTTCCCATATGACTGGAAAAAGTATTTAACATGTGATTTTGAACTAAGATTGGCTGTAGTCTCACATTGTGGCTTTAAACAGAACAAGGCTATGTTTAATATGGATGTTTTCCTAAAACTTGGAGTTAGGTAAGTTTGTATAAGAAAATTTGATGCTGAATGTTCTCAATTATATATTGATCTGTAACAACCGATTTGCCTTTAACCCTATAGGCCTTAAGCAACATCACAGATAATAATAAAGGATTTTGAGTCTATGTTTTCTTTTCATATGTGTGATGAAATGTGATTTCTCATTATTGATGTCAAAGACACATAGAAAGTATTTGTAAGATTAAAATTTTAAAACAAACTGATAATATATATGAAACTATAGTTTGGAATTATTTACCTAAATATAAAACCAAATTTCTCAGGATATAATTAGCAAGAGAAATTACTTTTATACTTTAAAAAATTTAGTCAAAATTTTGTAGGACATTTTGATGTCAGGGTAAGTTTTCACTCACACCTGTAAGCACAATAATATTAACAATATAGTGTTTTAGGAATTACATAGTATGTGTAGGTATATACTTAGCCCAATAAGTTCAACATGGTAGGGAATTTATAGATGTTAAATTTCCTTCTCTTCAGATATTCTCATGGATAAGTTAACTCTCAAGCAATGGTAAGTTAGTGACTCATAATCGTTAATCATTAGAGGTCAAAATATATTTAGTACCCTTCAGTAAAATTACTTAAAAGCATATTTTCCTCCTTCAGGTGTAATATTGATCAATCAATAAATGTACCATATTTTCACTTAGATGACATGTTACTAGAGTGCTGATTACTTTAATTCTATCATTTAGAATGAATCTACTTATAGATGTAGTGATTATTAGCTAAACAGTAAATGAATTATTGGGGTGGAATTGATGACATGATTAGAACTCAAACTGATAAACTAAAATGCTCTGTAACTTGAATGACCCATGTTGCTCTTTACTTTTTCAGTCTCATAGTAACTAAATTCTTTCTTAGAGGGAATAAGAGTATAATGATTCTTTAGAAGTATCAATTACATGAAAAAAATTACTTAGAAGTTGCATGAATAGAATTTTCTTATACAAATTAAAATTTGCTCAGTTGGTTCTTCATTTAATACAATTTAATTTCACAGATCTTTGTCTATTATTTGACCAGTTAATGAATATTAATAGTGATTCACCTAAAATATTAATCTTGATGATTTGCTGTTGACTCAGAGCCCCAGAGATGAGAAAATGAGGAGCCCTCATATAATGAGCCAAGGGCCTTATAATGGCCGAACAGTTTCACAATCAGGGAAAAGTAATTAGTAAAAGAATAAATCTTGTGTGGGTACCTGATTGCTAATTAACCTATTCAGAGTTAATTCAAGGAGAAGTAGAACTTTTGGGAAAAGAAGACTTCCTATGTTAAAGCAGACTTTTAAGCCATTTCTAATTTTCAATTCTGTAAGATTTCGTTGTTAGCTGAAATTTTAAATAACCATGTTCAGTATATAAAATCAAATATTGAAACCTTGAACTTCTGAACTTTTTCAAGATTGTTCCAAGTTAATTTCAGCATGATTTTTTTTCAGGATAGTAGGTGCTATTTATTGAAAAGTATATATTTCAGAAGGCACTACTCATCATATCCCCATTCCCCTTACTGGTACCATATAACTTAATTAATTATTTATATTTAACATATTACTTATTCAATATTTAATTCTAAAAGCCAATGAATATATATCACTTAAAATAATCATAGTTACCATTTTAATGTATTTTTGGTTATTCAAGTTACAAATATTATGCAAGAAATTAGCTTATGTTTTCATGTCTTCACTAGACCCTTGACCATGTTCTCAAGGTCACTGGGCTTTTTTCTCTCTTTGTGGTCAGTGTTGTCACTGTGCTGGTGACTGAACTGTCATACTCATGAATCTACTTATGTTATGCAGGACAATACAAAAATGAGTTTCAGATAATCTGTATGAATCAAAGCACTGAAATAGTTTTGCTTTTGTCCCTGCATATCTAGACTTGAGAAGAGTTGGAAAAAGAAAAATGTATTACAGATTTATAATTTTTCTTCATAACAAGACAAACTAAAGGACTTGTCATTATTTCTTATCAGCATAAGGAGCTGGCCTAATCTTTGCCCTAGATTTGAAAGGACTTGCATGTTAACCCAAGAATATAGAAATATAAAGTTTTATCAGGGAGAAAAAAGATAAGTTGTCACTAAATTTTGATCACTACATTTCATTATTATAATTTTGGTTTTCATTTTAATGGTAACTGATGGAAATCGGAAAGCAAAATTCTGAAATCCTGTTCTAGTTGACATAACTCAGATAAAGAGGTTTTGTCACATTCCTTCCAAAACATACTACTGAATATATTATTAGAATTCTTTTTCTCCTTATTCCTTCTTCCCCAACAAATTTGAAGGTTTTATTTATTAAACCTCTTAAAAGTAGCCTAATTTCAAGGTTTTCTAATCCTGTAGAAGATGAAAGAAATTGAATGAATGAACCAGTTTTCCAAAAAGTATTTGCAATTGAATAGCAAGGTTAATGTACAGTTGGGTGAGTCATCATGTATTATACAGATTCACAACTGGTTTGGGATACCCTTGTGGTATCTTGCAGAATGAACTGAATAAATCTAGAGACCTCTTGAAGAAGACATTTCAAGACATTTTTGCGCTAGAATACAGTGCCATCCACACTCTGTTATAGACCAGTTCTCAAACTTAAACATGAGAATCACTTGGAGAACTTGTGAAAACAGATTTCTAGGCCTCAGTCTCAAAGATTTTGACCCTCTGGTTCTAGGAAAAGGTCTAAGAATTTGCATTGTTAACAATTTCCCAGATAAGGTCAATTCCTCTGATCTGGAGACCACATCTGAAAAGCACTCATTGCTCAGGGGCAAGTTCAGCCCATTGTGTAGCCACAGCAGAGTGGCACCATCTGAATCCCTCTTTAGCAATATCTTTCTGAGAATTTCTTGAATTTTAAGCCCTCTGTCTGGCTTTCTGTATTCCCTTGGAGTACAAATCTACATAACATGGTTGTTAAGTTTCATTCCATTTTTTCAAGTTCCGTTTTCCCCCTGGGTTGTTAGATGTTTGATATCATTCAGAAATAGTCAATAATTCCTTCAATGTCCTTGTTACCAACAGAAATGAAATAGTATTCAAAATTATAGTTTTTATAATCTTTAAAAACAGAAATATGGGTACTACTTTTTCAAATTAAGTTTTAGGTAATTAATTACCACTTGCATATTCAAATTAATAACATTTGACATATACATAAAATGCATTCCAAAGAAAAATCTCATCTCTATATCTATTCCTATTTTATATTTATTTACACATTCTTTTAAAACATAAAAAAACAGACTAAGTTATGTTATCTTTAAAAGAAATTAACAGCAACTGGTTTCTTCCCAAAACTTGGTGAAATAGAGAAAAAAAAAAATGCTGATGATTCCGTCTTACTCATTCAAAACTGTATCAATGTATGTTCTTTTCAGAGCCATGGACTGAACTGATCACATATACAAAGGTATTCTACATACAATTTAAAATTTGTCTTTATGTTTTCTCTCTGGTTAAATTACCATCCATTTTCATTTTCCATCTGTATTTGCCAATTATCTCTTTGTACATTATCCTATCTCTAGCCATTCAACCATACAAAACAATAAGAAAGAAGCTATTGCAGTATGTTTGATGAATATGTATATATATGTATATGATGTAATTTTTTTACAGGTAAAAATCTCTGATGAAAAAAATATTGCCTTTCAATGCAACATGCATCACAAGATTCTTAGAACACTTTGAGCATTTAATAGCATTGATATCACCATCAATGATACTGTTATCACCAATCTTAGAGGCTGATATCAGCTCTGATTCAGTTAGACATACATGGAAATGAGTCTTTCCTTAGTCTCTGGTTGTCATTCAGCCCTGGTAGCCTCCTTTTCTAAAACACATTTGTTCTCTTTTGGGTAATTTGTCTGTGCCTTTCTTATCCCTAATGGTAGCAGATTAGTGACCTAGAAGTTAATTGAAATGAGCTAACACTTACTATGAAAGTAAGAGTTGGTTCAGGGGAGAGCACTAACTGTTTCCACATGACTAACCAATGCTGCACAAAAAAAAGTCATCTTTGAAAGATAATCACTCTCTTAGTCATCAAGTGGGTCTATTATTTACACAGAGACGAATGCACACAGGACACACTGTTGTCTTTAGTAAGGTCATTCAGTAGTCACAAGAGTTCAGCCCATGAAGGTTATACTGGTCTTCTCAACACAATAAATTTACCCACTTACAGTCCATCGTTATGGAGCAGTAATGGAAAATATAAAATGTGTTTCACTGCTCATTAAGTAATTTATATTAAGGTTCAAGTTATATAAAAATAGGGACTGTTTTGTCTGATGATAATAGTACTCAACAAATTTATATTGAATGAATGAATGAATGAGTGTTTACTAATTGAGTTCAGAACAAAGATAAGTCCCTAATATTAAAAAAGTGAGACCCAGACACTGATTCCAAAGAGTACACAATGTAACCGAGCACATTGAATACCCACACAATGATTTAAAATCAATGCATAATTTGTATCTTTCTAATGGTAGGAAACTGTGTATTAATATAATTCTCAGAACAGAGGAAACTGGGTCAAGCTGATCAGAGGTCTTGTAAGGAAAATGACAAAAATGAATGTGCACATAATATGTAGTGTTAAACAACTTGCTTAAGCCTTCTGAACCTCATATAAAATCATGTTTTGTACATAAATGAGCACTAAGATCCCTAGAAGTTTTAAGCAAAAAAAGAAGTCTTTAAATGCATGGTAAAAATGTAAACTAATTTGGAAACAATATCTCTACCAATTTACTTTGGGTTCTTAAGCAAAGGTTAGGCTATGAGCTCTGTACTGCACTCACTTGCAAGGCTGCAGTTTGAGTTTGATTGAGATAATTAAACAGAAGTTAAATAAAATTTAATATAAATAGAAGTAATTTCAAAAATACTTTTTTTGACTTTGTGTGCATAGCAATTCACCAGTGACATACCAAAGCAACACTTCAGATGAAATAGTACAACTTCGCACTGTGCAGAGGTAAACAAGTGTCTTAGGTACCACAGCCAGGGGTGGGTTCCCTTCTGTTTTGTTTAAGTGATCTGAATGTTTTTATGTAGTGGTGTTTTACATATATCCACATAAGCCACCAGTAAAGATAAGAAAATTTAGAGAACCTCCTGAAGAGCCCCTACTGGCTGTTCCCCTTCACAAAGGTAGCTATCACCAGGATTCTAACCACAATAGACCAGCATGGCTTATTTAACTTCTCATCTGTAGAATTATAGGTTACATAATACATCATTATTCTTTCAATTCACATTGTGTTTATGAGATTTATAATACTTGTAATTTATGACTGATATATTTATATTTAAGTATTATTATTTCTATCAGTTCTTTGGGGTTTTTTTCTCATTGTTTTTGCCCTCTTGTTGATTTATCAGGTATTTGAAAAATTATTGTTATTCTAATCTGTTATTTTTCTTTTACATTCATTTTGCATTTTTTCCTAAATCTTAGATTAAAACATGTGTCTCAGGATCTATTTATGTTCTTACATATTTTGATATATGTGGATCTATTTATTGATTTTTATCATATTAGGAATTAAAACTGAAAAAAAATCACACATCAGAACAACAATGTTATCGCATGTCACATTATCTCTGGAAATCTTCACAGTACATTTGTAAAAGAAAAGAAAGAAGGCAAATAACATCTTAGTATTATTATGAAAATACTAGTCACCATTCAGACTTCCTGAAGGGTCCTCTTTTGAGAATTTGCTACATTAAAGATTCAAATTGAATACTTAATTTATTAGAATCTACTGTAGCTTAGTGGTTTTTGTTATTTCTCCTCCTTAATTGTGGGCAATTAGACACTTCTAGGGAATAGAATTTCCCAAAAGTGGAGGATATCAGTTCCAAGATTAAGTTTTTAAAAGACTGTGGTGTGCATTCTCAATCTCTCTGGAATCACGTGCTCTGGGGGAACATAGCGGCCATTTTATAGAGTAGCCTTTTAGAAAGATCACCAAAAAAGCTTGTTTTCAACACATGCTCAGCTAATCAAGCCTTGGGATGCACGCAACTTCATAAGAGACTCTGAACCCAAGCCTCCTAAATACAGCCTCCCAGATTCCTAATCCACAGAAGCAGGGAGACAGCAAATGTTTATTTTTTCAAGATGCTAGCTTTGGGGGTTGTTATGCAACAATAGATAGTTAATGTACTTAGTATCTGCTTTCCAGGCTTTACTTTCAAATTTCTGTGTCTTTATACTGAAATGCTATTTTTTACCCTATAGAAAAACTTACACTCTGATTTGTATTCTTTGGTCCATTTGCATAGTTATCGGCAGAGTTTATATCTACTGTCTTTACTATTTATTTTCAATTTAACACACCTCTTATAATTTTATTTTAATTTTAGATTTTTCAATTTTTAATATTTTATTTACTCCATTAATGTTTTATTTATGAATTATTCCACAATTTTCTTATTATTCTAAAAATTATAACACATGTAAGTATTTTGGTCAATTAAAAATTTACATTTTCCCTTTCCCCTGTAATTCTGAAACCATAGAAAATATTAACTTTATTTTCTTCTTTCTGCATCCTCTTTGCCCGTGTTTAGGTTGTAGGCATGTTTAAAATGCCATAAAACAGTATAATAATTATTTTGTGTAACCAATATTCATTATACTTACATGTTTACCCTTCTCTGTGTTCTTTAGCTTGTGTTTCCATATTTTCACATTGGATTAGTTTGCCTCTGTCAAAAGATTAGCTAAAGAGTTATTTTTATTCTTTCTTTTAATGCTAGCTTCCATGTAATATATCATTTGGTCTAAAAATGACTGTTTTACCTCATATTAGAAGAATATTTTTACTGGGAATAGCAATTTTGTTTAGCATTCATTTCAGCACATTGAAGATTCCATGTCAGTAGATAATGGACTGTCTTCTGATTTCCATCACTCTTGTTCTGGTGCTTATTTCAGAATAATTGCTTTTCCTCTCTTTCCACGATCTTAGCCACAAAATCTTGAGTTGGTTGTTTCTTTAATGCTTTCAAATAGCAAATGTAAAAAAAAGTTAGCCTGTTTTTGTACTTTGTCTTATTTGAGTAAAAATTAAACTTCAACTACCCTAGACATTTTAATTAATACAAATAAATTAGAGGGGCAGGTTTTACCTTTTCAGAATAAAGAAAGTTTTGCTGACCATTAATTGATAACTTGAGGACATTATCATTGTGGTGGAACAATGAAATTTCCCTTGACATTTCATTTTTTTGATGAGAACCTCAAAATGAGAGATGGTATTAACAATTAGGTAGACCCATTATTCCTTCTAGTTGCCAGATAGAATATATCAGTTTGGGGAAGAAGGAGAGGGAAAGTAGAGGCTAGAAAAAGTAAGCTGATACAAACTTTGGGAACACTGACTACCCCTTCAAATAGGGTTTTGTTCTACAGAAAATGAGAAAATACACGAGTCCCATGAATTACACTAACTTCACAAACTATTATCACCTTGTGGTTTAGCAAAGATGACCTTTCATAAAATACAAAGAAAGGGATAGAGATATTAAACTGCAGAAATTATTGAAGAGTTTGATGCAACTGTGAAACAAAGTTAAGTGTCTCTAGGAAGAGAGGACACTTTAGGGAAGTAGTCTTCTGGACATGATGAATTGTTAGATATGTAAAGGAAAGGTATGCAAGATGAGCCTGACACTAAATTAGTCAATGCCAAAAGTCACATGTATGAGGAGGTCTGATCAAAGCTGTTTCCTCAGGGCCTCTTAGCATTCACAGAAGTAGAGAATCACCTTAGGAGACTGGTTCATTATATGACATTAGAGTGAAAAGGGGCTGTTTTCCATGATACGTTTGCATTAAAAAAGAAAATTGTGTCTTTGTCTTGAATCATAAATAATGCTGTAGACCAGAGGAGAAGTGTTGTGGGCACAGTGGGCATCAGAGAAGTTATTCATCACTTCTCTCTATTTAATGATTCAGCCTTTGGTACAAAGCCAGCTAGCACAGGGGGTTCATCAGCTGTAACTATGGCAAATAATAAGAAGATAAAAACCAACAAAAAAGATCTGATGAAATCTGTGCACTTTCAGCCACATTCACTGTGATGCCAATTTAATGTGCTAATTCTGATAACTGTGGCTCACACATCAGCCTTCATATGGAGAAAAAAGTCACTGTCTTATTCTGCTTAATGTTTTATGAAAAGAAATAGTTATTGCTACTGACTTCAGAACACTTACAGGTTATGGGAACTATATAAATAATAATTTTGCTGGTATTAAAAGGAGTCCATGTTGTTGCAAGAAATTTGGAAAATAAAAAGACATAAATATTGAATGTACAATTTTACACTCTAGAGATAATGACTGGTAATGTTTTGGAAATAAGTATTCATTTTTTCTCAATTTCTCTAAAATATGCTCAAACTTATTTATGATTACAAATATAATCCCTGGAATAATATATAATTTCTGTAAAATAAGAATATTCATTTATCTAACCTTTGTATTGAAGGCAATAAAAATAATATGTCTAATTTGAAATACTTCTCTTTTACCACCTTAAATTTAAAAAGTGTGTATCATGTCCTTATAATATATAAACTCAATAAAAATTCTGTTATTTGAAATTTGGAAATATTTCTTACTCTAAATAGGAAAGTGAATCTTTTGTATACTGAAAACAGAGAACTTCCTTGCTGTTGTTTTTTGCCTCTCTAGTGCTCCACACAGGTTAAACCTCAATAACTATTTACTGAATGAATAATATACAGGTATCAAAATTGTGGAATCTAAAATTTTATAAACCTTAAAATAGCAAAAAATAATATTCCTGCCACCCACAGGACACTATATAACTCTCACCCTCCTTTGTTTTTATTAGAATTTAACACTAGGGCCGGGGATTTAGCTCAGTGGTTCCACTGCCTGCCTTGCAAGTGCAAGGTCCCAAGTTTGATCTCCCTTACTGAAAAAAAAAAAAAGGAAAAAAAAGAATTTAACACTAATTATATATTGGTTTGTCTATTGTGCTTTCCCAATCAGGATCATAAGGGATAGTCATATGAAGACATTATGAACCCAAAGACTTTGTCTTTGTATTCTCTTCTATCTCAATCTAAACATGAAAAAAAATAAATGAATGTATAGATGAGGAAGTGAAAATATCTCAACCACAGTAGGGAACAAATAAGTTTGAGCCATATAATCATTCCTTCATTTCTAGCTTGTTTGTTCACTAAGAAAAACTTAGTAACTAGGCATAATTTTAAAAGATAATTCTTATAATATTTATTGATTGATTCACTCACTCATTCATTATTCAACATAGGCCTAGAAGTAAAATACTGTATCATACATTTTGGACACAGCTCCTGTTTTTGAAGTGTTTAATTAAGTATTCAAGTTTAATTATCAGCTCTTTAGAAGTGATAAACCAAAGTGTTTTAGTTGTCAAATAAATTAATCAAATGGTTTAATACTTTAACATTTTTCTCTCTAAAGCAAGAAACATTTTGAACCATTTTTTCTTGAACCAACTGTGTGGTAGAGAGTGATATGATCAATTAAACTTGGTTTCATTTCTGTTTATGAAACTCCATGTAAAATTACAACTGATGAATGATTTAGACAGTTCAGAGGTGACTTGTCATTGTCTTCCTGAGTATTTATACACACAAATACCTAGTTTCTTTATGAAACTTAGCCATCCCATGTTCTAAGCTAGACCTGAGATACTTTTATTATTAATTCTATGTATTTATTCAATTATATATTAAATATAACCAATATTTTAACAAATATAATGTCATTTAAGCAGTTTTAAAAATTGTTAATACTTTAAAAATCTAAGCCAGGCGCATGCCCTATCGACGTCCCGAGTCCCGCAGAACACGTGGAATCAGCCCACGCCCCGGCAACAATCCACTGGACCCCAGCCCCCTCTCCTCTGTACAGCCACCTGGTTCCACACTACAAAGACAGAGAGGACAGCGGACCACCAGACCACCACACCACGGTACTGAGTCCTGCTGCTCCCGCCCCAGAGGTAGGGGCTTCTGAGCGGCCGGCCCACTGCTCCTGGTCCAGAGGAAGGGGCTTCCTGGCCACCATCCCTCCCACTGCTCCCAGCCCAGAGGATAGGGCTTTTGGGCCACCTTCTGTCCTGCCACTCCTGGCCCAGAGGAAGGGGCTGCTGAGCCGCCATCCCACTGCTTCTGGACCAGAGGAAGGGGCTTCCTGGCCACCATCGCTCCCACTGCTCCTGGCCCACAGGAAAGGGATTTTGGGCCACCATCACTACTGCTGCTCCCAGCCCCTGTCCCACCTCTCCCAGCTCAGAGGAGGTAATCTGTGCAGGCATCAACAGCCCCCACTCCAGTTGAAATGAGAAAACATGTAAATAAGTCTCAAAACCAGACTTCCAGATCACTTATAGCAACCCGAAAAGGAAATGAGATGGAACACTCTGATACTCAACCACCTGGACCCACTGAACTGGCAACAAAAGGGGATCTGGAAAAAAATGAAATCAGAAATAATTTCTCAGATAACAGGAGAAATTGAGCCCCTAGTGCAAGACATGATTAATAAATCTACAGAGGACCTCAGGAACATGATGGAATCCCAACATAAGAAACAAATGGAATCCATAAAACAGATGCAAATAGATTTCCAGGACATGAAAAACTCCATTGAAAGTCTACACAGCAGAATGAGCCAACGAGAGGACAGGATTTCAGATATAGAAGATAAGATTGCAATTAATGACCAGGAAAAGAAAAATTGCTTCAAAATTAGAAGGGAACATGAGAAATCAATCCAGCAGCTGCTAGATGATGCAAAGAAGAATAATATAAGACTGATTGGAGTCAATAAAGAAACAGGAGAGAGCGGAGATGACATAAAAAAATCTCTTCACAGAAATAATGGTAGAAAACTTCCCAAGCATGGGAAAAGAGCTTGACATACATGTAAGTGAGGCATATAGGACTCCAAATAGCCTTGATCAAAAAATATCTAAACATAGGCATATAATTGTTAAGATTCCAGAAACTCAACAGAAGAACAAAGTTCTCCAAGCAGTCAGAGAAAAGAAACAAATCACATACAAAGGAAAGCCCATCAGAATCACAGCAGACTTCTCAGTGCAAACCCTCAGGGCAAGAAGAGCTTGGAGTGACATATTCCAAGCCCTAAAAGAAAACAGCCTCCAACCCAGATTGATGTACCCTGCAAAACTATCTTTCAAAATGGATGGAGAAATAAGATACTTTCATGGCAAAGAGCACCTTAGGAACTTGGTGAATACCAAAGCAGCACTCCAAAGAATTTTACACAATATCCTAGGAACAGACATTGAGGATCACAACCCCAGGAAGCAAAGCAGAATGAACCCATCTGGCATGACAAGAAATTCAATGTAAAGGGTGAGAACCCAACAAAAAGAAAAAGTCATGGCAATGACAAGTCAATACATTTCAGTTATGACCATCAATGTTAATGGTCTCAATTCAGCAATCAAAAGAAATAGACTGGCAGAATGGGTCAAGAAGCAAAATCCAACAATATCCTGCATACAAGAAACACACTTAATTCAAAAGGAAGCTCATAGACTGAAAGTGAAAGGGTGGAAAACAATACTCCATGGGACAGGAACCTGAAAAAAAGCAGGAGCAGCTATCCACTTTGCAGATCAAGTAGATTTCAAACCAACACTAATTAAGAGAGATGAAGAAGGACACTACATCCTTGTAAAGGGAAGAATCCAACAGGAAGAGATGACAATCATAAATATCTATGCACCAAACACTAGTGGGCCAACTATATAAAACAAATAATAGTGGACATGAAAAGTCATATATGCACTAATACAATTGTAGTGGGGGGCCTCAACACCCCACTGTCACAAATAGATAGATCAACTAGACAAAAAATAAGCAATGAAATACTAGAACTCAATTGAACTCTTGAACAAATGAACTTAACAGATGTTTACAGAGTCTTCCACCCCACAAAATCAGAATACACATTCTTCTGAGCTGCACATGGGTCATTCTCCAAAATAGACCACATACTCACACATAGAACATGTTTAAGTAAGTGCAAAGGAATTGAAGTTATCCCCTGTATATTATCAGACCATACTGCGATGAAACTGGAGATCCATAGCAAAAGAAACAAAAAATTTCATAAACACATGGAAATTGAACAAGACACTTCTGAATAACCAATGGGTCACAGAGAAAATTAAAGAAGAAGTCAGACAGTTCTTTGAATTAAATGACAATGACAATAAAACGTATCAGAATCTATGGGACACAAGGAAAGCAGTCTTACGAGGGAAATTCATAGCAGTGAATACACATATTAGGAAAACAGAACAAGCGCAATTAAACAATCTGATGCTGAACCTCAAGCTTCTAGAAAAAGAAGAATAGGAAAACCCCAGAGCTCATACAAGGAAGGAAATTATAAAGATCAGAGGAGAAATCAATGCAATGGAGACTAAGAGAACAATACAAAAAATCAATGAAGCCAAGAGTTGATTCTTCGAAAGAATCAACAAAATTGAGAAACCCTTAGCCAACCTTGTCATAAAAAGGAAAGAAAAGGCCCAAATCCATGCAATTAGGAATGAAAAGGGTGAAATGACAACAGACCCAGCAGAAATACAGAGGATCATCAATACCTACTTCCAGAACCTATACGCCAATAAGATGGACAACACAGAAGAAATGGACAGATTCCTAGATACATATGAATTACCAAAGTCGAACAAAGAAGACCTAAAAATTCTGAACAACCCAATATCAACCAATGAAATTGAAAAGGTAATTAAAAACTTATCAACTAAGAAAGGCCTGGGCCCTGATGGCTTCACTGCTGAATTCTACAAGACATTTAGAGAGGAACTGCTGCCACTACTGTTTAAACCCTTCAATGAAATTGAAAGGGAAGCAATACTCCCAAATTCATGCCTGGAAGCAAGCATCACCTTGATCTCCAAAGCAGAGAAAGACCCAACTGAAAAGGAGAACTATAGGCCAATCTCACTAATGAACATAGATGCAAAAATCCTTAATAAGATACTGGCAAATAGAATGCAGAAGATCATCAAGAAGATCATACACCCTGATCAAGTGGGAATCATCCCAGGGATGCAGGGATGGTGCAATATACACAAATCAATCAATGTAATACACTATATCAATAGAGCCAAGGACAAAAACCATATGATTATCTCCATGGACACAGAAAAAGCATTTGACAAAATCCAATGTGCATTTATGATAAAAACCCTACAAAAAATTGGAATAGATGGTCTCTACCTCAAACTGACAGAAGCCATCTATGAAAAACCAAGAGCCAATATCATACTAAATGGTCAAAAACTGAAATCCTTCACACTAAAATCAGGAACAAGACAAGGATGTCCACTATCAACACTCTTGTTCAATATAGTTCTGGAAACATTAGCCATGGCAATTAGACAAGAGAAAGAAATAAAAGGAATAAAGATAGGTAATGAAGAAGTCAAATTGTCATTATTTGCAGATGACATGATACTCTATATAGAAGACCCCAAGAACTCCAACAAATGTCTTCTAGACTTAATAACCAAATTCAGTCAAGTAACTGGTTACAAGGTCAACACACAAAAATCAATAGCTTTCCTCTACACAAATGACAGACTCACTGAGAGAAAAATAGGGCAAATAATTCCTTTCACAATAGCATCCAAAACATTGAAATACCTAGGAATCAACCTAATGAAAGAAATCAAAGACCTCTTCTCTGAAAACTATGGCACTCTGAAAAGAGAGATTGAAGATGATATCAGAAAATGGGCAAACATCCCCTGCTCCTGGGTAGGAAGGATTAATATAGTGAAAATGGCCATACTTCCAAAACTGCTATATAGATTTAATGCAATTTCAATTGAGATCCCAGCACCATACTTTATAGACCTCGAGAAAACAATCCAAAAATTCATTTGGAACAAGAAGAGCCCCAGAAAAGCAAAAGCAATTCTAGGTAACAGAGACATGGCAGGGGGTATCATAATCCCCAACCTGTGACTCTACTACAAAGCTACTGTGATAAAAACAGCATGGTACTGGCAAAGAAACAGACCTGAGGACCAGTGGAACAGATTAGAAGATGCAGAAACAATGCCAGACGCATTCAGCCATCTCATCTTCGATAAAAGAGCCAAACACCCTCACTGGAGAAAAGATAGCCTCTTTAATAAATGGTGCTGGAAAACTTGGGCTTCAACTTGCCAAAGATTAAAACTAGACCTGTATCTCTCACCATGCACTAAACTAAAATCAAAATGGATTAAAGATCTAAACATTAAAATAGAAACTCTGAACCAGTTGGAACAGAGGTTAGGTAGAACCTTTGAAGACATCGGTGTAGGAAAAGATTTTATGAACAAAACCTCAGTTGCCCGTGAACTAGCACAAACAATCAACAAATGGGATCTCTCCTTATTAAAAGGCTTCTGCACAGCAAGAGAAACCACCAGCAATGTGAAGAGACAACCCACAATGTGGGAAAAAATCTTCACCTGCTCTTCTTCAGACAAAGGTCTACTCTCTCGAATCTATAAAGAACTTAAAAAGATCAGACCTCCCAAATTTAAAGACCCAATCCAAAAATGGGCATCTGAAATGAACAGACATTTCTCACACAAAAAAGTAGCAATAGCAAATAAATACATGAAAAAATGTTCAACATCACTGGTCATTCAAGAGATGCAAATGAAAACAACACTGAGATTCCACTTCACTCCAGAAAGAATGGCTGCTATCATGAAATCAACCAATAACAAATGCTGGCAGGGCTGTGGGGAAAGAGGAACCCTGTTCCACTGCTGGTGGGAGTGTAGACTGGTGCAAGCACTGTGGAAATCAGTATGGAGATACCTCAAAGAACTAGGACCGGAAGTCCCATTTGACCCTGCTATTCCCCTGCTGGGGATCTTCCCCAAAGAATTAAAAGAATCATACCACAGTGATATATGTGCATCCATGTTCATAGCATCACAGTTTGTGATAGCTAAAACTTGGAAACAGCCCAAATGCCCATCAACTGGAGACTGGATAAAGAAAATGTGGTTTTTTTATAAAATGGAGTACTACTCAGCGATAAAAAATGAGAAATTAGAGACATGTATAGCTAAGTGGATGCACATTGAGGCGATACTCTTAAGTGAAATAAATAGGACACATGTGTAAATACCGAATAGTTTCTCTGGTGTGAGAACCTGAAAGTGTAAATAAGGACTAAATATATAATAGGTAATGTGAAATAGGAAGAAAAGGGGCAAAGGGAAAGGAAGTGGGTGGGCTAGTGGAAAGGATAGAAGGGAATGGGATTAATATGAGAAAATGGAAAAATAGGAACAAAATCTTTGTAAATAGGGAGGAATGGAGGGGTTGAAGGGAGGGCTGGGCAAGGGTGAAAAATAAGAACCAAGAGAGACTATGTAAAGGTGCAAATTTCCAATGATGAATGTCATTATATTGTATACCTAAAATGTACCAATGCTTAGAATGAATAATCAATAATGCAAAATAGGAAGGAAAGGTCCAAAGGGGTAGGGGTAGTGGGAGGGGCAGGGGAAAGAAAAGAAGGGAAAGGAAAAATGCTGAGAAATGGAAAAAATGGAAATAAAGTCTTTGTAAATAGGGGAGGGCAGAGGGGGTGAAGGGAGGGCTAGGGATGGGAAAAAAATAAGAACCAAGGTACATCATGTAAAGGTACAATTCCCAATGAGAAATGTAATTGTGTTGTATACCTACAATGTATCAATAAAAGAATTTAATAAAAGAAAATACAAAAAAAAACTAAGCCAGAGTACCTAGAAGTAGATATTTGGAAACCAGTCATTTACAAAAGAAGTCTGGGAGCAAGAAAATTTGCATGAATACACTTATAAAAATGACAGTGTCATATGATAAGTGCATATCACAAGGTACCCTGATATTAATGTGGACTTTTTCTTTTACATGAATCTGTGGCTCAGACCCAAAGTTGAATACCAAGTGTCTAGTATCACATTCTAGAGAGAAACAAATTCAATTGGATGCCCATTGGATCTACTCTCCCAGCATCCCTCTGCTTCCCTCAACCTTAGCTAGCTACCAGAAACTAAGGAGTAGGCAAGAGAGGGATAATCAGCCCCTAAAGCTGTGAGACTTACACTTGCAGGTAAAAATGTATTTGCTTTTGGCTTTCTCATTTCTTCTCCAGGAAGAATGTATATTTCTCTGCTCCAAGAGAATGACACATGGGATTTAGGTATGAGACTGGTTTCTTATTTCTTTTCTTTTCTTTTCTTTTCTTTTTAACTTACACATTAGCTTCCACCTAGAATTGTTGAGCAGTTCTCCATGCCTATTGGAGAAGGGAGGAAAGAGAGTTAGGGATGGCAGTGTGGACTGGAAATACGGGTGATCATGGCCAAGGCATGGATTTCCTGTGGTTCATGTGGCCACCACAGAGGCAGGCATCCTTAAGCCTTTTGGAGAGGATCATCATAGCAGCAAAGTTTTTTCATGAAAAATACAAAATAAGAAAAGAGAAAGGATACACCTGCGCACTTTCAGCCACAGTCACTGTGATGTTAATTTAATGTGGTAATTCTGTCAAAGTGACTAATATTTTACATCAAACAAGAACAGTGAAAGGTAGTGGCTGTTATGTTCCTGTTTCACGTTTTATATAAAACCTTACATACAATTGCTAAGGAGTCCCAAAAATTTAAGATTTATGGCAAAACAAATGATCATTTTTCTGTTATTAAAAGTATTACATTGCTGTTCCCTCTCAGTTTAGCCAGCTATCTTTCACTTCTTTACCTGGTGTTCTCAGGACAGGATTTCAGAAAAGGAAGAGGAATGTTACAAAGCTACTTAGTCCTGGCACTGGAGGTAGTACAACATCACTTCTGCCACAATCTATTGGAAAATTACTACCCAGATTGAATAATAGAGCAATAGATCCCATCTGTAATGAGAATAGCAAAATCACATAATATATAGGATGCTTATGGGAATGAGAGGCATTTGTGGCCATATTTTGGAACCTACCATGGATGACAAAAATTAGTTAAGGAAAACTAACATAAGTGTACTTTGAATTAACCCTAAAAGAGGCACAGTGTGCAGTACTTCTTATTAAACTCCACTTACTTCTCACTAAAGGTCTGCTCAAATATCTTGATACAATAATAGTAAAATAAATATGTTTGTAATGTCCAGACCAGGGTATCCAGAACAGTCTGTTAGGGTTATCAATGTGTTGAGACTGCCTAGGAGTGAGCGATGTCCCTGCACCTCTCATGTAGGTTACAACAGGTTGGAACCAGTCTGCAGAAAACTGAAATCTGGCTCTGCTACTTGCTATCTGGGAGAATTTAGGCTTATAATCATTGTGAGTAAAAATAGCCTCTCTTTGATCAAATGATTATGAAGATTAAATTTAATGAGTATTTATCTATATAAATACTTGAGATTCTTTCTCTCCTTTGTTTGTTAAGCCTCTATTTGAATGGATACACTTTAGCTTATTCAGCCAGAGGCAAATGGTGTCAGTGGGCACAGTGCATCTGGAGCATGTGGGGTTGTCAGATATTAATTTAAGCATAGGTTCTGTTTGTTCTGCCTCTTCTCCAGCCTATGGGAAATATTGGTCCTCCAAGTTTTCCTTGGTTCAGCTTGCCTAGAAATGGGGTTGGTTGTGGTTTTAGATTCCATTTTACTGCCCAAGGAGCCACCAGCTGACCCACAGGAAGTGATTCTTTGTCCTCATCCTGCCCAGGATTAACCACAGGTGGGTCTCAGAAATGAGAGGGAGAACTTCCTGAGCCCTGAATGACCTGTGTGACAGTAACCCCTGGTGCCTTACCACAACTCCTCAGCTTGTCCAACCTAGAAAGTCCATCCAGAATGACAGAGCATCAATACAATAGCCACAGAGTCCCATCAGTCTCTCTTTTCTGCCCTCTGTGAGCCTTTGCAGCAAGCCTAGGAAGGTCAAGTGATCTGAGCTCTAGAATTAAAAGGTAGGGTTCTCTGCCATTTACTGGCTATTAAAATTCAAAATTACTTAATTTTACTGAATACCTCTATTCTCAATCATAAAATAGGAATGAAGATCAAATAGGGACCATTTAAAGGATTGTTATCTTATCTCAGCACCTAGTGTACAGTTAGGTCTGATTAAACAATATTATAATGAATATGTGACAAGCTTAAACAATATTATAATGAATATGTGACAGGCTTCAGTATTTCTCTAAAATTCATACAGACCCATTCTCACAGGATGTGGGCTTATTAATTGGCTGAGATGTCCATATTTAAGCCATATTGTGTTTTACTATGAGGAAAGAACATGAAAAAAGTGAAATTCATGCCCAAATGAACTTTGAAGAAACACATTTCAATAGTTCATATGGAAAGAATTTAAATAACCTACAATTAGAAAGATGACTTAATTTTAAATTTCTTATTCCAAAGCAGAGATATTAGCCAACCATAAAGTGTATGTCATATTATAAGTTAAATGGACCATTTTAAAGCCTTTATTTTAATTCATAGTTGAAGTTAGTATTTGTATTGTTTTTCCTTGAGTCACTGCAGCTGTTTGCTTTGTTTTCTCAGTTGGAGTCTAATAAAACCTTCAGTTTTTAATCTGAAAAAAAATCTACCAGATTTATAGACTATTAAGGTAGTCCATTTAAAAAACAAGTTAAAAAACCTAATATCTGATCTGCTTGGAAATAAATGTCATAATGTACATTATCCTTATCACATCTTGAATGAAATACAGAACACTCAATTCCACAACATTTAGGTCTGCTGTTTAATGTCAAAGGCAGAATTTACAAAACTTGCAATTTATCTCACTCTCTGCTTCTTTTTTACTTTAAATAAATCAAATTCAGATCAAAAGCCTGAAAAATGTGTTATTTATATTTAACAAAGTCCAATACAAGTAGAATTTAATTCTTACAAAGAACTTTTAAAACATTTTGAAATGAAAATTTCAGAACCTGAGATAACTTTGGATTTGTCTCCAAAATAAGAATATATAGCCACTAAAATTCTGAATAAATTGGAGAGATTTCAAACAGTTGAGGGCAGGCCTAGACAATCCATCAATTTAGAATTGGCAGAAGTGCTCTGGACATTTTAACTAAAATATTCATGATTTTTGAAAAATTTAGTATTGTCTTACCTTCAAAATACATAATTAGTATGTCTTCAATAATTTGCCAGCTAATTTCAGAAAGTAAAATATAAAGGAAATAGTTTTTCACAATGTTCAAGCTAGTTTGTAACCTATCTGGCTTTGAATTCATCATGAAACTATTGAGAACCTACTTTGTGTGACTAAGAGAAACTCTACTTAATATCCTCCAATTCTGTTTCTGCTTAATTTTGTTGGATTGAACACTGCTACTATTTACTACTGTTACATTAGGAGGTATTCAGAAGAAAACAAGATTGAGTCAGAAATATTGGAAATCTAAGATTGAGGGACACAAAATCTTCTTTATTGAAAAATATTTTACTCTTTTATAGAACTCTCAAAGCTTCAGACTTGGGGTATAATGAAAATTTTCAGCCATAGATCTCTTCCCCCAACCTGGTAATATTTATTAATGCATTAATGAGCCTTACAGTGCTGTGAAAGCAGTTTATAGAAAGTCATGTCTTCCAATTTACTCTTTTTATAGAATGGGTGACTGCAGATCAGTGCATTTGAATTTTTCTCAAAGACAATATTATATTGGTTTTGTACTAAAACATAGATATCTTTTCTATTTCAAATCAGGTTTTGTTTCCCCATACATTATTTTTCCACCAAAGTACTTCCTTTTCTAGAATCCTGCCACTGAGGGGATACTTACATGAATAATTTGATATTATATATTTAAATTTAGTTGTCTTACGCTCCTTAAAATCTGGTCTATTTTCTAAAACTCTCAAAGGACTAGAAACTTTTTAAACAAAAGCTCAATGATTTCCTGCATTGAAAATCCTTTATAACTTGCCATGAATAATTAGAAAATACATATATATAATATATAATTTATAATATATGCATGTATTTCAAATGGTCAGAAAGTCTCTGAACTTATAGTTCATAGTTTAAAAAAAATTGTATCCATGTTTGCTAACCCTTACCTTTTGGTTTTAGTTTTTGTCCTTATTTATTGATATTAGGTTCATTATATCAAGATGTGCTAAATGTATAAGTATTTTATTATTAACTCATACTGCCAACAATGAAACTAAGTGTCATGTTTGTGTTACTGAGAAGCAAATATTTTCATTGAGGATTTAGGTCAATATTTCAAAATTACCTTCTTTGAAAGTCTTCTGGATTCTCCCTATGTGAATAAAGAAAAACCTCAGAAAGAAAACTAGAATTCCTGTCTTTGACATATGTAAAATTTAATTTCAACATGTATAGAAAATTCTTTATTTTGAAATACAAGTTCTTCTACATGTTTCACATCACATATTAGAACTGCTATTTTTATATAAGTAAACTTGGACACATATGAATTCTGAAGTTATCTTAATAGTAGCTAGTTTTATTTAGTGGATGGTGGTGAGAAATGAGTTCCTATGAAATAGGGAAAACCTTTGATTCATGAGTAATGGGAATGTCTTAAAGAAGACACTTCAAACAGATACCTAATAATTTAGTCTAGACTCTCTTAATTGGCTGGAAATTTGCAAAAACAAAATTTTTCAATCCAGTCAACACAACGAAGAATTAATAACTACAACAAAGTTAAACTCCTCTCTACCATACCCATATCAACATGGGAGGGCCCACATTTTGTGAAACTTAAGTAAGCGTATACTCTTTAATGAAATTTTGTAAATTTACTATCTCAAAAGCTTTTCTTTTAAAATTAACTTTATTGAAGGGTTGGGGATTTAGCTCAGTGGTTCCAGTGCCTGCCTTGCAAGCTCAAGGTCCCAAGTTCGAGCCGTGGTATAAAAAAAAAAAAACTAACTTTATTGGTACATTTTTTTGTATATATTATGATCATATTCATCATTGGGAATTTGTGCCTGTACATGATATATCTTAGTTCTTGTTTTTTCCCATTCCCCTTTCATCCCTTCCACTACCCCTCCTCCCCTCCCTATTTACAAATGACTTTGTTTCCATTTTTTTCCTTCTTTTCTCATATTTTTTTTCCCGTCATTCCTCCCCCACCCCTACTTGCCCTACCCCTTTGAATCTTTGATTTCTATTTCACATTATCTATTATACATTTTGGTCCTCATTTACACTTTCAGTTTCTCACACCAGAGAGACAATTCAGTATTTATACATGTGTGTCCTTTTCATAAAGGGAGCCTATTCTAATGAGAGGATTTTCAGCTTAATATTCAACAGATTCGGGCTAAGTATGCCTTTTTATTTATGGTCAGATATCCAGAAACAAGTGCACTGGGAAAGCTTCACACTAGAGGTCAAAAGGATTCAGCCAGTCTTTTTTTTTTTCCGTTAAGTTTATTGGTACATTTTAGGTATAAAATACAGTTTCATTGATCATTGGGATCTTGTACCTTTACATGAGTATCTTGGTTCTTATTTTTTTTTTCCCCTTCCCTTGCCCTCCCTTCACCCTCTCCACCTTTCCCTATTTGCAAAGATTTTGTTTCCGTTTTTTTCCTTTTCTCATATTTTTTTCTTTTCCCTTTTTTCCTTTCCACTACCCCTCCCACTTCCCCTGCTCCTTTAGACCTTCTCTTCCTGTTACACAATATCAATTATACATTTTTAAAATTACAATATCAAGATCTAGGAGACATTACCACAGATTTTACAGAATTTAAAAGGATATAGAAAGCATATTACAAAAATCTGTTTTGAAATAAATTTGACAATGTCTGAGAAGTACCTTGGAAGACAAATTAATGAAACTAACTCTGGAGGAAATATAAAATTTGAATAGCACCTATTAAAGAAAGTATGTGCCTAGCTTGAAAACCCACCTATATGACAACAGCAGGCTCATATACATTTTAACTGATAAATTATATCAAACAAAGCAGAAAAAAGAAGCAACTCTTCTCCCCTCATTTTAGGGAATCAACATTGTGCTAATCTTAAAACTGGATAAAGATAATAGAAGAAAAAAGTATGAACATAGATAGAAATTTGTTTAACAAAACAAACTATTACAAGTCAGATCTGGCAGGATGTAGAAAGTGGTTTTGTTATAGGGATGGCAGTGTTGGTTCAACATTGGAAGATCCACCCCCAAAAGTCATCATTTTAACAGAGGACAGGAAAAAGCCATATGATTCTGTCACTAGTTGGAGAAAAAGTATTGGACTAAATTCTACAGCTGTTTATGGTAAAAGCTTTCAGGAGGCTAGAAGTAGAACAGAACCTGCTCAACAGATTAAAGACATGTACTCCATACTTCCAGTGAGAATGCCTTATATGAATGGAGAAGATACAATGCTTTCTCCTTAAGGTGGGGAACAAGGGCAGATATGCTTACTCTTTATCTGTCCATTAAACTTTGAAACCTAGGTCCCATCAAAATAGTCTGGCAATAAAATGACACAATTAGGATAGGATTCGCAAGGTAGAAGTAAAATCTTTATATGTAGATGAAATGATCATCTACAGAGAAAATACTAAGAAATCTCTAGGAGCCCCTAGAACTTGTATTTGAATTTAGCAGGATTAGAAAACACAAGGTATATATAAAAATTCAGGTCTGTGTATACTTGGTATAAATGAAGAATTGGATATTGAAATTTAAAAGTTATGGAGGAGTACAAAGGACCTAGAAAAGCTAAAAAAAAAAAAAACAGTGTTGGAAGATGTTTAGTACCTAATTTTAAGACTTCTTCTAAAGCTACAGTAATCAAGGCAGTGTTGGTGTAAGGAAAGACATACAGATCATTTGAATAAAACAGAGAATCTAGAAATAGAACCACACATATATGGTCCACTGAGTTTTGAAAGATTATTTAACATTAGCATTTTATAGACTATAAACTGAATTCGGGAGCCAAGGAACAGATAGTGTTTTCAGCAAACGGCATTAGAACACCTGGTATCCGTGTATAAAAAATTAACATCAACCCTTTTTTTCCATACATAAAAATAACTTGAAGGGATCTATGAACCTAAATATGAAAGCCTAAAAGTATAAAACTTTAAGAAGAAATTATAAGGGTAAATGTTTATGAATTCAGGGTAGGCAAGAACTACCTAGGATATAAAAGACATGATGTATAAAAGGAAAAAATTGATAAATGAGATTCCATCAAAATTTAGAGCTTTAAATGACACCATTGAAATGAAAAGTAGTCCTTAAACGGACCATATTTACAGTGCATATAACCTATGACCAGAATATACAAAGAATTCTTAGAGCTCATTAATAGACAACCCAATTAAAATATAGACATAAGAAGATGATAAATAGCCAGTATACCACAAAGAAAGGTGTGCAACTCTAGAATCAGAAAAATTCTCATCAGTACAATAAGAAGATTAAATTATACACTCATTAGAGAGATGAAGGTAAAAATTTTAAAAGCCTTGTCATGACTTTTTCTTTTCATTGGCTTCTCCCCTTTGGGTTTAATTTGTCATGACCAATGGATTCATTCTGCTGGATTTCCTGGGCTTGTGATCCTCAATGTCTTTTCCTAGGGTATTGTTTAAAAATTTTTGGAGTGCCAGTTTGATATTCATGAAGGTCCTGAGGTGCTCTTTATCATGAAAGTACCTTATTTCTCCATCAATTTTGAAAGATAGTTTTGCAGGGTACATCAATCTGGGTTGGAGGCTGTTTTCCTTTAGGGCTTGAAATACATCACTGCAAGCTCTTCTTGCCTTGAGGGTTTGCATTGAGAAGTCTGCTGTGATTCTGATGGGCTTTCCTTCGTGTGTGATTTGTTTCTTTTCTCTCACTGCTTGTAGAATTTTATTCTTCTGTTGGATTTCTGGAATCCTAACTATTATATGCCTATGTGTGGATTTTTTTTACTTAAGGTTAGCTGGAGTCCTATATGCCTCACTTATCTGTATGTCAAGTTCTTTTCCCCTCCTTGGGAAGTTTTCTGCCATCACTTCTGTGAACAGTTTTTTTATGTCATCTGCACTCTCTCCTCTTTCTTCATTGACTCCAATCAGTCTTATGTTATTCTTCTTCGCATTGTCTAGCAGCTGCTGGATTGATTTCTCATGTTCCTTTACAATTTTGAAGCAATTTTTCTTTTCCTGGTCACTAATTGCAATGTTTTCTTCTATATCTGAAATTCTATCCTCATATTGATTCATTCTGCTGCACAGACTTTCGATAGAGTTTTTAATCTCCTGGAAATCTTTTTGCATCTGTTTTATGGATTCCATTTGTTTCCTATGTTGGGATTCCATCATGTTCCTCAGATCCTCAATTTTTTTATCTGTGTCCTCTCTAGATTTATTAATCATGTCTTTCACCATGAGCAAAATCTTTACTGTTATCTGAGTAATTATTTCTGATTTCATTTTTCCTAGATCCTCTTTTGTTGCCAGTTCAGGGAGTCCAGGTAGT
The DNA here is from genome assembly GCF_053883595.1 of Heterocephalus glaber. Classification (NCBI taxonomy): domain Eukaryota; kingdom Metazoa; phylum Chordata; class Mammalia; order Rodentia; family Bathyergidae; genus Heterocephalus; species Heterocephalus glaber. The sequence goes on from NW_028258377.1 coordinate 1,728,907, forward strand.
TGAGTATCAGATTGTTCCATCTCCTTTCCCTTTGGGGTTACTGTAGGTGATCCAGAAGTCTGTTTTTGAGGCTTGTTTACGTGTCTTCTCATTTCCACAGGGGGTGGGGGGTGCTTCTGGCACCTATGCGGCCCACCTTCTCTGCCCTAGGAGCTTGGCATGGTGGCAGGGGAGCTTCCTTCCAGGTGCTGGGCCCAGCTCAGCTTCTCTGCCCTAGGAGCTTGGGATGGTGGCTGGAGAGCTTCCTTTCAGGTGCTGGGACCAGGTCAGCTTCTCTGCCCTAGGAGCTTGGGATGGCAGCTGGGGAGCTTCTTTCTGGGTGCTGGGACTGGCTCATCTTCTCTCGGGTTCAGCCAGTTTTGAGAGTAAACTTTCTGGATTTCAATTTTCTCAATGCAACATAGACAGATGTGCATTGGATAAAATTATCTCCAACATTCCTTCCAATTAGTCACTATTTTTTAATTGGAAAAGACATTACCTCTGGAATGAAGAGACACTATGTTAATGAGAAAGAAGCAAATGAACCTTGTGTTAATTTATCTGGGTACCCTAATTTGCATAATTATTTCCTGACCTCTAGGTCTATAATTGTTTTCAAAGAGCAACATAGTTTCTGGCTGTTTTCAGAGGTCTCAACTTCATAAGATCTGTTCTTGTTTAGTAGTAATATTCATAGATATTTTCTAAGTCATGGTCCTAGGTACTAACTCCAAATTATGAGTAGAAGTTGGGTATCTTATAATAGAGGAAAGAAAAGAAAGAATATAGTATCATCCTCATCATCTACCTTCTTTTCTGTAATTCTTAGAATTGAAAACTTAATCTACTAAATCAACCTTATTAACAATGTTTCTTTGAAAATTAAAATATTAACTCATCTGGGTAAATAGGGTTATGTTCTTTTAGCACCAGATCAATGAATGCAGAAGTTTTATGAATATCATTACTACATTCTAAACATCTTTTCAGGATTATTTTTTTGCAATTAGTTTAAAGTTAGAGGTTCTTTGTTTTGTCTTCTGTTTACATATGTAAATATATAGCGAAAAATGCTTCAGGGATGAGAGTCTTTATCTTTGCCAAATTGTAATGGTTTTAAATGACTTTTTAAAACTGCAAGATAGACATTTTTAAAAGGTATTTATAAAAAATGAGTGCTAATCCTAGTATATTTAGAGTTCGATGGAGTCTGAAAGTATTTCTTCTTTTCATTGTTCTCTTAAGAATGATTTAAGTGGTAAGTAACTGTATTAATTAAATGTTGATTGAAATAATTTTAAGTATTCAGAGCATTACCACTGTTCAAAAGGTATATTGTTGATAATAAGCCTGTGTATTCTTCTATAAGTATAACAGGAAACAAAAATTAATTTTCAGAAATTGACATAAAATTCTTCACTTTGTGAATAAAAGAAGAGTTAAGATATAGAATTAGCAATAGCAAAATCCATTACACAGTTTTTTATTGATTCATAATACAAGTATAAAAATCAAAACACTGATTTTAAAGGAGGAAAAATCAAGCATCATACCAAAGTAGCCTTCTGATTTCAGTGTAATGTATTTTTGTAAGACAGATTGGACTGTTGCACATAGATTAAATTTGACAGGGTACCATTCTGTTGCCATATTTTTACTTTTAAATGAGCACCTTTTTGATAAATGTGGGGCAGAAATATATATTTTGTGTGTTTTCTGATGGGAAAAACCAATTGAACAATATTTCAAAACTCTGCCATGACTCTGTATCTGGCTTACATTATTTTATATATAGCTGGAGGATATTTTAGCCTTGACATTTTACTTGTCCTAAAAATAGTGATGATACATGGACCAGCACTACATAGAGCTCCCATTTTTCTTACCAAAAGTATAGCAGGATTAGCCTTTTTAGCCACTCAAGACTGCTGCCTAGGGAGGCTCACGTGTCAAGACCAACAGCATTTTGATGAAGTGGCATCTCAAGGTTTTATGCTTAACTTCAGGGCAGCATTTAGGGTGGCTTGCTTGCTGGCCTTTTGGTTTACTGAATTTATCCTTCTCTAGGGAATTGAGTAGGGTGTTATATGGGCTACACATAACGTTTATTCCCTTTGGAGACAGAAGAAATACAGAGAAGATATATGTATACACTTTAAGAAGGACACTGAAGGGAGCTGAGAGAGACAGCACACCTTAATTTCTACCTTGGCATTACAGAAGCTCCAGGACACATACACTACTCTTTGAAGTAAAATATCCTTGTTTTCTGACAAAAATTGAAAATTGTTTTTAGAATAAAACTCCAAGATGTGCAAAATTCCAAAAGGAGAGGGTCAAGAAAATAGGTCTGGGAATTAATAGAATGAATATTAGTTAAAACTAGTCTTCTCTGAATAACATCTAGATCAATTGGTGAAATCTAAGGATAACTGACTCTCAGTATTAGTATCCAAATGTCCTTATTAATTTGTAACTTCTCAGGTCCATCTGAGTCTTACAATCTGCCTGCAGTTTTCAATCATTGCCTAGAGTAGAACAGTTCATTCTTGCTGATAGCACCCTCAGAATCCAGTCTCCCACACCAAAATTTAAGTCAATGGAAGAGACCACTACCCTGTAACATGTTGTCCAAAGGTATGTTATTTCCTGAGCCTTTTTACATTGAAAACTAGAACAATGGCTATTCATCTAACAAAGTACAATTATTAGAACCTGCAGGGACCAAAATAGCCAGAAGTCAACCTGCAGCAGGTTTAGCAGCCCTACTGTACACCCAATGAGTGAAACAGAAATTCAGATTATGTTAATGACAGATTAATGTGTTTTTGTCTCTTTTCATTTGCATTATATCTGAGGAAATTTAAATAATATACACCTTATTTTTAATTTTACAAAATCACATGATGAAATGGAGCTGAGATCTGCTTTTATGAAATAGAAGAGTAGCAGTCAAGCTGTCATTTTACTAAGGGAGACCTTGGAGGGCTTTAGTTTTCCATCACCTCCACTGACCTTCTCTACCAGCCAACCATTGCCCAAAGCACAGCCGAAGCAAAATTACCATCTAGGTCAAAGCAGTGTTCTGTCACGCAGTGTTCTATCACACATATGCTAGCCTCTATTACACCATATTGCAACAAAAACCTCTCCTACCAAGAAAAATGGAAGCAGCAGGAGAAATGGGGGAAGAGATAAGAGTCCACTTGCCTTGCATCCGGTCCTCCTGGTCTTGCTCCTTTTAAATTCTGATTATTTGTACACTAAGACATCTGTAAGACATTTACTATATATACCCCCCAAATTTCTTGTACTATCACAGAATCAACTTTCAGTTTTTTAGGGGCTCATCCAGTTTGCATATTAACCATGTTTATTCATATAGATATAATACATTGTGAAACAATTCAAAACATTTGCTCAGAATGAACAATAACATTTCCTCAATAAGCAGAATGTATTAGTTGAAGTTAAACACAAATATTTTACTAAGAAAATATTTCTCACCACCCCACCCTTCATCATGGATAGTTTCCATCTGCTGATAACCCCTCCCTGCAATGGCTGCTGCAAACTAAAGCCTTCTGCAAGCAGCTGTGGTTCTCATCACCTTGGACTCTGTACTGTGGCATGATATGACATATGTGATAAAGTACAGAGAGGGGGAACAGTTCATCTTCCTGGCTAGGATGTGTCATTTATTTCATATGAAAATACTCCACACATCAACACTGGAGATGTGTTTCTAATGACTAAGTTTAGATGAAGAAAGTCCTTGCTTTATAATAATTATTTTATCTTCTTTTTTGTTGTCCTGTTAATTAAAAGATGATTATCTGGGTATATAAATCTCCTATTTAAAGTAGCTTTAGAACTATAGCACAGATACTTCATGTGGTATGCCTGTATGAAGGAATTTTTAAGTTTTCAGTGGGTGTGTCACATTTCAGGGAGAAAAAGAATGTTACTACTTCAAAGAAGAAATGACATTATCAAGGATGTTGTTCCCATGGTATCACTGATTACCCAATGGGAGCAACTTAAAATTTCCATAGAAGCTGGATTTGAAAATAACTGCTAAAAATGAAGCCCCCTTATCTGATAACTACCTTACCTGATTCTCCTCACACAGTCTGCTAGTCTTTTCTGTATTACATTAATTTTTGGTGTGTATTGCCAAAGTGAGCACTTTATTTGATTTTTACCTTTCTATTGTTGTGAGTGAAATCCCTATTTTCATGTATTTAGGAACCATTTGAAAATTTTTAATGTTCTCATAAAAAGTTTATTTATAATATTTCCCCATTTTTCTGTTTACCTTTTTGTTACCAATTTAATGGACAGAGGGACATATGCTATGATCTGATTTGGATGTATTTTTCCCTCTTATCATTTATTTTTTGATATTCAATGTGGTGATTTTTGCCAGGAATAAATATTTATTATTTTGTTGGACGTTATTCTCATCTTTTCTACCACTATCTTTATTCCTACTTTATTGTCCTTTAGACCTTCAAATCTACTTCTCAGGGGCTGGCCATGGGGATACATACCTGTAATCCTATATTTTTGGCTTGTTTCGTCCAATTCTTTGTTCAAGGCAAGAAGGACCTGGAATACTTTTAATTGGTGAGCAATTTTAGCACCTTGGTTCAGGACCTTAATTCATTCCATGATTCTTGGGAACACAGCCACCTTTGTGTTCCAGTGGGGCACCCTGTTCCTCACCCTATGTGGATTTTACAAACAGAAGCAAACTTTTGCTGAAAACTTCTGTTTGCTATCCAAATTATTCATGAACAGAAATGTTCTTGAACCAAGGTATTACTGTATATAATTACAGTAATTGTTTGATAATTATTTTCTGTACTAAAATGTAACTTCAGTATAAGTATTTGTTTGGTTCATCATTTCATTTCTGGTACCTAGTAAAATGAATATCCAATAAACAGTTTAAAACATTCAAAGAAAAAATATTATCAAGAAATAAAAAGAAATAAAAGTTTATTATCTCTCTTTAAATCTAAAATAGAAATAATTCTAGCATCAATGTAAAACTATTAATCAAACAAGATAAAATGTTCCAAACAGAATTGCAAATTTAACATTTCCTCTTGGTAAAAAAAAAATGAATGATTATTTAATAGCCAATATTAGTACAATTCCCTAAACATTTAGAATCATAAACAATGTGAGAGAACCTGAGATTCTCAGGTTACACCAAAGAAACTCTACATAAGTGGATATGCAAGTTTATATTTGAAATTTATATGTAAAATTATATAATATAAAATTACTAGAAGAAAATGTAAAACATATTTATCTGATCTTTATCTGAATACAACACAAAATTTGACAAGAGTGGCAGAAATGGCACAGAAAATTATTAGTGCATGGGGCTGGGGATTTAGCTCAGTGTTTCCACCACCTGCCTTGCAAGCAGCTCAAGGTCCCAAGTTCAATCCCTGGTACCAAAAAAAAAAAAAAAAGAAAAGAAAAGAAAAGAAAATGATTAGTGCACTAAAATAAATAAAAAATTATTAGTAGAATAAAAATTTGAAAAAAGTGTCTGTAACAAGAGAAAAAAAGAAATTTAGTTTTTCATATTAGTTTTGCATTACTCTACCTCATTAAAAAAAAAGATTAATTTTGGTTCACAATATTGATTAAGATCAAAGAGCTGCATCTGGTGATCCTTATCTTGCTGGCAGAGCCCCAAGACAACAGGATATCACCTAAAGGGGACAGGGGGGGTGTGTGCTTAAGTGTTTTGGGGGGTGCTATTTGTGATACCAAGGATTGAACTTGGACATTGAGCTATATCCCCCGCATTTTTTTTTTTTTTTACATAGGTTCTTATCAAGTCATTAAGTTGTCCAGGCTGGGCTTGAACTTGCAACCCCCCTACCTCACACTCCAGGGTACTGAGATTGTAGGCACTCCCAAGCACACCCAGCTTGTTAGTGTATCTTCTAATCTCTGTCTCCCTCATTAGCGACCAGTTATCCAATCATGGAGACTCCATTCTAATGACCTTAACTGAGTGTGATTACTACCTAAACATCTCAACTCTAAACTATGTTTCTGCTTTTTTAATCCCTCACAATGGAAATTAAATTTCAAAATATGAACTCTTGAAGGTCACACTTAAACCATATTCAAACCATAACAATATATATGAGATAAAATGGGTCATTGTCCTTATATATAACAGAAAGTAATTATTACTTAAAGGATAATCACTAAGAAAATTACAAATGCCTCATTTAAAGAAAAAAATGATTTCAAAGAAGAAATTCATACAACATTAAATGCAACTCCATATAATTTTGACTGCTTTAACATCCATGGAAATAAAAATTAAAATGGCATATTATTTAATTTAGATAAGAATGATAAAAAGAATAATAAAAGATATAATTTTATATTAATATAAATAAAGAGGAAGAAGAATAATTTATTACTACATGGGAAAATGGTTATTTTCACACAACTGTGTCAGGGTTATAAATTGAAATAACTTTTGCAGAGGTCAACTTAGCATTATGAGTTAAAGGTCATCAGAATAGTTATACTCTTTACTCAGTCAGTCCTTCCCCTAGGAAAGCAACCTAAGGAAATAGTCAATTAAATGCAAATCATGCATTTTATTTGCATCAGTAGGTGACATATCAGCCAAAGCATAGAAGGCTTTATGGACTTAACTGTTAATACTAGCCATCTTCATAGTCATTTAATTTTCCTCACTTTTATTTTTTGTCTTTTATTCATTGTGTTTGTATTTTGTAAGTTCTTACATGCGTACAAATGGTTCCTGAAAAAAGATAAACCTAATACACACTCACACACGCACACACACACACACACCACTGATGTTTATAGTTATATCTTTAAACAGACTACCTATTATGTAGAAACCACTCAATAAATTCTAGTTAAATGAAACTGAAGTCAATATTTCATCATAGGAACTACATGAGCAGAAATTGTACGACTCACTTGTGAAGGATATTTGTCTTCTAATAAAATAAAGTAAATCTTTCTGATTTCTCCAAAGCTCATCTCTAGACACAATGCCAATACCCATAGTATGCATATTTAATTGACTTCGATATGCTCTCCTATTTTGTATGTGGACTTACTTCATTTTAAGGGAAAGCAACATTTCTGCTACAGGACCTAAGAGCTAGCAGAGCAGCTGTTTAATGGTCCTCTATGGAAATCCACTCAACTTGTCCTCCAAGTAACCAATACACGGCACCTTTTATTTGCAAAGCGGAATATATGGTAATATACCAGTCAGAAAGTTGTTGCCTTACTTGTAACTGTACTGAAACTTTAAATTTCAGTTAAAGCAAGGCAAGAACTAGGCTCCTCATTACTCCTGTAGGCTGATAATAGGAGTACATTATTTTATACATTACTTTGCAAAGTATCATCCTCAGGGCTGGGGATTTAGCTCAGTGGTTCTGCTGCCTGCCCCAGAGTATTATCCTCAAATGTCTATGGCATGCCATTCTGAACATTCTAGGACAAGGAATTCTTGGCATGAGGTGTAGAAACTACAGTTCCTGCAATTAATTAACTGATATTAGCTTATAAAGGCAAATAAATAAAACAAATTTAGTGTTATAGAAGACATAAAACAATTTTTGGTTTTGTAACAGGTTAAGTTTTAAAGAAATCATGCTTCATTACCATGCTTTCAATAAAAGATTATTACTTTATACTGCATATAAAATATACAATTTGATAATTGGAAATAAATTTTCTCAGCAGGAAGATATTAAAAACTCATGTAATTGAAGATTAAAACCAAGGATGTTATCATTGCCTAGGCCTGAAGGCTAGAAATCAAATCATTTGCAGTTTGCCATTTTCATACTATGCATGAAACAAGATAATATTTTGATGTCCTGAGGCCAAATCACCATTATATAGTAAAGATTTCAGGTTTGAGGCTGCTCTTTCAGTGCCTGTAAAAATTTAGATTTGTCACAACATTTGGTTTCAAGATCTTTTAAGAAGGTTGTTGGGGACTTTCAGGGAAATGGCAGGGTAGTAAACAGGAGCAAATCAGCCTTTCCAAGATTCAAAACTCAGACACTGGTAATATAACAACATGGGGAAGACAAGAAGGAAAGATGGATCCTAGGACCCAGGAATAATCTGAAGGGAGAATTGGAGCCCACAGGGAAAGTGATGAGACAGACCTCAACACAGAAAAAGGAGGTGGCAAACTGCACTTTCTCCCTAAATCCCTGCTCTCAACACAAATCTACAGAGAAACAGACAGGGTGGTGACTCCAGAGTCCTCCAGGGAGAAATGCACTAGTGTAATGAAACAGTGGCTGCAGTATGGTACAACACCTGATGAGTGACTCTGGTCCAAATGTCTGCCATGTCCCCTAGAGGAAGTGCTTGCCCAGACACCATTATAGGAAGGGGCCAACTGAACCTGGGACTTGGAGCAGCCCTGGCTTGGGCTCCTAGAGACTGGGTGAAGGACAACTGTGGGAGGGTTGGGGCCTGATGTCAGGCTGGCAAAAGACACCAAGAGTGTTGTAGGGTCAACAACTCAGGCCCCAACCCCAGAATCAGAGGCCAAGATCATCCTGAACTTTTGTGAAGCTAAAAGCACCAGAATCAGCACCCCTCCCTATTCCTACTGCATGCTTCCTGGGAATCTCCAGCACCTCACTGTAAAAGTACTGCAGGCTTGCTGGGATCATCCAGAACATATCTGGGCCATGTCTGACTCCATAAGTGACCCTGGAGACACTCCTTGAAATGGACACTACACAAATCTGTATTCCCCACAAGATAACCACAGGCTTGAAATCTCTCTTTTTTTAACTTGCTTTTTTTTCTCTTTTTTGTTTTTTTTTTATGAGTGTGAACATTGTTTTTGGTGTTTTTATTTGTTTTGTTTAGTTATTGTTTTTTTTCTGTCTTTCCATCCTGTCTTCTTCACCAGTTTCCCAAAACTTGAGTAATCTTCCTTTGTCCTTCAGCCTTGCTACTAATTTCTTTCTCTTCTTTTATTTCTTGTTTTTCCTCTTGCTCTTTTAAATTTTCTTCACTGAGAGTAAAATCACTCTATTGAGAGGTAATTATTACATATAATTTTTTGACTTGATTTAGATTTTGTTATATAACTGTAAATCTTGCACCTATGGTTAAAGTTGGCAAATTATCAGTTACAACAGTTGGTCATTTTCTAGACTATCTTTGATGCTATTCTTATTAGTGATTGTACTACTTTAGCCCAGGTGATGCAGTTGTTATGATCTGTTGTTTTTCCTTGTATACCAATACTGAGATTATCTGGGGGTCATAAATAATACCATAGTCCAGTACCAAATACTGAATGCTAGGCCAAACAGGCAGCATCCTCTCATCTCTAATAAATTAAAGAGGGAAGATCTTGGTACAGACTCAAAACCAACAGCCAATACAGCTAGAAAACATCTCTGAAAAGTAGTCATTTCCTAAGGAGTTCTTAATATTAGTAATAAAGCTACCTCTCATAAGCAATTTACTAGCATCAGTGAAGAAAATAAATTTTCAAAATAGAAAATGAAAAGACATGGAAGCAAGATGCAACCCCAGATCTCCAGCTCACCCAAGGCAAACTCAGGGGGCAATAAGGTGGAAGAAATCAAAAGTCACTCCCCTGAACTTTCTGAAAAAGTAGCATCAGAAGAAACAAAACAGATGAATGAGGATCTAGAAAAAAATCAGAAATGATCACACATATACCTAAAGAGATGATGACCATAATGAAGGGCATGGTTAGTGAATCTAGATTAGATACAGATAAAAAAAATAAAGGAACTTAGGAAAATGATAGGAACCATAAATGCCCAACATAGGAAAAATCTGGATTCCATGAAACAGGTTCAAACAGATATCCAGGAGATTAAAAATTCTATTGAAAGTATACAGAGCTAAATCAATAAATGTGAGGATAGAATATCAGATCTAAAAGACAAGTTTGTGATAAGTGATTATCAAATGAAAGACTTCTTAAAATAGCAAGGGACTACAAAAAAAATCAATCCAATAGCTGCTAGATGATGCAAGAAGAATAACATAAGATTGATCAGAATCAATGAAAAATCAGAAGATAGCACAAAGGACTTTAAAAAAAAAATCTATTCACAAAAGTAATCTCAAAAGACTTCCCAAGCATGGAAAAACAATTTGACATGCAGACAAGTGAGGCATACAAAACTCCAATCAGCCATGATCAGAAAACAACTACACCAAGGCATATAATAATTGACATGCTATAAATTCCACACAAGAAGACAATATTAAAAGCTTTTAGAGAAAATAAATCAAATATAAGGAAAGTCCATCAGAATCACAACAGACTGTTCAACACAAGTCCATGGCAAGCTTGGAGTGAAGTATTTCAAGCCCTACAAGAAAACAATCTCCAACCCTGATTGATATGCCCCACAAAATTATCTTTCAAAATTGAAGAAATAAGATACTTCCATGACAAAGAACACCTGAAGAAATTCATAACCATGAAACCAGCACTCCAAAATGTTCCAAAGGATATTGTAGAAAAAGACAATAAAGACCAAAATTTCACACATCCCAATAGACTCCACCAGGCAAGGCAAGCAATTAAACAGGGAACCAACAGCAGGAAAATAATATGACAAGGATAAACCAATACATATCAGTTATAACCATCAATGTAAATGTTCTCAATTTACCAATGAAAAGAAACACATTGGCAGAATGGATGAAGAAACAAGATTCAACAATATGCTCCATTCAAGAAACACATTTAATTAAAAAAAATTCATAGACTGAAAGTAAAAGGATGGAAAAAAATGCTCCATGCAACAGGAGCATGGAAAAAAGCAGGGGTAGCTATTCTATTTGGAGACAAACTGGATTTCAAGCCAAGATTGATCACAAGAGACAAAGGTCACTACATACTTATTAAAGGAAAAATCCAAGAGGAAGAGATGACAATCATATATATATACACACACACACACACACACACACACACACACACACACCTCAAATACCAGTGCACCCAACTATAAAAAAACCAAATATTAATGGACATGAAAAATCAGATAAACTCTAGTACAATTATTATGGGGAACTTGAATACCCCACTGTCAAAAATAGAATAACTAGACAAAGAAATATCAGACCTTTGAAGAAATGGACTACAGTGTTCTATTCCACAACAACAAAATACATATTCTCATCTGCACACAGGACTTTGTCCAAAATAGACCATACAACATGCTGATACAACATGCTAGCTCATACAACATGCTTAAGGAAATGCAAAGAAACTGAAATTATCCCATGCATATTACCAGATCATAGTGCAATGAAATTGGAAATAAATGGCAAAAGAAGCCACAAAAATTGTATAAACACATGGAAGTTAAATACTACCATTCTGAACAACCAACGAATCACAGATGAAGTTAAAGAAAAAATTAGACAGCGTCTACAATTAAATGATAATGCCAATACAACATACCAGAACTTATGGGACACAATGAAACCAGTCTTACAAGAGAAATTTATAGTGATGAATTCCCACATTAAAAAAAGAGCAAGATCAAATAAACAACCTAATGTCAAACCTCACATTTCTAGAAAAAGAAGGGCAAGTCAATTCCAAAGCTCATACAAAAAGGAAATTATAAAGATCAGAGCAGAAATTAATGCAATTGAGACTAAGATAACATTACAAAGAGTCAGTGAAATGAAGAATTGATCCTTTGGAAGATTAAATATAATTGACAAAATGTTAGCCAACCTTATCAAAAAAAGGAAAGAAAAGACTCAAATCTATTCAATTAAAAATGGAAAAGGTTGGGCCGGGGATTTAGCTCAGTGGTGCTGCCGCCTGCCTTGCAAGCAGAAGGCTCCATGTTCGATCCCTGGTACCAAAAAAAAAAAAAAAGTCAAAAGAATGAAAAGGTGTAATCACAACAAATCCTACAGAAATCCAGACGATCATCAATACTTACTTCAAAAATCTGTAATCTAATAAGGTGAAAAACACAGAAGAAATGGACAGATTCCTAGATACATGTGAATTACCAAGGCTGTATCAAGAAGATATAAAAATCTTAGATAAACCAATATCAGTCAGTGAAACTGAAGGCATAATTTAAAAACTACCAATAAAGAAAAGCCCAGGTTCTGACCAACTCACTGCAGAATTGTGTACAAAATTTAGAAAAGATCAAACGCCACTACGCTCAGACTCTTTAATTAAATTGAATGGTAAGCAATATTCCCAAGCTCAATTTTGGAACCAAGCATTAGCCTGATACCAAAAAGAGAGAAGGATCCAACCAAAAAAGAGAGCTTCAGGCCAATCTCCTTAATAAATATAGAAGCAAAAATATTCAATAAGATACTGGCAAAAAATGCAGCAAATCATCAAGATTACACACAGTGACCAAATAGGACTCATTGCAGAGATGCAGATGTGCATATGCAAATCAATAAATGTATTACACCACATTAACAGAACCAAAACCAAAATCTACCTGATCATCTCAATAGACACAGAAAAAGCATGTGACAGCTTTGTTTTTTTTAATATTATTTTATTGGTATATTTTAGGTATATAGCATAATGACATTCATCTTTGGAAATTTGCACCTTTACATAATCTCTCTTGGTTCTTATTTTTCCCCCTTCCCCTTCCCTCCCTTCAACCCCTCCATCCCTCCCTATTTACAAAGACTTTGTTTCCATTTTCTCATATTAATTCCATTCCCTTCTTTCCTTTCCCCTACCCTTCCCACTTCCCCTTCCCCTTTACCACTTTTCTTCCTATTTCACATTATCTATTATACCTTTTAGTCCTTATTTACACTTAACAAAGTTTAACAACCATTCATGATAAAAAAAAAAAACCACACAGAAAATTACAATAGAAGGTCTTTATCTCAATCTGATAAAAGCCATCTATGACAAAAGGACAGCCAAAGTCATATTAAATGGTTAAAAATTGGAAGTTTTCACTCTAAAGTCAGGAACAAGACAAGGATCATCACTCCTGTTCAATATAGTTCTGCAAAGATTAGCTATAGTTAGACAAGGTAAAGAAGTAAAAGGATTAAGGCTAGGAAAAGTAGAAATTAAATTATGATTATATGAAGATGACATGATGCTCTACATAGGCTACCCAAAAAACTCCAACCAAATTCAGTAGCATAGCAGGATATAAAGTCAACACTCAAAAATCTATTGCATTCCTGTACAAAAGTAACAAACTCACTAGGAGAGAAACTAGTGAATCAGCACCTTTCACAATAGCATCAAGAAAAATGAAATACTTAGGAATCAATTTAACAAAGGAAGTAAAAGACCTTTACATTGAACACTAAAGTACTCTGAAAAAAGAGACTGAAGAGGATATCTGAAAATGTAAAGACATCCTTTGCTTTTGAATAGAAAGAATGAATATAGTGAAAATGGCCATACTTCCAAAACTGTTAAACAGATTAAATGCAATCTTCATCCAAATACCAATAACATACTACACATAACTAGAGAAAACAGTCCTAAAGTACACTTTGAACCAGAGGAGACCTAGAATACCAAAGTCAATTGTGGGCAACAATGGCAAAGCAGGGAACATCACAATCCCTGACTTGAAATTATACTACAAAGCCACCATGAATAAAACAAACAAAAAAAAAAAAATCAGCATGGTACTATGGTACTAGTATAAAAACAGGCCATCTAGTCAGTGGAACACAATAGAAGATGCAGAAACAACTCCAAACATACTCAGCCACCTTATCTTTGACAAAGGAGCCAAACACCTTCACTGGAATAACCATAGCCTCTTTAATAAATGGTGCTGGGAAAATTGACTTTCCCATGCTGAAGATTAAAACTAGACCAGTGTCTCTCACCGTGCACTAAATTAAAATCAAAATTGATCAAATACATGAATATTAAAAGAGAAACAATCTAGTGGGAGATAGAGTAGATAAAATTCTTGAAGACATAAGTGTAGGTAAAGGCTTCATAAACAAAAACCCAATCAGAAGGAGATATTACAAAGAATCTCAACAATCAGGATAATATTATATTAAAAAGCTTTTGCACACCAAAAGATACCACCAACAAAGTGAATAGACAACCCACAGAATGGGAAAAAATTAGCAATGATATTTCAGACAATGGAGTAATACCTAGAATATATAGAGAGCTCAAAATATTTAGACCTCACCATGTAAAAACTCAATTCAAAAATGCACATCTGAAATGAATAGAAACTTCTCAAATAAAGAAGTACAAATGACAAATAAATATACGAAAAATGTTCAATTCATTGATTATTCAAGAAATGCAAATTAAAACAAGACAGCAATTCTATCTTACTTCATAAAAAGTGGCTATCATCAAGATATCAAACAATAACAAATGCTGGCAGAACTGTGAGGAAAAAGGAATCCTTCTCCACTGGTGATGGGAGTGTAGACTGGTGCAATCACTGTGCAAATCAGTACAGATATTCCTCAAAAATCTAAAACTAGAGGTTCTATTTGACTGTCTGTTCCTCTGCTTGGTATCTTTCCCCCAAAATTAAAAGCTTCATGCCACAGTGATATATACACATCCATGTTTATAGCAGCACAGTTTGTAATTGATGAATCTTGGAAACAGCCCAAGTGCCCTCAATGGAAGAATAGATAAAGAAAATGTGCAGGGTTTTTTTATACATTGGAGTACTAATCTGCCATAAAGAAGGATAAATTTGGAACATTTCCAGGTTGATGGATGCACTCTGAAGTGAAATAAATCAGACACACATGATTAATTCTTACGTTGTTTCTCTGGTGTTTGAAACTGAAAGAGTAAATAAGGACCAAAATGGATGATAGATTTTGGGAAGTAGGAAGACAACGTTCAAATGAGAAAGTGAACAAAGGTGAGGGAAAAGGGAATGGAAAGAATGGAAAAGGAAAAAAAGAGAATAGAAGGAAATATGTAAACAAAGTTTTTGTAAATGGGGAGGAAAAGAAGGGTTGAACAGAGGGGAGGGGAATCAGGAAAAAAAGAAGAATCAAGATATATTATATACAGGTACAAATTCCCTGTGATGAATATGATCATTATGTATCCCAGAAGTGTACCAATTAAATTAATTTTTAAAAATGGTTACTGGCCATTTGTGATTGTAATTGTTCAAGAATTACTTGGTCAAAATATGATGATTTCTAAGATTTGACAAAACTCTAAAGTTCACATATAAAATTAAAGGTGCAAGAGGAGCTAAGATAACTAAAGAATAAAGATAATGAATGTATTTTGAAGCCATATTAATTAAAAGTTTTTACTAATGCCAGAAAACACAATCTTTAGACCAGTAGTGCAGAATGCATGGACGGAATCCCAAACATAAATAGGGAATTGTGTTTGACAGAAGCAGCCTCAGGAGAAACTGTGATTTTTCCGAGGAATGTTAATGAGATGAGTGACTATTCGTAATGGAAAATATATTTGAGTCCCATTACATTCATGTAGAAAAGAAACCGTGAATGGATCAAAGACCCAAATGTATAAAGGAAAATATAAAGTCTTAAAATGAAAATAAAGGAACATGTGTTTACAACCTTAGAATTTGCAATTATTTCTTGCAAATATGCAAGATTTAAAGGAAAATATAAATTCAATAAAAATAAAAACAATAAATATCCACACCTAAAAGATACAATACAACAAAATTAAATAATAAATTACAAGTGATTTCTAATCCATTACCTGGCAAATTAGTATCTAGAATATATAATCAAGTGGTAGAAGTCACTAAATTAGAGAAATGTGTAGAGTAAAATTATTAGATGATGTGAACAAATAAAGGCTAATAAATATAGGGAAAAATTCTTCCTTATAAAAAAAGAATAGCAAATTTGACCATTTATGAGATTTTTATTCTTATACTGTCATATCTTTCTTGTATCACATTGTCAAATGTTTAAAATCTAACAAATCTAAGTGTTTTGAGTACATGGAGTGCTTCACACATTTCTGCTGATAGTATAAATTGGTGCTACTTTGCATTAGAAAATGGGAATACATAGTAAAATCAAAGAAATGGGCATACACTCAGACATACACTCGACCAACTCCTACTTTCTTCCTCCAGATAAACTGACTATAAACTACAAGAAATCTAATGCATATACATAAGAGAATGTGTACAAAATAAAGTCCTTATAACAGCAAAATATTCAAATTAATGTACCTGCTTATAAACTAAAAAGTGTTTAAAATCTAAGATATTTATACAATTAAGAGCTACTTAGGAAGTAAATTTATGGAACATAACCACATAAATCCATGTAGATAAATCTTAAAAGTAATGGTAAACACTAAAACACCCAAAATGCATAATGATGTATAATGATGAAAACAGATAGGTATAGTGAATATGTAAAAGTAATTGTTATCTCTGGGAAAAGAAATGCGAGGCTTTTCTCATTAAGGGTAAAAATGTAGTCACTGCTTTATAGCTAATGTGCATTTTAATTGAAAGAGCTGAAATAAATATGTTATATATTAACATTTATTAAACCTAATATTAATACTTGGTTTTTAAATATGTTAAAACATTTCACAGTTAAAATGGATTTTGAATATATAAGGAAGCTGTGGTTTATTTCTTAAAACTGTAAACATTAAGTAAATGATAAATTATAATGATTTTCAGGATAATGTTTCTCAGAAAGACAGTCTAAATACAGGTTTTTCTTAATTATAAGAAAAATAATTTCTTCCAGATATTGGTTGTTAGGGTTTACTATTTTTCACTTTTATCCTTATTAAAAATCTTCTTTTAGAAAGGATCAAATCAATCAATTCAGATTGTAGTATAAAACTTAATATCATTTAACATGTATTCCCACCAGTATCACATGCATTTTAAAGACAAATCATAATTTTGACTTACACCAAAGAAATAGCAAGCATTAGTGGAGAAAAGTTGAATTTTTTGTATGTTTTGAACAGTGCTAAAAAAATCATTGCACAATTAAGATATTCCACTGTTGGCAAGGATGTTCAGTATTGTGCAGGGAGGAAAAATATCAGTACTTCAAATACCTTAGAATTGTAGCCAAATAATTTTTTTAGTAAAGAATTCAATTTGGCCCACATTTCAAAAAATAGTATTGATATTTGATCCTTCAATTCAAAGGCAAGACAAATTTACATCCTAACAAAATAAAGTTTTAATCTATTTATGGTCACATAGATGGCAGCCATAGAAGAGGTCTACTGAGAATAGACTCTCTGTAGGCTCAAACACGGATATTTAACAATAGAAATAGCTATGATTTTTAGGAGTCACCAAACAGGTTTTTTTCCTTTCAATTATTCTGAAACTACTTGGGATCACACTATATTTACTATAATTTTGGGAGCAAAATAGTGATATGATGTTTACCCTGTCATGAAAATATGGAGTTCAAAAATTAATTCATGATGACCAAATATTTTGGTTCTTCCTCCTATCTTTATAACTGTTTATGTTTTTTTCCCTTTTTTACTAAGTTTTAACCTAAACTTTTTAACATGAGGAAAAAAGAAGGGATAAATTCATATTTGATAATATTTTGACCCAACTACTCTGCTTTTATCTCTGAATTTCTTGTGCTCTCTCTCTTTTCCCAACTTTTGCATTTTAGGTGTGACACTTCAACTCTAAAAATGCTAACATTCACCATCAAAACATAGTACGTTATCCTACCCAGTTACAACAATATTCACACCTATAAATATTTCATATTTAGCAATTGAATTTATCAACTTAGCACAATTTTTCCTGTTTCATCTAGAACACTATCAATACAAAATATCAATTCCCAAATATTGCAAAGAAAATTAATTAAGGATTTTTAAATTTTTTCTGTTATTCCTTGAAGTGAAGCCTATTTAAACAAGCATATTTACTCAAATTCATGGAATGTTCTCTTGCTTTCTAACTACAAGTAATATTCTCATTTTACTGATTTTACTGTGTGGTTTAGAAAGGGAGATCTAAACTGTCTAACACTGAAAATTGAATTGCCTTCTTTTGGAATATGTGCATATTTGGTAAATACTTTAATCACAAAAGAAAAGGAAAATTATTTTTGTAGCTCTCTTCTCCCTCCCATCCTATTTTGTACTGATAAGGTTTTAACTGGCCATGAGAAATTGAAAACCAACCACTTGAAAGGCAGTCTTTTAGCAGGAATGATTATTTGATGCTTAGACAAACACCTTTTCCTTTTACCCACTTTATGTAAAGCACTTACTTTCCTGCCTATACTTTGAGGAAGCAGCTGCTCACATGGCCTTCTTCAGGGCAGAACTACACGTATTTTTTTCCACTGTAAGAGAAACAGAACTCTGGGCTTTGATCAATGAGAAGGCTGCCATATGATGGAGAGTTTTACCACTGTATAAAAGTTTACATCTGTTCTTATCTTTTTTGAGGAAGAAATCTGAATTTAATTAGGCACCACATTCCTGACCTAAATTCCTGGCTCCACATTCAGAACTAGTTGTAATGGTCTCACTTTACTTCATGTAAGATTGATATTTAGGCAGGATATTCAGATCTGTTGCTATAATATTTAAATACTTTTATGTTGATAAAAGTACTAACCACTAACACTCATATAGACCAGCAAAGAATCTTCAAGTGTATCAGTTCTATCACCTGATCATTTCAAATATTTCAGTATTTTTTTATCACTTATGCTTGAGGGTCATGTACATATGGGAAAGATGAGAGGAAATCACCTTTATGCTAAATTATTCCACACAGACACAGAGACACATGAACAGAAATTTACATAAGGAAAGACTTTTGGGCTGCTGCATGATACTCCCAGCACCAAGGGGCAGAGCCCCGCCCAGCACCAAGGAGGTGAGCCACACAGGTGCTAGCAGCACACACCTGCCCTCTTGTTGAAATGAGAAGAAAAGTAAACAAGTCTTAAAACCAGACTTCCAGATCACCTAAAGCAACCCCAAAGGGAAACACGGTGGAACAATCTGATACTCAAACACCTGGACTCCCTGAACTGGCAACAAAAGAGGATCTGAAAAAAATGAAATCAGAAATAATTTCTCAGCAGATAGCAGAGATTGTGCCCATAGTGCAAGACATGATTAATAAATCCAAAGAGGACACAGATTTAAAAAAATAGAAAAGCGGGCTGGGGATTTAGCTCAGTGTTTCCACTGGCTGCCTCGAAAGCTCAAGGTACTGAGTTCAATCCTGGTACCAAAAAAAATAAATAAATAAGACAAAATAAAATAAAAAATAGAGGAACTAAGGAACATGATGGAATCCCAGCATAGGAAACAAATGGAAACCATAAAACAGATGCAAACAGATTTCCAGGAGATTAAAAACTCTATTGAAAGCTTACACAGCAGAATGAACCAATGTAAGGACAGAATTTCAGATATGGAAGATAAGATTGCAATTAGTAACCAGGAAAAGAAAAATTGCTTTAAAATAGAAAGGGACTAAAAGAAATCAGTCCAGCAGCTGCTAGATGATGGAAAGAAGGATAACATCAGACTGATCAGAGTCAATGAAGAAATAGGAAATAGTGCAGATGACATAAAAACATGTTTACAGAAGTGATGACAGAAAACTTCCCAAGAAGGGGAAAAGAACTTGACATACAGATAAGTGAGGCATATAGGACATGAATTAGCCTTGATCAAAAAAAAAATCTACACATAGGCATATAAAAGTTAAGATTCCAAAAACCCATCAGAAGAACAAAATTCTACAAGCAGTGAGAGAAAACAAATCACATACTTAGGAAAGCCCATCAGAATCATAGCAGACTTCTCAATGCAAACCCTCAAGGCAAGAGGAGTGATGTATTTCAAGCTCTGAAGGAAAACAGCTTACAGCCCAGACTGATGTACCCTGCAAAACTATCTTTCAAAATTGATGGAGATGTAACATACTTTCATGACAAAGAGCACCTCAGGAACTTCATGAATCCCAAACCAGCACTCCAAAAAATTTTAGACAAAATCCTAGGAAAAGACAATGAGGATTACAACCACAGGAAGCCCAGCAGAATGAATCCATCAGACACGACAAGAAATTGAATGGAAAGGAGGAGGATCCAAAAAAAAAAAAAGTTATGGCAATAATAAGCCAATATATATCAGTTATAAACACCAATATTAATGGTCTCAAATCAGCAATTAAAAGAAATAGACTGGGAGTAGCACGGAAGACACCAAATCAGCCCACTGCAGACAGGCAGGTCTGCCCACACCCTACCGAGGTCGTGAGTTTCACAGAACACTCCGAAAAAGCACACTGAAGACAGGCAGGTATGTGCACGCCCTACCTAGGTCCTGAGTCATGCGGAATACACCGAATCATGCCACTGCAGACAGGCAGCCACCTGGTTCCACACTACAAAGACGCAGAGGACACCAGACCACCAGACCAAGGTACTGAGTCCCGCTGCTCCCAGACCAGAGGCAGGGGCTTGGGAGCCTCCGTCCCACTGCTCCTGGTCCAGAGGAAGGGGCTTCCTGGCCACCATCCATCCCGCTGCTCCCAGCCCACAGGAAAGGGCTTTTGGGTCACCATCCCTACTGCTGCTGCCGGCCCCTGTCCCACCTCTCCCAGCTCAGAGGAGGTAATCCATGCAGGCACTAACAGCCCTCCGCCTCAGTCAAAATGAGAAAACAAGTAAATAAGTCTTAAAACCAGACTTCCAGATCACCTACAGCAACCCCAAAGGGAAATGAAATGGAACACTCTGATACTCAACCACCTGGACCCACTGAACTGGCAACAAAAGGGGATCTGGAAAAAATGAAATCAGAAATAATTTCTCAGATAACAGGAGAAATTGTGCCACTAGTGCAAGTCATGATTAATACATCTAGAGAGGTGCTCAAGAATATGATGGAATCCCAACATAAGAAACAAATGGAATCCATAAAACAGATGCAAATAGATTTCCAGGACATGAAAAACTCCATTGAAAGTCTACACAGCAGAATGAGCCAATGTGTGGACAGAATTTCAGATACAGAAGATAAGATTGCAATTAGGGACCAGGAAAAGAAAAATTGCTTCAAAATTAGAAGGGAACATGAGAAATCAATCCAGCAGCTGCTAGATGATGCAAAGAAGAATAACATAAGACTGATTGGGCTCAATGAAGAAACAGGAGAGAGTGCAGATGACATAAAAAATCTCTTCACAGAAATAATAGCAGAAAACTTCCCAAGCAGGGGAAAAGAGCTTGACATACATATAAGTGAGGCATATAGGACTCCAAATAGCCTTGATCAAAAAAAATCTACACATAGGCATATAACTGTTAAGATTCCAGAAACACAACAGAAGAAAAAAGTTCTCCAAGCAGTCAGAGAAAAGAAACAAATCACATACAAAGGAAAGCCCATCAGAATCACAGCAGACTTCTCAACACAAACCATCAAGGCAAGAAGAGTTGGAATGACATATTCCAAGCCCTAAAGTAAAACAGCCTCCAACCCAGATTGATGTACCCTGCAAAACTATCTTTCAAAATGGATGGAGAAATAAGATACTTTCATGACAAAGAGCACCTTAGGAAATTCGTGAATACCAAACCAGAACTCCAAAGAATTTTACACAATATCCTAGGAACAGACATTGAGGATCACAACCCCAGGAAACAAAGCAGAATGAACCCATCTGGCATGACAAGAAATTCAATGGAAAGGGGGAGAACCCAATAAAAAGAAAAAGTCATGGCAATGACAAGTCAATACATTTCAGTTATGACCATCAACGTTAATGGTCTCAATTCACCAATCCAAAGAAATAGACTGGCAGAATGGGTCAAGAAGCAAAATCCAACAATATCCTGCATACAAGAAACACACTTAATTCAAAAGGAAGCTCATAGACTGAAAGTGAAAGGGTGGAAAACAATACTCCATGGGACAGGAACCTGAAAAAAAGCAGGAGCAGCTATCCACTTTGCAGATCAAGTAGATTTCAAACCAACACTGATTAAGAGAGATGAAGAAGGACACTACATCCTTGTAAAGGGAAGAATCCAAGAGGAAGAGATGACAATCATAAATATCTATGCACCAAACACTAGTGCACCCAACTATATAAAACAAATACTAACGGACATGAAAAGTCATCTATGCACTAAAACAATTGTAGTGAGGGACCTCAACACCCCACTGTCACAAATAGATAGATTAACTAGACAAAAATTAAGTAATGAAATACTAGAACTCAATCGAACTCTTGAACAAATGAACTTAACAGATGTTTACAAAGTCTTTCACCCCACAAAATCAGAATACACATTCTTCTGAGCTGCACATGGGTCATTCTCCAAAATAGACCACATACTCACACATAGAACATGTTTAAGTAAGTGGAAAGGGATTGAAGTTATCCTCTGTATATTATCAGACCATAGTGCGATGAAACTGGAGACCCAGGGCAAAAGAAAAAAAAATTTCATAAACACGTGGAAATTGAACAACACACTTCTGAATAACCAATGAGTCACAGAGGAAATTAAAGAAGAAATCAGACAGTTCCTTCAATTAAATGACAATGACAATA
Source organism: Heterocephalus glaber (assembly GCF_053883595.1). Lineage (NCBI taxonomy): Eukaryota > Metazoa > Chordata > Mammalia > Rodentia > Bathyergidae > Heterocephalus > Heterocephalus glaber. The sequence continues at coordinate 1,751,538 of NW_028258377.1, forward strand.
CAACATATCAGAATCTATGGGACACAAGGAAAGCAGTCTTACAAGGGAAATTCATAGCAGTGAATACACATATTAGGAAAACGGAATGAGCCCAATTAAACAACCTGATGCTGAACCTCAAGCTTCTAGAAAAAGAAGAGCAGGACAACCACAAAGCTCATACAAGGGAGGAAATTATAAAGATCAGAGGAGAAATCAATGCAATGGAGACTAAGAGAATGATACAAAAAAATCAAGGAAGCCAACAGTTGCTTCTTCGAAAGGATCAACAAAATTGGCAAACCTTTAGCCAATCTTGTCAAAAAAAGGAAAGAAAAGGCCCAAATCCATACAATTAGCAATGAAAAGGGTGAAATGACAACAGACCCAGCAGAAATACAGAGGATCATCAATACCTACTTCCAGAACCTATACACCAATAAGATAGACAACACAGAAGAAATGGACAGATTCCTAGATATATATGAATTACCAAAGTTGAATGAAGAAGACCTAAAAATTCTGAACAACCCAATATCAACCAATGAAATTGAAAATGTAATTAAAAACTTATCAACTAAGAAAAGCCCAGGCCCTGATGGCTTCACTGCTGAATTCTACAAGACATTTAGAGAGGAACTGCTGCCACTACTGTTTAAACTCTTTAATGAAATTGAAAGGGAAGCAATATTCCCAAATTCATTCCTGGAAGCAAGCATCACCTTGATCCCCAAAGCAAAGAAAGACCCAACCGAAAAAGAGAACTATAGGCCAATCTCACTAATGAACATAGATGGAAAAATCCTTAATAAGATAATGGGAAACAGAATGCAGAAGATCATCAAGAAGATCATACACCCTGATCAAGTGGGTTTTATCCCAGGGATGCAGGGATGGTTCAATATATGAAAATCAATCAATGTAATACACTATATCAATAGAGCCAAGGACAAAAACCATATGATTATCTCCATGGATGCAGAAAAAGCATTTGACAAAATCCAACATGCATTTATGATAAAAACCCTACAAAAAATTGGAATAGATGGTCTCTACCTCAAACTGATAGAAACCATCTATGAAAAATCAACAGCCAATATCATACTAAATGGTCAAAAACTGAAATCCTTCACACTAAAATCAGGAACAAGACAAGGATGTCCACTATCAACACTCTTGTTCAATATAGTTCTGGAAACATTAGCCATGGCAATTAGACAAGAGAAAGAAATAAAAGGAATAAAGATAGGTAATGAAGAAGTCAAATTGTCATTATTTGCAGATGACATGATACTCTATATAGAAGACCCCAAGAACTCCAACAAAAGTCTTCTAGACTTAATAACCAAATTCAGTCAAGTAGCTGGTTGCAAGATCAACACACAAAAATCAATAGCTTTCCTCTACACAAATGACAGACTCACTGAGAGAGAAATAGGGCAAATAATTCCTTTCACAATAGCATCCAAATCATTGAAATGCCTAGGAATCAACCTAATGAAAGAAATCAAAGACCTCTTCTCTGAAAACTATGGCACTCTGAAAAGAGAGATTGAAGATGATATCAGAAAATGGGCAGACATCCCCTGCTCCTGGGTAGGAAGGATTAATATAGTGAAAATGGCCATACTTCCAAAACTGCTATATAGATTTAATGCAATTTCAGTTGAGATCCCAGCACCATACTTCATAGACCTCGAGAAAACAATCCAAAAATTCATTTGGAACAAGAAGAGACCCAGAATAGCAAAAGCAATTCTAGGTAACAGAGACATGGCAGGGGGTATCACAATCCCCAACCTGTGACTCTACTACAAAGCTACTGTGATAAAAACAGCATGGTACTGGCAAAGAAACAGACCTGAGGACCAGTGGAACAGATTAGAAGATGCAGAAACAATGCCAGACTCACTCAGCCATCTCATCTCCAACAAAGGAGCCAAACACCCTCAATGGAGGAAAGATAGCCTCTTTAATAAATAGTACTGGAAAACTTGGGCTTCAACTTGCCAAAGATTAAAACTAGACCTGTATCTCTTACCATGCACTAAACTAAAATCAAAATGGATTAAAGATCTAAATATTAAAATAGAAAGTCTGAACCAGTTGGAACAGAGGTTAGGTAGAACCCTTGAAGACATCGGTGTAGGAAAAGATTTTATGAACAAAACCTCAATTGCCCGTGAACTAGCACAATCAACAAATGGGATCTCTCCGTATTAAAAGGCTTCTGCACAGCAAGAGAAACCACCAGCAGTGTGAAGAGACAATCCACAATGTGGGAAAAAATCTCCACCTGCTCTTCTTCAGACAAAGGTCTACTCTCTCGAATCTATAAAGAACTTCAAAAGATCAGACCTCCCAAATTTAAAGACCAAATCCAAAAATGGGCATCTGAAATGAACAGACATTTCTCAGACAAAGAAGTAGAAATAGCAAATAAATACATGAAAAAATGTTCAACATCACTGGTCATTCGAGAGATGCAAATGAAAACAACGCTGAGATTCCACTTCACTCCAGAAAGAATGGCTGCTATCATGAAATCAACCAATAACACATGCTGGTGGGGCTGTGGGGAAAGAGGAACCCTGCTTCACTGCTGGTGGGAGTGCAGACTGGTGCAACTACTGTGGAAATCAGTATGGAGATACCTCAAAGAACTAGCACTGGAAGTCCCATTTGACCCTGCTATTCCACTGCTGGGGCTCTTCCCCAAAGAATTAAAAGAATCATACCACAGTGATATATGTGTGCCCATGTTCATAGCAGCACAGTTTGTAATAGCTAAAACTTGGAAACAGCCCAAATGCCTATCAACTGTAGACTGGATAAAGAAAGTGTGGGTTTTTTAATAAAATGGAGTACTACTCAGCCATAAAAAATGAGAAATTAGAGACATGTAGAGCTCAGTGGATGCACATTGAGGCAATACTCTTAAGTGAAATAAATCGGACACACATGTGTAAATACCAAATAGTTTCTCTGGTGTGAGAAACTGAAAGTGTAAATAAGGACTAAATGTATAATAGGTAATGTGAAACAGGAAGAAAAGGAACAAAGGGGAAGGAAGTGGCAGGGCTAAGGGAAAGGATAGAAGGGAATGGGATTAATATGAGAAAATGGAAAAATAGGAACAAAGTCTTTGTAAATAGGGAAGAATGGAGGGGTTGAAAGGAGGGCTAGGCAAGGGTGAAAAATAAGAACCAAGATAGACTATGTAAAGGTGCAAATTTCCAATGATGAATGTCATTATATTGTATACCTAAAACATACCAATAATTAGAATGACTAATCAATAATGTAAAATAGGAAGAAAAGGTCCAAAGGGGTAGGTGTAGTGGGAGGGGCAGGGGAAAGGAAAGAAGAGAAAGGAAAAATGCTGAGAAATGGAAAAATTGGAAATAAAGTCTTTGTAAATAGGGAAGGGTGGAGGGCATGAAGGGAGGGCTGGGAATGGGGAAAAAATAAGAACCAAGATGCATTATGTAAAGGTACAATTCCCAATGAGAAATGTAATTGTGTTGTATACCTACAATGTACCAATAAAGGAATTTAATACAAAAAAGAAAAAAGAAATAGACTGGCTGAATGGGTCAAGAAGCAAGATCCAACAATATCCTGCATACAAGAAACACACTTAATTAAAAAAAAAATTCATAGACTGAAAGTGAAAGGGTGGAAAACAACATTCCATGCAACAGGAACCACAAAAAAAACAGAAGTATCTATCCTCTTTGCAGATGAAGTGGATTTCAAACCAATACTGATTAAGAGAGACAAAGGACACTACATCCTCGTAAAGGGAACAATCTAAGAGGAAGACATGACAATCATAAATATCTATGTACCAAACCCTAATGCACCCAACTATATAACAAACATGAAAAATAAAATAAGCACTAATAAAATAGTAGTGGGGGACATCAATACCCCACTGTCACAAATAAATAGGTCAACTAGGCAAAAATAAACAATGAAATACTAGAACTCAATCAACCTCTTGAAAAAACTGGATTTCACAGATGTTTACAGAGTGTTCCATTCCACATTAGAATACACATTCTTTTCAGGTGCACACAGGTTGTTCTCCAAAACAGACCACATAATCACTCATAGAACATATTTAGGTAACTGCAAAGGGATCTAAGTTATACCCTATATATTATCAGATCATAGTATGATGAAATTGAAGCTCAGTAGCATAAGAAACCACATGAATTTCCTCATGGATATTAAACAGCGCACCTCTGAATAACCAGTGGGTCACAGAGGAAATTAAAGAAGAAATCAGACAGTTCCTACAACTAAATGACTGTACAACATATCAGAATCTATGGGACACAATGAAAGCAGACTCATGGGGGAAATTCATAACAGTGAATTTTCATATTAGGAAAACAGAGCGAGCCCAATTAAACAACCTAATGCTGAACCTCAAGCTTCTAGAAAAAGAACAGGACAAACCCAAAGCTCACACAAGGGAGGAAATTATAAAGATCAGAGCAGAAATCAATGCAATGGACAGTAAGAGAATGATAGAAAAAAATCAATGTAGCCAAGAGTTGGCTCTTTGTAAAAGTAAAAAACTAGACAAACACTTCGGCAACCTTATCAAAAAAAGGAAAGAAAAGGCCCAAATCTATGGAATTAGTAATGAAAAGGGTGAGATTACAACAGACCCAGCAGAAATACAGAGGATCATCAATACCTACTTCAAGAACCTATACACCAAAAAGATCAAAAACACAGAAGAAATGGACAGATTCCTAGATACATATGAATGACCAATGTTGAATGAAGAAGACCTAAAAATTCTAAACAACCCAATATCAATCAATGAAATTGAAAATGTAATTAAAAACTTACCAATTAAGAAAAGTCTGGGCCTTGATGGCTTCACTGCTGAATTCTACAAGACATTTAGAGAGAAACTAGTGCCACTACTGTTTAAACTCTTCAGTGAAATTGAAAGGGAGACAATATTCCCAAATTCATTCCTGGAAGCAAGCATCACCTTGATCCCCAAAGCAGAGAAAGACTCAACCGAAAAAGAGAACTATAGGTCAATCTCACTAATGAACATAGATGCAAATATTCTTAATAAGATGCTGGAAAATAGAATGCAAAAGATCATCAAGAAGATCATACAGGGCTGGGGATTTGGCTCAGGCCCGGGGATTTGGCTCAGTGGTTCCGGCGCCTGCCTTGCAAGTGCAAGGTCCCGAGTTCCATCCCCAGTACCAAAAAAAAAAAAAAAAAACAACAACAACAAAAAGAAGATCATACACCCTGTCCAAGTAGGATTCATCCCAGGAATGCAGGGATAGTTCAACATATGCAAATCAATAAATGTAATACACTATATCAATGGAGCCAAAGACAAACAACATATGATCATCTCAATAGATGTAAAAAAATGCATTTAACAAAATCCAACATGCATTTAGGATAAAAGGCTACAAAAAATTGGAATGGACAGTCTCTCCCTCAATCTGATAAAAGCCATCTATGAAAAACCATCAGCCAGTATTGTACTAAATGCTCAAAAACTGAAATCCTTCACACTAAAATCAGGAACAAGACAAGGATGTCCACATTATCCACTCCTGTTAAATATAGTTTTGGAAACATTAACCACGGCAATTAGACAAGAGAAAGAAATAAAAGGACATGCATTTGGTTTTGTTTTTTTTTTGGTATCAGGGATCGAACTCGGGTCCTTGCTCTTGTGAGGCAGGCAGCAGAACCACTGAGCTAAATCCCTGGCAAGAAAAAAATAAAAGGAATAAAGATAGGAAATGAAGAAGTCAAATTGTCAGTACTCTATATAGAAGACACCAAGAATTCCACCAAAATCTTCTAAACTTAATAACCAAATTCAATAAAGTAGCTGGATACAAGGTCAACACACAAAAATCAACTTTCCTCTAAACAAACAACAGACTCACTGAGACAGAAACAGGGCAAACAATTCCTTTCACAATAGCATCCAAAAACTGAAATGCCAAGGAATCAATCTAAAAAAAGAAATCAAAGACCTCTTCTCTGGAAACTATAGCACTCTGAAAAGAAAGACTGAACACGATATCAGAAAATGGAAAGACATCCCTTGCTCCTGGGTAGGAAGAACCAATACGTTAGTGAAAATGGCCATATTTCCAAAACTGCTATATAAATTCAATGCAATCCAAATTGAAATCGCAGTAGCATACTTCATGGACCTTGAGAAAGCAACCCAAAAATTCATTTGGAAGAAGGGACCTAGAATACCAAAAGCAATTCTAAGCAACAGAGACATGGCAGTGGGTATCACAATTCCCAACTTGAAACTATACTACAATGCTAGTTTGATAAAAACAGCATGGTACTGGCAAAGAAATAGACTTGAGGACCACTGGAATAGATTAGAAGATACACAAACAACTCCAGACGTACTCAGGCACCTCATCTTCAACAAAGGAGCCAAAACCCTCAGTGGAGGAAAGATAGCCTCTTTAATAAACGGCGCTGGAAAAATTGGGTTTCAACTTGCCAAAGATTAAAACTAGACCTATATCTCTCACCATGCACTAAACTAAAATTGAAATGGATTAAAGCTGTAAATATTGAACAGAAATGCTGAACCAGCTGGAACAGAGGTTAGGTAGAACTCTTAAAGACATTGGTGTAGGAAAAGATTCTATGAACAAAACCTCAGTTGCCCATTAACTAGCACAAACAATCAACAAATGGGATCTCTTCTTATTAAAAGGCTACTGCACAGCAAGATAAACCACCAACAGTGGGAAGAGACAACCCACAATGTGGGAAAAAATTTTCACCTTCTGTTCCTCAGACAAAGGTCTACTATCTAGAATCTATAAAGAACTTAAAAAAATCAGACCTCCCAAATTTAAAGACCCAATCCAAAAATAGGCAACTGAAACGAACAGACATTTCTCAGGCAAAGAAGTATAAATAACAAATAAACATATGAAAAAATGTTCAACATCTCTAGTCATTCGAGAGATGCAAATGAAAACACTGAGATTCCACCTCACTCCAGAAAGAATGGCTGCTATCATGAAATCAACCAATAACAAGTGCTGGTGGGGCTGTGGGGAAAGAGGAACACTGCTCCACTGCTGGTGGGGGTGTAGACCAGTGCAATCAATGTGGAAACCAGTATGGAGATACCTCAAAGAACTAGGACCGGAAGTCCCATTTGACCCAGCTATTCCTCTGCTGGTTATCTTCCCCAAAGAATTAAAAGAATCATACCACAGCAATATATGTGCACCCATGTTCGTAGCAGCACATTTGTAATAGCTAAAACTTGGAAGCAGCATAATTGCCCACCAACTGGGGACTGGATAAAGAAAATGTGCTTTATTTTATAAAATGGAATACTACACAGCCAGAAAAATGAGAGATTAGAGACATTTATAGCTAAATGGATGTACATTGAGGTGATATTCTTAAGTGAAATAAATATGACATGTGTAAAAACTGAATAGTTTCTCTAGTTTGAGAAACTGAAAGTGTAAATAAGGTCTAAAAGGTATAATAGATAATGTGAAATAGGAAGAAAAAGGGCAAAGGGGAAGGGGAAGTAGGAGGGGTAGGGGAAAGAAAGAAGGAAATGGAATTAATATGAGAAAATGAAAAAATGGAAACAAAGTCTTTGTAAATAGGGAGGGATGGAGGGGTTGAAGGGAGGGAAGGGGGAGGGGTTATATTGTATACCTAAAATGTACCAATAAAATTAATTTTAAAAAGAAATTTACATAAGGAAATTAATGTGTAGAATTTACTAGGGACTGTTACTAAGGGATGTCTTCTTATTAGTACCTGTGGCTATGAGGACAAGAAACTGGACTGGGCACAATGAGAAGGTGAAGTGCAAGGTAAGCCAACATTGCTTTTGTTGGTCCCACAGAGAGTGCTAGAGCTAAATAATCCATTATTGGTGTTCCTCATCAGGAATAAAGTGGTCAAGCCTTTCTAAGCTCCACTATACCAGGCTGTGCTGACTCAGAAAAGGCTGATCTTGAGTGAAGTCTCTGTGAAGCTGAGGCCATCCCTGAATTCACTGGCAACTGAAGGGGCCCTGCTGGCCAGTCTCCCCTCAACAGAGAGGAAATATCCTTGGAAAGGAGATCAGTGTGGTGCATCTCCATAAGCACTACAAATCAACACCATGTCCCTGAATAAAGGCTAATGGATTTTAGGATGGTTTTGTCTTCAACAGACAGACATAAATCAAAAATGTTTAAACTATAATATCCTGTGTTCTAGTACATGCACAACATATCTGATTTGGGCTTCCATAGATATTGTGCCTTAATATGTATAAGATTAGTCTTTCTATAGCCTCATAATTTTAATACAGTGCAGCGATTTTTTATATAACCTCTTTTTCTCCCATCTCTTTCGCCTTTATTTTTTCTACTTTCTTTATACAATAAATATGTAAATAATAAATAAATAATGAGTTCACACTAGGGAGAATATATTATTAGGGAAAGATTAATGTAGACTGTAACTGAAGGGTGACCTTACAGCCTTCAAAAACCATTTACACATTTCTTGTTTATTGATGTGTTCACACATTTGTAACAATGTCAAGTTTGTAATTAAGCCATATCACTCATTTCACTCTCCATCTCCAGCTTTGGTTTTCGTTAAGTTTACTTGTAGACCAGAAGCAAATTGGAAGATCCCAACACTGAAAGACTCTGATTCTGCATAAATTAAGATACTGAGCCGGAGGTAAATTTTTCATGCCACAATTTATTAATGCGTAATAAAAGAACACAAGTATCAAGAGAAAAGGGCCATGGAGCAAGGAAGAAAGATAGTGCAGTGGCTCCTTTTCTGTGTTAACTGGGCCATAGAATGCCCAGACAACCAGAAAAACATTATTCTGGGTGCGACTGTGAGAGTATTTCAGGAAGAAATTAACTTCTAAATTGGTGGATTGAATAAAAAAAATGAACCTCTCCAAACAACTTTGGGTAGGTTTTATCCAACCCATTAAAGCTCTAAGTAGAACAAAAAGGTAAAAGAAATTGAACTAACTCTGTATATTGAACTGGGACATGGATCTTCTCATCTTCTCCTGTGCTTGGCATTCCTGGGTTTCAAGCCTTCAGGCCTTCAAACCATAATACCGGTGTTCCAAGGTGTCCTACTTTGAGAGAGCAAACTCTAGGGGTTTTCAGTCTCTACAAACATGAGAACCAATACCTTAAATGAATGTCTTTACACACACACACACACACACACGCACACACAATCTCTTCTTCTCTTTCCCTATAGTGGTCTATTACAGAGAATGACTAAAAAGTGACTACCAAAGATATCACAAAAAAAATACAACTGATTTCTTTGTCACTCCGTATATCGCCAGAGAATCAATCAGGAAGAAAGAATGGAAAAGAATTTTTCTTTTTGCTCCTTCCAATCTTGTTTTTGACTGTTCAAAGTGCACTTCAGGGACATTAATTTATTCACAATTCCAGTATACTCCATGTACCCCTATTGACTGGTCACTATAAAGGCAGATCTCTCTCCCACAGCACGGTGTCTTGTCCAAATCTGCAAACTGGGAATGGAATCCGAGCCTCCAAAGCACTAGTGACGTTAGAATGAAAGCTGTGTAGAATGTTGGCTTCCAGTTTGGGAGATACTGAAGCAGTCGTAATTGTCAGGGAACAAGGCTGGAGAGAGGTTCGGTGAACCTGAGTCTAGCTACACAGTTAGGCTTGGGTGAACTCAACTAAAAACATCTGGGAATGAGTGCAAGTTTTGTCTATCAAAACCCTCTTTATAAAATTCTAAATGAGAGTGTATACATATACATAAAAACAGCAGTCCTCTATGAACCTGTAATAAAAGTTCAGAGTAGAAAATGAACTCGGAGGTTACAGAGGCAAGTTTTAGCATCATAATAGGACAGGAAATTTGAAGTGACTTGCTCAAAGTTACAGAAAACATCTGAGATCAAAGAACAGAACTCAGGTCTATGGATTCATAAGTCAAGGATTTGCTTCACTGTGTCATTCTGCCTCTCATTTCATATCATAATGTTTAAATAAACAGATTTCGCATAAAATTCTAGTCCAAGTTATATACATCTCACCAACTTAATGAAAAACTTAAAAGCAAGGAAATAAATAAAAGAGTAAATAACTAATATTGTGAAAAGATAGTCACATATTATAAAATGAAATCTTACCAGCTGCCATAGAATAGAGAATGAGTAGGATCTTGCGATATTTGTCCTGAAAGTGACCTTATAGATTATCCAGTTCATAGAACCTTACCATGGGGTCAGTAGACTTCTCTATGAAGGGACCCACTAAAATTACACGCAAAACATTATGTAAATAAATGTGTATTTTCATAAGAAGTTTTATAGATTTATGATATCCTCAAAAAATCTTTTAAAGCTTTAAATGTTAAAAAAAAAAGGGAGTGGAAGGAAGAAGAGGACATGGGAGGTGTGAAAGAGCCTCACTCAACTGCTCAATTTTATCCAGAAGGAAACAGAGGGTCAGAAAAGTGACAGGTAACAAACTGGGTATGATGAAATGAGTGAAAGGCAGAAGCAGGACCAATCTATTTCTCTGTGAATCTAGATTCACTGCAAGTCTCATTAATGGAAACTTTCCCTAGAGCTTTTTGGAACTAACCATTAGAAAAAGACAAGAAAACTAAATATTAAGATCAAAGCTATTTAAAGTCTTTTCTTTAGGGGGATCTTATAAGGCAAATGCTCATATTTTTATAAAAGAGAAGAGTGGCAACTCAATAGATTTGCCTCCCCAGGTCTGAGTCAGTAGCGACAATGCTGATCTGGAGTCTGTTATTTTCTCTTCCTTTTACTTCTGCTATGATGCATCACTATTGTTTCTGAAAAAGTAAAGAATGAACACAAATTAATACAAATTATGTATGTTGGTTGCACATTCACAGCTCAGAATTTACAAACTCATTCTCTTCATAAATCTCTATATGAGAAGAGAAAGACTATGAAAGCTAAATAATTTTGTTGATCTTTAAAAGTGATTTTTTTAAAACCTGAAATGCAGATGAAGATAACTATGGTGTCTCTTCAATCATGCCCTTCTTTTGTTGAGGATTCAGTGAGAAACAAGCTATTGTTTCTATACTACATATGAGTATCTTATTTGGTGGAAGTTATCTAATTATCTAATGAACTTGTTAATTTTTATTCTACATTCAATTTGTCATTAAAAACAACTTTTAAAGTATTTTCAGTCTTTAATATTGACTTTGCTTCTTTTGTTCTCTATGGTAATTTGAGCTTCAAAGTGTACTTTGGTCATGTCACTAAGGACATAAATGCACTGTTTTTAGAATAGGTGTCTTATTAGACAGAGGTTGGGGATTGACATAGTTTTTGAGATTTTTTTTTTAAGTTCTTGGATGTATTTTCCTTCCAAATAAAGTTACTCTCTGTTCATTACATGCCATGCTCCTCTTACTCACTCTCTTGGCTGAAATAACTTTGCTTAAATGCTGGCTCTGTTCCTTTATTCTGTTCTTGTGTAACTTGGTAACTTGGCAGCTCTGTGTAGATACTGTATTTGCAGTGAAACAGAGTAGGTGAGTCCTCTTTGATTCCTTCCTTACCTAAATTTGTTTTTTTCTAGGCTGCTCCTGAATACTGGATTTCTGGAGCACATGAACTGGGGTGTGGAGAAGGCTATAGAAGAAGGTGATTCAGCAGACTCTGTGGTCTTTAAATTCATTCCCATCCAAATTGTCTTATTGTCTCACACCTATTCTCATTCCATCATGTCCAGAATGCTTCCCCATCCAGTGCAAGAACACCTTGTGCCTTCAGGTAATTCCCCTAACCCAATGTGTATAAGCAGACAGATTCACTGTGACTACTTCAATTGTTCTCCCCTCTTTGGAGTCATATCCGCTTCCCAACAATACAGGAGAAAAACATATGTATAATGTGTTTTTTGCCACTTCAGTTAAAAATCTGAGGGTGGGTGCATGCAGCAGCAGCTGAGGATTTCCATAAGCAATGTCTGCCTCCTACTTCTCTCAAGTTCTTTCTTATTTACTGCATCTTTCATCTTGTTTGATTAAATTGCAGTTTGCTACTGGAGATAATTAGTGCTGAGTGTTTATAGGAGTATTTAGCTTTTCCTTTACAGCTTTACACCCATTAGGGAATCACCAAAATGGTGAAATATAATCATTTCCCTGTCTCTTACAGTCTCAGAAAAGGTCAGGTGAAGGCTTCTAATCTTGTGGAAATGTCTGCCTCCTCCTCCTCCAGAATCCATTATCCTCCACTAAAAGTATTATTGACACTTTTCAGGCATGTTTTCTAAATAATTGTCAGCCCCCTCTGTAGCAGAATTTGGAGCCCCTTGGACTGTCCCAAGCTAAGACATGTTAGTATTTTGAAAGCATAGTTAATTGCTTTTGCCACCCTCCAATTATTTGCTTTGATTATGCTAGTATTTTATTTGTGATCTTTGGTTTACTTTAGCTATTTGTTTACCCATTGTCTATTTCATTATTTTGGCATAAATTCACTACCTTAAAATTGAAGTCTGGAAAAGATAACTTTTAAAATAACTAAAATATGAAAGTATTCACAGAAAGACTATTCATGGATAAATTACAGTAAAAGAGTGAAAGGAATGTTTTCTGTCAATATTTTCCTCCTGTTGCATTTCTGTCCCCACTTTTCCATTTTCCTCATCTTCATCCTATTGTCCATCCTTGAGTACCACAGTGTACTCAGAAAGCACTTGAATTTGGATGTTCTCATTACACGGGGATAAGGAGGAGCAAAGGGGTGCAGTTAAATTCTGACAGGGGACTTGCGCTTGCTCCTTTCCATTCTGTGGCTAAGTACACACACACACACACACACACACACATACACACATGAGATCATCATAGGCTGCAATATTCCCTCAGGGGGGAAATTGGAAATATAAGTACAATGTTCAATATCTTCTTTGTAGTTTTACTCCCCCACTGGTGTCGAATAGTGTGAATCCATGGTAAGACGTTCCTTGGGAAAAGGTAATGGACACAATCAACAAGGCTGGTGGGTTTCATTACAGAAAGCACCTACTGCTACTAAGAAATAGAACTGGCAAACAGATGGCTACCTGCACAGAAAAGTTCAGGAAATTAGCCAAAGCTTCCAGGTTGGCAATGCTGCCCAGACTCCCCAGGATTCGTCACAGCTATACCGTTCCACTGAGTTGACATGGGACTCCCACAATGTCTAGACATTAATGCAGTCTGTTTGTTCAGCAGTGATAATTTACACTGACCTCGTTGAAATCAAGATGCCAAGGTGCTAATTGAATAAAATTGCCACAATATTATCAGTTTTAGTACTACATGATGTACTTTAGTAGAGGATATAGAACCTTCAAAAATAAGCACAAAGGCAGTAAGTACACATGCACATATATATACAGTACTTATAAAATAGTATATACATATACGAGTCTGCACATATGTAAAATAGTGTGTGTATACACGTCAGGAATGTATATATTCATATGTATGACAAATAGCAAAAGAAAGAATTTGATTCATGATTATGAAACTGAGAAACTGGTCATAATACTAAATGTATCCTATATTTGATAAATGAATAACAGTAGAAGAAATTCTATTTTAATTGGAATTTGTTAAAAGTTTATAACTGATCAAGCAATTGATTAGCCTAATCAGGAATGAGATCTTGAAATTATTACAGTGACGATTTTGCAGAACAATTAGATGTAATTACTTGAAAGATCTGGCCCAGTGTTAGTGTTTGATAGATGGTAGCTGTTGTTTATAATGATGATTCTAAAGGCTTTTCTTTTTTAATATTGCTTCTATATCAGTTTGCTTTCAAAATATACACTAAAACAATATTCAGTAGAAAGCATTTTTCAGAACATTTAATATCCGTTTAATAAATATTTTTTAAAATGGGGAAAAGTTGGAGTAAGGAATTATCCAGAAAATCTGAATTAAAGAAATATATAGCAATCAAGCATAAAGCTTACTCTGAGTTTTCTGGAAGTCAAGGAAAGAAGATGAACATGAGAAACATCCTTGATAACTAAATAATACGAAGTCATACCAATGTCCCAGGAGAAGCAAGTATTTCTCTATCTATGAAATCCATCAGAAACATATCTGATGATTGTTTGTATAAGCAGAATAACCTACTTCTTATTTACTAAGGGCCCTTCCAAGTTAAAGTCTGAGATTGTCTACAAAAAACTTTCACTCTCAAAAATGTTCACATTTGGCGCTCATTCTCCACAGTAGCAGAAAAAGATACTTAACCAAAGGACTCATTTTCAAATTTAATGAGGCTTGAAACATTATTGTGAAAGCCTTCTTTAAGAAACAATATATATAATTAGACGTACAAAATTAGGAAGAAATTGTAGTGTTTATATAGGTGAAAAAATAAATCACAAAATATTAAAACTTTTAAAAGTTGCTAACAAACTAATAGCCTGCACTTCATCTACATTTCAAACAGTTTCTTTTCAACAAATCAATATTTTTGGCTACATTTATTGGCTCTATTCTCTAGGAACATTTCTTTCTAGGACAATAATTTTATTATATTATTACCTATAGAAAAAATAGCATGGTTGGTTGAAGTTTTTATTAATACTGATAGTTTTAAGAAATTTGAGTTTCACATTCTGTGCTGTCATGTATATTTTTAAGATTGTTATCAATTTGGGAAAATATTATATTTGTAAGATTTTAGAGAATTTGTATTTCAAGTTTTCTTGATTTGATTAATTTTAAATATTCTTTCTGCTGACAATATACATCAACCAGTATATTACTAGTTGTTTAGTTATAGAAGTATATTAATTTTGTTGTCTCTTAATGGCAGTAATTCATGTCAAATTAGAATAAAATTACTATGAAATTTAGATATTTTCTCAATATGTTCATCTTATGTGTTCTTCAAAATTGGATTATCAAATAATCCAAGAGTCTCAATTTATGAGAAATTTATCTTCAGGATTTATTGCTTTAAGTATGTTCTACTTGGAATATTTTCTGGAATGTCTAGACTTTAGAAAAGTGGTCAGATACACAAAGATGAGATCTGAAACACTGAGATACATAAAATATGAGATAACATACAAACTTACAGTTTATATCACTTCTTCAAGCTTGTGTCCTACAAAGACAGGAATAAACCATCAGCCTAAATCTTTTCTTAATAACAGTCTTTATTTGTGTAAAAGGGCCTTTTCCTTCTGACTCTTATTAAAAGAGATCTCTGCTGATTGATGACCTATAGGAAAACTTCGAACTAGTCTGCTTATGGTTATAAACCTAAATACTATAAAAAGATCATTGTATTCCAACTTGGCCAATATATTTAAAAGTGCATTCTTGGTTTAAAGATAATTGTTTTGTGTGTTTGTATGTTTGTCCATCTGTTTGTTTAATGTGTGTTAACTGGTTAAAACACCTGCAGCTGATTTAAGAAAAATATGTTTTTGAGCTTAACAGTTTATTTTTATTTTTACTTTTTTTTACTTCTTTTTCAGATTTCCATGGAAAGACCATTTATATAGGTTTTCAGAGTAGCCAAATTCATTTGAAATACTACCAGATAAAGACTGACAGGCTTGAGGCTTACATAGGAGCAAAAACCTTAAAGTTTGATAGCATAAAGTTTACATATGATTTAGATTTATATGTTGTCTTTGTGTGTTAACATTTAAGTATACATTATCCTCTAAAAGTTCTATTTAAGTTGACTTAGAGATAAACATTCAAGACATTATCTCAAATGCTTGTGGTTCATATAGCTTGTTAAGAGTAAAAATGTCTTTAAAGTTGGTAGCATATTTCTATACAGGTTCTTAGGTAACCAAGATAATATCAAGAATCAGTTTTATAAATCCAATGTCTATCATTGTCTGTGTAGCCTAACTTAACAGTTTTCCTAGGTCAAAGGTAATATGTATAGCTTTAAATATGTGTTATCTGGTATGATGGGTCACTAAAAGGTTATGTTTTCTATCTCTAAAATAATATGGTTTTCTAAAAATACTGATATGTTCTTGATTAAACTTACAAAACTAAATTTAAACTATATTTTGCTGACATAAGTATCTTGTGTTTTTATTGTTTGGCCTTTAGTTACTAAAAAATGAGCTTTAAGTCACACAGAAGACGCCTAATCACCCCGCTGCAGACAGGCAGGTCTGCCCAAACACTACCGAGGTCCTGAGTCGCACAGAACACGCTGAGTCAGCCCGCTGCCGACATGCAGGTCTGTGCACGCCCTACCGAGGTCCTGAGATGCACCGAAGATGCGGAATCACCCCGCTGTAGACAGGCAGGTCTGCCAACACACTACCGAGGTCCCCAGTAGCGCAGAAGACACCGAATCAGCCCACTCCAGACAGGCAGCCACCTGGTTCCACACTACAAAGACGCAGAGGACACCAGATCACCAGACCGAGGTACTGAGTCCTGCTGCTCCTGGTCCAGAGGAAGGGGCTTCCAGGCCACCATCCCTCCCACTGCTCCCAGCCCAGAGGGAGGGGCTTATGAGCCACCATCCCACTGCTCCTGGTCCAGAGGAAGGGGCTTCCCAGCCACCATCCCTCCTGCTGCTCCCAGCCCACAGGAAAGGGCTTTTGGGTCACCATCCCTACTGCTGCTGCCGGCCCCTGTCCCACCTCTCCCAGCTCAGAGGAGGTAATCCGTGCAGGCACTAACAGCCCCCCGCCCCAGTCAAAATGAGAAAACACATAAATAAGTCTCAAAACCAGACTTTCAGATCACGTACAGCAATCCCAAAAGGAAATGAGATGGAACCCTCTGATAATCAACCACCTGGACCCACTGAACTGGCAACAAAAGGGGATCTGGAAAAAATGAAATCAGAAATAATTTCTCAGATAACAGGAGAAATTGTGCCCCTAGTGCAAGGCATGATTAATACATCTAGAGAGGAGCTCAGGAACATGATGGAATCCCAACATAAGAAACAAATGGAATCCATAAAACAGATGCAAATAGATTTCCAGGACATGAAAAACTCCATTGAAAGTCTACACAGCAGAATGAGCCAATGTGAGGACAGAATTTCAGATACAGAAGATAAGATTGCAATTAGGGACCAGGAAAAGAAAAATTGCTTCAAAATTAGAAGGGAACATGAGAAATCAATCCAGCAGCTGCTAGATGATGCAAAGAAGAATAACATAAGACTGATTGGGCTCAATGAAGAAACAGGAGAGAGTGCAGATGACATAAAAAAACTCTTCACAGAAATAATGGCAGAAAACTTCCCAAGCAGGGGAAAACAACTTGACATACAGATAAGCGAGGCATATAGGACTCCAAATAGCCTTGATCAAAAAAAATCTACACATAGGCATATAACTGTTAAGATTCCAGAAACTCAATAGAAGAACAAAGTTCTCCAAGCAGTCAGAGAAAAGAAACAAATCACATACAAAGAAAAGCCCATCAGAATCACAGCAGACTTCTCAACACAAACCATCAAGGCAAGAAGAGCTTGGAGTGACATATTCCAAGCCCTAAAAGAAAACAGCCTCCAACCCAGATTGATGTACCCTGCAAAACTATCTTTCAAAATGGATGGAGAAATAAGATACTTTCATGACAAAGAGCACCTTAGGAACTTCATGAATACCAAACCAGCACTCCAAAGAATTTTACACAATATCCTAGGAACAGACATTGAGGATCACAACCCCAGGAAACAAAGCAGAATGAACCCATCTGGCATGACAAGAAATTCAATGTAAAGGGGGAGAACCCAACAAAAAGAAAAAGTCATGGCAATGACAAGTCAATACATTTCAGTTATAACTATCTACATTAATGGTCTCAATTCACCAATCAAGAAAAACAGACTGGCAGAATGGGTCAAGAAGCAAAATCCAACAATATGCTGCATACAAGAAACACACTTAATTCAAAAGGAAACTCATAGACTGAAAGTTAAAGGGTGGAAAACAATACTCCATGCGACAGGAACCTGAAAAAAAGCAGGAGTAGCTATCCTCTTGGCAGATCAAGTAGATTTCAAACCAACACTGATTAAGAGAGATGAAGAAGGACATTACATCCTTGCAAAGGAAACAATCCAAGAGGAAGAGATGACAATCATAAATATCTATGCACCAAACACTAGTGCACCCAACTATATAAAACAAATACTAACAGACATGAAAAGCCATATATCCACTAATACAATTGTAGTGGGGGACCTCAACACCCCACTGTCACAAATAGATAGATCAACTAGACTAAAAATAAGTAATGAAATACTAGAACTCAATCGAACTCTTGAATAAATGAACTTAACAGATGTTTACAGAGTCTTCCACCCCACGAAATAAGAATGCACATTCTTCTGAGCTGCACATGGGTCATGCTCAAAAATAGACCACATACTCACACATAGAACATGTTTAAGTAAGTGCAAAGGAATTGAAGTTATCCCCTGTATATTATCAGACCATGGTGCGATGAAACTGGAGATCCATAGCAAAAGAAACTCAAAAAATTTCATAAACATGTGGAAATTGAACAGCACACTTCTGAATAACCAATGGGTCACAGAGGAAATTAAAGAAGAAATCAGTTAAATGACAATAACAATACAACATATCAGAGTCTATGGGACACAATTTAAGCAGTCTTATAAGGGAAATTCATAGCAGTGAATACACATATTAGGAAAAGAGAGCAAGCCCAATTAAACAACCTGATGCTGAACCTCAGGCTTCTAGAAAAAGAAGAGCAGGACAACCCCAAAGCTCATACAAGGGAGGAAATTATAAAGATCAGAGGAGAAATCAATGCAATGGAGACTAAGAGCACGACACAAAATATCAATGAAGCCAAGAGTTGCTTCTTTGAAAGAATCAACAAAATTGACAAACCTTTAGCCAACCTTGTCAGAAAAAGGAAAGAAAAGGCCCAAATCCATACAATTAGGAATGAAAAGGGTGAAATTATAACAGACCTAGCAGAAATCCAGAGGATCATCAATACCTACTTCCAGAACCTATACGCCAATAAGATGGACAACACAGAAGAAATGGACAGATTCCTAGATATATATGAATTACCAAAGTTGAATGAAGAAGACCTAAAAATTCTGAACAACCCAATATCAACCAATGAAATTGAAAATGTAATTAAAAACTTATCAACTAAGAAAAGCCCAGGCCCTGATGGCTTCACTGCTGAATTCTACAAGACATTTAGAGAGGAACTACTGACACTACTGTTTAAACTCTTCAATGAAATTAAAAGGGAAGCAATGCTCCCAAATTGATTCCTGGAAGCAAGCATCACCTTGATCCCCAAAGCAGAGAAAGACCCAACAGAAAAAGAGAACTAATAGGCCAATCTCACTAATGAACATAGATGCAAAAATCCTTAATAAGATAATGGGAAACAGAATGCAGAAGATCATCAAGAAGATCATACACCCTGATCAAGTGGGATTCATCCCAGGGATGCAAGGATGGTTCAATATATGAAAATCAATCAATGTAATACACTATATCAATAGAGCCAAGGACAAAAACCATATGATTATCTCCATAGACACAGAAAAAGCATTTGACAAAATCCAATGTGCATTTATGATAAAAACCCTACAAAAAATTGGAATAGATGGTCTCTACCTCAAACTGATAAAAGCCATCTATGAAAAACCAAGAGCCAATATCATACTAAATGGTCAAAAACTGAAATCTTTCACACTAAAATCAGGAACAACACAAGGATGTCCACTATCACCACTCTTGTTCAATATAGTTCTGGAAACATTAGCCACGGCAATTAGACAAGAGAAAGAAATAAAAGGAATAAAGATAGGAAATGAAGAAGTCAAATTGTCATTATTTGCAGATGACATGATACTCTATATAGAAGACCCCAAGAACTCCACCAAAAGTCTTCTAGACTTAATAACCAAATTCAGTCAAGTAGCTGGTTACAAGGTCAACACACAAAAATCAATAGCTTTCCATTACACAAATGACAGACTCACTGAGAGAGAAATAGGGCAAATAATTCCTTTCACAGTAGCATCCAAAAAAACTGAAATACCTAGGAATCAACCTAATGAAAGAAATCAAAGACCTCTTCTCTGAAAACTATGGCACTCTGAAAAGAGAGATTGAAGATGATATCAGAAAATGGGCAGACATCCCCTGCTCCTGGGTAGGAAGGATTAATAGAGTGAAAATGGCCATACTTCCAAAACTGCTATATAGATTTAATGCAATTCCAATTGAGATCCCAGCAGCATACTTCATAGACCTTGAGAAAACAATCCAAAAATTCATTTGGAACAAGAAGAGACCCAGAATAGCAAAAGCAATTCTAGAAAACAGAGACATGGCAGGGGGTATCACAATCCCCAACCTGCAACTCTACTACAAAGCTACTGTGATCAAAACAGCATGGTACTGGCAAAGAAATAGACTTGAGGACCAGTGGAATAGATTAGAAGATGCAGAAACAACACCAGACACACTCAGCCATCTCATCTTCAATAAAAGAGCCAAACAGCCTCACTGGAGGAAAGATAACCTCTTTAATAAATGGTGCTGGAAAACTTGGGCTTCAACTTACCAAAGATTAAAACTAGATCTGTATCTCTCACCATGCACTAAACTAAAATCAAAATGGATTAAAGATATAAATATTAAAATAGAAAGTCTGAACCAGTTGGAACAGAGGTTAGGTAGAATCCTTGAAGACATCGGTGTAGGAAAAGATTTTATGAACAAAACCTCAGTTGCCCGTGAACTAGCACAAACAATCAACAAATGGGATATCTTCTTATTAGAAGGCTTCTGCACAGCAAGAGAAACCACCAGCTGTGTGAAGAGACAACCTACAATGTGGGAAAAAATCTTCACCTGCTCTTCCTCAGACAAAGGTCTACTATCTCGAATCTATAAAGAACTTAAAAAGATCAGACCTCCCAAATTTAAAGACCCAATCCAAAAATGGGCATCTGAAATGAACAGACATTTCTCACACAAAGAAGTAGAAATAGCAAATAAATACATGAAAAAATGTTCAACATCACTGGTCATTCGAGAGATGCAAATGAAAACAACACTGAGATTCCACTTCACTCCTGAAAGAATGGCTGCTATCATGAAATCAACCAATAACAAATGCTGGCGGGGCTGTGGGGAAAGAGGAACCCTGCTCCACTGCTGGTGGGAGTGTAGACTGGTGCAACTACTGTGGAAATCAGTATGGAGATACCTCAAAGAACTAGCACTGGAAGTCCCATTTGACCCAGCTATTCCAGTGCTGGTTATCTTCCCCAAAGAATTAAAAGAATCATACCACAGTGATATATGTGCACCCATGTTCATAGAAGTGCAGTTTGTAATAGCTGAAACTTGGAAACAGCCCAAATGCCCATCAACTGGAGACTGGATAAAGAAAATGTGGGTTTTTAATAAAATGGAGTACTACTCAGCCATAAAAAATGAGAAATTAGAGACATTTATAGCTAAGTGGATGCACATTGAGGCCATACTCTTAAGTGAAATAAATAGGACACACATGTGTAAATACCAAATAGTTTCTCTGGTGTGAGAAACTGAAAGTGTAAATAGGGACTAAATGTATAATAGGTAATGTGAAATCGGAAGAAAAGGGACAAAGGGTAAGGAAGTGGGAGGGCTAGCAGAAAGAATAGAAGGGAATGGGATTAATATGAGAAAATGGAAAAATAGGAACAAAGTCTTTGTAAATAGGGAGGACTGGAGGGGTTGAAGGGAGGGCTGGGCAAGGGTGAAAAATAAGAACCAAGAGAGACTATGTAAAGGTGCAAATTTCCAATGATGAATGTCATATTGTATATCTAAAATGTACCAATGATTAGAATGAATAGTCAATAATGTAAAATAGGAAGAAAAGGTCCAAAGGGGTAGGTGTAGTGGGAGGGGCAGGGGAAAGGAAAGAAGGGAAAGGAAAAATGCTGAGAAATGGAAAAAATGGAAATAAAGTCTTTGTAAATAGGGAAGGGTGGAGGACATGAAGGGAGGGCTGGGAATGGGAAAAAAATAAGAACCAAGATGCATTATGTAAAGGTACAATTCCCAATGAGAAATGTAATTGTGTTGTATACCTACAATGTACCAATAAAAGAATTTAATACAAAAAATATGAGCTTTAAAGTGTATTTGAATGTAGGGGCTGGGAATTTAGCTCAGCGGTTGCGCCTCTTGCCGTGCAAGCACAAGGACACGAGTTTGATCCCCAGTACAAAAAAAAATAGTATTAGAATATTAACATATCAAGTGTGTTTAATAATCAGTTCAACATCAGTTAAATAAATAAATATTATCTTAGTTTATGATACAGCTTTTATATTTGGACATGTATGAATGTATACATCTAAAAATAAGCTATGCAGTGAGTATGAGCTTTAAAGTTAAGTTTACAGAGTTAAGTATGTAATCTTAATACAAAGTAACTAATAGGTGTGCTCTTTTATACAATATATGTTTAGCCCTTAAACATATAAAATGATCAAAATTTGACATCTCTTTAAATATGGTCCTGACATTTAAAGTTGATCTACGTCTAGTGGTTTTGGTTAAACAACCAGTTTTTGTCATTATATAAATTTATATTGAGTAATAGATGGGGTTTTAGTCATTAACATTGTTTCTAAAATTTATCAGAGCTATAAAGATATCTTTAATTCTTGTCAAAGTCTAAATTTATCATAAAAGTAGAACTAAATATACAAAAAGATTTCTGTGTAGCTAGGATACCAATTATTGCTAACCTCATACAATATTAAGCTTTATATTTGTATTTCCCAAGTGTACAGGCCTTCAATGGTACTAAATGGAAAAAAATCTATCACTTTGGTGACTTATGATGATACTTAGGCTCAAGCATCTGGCTTTCCTTTACTTGTGTTTCAGCTATTTGTGATGAAATGTGCATGCAAATCCATTATGACATAGCTTTCTTTATATGATGTGAATACTTCTTCATACTTATATTTATGTGATTGTGATGTAATTATAACAGTTAAAGATACCCAGACAATGTGCAGTCCAGGCAAAGTCCCTCTAGAAATTAAGAGGTTAGAGGTTAATAACCTATAAAGTCCATCTATAGACAAGTACATTCTTCTCAAATGACATTCTACTAAAAGATAACAAATTTAGGTTAAAGTATATAATTTAATATTTTGTAATTAGATAAAGATAATTGACTAAAAAGTATTCTATACTAAGATGAACATTTAAATGTATTTCAGGGATAATAACAAAACCTAATAGTTCTAATATATCATCATGATCATTATGCTAAATATAATATTGCCCTTGACCTCAAGTTTTCACTGTGAAATTTTATAATTGTTATCTGATTAATTCTACAGGGTTTCAATTTCTAAAACAACCATAATTGATATAATCTACTCCTCAGGTGGAAGTCAATACCATGGTTTAAAAGACAATAAAATTTGGCAAAGGATGCGACTCTCTATAAATCTTTTGGCAAATCTAAATATATGCATTTCTCTGCTGATACTATGCAGGATTTGGCAGCTACAGAACAGATTCCCTTTAACTGCATCAGCCCAGAGGGTCAAAGGGCCACCATACTGCCCTTTGTTCTTGATCTACCAGTCATTGTCTGGAGTGAAGATTTACTACTGAAAACTCAATTATTAAAACAAAAAGGGGAAGAATATGATGAGAGACTTTATCACAGGAACTATTATATAAAGCACTCTTTTCTTTACATTTTTAAAATTATGACTCAGATGGCTTCACAGAAGTGGAAAAAACATTTTATTCCCACAAAGAAAGTCCTTATCTGGCTCTGAATGGTTGGACCTCATGGAATTGCTCACTTGGGGGAGCTGGTATTCATCTGTTTTATTGCCAGGTGAGAAGCAAGCCCTCCCTGGCTTCAGGAGATGGTGCATCCCCCCAAGGGATGGACAACAAGACCCGAACAAATCTATTACCTTCTACAATACAATCCTCAGGAGCTACCTGGGAAGAGATTAAACATCTCAACACACAGGCTTTACAGACTGTACAAAAGACTGGCATCCCCTGCACCCCAGAATATTTTCCTGCCAATAATAACACAAGTCACCTATAATTCTAAAATGATAGCAGTACAAGGATTCCTTTTTGTTCTGCTTCTGTTTAACTGTATACCAAAAGTAAGTGGCATGGTATATTGGGCACATAAATTTATACCTCCTGTTTTTTCTATAGTCACCTGGGAGGACCCTGAGCCTCTGGTCTCCTCCAAGGATACTTATACTGGCAGAGCCTGGCCTTCCCCTCCCAGCCCTTTAAGGGATTGTGACAAAAATTATGGCCACTCCAGATACTCTTTTGGGTTGCATTTGCTACCTCATATGTGGTCCTTTTTGCCTGAAAACTTCCCTCCATGTATAATGTCACTTCTAGTAACCACTGTATTACCTCTCAGCCTCAGTGGTACATGAATCATATTTTCACTGGATCTAACCACAATGAAGGGGCCATCATCAAGTTTTTGTTAATACCATCAGAATCCTGGCTTCCTCTGTGTCTAGCAACACCTTCCCAAAACCAGTATTCCTGTATGTTCTCATTCTTTGGGTGCCTATAGGAGATTGCCTAGATTTGGAGTAGACTTCATGTCAGTCCAGCAATCTCTCTGTTATTCATCTTGCTTATAACCTAGCCCTAGAAATTGGTCCCCATAATCTGATGGTGCTACAGTCCAATTCAACCTGAAGTTATAGTTTACCTTTTGGTGGCAGCCTTCCCTTAAGGAATCCTGGGCTTGCTGAACCTTTATCATGTCTTCCTTCTTGCACATGGTGTTTAACTATTCCTTTCCTTCCACACATTGTTGTGACTGGAAGCTATCAACATATAGATACTCACATGGTTTGCTGATACCTCTGATCACATCATGAGTTGTATTTCCCACTCATACTCTTTGGTCCTCACTAAGGCAAAACCTGTTTTTTCACTGTTTACATTTTATCCACTCCTCAGTGCTGACCTTTTAAAGCTCTCAATATCCTTGCCTGCAAACTCCACATGGCTTGCTCCATGTGTCAATAATAATGATATTTCTCAGTTAAATATTACCTATATCGTGCTGCATAGACTAGAGGCTAAAGCCTGGCTCCCCAATAGGATTACATGTGATTGGGCAGGAGATTGTGCTCTGGGACAAATCACCTCAGCACTTGAACATCTCAGGCAAAAGAAGCTACGGCACTGCGCCTGCTGCAAGCACAGCAGCAGTCACTCTCACTCATTCCATCAAACCACCCAAACCAAGCCACATGCCCTTTCTCCACCAAGCCCAATACTCTTCTTCCTTCACCCTGTTCCTCTTCCTAAAACCATGTGTAAAACAAAAAGTGCAGCTAAGTGGGGACAGTGGCCAGAGGTGTGTATGAGGTGGATATGAAGAGATGAGGGACTTTTGGAGCTACAGGCCCAAGACCTCCCAGAATGCATGGCTAGAGGTTAAAAGAGAGCCTACAGGGCCACAAGTCCATGTAAGATCAAACACACTACTTTAAGGAATGAATGCCCGGGCCCTCTCCTCCCCATACTCTGATTTATTACTTAGATTGGCCCTGAGATCAGTCATGTAACAGACCACCCTGACCTTTTGGCCTCTCCTTGTCCTGTTCTTTCCCTTTCCCCTACAAAAATTCCTGCACCAACATCCTTCTTTTGTCCTTTACCCTTGTATCCTGGTTCTATCAATAAAAAGCCAAAGAAACTTCCATTTGGGGCTGTCTTTATGAGACCCTCTCACATTGAGGGGTCTTGGTTAAGGGCAGTACCTCTTGGCTTTCTTGGAGTTTGAATTGGATATTGACTCCAAGTTATCTTTCACCCTTTGCACTATGTCATGGTCATGAACTGCAGCATAACATCAATTAAATAATCATTTAACATCAAGCTAGCTTTTTAGTGGTATGTATGTGTTCTAAATTATAACATAAAAACTGTATTCTTTCTGCATTGCAATGCTATATATTACAACATAAATAACTTTTTAAAATATGATTAATACAGTGAAAACAAATAACAAAAAAATAAAAAGAAAATCATTATGAGACTTATTTAACAATTAAAATGTGGTTCATTGTTATAGTCTTTCAATGAGTTATAAAAGTTTTCAATCATAGCAAAATTTGAAACCCCAAAGTTCAGAATATAAAAACCAAGTTTTTACAAAGTTAGAAAGAAAAGAGATTTTAATACCAAACTTTTCAAAAACATTTGCACATACTTTTAATGTATTATGAATGATTGAGTGCAACCTAGCTAATGGTAAATTATATTTGCATTTTTACTTTTAACAAGCTATCAGTCAAAAATGATGCCACTGACAATATTTTTTTCATTAAAATGTAAATAGAAGTTACTTTCAACACATTCATATTTCTGCCATCTAGATAACATTTCTGAAAACTTTAGAAATTATGTTTTTAATTAAAAATGAATCTTTTGTACCAATGAGTGTTTCTTTTAGAAAAAAAAAAGAAGAAAATCACTAGTACTACATATGTAATCACAAAAAATCGGGTCATACTTCTCACATCTTTTTATAATCCTAAATTCTTCTAAAATGTGGTTAGATTTTCTTTTTTAAGAAGAGTTAGAATTGGAAATGATTTTGTCATGCTATCATATAGAACTATGGAAAACATTTTTCCCAGCACTACTTTTCCCAAAAACTAAAATGAGAAGTAATTTTTTGGTGTGCTTTTGAAACATCAATGTTTCATATCATATTCATTTGAAATTTATTATTATTCCAAGCAGTACAGGAAAAAGCTTGACATTAAAAATATTTATTGAAGTGTAATTTACATAAGGAAAAATGCATACATGATGTGTTGGTGTTTGATGAATATTTTCCCAAATTGAACACTCCCATGTCACAAGCATCTGACTCAAGAAGCAGTGTCTCACAAGGATCCTGGAAGTCCTCTATTGTGACCTCTGCAAGGCAGCATTAACTGATCCATCATAGATTGGGTTAGCCTGATTTTAACTTTACATAAAGAAAATCATATTACACAGTCATTTTTGCTTGGATTATTTTACTAAGAATTATGTTTGTGAGAATCATTCACACTGTCAGAGTAATAGGTGTTTTTAATCATTGTCTTTGTTACATAGTATTTCGTTGTATGAATATACCTAAATGTTATCATTCTGAAATCTTCCATTGGTAGGCACTGGAGTAGTTTCTATTTGAGGGATATTAGGAATAATGCTATGAAAAACATTTTGTATGTCCTTTGGTGAATATATGTATATGTTTCTGTTAGAATAAAAATTGCTCCACCCAGACAAGAGTGGCTTAGGTGCACAGGCCCCAGCCAAAGGCTTCCTGAAAAAGAGCTGTGCAGGCATACAGGCAACAGCCAAAGGTCCACCCACATACCATCAGTAAGTGCACACAAACACCAGCCAGAGCCTGCAGGGACAAAAGCTGCATAGGGGCCCAGGTCCCAGCCAGGGCACTGACCAGACACCGGCATCTTGGGCCTGAAGGCCCCAGGCAAAGGCCCACTTGGCAAACAGCTGCACAGGCCACAGCTAGATGTCCACCCAGATACCATTGGTAAGTGCCAGCAGACTCCAGCCAGAAGCCTGCTCATACACAAGCAACCCCGGTGCACAGCCCTGAGCCAAAGGCCTTCCGAGACAACAGCCACATAGAAGGGCAGGCCCTAGCCAGAGGCATGCCCAGATACCATCCTAAGTGTGCACAAACGCTGGCCTGAACCCTGCCCAGACAACAGCACAGTACGGGGATCCAAAAAGCCACCATTCTAAATCAAGAAACTGGCTGAGCGGTGACCAGCAGAAAGAAGGCCACTTGGTGGCTTGCTGAGAATTGAAGACCACTGGGTGAGCAAAGAGTCACCTTAACAAAGGCACAGCAGGGTGCATCTGTCAATGAAAAGACATGTAAACAAGACTCAAAACAAGACTTCCACATCACCTAAGGCAACCCCAAAGGGCAAAAAGATGGAATAATCTGATACTCAACAACCTAGACTCCCTGAACTGGCAACAAAAGAAGATATGGAAAAAATAAAATCAGAAATTATTTCTAATGTAACAACAAAGATTGCATCCATAGTGAAACTCAAGATTAATAACTCTAGAAGAGATACAGAATAAAAAAAATAGAGGAGCTGAGGAACATGATGGAATCCCAGTATAGGAAATAAATGGAATCCATAATGCAGATGCAAACAGATATCCAGGAGCTTAAAAACTGAATGTTGACACAGCTGAATGAACCAATGTGAGGACAAAATTTGAGATATAGAAGAGAGGACTGTAATTTGTGACCAGGAAAAGAAAAAAATTCTTAAAAATAGGGAACATGAGAAATCAATCCAGCTGCTGCTAGGTGAGGCAAAGAAGAATAACATAAGAAGGATCAGAGTCAATGAAGAAACAGGAGGGAGTGCAAACAACATTAAAAAAAAAGTGTTCACAGAAATAATGGCAGAAAATTTCCCAAGTAGGGGAGAAAAATATGACATACAAATAAGTGAGGCATACAAGATTCCAACTAGCCATAAACAAAAAAATCTACACATAGGTATATAATAGTTAAGATTCCAGAAACCCAACAGAAGAACAAAATTCTACAAGAAGTTAGAGAAAAGAAACAAATCACAGGGGCTGGGATTTAGCTCAGTCGTTCTGGCGCCTGCCTTGAAAGCACAAGGTCCCGAGTTCGATCCCTGGCACCAAAAAAAAAAAAAGAAACAAACAAATCACACACAAATAACAGACTCACTGAGAGAGAAATTAGGGAAACACTTCCTTTAAAAATAGCATCCAAAAAAATGAAATATCTAGGAATCAATCTAACAAAGAAAGCAAAAGACCTCTACCCTGAAAATTGCAGCACTCTGAAAAAAAGAGATCGAAGAGGATATAAGAAAATGGAAATACATCCCTTGCTACTGGGTAGGAAGAACTAATACACTGAAAATGGCCATACTTCCAAAACTGCTACATACATTTAATCCAATGCCAACTGAAATTCCAACAATATACTTCACAGAATTAGAGAAAACAATTCAAAAATGCATTTCAACCAGAAGAGACCTAGAATAACAAAAGCAATTCTAAGCAACAGAGACATGGCAGGGGGTATCACAAACCCCACCTTGCAACTACACTACAAAACTACTTTGATAAAAATAGCATCATACTGGCTGAAAAACAGACCTGAGGATGAGTGGAATAGATTAGAAGATGCAAAATCAACTCCAGACATACTCAGCCACCTCATCTTTGACAAAGGAGCCAACCACCCTCACTGCAGGAAAGATAGCCTATTTAATAAATGGTGTTGGAAAAACTGGATTTCAACCTGCCAAAGATTAAAACTAGACCTGTATCTATCACCATGCACTAAACTAAGATCAAAGTGGATTAAAGATCTAAATATTAAAACAGAAACACTAAACATTCTGGAAGATCAGTTAGGTAGAACTCTTGAAGACATTGGAGTAGGAAAAGACTTTATGAACAAAACCTCAGTAGCACGGGAACTAGCACAAAGAATCAACAACTGGGTTCTCATCTTATTAAAAAGCTTCTGAACTGCAAGAAAAATCACCAACAGAGCTAAGAGACAACCTACAATGTTGGAAAAAAAAATTTAAGAGCTATACCTCAGACAAAGGACTACTACCCAGAATATATAAAGAACTGAAAAAAATCAGAACCCCCAAATTTAAAGACTCAATGCAAAAATGGGCTCCTGAAATGAACAGACATTTCTCAAACAAAGAAGTAAACGCAGCAAATAAATATATGAAAAAATGTTCAACACCACTGATCATTCAAGAGATGTGGATGAAAACAACACTGAAATTCCACCTCACCCCAGAAAGAATGGCTGCTACAAAGAAACCAACCAATAACAAATGTTGACTGGGGTGTGGGGAGAAGGGAACCCTTCTCCATTGTTGATGGGAGTACAAACTGGTGCAACCACTGTGGAAATCAGTATGGAGATACCTCAAAGAACTAGGGCTAGAGGTCCCATTTGACACAGCTATTCCCCTGCTGGGTATCTTCCCAAAAGAATTAAAAGAATCATGCCACAGCAATATATATTCACCCAAGTTTATAGTGGCAGAGTTCATAATAGCTAAAACTTGGAAACAGCCCAAGTGCCCATCAACTGGAAACTGAATAAAGATGTGTTTTTTTTATAAAATGGAGTACTACTCAGCCATAAAGAATGAGAAACTAGAGACCATTTATAGTTAAATGGATGCATATTGAGGCCATACTCTTCAGTGAAATAAATAGGACACACGTGTAAATACCAAATAGTTTCTCTGGTGTGAGAAACTGAAAGGGTTAATAAGAATTAAAATGATTAAAATGCATAATTGATAATTTGAAATAGGAAGAAAAGGTCCAAAGGAGTAGGGGAGGTGGGAGAAGAAGGGGAAAGGAAAGAAGGGAAAGGAAAAATTATGAGAAAAGAAAAATAATGGAAACGAAGTAAATAGGGAAGGGTGGTGGGGGTGAAGGGCACACAGGTAATGGGGAAAAAATAAGAACCAAGATACATCATGTACAGGTACAAGCACCCAATGATAAATGTAAATGTATTGTATACCTAAAATGTAGCAAAAAAAAAAGAATTTAAGCAAAAAAAAAAAAGAAACAAATCACATACAAAGAAAAGCCCATCAGAACCACAGCAGACTGCTCAGCACAAGCCCTCAAGGCAACAAGAGCTTGGAGTGAAGTATTTCAAGCCCTAAAAGTAAACAACCTCCAACCCAGATTAATGTACCTTGCAAAACTATCTTTTAAAATTGAAGGAGAAATAAGATACTTTCATGAGAAAGAACACCTGAAGAACTTCATGAATACCAAACCAGCACTCCAAAAAGTATTAAACAATATTCTAGGAAGAGACAATGAGTATCACAACCTCAGGTAGCCCAGAAAAATGAATCCATCAGGCAAGACAAGAAATTAAATGCAAAGGTGGAGAATCCAAAAACAGGAAAAGGTCATGACATGGTTAAGTTAATACATATGTTAACCATCAATATTAATGTTCTCACTTTACCAGTCAAATGAAATAGACTGGCAGAATGGGTCAAAAAGCATGATTTAACAATACACTGGATAAAAGAAACACACTTAATTCTAAAAGAATCTCATAGACTGAAACGTAAAGGGTAGAAAACAATACTCCATGTGAGAGGCACCCAGAAAAAAGCAGGAGTATCTATCCTCTTTGCAGATCAAATAGATTTCAAACCAAAACTTATTACCAGAGACAAAGAAGGCCACTAAATCCTTGTAAAGGGAACAATCCAAGAGGAAGAGATGACAATCATAAATATATATGCAACAAAAACTAGTGCACCCAACTATATAAAACAAATACAGATACAAAAAATCAAATAAGCATTAATAAAATAGTAGTGAGGGACCTCAATACCCTACTGTCACAAATAGATCAACTAGACAAAAAATAAAAAACAAAATACTAGAATTCAATCAAACTCAATACCCCACTGTCACAAATACATAGATCAACTAGACAGAAAATAAAAAACAAAATAGTAGAACTCAATCAACCTCTTGGAGAAATGGACTTCACACATGTTTACAGAGTGTTCCACCCCACAAAATCTGAATACACATTCTTTTCAGCTGCACATGGGTCATTCTCCAAAATAGACCACATATTTACTCAAAGAACATGTTTAAGCAAGTGGAATTGAAGTTATCTGCTGTATATTATCAGACCCTAGAGCGAGGAAATTGGAGATCAATATGACAAGAAACCACAAGAACTTCACAGACAGATGGAAATTGAACAATACAATTTTTCCAGCACCATTTATTAAAGAGGCTATTTTTCCTCCAGTGAGGGTGTTTGGCTTCTTTATCGAAGATGAGATGGTTGAGTGTGCCCAGCATTGTTTCTGCATCTTCTAATCTGTTCCACTGGTCCTCAAGTCTGTTTCTTTGTCAGTACCATGCTGTTTTTATCACAGTAGCTTTATAGTACAGTTGCAGGTTGGGGAGTGTGATACCCCCTGCCATGTCTCTGTTACCTAGAATTGCTTTTGCTATTCTGGGTCTCTTCTTGTTCCAAATGAATTTTTGGATTGTTTTCTCAAGGTCCATGAAGTATGCTGCTGGGATCTCAATTGGAATTGTATTGAATCTATATAGCAGTTTTGGAAGTATAGCCATATTCACTATATTAATGCTTCCTACCAAGGAGCAGGGGATGTCTGTCCATTTTCTGATATCATCTTCAATCTCTCTTTTCAGAGTGCCATAGTTTTCAGAGAAGAGGTCTTTGATTTCTTTCATTAGGTTGATTCCTAGGTATTTCAGTTTTTTGGGTGCTATTGTGAAAGGAATTATTTGCCCTATTTCTCTCTCAGTGAGTCTGCCATTTGTGTAGAGGAAAGCTATTGATTTTTTTGTGTTAACCTTGTAATCAGCTACTTGACTGAATTTGGTTATTAAGCCCAGAAGACTTTTGGTGGAGTTCTTGGGGTCTTCTATATACAGCTATCATGTCATCTGCAAATAATGACAATTTGACTTCTTCATTTCCTATCTTTATTCCTTTTATTTCTTTCTCTTGTCTAATTGTCATGGCTAATGTTTCAAAAACTATATTGAACAAGAGTGGTGATAGTGGACATCCTTGTCTTGTTCCTGATTTTAGTGTGAAGGATTTCAGGTTTTGACCATTTAATATGATATTGGCTGTTAGTTTTTCATAGATGGCTTTTATCAGTTTGAGGTAGAGACCATCTATTCCAATTTTTTGTAGGGTTTTTATCATAAATGCATGTTGGATTTTGTCAAATGCTTTTTCTGCATCTATGGAGATAATCACATGGTTTTTGTCCTTGGCTCTATTGATATAGTGTATTACATTGATTGGTTTGCATATGTTGAACCATCCCTGCATCCCTGGGATGAATCCCACTTGATCAGGGTGTATGATCTTCTTGATGACCTTCTGCATTCTATTTGCCAGTATCTTATTAAGGATTTTTGCATCTATGTTCATTAGTGAGATTGGCCTATAGCTCTCCTTTTCAGTTGGGTCTTTCTCTGCTTTGGGGATCAAGGTGATGCTTGCTTCCAGGCATGAATTTGGGAGTATTGGTTCCCTTTCAATTTCATTGAAGAGTTTAAACAGTAGTGGCAGTAGTTCCTCACTAAATTTTTCAACTTCCCAAAGATTAAAACTAGATCTATATCTCTCACCATACACTAAACTGAAATCAAAATGGATTAAAGATCTAAATATTAAAATAGAAATGCTGAACCAGTTGGAACAGAGGTTAGGTAGAACTCTTGAAGACATTGGTGTAGGAAAAGAATTTATGAACAAAACCTCAGTTGCCCATGAACTAGCACAAACAATCAACAAGTGAGATCTCTTCTTATTATAAAGCTTCTGCACAAGAAGCAAGAGAAACCACCAGCAGTGTGAAGAGACAACCCACAATGTGGGAAAAAATCTTCACCTGCTCTTCCTCAGACAAAGGTCTACTATCTTGAATCTATAAAGAACTAAAAAAGATCAGATCTCCCAAATTTAAAGACCCAATCCAAAAATGAGCATCTGAAATGAACAGACATTTCTCACACAAAGAAGTAGCAATAGCAAATAAATACATGAAAAAATGTTCAACATAACCTGTCATTCAAGAGATGCAAATGAAAACAAGGCTGAGATTTCACTTCACTTCAGAAAGAATGACTGCTATCATGAAATCAACCAATAACAAATGCTGGTGGGGCTGTGGGGAAAGAGGAACCCTGCTCCACTGCTGGTGTTAGTGTAGACTGGTGCAACCATTGTGGAAATCAGTATGGAGATACCTCAAAGAACTAGGATTGGAAGTCCCATTTGACTCCGCTATTCCACTGCTGGGGATCTTCCCCAAAGAATTAAAAGAATCATACCAAAGTGATATATGTGCACCCATATTCATAGCATCACAGTTTGTGATAACTAAAACTTGGAAACAGCCCAAATGCCCATCAATTGAAGACTGGATAAAGAAAATGTGGGATTTTTTAATAAAATGGAGTACTACTCAGCCATAAAAAATGAGAAATTAGGGACATGTAGAGCTCAGTGGATGCACATTGAGGCAATACTCTTAAGTGAAATAAATAGGACACACATGAATAAATACCAAATAGTTTCTCTGGTGTGAGAAACTGAAAGTGTAAATAAGGTCTAAAATGTATAATAGGTAATGTGAAATAGGAAGAAAAGGGACAAAGGGGAAGGAAGTGGGGGGGGTAGGGGAAAGGAAAGAAGGAAATGGGGTTAATATGAGAAAATGGAAAAGCAGGAACAAAATCTTTGTAAATGGGGAGGACTGGTGGCGTCGAAGGGAGGACTGGGCAAGGGTGAAAAACAAGAAACAAGAGAGACTATGTAAAGGTGCAACTTTCCAATGATGAATGTCATTATATTGTATACCTAAAATATACCAATGATTAGAATGAATAATCGATAATGTAAAATAGGAAGAAAAGGTCCAAAGGGGTAGGGGTAGTGGGAGGGGCAGGGGAAAGGAAAGAAGGGAAAGGAAAAATGATGAGAATTGGAAAAAATGGAAATAAAGTCTTTGTAAATAGGGAAGGGTGGAGGGCATGAAGGGAGGGCTGGGAATGGGGAAAAAATAAGAACCAAGATGCATTATGTAAAGGTACAAGTTCCCAATGAGAAATATAGTTGTGTTGTATACCTAAAATATACCAATAAAAGAATTTTTAAAAAAAGAAACTGAACAACACACTTCTCAATAAACAGGGGGTAACAGAGAAAGTTGAAAAAGAAATCAGGCAGTTTCTACAATTAAATGACAATGACAATACAACATATTTGTATGTATGGGGCACAATGAAAGCAAGGTAAATTTATAGCAATAAACACTCATATTAGGAAAATAGACTGAGTTCGAGTAAATATCCTAATGCTGACCCTCCAGCTTTTAGAAATAGAAGAGCAAAACAAACCCAAAGGTCATACAAAGGAGGATAAATAAAATTGACAAACCCTTAGCCAACCTTATTTTAAAAAAGGAAAGAAAAGGCCCAAATCCATGCAATCAGGAATGAAAAGGGTAAAATTACAATGGACCCTGCAGAAATCCAGAGGATTATCAACACCTATTTCAACAACATATATGCCAATAAGATGCAAAACACAGAAGAAATGGAGAGATTCCTAGATACATTTGAATTACCAAAGTTGAACCAAGAAGACCTAAACATTCTAAACAACCCAATATCAATCAATGATATTGAAAACATAATTAAAAACTTACCAACTAAGAAAAGCCCAGATCCTCCTGGCTTCACTGCTGAATTCAGTATTTACACATGTGTGTCCTATTTATTTTACCTAAGAGTATCGCCTCAATGTGCATCCATTTAGCTATAAATGTCTCTAATTTTTCATTTATTATGACTGAGTAGTACTCTATTTTATTTTTTAAAAAACACATTTTCTTTATCCAGTCTCCAGTTGACAGGCATTTGGTCTGTTTTCAAGTTTTAGCGATTACAAATGTGCTGCTATGAACATGGGTGCACATATATCACTTTCATATTCTTTTAACTCTTTGGGGAAGATACCCCTTGTGTGTGTCAAATTTTTATATTGCACCCCATAAATATGTACAAATCTCAAGAAAATGACCAAAAATTATATTCTATAATTGCTATACAAAATTTCCTTACTGATATTCTTTGTATACATTCATTTCCTCTTATTTTGACTCCAGTTTATACTTCATAGTATTATCTAAAAGCATTAAATGTATGCTGTCACTTATCTCAAAAGAGTATTTGAATGACAATAAAGGGTAATTTTTAAAAGCATGTAATACTTATTGCTATTGCAAGAGAACATTTAACAAAGAAAGTAAATCAAGGATGAAATACTTTTAGCAATATTATTGGGAGTAAAATCCCCATATCAATAAATGAATTCACATTTGGAAGCAGGGGTAATGTGAAAGCAATTATGAATCAGTGTTGTTTTAATTTGCATCTCTTGAATGACCAGTGATGTTGAACATTTTTTCATGTATTTATTTGCCACTTATCCTTCTTCATCTAAGAAATGTGTATTCATCTCAGATGCCCGTTTTTGGATTGGGTCTTTAAATTTTGGGAAATCTAATTTTTTTCAATCCTTTATATGTTGTAGATATTAGTCCTTTGAGGGACTGGCTAATTTTTTTTTCCTTTTTCACATAATAAATATAAAAGCTGCACAGAACAGTATAATTATTATAAAGGACAAACAAGATAATGCCTAATGGGTTACACCAAGCAAATAAAAGTTAGCTAATTCTCTCTACTTTAAGAGCCACTACATCTGAAATAGGTTTACCTATAACTTCAGGTCATTTTTAGCATTTATGGAACTGCTTAAGTTCAGTCTTGAAGTAATCATTTTATTATTTCCATGAATTGGTGGAATGCTAAAATTATAAAAGTCATGCTTATGTTTCAGATGCTTCCTGCAGCTATCCTCATGAGGACTGTTCTCTGCACTTTGTTTGTTCCTCATTCTCTCTGTTCTCTGCACTTTCTGATCTAAGCTGTTTCTCTCTCTCAACTGTGCTATCAAAATTGGAGAGAACTTTATTTTTCAGCTTTAGTTTTAAGCAGGAAAAGAGTTGCTTCCAGATCTTGTATGACCTCAGAATGATTCCTTGACTATACACAGAAATTGTGGACTACAAGTTTCTTCCAATTGCTGCAGTTTTAAACAACCCTCCTACTTGTGGCAACTAAAGACTTCATTATTTTCATCTCCTCATTAAAAGGACTTATACATAGACTACTATTCTATTTGTACATTGAAACAATAGAGGACATAAAGAGTTTTTTTAATTGCAGAAATTATTCTGAATTTCCTGATTTGTAAGGTTTATTTATTCATTTCATAGTTTTCAGTGTATAAGCCTTTACTACCTTTGTTAGATTGATTCCTAAGTATTTTATTTTTCTTGCTGCTATTTTGAAAGGTATCATTTCCCTTATTTCTCCCAGTGTGTGTTTGTTACTTGTGTACAGGAATGGCATTGATTTTTGAGTGCTAACTTTGTATTCTGCTACACTGCCAAATTTGGTTATTATATCTAGGAGTATTTTGGTGGAGTTTGGGGGGTCTTCTATGTAGAGTATCATGTCATCCACAAATAATAATAACTCATATTCTTCCTTTCCTGTCTTCATTCCTTTTATTTCTTTTTCTTACATTGTTCTGGCTAATGTTTCCAAAACATCATTGAATAAGCATGGTGATAGTGGACATGCTTTTTTGTTCCTGCTTTTATTGTAAAAGCTTTCAGTTTTTGACCATTTAGTATGATGTTGTCTGTTGGTTTGTCATAGATGGCTTTTATCAGATTGAAATCAAGACCATCTATTCCAATGGTCTGTGGCTTTTTACCATGAGTAGGTGTTGGATTTTGTTGATGCTTTTCTGCATCTGTTGAGATGATCATGTGGTTTTGTACTTGGCTCTGTGAACATGGTGTATTACACTGATTGATTTGCATATACAGAACAAACCCTGCATCCTTGTGATGAATCCTGCTTTGTAATGGCATATAATCTTCCTGATGATTTGCTGCATTCTGTTTGTCAGTATCTTATTGAGAAATTTTTCATCTATGATGATTGAAAAGATTGGTTTGTAGCTCTCTTTTTTGGTTGGATCCTTCACAGGTTTTAGTATCAGTGTAATACTTGCTTCCAGGATTGAGTTTGGAAATACTGCTTCCTTTTAATTTCATTAAAGAGTTTGAGGAGTAGTGGGACTAGATCTTCTCTAAATTTCTTGTAGAATTCAGCAGGTCATCGGCTTTTGTTGGTAGGTTTTTTAATTACATCTTCAATTTCATTGACTGATATTGAGTTATTTAGAATCTTCATATCTTCTTGCTTCATCTTTGGTAATTCACATGTATCTAGGAATCTGCCCATTTCTTCTGTGTTTTCCATCTTATTACAGTACAGGTTCTTGAAGTAAGTATTGATGAAATTCTGGATTTCTGCAGGATTCATTGTGATTATACCCTTTTCATTCCTACTTGTATGGATTTGAGTCTTTTCTTTCTCTTTTTTGATAAGATTGGCTAAGTGCTTGTCAGTTTTATTTAATCTTTTGAAGAATCAACTCTTTAATCCATTTATTCTTTGTGTTGTTTAATTATTTTCAGTTGCATTAATTTCTGCTCTGATCCTTATAATTTTCTCCCTTGTACAAGCTTGGGGCTTTGCTTGTTCTTCATTTTCTAGAAGCTTGAGGCTCAACATTAGATTATCTGTTTGAGCTTGTTCTGTTTTTCTGATGTAAGAACTTACAGCTATAAATTTTCTTCATAGGACTGCTTTAGTTTGTCCCATCAATTGTGGTATATTGTATTGGCATTATTGTTTACTGTAGAAACTGTCTGGTTTCTTCTTCTTTACATCATCTAACAGCTGTTGGATTGATTTTTCATAGTCCCTTGCTATTTTTATGAAATATTTCTTTTCATGATTGCTAACCTCAATCCTGTCTTCTAAATTTAATATTCTGTCCTCATATTTGGTTCATTCTGCTGCATATACTTTCAATCAAATTTTTAATCTCTGACTGAATCTGATTCATGGATTCCATTTCTCTCCTATGTTGGGCATTCATGGTTTCCATCATTTTCCTAGGCTCCTCCATTTTTTATCTGTATTTTCTCTAGATTCACTAATTATGCCCTTCGTTATGGCCATCAACTCTGAAGTTATCTGAAAAATGAGTTTTGATTTGATTTTTCTAGAACTTCATTCATTTGCTTTTTTACTTCTGCTGTTACAACTGCAGAAAGCCCAGGTGGGTGGCTTTCAAATTGTTCCACTTCATTGCCCTTTGGATTTGCCTTTGATGACCTGGAAGTCTAGAGGTGCATCATGTCTTCTCATTTTCTATTTTATTTTACGTTTACTTCCTATGTTAATGCTTGTAATTCATTATGGTAGGTCTCTTTATTGCTAGTATTGACATTCCTTAGGAAATGATTATTTCTCAAAGATATCTTCCAGGTGCCATTGGCTTTTGGGTTTTGAGTCAGTTGCAAGGTCCCCACTTCTTCAATTTAATGGGGATGAAAAATTACTGCCTATTTAGCCTATGGTGAATAATTCCAGCAAACCTGGGCCTTTAGTTCCACTGAAGTTCAGTCTGCTTCTTGTTTCTAGCTGTGAAGCTGGGACCTGAGTTATTCAGCCTGCTTGAACTCAGCTCTCTGACCTCCTGTCAGCTTGAACTTGGTTGTGCCTCACCCTGACATTTGAAGCCACTAGATGGAGCCAACTCACAGTTGCTCTGAGTTCTGACTGACTGGGCCCTTTCCCAAATGGTGACCAGCCAATCACCCTCTCTTATGGGGTGTCTAAACCCCAATAACTCACCAGCCACTGAATCGACAACACCCACTGCTCTGATCCACTGGTGCATGTCTTTGTGGAGGCCTTTAGGGTCATCAGGAGTCAACGTGCCCCTGCAGGTTTAAATCACCCCTCCCATGTCATGAGCTGGAGCTCAGGTAGAAAGTGCCACTTGCCACCTGCCTACTCCATGCTGTGATATTTTTCTTCACTCTCTATCTGGGCTCTAATTCTCTCTTCAGATCCTTTCTGGGTCCTGCAGACCCACTTTCCTCCTCCTTCTCCTCATCACGTTGCTGTATTCCAGTGTCTAGATTCCAAATATCAGAGAGGCTGTTTGCTGCTCTTCATTCCACCATCTTCCTGGAAGACTTAATTTCTTGATGATGGCCATTCTTTCTGGTGTAAGATGGAATCTCAGTGTTGTTTCAATTTTCATTTCTGTAATGGCAAACAATGTTAAACATTTCTTCATGTATTTATTATCCATTTGTACTTTTACTTCTGAGTAGTGTCTATTCCATTCAGTTGGGTCTTTCTGGTGCAGGCCTCTAATTTCTTTTGAGTTCTTTATACATTATAATCATGAGTCCTCTGTCTGAAGACTTATTGGCAAAAATTTTTTCCCATTCTGTAGGTTGTGTTTTCACACCGTTGGTTGTTTCTTTTGTTGTGCAGAAGTTTTTTAATTTGATGATTTCATTTGTTGATACTTAGAACTACTTCTTGCACAACTGGAGTTCTATTCACAAAGTCCTTGCCGATACCTGTGACTTCAAGAGTTTTATTTATTTTGTCCTCCAGCAGGTTAAGTGCTTCTGTTTTAAGATTTAGCTATTTGATCCATTTGATTTTAGTTTAGAACATGGTGAGAGATAGGGGTATAAATTCAATCTTCTTCATGTGAATAGCCAGTTTTTCAACATCATTTATTAAACAGACTATCTTTTTTCCAGTGTGTGTTTTTGGTCCCTTTGTCAAAGATAAAATAGCTAAATGTATTTGAGGTTGTTTCAGCATCCTATTTTCATTTCATTGAGAGCTGTGATTCTTTTAGTGCCAGAACAATGCTGTTTTTAAGTATCATGCTGTTTTTAATCACAAAAACTTTGTAATATAACTTCAGGTCTAGGATGGTGATACCTCCTGTCTTGCTCTTTTTTTTTTTAATTCTTGTATTGGTACATATTAGGTACACAATACATTTACACTTCTCATTGGGAACTTGTTCCTTACATGATGTATCTTGGTTCTTATTTTTTCCCCATTCCCACCCCTCCCTTCATCCCCTCCACCCTTCCCTACTTACAATGAATTTGTTTCCATTTTTTCCATTTCTCATAATTTTTCCTTTCCCTTCTTTACTTTCCCCAACCCCTCCCACTTCCCTTACACCTTTGGACCTTTTCTTCCTATTTTGCATTATCAATTATTCATTCTAATCATTGGTACATTTTAGGTATACAATATAATGACATTCATCATTGGAAATTTGCACCTTTGCATAATCTCTCTTGGTTCTTATTTTTCACCCTTGCCCAGCCCTCCCTTCAACCCCTCCATCTCTCCCTATTTACAAAGACCTTGTATCCATTTTTCCATTTTCTTATATTAATTTCATTCCCTTCTTTCCTTTCCCCTACCCCTCCCACTTCTGCTTCCCCTTTGCCCCTTTTCATCCTATTTCACATTATCTGTTATATCTTTTACTCCTTATTTACACTTTCAGTTTCTCACACTGGAGAAACTATTCAGTATTTACATATGTGTGTCCTATTTATTTCACTTAAGAGTTTCCCCTCAATGTGCAACCATTTAGCTATCAATGTTTCTAATTTCTCATTTTTTGTGGCTGAGTAGAACTCCATTTTATAAAAAAAAAACCACATTTTCTTTATCCAATCTCCAGCTGATAGGCATTTGGGCTGCTTCCAAGTTTTAGCTATTACAAATTGTGCTACTATGAATATTGGTACACATATATCACTGTGGTATTATACTTTTAATTCTTTGGGGAAGATCCCCAGCAGTGGAATCGTGGGGTCAAATGGGACTTCCAGTCCTAGATCTTTGAGGTATCTCCATACTGATTTCCACAGTAGTTGCACCAGTCTACACTCCCACCATCAGTGGAGCAATGTTCCTTTTTCCCCACAGCCCCACCAGCATTTGTTATTGGTTGATTTCATGATAGCAGCCATTCTTTCTCCACTGAGGTGGAATCTCAGATGGATGTCTGTCCATTTTCTGATATCATCTTCAATCTCACTTTTCAGAGTGCTGTAGTTTTCAGAGAAGGGGTCTTCGATTTCATTCATTAGGTTGATTCTTAGGTATTTCAATTTTTTGGATGCTATTGTAAGGGGAATTGTTTGCCCTATTTCTGTCTCAGTGAGTCTGTTGTTTGTGTAGAGGAAAGCTATTGATTTCTGTGTGTTGACCTTTATCCAGCTACTCTACTGAATTTGGTTATTAAGTCTAGAAGAATTTTGGTGGCATTCTTGTGTCTTCTATATAGAATATCATGTCATCTGCAAATAATGACAATTTGACTTCTTCATTTCCTATCTTTATTCCTTTTATTTCTTTCTCTTGTCTAATTGCCATGGCTAATGTTTTCAAAACTATATTGAACAAGAGTGGTGATAGTGGGCATCCTTGTCTTTTTCCTGTTTTTAATGTGAAGGATTTCAGTTTTTGACCATTTAATATGACATTGGCTGTTGGTTTTATATAGATAGCTTTTATCAGATGGAGGTAGAGAGCATCTATTCCAATTTTTTGTAGGTTATTTATCATAAATATGTATCAGATTGTGTCAAATGCTTTTTCTGCATCTATGGAGATAATCATATGGTTGTTGTACTTGACTCTATTAAGATAGTGTATTACTTTGATTGATTTGCATAAGTTGAACCATTCCTGCATCCTTGGGATGAATCCTATTTGGTCAGGGTGTATGATTTTCTCCCCCCCCCCATTAACTTTATTGGTACATTTTAGGTATAAAATACAGTTACATTCGTCATTGGGATCTTGTAGCATTACATGAGTCTCTTGGTTATTTTTTTCCCCTTCCCTTGCCCTCCCTTTACCCCCTCCACCCTTCCTTATTTGTAAAGACCTTGTTTCCATTTTTTTCCTCTTCTCATATTTTTTCCTTTCCCTTTCTTCCCTTCCCCTACCCCTCCCAATTCCCCTGCACTTTTAGACCTTTTCTTCCTGTTACACAATATTAGTTATACATTTTTCTAATTACAATATTAAGATCTAGGAGACATTACCACAGACTTTACAGAATTTAAGAGGCTATAGAAAGCATATTACAAAAATCTGTTTTGAAATAAATTTGACAACTTATAAGAAGTACCTTGGAAGATAAATTAATGAAACTAACTCTGGAGGAAATATAAAATTTGAATAGAACCTATTAAAGAAAGTATATTCCTAGCTTGAAAACCTACCTATATGACAACAGCAGGCTCATAAACATTTTAACTGATAAATTATATCAAACATTTAAAGCAGAAAAAAGAAGGAACACTTCTCCCCTCATTTTAGGAACTCAACATTGTGCTAATCCTAAAACTGAATAAAGATAATCGAAGAAAAAAGTATAAACATAGATAGAAATTTGTTTAAC
Source organism: Heterocephalus glaber (assembly GCF_053883595.1). Classification (NCBI taxonomy): domain Eukaryota; kingdom Metazoa; phylum Chordata; class Mammalia; order Rodentia; family Bathyergidae; genus Heterocephalus; species Heterocephalus glaber. Next base: position 1,794,753 of record NW_028258377.1, read on the forward strand.
AAAACAAACTATTAGAAGTCAGATCTGGCAGTATGTAGAAAGTGGTTTTATTATAGGGATGGCTGTGTTGGTTCAGCATTGGAAGATCCACCCCCAAAAGTCATCATTTTAAGAGAGGAAAGGAGAAAGCCATATGATCCTGTCACTAGTTGGAGAAAGAGTATTGGACTAAATTCTACAGCTGTTCATGGTAAAAGCTATCAGGAGACTAGAAGTAGAACAGAACCTTCTCAACAGATTAAAGACATGTACTCCATACTTCCAACAAAAACTCCTTCTATGAATGGAGATGATACAATGCTTTCTCCCTAAAGTGGGGAACAAGGGCATATATGCCTACTCTTCATCTGTCCATTAGACTTTGAAACATAGGTCTAAACCAAAATAGTCTGGCAATAAAATGACACAACTAGGATAGGAATGGCAAGGTAGAAGTAAAATCTTTATATGTAGATCAAATGATCATCTATAGAGAAAATACTAAGAAATCTCCGGGAGCCCCTAGAACTTGTACTTGAATTTAGCAGGATTAGAAAACACAAGGTATATATAAAAATTCAGGTCTGTGTATACTTGCTATAAATGAAGAACTGGATATTGAAATTTAAAAGTTATGTAGGAGCACAAAGGACCCAGAAAAGCCAAAAACAAAAACAAAAACAGTGTTGGAAGACATTTAGCACCCAATTTTAAGACATTTTCTAAAGCTACAGTAATCAAGGCAGTGTTGGTGTAAGGAAAGACATATAGATCACTTGAATAAAACAGAGAATCTAGAAATAGAATCACACATATATGGTCCACTGAGTTTTGAAAGATTATTTAACATTAGCCTTTTATAGAATATAAACTCTATTCAAGAGCCGAGGAAGAGATAGTGCCTTCAACAAATGGCACTAGAACACCTGGTATCTGCATATAAAAAATTAACCTCAACCCTTTTTTTTCCATAGATGAAAATAACTTGAAGGGATCTAGGAACCTAAATAAGAAAGCCTAAAAGTATAAAATTTTAAGAAGAAATTTTAAGGGAAAATATTTATGAATTCAGGGTAGGCAAGAACTACCTAGGATACAAAAGACATGAAGTATAAAAGAAAAAAATAGATAAATGAGATTCCATCAAAATTTAGAACTTTAAATGAAATCATTAAAATGAAAAGTAGTCCTTAAACAGACCATATTTACAATCCATAGGACCTATGAGGAGAATATACAAAGAATTCTTAGAGCTCATTAATAGACAACCCAATTAAAATGTAGACATAAGATGGTAAATAACCAGTATAGCACAACGAATGGTGTGCAATTCTAGAATCAGAAAAATACTAATCAGTATAATAATAAGATTGAATTATACACTCATTAGGGAGATGAAGTTAAAAGTTTTAAAAGCCTTGTCATGACTTTTTCTTTTTGTTGGATTCTCCCCCTTTGCATTTAATTTGTCACGCCCAATGGATTCATTCTGCTGGGCTTCCTGGGGTTGTGATCCTCATTGTCTTTACTTGGGGTATTGTCTAAAATTTTTTGGAGTGCTGGTTTGGTATTCATGAAGTTCCTGAGGTGCTCTTTATCATGAAAGTATCTTATTACTCCATCAATTTTGAAATATAGTTTTGCAGGGTACATCAATCTGGGTTGGAGGCTGTTTTCCTTAAGGGCTTGAAATACATCACTCCAAGCTCTTCTTGCCTTGAGGGTTTGCATTGAGAAGTCTGCTGTGATTCTGATGGGCTTTCCTTTGTATGTGATTTGCTTCTTTTCTCTAACTGCTTGTAGAATTTTATTCTTCTGTTGGATTTCTGGAATCCTAACTATTATATGCCTATGTGTAGTTTTTTTTTTTTTAAATTAAGGCTAGCTGGAGTCCTATATGCCTCACTTATCTGTATGTCAAGTTCTTTTCCCCTCCTTGGGAAGTTTCTGCCATCACTTCTGTGAAGAGTTTTTTATGTCATGTGCACTCTCTCCTCTTTCTTCATTGACTCCAGTCAGTCTTATATTATTCTTCTTTGCATCATCTAGCATCTGCTGGATCGATTTCTCATGTTCCCTTACAATTTTAAAGCAATTTTTCTTTTCCTCCTCACTAATTGCAATCTTATCTTCTAGATGTGAAATTCTATCCTCACATTGGTTCATTCTGCTGCGCAGACTTTCGATGGAGGTTTTAATCTCTTGGAAATCTGTTTGTACATGTTTTATGGATTCCATTTGTTTCCTATGTTGGGATTCCATCATGTTCCTCAGACCCTCTATTTTTTTATCTGTGTTCTCTCTAGATTTATTAATCATGTCTTGCACCATGAGCAAAATCTTTGCTGTTATCTGAGTAATTATTTCTGATTTCATTTTTCCCAGATCCTCTTTTGCTGCCAATTCAGAGAGTCCAGATGGTTGAGTATCAGAGTGTTCCATCTCATTTCCCTTTGGGGTTGCTGTAGGTGATCTGGAAGTCTGTTTTTGAGGCGTGTTTATGTGTCTTCTCATTTCCCCGGGGGGGTGTGCTTCTGGCACCCACTCAGGTTACCTTCTCTGGCCTAGGAGCTTGGGATGGCAGCGAGGGAGCTTCCTTCCAGGTGCTGGGACCAGCTGAGCTTCACTGCCCTAGGAGCTTAGAATGGAGGTGGGGAGCTTCCTTCCAGGTCGTATGATTTTCTTGATGATCTTCTGCATTCTACTTGCCAGTATCTTATTAAGGACTTTTGCATCTACGTTCGTTAATGAGACTGGCCTATAGTTCTCCTTTTCAGTTAGGTCTTTCTCTGCTTTGGGGATCAAGGTGATGCTTGCTTCCAGGAATGAATTTGGGAGTATTGGTTCCCTTTCAATTTCATTGAAGAGTTTAAACAGTAGTGGCAGTAGTTCCTCTCTAAATGTCTTGTAGAATTCAGCAGTGAAGCCATCAGTACCCAGGCTTTTTTTAGTTGGTAAATTTTTAATTACATTTTCAATTTCACTAATTGATATTGGGTTGTTTAGAATTTTTAGGTCTTCTGTGTTCAACTTTGGTGTTTTGTATGTATCTAGGAACCTGTCCAATTCTTCTGAGTTTTTGGTCTTATTGGTGTATAGGTTCTCAAAGCAGGTATTGTTGATCCTCTGTATTTCTGCTGGGTCTGTTGTAATTTCACCCTTTTCATTCCTAATTGCATGGATTTGGGCCTTCTCTTTCCTTTCCTTGATAAGGTTGGCTAAGGATTTGTCAATTTTGTTGATTCTTTGGAAGAACCAACTCTTGGCTTCATTGATCTTTTGTGTCATTCTCTTAGTCTCCATTTCATTGATTTCTCCTCTAATCTTTATAATTTCCTCCCTTGTATGAGATTTGTGTTTGTCTTGCTCTTCTTTTTCTAGAAGCCTAAGGTTCAGCATTGGCTTATTTAATTGGGCTCACTCTGTTTTCCTAATATGTGCATTGACTGCTATGAATTTCCCTCATAAGACTGCTTTCACTGTGTCCTATAGATTCCAATATGTTGTATTGTCATTGTCATTTAACTGAAGGAAGTGTCTGATTTTTTCTTTAATTTCCTCTGTGACCCATTGATTATTCAGAAGTGTGTTGTTCAATTTCCAAGTGTTTATGAAATTTTCGCAGTTTCTTTTGCTATTGATGTCCAATTTCATTGTAGTATGGTCTGATAATATACAAGGGATAACTTCAATTTCTTTGCACTTACTTAAACATGTTCTGTGATCAAGCATGTGGTCTATTTTGGAGAATGACCCATGTGCAGCTGAAAATAATGTGCATTCTGATTTTGTGGGGTGGAACACTCTGTAAACATCTGTTAAGCTCATTTGTTCAAGAGTTCGAATGAGTTCTAGTATTTCACTACTTATTTTTTGTCCAATTAATCTATTTCTGACAGTGGGGTATTGAGGTCCCCCACTACAATTGTATTAGTGCATATATCACTTTTCATGTCTGTTAGTATTTGTTTTATATATTTGGGTGCACTAGTGTTTGGTGCATAGATATTTATGATTGTCATCTCTTCCTGTTGGGTTCTTCCCTTTACAAGGATGTAGTGTCCTTCTTTGTCTCTCTTAATCAGTGTTGGTTTGAAATCTACTTGATCTGAAAAGAGGATAGCTACTCCTGCTTTTTTTTGGATTGCTGTCACATGGAGTATTGTTTTCCACCCTTTAGCTTTCAGTTTATGAGTTTCATTTTGAATTAAGTGTGCTTCTTGTATGTAGCATATTGTTGGACTTTGCTTCTTGACCCATTCTGCCAGTCTGTTTCTTTTGATTGATGAGTTGAGAACATTAACATTGATGGTTATAACTGATGCGTATTGACTTATCATGGTCATGACTTTTTCTTTTTGTTGGATTCTCCCCCTTTACATTTAATATCTTGTCACACTGATGGGTTCATTCTTCTGTGCTTCCTGGGGTTGTGATCCTCATTGTCCATTCCTAGGATATTGTCTAATAGTTTTTGGAGTGCTGGTTTGGTATTCATGAAGTTCTTATGTTACTCTTTGTCATGAAAGCATCTTATTTCTCCATCAATTTTGAGACATAGTTTTGCAGGGTACATCAGTCTGGGTTGGAGGCTGTTTTCCTTTAGGGCTTGAAATATGTCACTCCAAGCTCTTTTTGCCTTGAGGGTTTGCACTGAGAAGTCTGCTGTGATTCTGATGGGCTTTCCTTTGTGATTTGTTTCTTTTCTTTAACTGTTTGTAGAACTTTGGTCTTCTGTTGGGTTTCTGGAATCTTAAAAATTATAGGCCCATGTGTAGATTTTTTTTGATCAAGGCTATTTGGAGTCCTATATGCCTCACTTATCTGTATGTCAAGTTCTTTTCCCCTGCTTGGGAAGTTTTCTGCCATCACTTCTGTGAACAGTTTTTTTATGTCTTCTGTACTCTCTCCTGTTTCTTCTTTGACTCCCATCAGTCTTATGTTATTCTTCTTTGCATCATCTAGCATCTGCTGGATTGATTTCCTGTGGTCCCTTACAATTTTGAAGCAATTTCTTTTCCTCGTCACTAATTGCAATCTTATCTTCTATATCTGAAATTCTGTCCTCACATTGGTTCATTCAGCTGTGTAGACTTTCAATGGCATTTTTCATCTCCTGGAAATCTGTTTGCATTTGTTTTATGGATTCCATTTGTTCTTATGTTTGGATTTCATCATGTTCCTCAGCTCCCCTCTAGACTTATTAATCATGTCTTGCACTATAAGCACAATCTCTGCTGTTATCTGCAAAATTATTTCTGATTTCATTTTTTCCAGATCCTCTTTTTTTGCCAGTTCAGGGAGTACAGGTGGTTGAGTGTCAGAATGTTCCATCTCATTTCCCTTTGGGATTGCTGTAGGTGATCTGGAAGTTTGATTTTGAGACTTATTTATGTGTCTTCTCAATTTGATGGGTGGGGTGCTCTTGGCACCCTCATAGCTTACCTCCTCTGAGCTTGGAGCAGTGGAATGGCAGTCTGGAAGCTGTTTCCTCTGAGATGGGAGTCATGGAATGTCGGCCCAGAAGCCCCTTCCTCTGGGCTGGGAGCAATGGAAGGGCAACCCAGAAGCCCCTTCCTCTGGGCTCCTGTCTTGCTCTTTCTACCCAGGTTTGCTTTTGCTTTTCTGGGTCTCTTCTTAATTTCCACTAATGTAAAAATGTGTTAAAGTAGGAGAAAAAGACCCATGATAAAAATCTAGGAGCCTGTCCTGTTTTTAATATATATGAAAACTCTGAGATTATTTCTCCAAGTACCTGATTTTATATAGATATGGGTACAAAAAGTCAAGTTACTATTCAAGACCATGTAATCACTCGTTGGGTACAACAAAACTAGGATCCAGTCTTTGATTCTCTGATTATTGATTTTTGTTATACTTCAAGGTTCCAGTATTTTTAATAACTATACTGTAAAGCTGAAAAGAAAATTTTAGTTATACATAATATGTAGCTTTGTTGATTCAAGTGCTAATTCTGAACCATCTTGTCAAATGAGTTTAATGCTAGATATAACATTAAGAGCTCCACATTTTTAATTTTTTTGAGTTAATATTTGTCTAAACAAGTCAAATATTACATCAAGAGAAACTTTTATGAAAAATGCAAACTTTTTTATCCTCTTTATTGTATTATAATAACAAGGGTGATTTAATGATCAGAAATGCCTGCTTTCTTGTATACTTTCTTCTTTTTTTAATGTTACTCAGTAGATTGAGAAGTTGATTCTGAAGATGCGTTGTATATCTGGGGCATCTACATTCCTGGAAATTATGGAGACAAAAAACAGTTTCAAGGTGTTATAGCTTTTCTAGACACGTTGTCTGGAATAAGTGTTCAACCAGCAAATGCCTCCATTTAAATCAGAAGACATTTGGCATCATTACTACTACATGATTGGTAGTGATATATTTGACCCAAAGTTTAACACTTTGATTTTTTTTTAAATGAAAGAAAGTTTGTTATATATTCTATGAAAAATGTAATTAATAGACCAATTCAGTGCTATTTGTTTCCATTTTATTTTTGTTTCCTTGTTTCTTTGTTTATGTACATTTTTCACTCCCTGGATAGAGTGGACTTTAAATAGTTTCTAAAATAGTACATTTCACCCTTGTGCAGAGGCCAGCACTGCCCCCGCTGACCTGGATCCATCACATGAGGGCATCCATCCCCAGATCACACTGTAACAGCTGCATGGTATCTGAATCTGCACTGCAGAGGAACTGGGGGGCCATAAAGGCCATGATTATAAGCTCCAGAAGATAGAGCAGAAGTGAACAATAGAAAGAGGGCCTCTCAGGCTCCTCAATGAAAACTGAAGCCCACTAGGAAAGTGAAGAAAATCTCTGCAATAAAGGCACACTGGACCACAGTGGTTGGTAAGTTGGTGGGATCAGCACCTCCCATAGGAACACAGACTTGCTTCAGGGGAAGAGCAGCTGCAGCCTGCAGTAGAACTTTGCAGAGTTCAATCCTGCAGGAGGTCAGGGACCTCAACTTGGGCTGCAGCCAGAAATCCGCCTGAATCTCAATGAACTACAGCTGGCCTGATGAGGCTAATCCACTTAGTTCTGCACACTGCTGCCCACATTGTCTACAGCAACAACAGAGACATACCCTGAAAGAGGTCCTTTTTTAAAAATTTACATACTTTTTTTTCTTTTCTTTTTCTCTCTCTCCCCCTTCTTGTTCTGCATTTCTTTCCCTCTTTGTTCCTGTACCTGAACTATTTTGGATTGTTTTTCTCTCTCTTTCTTCTTTCAATTTTCATTATTCTTGTAGGAAGGTGAATACAGTTTCTAGCTTTCCTATTGCTGTTCGTTTCTTCTGTTCTTGTCTTTGTTCCTTCACTCTGTCTTTTCCTCTTGTCTTCAGCAGTTTCACAAAATTTGTCTGATCTTCCTGTGTCCTCTAGCCTCACTTCTAACCTTTTCCTCTCCTTTAATCTCTCTATCCCTCCCTCCCCAACTCCTTCTAACTCCTCATCCTGAAGGGTAATTTATTTACTGCAAACATTGGGCTGGTCCTCGATTTTGATCTATCTAACATGGTTAAAGGTGACAGATTAATAGCTACCACAAACTGTCATTTTCTAAGCTGTGTTTGATGCTATTGTTGATGCTGATTATATCACTTGGGCTAAGGTGATGTGATTCATTTAATCAGTTGTCCTCCTTGGTATACTGAAAATGAGATTGCCTAAGAGTCATTAGAGACTCAAAGCCTAAAGACTAGCTATATTTGGAAGACACCTCTGAGAAACAATTATTTCATAAGGGTCCTAAATACAAGCAATAAAGATACTCACAATAAGCAATATTAAAGTATCAGCCCAGCAATTAAAGCAAAAAGAGCAACAACAACAACAATAGAAATGAGAAGACACCTAAACAAGACAAACCCAGAATTCCAGCTCATCACAGTCAAATTCTGGGAGAAACGATCTGGAAAAAATCTGATAATCAACCACCTGGACATCCTAGACTGATAGCATGCAAAATAACAAAACAGATGAATGAAGCTCTACCAAACTTCAAAACAGAAATAATTTCCCAGATAACTGCAGAGATGGTGAGCAGAATGAAAGACATGATTAGAAACTCTGAAACAGGAACAGATTTTTAAAAAAAATAGATGAGCTCAGGGCCATGATGCAAGCCATGAATGCCCAGCATAGGAAAGAAATGGAAACCATGGACTCCAAACATAGGAAAGAAATGGAATCCATGAAACAGATTCAAACAGATATCCAGGAGATTAAAAATTCTACTGAAAGCATTCACAGCAGAATGAGCCAATGTGAAGACAGAATTTCAGATATAGAAGACAGGATTGCAGTCAGTGACCATGGATCTCTATAAAACCCAACAATTATGGCTAATTTTGAAGAAAGATTAAATTTTGAGTTCTGAATTACAATGCCCTATAAAAGTACTAAAATACTAAAGTATAAGCCAATAACTTTGTTTCTTCACCATAAAACATTTTGTACATTAGACCAAAAACATGCTAAACAAGTGAAAATAAGAAATATATATATATTTATATGAACATACACACAGGGGGAGAAAGAGAAACAAAACAATTTCAGAATGAAATTCAATTTTCCATCACAGAAAATTAAACAATTTTGGCCATCAATTTGGTTGAGCCAATTTCTACTTCTGAATTTTATTCTTGAATAATTATACTCAAAACTATAGACTATTGAACACTGATATCTGCATGCCTATTTGTAATGAATTGTATTTTTCTAAAATATCAGGATTGGAAGAAGCATTTTGAAAGTTTTTAGTTATTTACAACCCAGGGGATTGTTTTTCGTGTATGAAGTATTTTAATTTCTATAATAATAAATTAAGAAATACTATGACAATATATTTTATTTAAGCTAGGAATGGACATAAAACAGGGTACATATACGTATTGATATAGATATATAGATATGAATTCATTTATAGAAGGAAAATAACAGGCAGTGAAAGGCAGATGTGTAGTGGTGTGCTGATCTCCAGACACATAAGCTCTGTCAGCAAAAGAGAATAGTTTATTTGTAGCTAGATTGAAAGAAGGTGGCCATAGGGAATTCTCCCAACAGTGGTCATAGACTAGAGAATCAGCCAGAAGTGGAGTGCACCATTTTCAAATAAGTTGGCAACATCTGGTTGTTACTTGGTTTAATAATTGATGCTGAGATTTGAGAAAAAGAAATGACACATTCCAACTGGTTAGTGGAGCTGACCAAAGAGACAACCAGCTGAATTATTATTTGAAATCTCTGATGGCCCTTAGTTTCTGTAGTGTGTCGCCAATGTGAGTCCAATCCAAGACAGCATTAATTATTGGCTCCAGCCCTCCAGCTATACACTTCTAATAATAAGAGAGGCCTCCTCCTAGATAAATTGAGAAGAGCTAGAAGACTGTTATAGCAAAGACCATGATGGTGGTATCAAAGAACACATTCACTTCTATCACTAGGATCTTCCAGCCAATGGGGGTTTGAGCAGGGTTTTGAAGCACTGGAGAGGCCTGGACTTCATGTAAGAATGGGAGCACTATAGGAGGTTCACATGGGGATCCATGTCAGCATCAAGCCCCTATTTACATGACCAGTGGCAGAGTGCATTAGATATGCTGCATTCTTGGTCAACTTAAATCATATATTCAGATCACACTATAAGTGGGTATCAGAGTTCTTCATTTGTCTCCACAGTTCTGTCTAGGTTAGTCCAGAGAATGTAATGCACTTGGGTATAAGTTCCTAGGAAGCACTATTCACTATTATTCCCTATGATATTTCAGCAGCCCACTCAGTGTCCAGCAGATTCCAGGCACTAAGCAAATACTTACTAAATAAGAGATATAGAGACAGGAAAAATTATGAATGGAGCAAATATAAAAGTTGAGAAATATGCCAGTAAATCTTAATTGTCAAGTTGACTGGAGGAAGAGACTCTTGAAGGGGTGATTATTGCTTAATGTGCTATGAGGAAGTGGGGCCCACATGGAGAAGGGAGTTACTGAGGACGTGCCTTTAGAGGGTGTATCCTCTTCCTTGTGCACTGCTTCTGGCTGCCATGAAGTGAGCAGCTTTCTGCTTCCATGTACTTCTGCCATATTTCCTCATTGGAGCCAGACAGATATGAAATGAAAGCTCTGAGATCATGAGCCAAAATTATAGGGCTCATGTATTTTGGCCCAGCAGATGGAGTGGGGTGGGGCAAAGGAGGAACTTCCATGCAAAGTGCTTTTGTGAAACACTGGCCAGGTAAGAAAAGCACTATTTTAGACAAGCATTGGTCTATATCTTAGGAGAGCTTTCTGTATAAGTATATATAGCTGCATCTAATTCTATCAAGAAAATGTATCAATATTTTTTATCCAATCCTCTATTTAGTTGTTCCTAAGCTTTTGCTACTTTGTTATTTTTTTAAAGTAAAGCATTTCTACAAGAAAAACTAAGTTGTATAGAACTTCTGATGTCTTTAAAAATCTATTTAAGCCTGTTCCTGCCCACGGCACAGTGAGGTCCCTGGAGTGGCTTGGAGTCCCGCCTTCATCCTGTGCTTCTCTCCAAGGGTCGGCCAAGCAGCCTGAGGATCCTCGGCTGTGTTCTGGTTCCTGCCCACAGCACTGCGAGGTCCTGGGAGCGGCTTAGAGCCCCGCCTTCATCCCATCCGGTGCTCTGCTTAGCCACGCGAGGGCCTGCAATGCCCAATTCCATCCCCCCCCCCCCCGCCCCCGCCTTCTGGCTCTTCTGCTACCTGGTCCCACACTACAGAGGCACAGGGGATTATACTTCACATAGCTAAATGTGATAGGTTAATAACTACCACAAATTGTCATTTTCAAGGCTGTGCTTGATGCTATGGTATTGCTGATTGTAACATTTGGCCTAACATGTTGTGATTGATCTGATCAGTTTTCCTTCCTGGTATAAGGAAAATAAAATAGCCTCAGAGTCATTAGAGCTTCAAAACCTAAACACGAGCCATATCTGGAAGACACCTCTGAAAAGCAATCATTCCACAAGGGTTTTAAACACAAGCAACAAAGATACCTGCATTAAGCAATTTTGAAATATCAACCCAGGAATTAAACCAAGGACAGTACCAAAAACAAAAATGAGAAGACATTTAAGTAAGGCACAAATGCAGGCTTCCACACCACAAAAAGGAAATCCTGTGGGAAATGAGGTAAAAGTCAGATAATCAACCACCTGGACACCCTGAACTGATAGCATAGGAAGTAACAAAGCTGAGGCTCTAGAAAAATTCAAAGCAGAAATAATCTCCCAGATAAATACAGAGATGGTGAGTAGAGTGAAAGACATGATTAGAGGCTCTAGAGAAGAAACAGACAAGAAAATAGATGAGATCAGAAACATGCTGGAAGCCATGAATCCCCAGCATAAGAAATGGAAACCATGATCACCCAACATAAGAAAGAAATGGAATCCATGAAACAGATTCAAACAGATATTCAGGAGATTAAAATCTCCATTGAAAGCATGCAGAGCAGACTAAGAGAATCTGAAGACAGAATACCAGATATAGAAGAAAGGATCGCAGTTAAGGACCATGAAAACAGAGATTTCTTAAAGATAGTAAGGGACCATGAGAAATCAATCCAACAGTTGCTAGATGATGCAAAGAAAAATACCATAAGACTGATAGGAGTCCACAAAAAAAACAGGAGAAAGTACAATTGACATAAAAAAAAACTGTTCACAAAAGTAATAGTAGAAAACTTCCCAGACAGAGGAGGAGAATTGGACACACAGATAAGTGAGGCATATAGAACACCACCCAGCCACGATAAAAAAAAATCTACACCTAGGCATACAATAGTCAAGATCTCAGAAACCCAACAGAAGAACAAAATTCTACAGGCAGTTAGAGAAAAGAAACAAATCACCTACAAAGGAAAGCCCATCAGAATCATGGCAGATTTCTCAACACAAATCCTCAAATCAAGGGGAGCCTGGAGTGAAGTATTTCAAGACCTAAAAGAAAATAGCTTCCAACCTAGACTGTTGTATCCTGCAAAATTATCTTTCAAAATTGATGGGGAAATTAGATACTTTCACAACAAAGAACACCTGAGAAATTTCATGAACACCAAACCAGCACTCCAATTTTGTGCAATATCCTAGAAAAAGACAATGAAGGTCACAACTCCATGAGGGCCAACAGAGAGAAGACACCATGCAAGGCAAGGCCCTAAAGGGAAAGGAGGAAAAATAAGAAAAGAGCCAACAACAATAAAACATCATGGCAAGAATGAGTCAATATCTCTCAATTATAACTATCAATGTTAATGGCCTCAATTCACCAATCAAAAGAAACAGACTGACAGAATGGATTAAGAAGCAAAACTCAGCAATATGCTGTATACAAGAAACACACCTAGCTCAAAAGGAAATTCATAGACTGAAAGTAAAAGGATGGAAAACAGTTCTCCACAGGACAGTATCCCAGAAAAAAGCAGTGGTAGCAATCTTATTTGCAGACAAAGTAGATTTCAAACCAAAATGAATTAAGAGAGACAAAGATGGTCACTACATCCTTGTGAAGGGAACAATCCAAGAGGAAGAGATGACAATCCTAAATATTTGTGCACCAAATACAAATGCCCCCAACTATACAAAACAAATATTAATGGATATGAAAAACCAAACAAACAATAACACAATTGTAGTGGGGGACCTCAACACCCCTCTATCACAAATAGACAGATCACCTAGGAAAAAAATTAACAATGAAATTCTAGAACTGAACCAAGCTATTAAACAAATGGACTTAATAGATGTTTATAGAGTGTTCCAACCCACAAAATCAGAATACACATTCTTTTCAGCTGCACATGGGTCATTCTCAAAAATAGATCACATGCTAGCTCATAGGACAAATCTAAGTAAATATAAAAGAATTGAAGTTATCCCCTGTATATTATCAGACCATAGTGCAATACAGTTGGAGATCAATAACATCAGAAACCGCAAAACACCCAAAAGCACATGGGAATTGAATAACACTCTCCTGAACAACCAATGGGTCACAGAGAAACTTAAAGAAGAAATTAGACAGTTTCTACAAGTAAATGATAATGCCAGTACAGCATACAGGAATCTGTGGGACACAATGAAAGCAGTTCTACACAGGAAATTCATAGCAGTGAATGCCCATATTAGGGCAACAGAGAGAACTCAGTTAAATAACTTAATGCAGAACCTCAAGCTCCTAGAAAAAGAAGAGCGTAACAATCCCAAAGCTCGTACAAGAAAGGAAATTATAAAGATCTGAGCAGAAATCAATCCAATGGAGACTAAGAGAATGATACAAAAAAATCAATGAATCAAAGAGCTGGTTTTTTTGAAAGAATAAATAAAATTGATAAACCTTTAGCCAACCTTATCAAAAAAAGCAAAGAAAAGTCTCAAATCCATGCAATTAAGAATGAAAAAAGGGAAGCCACAACAGATCCAGCAGAAATTCAGAGGATCATCAAGACCTACTTTGAGAAACTGTACTCTAATAAAATGGAAAACACAGAAGAAATGGACAGATTCCAAGATACATACAAATTGCCAAAGTTAAAGGAAGAAGATATAGAAATTCTAAACACCCCAATAACACTTAGTGAAATTGAAAATGTAATAAAAAATTTATGAACAAAGAAAAGCCCAGGTCCTGATGGGTTCACTGCTGAATTCTACAAGACATTTAAAGAAGAACTATCACCATTACCCTTTAAACTCATCAATGAAATTGAAAGGGAAGCAAGGCTTCCAAATTCTTACCTGGAAGCAAATGTTACTTTGATTTGAAAACCAGGGAAAGACCCAACCCAAAAAGAGAACTACAGACCAATCACCTTAATGAACACAGATGCAAAAATCCTCAACAAGATACTGGCAAACAGAGTACAGAGGGTCATCAAGAAGATCATACACCCTGACCAAGTTGGATTTATCCCAGAGATGCAAGAATGGTCCAACATCTATAAATAAATAAATGTAATACACTATATTAACAGAGTCAAGGACAAAAACCATATGATCATCTCAATAGATGCAGAAAAGGCATTTGACAAAATCCAGCACCCATTCATGATAAAAATGCTACAGAAAATTGGAATAGAAGATCTTTATCTCAACCTGATTAAGTCTATCTATGAAAAACCAACAGCCAACATCATACTAAATGGTCAAAAACTGAAAACATTCACTCTAAAATCAGGAACAAGACAAGGATGCCCACTATCACCACTCCTGTTCAATATTGTTCTGGAAACATTAGTCATAGCAATTAGACAAGAGAATGAAATAAAAGGAATAAAGATAGGAAAGGAAGAAGTGAAACTGTCATTATTTGCTGATAATATGATACTTTACATAGAAGACCCAAAAAACTCAGTCAAAAGCCTTCTAGACCTAATTGACAGATTCACTAGAGTAGCTGCTTACAAGGTCAACACTCAAAAAACAATAACCTTCTTATACGCAAATAGTAGACCCATTGAGAGAGAAATTTGGGAAATAATTCCTTTTACAATAGCATCATCTAACAAAATGAAATATCTAGGAATCAACCTAACAAAGGAAGGAAAAGACCTCTACACTGAAAACTACAGCACTCTGAAGAAGGAGATTAAAGAGGATATAAGAAAATGGAAGGATATCCCTTGTTCCTGGCTAGGAAGAATCAATATAGTGAAAATGGCCATACTTCCAAAACTATTATATAGATTTAATGCAATACTGATTGAAATTCCAACAATATACTTCAAAGAACTAGAGAAAACAATCCAAAAATTCATTTGGAAGCAGAAGAAACCTAGAATAACAAAAGCAATTCCGGGCAACAGAGATATGGCTGGGGGTATCACAATCCCCACCTTCCAGCTATACTACAAAGCTATTGTGATAAAAACAGCATGGTACTGGCAAAGAAACAGACCTGAAGATCAGTGGAATAGATTAGAAGATGCAGAAACAACTCCATACATATTCAGCCACCTCATCTTTGACAAAGGAGCCAATTGCCCTCATCAGAGAAAAGAAAGCCTGTTCAATAAATGGTGTAGGATAAACTGGATTTCAACCTCCCAAAGATTAAAACTAGACCCATACCTATCATCATGCACTAAACTAAGATTGAAATGGATTAAAGAGCTAAATATCAAGACAGAAACAGTAAGATAAGTTAGGAAGATAAGTTAGGTAGAACTTGTTGGGAGCAATGCTACATAATTCTAGGGAAAAATCATTTGAGTAGGCCTGGTTCTCCGGCCTACAGGCCAGCTATAACACTCCAAGACACAATTCCATTTTGGCCTCGGGTCACAAGGGAGATCTCAATGATCCCATGATGTTGTAATGTTCCAGGACAAGACCACACCTGCGGGAGACACCCTGGGAGGAACCAAATCTTCATCTGCATAGTTCCTCATTGTTCTTAGATTTCTGTCGTCCCCACCCAGCCTTTTGTTACACCTGGTTTATCCCAATGTGAAGTACTGAACTCTATATTTCACTTGTTACATCTATTTCCCCATGAACTGAATAAAGGGTGCTGCAAGCTAGGGGTCTTTTGTCTTTGCCGCCTAGAGCAGCACTGATCAGACCCAAAGCTCAGCTTCTTCTCTGTTTCATTTGTCTACCTTTCCTGTAATTCGCCTTGTGCTGCCATGGCTCACAGGAGACTAGGACTTACTGCAGAGGTTCTGGTAACGTCCCCTTCCCCTGCTCCCTACAGAACTCTCAATGACATTGGCATAGGAAAAGACTTTATGAACAAAATTTCAGTAGCATGGGAACTAACACAAAGAATCAACAACTGGGATCTCCACTTATTAAAAAGCTTCTGCACTGCAAGAGAAACTACCAACAGAGCTAAGAGACAACCTACAATATGGGAAGAAAGTTTTAGCAGGTGTACCTTAGACAAAGGTCTACTATTGAGAATATATAAAGAATTGAAAAAAATCAGACCCCCCAAATTCAAAGACCCAGTTCAAAAATGGGCATTTGAAATGAACAGACATTTCTCAGACAAAGAAGTAAAAACAGCAAATAAATATATGAAAAAATATTCAACTTCACTGGTCATTTGAGAGATGCAGATGAAAACAACACTGAGATTCCACCTCATCCCAGAAAGAATGGCTGCTATCAAGAAATCAACCAATAACAAATGTTGGTGGGGGTGTGGAGAGAAAGGAGCCCTTCTCCATTGTTGGTGGGAGTGCAGACTGGTGCAACCACTGTGGAAATCAGTATGGAGATACCTCAAAGATCTAGGGCTGGAGGTCCCATTTGACCCAGCTATTCCCCTACTGGGTATCTTCCCCAAAGAATTAAAAGAATCATATCACAGTGATATATGTGCACCTATGTTTATAGTGGCACAGTTTGTAATAGCTAAGGTTTAGAAACAGCCCAAGTGCCCATCAACTGGAAACTGGATAAAGAAGATGTGGTTTTTTTATAAAATGGAGTACTACTCAGCCATAAAGAACGAGAAACTGGAGTCATTTATAGCTAAGTGGATGCATATTGAGGCCATACTCTAAAGTGAAATAAATATGACACACATGTAAATACCGAATAGTATCTCTAGTGTGAGAAACTGAAAGTGTAAATAAGGATGAAAATGATTAAAATGAATAATTGATAATTTGAAATAGGAAAAATTCCAAAGGTAGAGGGGTGGCAGGAGGGGGGGGGAAGAAAGGAAAGGAAAAATTATGAGAAAAAAATGGAAACAAAGCCTGTGTGGATGGGGAGGGGTGGTGGGGGTGAAGGGGACATAGGTAATGGGGAAAACAATGGGAACTAAGATACATCATGTTCAGGTGCAAACACCCAATGATGAATGTAAATGTATTGTATACCTAAAATGTACCAATTAATATATAAATTTTAAAAATCTATTTAAATGGGGCTGGGGATTTAGCTCAGTGGTTCTGCTGCCTGCCTCACAAGCACAAGGTCCCGAGTTCGATTCCTGGTACCAAAAAAAAAATCTTAAATGATTTGATATTTTATGTACACTTAAAATGATTTTATTCACAGTAGAATTCTTGCAAGTTCAGAGAATACTACATAATTTGTTGAAGTAATATATTAGTAAAACTTTAAAACTTGGAATTGAATAAATCAACCTCACTAACATGAACATGACAGGTGTAAGATATTGTTTTGGAACAAACTTAGGACTAGTATAACCCTAACATTACAATTGCAATGAACATATTTTTAAAGTATTGAATTCTCATCCTTTCTAAATCCAAGTCGATGTCTGTGAAGTTATAATGGGAATGGATCCCAAACTTCTTGACATTGAACAATGCTACAAATATGATTGTCTAGAACCACATATTTAATAGATTAGATGGATAATGAATATGCCAAGAGGTAAATGTGGGAGAATCACTTGCACCCACAAATTGGAAACCAGCATGGGCAACATAGACCCCTCTCAAAAAGAAGCCTATTGTGGACACTTCCTATACATGTCATAACTTCTTTCTTTGGCTTGAGAAGATTAAGTTAATGACAATGATTATTATTGAAATGTAACACCTAAGGTGGATGTCACCAGCTGCAAGTAGTGGGGACAATGGATTATAGATTTCTTCAAATGTAACTCTGTCCACACCTGTGCCTGCTCATTGTTCAGTGCTGTTCTCTGGAACAGAGAGAGATGTGTCTTTTGGGCTTGCTTCAAGTGAGGTAACAGAGTTATTGGACTTCACAATAGGATATTGTTTTTGCTTCAGAACAGATTATTGAAAAGTCAAAAATATCCCTCCCATTATAACAGGTTGCTGAATACATTTATCCAAGACTGTCCCTCCTCCAACAAAATGTGTGTATGCGTGTTGTGTGTGTGTCTACTTTTGGGTTGAATCCTTATCTCTCCAACAGTTTTTCACATTACTACTAGTGACATTTGCTACATTGCCCACAGGTTACATAACAGCAATATTGACCATCTTAGTATATAATTCTTGACAGAGCCTTTTACATTTGTGGGGATTTGCTTATACATATTTTAAAAAGAGAGTAAGTCTGGCACTGACCTTAAAAAAAAAGACAAGAGCTAACCTCTACCCTTATAAATAACACATGTACAGCTAAGGATGTAGTTCCATGGTATAGCATTTGCCTAGAATACACAGAGCCCTGGGTCTGATTCTCAACATCAAAAAATAAGTAAGTAAAGTAATATATTTAAAGGAAGGCCATTTCTGCACACAGAAGGGGATTTATATTAAGGTTTCCACACAAGAACAGTTAAGCAGGCATCTTAGAAGGATGTACATCAAAATCTTACATATAAGATATATGCATTGGTAATTCTTATTATATTTCCAAAATGTTAAAATATATATTAAAATTTAGACCTAATTATTTGTATCCATATTTGAAATAATTGTGAAGAATTTAACATTCCTAGAAATATAGCTTGAAAATAAATACTAAGATAATGTCCCTGACTTTGGATGGCTATTCGCAGATTGAATTTAGATTATTACTACTTTATAAGCAGGGGAAAAATGACAAACTTATAAGTCAAAAGGATTTCAAATAATTTAGGCTGATTCCATAGTAACACCTGGGCAGAACTGAAAAGTGGAGCTCAGGTTTTCTGTGCTGAAGTCCAGGAATCTAATGAACTAAACTTCCAGTAAGTAGACCATAACATTGAAGTTCCAGACTAGAGCTGTATTATTGAATTTTGTATTAAAAACTTCATTTTACTCAAGTGCGAACTATTGTTCAAAAATAATAGTGAGATATAATTTCCTATTACTTTGCCTTTGCTCGTAATCTATGTCTGATGTCTGGGTAATTATAAAAAATTGAAATGTAAAGCTCTATGCAGAAGAAATCATTAGGCAATGAGGACAGAACTAGTACTAGGTGAGAATTTTAAGGCACTGTCTTGGCCTATAGAGTCATCCATAAAAATCTTCCCAATAGGTTTTTGGCAATTGTGTTGTGCTGAATATCAAGCATTAATCACCTCGACTTATAGATTTTAAAGGGTCCATAGGAAACCAGTGGTCATATGTTGAAGTCCACCCCCAAAACTTATTGTTTTAAATGATCATCTTTTAAAGACATCCCTTTTCTCAAAAAGTAAAATTCAGAATAATCCACTGTAGTCTGAATGTTTCGATCACATTTTGCATCCAGTTTCATTCTCATGGGAACACTTGACCTCTGGTAATGGAGACTTAGGAGGAGAACAGAGGGGATGCTGTCCTTGGGAAGGAAGGGCAAGGGTTGAGTGATGGAGGAAGCAGAAGGCTGAATAGGAGTCAAACAGTTTCCTCACTCAGAAGATAAACACAAAGAATGGAGATGGATCTAAAACAGGAAAACAAAGTCCAGAGCAGGATAAGACAACCACACCAGGTGGGTTTAGAGCAGGAAGTATACCTCTTTGTCTTTATTGATTTTCCAAGGTGTGATTTATTAGTTTTGAAGGGCAGGTAGAAACATATGTTTTATGTATGTAGAATTATCTTGTTTCCTTTGCCTGAGAATCCCTGATGGAATATAGGAAAGTGATGGCTAATCTTTTAGAGATGAATGCCCAAACTGCAACCCAAAACCCACTTATTTATCGCAAAGTGCCAACACTGCAGTTAAACCTGAATACCGAGGTTTTAGTTTAGAAAAAACAACTCATACATTAACATATTTTGTCGTAAGAGAAAAACAAATAACACATGCCATAGGTTCACCACCACTGGTATAGGGATTAGGGTCAATGGTAGATATGAATTAACAAGGGAGCAGACTGCAAAAAAAGTTCAATTAAAGAACATTAATAACTAATAATCACATGAGAAGGTAGAGCATGTTTCGGCAAGTGCACACAGAGGAAATATTTTTGTAACCTCTGTAACACCCATGCACCCACTTGAGTAATTCTGAGAATAACAGTAGAATGCATTTACAAGGTTTCTAATGTTCTAATGTTTCTAAACAAAGTTTTGAATGTTCTGCTGTCAAACATGAGTTTCTTTCAGTTTCTTTCTTTGCATTCTTCTTCTTGACTAAAATAAGACTTGACAGAGTAGAGACAATGACATAAAAATATATTGTCAAAAGATAAAATGGATACATTGCTCAAGAACTTCTTCATGGGACCCCACCATGCATCATGAATAATCCAGTATTCATTTTATTCCAAGGAGGGTGCTGGGTAAACGACTCTGGCCTGGAGGCAGACCTTGGTTTAGCAACCTGAGCTAGCAGCAACAGAGACTGGCTGTGTCACTTCAGAAAGTACATGTTGATTAACATTTTGACTCTTTTAGATGGCAGTCTTTCTCATCATTTGCCACAGCTAAGAGGGCAGGCATTTCCCCTGAAGTTGTTTAGATGACAGATGCTTCTTGCATGGAAGCCCTAGGTTAAGTACCTTTCCAGAGATTCCTTTCCAGCTGCAAGCTGGGATTACAAAACCCATAAGCAAATGAACACTGACTAGACCAGCTGTTCTTTCTATATCATGTTGAAGCTCTTCAACTCATTTGAAGCCTTGTACAATTTATCTGCACAGATGCTTCAGGTGGAAGCTATAAATTTTCATTCATCTTGACATTTCACTACAGGCATTTGAACCTCCCAGAGCTGGAAGAGGTTGTGCTTCTAAATGATAGGATGCACAGGAAGTTCAAATCTTACAGAGAGAAACAAACATATACAACCCAGCCTGTTCACAGTGGCTCCTTAGTTTTTGAACTTACTCAGTGTCTTGTCCTCACTTGCCTCTCCAGATGCAGTGCCAGTGAACCTTTCTTTTCATTTAAATGTCAAACACTATTAATGTCTAAATAGTAAACACTGGTTTCACTGGTACACCACTGACCTTAGTCACTAAGCTTGTTTCGAATCCATCTATTTGCTCCCACTTAGTCTTTAAGGCTTGTCTTGTCTTTCACCTGGGTTAAAAAAGAATTCCTTAGACTTGAGTCTCAAAATACTTCTCAGTTAATGAAGTAACAATGTGAAGACCAGGCATTCTCAAAAAATGAAATAGTTCTGTTCCCCTAGTCTTGTGCCTTTTTCATCAAGTGTGAATTGATTTCTCAAGAAAAAGATCATTGAGACCTAATTCTGGGAAATTTAAAGTCTACTTTAGAAGATTTACAGTCGGTGAATGTTTGATTATCATCTATTAGTATGCTATATGGGTAAACATTGTTCTAACTGCAAAATGTTATCTTATTCCTCCCCATATTTTACAGAAAGTGGACTATGTTGTAGTGACATCTACTAAGGAGCAACATGCTGGCAAAACACAAGCAGTTGCTCACCCCAAAAATACTCCTCCTGGATTGGGAGACATCTTTTGGATAAAATATACCCGTTGTATTGACAGGGTTAGAAAGGGTGAAAAGTGATGGTGGTGTGGATGTTTGTGAAATAGATCGTAACTGTGCTGATAGAAATTTGTCTAAACCCCAAATACTATAATGGTTGTCTTTGTGAAATGAAAGATGGGGGCCAGGGATTTAGCTCAGTGGTGCCACTGCCTACCTTGCAAGCGCAAGGTACTGAGTTCAATTCCTGGTACAAAAAAAAAAAAGAAAGAAAGAAAGATGGCTTTCATAATAATAATGTTGAGCAACTCAAGATTCTGAGGAGTCTCAGTATAAAGAGAAAGTGCACGTAGGTCAGTTTTTGTTTTGCCCATCTGGAGTTTAGCATGTCCTTGGACATGCTGGAAACAGTGCACCCTTTGGATTTGCACTTTAGACATAAAGAGGAGGTATTTGGTTACCCCACACTGCCAGCAGATTGGGGGGCACTTCCTGATGAATTCACGGCACCTCCTCGTGTGTATTTCTGCTATTCTTACCTTGTCATGCCTTTTTCTTTTGCCTTCATAGTTCACTTCAGGAGCAGATGGTACTTGTACCCCATAAACCTGGGAACATTACATCTGCTCTCTGAACTGGTTTTGTTGTATATTTAAACATTACCAAAAGCTAAGAACATTTTCTTGCAAATTATTCTTTATATTTGCAACTAAAAAAATTTTAAAACTCTGCTCAGATTATTTTATTGGCATTTTTCTCCTATTTGCTGTTAATTTGCTATAAATTCATAAAAGTACCATACATAAGTCCTTTTTCACCTTTAGTTTCATAATAATCATTATCCATTAATGTTTAAACTTTAAATATGTTTTGTGGTGTTACTAGATGAATGCAGGGAACATGAAAAATAGTCATAATCTTCACTTTTTCAGAGGAAGTGTGGCCAGACCTTCCTAAAATGTGCAAAATTATTGCTATCCAAAACATAAAGTTGGTTAAGCACCCATGAGACAGTGTTGTGTTTCAGGAGACACTTCAGATTCTGTGTTTCACTGGCTGTCATAAACAATCCCCAGTGCCTTCACATTCATCCTCTTAGACTAAACACTTCATTATCACTAATTGTACCAGTTCTTTATTTCCCCTGTTAGAGGAAGTAATTTGATGCATGTTGTAAGTACCCTTGCCAATAATGTTCTAGAATTATCAAGTTCACTGAAAGCCTTTTGACCTAGAATGGTTCCATAGATCTTTCTTACCTCTTTGTGCTCATCTAGGTTTCCTAAACATCTTTACTTGTTTTGGCTTATTTCCCCACAAGTCCTAGTCCCTGCAATTAGTCTTGCCATAGCAGGTACACTTAAGGTTTATTACTGCTACTGGACTATAGATTCCCATATCTACCAAATGAAATGGGGAGATACTGTAGAGAGGAGATATATGCAGTTCATCTGACTGACACCTCATGAGACTCATTTGGCACATAGATAAATATACTTTCACGATTCTCATAGTCTTTGACTTTAAAAAACATTTTAATTTTAGCTGGGGATTTAGCTCAGTGGTTCTGCCACCTGCCTTGCAAGGTCCCATGTTCGATTTCTGGTACCAAAACATTTTTAATTTTAATAAAAGATATACAAAATTTTCAACCATTTTTGAAAGTATACGGTTTAGTGGTATTAAGAACATTCACATGGTTGTGCAATCATTCATTTCCAAAATTCTTTTCATTTGCAAAATTGAAACACTATCTGTTAAGTAATAACTCCCCATTCTTCCTTTCCCCCAATTCTCCTCTTTCCCCAAAAATAAGACCTACCCAGAAAATAATCAGCCTTAAAATCTAGAGATCCAAAATGCCAGCCTCGATCAGCCTATCCTTGCCTTCTATGCCTTACAGAGCAGCCACTGAGCAAGAGAATAATGATGGCAGGTAAGACAAGCACAGGCTAAATAGAACTGGCATTTTCAATCTCTAGTTTCCAAGGCTGATTTTCCAACCAGGTCTTATTTTCAGGAAAACACAATCCTAGCAATCACCATTCTACCTTCTGGTCCTATGAATTTGAGTACTCAAAGTACCTCATATAAGTAAAATAATACACTATTTTTCTTCCTGTGACTGACTTTTTTCATTTAGCACATCCCTAAAGATTCATCTATGATGTTCTTTATTGGAATTTCCTTCCTTTTAAGGCCAAATATTCCCTTTATGTGTACACCAGATTGTATCCATTTACTTGTTGATAGACACATCTTACTTTAAACTATTGGCTTTGTGAATAATGCTCTTATGAATATGAATGTATAACTATCTAAGAGCTTGCATTTAATTCTTTTAGGTAAATACGCAGAAGTGGAATTGCTAGATCACCTGGTAATTCAATTTTTAATCTTTTGAGGAGCCTCTATGCTGTTTTCCACAGTGGTTCACCAGTTTACATTCCCACAAAAAGTATATAAAAGTTCCCATTTGTCTATATCTTTGCCAACAATTACTTTTTGTTTTTTGGGTAGTAGTCACTCTAACATTTGAATTGGTATTGCATTCTGGTTTTGATTTCAATTGTTTTATTAATGATGATGAGCATCTTATCATATGCATATTGGTGGCCTTTGTATATCTTCTTAATGAGAAATGCCTCGTTAAGTATTTTACTCATTTTTAAATCATGTTTTTTTTGTTGGTAGTGGCTTATAGGAGTTATTTCTATTTTCTGATATTAATTCTTCATCAGGTATACATTTTAAAAATATTTTCTTCTCCAATATTTCTCCATGAGTTGTCTTTTCACTCTGTAGAAATTATCTTTCAATATAAAGTTTTAAATGTTAATATAGTTCTATTAATCTATTTCTTTTCTTTTGCTCCCTGTGCAGCCTTTACTTTTTATAGTGAGTCTCTTCGTAGCATTTTTACCCTGATGGAATAATCTTGGTTACTTTACTCCTGCCTCAAGTTTCATGTTACAGACGTTTAAGTAGCCTCACTGCCAAATGTGCCACACTCCCATGGACTCTGATGTCCAGCCTGAAGTGCTACTCCTATGGCGGGCTGGGCAGCAGGCTATGGAGCTAGGGACCTTATACCTATACTTATACCAATACTTATAGGTATAAGGGACCTTATACCTATACTTATACCAAGTCAGATACTCTGACTTGTATCTGTGCTATCTCCAAAATGGGAGGGTTTTTTTGTTTTGTTTTGCTTTTTTGAGACAGGGTCTCACTATGTAGTCTGGGCTATCCTTGAACTCATGGCGATCCTCCTGCCTCAGGGGAGTTCTTTTCTAAACAATAATTTTATATGGTTTTCTTGATTGCCTTGGGATTCCACTTTCTTTTGAACCTACTTATCCACCATTTGCTGGGACTTGTATTTTCTGTATGCAGTTTGTTTTATTTCTATTAGAAATTAATGAGCATATTAGATACCATTATCGAGGTTTGCTGGGGTTTTTGTTTATTTGGTTTAATTTCATACATTTGGTTTGGTTTGCTTTGGTTTTACTATCTTTGTTAAAAGCTTCTGAAACCTCTTTTCAAGCAAAAGCTTAAGTAAAATAATCACTAGAGCTATTAAGAGCTGGGGCTAATCTGTCTGGAACCAGTGATAGAGGCCAGTACGAATTTGGCTTTCCCTTTTCTATTCCCTTTAGCTTTTCTTCTGAACCAAGAGAGGCTTGGTGGAGTCCATTATGGACAGAAAAGCTTGGTGAGAGGGTGGGATTTGGAAGTATACGCTGAGGAGTAGTTATATAGCTGGCTATGGAACCTAAGTCAGGTGATGAAGGAAGTGAGCACATGAAACCTTGGGATCAGTGAAAAAGTGGTAGACACTGTAAATTATAAGTGCTAGCAGAATTTAATAAAGGGAAGGAGTGAGCTACAGGTCAGACGATTGTTTGAAAAAGTGATTGTGAAAGACTTTTAGTAAACAATAATGATAAGGTCTAGAGATCACTAAGAAATGAGTGTCCCATACCAGGCCTACTCTTTTAAAATTTATGCTTTCTAATAATGTCTTTTTCTCAATTTTATATCAGAATGTATTGGTTTCATAATGTGAATTGAAAAACTATTTTTGGAAGAATTTCAGAGAATTGGGATAACCTGTCCCTTAAAACTTCATAGAACTTACTTGTGAGGCCATCTAGACCTGGTGTGTTTTCTTTTTTGATTGGGGATGCAAGTGAAAGGGGAAGATTTAGAACAGTTACTTCAATCTCCTTAATAATAATAAGGCTGTTTCGCTTTACTACATTATATTTTTCTGAGAATATGCCAAGTTTTCTGTATATGTAAGTTAATTACATATAGCTGTAGATTTTCTCTTGTTACTTTTTAATCATCATTAGTAATTATGTCTTCCCTTTTATCTGTAATATTATTATGGATTTCTTCCCTTTAACTTGACAGATTTTGCTGAAATTTTCTCCCTTTTACCAAACTTTTCAAAGAAGCATCATTTTAGTGGCCTCCATTGTATTTCTTGCTGGTGTATTTCATTTATTTCTCCTTTCATCTTAACAGATTTACCTCAGCTTTCTCTAGATTTATTTGGGTGTACTCTTTCTACTTGGTTAGGGCTGGGATAAAACTAACTGGCTTTTATGAGATTTGAGCTTGGTTCATCAAACATTTAGGAACCTTGGTTAGATACCAGGCATGTGCTAGTTACTAGAAAGACAAAAAGAGATGAAGTACTCTTATCTCTGCCTGTGTTAGTCAGGTTTCCTCACTGTGACAAAATAACTGATACATATATCATAAAGGAGAAGTCTATTTTGATCATGGTTTCAGGTATTTAGTCAGTGGTCAACCAACTCCATTACTTTAGGCTGTGGAAAGGTAGAAACACCTCGGCAGAATGGTGTGATGGAAGAAAACTGCTCACCTCATTGCAGCCAGGAGGCAAAGACGGGAAGGGGCTGGGGACGAATATGCCCTAAAATCTGTGACTTGCCTTGTCCAGTTAGGCACCACCTCCCAATAAGCTTGTTGGGCTAGGACTTCATCAAAAGGTGAATCCACTGATGAAGTTAGATCCCTCAGGATCTAACCAGCTTCCCAAAGCCCATCAGCTGACAAGCCTTCCAGTACCAGGAGCCTTTTGGAGTACATTTGGATCTCAACCATTACACTACTCTTACTTACAGGGTCTATTGGTAGTGGGATGGAACACACAAAGAGGTAATTTTTACATTTTTTTGAATCAGTAAATTATTTCATTATGACTTGTGTGACCTTGGGAATCATATACATATTAATTTTTAATTAACTTTAACGAATTATCTAAAGTTAGTTGAATCGTAGGTAAATCATGCTTTAAAACAACTTTAATGTTGCTGCTTTAATGTTAATGTTTAAGAATGTCTCAACTAAATTTCCATTGACTATCAATAAATTCTTTCTTTGTGAATTTTATAAAAGTTTGGTCATGGAAGTATATTCTGTCTTGTATTCTGACACTTTGTTGGCCTAATGCAAACTACCTCTTTATGATGCCAATGTAAATGACTGACAAATATGTTTGAGTGAGACTGTCTGCCAAAATAGCTAAATTTAAAAGCTGAGCATAATAAACATATTAGAATCTCTGGACATCTCAGATTCTTCCTTGTTCTTTCAGTCCCTGATGATATCCAGTCTTCCATTATTATCTTCATTATTCTTTCTCCCTGTTCCTCTCTCCATCCCTTACCCTGAGTCTTGTATCCAAGTTCTTCCACTCTAGGGCACACTAATTTCTAAATGTGTCCTTTGGGTCTTGGTGCTCTGCAGAGCTGCCAGGGTTTATCACAATCATTATCATCTTAATCCCTCCCTCTCTGTGTCTCCTTCCTTCCTTTCTTCCTTTTTTCTCCTTTCTCCCTTCCTCCTGGAAGAGGGGAAGGGTGACATATTTTAAGACCACTTATTTCATTCTAGCCATGGTATGATGCTGAAGCAATTAACGCCTTCCTTGCTGAGATGCTGCACTGAACGCGGACTCATCCTTGTTGACTGTTTCCTTTGAACATTAAGCAGAAGATAGAATTCTTCCTGTACCAAGTGCTGATCTGATATCACTCATTTTCTGGGTTTTAAAGGGTGTTCATTGAGATTTATCCATGTCAATTCATGAGGAAGGATGTAGGTAGTCCCATTATCTATTTAGTTTAGCTACCCAGAGGCCTGTGTAACAAAACATCAGTGGTCACTTCCGACAAGCTCAAGAAAGTAGGGCTTATTTGAGTTCTAAAGCATCTTTAAGGTCCAGCTACTCATGGCAAAGCTGACAGGGCTGGTTTTGTTTTTGGCTTTTTTGGGGGGGATTTTTTTTTTTTACAGAAAAGATAGATGGAAGAGGTATTATGGATAAGAGTTAGGATGCTTCAAGACTTTCAGTACAGATCTATACAGAAGCAAGTCAGATGTGTTTAGCACTTTAACAAAATTGTGTCAAGTTCTTCTTTATTTTAATTTTGTTAAAAAACCTCATTCAGCCTTTATTTTGCATAACTGAGGCATTCCATAATAATCTTTTTGCAAAAAAAAGTATTTTCAAGCCCTTTAATATGGTTTTATAACCAGATGAAATACAGATTTGAGTATCCATGATTAAGAAGTACCATTACCAAAATTTATAAAAGTTTTATTTATTGTGATCATTTCTTATAAAAATAAATATTAATGTGAGATTTGGTGCTAACTATTCAAATTATTGTATATAGAGAAACTGAAAATTATTCCAAATTCAGCAGATTATCTAATTTTATCATCTATTAGAATAATTCCTTAGTCATTCTTGTAAAAATTAAAGTTTAACTAAAAATAACAATCTTTTCATAGTTTCCATCTATATTTATCCTGGAATGATATCATGGCAAAACGGCTGTATTTTATGTACTTTTAGTGAATATTTGTGTAATTCAAAAGCACATTAAGATTTGGGTATTTAGGTAAGTAACTATGAAAACTAGATTTCTTCACCTTGAGATTATCAAATTATATTTTCTTTCAGTGCCTTAGGGCTTCTATTCAGAACTTTAACAAAATTGTATATTTGTCTTTATTTTAATGTTGTTAAAGACTTCTTTCAGCATTTGTTTTCCATTATTAAAGCATTACATCATAATAATAATAATCTCACTTTGGAAAAAATAAGTATTTGCCTTCATACACCTATTTTAGAATATTAAAAATTAAGACACTTCCAATAAGTCAGGTTTTAATATCTATATAGTTATATAGATTGCTTTTAACTAGTTATAGCAACACCTTCACAATCTCCATGCAACTCTTATGTACATTTTTTTATTTCATCTCTATCTCTTCTGAAGTTGAGCTTCTTTTTCCCACTGAGAGTAAGCAAGAAGATTTATAAAGCAAATGTTCTAAGTATCATTTTCCTTTACCTCAACTTTGACCCATGTTGTTCTCTCCATTGTGATTATTGTTCATGATTGCATTCATGGGTATGTTCTTACTTTTGAATTTTCTTCCCCTTTCTGTTGCTATTCTTTTTTATGTGTGCCATCAACACTTATATTTAATAGCTTTCATTATTCAGAAACAGTGAAATCATTTTTTCTGCCCACCTTGTTCATAGCTGTATTTGTTCTAACAGTAATGAGACCATGTTTATTATGGTGCTATTGTCCTTCCTGTTTGTATCCAGTAACACACTGTTGCAGAGCTGTCCCTCTGGAATCATCCATATCTTGTCCTCTGATGTTTAGTAGGGAATGCTAGCCAAAGAGAAAAGGCTATTTAAAACCTGAGTTTATCATCTATGTGAGATCACTGGAGGTTTGGGAGAGTTTTCTTTCTATACCATCTTATGTCCTTGGAGTAGCAAATGTCCAGAGAGAATTTGATATCACCTGAGAGCCTTTAGAAATGCAAAATCTTAGACCTTACCTTAAAACACAGAATTTTAATGACATCTCTCAGGAAATTTGTATACACATTAAAGTTTGAGAATCACTGGCTTAGATTACTTAGCACCAACAACTTTGACACCTTCTGAAACCATTCTGAAATTGAAATTAAATTTCAACAGAGGAGGCTTCCAGGTCAATGTGCTGCAGTTCCCACTGCAGAGGAGGCTTCTGGGACAGGGTGCCATGGCTCCCAAGTGCAGAGTGGAGGGCTTCTGGACCAACCTGCCCAGTGCTCCCAGCACAGAGGAGGCTTCCGGGTCATCCTGCCACAGCTCTCAGAGCAGAGCAGGAGGCATCCAAGCCAACCTACACCTACTCCCAGCACAGAGGAGGTGAGTCCCACAGGCACCAGCAGCACCCAGCACCCCAACCCCATTGAAATGAGAAGACATGTAAACAAACCTCAGAACCAGAAGACACATAAACAAGTCTCAAAACCAAATTTCCAGATCACCTACAGCAACCACAAAAGGAAACGAGATGGAACACTCTGATACTTAACCACCTGGACTCCCTGAACTAGCAACAAAAGACGATCTGGAAAAAATGAAATCACAAATAATTTCTCACATAACTGCAGAGATTGTGCACATAGTGCAAGACATGATTAATAAATCTAGAGAAGACACAGATAAAAAAATAGAGGAGCTGAGGAACATGATTGAATCCCAACATAGGAAACAAATGGAATCCATAAAACAGATGCAAACAGATTTCCAGGAGATGAAAAACTCCACTGAAAGTCTATGCAGCAGAATGAGCCAATGTGAGGACAGAATTTCAGATATAGAAGAAAAGATTCCAATTAGTAACCAGGAAAACAAAAATCACTTTAAAATTGTAAGGGAACATGAGAAATCAAGCCAGCAGCTGCTAGATGATGTAAAGCAGAATAACATAAGACTGACTGCAGTCAATGAAGAAACAGGAGAGAGTGCAGAAGACATAAAAAAAACTGTTCACAGAAGTAATGGCAGAAAACTTCCAAGCAGGGGAAAAGAACTTGACATACAGATAAGTGAGGGCATGTAGTACTCCAAATAGCCTTGATCAAAAAAAAATCTACACCTAGGCATATAATTGTTAAGATTCCAGAAACCCAACAGAAGACCAAAGTTCTACAAGCAGTTAGAGAAAAGAAACAAATCACAAAGGAAAGCCCATCAGAATGACAGCAGACTTCTCAATGCAAACCCTCAAGGCAAGAAGAGCTTGGACTGACATATTTCAACCCCTAAAGGAAAACAGCCTGCAACCCAGATTGACGTACCCTGCAAAACTACGTTTCAAAATTGATGGAGAAATAAGATGCTTTCATGACAAAGAGCACCTTAGGAACTTCATTAATACCAAACCAGTACTTCAAAAAATTTTAGAAAAAATCCTAGGAAAAGACAATGAGGAACACAATCCCAAGAAGCACAGCAGAATAAATCCACTGGGAACAACAAGAAATTAAAAGCAAAGGAGGAGATTTGAACAGAAAGAAAAAGTCATGACAATGATAAGTCAATATGTATCAGTTATAACCATCGATGTTAATGGTCTAAATTCACCAATCAAAAGAAACAGACTGGCAGAATGGGTCAAGAATCAAGATCCAACAATATGCTGTATACAAGACACACAATTCAAAGAGAAACCCATAGGCAGAAAGTTTAAGGGTGGGCAACAATACTCCATGTGACAGGAACCTGAAAAAAAGCCGGAGTAGCTAAGCTCTTTGCAGATCAAGTGGATTTCAAACCAACAATGATTAAGAGAGACAAAGAAGGACACTACATCCTTGTAAAGGGAAAAATCAAAGAGGAAGGGATGAAAATCATAAACATATATACATCAAATGCTACTGCACCCAACTATATAAAAGAAATACTAACAGACATGAAAAATCATATATGCACTAATATAATAGTAGTGGGGGACCTCAATATCCCACTGTCACAAATAGATAGATTAACTAGACAAAAAATAAGTAATGAATTACTAGAACTCAATCGAACTCTTGAACAAATGAACTTAACAGATGTTCACAGAGTGTTCCACCCCACAGAATCAGAATACACATTCTTTTCAGCAGCACATTGGTCATTTTCCAAAGTAGACAATATACTCACTCCTAGAACATGTTTAGGTAAGTGCAAAGGAATTGAAGTTATCCCCTGTATATTATCAGACCATAGTGTGATGAAATTGGACATCAATAGCAAAAGAAACCTGAAAAATTTCATAAACACGTGGAAATTGAAAAACACACTTCTGAATAACCAATGGGTCACAGAGGAAATTAAAGAAGAAATCAGACAGTTCCTTCAATTAAATGACAATGACAGTACAACATATCAGAATCTATGGGACACAATGAAAGCAGTCTTACGAGGGAAATTCATAGCAGTGAATACACATATGAGGAAAACAGAGCAAACCCAATTAAACAACCTGATGCTGAACCTCAAGCTTCTAGAAAAAGAAGACCAGGACAAACCCAAAACTCACACAAGGGAGGAAATTATAGAGATCAGGGCAGAAATCAATGCAATGGAGACTAAGAGAATGATACAAAAAAATCAATGAAGCCAAGAGTTAGTTCTTTGAAGGAATAAACAAAATCAACAAACCCTTAGCCAATCTTATCAGAAAAAGGAAAGAAATGGCCCAAATCCATGCAATTAGGAATGAAAAGGGTGAAATTACAATGGACCCAGAAGACATCCAGAGGATCATCAATACCTACTTCCAGAACCTATATGCCAATAAGATGGAAAACTCAGAAGAACTGGACATTCCTAGATAAGTATGTATTACCAAAGTTGAACAAAGAAGAACTAAAAATTCTAAACAACAAAATATCAATAAATGAAATTAAAAACATAACTAAAAACTTACCAACTAAGAAAAGCCCAGGTCCTGATGTCTTCACTGTTGAATTCTACAAAATATTTAGAGAGGAACTACTGCCACTTTTATTGAAATTCTTCAATGAAATTGAAATGGAAGCAATACTCCCAAATTCGTTCCTGGAAGCAAGCATCACCTTGACCCGCAAAGCATAGAAAGACCCAATGAGAAAAGAGAACTATAGGCCATTCTCACTAATGAATGTAGATGCAAAAATCCTTAATAAGATGCTGGCAAATAGAATGCAGATGATCATCAAGAAGATCATACACCCTGACCAAGTGGGATTTAACCAAGGGATGCAAGGATAGTTCAACATTCATAAATCAATAAATGTAATACACTATATTAACAGAGCCAAGGACAAAAACCATATGATCATCTCAATAGATGCAAAAAAGCATTTGACAAAATCCAGCATGCATTTATGATTAAAACCCTACAAAAAATTGGAATAGATTGTCTCTACCTCAATCTGATAAAAGCCATCTATGAAAAACCAACAACCAGTATCATACTAAATGGTCAAAAACTGAAATCCTTCACACTAAAATCAGGAACAAGACAAGGATGTTCTCTATCACCACTCTTGTTCAATATCGTTTCGGAAACATTAGCCATGGCAATTAAACAAGAGAAAGAAATAAAAGAAATAAAAATAGGAAATGAAGAAGTCAGATTGTCATTATTTGCAGATGACATGCTACTCTATATAGAAGACCCCAAGAACTCTACCAAAAGTCTTCTAGATTTAATAACCAAATTCAGTCAAGTAGCTGGTTACAAGATCAACACACAAAAATCAACAGCTTTCCTCTACATGAACAACAGACTCACTGAGAGAGAAATAGGGCAAACAATTCCTTTCACAATAGCATCTAAAAAACTGAAATACCCAGGAATCAACCTAATGAAAGAAATTGAAGACCTCTTCTCTGAAAAATATAGTACTCTTAAAAGAGAGATTGAAGATGATATCAGAAAATGGAAAGAAATCCCTTGTTCCTGGTTAGGAAGGATCAATATAGTGAAAATGGCCATACTTCCAAATCTGCTATATAGATTCAATGCAATCCCAATTGAAATCCCAGCAGCACACTTCACGGACCTTGAGAAAACAATCCAAAAATTCAGTGGGAACAAGAAGAACCCCTAAATAGCAAAACCAATTCTAGGTAGCAGAGACATGGCAGGGTGTATCACAAACCCCAACCTGAAACTATACTACAAAGTTACTGTGATAAAAACAGCATGGTACTGGTAAAGAAACAGACCTGAGGACCAATGGAATAGATTAGAAGTTGCAGAAACAACTCCAGAAACACTCAGCCACTTCATCTTTGACAAAGGAGCCAAACACCCTCACTGGAGGAAAGATACCTCTTTAATAAATGCTGTTGAAAAAACTGGATTTCAACTTGTCAAAGACTAAAACTAGACCTATATCTCTCACCATGCACTAAACTAAAATCAAAATGGATTAAAGGTCTAAATATTAAAATAGAAACACTAAACTGGCTGGAAGAGAGTTTAGGAAGAACTCCTGAAGACATTTTTGTAGGAAAAGATTTTATGAACAAAACCTCAGTTGCCCATGAACTACTACAAACAATCAACAAGTGGGATCTCTTCTTATTAAAAAGCTTCTGCACAGCAAGAGAAACCACCAGCAGTGTGAAGAGACAACCCACAATGTGGGAAAAAAATCTTCACCAGCTCTCCCTCAGACAAAGGTCTACTATCTCAAATTTATAAAGAACTTAAAAAAATCAGATCTCCCAAATTTAAAGACCCAATCCAAGATTGGGCATCTGAAATGAACAGACATTTCTCAGACAATGAAGTAGAAATAGCAAAGAAATATATGAAAAAATGTTGAACATCACTGGTCATTTGAGAGATGCAAATGAAAACAAGGCTGAGATTCCACCTCACCCCAGAAAGAATGGCTGCTATCATGATATCAACCAATAACAAATGCTGGCAGGGCTGTGGGGAAAGAGGAACCCTGCTCACTGCTGGTGGGAGTGTAGACTGGTACAACCACTGTGGAAATCAGTATGGAGACACCTCAAAGAACTAGGACTGGAAGTCCCATTTGACCCAGCTATTCCCCTGATGTGTATATTCCCCAAATAATTAAAAGACTCATACCACAGTGATATATGCGCACCCACAGCAGCACAGTTCATAGCAGCAGTTCATAGCAGCACAGTTTGTCATAGCTAAAACTTGGAAGCAGCCCAAATGCCCATCAACTGGAGACTGGATAAAGAAAATGTGTTTTTTTTAATAAAATGGAGTACTACTCAGCCATAAAAAATGAGGAATTAGAGACATGTATAGCTAAATGGATGCACATTGAGGCAATACTTTTAAGTGACATAAATAGGATACACATGTAAATACTGAATAGTTTCTCTAGTATGAGAAACTGAAAATGTAAATAAAGACTAAAATGTATAATAGATAATGTGAAATAGGAAGGAAAGGGGCAAAGGGGAAGGGGAAGTGGGAGGAGTAGGAGAAAGGAATGAAGGGAATGAAACTAATATGAGAAAATGAAAAAATGGAAACAAAGTCTTGGTAAATAAGCAGTGATGGAGGGGCTGGAGGGCAGGGGAAGGATGAAGAAATAAGAACCAAGAGAGATTATGTAAAGGTGTAAATTTCCAATGATGAATGGCATTATATTGTACACCTAAAATGTACCAATAAAATAAAATTTTTAAAAAAGAAATTAAATTTCAAGTAATTTATGATAATAGTGGAAATAGTTCCTACTGACATGACTAAAAGTGGCAAGGTGTTGGGGTTGTATGATACAGACTGCTGGGTCCAACCACTAAATGGATGTGCACAAGAACCACCCATTGGTGCCCACTAAGTCTCCCTGCTCTGAGGTTACTGCAAGTTCTATTCAGAATGTTCCTTTAAAAGAATAGCATTCTAGACCAGGGATTTAGCTCAGTGTTTCCGTGCCTGCCTCAAAAGCACAAAGGCCTGAGTTTGATCCCCGTTACAAAAAAATAAATAAATAAAAGAATAGCATTCTAGAATTGAGAAATACTTTTATAAAGTGCCATTCTCACTTGGTAGCCAGCACAGAATGATTCTGGTCAGTACATAACTATGCATAGCCATCAAAGCTTCAGAAAGCAATGCTTTCATTTCTTCTGACATTCTCTGCCAGGCACTGTTGCCATGGTAGGTCTTTAAGAGCCAGTGAGGATGAGTCACACCTGGTGAGTAGGTATCCTTTGAGCTGATTACCCACCCTGTCCATTCCCAGTGCTCTTCCTTTATGACCTGATTTCTGACTGCAAATGTTGGCTGCTCATTTAGACACCCACTTAGCTTTGTTACCAGTGCTTCTTTTGGTCAGACTTTCCTCTTAAATTGTTACCATCTGGAATTGGATTTTGCAAGTAACCACTTTTTTGTTTTTGAACTCTAGCAAATTGAACTTCCCATGGCTAAATGATGTTATATCTCTAAGCTGGAGATTTACCAAGTGCACTCAGTTCTCTTCTCATGTAAAACTCTCTTTTGTCCTCAAGAGCAGTCATTATGATTAATTTACAGAATCACAGAAAAGGACATTTTGAATTCTTTTAGGTACATTCTGAAATGTAAGAACATTCTGTAGAATAGTGAGAATATATTCAAATGTCCTCACAGATGTGTTTTATCTGTGAGAACCTGAGAGTTACGAAGATTTTGTAATTAATTTAATGGGTTCTGGGGTGAGTATGATGGTATAGGTATGATTAATAGGTTGTGGAATGGGTTCTGTGATGACTTTAGTGATAATGAGTAAGGAGATGGTTACTTGAATGTGAAGAAAGCTGTGTGTTTTTCTCTCTAAGACGAGTGTGAAATCTATTTAGAGACGTAACCATCAGCCAGAAGTGAAGAGTCACTTAAAACAAGCAAAAAAGCACTGATAATAATTTTTTATTTCTATACCAAGAGTGTTCAATAAAAGTGGAGCTTAAAAGGGCCCTCTTTTAAAAATTGTATTTCATTATACTATTTTAAATTCTGGAAAAATTCAAGTG
Source organism: Heterocephalus glaber (assembly GCF_053883595.1). NCBI lineage: Eukaryota > Metazoa > Chordata > Mammalia > Rodentia > Bathyergidae > Heterocephalus > Heterocephalus glaber. The sequence goes on from NW_028258377.1 coordinate 1,830,974, forward strand.
ATAAAGATAGAAGGCACGATATTTCAGAATGTTTAATATAGGGATCTACATTTTAGTTAACTAAACTTAACATATATATTAAAATTATACACAATTTGTATGATTACCTTTGAGTCATACTGGCATTTATTGTGAGAATAATACTTCCTAGGTTTCAGGAAACATACATCTCCACATTAAATGAATTTGTATCCGTATGGCATATGGTGACTCTACAGTCCCTGAAAGTTTTACTTTTCTTTAGTTACTCATTTAAAATAAGCAGTGATTGGAAAAGCAAACAATTTGGAAATTATTCAGCTGGGGGAATATTTCAGTGTGAAATGAGTGTACATTAAAATCTCTTGGTAGGTACATCACTTTTTATTAACTAACCGCTGTTCAGAAATCAGAAACCACTGCCGCAGGAGTACAGTGCACCAAACACCTGAAAGAGATCCTTCAGTGGAAAATATGAAGTTGCAGGTGTATTCACAATGACTCAGAATGGTTTTTGACTGAAAAATACCTAACTAAATTAATCTATATTTTGTCCCAAGAAGGGGCAAGGCATCATTGGTATTGTTTTCCTGAAACTTAGAATAATTCAGTGTTGTCCAAGGAGACAAAGTACATCCATTGTGAAATCATCTATGAGTCACCAGAGTCCTTCAGGTTGCTATACGGGATCTTCTTCCACACTGGAAAAGAAGTCCAGGCTGTAGTTAGATATTTCCTAGATGTAGTGGAAAATTCAATCAGACAGAAAAATTGTCAGGTGCCTTAACTAAAACATCTCTTTGTAACTCTTTTCATATGCAAATTATATTCAATGGTCATCTTTGCAGGAAAGGTTAAAGTGAACCAGTTGGCATTTAGACTATTAAAAGTAAGAGGGTATCTCTCTAATAAATCAGAGAAAGTGTTTATTTACAGTTTTGGCCTGTACCTCAGGCTGCATTTAGTGTCCTCACAGCCACCAGAGAAGCACTGCGGGGAGCCCCTTCTGTTGGTCCCTGTAGAAGCCTTGTTTTATGTATTGAAGAGTCTGACAAATACCGATGGTGTCTGTTGCAGGTATTTTGGGATACTTTGTCCCAAATACCACACAAACATTTATTCTAGTGAAATTCTGAAGGGGATGTCATGAAAACAAACTATCTCTGATGTTTCCCGTGCTGATCTGCCAATGGCCTTCCAATTGAGAAAAATGAGGTTTGAAAGAAAGAAATGGAAGAAGTTGAAGAAGATGATTGGGGACCAGAAACAAGAGAAAGATAAAGCATCAACAAGTCAAAGTGATGGAAAGGCAGTAACATTACAATGGAAAAGGGACCCAGCAAAAGACAAGCTAGGCAAACCAAGATAAATGGACAGAAAAGGAATATTTGTTGCCAATTTTTATCAGGATTAAATTTCACTTTTTCATTTGGGATTAGTTTTTTGCTAATGTTTATAAGTACTTTCTTTCTAGCCCACACTGTATTGAATGCTTTAGCTTTATTATTACAATCAGATGAGGTAGCAGTGAAACTACCAGTTTTTAAACAGGTGAAACCAACAACTTAATTATGTGGGTTGAAATCTCTCACATGCCATTTACTGGTTCTGTGGTCTTTGACAGTGAAACTTTTTTTGTATCCCTGCCCCCAGTCTCCTCATCTGCAAAATGGTGATAATAATAATACATGGTATATATTTCATAAGGCTATGATGAAGATTAAAAGGCTAACATATACCAATCATTAGAACAGAGTGCATGGTAGTACTCAAAACAAGTTGGTCATTGTTACTTCGAATAATTTTATTTAATAGTTGAAACTCAAAACTCAGAGGTATATTCTCAGTGTCTCAACTAATGTCAAATCCAGGCGTTAGAAACATGTACCTTTAATCCATGTGCTATAAGGAGATAAAATACCTAGTTTGTAATTCTACCGTCAACATTAATTGGTGCTTTTAGTTACTTGTAGTTACTTAATTTCTCTGATTTGGCTTGAATTTTTCCCTTTGACAAGGACTTGAAGAAGAGTTATGAAATAAGACTTGTCTTTCTATAAATATTAACTATTAATGACTATAACTAATTCAGTTAAAGGGATATGACTGGGACCAGGTGGGATTCAATGCAGCTGTGGTCCCACAGGAATTGTGTAGAATGTGCTTCAGACTCATCCACCAGGGACTGAGAAAATGGGATTGTTTAGCTACCAGCTCCTATTTCCGGTTGGTCAAAAGTTGTTCCAGTATTACTAATGCTCTTGCACTTCCAGGTTTTGATATGACCCAGTACAGACCAAACAGTGAACAGAAAAGCCTGAGGGTAGAACCCAAGAGAGAGGCAGGACAGCTGAGTTTTCATTTTGCCAAGTAAATCTGAGGTACAGCAAGTTGCCTTAGAAATGGCAATGAGTAAAGTGGAGGACCAAGGGAATATAATGAATTATTAAAGGTATTTGACTTATGAAGTAAGGGAGTAACTTTACTTAAGTATATCCATTGTTTGATCACATAAGGTATTTATTCTGGGTGTGTACCTAGAAATTTTCTGTCATTAGCGTTGAGTTAATGAAGAAATTAAATGAAGTATAGGTGAAACTGCCCTGAAAAATATAAATCATGCAAAGTATAATACTATAAAGTATATGTAATACTGAGATTTCTAAAGTTGAAGATTAAAAAGTGGTTGAGCACTTTTGTCAATACAGCAAAATCTACAACTAGTTTTGAAATCTGTTATTTCACTGTGTAACTTTATCTGGATTTCAGCAGAAGAAAATTGCCTTAAGAGTATATATAACTGAATTCCAGATTGTTGATTGAATCTTGAATTGGAAAAGTCCAAACAATTTTTTTACACAATGTTTAGCCATTTGGCCACTTGCTTTCATGGGTGTTTATCTCTAATATTCTGAGGTAAGAACTAAATACAACAGAATAAAAGTTTCTCCTGACTGGATTAAAATAAGTTTGTCATTTCCTGTTCTTTAGTGGTTTTTAATCTGTGCACTATTTTTAGAATTTAAATCTAACTTTTAAATGTTTAATTTTCAGGGTTGGCTTCCTGCTTCATATTTCAATTCTCACTTCTTCACTTTCCACTGTGGGATGTTGGTCATACTATTTAATCTGAATTTTATATTCCTTGCTGAAAATTGGGGATAATGTTAATATTTAATTCAGTGAACTTTTATGAGGATGTCTGTAATGTGTTTGGAAGAGTCCCTGAAATTTAAAGACACTCAATAAGTGCCAGCTACTATTTATTGTTATCATCATCTTTGACAAACATCTGCAGGTTTATCTTCTGAAAATTTAAATGTAGTTACTAATTCTATTAATTAAATTTAGCGATGAGCTTCTGTAATCTAACATTTTGTATGAAATATGAAAGGCTCTGAGAATGGCCTTTATGTCCTGACTGAAAGATGTTTAAAATTTTTTCACTCTCTGCCAAGCCTCTGGCACTATGAAACCACAGAGCCTTTCTAAAGTTGATTTTATAAACAGAATATAAAATGATGCTTCTGTCTATAGTTGATTTAGACACAATTTGAAAATGTCAAGTACCTTGGAAGGAAATAATGTATTCTATGATAGTGCTGTGTCTGTATAGGACTTTTCCCCCATGAATCATGAAGTTTCCTGTATTCATATCAACATACTGCACTTGTTCCCTGGGAGGAGATTAGGCACCAACAGCATCAAGTAGCTCACCCATCTCATAGACACACACACGGCAATGTAAGCATAGCCCCATTCAGTGAAGATTCAGATTCTGACTTTTGCTGACATCTCTCATCCCTCCCTCTCCCCCTTTTGCCCCATTTCTGCACAGGGTTTTTCCTCCTTTGGCACTGGTGAGAAATTCAAATCATACAAATCTTACATAGCAACGCTTACGCCAGTCTCACCCCCTAACCACTGTAAACAAATCAGTCTCCTTTTCCTGCTCTCTCAGCTTATTCTCAGACCAGCTTGAGAGGCTGCCCTCCCCGAGAGCCTCATTGTGCAAGCAGTAAACTTTCCATGCCCTCCTGGTATGTTATCATCAGTCCTGATGTTCCAAGTAGATATTGGATGAGGGTCCGTCCTGTTTTTTCAGAGTGGCTACAATGCAGAGAAGTGATACTATACTAAAAGAAATTGAGAAAAGACTCACTCCAAATCCAAGGCAATAAAAGTACAAGGTAAATCTGGAATATTTTGTCATGCCCTAAAGCAAGACAGTTCTGAAAGACTAATGGGGTCATGTCAAAAGAATAACAGAGGCCAGGATGAAAAGGATTCCATCTGCCAGAATGGGAAGATTTGAGCATTGAAAAAAATAATAATGGCAATGGGCTATATCACATTGAATATAAATCTATAATAACACAGGGAGAGGAAAGAGAAGAGATGGAATAAATGATAGAAGATCATTCGTTAATAAACATAATTTTAAAACAGATCATTGTTTTACAATGCCAATTTGTAACTGTCTTACTTTTCTCCTTGCTGAAACAAAACACTTGACATTCAAAGTTAAGGGAAGAAAGGTTTATTTCGCTCACAGTTTGTGGAAGCTTTCAGTTCATAGTTGGCTGACTCCAAGGCAGGGTGGCATGGCAGAGGGGCATTGCAGAGAAGGAAGGAAAGTAGCAAAGCAGCAAGCCACCAGTGATGACAGCCCTCTTTCTATGTTTTACATTTTGCCCAGGCTACAAACCCATCGGGCAGGTAGCACTCACATCATTAACCTCAACACTGCACCATGAATCAATCCCAGCATCACATCCTTGATCCTAGCATCACACATCCTAGATCCAGCCACCTCCAAAAAGCCCCACCTATGACCACATGAGGCTTGGGCCAGGGGATCTAGATACAAGCCATAACAGTAACCAAATGTGATTCAGACTGATATCATCAATAAATTCAAAACAAGTAAAATGTTTTTGGAGAAACAAGCTATTCATATGATCTCAAAGCATTATGCCAAAGACTATGAATTTTAATTATCAAAGAAAATAAACATTTAGATGGGATTGTAGCAGACCAAAAATCTTTGTACAGAAAAAGAATCAATTAGTAGAGTGAAGAAACAACCTACAGAATGGGAAAAATTTTTTCCAGGTACTCCTCAGACAGAGGACTAATATCTAGAATATACCAAGAACCCAAAAAAATTAAACCACCTAAAATTAGGGGCACTGAAATAGGCAAGAGAAATGAACAGACACGTCAAAGAAGAACTGAACTACAAATCATTAACAAATACTGTATATGAAAAAATCTTCAACATTTCTGACCATTAGAGAAATAAAAATTAAAATGATGCTAAGATTCCATCTTACTTCAAAAAGAATGGAAATCATTAAGAAATCAAACAATAACAAATGCTGGCATGGCTGTGGTGAAAAAGGAATCCTTCTTCATTGCTTGTAGGAATGTAAACTAGTACAACCATTGTGGAATCAGTGTGGAGATTTCTCAAAGAATTGAAATTAGAATTTCCATATGACCCAGCCATCCCTCTGGCAGGTATCTTCCTCATACTACAGAGATACATGCACACCAATGTTTATAGCAGCATAGCTCATAATAGCTAGATTTTGGAGGCAGTCTATATACACATCAACAGATTATTGCATACAGAAAATGCGGTATCTCTATATATTGTAATACTACTTGGCTATAAATAATGACAAATTTGAGACATTTGTAGGAAAATGGATGCACCTGAAAAACATAATGTTGAGGGAGATAAACCAGACACACAAACTTAACTACTGTACATTATCTCTCATTTGGGAGAGGCAAAGTACAAACAAAGAGAATAATAAAGGATGGATAGAAGGTAACAAGGGGTTGGATCTCTTGCAACAGGGAAGTGGTCCCAGGGAACAAGGGTGAGGGATGAAGAGGAAGGGAAGAGGAAATAAGTAGAATAAAGATATGGCATGTATGGGAGCCTAATAATCTCAATTAATGTAAACATTATATCCCGTAACATGAGCTATGATTAATAATATCAACAAGAATGAAAATGGGATGGAGAATTGGAGGAGGAGGGAGGGGGAGTGAAGGGGAAGGAGATTTTTTAAAAAAACAAACTGCAGTATGTACATGTAACCACTCACCAAGATGATTGTAAACTGCATGAACTGCAAACATGCAGTAATAAAATTTTTAAAAAGAAAAACATTTAGAAGAGATAGTACAATAGGCACTATTCATCTCCAATTCACCTCTGTAGTCTTTTGCCAAAATATTTAACCTGAATCTAATAATGAAAAATAATTAAACATAGACTATAGGGCATGATATAAGAAGGATGTTTTGGATTCTTCAAAGCAATGTGTGAACTTTTATTTGATTTAGATTGAAAACATAGATGATTCTAAAAAACAGTTTTGGACAATTAAGGAAATTTCATTGTGGACATGTGAAAGCAATATTGTGGTTACAGAAAACCTTATTCTTAGAAAGTGTTCTAGAATACATCATGGGGTGAAATTGTCAGTGTCTGTAACTTTCAATTGTCCAACGCATATTTTATATAAGAATGTATTTATTATTATCTAAGAATAAGATTAGATTAGTTTAAAAGGCAGAAGTAAAGAAGGAAAGAAAAAGGAAGAAAAGAAAGACAGAAAGAAAGACAGACAGAAAGAAAGAAAGAAAGAAAGAAAGAAAGAAAGAAAGAAAGAAAAAGAAGAAAAGAAAGAAGAAAGAAGAAAAGGAAGGAGGGAGGGAAGAAGGTAGGAAGGAAATTAAAGGAAGTGTTGCAAATGTTAATATTTTAATAAACCTAGATAAAGAATGTTTATTGTTTGCTCCTTTCAACATTTTCATAGATTCTCTTACTTTTAAATAAAAAATTAAACTTAAAGGCCCAAGATAAGCAACCACTGAAACAATAAATAAACTGCTGATACAATCAATATTCCTGTGTTAACTTCCTTTGAAAGCTGAATAGATATGAAGAGAATGCAATACTCTGTTTCTACCTGGAAATTATTCTTAGTGCAGAAAATAAATAGTAGGTAGTTATGATTATGTCAAAAGACCTACTGCATAGCAGCACATGTTCATGAGTCAGTGTTATCTTCCTCTACCTCTGGCATCTATGTGAATTACTTTTCCCTGAAAGCAGAGTAAATATGTCTTCCTGCCTATAAGGACAACTGACTTAGAAATCAAAAGATTTATGGTTGCTTATTGTGCTACTTCATTTCTATCAGCTTTGATCTGAAGCATCATGCTTGAAAGGCAAATGAACCCTGACTTCTATGACTGGAGAGCCCTTGGCAAGAATCACCTGTGATAGGCAGACAGGCAGGTCTGTGCACTCCCTATAGAGGTCTCCAGTCGCACAGAAGAAACCCGATCAGCCAGCTGCAGGCAGGCAGGTCTACCCACACCCTACCAAGGTCCCCACTCACACGGAACATGCCGAATCACTGCGCTGCAGACAGGCAGCCACCTGGTTCCACACTACAAAGACACAGAGGACACCAGACTACCAGACCAAGGTACTGAGTCCCGCTGCTCCTGGCCCATTGGCAGCGGCTTCTGAGCCACCTTCCCACTGCTCCTGGTCCAAAGGAAGGGGCTTCCCGGTCACCATCCATCCCGCTGCTCCCAGCCCAGAGGAAAGGGCTTTTGGGCCACCTTCTGTCCTGCTGTTCCTGGCCCAGAGGAAGGGGCTTCTGGGCCACCATCCCTCCTGCCACTCCCAGCCCACAGGTAGGGGCTGCTGAGCCGCCATCCCACTGCTCCTGGTCCAGAGGAAGGGGCTTCCTGGCCACCATCCCTCCTGGTGCTCCCAGCCCACAGGAAAGGGCTTTTGGGTCTCCATCCCTACTGCTGCTCCCAGCCCCTGTCCCACCTCTCCGAGCTCAGAGGAGGTAATCCGTGCAGGCGCTAACAGACCCGCACCCCAGTCGAAATGAGAAAACACATAAATAAGTCTCAAAACCAGACTTCCAGATCACCTACAGCAACCCCAAAGGGAAATGAGGTGGAACACTCTGATGCTCAACCACCTGGACCCACTGAACTGGCAACAAAAGGGAATCTGGAAAAAATGAAATCAGAAATAATTTCTCAGATAACAGGAGAAATTGTGCCCCTAGTGCAAGACATGGTTAATACATCTAGAGAGGAACTCAGGAACATGATGGAATCCCAACATAAGAAACAAATGGAATCCATAAAACAGATGCAAATAGATTTCCAGGACATGAAAAACTCCACTGAAAGTCTACACAGCAGAATGAGCCAATGTGAGGACAGAATTTCAGATATAGAAGATAAGATTGCAATTAGTGACCAGGAAAAGAAAAATTGCTTCAAAATTATAAGGGAACATGAGAAATCAATCCAGCAGCTGCTAGATGATGCAAAGAAGAATAACATAAGACTGATTGGGCTCAATGAAGAAACAGGAGAGAGTGGAGATGACATAAAAAAATCTCTTCACAGAAATAATGGCAGAAAACTTCCCAAGCAGGGGAAAAGAGCTTGACATACAGATAAGTGAGGCATATAGGACTCCAAATAGCCTTGATCAAAAAAAATCTACACATAGGCATATAATTGTTAAGATTCCAGAAACACAACAGAAGAACAAAGTTCTCCAAGCAGTCAGAGAAAAGAAACAAATCACATACAAAGGAAAGACCATCAGAATCACAGCAGACTTCTCAACACAAACCATCAAGGCAAGAAGAGCTTGGAGTGACATATTCCAAGCCCTAAAAGAAAACAGCCTCCAACCCAGATTGATGTACCCTGCAAAACTATCTTTCAAAATGGATGGAGAAATAAGATACTTTCATGACAAAGAGTACCTTAGGAACTTGGTGAATACCAAACCAGCACTCCAAAGAATTTTACACAATATCCTAGGAACAGACATTGAGGACCACAACCCCAGGAAGCAAAGCAGAATGAACCCATCTGGCATGACAAGAAATTAAATGGAAAGGGGGAGAACCCAACAAAAAGAAAAAGTCATGGCAATGACAAGTCAATACGTTTCAGTTATAACCATCAACGTTAATGGTCTCAATTCACCAATCAAAAGAAATAGACTGGCAGAATGGGTCAAGAAGCAAAATCCAACAATATGTTGCATACAAGAAACACACTTAATTCAAAAGGAAACTCAACTGCAAGTTAAAGGGTGGAAAACAATACTCCATGTGACAGGAACCCGAAAAAAAGCAGGAGTAGCTATCCTCTTGGCAGATCAAGTAGATTTCAAACCAACACTAAGAGAGATGAAGGACACTACACCCTTGTAAAGGGAAGAATCCAAGAGGAAGAGATGACAATCATAAATATCTATGCACCAAACACTAGTGCACCCAACTATCTAAAACAAAGACAAACAGACATGAAAAGTCATATAGGCACTAATACAGTTGTACTGGGGGACCTCAACATCCCACTGTCACAAATAGATAGATCAACTAGACAAAAAATAAGTAATGAAATATTAGAACTCAATCGAACTCTTGAACAAATGAACTTAACAGATGTTTACAGAGTCTTCCACCCCACAAAATCAGAATACACATTCTTCTCAGCTGCACATGGGTCATTCTCCAAAATAGACCACATACTCACACATAGAACATGTTTAAGTAAGGGCAAACGAATTGAAGTTATCTTCTGTATATTATCAGACCATAGTGCAATGAAATTGGAGATCCATAACCAAAGAAACTCAAAACATTTCATAAGCACGTGGAAATTGAACAACACACTTCTGAATAACCAATGGGTCACAGAGGAAATTAAAGAAGAAATCAGACAGTTCCTTCAATTAAATGACAATGACAATACAACATATTGGAATCTATGGGACACAATGAAAGCAGTCTTATGAGGGAAATTCATAGCAGTGAATACACATATTAGGAAACCAGAACGAGCCCAATTAAACAACCTGATACTGAACCTCAAGCTTCTAGAAAAAGAAGAGTAGGACAACCTCAAAGCTCATACAAGGGAGGAAATCATAAAGATCAGAGGAGAAATCAATGCAATGGAGACTAAGAGAATGATACAAAAAAATCAATGAAGCCAACAGTTGGTTCTTCAAAAGAATCAACAAAATTGACAAACCTTTAGCCAACCTTGTCAGAAATAGGAAAGAAAAGGCCCAAATCCATGCAATTAGGAATGAAAAGGGTGAAATGACAAGAGACCTAGCAGAAATACAGAGGATCATCAATACCTACTTCCAGAACCTATACGCCAAAAAGATGGACAACACAGAAGAAATGGACAGATTCCTAGATACATATGAATTACCAAAGTTGAATGAAGAAGACCTAAAAGTTCTGAACAGCCCAATATCAACCAATGAAATTGAAAATGTAATTGAAAACTTATCAACTAAGAAAAGCCTGGGCCCTGATGGCTTCACTGCTGAATTCTACAAGACATTTAGAGAGGAACTGCTGCCACTACTGTTTAAACTCTTCAATGAAATTGAAAGGGAACCAATACTCCCAAATTGATTCCTGGAAGCAAGCATCACCTTGATCCCCAAAGCAGAGAAAGACCCAACTGAAAAAGAGAACTATAGGCCAATCTCACTAATGAACATAGATGCAAAAATCCTTAATAAAATAATGGCAAACAGAATGCAGAAGATCATCAAGAAGATCATACACCCTGATCAAGTGGGATTCATCCCAGAGATGCAGGGATGGTTCAATATATGAAAATCAATCAATGTAATACACTATATCAATAGAGCCAAGGACAAAAATCATATGATTATCTCCATAGATGCAGAAAAAGCATTTGACAAAATCCAACATGCATTTATGATAAAAACCCTACAAAAAACTGGAATAGATGGTCTCTACCTCAAACTGATAGAAGCCATCTATGAAAAACCAACAACCAATATCATACTAAATGGTCAAAAACTGAAATCCTTCCCACTAAAATCAGGAACAACACAAGGATGTCCACTATCACCACTCTTGTTCAATATAGTTCTGGAAACATTAGCCATGGCAATTAGACAAGAGAAAGAAATAAAAGGAATAAAGATAGGTAATGAAGAAGTCAAATTGTCATTATTTGCAGATAACATGGTACTCTATATAGAAGACCCCAAGAACTCCACCAAAAGTCTTCTAGATTTAATAACCAAATTCAGTCAAGTAGCTGGTTACAAGGTCAACACACAAAAATCAATAGCTTTCCTCTACACAAATGACAGTCTCACTGAGAGAGAAATAGGGCAAATAATTCCTTTCACAATAGCATCCAAAATTTCAACCTAGGAATCAACCTAATGAAAGAAATCAAAGACCTCTTCTCTGAAAACTATGGCACTCTGAAAAGAGAGATTGAAGATGATATCAGAAAATGGACAGACATCCCCTGCTCCTGGGTAGGAAGGATTAATAGAGTGAAAATGGCCATACTTCCAAAACTGCTATATAGATTTAATGCAATTCCAATTGAGATCCCAGCAGCATACTTCATGGGCTTTGAGAAAACAATCCAAAAATTCATTTGGAACAAGAAGAGACCCAGAATAGCAAAAGCAATTCTAGGTAACAGAGACATGGCAGGGGGTATCACACTCCCCAACCTGCAACTCTACTACAAAGGTACTGTGATGAAAACAGCATGGTACTGGCAAAGAAACAGACTTGAGGACCAGTGGAACAGATTAGAAGTTGCAGAAACAATGCCAGATGCATTCAGCCATCTCATCTTCAATACAGGAGCCAAACACCCTCACTGGAGGAAAGATAGCCTCTTTAATAAATGGTGCTGGAAAAAATGGGCTTCAACTTGCCAAAGATTAAAACTAGATCTGTATTTCTCACCATGCACTAAACTAAAATCAAAATGGATTCAAGATCTAAATATTAAAATAGAAACTCCGAACCAGTTGGAACAGAGGTTAGGTAGAACCCTTGAAGACATCAGTGTAGGAAAAGATTTTATGAACAAAACCTCAGTTGCCCGTGAACTAGCACAAACAATCAACAAGTGGGATCTCTTCTTATTAAAAGACTTCTGCACAGCAAGAGAAACCACCAGCAATGTGAAGAGACAACCCACAATGTGGGAAAAAATCTTCACCTGCTCTTCCTCACACAAAGGTCTACTATCTCAAATCTATAAAGAACTTAAAAAGATCAGACCTCTCAAATTTAAAGACCCAATCCAAAAATGGGCATCTGAAATGAACAGACATTTCTCAGACAAACAAGTAGAAATAGCAAATAAATGCATGAAAAAAGGTTCAACATCACTGGTCATTTGAGAGTTGCAAATGAAAACAATGCTGAGTTTCCACTTCACTCCAGAAAGAATGGCTGCTATCATGAAATCAACCAATAACAAATGCTGGCAGGGCTGTGGGGAAAGAGGAACCTGCTCCACTGCTGGTGGGATTTTAGACTGGTGCAACCACTGTGGAAATCAGTATGGAGCTACCTCAGAGAACTAGGACTGGAAGTCCCATTTGACCCTGCTATTCCACTGCTGGGGATCTTCCCCAAAGAATTAAAAGAATCATACCACAGTGATATATGTGCACCCATGTTCATAGCAGCACAGTTTGTAATAGCTAAAACTTGGAAACAGCCCAAATGCTCATCAACTGGAGACTGGATAAAGAAAATGTGGTTTTTTTAGTAAAATGGAGTACTACTCAGCCATAAAAATGAGAAATTAGAGACATTTATAGCTAAGTGGATGCACATTGAGGCAATACTCTTAAGTGAAATAAACAGGACACACATGAATAAATACCAAATAGTTTCTCTGGTGTGAGAAACTGAAAGTGTAAATAAGGACTAAATGTATAATAGGTAATGTGAAATAGGAAGAAAAGGAGCACAGGGGAAGGAAGTGGGAGAGCTAGGGGAAAGGATAGAAGGGAGTGGGATTAATATGAGAAAATGGAAAAATAGGAACGAAATCTTTGTAAATAGGGAAGAATGGAGGGGTTGAAGGGAGAGCTGGGCAAGGGTGAAAAATAAGAACCAAGAGAGATTATGTAAAGATGCAAATTTCCAATGATGAATGTCATTATATTGTATATCTAAAATGTACCAATGATTAGAATGAATAATCGATAATGTAAAATAGGAAGAAAAGGTCCAAAGGGGTAGGGGTAGTGGGAGGGGCAGGGGAAAGGAAAGAAGGGAAAGGAAAAATGATGAGAAATGGAAATAAAGTCTTTGTAAATAGGAAAGGGTGGAGAGGGTGAAGAGAGAGCTAGGAATGGGTAAAAAATAAGAACCAAGATGCATTATGCAAAGGAACAATTCCTAATGAGAAATGTAATTGTGTTGTATACCTACAATGTACCAATAAAAGAAGTTAATGAAAAAATTTTAAAAAATTAAAAAAAGAATCACCTGTGATTAACATCTCTTTGCTCAAAGGAGAGCCACTGCTTGAGGATGACACTTCTAAGTTGTTCTGTTTGTCATTATTACATCTGAAAACAGCAATAGGTCCTTGTCCTACTCCCATGCTCCCTCAAAAAAATAATAATTGGCATGCTCATTATCTTTTCAGAGCCTGGAGGAATATATCCTAGTAAGACTAGGCAAATGAACAGTCACCCAGATCTTTGACTTTGGAATGCCTTTCTACAATGTATTATTATGCTGCCCTTTGCCAAATCTTTTTCCTTTTCTATAATACCTTTTAAAATGACAACTAATTTTTCTTTTTGTCTGCTGAAAGACTCTGTATGAATAAGGATTGCCGGCCACCGCATATTACAAACTCAGAATAAAACACATCTGTGGAATCCTCCAGCATCACATGTCCCATCCTTGACCCATGTGAGATCTGCCACCATCATATTGTTTGTTGACATTTGTAACACAACGGTTTTGATATTTTCGTGTTTTTCTAAATGTTCTTTGGATTTCAGTCTTTACAACACATCATTTCTCCATGGTAGAGAACACAGCTTGCTCTACATGAAAATGAAAATCCATAAACCAGTTTAATGTGCTCAGAAATTTGAGCAATATGACTTTTGGGATGAGTGAACCTTTCTTATAAGATGATTGTTTGCCTCTGAAAACTAGAAAATTTCTGCTAAATGCATACTTTAAAAACGAAAACAAACTGTTACCTCCATGTCATTATCAATGTTTCTGCATATTTAAGCAAAAGAAGTGTAAAATCAAGACTCCAAGAACAAAAGTTTAAGTCCTGACTTTACCACCAGCTTTGTGTAGCCTTTAAGTGAACTTCCAGGGTTCTTTGAACCATTGCCTTGTGAGATGGGTTTGGTTACCCCTACCACACAGAGATTCTAAGGGGTAAATTGTGATGATGTCTACTGAGCAGTACAGAAGTACTCACATCCAATATGTTATCCGATGCTGGGGTGTCCGGGTCCTCTCTCAGCTCTTGTTGTCCTGTTTAAAGATCTGGAGAATACAACTGAAGAGTATAGAGATCTTACACTTATTAGAATATTAAAGGTAGAAAAAGAGGGAAAAGAAGTGTGCTATGCAGAGCACATGTGGGTCAGTGAAAATAGGAAAAGAGCAGAGTGTGGGGCCAGCCAGGGAAAGGACCACTGTAGCCTGAGGTTAAGGCCTCTGTCTGTTATCCCTCTTTCTGGTGTCAGACATGGACTGTCTCACAGAAGCTCCAAAGCCACCCTGAGCATGCATCCCAGCTGTGACTGACAGGTCTCCAGGATTGACAGGTCATGCCTGATTGTTCAGCTAGCTTGCCATGCCCTAATCTCCTGCCTCAAATCCATGATGGCCAAATTTGAGCCTATTGAGAATTACTAACATCTAAATCATGTACATGAAAAGAGAATTCACACCTGGACAGACTGTAGCTAAACAGATAGTTTTACCCTTGCCTAACTGGAAGTCAGGGGGTAGGTTCTGCTGTTCTTGTTTCAGAGGCTCAACAATCACTGTCAGGTTGGGAGGCATTTACTCAGGTTACTTGGCCTTTCCCTCATAGTAACAGCACAGGGCAATATCTCTTGTCAACTAATCTTTGATCTTAGCAGGAAAAGGCCTGGCTCATGTTGATCTCTTTGATCAACAAAACAGATCTTTCCAGAAGTCTCAATAGACTTCAGCTTCTCTGACCAGAACTGTGCCATTTGGTTTGCCCTCACTCCCATGGAAGCTGGAAAGGGAGTGTTTAGTTTTCCTCACTTATGCTGAACAGGGTAAAGGAGTAGTTTGTTAGGAATGGAATTTTGGGGTTCGCTAAACAACGGTATCTACTACACAGGATTATCTAAAGGACTAGGGAGAACATATGAAAACATGGACTTTATAAGGTCTTTATCAGCTTTGCCATTTACCACCTGCTGTTTTTCAATAATCTATTCAATGTCTCTTTATAAGTATTAAGGGATTAATATAACTATAGGGATTTAAAATAATATTAAAGGATTAGTGCAGGGTTGGTGTAAAGATTATGATATATATTATAGATATATATACTATTATATACACATATTAATATGTATTTCCAGTATCTGATACATTATAACTATGTAATAAGTTACAACATTGGGCAGAATATGCTTTTAAAATTGCATTTCTGTTGCAATGACAACTTGACGGTTATGAGTCAACTTCTATTAGATATTTAAATATTTAAAATTAAACAACATCATTGAAAAGAGTAGAGAAAAAGTGAGACAGAAAACCCCAAAGTCCTCAAAGAAAAGTAGACATTATTGACAACTGTCCTGAGGTAATATTGGAAGTTTACAGGTTGGCTTGTGTGCTCCAGACAGAAATCTTCATAATGTTCCTGCAGAATGATTTTGGGTGTTCATTAACAGGTTTGATAATTGTAAAAAAAAAGGTATTTTGAAATGATTATTTGAAACATGTGTTACAAGGAAAAGTTTAATTGAGAGTGCTTCCTTAGCATTATTTGATAGGTTGAATTTTCTGTTTGAAGAAGTGAAGTACTTCAAATATATTAGTTACAAAAGATATTTGAAATACAAGTTCTAATTCTTTTTATATTTTTGGGACAATAGCTATAAGTCTTCAGGGATAATATCCACCAGTAAGAGACAGATACGTTTTATACCCTTTGAGAGAAATATAGATCAACACCAAACTTTTCTATGAATGAGGCAACTTGACTTAGCAAATGAGCACTCCCTTTATGCTACTGCTGCCAGGTAAAATACAGGATGTTTAATTACATTTTAATTTCAGGTAACAATGGATTCTAATTTATTATCAGCATTATTAAATATTGTATGGGGTATGTTTATATGAAAGTAATATTCTTTGTTTATTAAATTAATTGGTAATCCAGTATATTTCCTCCTTTGGGCAACCCTATCTCAAATACATCTTAGAAGTTGCTGATCAGTTGCAGGAACCTGCCTGTGTCCTCTAGAGTCTAAGAGTAAAAAGACCCCTAATGAATGGTCACATTTTCCCCAATTAAAAATTGGTCTTTCTGGATCCAAGGATAGCAAAGATAAAATCTTATGTGAGTGTAGCTAACCTATTAACTCATGAACAATTTTTTGCTATGATCAATTTTACTTTCTGTGAACGTTCTCAGTAGGAAAATGACCTGATAGGAGCAATAGGGGAAAAGCACAAAACTATCTACAGCAATTCATTTAAAACAACTATATTAAAAAGAAATGTATGGCAAAAGACATAAATCAAGTAAAAAGTAAATAATAGACTAGAAAAATATTTGCAACACACATGGAGAGGGAAAATATCTTTAAGATGGAAGAGCTTTTTTTTGCTTATAGGAAAATATAAAATAAACAGCAGTGTGATGCCATGTTTTTACTCATCAAGCTGGGAAAAATATGTAATGATGATGTCAAATGTTGACAGAAATGGAAAAATAAGCATTCATATAAAATTGCTGATAAGAATTTAAATTGCTAACATCTTTTTAAAATAAAGTAGGACATTTTATATCAAAATATGAAATATACAAACCTTTGACCCTAAAATCCTATCTTCTGCTACTGATCTATTAGATAATACAGAAATAATAGATAATAGAGAAGTTAAAGTCACAAACTATAAGGATATATGTTCAAGTAATTAAATTTTGATAATGGCAAAATCTCTAACCCAAGTGTAGCAAATATTTTATGTAAAGGGTCAGATAGAAAGTATTTGGAGCTTTTCAGGCCATATGATTTTTGTGGCGGCTTGACTCTACTAACATATGGTGAACAAGACTTTGATGATATGTAGATGAATAACCATGATTGTATTCCAATAAAATTTCATTCACCAAAACAGGGAGCAGACCAGATTTGGCCAAAGGGCCATAGTTTGCTAACTACTTCTCCAAGTGATTAGAATTTATTTATTCATGATGGAATAAATTATGTAATACTATATATCATTGAAAATATTAAACTTGTATCAATTAATTTAGATAACAGGCATTTGTTAGGAAATTTTAAGTAAGAAAAACTGGTTACACAGTAATGTACAATGATAGCAACCACAACAACACAAATTTTATGATATATATAGATATATATATATATACATACTCTGGAGAAATATATAACAAGATACAGACCAAGATAATATTTGTTATCACTGAAGTTAGGTGAGAATGAGTGTTAATATTTTTAAATAGAAGTTGTTATATTTTTGCTACATAAGGTTAAACAATAAATAAAAATCTCACAACTGATTTTTATAAATTATCATGAAGAGGCGCTATAGTTACTTTGAAGTCAAATATTGTACTGCCAACTGTCATTTTGAAATTTTTAATTTAGCTAGGAGTAGCCCTAAAGAAATTCAGTTATCCACACTAAAAGGTTTTATCCTATTCACACAATGTAACTCTCTTTCTGATACTTTCTTATGTGTTTAAAAATCAGTAAGTGTATGAATGAACAAAGAATATGAAGTGAAAGTTTAAGTAATAGTAAAGCAGCAGGACTTAATGATTTTAGGGCTTCAGCTCACTACCCTTGACTTCTTGTCTCCTGATCTTCTGAGTTTTTCTTGGCTCTGAAGTCAGTAAATATACTAAAACTTGCTTAGGATTTCAAAACTTAAGAGCTGGGTTTTTGACAAGGATCTACCACAACTACCATGATTTTGCACAATGATCAAATGTAGTAGTACAGATAGTTTATTGTTGTTCATTAGTTGCTGATATGATGATTTCCTCTATAAAAGAGCTAACACAATTCATAAGTAATCATTTAGAATCAATGTAAACATTAAGTAAAGTTGCTGGCTATATCAGCCTAACAGACTTAGTAACACTTCTCTTTAATAGCAATAATCCATCAGAAAACTACAGAAAGATAATACTATCATAACCACAAAAGCATCCTAAAATATCCAGGAGTTAAAATAACCTAGGTTATGTAACCTACATATCTTTATGGAGAACCTTGCTAAATTGTACTTTTCAGAAAAGCAAAATCATAACTTTTATAGTAATATAAAATGAACATAGGTCAAACATGAAAAATGCAAGAATAAATGAAGGAAAGAATAAGATGTTGCAATCAATTCAAAAAGCATTTAAGAAGTCAGAGATTTATGCAAGATTTAACAGGTAAATATTAGGACAAGATTGCTGAATTAGTTATAAAAATTAATGTCCACCAGAACATACTATAAATCTGGGATTATCTGTTCCATCAGACACAAAATTATTTGCCCCTGCTGGACAAAATTCTAGAAGTTAACATGTAATTTCACTGAGTCTGCAACCTTTTCTTAATAATAAACAATTAGCTGAGCTGAGATCATCCCATAATAACCTTTGTATCCTTTGTCCCTATGTGATAATGAAAGTATGTGTCACCTACTTTTTTTGCTTTATTTTCATGCTTAAATTCATTTTTTGACATCCCCTAAAATTCTAGTAAAGGACATAAAATATGACCTAAATAAACAATGACATTTCATGCTCTTTGATTTGATGACTTTATATTAAAAAGACGTAGATTTTCTTCAATTCCATATGTAAATGGCATGCATTTTCAATTAAAATTCCAGTAAGAGACTGAGAAATTCACTAAACTTGCAGTAAATTTGTAAAGAATAAAAGTCCATGGCTATCGATTACTTGAAGAGAAGTTATAAACAAGAAAACCTTCCTCTCCTCCCAGATATTAAAATGTGTGACAAGCCCAGAGTAATAAAAATGTATTATTAGTGCAAGATCAAATAAATAAGTCAATAGAAGAAAAGTACCCAGAAATAACTATGTATACATGGGAATTTAATAAACCTTAAAGCATTTAGACAAAATAAGTGGAAACTATTAAATTGATGTTTTAGTAGGAAATTGGCCCACTATCTGGAGAAAAATGAAATTGTATTTCTATATAATCCTACATAAAGGTGCTCTCCACATAAAGATTTAAGTAGAAAGGGAAAAATTATGAAGTTAATACAAGATAATTTAGAAGAAAATCTTTATTATCTAGGAATAGAGAAGTGTTTTTAAAACTTCAAAAGGAAAAATCCAAAGGGAAAAGATTGATAATACGATTACACCAAAATTAAGGCTTCCATTTAGTGAATACCACAGGCCAAATTGATAGATGGAAATGTACTTGCAGCTACACAAGAAATAATTAATAGCTCAAGGCACATTTTCAACCTTAGAATCCTTAAGGATTTTCAAAGTTTAAAATAAATGCCAACAAAATTTTGAATCACAATTGTAAACATTTTACGATAAAGAGGATTAAATGTGACAGAATGGTTACCTTAGTAAATAGTAAAAATGTCATACCTTAAGATTAAAAGTAGAGGGTCTCACAGGGATCAGTGATAATGATATGCCTCAATCTTAGTGTTATTAATTTAAGCCTGTGTAGCTGATTAATAAATAAAGTAACAGTGTGCTGGAGAAACCTAAGCATGTCTGCATTACTACTGAGGAGTAATGCATTATCTAAACTTCCTTTGCTTCTTACATTTACACTTTTCCTCTCTCTAAATTTACCATGTCTCACTTCTTGGCTATGGCTGTTCTGAGAGTCTTCTGTAGACTGATACAGGGTTTCACATGCTTTGAGATCAGACACCAACAAGGTAGTCCAGCAAAGAAGAAAAATGGTCACAGTGAAAACAATTCTGGTCTCTGCTTTTGTTATGCCACAAAAATTTTGGATATTGTCTTTGAAATCAAGATCCCATTGTTTTTGCATTTCTCCCTTATTTGGTACATCATTTTCATGTTTAGTAAGAAAGTATGTTTCTATTGTTTTCTAATTTGCAAATCACTTTGATGAAACATCCTCTAATTTAATCTTCACAACACAATTGAAGGTTTTTTCATTCCTCTTTTGCAGTTGAGAAACAAATGCCTAGAGACCAGAGAACTTTAAAAATGTCATATATCTGTGAAATGGCAGAATCAGAACTTAAAATCAGGTTTTCTGGCTTCAAAGCTCACTTTTTAGTCCAATATTTCAGGTTGCTTTAGTGCAAAGAAATCTTTATCTTAAGTGAATTTCAAGTAATTAAAAAAATTGATGAAATTCTTGTACAGCTTTCTGTTGCTATTTATGCAGAAATTGGCTGAGAATTAATTGGTGAAGAATCAGTAGACAGAACAAACAGGAAAAGCAATTTTCAGGTGAAAGTCTGAAAATAAGTAATAAATAATATAATTCCCTGGCTATCCACTACTGTTTGAAAACCATGATGCATATTACAATAAATGCCAAATTTCAAGGAATTCCAACTTGTCAAAATGCATTAGGGTATGAATTGTAAATGTTCTGCAGTGTCATCCTAGATGTAGTTTCTGAAGAAGGAATATTTATGGCATTAAACTTCTCAAAATCAGAAAAATATTTAGGCATGTGTGTAGTTCAATTTTACAAAATAACAATAATGTGAGAAATGATTAAAATAGAACCTAAAAATACAAGACCCCACTTCAAAGTGGCCTGTGGGCTTTGTCCACAGTCACTTCTCACCTGAGCCATGCAGTGTCTACTGACTGCTGCTACCTGAGATACCAAGGCAGCAAGGCAGGTGCACTGCAGAATCCACTCTGTGGAAGGGGCACCATTTACCTCAGCCTTCAGAGCCACACTACAGGAAACTGCAGGAGTTAAACTGTCTATAGTGCCTACAGTGCCTTACCCATACAAATTCTGTTGTTGTGTTCATGGTGCCTCTATCTCTGGTGCTGGCTCCATTGTGCACTACTTTGGAGACGTTCAAGGCTGCTTCTGGTTTTTTCCCAGAGATCCTGAGGTTTACATCCTTTAATAAAGTACCTTTCTGCTTCTACAAGCTAAGACAGTTTCTTTTGTTTGAAACTAAGGACCTCTAAGTGAATGCATAATGGAATTTCTTTTCTGCCAAATTAGATTGGATATTTTGTTGTCTGTGCTGTTGTCTGGAGTTGTTGGAAATAGGGACTTAAATTATAGAAATAGTCCGGGTGTTGTGTAGAGGATTATAATGGCCCTGTATATTTTAACTGCGGGAAGCTGCAAAAGTGTTCTCAGAAATATATGCATTACCTGACTAATCTATTGCTTGCAATTTTCCGATAGGTGGTTTGGAATTCTGTAGGACCAATTTCAGAGTAATTCAGCTCTTAATGTTTTCTGTTTGCTATTTTATTGCTAAATTGAAAGAAAAATATTAGATACTTTTGTGTCAGGATATTCAAGTACTTCATCCATTGTTCTATGCTGAAAGAATATATTTCAAATTATACAAATTGAAAAACAGATAGATATATGCTATGATTCTGTGAATCATACAGAAAAGATTTGATGAATTTTTGTACCTTATAAGAACAAAGCTATCATGACTACAAGTTTTTCTGGTATTAAATGTTGGAATGCTGGTAGCTAGGCCTGGAAGAGCATGAAATGAAATAGGCTTGCATTTCATAAAATGTTTTGACTGAGATCACAGTCACGATAACCTAATAGTTTAATTGGCCTTTCCTGGAACCTTCTATGACTGAGCCTACCTAGAACTCGATTACACAGCACAGGTTTTCAGACACAAATACCAATGAGACAAACAAATGGGAGACACAGCTCATTAAAGACAGTCAGGAGTGGGTGAGGAGCATGAGGAACTGGACCATGCATGCTTTACATGAAGATATTCCAGACCAAAATTCAAAATTCAAAATGTCCTGGCTATCAGAATTTATAACCATCTTTCCTTCTGGTTTCCTTTCCGCTGTCTGCTCCAAGAGCTCTGGTTTGTCTAGACTCTGAAGTTCTCCAACAAAGAAATATTGAAGAGGACTGACCAGTTCTCGGGGTTCTAAAACCATGGCTGGTGGTTCAGTGACATTTAGAGATGTGGCTGTAGACTTCTCACAGGAAAAATGGGAATTCCTGGATTCTGCTCAGAGAGACTTATATAGAGATGTAATGTGGGAGAACTATAGCAACTTCATCTCACTAGGAGCTTCTGTTTCTAAACCAGATGTGATTACCTTATTGGATAAAGAAGAGAAGGAACCTGGGATGGTTGTGAAGGAAGGGACAAGAACCCACTGCCCTTATTTGGAGTCCAGATGCAGGACCAATACCCAATCTCCAGAAAAGGATATTTATGAAATATATTCATTACAGTGGGAGATAATGGAAAGAATGAAAAGCTGAAGCCTTCAGGGCTCTATTTTTAAAAATGACTGGGAATGGAAAAGCAAGATTGAGGGCCAAAAAGAACCACAAGATGGGTATTTTGGGCAGGTGAAAATTGGCTCTGAAAAAATGACCACTTATAAAAAGCAAAAGTTTCTTACAGATTATCAGAGAGTTCACAATGGAGAAAAGTTATATGAATGTAAGGAATGTAGGAAGACTTTTATTCTTCACTCAACACTTAATCAACATCTAAGAATTCATACTGGTGAGAAACCTTATAAATGTAGGGAATATGGACAGGACTTTAGGCAGCATGCACACCTTATTCAACATCACAAACTTCATACTGGTGAGAAACCCTATGAATGTAAGGACTGTGGCAAGGCCTTTACAGTGCTCCAAGAACTTACTCAACATCAGAGGCTTCATACTGGTGAAAAACCTTATGAATGCAAGGAATGTGGAAAGACTTTTAGAGTGCATCAGCAGCTGGCTTGGCATCAGAGAATCCACACTGATGAGAAGCCCTATGAGTGTAAGGACTGTGGGGAGACCTTTAGACAGTCTACACACCTTACTTGACACCAGAGACTTCATACTTCTGAGAAGCTCTATGAATGTAAGAAATGTGGGAAAGCCTTTGTATGTGGCCCAGACCTTAGAGTACATCCGAAAATTCATTTTGGTGAGAAACCCTATGGATGTAAGGAATGTGGAAAGGCTTTTAGAATATGCCAACAACTTACTGTCCATCAGAGTATTCATACTGGTGAGAAACTCTTTGACTATAAGGAATGTGGGAATACTTTCAGATTAAGACAACAACTTGTTCACCATCAGAGAACTCATACTCATGAGAAACCCTATGAATGTATGGAATGCTGGAAGACCTTTAGTAGTTACTCACAACTTATTTCACATCAGAGCATTCATATTGGTGAGAGACCATATGAATGTGAAGAATGTGGGAAAGCCTTCAGACTGCTCTCACAGCTTACTCAACATCAGAATATTCACACTGGGGAGAAACCTTATGAATGTAAGAAATGTAGGAAGGCTTTTAGACTTTATTCATTTCTTACTCAACACCAGAGAATTCATACTGGTGAGAAACCCTACAAATGTAAGGAATGTAAGAAGGCCTTTAGACAGCATTCACACCTCACTTATCAGAAAATTCATAATGGAATTGAATACAGAAAAGCCTTCAGATGTACATTGTGTTATAAAACACTACCAAATCCATTTTTGAGAAAATTTGTTTCGTGCTTATAACTAAGAATAAGAAATTTTATATTGGAGAAAGAATATGTTGCTTTAAAAGCCTTCTTTTATCATTAAAACTTTGTTTATCTTCATCAGATTCCAATGAGAGAATAATGTCATAAATGTTGGAAAATATTTATCCTTACCTGTCATTGTTTTCTTTTCCTACTTTATTATTATTGTGATATTAGACAAGATGCTATCATTTTGTGCCTCATTTTGTTCACTTGTAAAATAGTGATATTAGTACAGTAGTTGCATTATTTATTGTTGTATAATAAATCACCACAAAAACTTATTCATAGCTTAAAAAATATATCTTTGTTATCTCACGATTTCTCTGTATCAGGAAAATAGGCACAACTTAGTTGGGTCTTTGTAGTCACAAGGTTAGCTGTGACTGGTCAGTCATCTGAAGGCTTGGCCAGGGAAGGATCTATCCAAGCTAACAAGATGGATGCCCGAATTCCTTTCTCTTGGGCTGTTTCATTGTGATTTTCAGTCTCTAGCAGGCTATTGGCTGAAGGTTGTCTGCATTTCCTTTGCCACAATGACCTCTTCAATATGACTGCTTGCTTCATCAAAGTACGTAAGCCAAGAAGGTGGTTGCCAGCAAGATGGAAGTCTGCTATCAAGGAAGTTGTAAACTTGAATAATCTAATCATGGAAATGACATTCCTACTACCTTTGCTATCTTCTACTGGTTAAAAGCAAATTACTAGATTAGCCACTTCTCACAAGAAGGGGATTATACAAGAATACCAAGAGACAGTGACCATTAGTGGCCAGTTTAGAGTCAGCTTGCCATGCTATGTAATAGAACTGTTGTGAGGATGAAGTAGTTAATACTTAGAAGAATAGCAGTCACAAGAATAGCTTGTGTTCTGTAAATATTTTGTATAATTATTATTATTCTTACTAGTATTAGTGAATTCCTTTTAAAGAAAATTATCGTAGAAGTAATAAATGTAGAAATGTCTCCTGTTACATCTCAACACTTACTAAGCTGAAAATAATTTATTTTAGGTAAAACCTAGGAAATTGTAGTGAATGAGAATTTCTCCATTACTTGAACTGCATCAGAAATTTCACAGTGAAAAGAACTATGATTTTCATGAATGTACAGTTAAGAATACAGCTGTTGGAGAATCAGAAATATGAAGCAATTTTTCCATCTATGATATAGCATCCTCTTGTCTGGCCACAGTTCAAGATTAATCACAAACTCTGAAAAAGATAGCATAAAAGAAACTACCACTTTGTAATTTAACTTGGTGCATGCATGTGTGTAAAACTTATGTATAAAAGAAAATATTCCATTATACTCAGTATAATTGCTCCATCTTCAAATAGTGTTTCTAGTTGGGTCTTTTGACTTAACCCCTCCAGTAGTTTGATAGTTTATTTGGTTGTGGCTGCATAATTTTGTCAATTATGGAAAATACTAGGGTATCAACTCATCATTCTTAAAATCAGTGAGTATATTTGGAGAGTGAGTATATTTTTTTGCCCATGTGAGCCAAATATCAAGCTCATCAAAAATTCACGAAATCTTAGTGTTTCTCTTTTTGAAACTTAAATCCAACCAATAAATATAGATAGAATAATAGGATTAGAATATTTATTTTTAGACTGTAGTGAAATAATGGGTCCAGAAAATGATTTTCAGTGGATGCTAAAACTATTAAGTGAAAGATTTTGTAGAGAAAGTATCAAGCTGATCACTTCAGAACACTGGCCAATTTGAACCTCAATAAAAATTAGACTATTAGACAATATGCACCACTTGATAAAATACTATAGGAAGCACACACCACTACATATGAAGCCATATTGCAAAAATAATGAACAGGAGGAATCATACTTTTGTTTATTTATTTATTTTTCAGTAACGGGGCTCAAACTCAGGACCTTGCGCTTGCAAGGCAGGCTCCAGAACCACTGAACTAAATCCCTGGCCATATACTTTTAAATCAAATTCTTTATAACCAAGAATTTGGGGAATAGATGAATAAAGTAAATGTTAAAAGGAAGCAGCCATTTAGATCCAGAATATGTAAATTTCTGCAGAAAAGTTAATCTTATTTCATCAAGTAATGAGTGGCATGAAAAAGAAGAGAGGCAACTATTAATAATAAAGGAGACTTAAGAGACATGACAACTAAATTCATTACGTTGGCATTTCTTGAACCTGGTTTTAACAAAATAGAAAAGGACACTTTGGAAGTAGTAGAGGAAATGTGCACCTGGACTAAGTATTAAGATGATATTTAGAAATAATTTTGTTAAGGATGACAATATCAACATGGTTACAAAAAAAATGTCCTGTGTGGTAGAGTTAATATACTTATGTGTTTATGAAATAAGATATGCAGACTTGCATGTCACTAGAAAATGAATTGGCAAAGAGAGATGGAAACTAGATTACTAAATGTTGGTAATTACTGAAGTGAAATATTTCATGGTGGTTCATCGTGCTAATATTTCTACTTTTGTAGGTTTGACATTTCAATAATAAAATTTTCAAAATAAAAAAAAAGAATTTATAATGGTAGATAGTTGCCAAAAAGACTGCTAATGTGTGATTTCTGAGATACAGAATGTGACCTCAGTCCAGTTTTTTGTGAGAGGAAATATAAGGAAATATGTGTCTCAAGTAGTTTATTATGAAGTTAGGCTGCTGCTGGACCACTGGAGACTAATTACTAGATATTGCCACCACCTTCACACATCATAACTATAGTACACATCTCTTGTTAATATGGCAATGTGATAGTGCTGATACCATTGTGAACTGAACATTAGCCATTCCGGTGTGCAGAGGCATCTGTCTCGTGAAAAAGAATAAACAACCCGGAATCAAGCAAAGCAGGAGAGGCTCAGACAGGAAATAGTTTGGAACTTAGGTTGGAAGGACTCAGCGTGCCAGTAGCAATCACTCTCACTTGGCTCTCCAAATCTATCCATTTACCCCTTTCTTTGCTGGGAGAGTGAAGTTTTCTGTAATATTTAGTCTCTTCCAAATACTCTGGGGAACAAAGGCTATCATGCAAATGCGTTTCCCTGATTATCTTTCAGGGAAGGAATGGTTCCAGCCTTCAGGAGTCAGCCCCTTCTAGGGTTGTCATGGCTACAAAGAGCCCCTTACTAGGGTTACACCCTTCTGAGGCAGTACATCCAGTAACTGGTAGTAGGAAGAATATCAGTGCCAGGCCATTTCCCCAACACAGCCCCTCACTGATGACACTAAGTGTCAGAGCTTCCTATGGGATTGGCTAAGGCTGTCAGTCCTGCACTACAGGTCACCCTCTCCTTCCCAATCTGCTTTGCCCCACCCCACTCCTGGCGCATTTCCTTACAAAAATCCTAAAACCAGGGCTGGGATTTAGCTTAGTGGTGCCCCCACCTGCCTCTCAAGCTCAAGGTCCCGAGTTCGAGCCCCAGTACCAAAAAAAAAAAATCCTAAAACCTAAACTATGTCTTAGTCACCTTGAGAAACCCAAACTACGTCTGTTACTTTATCCAACTCCAAGAGTGGAATGATTACTCTGAACAGTCACAGGGTAATATTATTTAATTTACCAAAGGTTGGCTCAAGAAGGGACATTTCTGACTCAATTCTGGCTAATGAAGCATGAACTGAAAGCCACTAGGAGTCAGGCAGCAACTTCTGGAAAAAGAGCTTGTCCTCTCCTGTCTCTGGGTTTGGGATCTTGGTGTGAGAGATGATGCCTGTGGCTACTGCAGTAACCTTACAGACATGAAAGAAGTTGGTCAACAGCCTGGGGATGAGACCAAGAGATAGAAAAACACGATTCACTGATGATGGTGCTGAATGGTCACAGAAGCCAGTTTAAGCCATATATATTCACACACACACACACACACACACACACACGAACACGTGCACGTGCATGTCTATTGCAAAAGCTCACAAGCTCACAGATTATTCTTCGCTTTGCTACACATCCAGGTAACTTCATTGGTAGAAAGTTCTGCCACTCAGGTCTTAGTTCTTCAAAATCTAGCTCCCATAGGGAGAAGCCCCAAAACTCTAAGTTTGCTGACACGAGTGCCCCACTTCCTGTAAGAGAGCCAACCTCTTCCTCTTTGGTTGACTCCAGGAACATTTCTCCTCCTTCCCAACACAAGATTCCCACAATATTCTCTTCCAAACACTATTTGTAACTACGAAGACTGTTTCTTACTGCTTTCATTCTCTGTCATGGTTTTGAACATTTTGAATACAGTAATCACTATATTGTTCATTACCTTATGCCCATTTGTGACACTTGAAGTTCTTTCACCTTCATGACTGGTCATTGATTGTCTCATAACTGTTTGCCACAATGTCAAATAACAGCAGAAGGATGGCTGAACTGCAGAGGAAAGCCTAGTGTAACTTGCAAGTGATCACAGGCTGAGGGTGACAGTAGAAACTTTGCTTGCCCTTACAGTTAAAAGAACAACAGAACTGACTTTATTATACCTGCCAATTCTACATGGTAAGAATAATTATTGATTATACTGCCAAATACTATAATATATTTATACACACATAAAATTATTTTTGTTAATTTAAGACACAGATAGGTTCACTCCCTGCAACCAGTCTTGCTAACATCACTTGTAACAGTTCCCTGGTCTAGAGCTGAGAGTAAAGGTCTGCACTAAACTTGCTGAGAGGACAATTGAGACTTCATAACTAATTGGGCTGAGCAAAAATTGCCAATGTTCACTGTCAGTATTGAGTGGAACATGTTCTTCTATTCCAAATCATGCGGAGATATTCATGTAACTGATTCCCCCAACTTCCTATTGCTGCCTAAGAAGGTTGAGTGAATTTTGAATATTAAAAGTAGGGCAAAGGGTGAGGAAAGGAAAGACTCTGGAAATGGAAGAAGCTTGAATTGTGATCAGTGACTAAGGAAAATGATAGCTGGGTTTGACTGAATTTTGATTAAAGGAATTAATTCTCACTAAATGAAAATAACCTGAATATTTAGTAGTGTCAGAATTGTTTTGCATGTCCAAATAGCAATGTGAGCTGTAAAGAGAAATTATTTAGAAAAATCATCTCATTTTTTTCACATATATAATTTAAAGTTATCTAAGTCATTTATACCCACAATAGCAATAGCAGATAACTTAGCCTACAATAGCAGACATCTTATGGATCAAGCTCACTAATAGCTAAACCCTGATTTCTTTCTCACAAACTCATCTACAAACTTTTTGGAAGCTCAGGAATGGGATAACTGTCTAAGTTGATGAGAGTTTCTAACAACTCTGGCCACTGTGATTGGCTCCAGAGACAGGAAATACGCCAATTAAAGCAAATAAGATGAATAAGTGTTTTGCTATAAATGCTCTTATTCTTTCCCCCCTGGACCCTAAGGAATGCAAGTCCAAAAGGTTCTGCTGCTAGTTGATCTGTTCTGATGTCTGGGGTTGAAGGCAGTGTGCTAGAAGGTAAAGCAAGAATACAGAAACAGCTGAGTGTTGAATGTTGTTAGCATTGCTGAGTCCTGATTCAATTCATTCATGCCTCTGGACTCAGGGTGTCCTTGTAATCCCTGTTTTATTAAATCACAAGTAATTTCCTCTTACTTTCAATGAAAAGAATCTCAAGTGACAGTCTCTGTAACAGTTTACTTTCAAGTCTGGTGGATCATTATTCTCCACCTGACCAATCTCAGGACCTTCACCTTCCCTTTCTTGGAGATTCCACATGGACGATTATTTAACATAAGATTTAGCATTTGTGCTCTTCTTCTGCTTGCTCTAGCCACTGCCTCTGTCATCTCTCAGGACATGATAGAAAACATCCTGCTCCTGTTGGCCACACTGCCTTGCTGTGCCATCAGCAACCTGCCCTGCTTCCCCAAGAACTTCATGGACTCTTCTCTCTAAATTATTTGCCATACAACTCTTTGCTATCTTTTCTCTGAGTGAATCTAACATGCCCACTCCTTTGGAGAATAGGAAGGCTTTTCCATTGTTGTGCCCTGCTCTCCTTTCTGGTGGTGAGAGGGGAAGATACTGCAGAAGTCTTAGCCCCCCAGTAGTATCATTTCTATGGGTTGACCTGCCCACCAGATGGCTGCTTTGGATAATTGAGCCTCTAGCTGTACGAGTCTCCCTTCTCTTTCACACATAGTCCTTGAGGCAGAGTCTTGTCTATTCACAAGGGAGGCCTGTGAGTTGGAGGGACCTCTTAGTACCTGAGCCAATCAACTCCCCAAATACCTCTCTGTCTAAGCAAGGATTTTTTGCTTTTTACTTCTTTCATTTAGGCAGTATTTCTTAGGAAGTATATACAGAAACAATTTGATGATAACATCTGAGATGACAATAATCTTGTTATCACTCACAGGTCTTTATTAAGCATTGCTGGTTCACCACAAGGTAAAGAATGGCACCTTTAACAATATAATGGATGAAACCATTTATAGTGGTAGACACCATCTCATATTTCCTACCTGCCTAATGAATATCTAAGTTACTTCATCTTTTCATCAAGAACATTCAGCCTATAAAAAGTATTTATACAGAAGGATACTGTTACTTTTTTTGTTTGATCACATAAAGAGCTTTGTGAACTGTAGAAAATGCTCACTTGGCCAAAGGGTACCTGGCTCCTGGTGGCACAGTGAAAGGGCAGGGTTGTGAGGCATCGTCTTCATCTTCATCAGTGGAAGGATGTGTGCCATCAAAATTCCAGCATGAACCTCTCACATTATGATAAAATGCTGACAGGCATTAAATCATGGGGAAAGAGAGGCTTTGCTTGTCCTTAGGGACCTCACTTCCAAAGTAGCCATAAAACAGCTACTAGTGTTTGTTTAACCTATGTCCCCTCCAAGGCATAGGACTGAGAGTTGTTTTGTTTTGAATCATGATAAAATATGACAACTCCTTGTTTCTCAGCTACTGTGTCATTTATGATGCCCAGTGTTTTCCAGTTTATGGTCCTCTATCATGGTGAACCTGACTTATGAGCTATATAGAAGCTAATGCTTTCCTTCTGGAAGCAAAAACAATATATCACAAACTGCTGATAATGATTACTTTTTGATAATTTCTTAGCATTGTTTCAAGAAAAACAACATTCACATGTCTCTTTTGTGCTTACTGAAACATTTTTACTCTTTTACCAGAAAAATATCTGAGATTGTTTGAAATTTTATCATTAAATTTTTGTCACAATGGCAGGGATATTGAATAAAAAATATAGTTTCTAAATTTAAATAATTTTCTTAACTTTGTTCATATACATGAGTTTTTATGTTATAGTTTTTTTTCCTTTTGATATGTCGATTCAGCTAAGGTATATCCTAAATTATTCAATCAAACACTGTATAAAACTATGAAGGGAATTTGCTAATGTAATTTAAATCCTTAATCAGTTGGTTTTAAGTATAGGAGATTAACCTGGATAATCTAGGGCCTAATTCAATCATGTTGAAAGGGTTTACAATCCAGACTAAGGGGTGTGTGGGTGGGTGTGTGTGTTTGGCAGAGAGAGAGAGCACCAGAGAGAGCACACACTGGGGATACAAATAGACCGTAGGGCTTTAAGAAGACTGAGCTATATCTCCAGGAGCACCCCACACACTTTTAAACCAAGACAGGTATACAATTCCTGGACTCAAGCAATCCTTCTACCTCAGCCTCCTCATTAGCTGGGACTAAAGATGTACACTACCATCCCTATCCAAGACATACATTTTTAATATATTAGAAGCTCTCTGTTTTGCTTGCCTCTCCCCTCCTGGAAAAATATCCCAGTTTCCTTTGAGGTAATAGATTCCCTGTTTGGGACCAAGTGTACAGATAGGGCTCTACATTATCAATAATATGACCCTGATTTCCAAGATCATCTCATAATGTTTGTTTCAGGAAAAGGTACCTGAATGAACCAATCTGTGAGAATTCTTTAAGTCATTAGGGAACTTTCTTAAAAAGATGTTGTTTATTTCCTCCTGGACTCAAACTTGGAAGGCATGAACTAGCTATTTTGCCTCACTATGAGGCTGATCAAAAATGTAATGTGTATTTCAATTTAAAAATTATCACAGGAGATGACACATTGTTGCCATTAATCTCCTTCAAAATACCCTCCTCTGACTCAGTGGTGCCTCAGAGATGGGATAAGTGTGTCTGAACTGAGAGGGATCGGTGATAATGTGTGTTTTACTATAATAAAATGTTTTTGTTTTTCCATTATTACTTTTTATGAGTACATGTTTCCAGTACATAGTGAAAGCATTCATTGAGGGAGGGGGACATGTCTATATCAAATTTAGTTCTTTTTATTTCTCCATTCCCTCCCCTCCCAATAAATGTTTTAAAATTAAACATTTGCCAGACTCCGGATTTAGCTCAGTGGTGCCAAGCCTGCCTCACAAGCACAAGGTCCTGAGTTTGATTCTCATTACCACAAAAAAAAATTAAACATTTGCCATGTTTTATCACACCTCATAATATCAGGAAACATGGCAGAAAGAAAGAGCCTGGTTTTGTTGACACTGAGACCTAGGATCAAATTATATATGTAAATTGTTAATCTATGTGAGCCAATACATTTATTTACGAAAATAGCATAAATATATGCTATTATGCAACAAAAAGTATTTCATATAAATGGATTAAAAGTGACTCTTATCCTCCCTCCCTTGAGGACAGTGTAGTGCTTATATGAAAACAAACAAAACAGAAATTGTTTTCACAGGTTAGTTATCATGATTCAAAAACTGAGATACAGAAGTACACAACTGTATGCTGAATAATCATCTGGAGGAAACAGGCTCTCATGATGTCTTTTTCCTTCTTTTTTTTGTACCACGGATTGAACTCAGGACCTTGCAAGGCAGGAACATTGCCAAGGAGATAAATCCCCAGCCCCTTTTTCCTTCTTTTTATGGATGTTTACAGCTTCAGTTGGAGAATATCACAGGCAGTATATTGCTAAAATAAAGGTGTCTGTGATTAATAATTTTGATAATTATATAAAAATGTTTTCAGTCTACTGTCATACCTTAACTGAACATAGAATTCTAGATTGAAAATAATCTCCCCTCATAATTTTTGAGACATTATTCTATGATCTCCTAGCTTTTAGTCACTGTACTGAGAGACACAGTGCTGTTCTTACTCCCAGTATTAATGCTGAACTTTCACACCATCATAGGTCTCAACATTCATAGACACCCTCTTCCTTGTCTTCAACACTGCACCTTATTCTCCCTCTGCTGAGAGAGTTTCTCTAAGTCCCAAATCTTTGTGGTCTGAATTTTTCCAAAAGAATACATTTTGTACTCTCTTACAGAGATGAGGAGGAGAATTCCCCACCTGGAGTGGAGAAGGCATCAGGTACCTGATGAACCCCTATACATCCGGTCTTTGTCTGCACACCCAAGAGGGCCTGTGCTTCCAATACCTGGAAGCTTCCTGAGGGTATGGAGACCCTCCCAGTCTGCTTTTCACTAGTGTCCTTCTAAGGTTCAGCTTTTTTCCTGCATAAATTTATTTACCACTTCTTAATCTACTTTCTGTCTTCCAGAGTTTTATGGAAATATCTTGTTTGCTATCTTTTCCCATTTTCTTTGTTCTTTAAGATTTACAGTATAATATTTTTTATTCTTTTATGCTACACTAAAGTTATTTCAGGAAATAAATCCATGTAGTCAAACTACCCTTTGGTGTGAAACTTTCTATCTGCTAGTAAAAATAAAAACATTTTATGTATCTATCAGCTCCTTACAAAGTTCCTTGAGGATATAAACTGTGTGTGACATGCACTGGGTCTCTATTCCCAAGACACTGACCTTCGCACTTTGCACACTAAGCCTCACAATGTTGATCATGATAAGTTTAGTTGTACAAATCCTGAGCTTTACGCTCTTACTATATTAGTATAAAATACTTGATCTGAGATCTGATAAGGGGTGAAGGGGTGTGTGCATGTGTGTGTGTGTGTGTCTGTGCATGTCTGTGTGCATTTCTTGTTTGAAATACAAACACAACAAACTTACTCTCTGCCTCTAAGTGGCTCATAATCTGTTTTAGGAATCAGAATTTCTATTAATAGAATGCTAAAAACGACTTGATAATTAAGTAGAAATAAGATAAAACATAAAGAAATGTCACAAGATGAAATTATTTGCCAAACAAGAGATAAGTGATTACACTCAAAAGCTGGGCAGATCTTCCTAAGGTGCAGGTGGAATAGACAACTTTAATAAAATGGTTGGATTTGAGTGAAGTATTAATGGATGGATAGAATTATTTAATTTCTAGCATAGTATTTCAAAGATTTCCATGAAATCCAAACTTTAAAACATGTATTTTCTATTTTAGACACACAGCTTCCATATTTCTGAGCCTCCCTTTCAGTTAGGTGAGGCCATAAATTGTTGCTAGAGATGATACACACACATACACACACATACACACACACACACACACTCCTGTCGCTTAAGAAACCTCTCAGGTAATACTGGATGTTCCCTCCTTCATGAGGCTATGGTCAATCCTCATATTCTTGTTTCTGTCCCAATCGTTATATGGGTAATAATCTCTGACCCAGCAATTATGACACACACCTATAATTGCAGCACTCTGGGAGGCTGAAGGAAGACCTTCACAAATTTGAACCCAGGTGTAGTAACTCGGTGGCTTTTTGGGACCCTATCTCAAAATAAAAACTGAAGAAAGAGCTAGGGAGATAGCTCAGTGTGGGCCCCTGACTTCAACACCTAGTACCAAAAAAAGAAAAATCTCCAAGTGCACTCTTCTCTTCCCTAAGTGGTCTGGGGTAGGGTTGTCTTGTCACCCTGGCTTCCTCTCCTCATTGTCCAAGACCTGACACAAATTGAACTGAGCATGATATCAAAATATTCATCTGTCCAGGAAGCATTTAACATGTAGGAATAAAGCCTGTGATGGATAGGAAGTTCCACTTTGACCATTTTCCTAGATTTTGAATCCTGAATTGACTGGAAGGAAATCTCATTTTTCGGCAAATCCTGTTTCTTTTTTTTTCTTCTTCTTCTTAAATATTTGTTCTACATTTTAACGTAAAATTTATATATTACATTTACACTCTGAAATGCAGCATTATCAAGCACAGGGACCAATGCCACACTTTAAAACCATTTTGCCCACAGAAGATTATTTTCCTGGTAAGGCTGACCATACTTTTGTGAACATCTGGGCACCAGAGGTGATGATTGTGGGCAATTGTAAAATAAACTTGACTTGTGTGATTACTGTGAACTGTTTGATGCAAAAAAAACTTAAACTGCAGCCAATTACAGTATAGGATACATCAGTGCTGTACCTCATCAAGCTGTATCTGCTCAATGTGGGCATTGGTAATGAGAGTATAAAACTAATAGGATGAAATTGGATTCTTCCATATAACCTGCTTTGCTACATCAGTTCTGAATAATAAATTCAATTAGTAATCATTTTCATATTTTCATATACCTCCTACATATTAAGTTTTATTTCCCCCAATCATGATTCAGAGCTTAATCTTCAATTCATGACACTAAGAAGAATCATAAAATGGATTGCATTTTCAATCTACTCTGCACAGATAGCCTTCAATGGCAAATTCAAGGGCTGCCCTTAAAGCTCCAGGGGAAAAAAATCCAAAGACCTTTTGAATATTGCATAAGCATATATGGGATTCTCTGCTTTAGCATCCTACGAAAACGAGGCTGATCAGATTGTTCTGAGGGAAACAAATTATAGGAAAGCTTTTGCCAGAATCTATTGAAATCATCTTCTGTTACCTACAGACTATTTTTTATTCCAGATGCTTGTAATTAATTCCATATTCAAAGCCTAGAAGAAGAAGAAAAATAGGATTCTTTCTAATTTTTTAAAGGGTTACAGGTGAGAAAGTTTCTTAATTTATTTTTTTGGAGAAAACAAAATATAGCAAGGCCACATTATAATCCCTTTTAAGGATTTATTGAAATGTCAAACTCTGGGGGACTAGAGCTGTACGAGAGAAATGAATAAACAGCAGATTAGCATTTAGACAATATTCTTTCATTGTTTGACTATAGAAAATAATGCTGAATAGAATTAATTTGGAATTTGGCAGGAATTTGAATAATAGAGGTAAAGCATGCAAATAATTGAGTAAATTTGAATCTTGTAGGAACATTTATTGGAATAAATTAAGGAAGAGCATAATAACAAAGATTCTTTTCAAGCTCTAAGCACAAAACTACAAGAAAGTAAGGAAGTTTATATTTATCTCATTGTTTTCTGGAATTAAAAAAAAAAGCTTTCTTTTTCCTTTAAAATTGGACTCTTTTTGGCACCAATGAAATTGAGAACTATAATACTTCATTGTTAATGACCATTGAAACTGTAATTTATTGTGAGTTGTCCAGGCTAGAAGTAAAATGATTTCATATCTGCCCAGTTTCTGTCAGAAATAGATAAGGAATGACCATGCTACTAGTTACTTGGAGCCTGTGGGTTATTTCAGATAAAGAAAGGGCACATCATTTTTAATAGAAAGCTTTGTAGACAAGGACCTATTCAGACAACTTAATTACTGTAGTTTATTGAGCATAAATTTTTGACATTTTAGCTATTTTTCCACCCTCATTTTAGATCTAATTAGAATTAGATGGCCTATCTAAATGTACATATGCACAAATGCATATATTTAATGGAGAAATTTAAAAATAGCCTAAATTAGGAAGTCATTTGTTTCACTGATGAACACTCCAAACTGTGGTTGACTTGATCAAATTACACAACTGAACAGAATTAACTTACCTCATTTATTTTCTTCACTCTGTGGTATGACCTTTAGGGCATTGTTGGGTAACTCCTTCATAATATATCTTAAAATGCAGGAATCTATTGTCTTCAGTATAACAGAGAGCAGTTTACTCCATCTAATAGAAGAGTCTGTAAAGGAAAGAAGAGAAATTCTGCTGGATATTCTTAGGAGCAACTGAAGGGTCAAGGAACTTACTCAGAGTTCTTCCATCTATAAAGTGATAGAAGCGAAACTACAACTGCTCAGCATGAGGAGAAGTTATAGACCTCAGGGCTGGAGATTTAGCTCAGTGATTCCGCGGCCTGCCTCGCAAGCGCAAGGTCCCCGAGTTGGATCCCCGGTACCAAAAATAAATAAATAAAAATTTAAAAATAAAATGAAGAAAGAATAGTATGCTACTTTGCACTCTTATCTCTCCACTTCTATTGGTTTATTTGTGTGAGCATCTGTGAAGAAGGGCATCCTTACTCTGCCTACAATGTTTTTCCCTCCAAAGAAAAGAAAAACAGAGAGAAAAAAGATTATGCTCAGGAGCCTAAGCTACAACTCTGTGTATGGCTGAGAGCCATCATGTTTCACCTAATAATTGTAACCTGAAATTTCTTGAGCGGCAATATTTAAGATGACATGCTTGGTCTTCTGCTCACAGATACTACAAAATTTTACAATGGAAATAATTCATGAATACCGCAGAGAACAAAAATAGTGGGATGTGACCCATAGGTGGTGCTTTCTGCTTCTCTCTCTCTCCCTTCCTACCCTTTTCTTTTCCTAACTCTTCCCTCTTTTTCCCTTTCCCTCTCTAAATTTTCTTTCTATTTCCTCTGTACTTCTCTTCTAAACCAATGACTGTTTTTAATATAGATTTGATTTAGTATAAATTTTTAGTAGAATCAGCTATTTATTAAACCTGTTCTCTTTAGTGTCTATATTTGTCATTGTTATAATATTAGAAAGAAAAAATCCTCATTAATCTCATGACCAAATCTGATGCTACAGTTATTACCTTTGAGTACAATTACATTATTTAGATATAATAATTTGAATATATAGATCTTCTAAATCCATAAGCAGAACTGAAGCCCCATTACATTAGCTACCTCACCATAAAAGCATTATTTGAAATTAGTACATTTTGAGGCCTGTTTTTTCCTGACCATGCTTGAGCATGAGGTAACCATACAACATTTACATTTACATTTTTCATTTAAATACTCAGTATAAAATTGGGAGCATATTTAATTTCCTTAAGTCTATTCAGCAGGACAAAACAATTAAAAATATTTGTATGACTAATGGATCTCTTTCTTCTATAATCTAAAAGAAACTGCAGTTTGAACTGCATTGTTAATCATGTGGCTAGGCCTCAGATGCTTTATATGAATAAACTAAATATTGGCCTGTTACTGAGCAGAAAATAGGTCCCATTGTAAAGGACAACAATGTTATAATCAAAAGCAGTTCCATTATTGGAAAACTCTGTATCACATTCCAGTTTAGTGCAGACATTTAACATTGTATCATTGTCTCTCCAGGACCTAAGCCTATTCCCATTTTTGGATAACCCTCCCTAATTATGGGTAGTGCCCACCTCCAAACACGAAAAGGCAATGTACAACCTCTCTTTCCCTGACCTTGATCATGACGGTTAGACCTAACCTCAGTGGACTGGATGCCCCTGCCAAGTATTTTAAATCTCAAATGAATAAAGAGAAGGCTTGCTGGGTTTCTTCAAAAAAAATGGCAATGACACAATGTGAAATGGTGACAGTAACCTGGAAGATTATTGCTGCTAAAAAGATTGTTGTTCTTTCAGATTCTTAACTTTTGAAATATATATTTTTAATCCTAATCCTTAAACTTTATCCATTCTTTGAGCCTTCAATACTCTTTCAAGAATTGAAATTTTGGTTAACAGAATCAGATATAGTATCTTCAGTAGATAGAATATATCCTCGATTCTTAACCTCCCCTTATTTCTAAACTGCTTGTCATGTGACTGCAGTTCTCATTAGTAGTGGTGTGTTCTTCCTAATGCCTTGACTTTGGGTGTGTCCATAAACTTACTTTGTCCAGTGGAGGTAGGTGTGTGTCAGTCTAGAATCTAGAATTTAGAAGATACCACGTTTCTACATCCCTTCTCATGCTTCTGCACTGCCATGAGAAATATCTCCCAGGATAACTCAGCACACACCCCAGAATAGATCTGTGTGGAGTAGGACCTTTGTCCAATCTTCAATGAAGAGCAGAGTCCAGCTGAACTCCCAGTTTGAGGCAGCGCCTGACCACCAGACTACATTCGTTGGCCCCTGGAAGAACGACTGATGTGTGAGTGAGCTCAGCTAAGATTAGCAAAGTCAAGCCTTTCATGCCAACCTGCAGATTCCTGAGAAATGTACTATGCC
Organism: Heterocephalus glaber; assembly: GCF_053883595.1. Classification (NCBI taxonomy): domain Eukaryota; kingdom Metazoa; phylum Chordata; class Mammalia; order Rodentia; family Bathyergidae; genus Heterocephalus; species Heterocephalus glaber. The sequence goes on from NW_028258377.1 coordinate 1,870,053, forward strand.
ACTGAGACTGTGTGTGTGTCTGTGTATGTGTGTGTGATCATTACAGTGGCAATTGCTAATTGACATATATTTGTTACATTTATGCAGTTGAAGGTATTCTAATATTGATAATATAAAGACATAATGTTTGTATGTGTGTTTATGTGATCTTATCGTTGGCTCAGTAAATGCTGTCTAGTTTGAGCACTCATTTTTTCTTCTCTTTCCTGTTGATTGATTGGAATTGACACACAACTAGTGAGAAGTGTGGCAAGACGTGTGGCTGTATTTTTAATTTTTTCTTTCTCAATAGAAGAGGATATATTGAGAGAGAAGTTCTCTTTTCTGCTCTTTTCTCTTCATAGCCCAAGCTAAGGCAGCTGTCTATCCATTAAGGAAAGGTCTGAAGCTTCAGATATCTGAGTATAATATAGAGTGAAACCATGTGTAATGCCATTGGATCACTTAATTAACTAAGGCTGGACTGTTGTCCTACTGAATATCTATCTGTGAGAAAACACATTTGTCTTATTTTTAAGCTGCTTGGGTTGGGTTTTCTTTACTTGCTGCTGAAAGTATCCTAGCTAGTTGTCATATGTATGCATGTGAGAGCACATGGAAGACTGACCACAATAGGAGTTCAGGGTGAAACAAAGAAAATAGTAAAATTCATTTATCTGGAACTGGATGTGGAGTACATGTTAAGTGGTAGATAGACTGAGGTCAAGTGGAGAGCACCCTACATCTATCTGGCATTTCCCCTTACCTCCTGCCACATCTTTATTTGCTCTGCATGACTGTTAAATAGTAAATTGAAACATAATAAAAATTTTTAAAGCTTGTTTGAATAAACACTGATTCATGAATCTGGCTCCAGAAGTGTTTCAGGAGCTCCACCGGAAAGAGAACACAAGGGAAGGGTTTTATAGGTGAGAGAAGTGATTAAAAACAATATTTGATTGGTTAGTATTATACCATTGCATTATTTGATCTACCTCATTGGATAGTCCCTAATTATATATTTATGTTTGTTGGTTGCCTCTGATTGGTTCTAAGTCTTGCTTTTAATATAGGCATTTATAAGAACTAGTCAAGTTAATGTTTGTTTCTGTGTGTATATCAAACAAAGTTCAGGTCATTTATGAGACTTCACTTTGCCTGTTCAGGGATTCTTCAGGCCTGGTCTGTATTTTAATTTACTTTAATAAGATCACCAGAAAATGATGGGAAAGGTACTTTCACTGTTCAATCTTTTTTCAGACAGTCCATATCTAGAATACTCTAACTTATAGAAAACTTCTGCACTTCTTATTTTAGAAAAAAATAAATATCTGATAAGCCATATTGGCTACATATCTCATCTAAAACTGGATGATACTTTGGTTAGACACTACAATCTTGATACTACATTCAGTTCTGAGGCCCAGGCCACATCTTGGACTAATTAACTCAGGATCTTTGGGGGTGGAAACCAAGCATGAATATTTCTTAAACTTTCCAAGAAATGTCACCATGTACCAGAGTTGAGAACCACTATTCTAAATTCTGTCCATCCACAAGTCAACTCAATCAAATATGAATAGCCAGGGTAAGGAGTAAGGACTATTAGCCCATAATTTAGACCCTTAGCATAACAACCAATCTTTATTTATAAAGGTTTCTGTGGATCAGGGATCTGGGGGCAGATTAGTGGGTGGCTATGGTTAAGGAACTCTGAGGCAGTTTCAATCACGATTTGGCCAAGACCATAGTTGTCTGAATGGGACTGGAGACCTGTGTTCAAGACTATTGATAGACTACTACTAGGTGGTCTAAGTTCCTTGCTAGCTGCTAGCTGGAGGCATCAGCTTTTGCCCAATGGTTTTATGCTTTATTGTTCTGGAAACATGGAAGCTTGTTTCCCCTGAGTAATTCCAGAGAGAGCAAGATATGGGCTTTGATGTCTTTCATGACCTATCTTCTGCAGTCACACTTCAATACTTCCACAATGTCCTATCGGCTATATATGTCATCCCTACTCAATGTGGGAGATGACTATAAGTCAAACAGTTTGGGACCATTCACTACTAAGAATGGGATAAAAAATAAGTAAGTAATTGTCCTGATTTTAAGATGGATGCTTGGTGTGCTGAATGATTAAACCCCAGGTTTAAGGCTTCCATGAAGGGCATTTATCAGAATTAAACTAATGTAAAGCTATGTTATAAGTTTTCCAAACACAGGTGGTTGGAAAAAGTTTTTGAGTTAGCCTAAAGGACATTATTCAAAGGCACATTCCCCTTTAAATAAATTCTACCTTCTACTTTTGCTTGAACTGATTTCATTCAGATTTGGATTAGCTAGGACTCACACTAATGCTTACCAAGCTAACAAACAAGATGTCAGTTCCATTAGTACTGGTTCTTCTGAAATTAAGAGGACTTATTATGTATACATATTGTGCATGTATAAAAGAGCTCTCTAACATTAAGAAGTAAAACTATCTTAGTCACATTGAAATTGGTTCTTCCCCCCTACGTTTTGCCTTTTTTGGGTGTGGAAAAACAAGGTATTTTGGAAAATATGTACACTGATACATGAGAACTGGCCACAAGGTGCTATGATATCAGAGAGGCAGACAGATCCAGGACTGCACAAAGTGCAATTTGTTGTGGACCTACTGACAGAAGCATAGTCCTAAGTAGCAACAAGACCAGTGGATCACTACAATTTGGTTCAGAGGAAGAAGATTTAAGAAGTGGTCAGGGGGCCGGGGATTAGCTCAGTGGTTCTGGCACCTGCCTCAAAAGGGCAAGGTCCTGACTTCAATCCCTGGTACCAAAAAAAAAAAGTGGTCAGGGCAAAAGTGACTTTGTCCAATCTTGAATGTATCTGGCTTATTTTCAGCTAATATCAAAGATGTCAGGCATGTTTCTGGAACTGACAGCATTGAGGTCTAATAATAAAGCTCCACATGCCATTCTAATTGTTTTGATTATTTATAGTATGCTGGGAAACTGTGTGGAGAAAAGTATCCAGGATTACTCAAGGGCAGTTATGGTGCCTATGACTCAAGATAGTCATAGTTGAGTTCAGCTATGTGAGATGCTTGGATTCAGTCCTTAGTCTTTCATCTTCTCCACACACACTCTCACTCCCAGAGTCCTTTACTCTTTCCCAACCAACAGTAGTCTATATACTGATATTTCCAAATTTGTACTTCTAGGTAGTATCCTCTGCCCAGTGCCAGATTTGCATCTTCAACTTCTTATTTGACTTTGACTCCTGAATTATTAGGAACAATCTTAAATTTTATTTGCCTAAAATCTAACTTTTAATTCTTTTTCATATACTTGCTCTTCTGTTTTCTTCATGTTTTTAGCATCTGGAAAATCCATTCTTCAAGTTTATCAGGCAAAAAAAAAATCCTTGATTCATTTTTAAACCTTTTCTTCTTCATTCTCTACATGCAGTCCATAAACTTTCTTAATGTTCTCCCTTCAAAGTATTTTCTTACTATTTCTCACTACCTTCACCACTGCTGTGCTGGCCCAAAGCAGCCCCCTTTTACACCCAAGACTGCAATACCATCCAAATTCATCTCTCCTCTAACATTGTCCTTAAAACCTATTTCGCATATAGCGCATAAAATAGGAGACAGCTGTCAGTTCTCTTACCAAAATCCTTAGATGATTTCATTTGTCTACAACTCTTACTCTGTACTATAATGCCTCCTTAGACCTGCTCTCATTCCTCTTCCATGCCCATCTCCTCCCCACCCTCTTCTGTCTCCCCTCACTCCACTCCATTCTCTCTACTCCATTCTCACACTGGCCTCCCTACTATTCCTTGAACACCAAACGTTTTCATTCACCTAAGGGAAACTTTGCACTACTTCCTCCCATTGTGGGAATTTTCTCTTTCACATGCCTAGTTGGTTTCCCTTTTCTTTAAAATCATATTTCAACTTAAAGGTCTCTACTAAAGAGGTGTTTCCTTCCATCCTTATTTCAAATGTATTTTTCTTCAAATTCATCTGCTCCCTTTAACCCATTCTTTTGTCTTCAAAGATTTATTATAATTTGACATATATTTATGTATCTTCTTATGACAACCACATTACAGTATAAAGCTCCAGAAGGACAGGATTATTGTTACTTTTGTTTTCTGCTGTATGCAAAAATTTAAACTATTCCTGGCACATAGTAGATGTTCAATAACTGTGTTCTGAATTTAAATAGATTGCATTTATTCATAATATCTTATAATTTCATATTAATGTCTCAAGCAAGTATTTAGAATAACAAAAACTAAAAAAAAATAATAAACTCCAAGTGCCAAGGAGCAGAGCCCCCGCGTGCTGAGGAGGTGAGCCTCTCGGGCTACCTTAGCACCTCCCCCAAATGCCAAGGAGCAGAGCTCCCCCACCCAGCACTAAGGAGGTGAGCCACACAGGCACCAAAAGCACCCCACACACACAGCTGATAGATTAGTAACTACCACACAAATTGTCATTTTCTAAACTGTGCTTGATGCTATTGTTGCTACTGATTGTATCACTTGGCCTAAAGTATTGTGATTGATCTAATTAGTTGTCCTTCCTGGTATACTGAAAATGAGACTGGCTAAGAGTCATTAGGGACTCAAAACCTAAAGACCAACTATATCTGTAAGACACCTCTGAAAAGCAATCATTCTGTAAGGGTCCTAAATACAAGCAACAAAGATACATACAATAGGCAATATTGAAGTATCAACCCAGGAATTAAACCAAAAACAGCACCAACAACAAAAACAGAAATGAGAAGACATGTAAACAAGGTGCAAACCCAGATGTCCAGCTCACCAAAGGCAAATTCTGGGAGAAAAGAGGTGGAAGTCTGATAATCCACCACCTGAACACCCTGAACTAATAGCACAGGAAATAACAAAACAGATGAATGAGGCTCTAAAAAATTCAAAACAGAAATAACTTCCTAGATAAATACAGAAATGGTGAGCAGAATGAAAGACATAATTAGAGACTCTAGAACAGAAACATAATAAAAAAATAGATGAGCTCAGGACCACTGATGGAATCCATGAATGCCCAGCATAGTAAAGAAATGGAAACCATGGACTCCAAACATAGGAAAGAAATGGAATCCATGAAACAGATTCAAACAGATATCCAGAAGATTAAAAATTCTATTGAAAGCATTCACAGCAGAATGAGCCAATGTGAAGACAGAATTTCAGATATAGAAGACAGGATTGCAGTCAGTGACCATGAAAAGAGAGATCTCTTAAAAATAGTAAGGGACCATGAAAAATCAATCCAGCAGCTCCTAGAAGACTCAAATAATAATATAAGACTGATAGGAATCCATAAAAAAGCAAGAAAAAGTACAAATTACATAAAAAACTGTTCACAGAATTAATGATGGAAAACTTCCCAAACAGAGCAAAAGAATTTGATATACAGATAAGTGAGGCATATAGGACTCCAAATAGCCATGATCAAAAAAAAAAATCAATGCCTAGACATATGATAATCAAGATCCCAGAAACCCAAAAGAAAAACAAAATACTACAAGCAGTTAGAGAAAAGAAACAAATCACATACAAAGGAAAGCCCATCAGAATTACAGCAAACTTCACAACACAAACTCTCAAATCAAGGAGAGCATAGAGTGAGTTATTTTAAGCCCTAAAAAAAAACAACCTCAAACCTAGATTGATGAATCCTATAAAACTGTCTTGCAAAATTGATGGGGAAATAAGATACTTCTATGACAAAGAATACTTGAGAAACTTCATGAATACCAAACAAGCACTACAAACAATTCTAAACAATATCCTAGAAAAAGACAATGAAGGTCACAACTCCATGAAACCCAGGAGAGAAAATTGATCAGGCAAGGCAAGAAATTAAAGGAAGAGGGGAAAAAATAAAAAATAAGAAGCAACATCAGGAAAATAAAATGAAAAGGATGTCAGTACGTATTAGTTATAACCATCAATGTTAATGGCCTAAATTAACCAACCAAAAGAAAAAGATTGATAGAATGAAATAAGCAGCAAAATTCAACAATATACTATATACAAGAAACACACCTAGTTCAAAAAGAAATTCATAGACTGAAAGTAAAAGGATGGAAAATAGTTCTCCATGTGACAGGAGCCTGGAAAAAAGCAGGGGTAACTATTTCACTTGCAGAAAAGTAGATTTCAAATCAAAACTAATTAAGAGAGACAAAGAAGGTAACTACATCCTTGTAAAGGGAACAATCGAAGAGGAAGAGATCACATTCATAAATATATATACACCAAATAATAATGCCACCAACTATACAAAACAATTTGGTGGGGGGGTACTGGGGATCAAACTCAGGAACTTGCACTTGGAAGGCAGGCACAGTGCAACTGAGCTAATCCCTGGCCCAAAACAAATATTAATGGACATGAAAAATCAAGTAAGCATTAATACAATTGTAGTGGGGGACCTCAATACCCCACTGTCACAAATAGATAGATCATCTAAACAAAAAATCAACAATGAAATACTAGAACTGAACCAAGCTTTTGAAGCAATGGACTTAATAGATGTCTACAGAGTGTTCCACCCCAAAAATTCAGAATATACACTCTTTTTGGCTGCACATGGGTCATTCTCCAAAATAGACCATATACTCACTCCAAGAACATATTTAGGTAAGTGCAAAGGAATTGAAGTTATCCCTGGTATATTATCAGACTATAGTGCAATTAAACTGGAGATCAATAGCATAAGAAACTGGAAGAACTCCACAAAGAGTTGGAAATTGAATAACACTCTCCTGATCAATCAGTGGGCCACAGAGGAAATTAAAGAAAAAATTAGACAGTTTCTACAATTAAATGATAATGCCAATAAAACATACAGGAATCTATGAGACACAATGAAAGCAGTTCTGTGACAGAAATTCTTAGCAGTGAATGCCCATACTAGGAAAACAGAGAAAACTCAAATAAACAACCTAATGTTGAACCTTAAGCTCCTAGAAGAAGAGCAAGACAAACCTAAAGTTCATACAAGGGAGGAAATTATAAAGATCAGAGCAGAAATCAATGAAATGGAGACTAAGAGAATGATACAAAAATATCAATGAATTAAAGAGTTGGTTTTTTGAAAGAATAAATAAAATCAATAAGTCCTTAGGCAACAATGTCAAAAAAGGAAAGCAAAGGCTCAAATCCATGCAATTATGAATGACAAAGGTGAAGTCAAAACAGATCCAGCAGAAATCCAGGGAATCAATACCTACTTCAAAAACTTGTACTCTAATAAAATGAAAAACATATTAAATTGACAGATTCCTAGATACATATGAATTAGCAAAGTTGAATGAAAAATATATAAAAATTCTAAACACCACTATTAAAATCAGTGAAATTAAAAATTTACCAACAAAGAAAATCCCAGGTCCTGATGGCTTTAGTGCTGAATTCTACAGGACAATCAGAGAAGAACTATTTCCACTACTCTTTAAACTCTTCAAAGAAAATGAAAGGAAGCAATACTTCCAAATTCATTCCTGGAAGCAAGTGTTACTTTCATTTCAAAAGCAGAGAAAGACCCAACCAAAAAAGAGAACTACAGGCCAATCTCCCTAATGAACATAGATGTAAAACTCCTCAATAAGATACTACCAAACAAAATATAGAGGGTCATCAAGAAGATCATACACCCTGATCAAGCTGGATTTATCCCAGGGCTGCAAGGATGGTTCAACATACATGTAAAAATCCTCAATAAGATACTGGCAAACAAAATATAGAGGGTCATCAAGATCATACACCCTGGTCAAGCCGGATTTATCCCAGGGCTGCAAGGATGGTTCATCATACATAAATCAATAAATGTGCTACACTATATTAACAGAGCCAAGCACAAAAACCATATGATCATCTCAATAGATGAAGAAAAAGCATTCAACAAAATTCAACGCCCATTCATGATAAAAAAAAAAACCCTTCAGAAAATTCGAATGGATGGACTTTACCTCAACCTAATAAAGGCTATCTATGAAAAACCAATAGCCAACATCATACTAAATGGTAAAAAACTGAAAACTATCATGCTAAAATCAGGAACAAGACAAGAATGTCCACTATCACCACTCCTGCTCAATATAGTTCTGGAAACATTAGCCTCAGTAATTAGGCAAGAGAAAGAAATAAAAGGAATAAAGATAGGAAAGGAAGAAGTTGAACTGTCATTATTTGCTGATGATATGATACTCTACATAGAAGACCAAAAAAACTCCGCTAAAAGACCTCGACCTAATTGACAGATCCAGTAGAGTAGCTAGATACAAGGTCAACACTCAAAAATCAATAGCCTTCTTGTACACAAATACAGACTCACTGAGAGAGAAATTAGGGAAATAATTCCCTTCACAATAGCATCCAAACAAATGAAATATCTAGGAATCTATCTAATGAAGGAAGCAACAACCTCTACATTGAAAACTACAGCACTCTAAAATAAGAGATTGAAGAGGGTATTAGAAAATAGAACAGCATCCCCTGTTCCTGGGTAGGAAGAACCAATGTAGTGAAAATGGCCATACTTCCAAAACTTCTATACATAGACTTGAATTTTTATATATACCTTGTGTTTTCTAATCCTGCTAAATTCAAATGCAAGTTCTAGGGGCTCCTAGAGATTTCTTAGTATTTTCTCTGTAGATGATCATTTCATCTACATGTAAAGATTTTGCTTCTACCTTGCCAATCCTATCCTAATTGTGTCATTTTATTGCCAGACTATTTTGGTTTGGGCCTAGGTTTCAAAGTTTAATGGACAGATGAAGAGTAGGCATATCTGCCCTTGCTCCCCACCTTAGGAATAAAGCATTGTACCTTCTCCATTCATATAAGGCGTTCTTGCTGGAAATATGGAGTACATGTCTTTAATCTGTTGAGAAGGTTCTGTTCTACTTCTAGTCTCCTGATAGCTTTTACCATGAACAGCTGTAGAATTTAGTCCAATACTCTTTCTCCAACTAGTGACAGGATCATATGGCTTTCTCCTTTCCTCTGTTAAAATAATTACTTTTAGGGGTGGATCTTCCAATGCTGAACCAACACTGCCAGCCCTATAACAAAACCACTTTCTACATACTGCCAGATCTGACTTCTAATAGTTTGTTTTGTTAAACAAATTTCTATCTTTGTTCATACTTTTTTCTTCTATTATCTTTATCCAGTTTTAGGATTAGCACAATGTTGAGTTCCTAAAATGAGGGGAGAAGTGTTCCTTCTTTTTCTCTGCTTTAAATGTTTGATATAATTTATCAGTTAAAATGTTTATGAGCCTGTTGCTGTCATATAGGTAGGTTTTCAAGCTAAGAATATACTTTCTTTAATAGGTGCTATTCAAATTTTGTATTTCCTCCAGAGTTAGTTTCATTAATTTGTCTTCCAAGGTACTTCTTAGAAGTTGTCAAATTTATTTCAAAACAGATTTTTGTAATATGCTTTCTATATCCTTCTAAATTTTGTAAAATCTGGGGTAATGTCCCCTAGATCTTGATATTGTAATTTTAAAAATGTATAATTGATATTGTATAATAGGAAGAAAAAGTCTAAAGGAGCAGGGGAAGTGGGAGGGGTAGGGGAAAGGAAAAGGCAAAGAAAAAATATGAGAAAAGGAAAAAAATGGAAGCAAAGTCTTTGCAAATAGGGAAGGGTGGAGGGCATGAAGGGAGGGCAGGGGAAGGGGAAAAAAATAAGAACCAAGATACTCATGTAATGGTACAAAATCACAATGATGAATGTAACTGTATTTTATACCTAAAATGTACCAATAAACTTAATGGGGAAATAAAAATAAATAAATAAAAGAAAAAATGTTCAACATCACTGGCCACTTGAGAGATGCAGATGAAAACAATACTGAGATTCCACCTCACCCCAGAAAGAATGGCTGCTATCAAGAAATCATCCAATAACAAAGGCTGCCGGGTTTTGTGGGGAAAAGGAACACTTCTCCACTGTTGGTGGGAGTGTTATCTGGTACAATCACTGTGGAAATCAATATGGAGATACCTCAAAGAACTAGGATTAGAGGTCCCATTTTACCCAGCTATTCCTCTGCTGGGTATCTTCCCCAAAGAATTAAAAGAATCATACCACAGTGATGTATGCTCACCCATGTTTATAGTGGCACAGTTTGTAATAGCTAAAACTTGGAAACAGCCCAAGTGCCCATCAACTGGAGACTGGATAAAGAAGATGTGGATTTTTATATATATATAAAATGGAGTACTAGTCATCCATAAAGAATGAGAAACTAGAGACATTTATAGCTAAATGGATGCACATTAAGGCCATACTCTTATGTGAAATAAATAGGACACACATGTGTAAATACCGAATAGTTTCATTGGTGTCAAAAACTAAAAGTGTAAATATGAATTGAAATGTATAACTGATAATTGAAATAGAAAGAAAAGGTCTAAAGGAGTAGGGAAGTAGGAAGGGGAGGGGAAAGGAAAGAAGGGAAAAGAAAAAAAAATGAGAAAAGGAAAAAAGGAAACAAAGTATTTGTAAATAGGAAAGGGTGGAGGGGGTGAGGGAGGGCAGGGGAATGGGGAAAAAATAAGAACCAAGATATATCATGCAAAGGTACAAGATCCTAATGATTAATGTAACTATATTGTATACCTAAAATGTACCAATAAACTTAATCAAAAATAATAATAATAATAACAATGAAAACTCCACTGTGCCAAGTATTTAAGAAGCAATATTATAGAAAATAAGGGGTTCTTTAATATTTTCACCATTTTTTAAAGTTTGAAACTGCATCCAACATACTTCGGGCTGATGAGCAAAACCACAAATTTAAATGATAGTGTAATATAGCAGTATGTTTAATTTACAGAGCAGTATAGAAATAAGTGGACTTTTGGCAATCTGATAAAATACAGTTGTTCTGAAAAGTAGATCTAAAAGTACAATCACAATGGTATCTTATGTCTATCAATATAACAGTAAGTTACTTAATTCTTTGCACAATTATTATACTGGGCACTAACTGGTTTTCATATTTTTGGAACAAAACCAACCAGCCCAAGATTACCAATGTGAAACACAGGTTAGTTACTGTTACAATTTAGATCTAAAGTATCCCCCAAACAACTGTAAAGAAGAAAAGATTTGTTTTAGCTCATGGTTTCAGAAGTTTCAGTCCGTGGTTGTCAGGCTCCATTGCTTCAGGCATATGGCAAGGAAGAAACATCATAGAAGAAGGTGTGGTAGAGGAGAAGTTCTCACTTCTCGGCAGCCAGGAAACAGAGAGGGAGGAAAATAGCTAGAGAGGAAGGGAGGGGCCAAGGACAAGATATAGTCCCCAAGGTAACTCCCCATAATTCACACCCTTCAACTAGGCCCCACCTCCTATTTTCATCATCAAAATATGTGCTCATCAATTGATTCATTCTCTTGATAGAGTTAGAGCCCTCACAATCTAAGCACCTCCTGAAATCTCCACCTCTGAACACATGAGAATGTGGGGGGACATTTCTTGTTGGAGTAATGAATTAGGACTATAAATTTCTTATTTTGCCACCTCTACAGTTGGTAGAGCTGTGAGGAATGAAGCTTAGACCAGGAGATGGTAGTGTTTGTTCCATTGTTGTTTGAGTTGACTTATGCTGAGGGTTACAAATCTGCTGCCAACCCTCCAATTTCTGTTTTCTAACTCAGTGATTACATAGGTGGCATTCATGCAAATAAACAAGTTTGCAGGGTCAATATGAGCAGTTAAGTAGAATAATTCAGAGCTGAAATTAGTTTGACATTTTTGCCCTGACCTATCCTGTAATCCTGTGAAGTTATTGGTTTGTTTCTGTGGATACAACCATAGCTGTGGGCACTTTTTCCTCCATGATCCTACTATATCAGTGACTTCAACAACTAAGATAAACAGAGTTTAAGAAAAATGAAGAACTGACTTTTAAAAATACTTTTGTAAGCTGTAACATGAGTATGGACAACTTGTTTTTAGCATGAAGCTTCAGATACCCTGCTCTTTTCTCCAATTATTTTAATAGGAGAGATATTCCTGGTAGGCAATTTGTTGTTCATTCTTCATTAAAAAATAATAAAGAAAGGATATTAGCCTAGAAAATGTGCATGAAAATGTTTTATTTTTCATTCATTATTTCTATTATTCTCCTTACATTTGTATTGGTCAAAAATGGCATTTTTTTCTTTCTTGTTCCCTGTTTTAAAAAGAGAAAAATAATTAATCTGTAAGAATGTGGAGATCAAATTTTAATGGAAGAACACAAAAGTTTAATCTGAATTATGTTTTATCTCAATATTGATAATAAGTACTAATATATTCTTATACCTAAAAGATTACCAAACTGATAGAGGCATTTTTAAATTATCATTGTAACATTAAAGATTTCTGTGTCTTTTTAAAGTCAAGAATGAAGACATTAAAATAAAGGAAAATTGTGAGTGATACTGGATTCATATGAAATATGCTCATATTCTGACTTAAAATTACATGAAATGCAAATTTCATGCCAATTAAGATTTATGTATTGGGAAAAAACATACTCTTCATATATTAATACATGGATATGTAATATATTTTGAGTAAAAAATCATGAAATTTTCAGAACTTTATGCATAAAAAGGAACATTTCATCTATTATTTAAAATGACAAATACCTTGTAATCATTACTGAATTTTCCTCTAGTAAAAGCAATATCTATTTTTTTAGCTTTGCATTCAGAAATCTATGATGTACCATTTCTTGTGTTTTTTGAGATTGATAGCAAATTACAAACCCCATGTTTTCAGGAGAAACAGCTGAAATAAATTATAAGGAGTAGGTTAATATGCTAAACAAGAAATCAGAAAACTAAATTGGGATATTTAAAGGACTTATCTTCAGGGTAGGAAAGGGTTTCTCCTCAGTCTCCATGGGAGCCCTATACTAATCTGCAAGCTTAAATTGTTCAGCTTGTTTTCTCTTACTATTTGAATGAGAACATAGAGTGAGCCAGACTTTAAATTAAATGGCAGAGCTCTTGGGATGGGGTCTAGTGCTATTCACAGGGAGTTGTTTTCATTCTCTGCTGTGACCCTTTTCAAGCTGGAGTTTGTTCCTCAGTGCTCCACTGGGTAAACAGAAAGCAATCAGTCATTTACAGAGCTTTCTCAATGCCTATAAACACTTTCAAGAACATATTGAAATAATTACACCAAACTTTGAAGTATTATCCTTTACCTTAAGATCCATGTTGATTCTTGAATGGTCTGGCTTGTTACCAGTACCCATCTATTTTGAAAGAGAACAATGTTTTGAAGACTAGTCTTGTGGAAAGAATTGGCTCCAAAAATGAAATCTCAGTCTTTCTAGTTCCAAAAACATGGGTAATTCTTGGCAAACTGTGTCCGTGAGTGAAAGCTGCCTATAGAAAGGCAAGTTTGAAACTGGCAGCAATAACATTTAAACAGTCTACCTAGTAAGCCAGAAATTAATCCTGGCTCAATTTCCAGACAAATGGAAAGTTAAGTTATTTTTGCCCTAAAGTATAACTGTTAAAATAGACTCAAAAGTCATTTATAGTCATTTATATCTACCATGTCTCATCTTTGAGAAGGATGTCATTTGGGCCTTGGATTACAATGGATTATGATAGCTGAATTAAATTGCTTTCGAGGCTGTTAGGAGTCTGAAAACCTATTTGAAATGTAGTTCAGTTACTGGCTAGATTACATCACACAAAATCAATCTTTATGAGCCATATTTCTTCCTCTTTAGGATGGGGATATTTTCTCTCAGAAAACTATAATATGAAGTGACTTTAATATATAAAGCTCTTAGTACTTTTTATGACCTCTAGTAAGAATTTAAACTGGTGGGCATTATATTGTATGGTGGTTAAAACATGCAGCACCCTAAATGTGAACTGAGTTAATATGAACAGTTGGTCCTACTTATAAATTTCAGGACATCGTATTTCTGAAAACATTTCAGTGTTCTGTTTCTTGGCTGTATTGTTTCTTTTTTTCACCACTTTTCTTAAAAGCTGTGACTCGTGCTTGCTTCGGCAGCACATATATTAAAAGCTGTGACTGCTGTGAGAATTTGCTGATTATTTTACTAACTGCTTCTTGAATTATACCAATTATTGATTACATAGACAAAAATATATAAAAGGTTTATATATATACAGTCCCATGAAAAATTCCATTTTCCCAAAATTATGATGACCAGTCTCGCAGTTGACCCCTTCCTAACCAGGTAAAACCATCAATAATTTTAAGATGTCAGGGGGTTTCAACTCTGCTGATTGTTCTCTATGCCTGCTTGTTCTTTGTGCCTGCAAATTCTGATTTAATGAATTAAAGGGGACTCTGTTCCTAGTGAGGGTTAAAAGCTCAGCAGGTGCCTTTACTTTGCAACCAAGATTGAAAGTCTGCTGCTGTCTTTAAGGAAACTTGGGTTTTTACCATATACTTTGTTTTTCTGTGCCAGTGACCTAACCCAAAGCCTCACATGCAGTAGCAAGCACTGTGCCACTAAGCTGCACCCCCAGTCCCTGCATAACTGTTAGCAAGGCCTAAATCTCCATGAATCTATGCATGCTTTCCATAAAACACAGTAACCAGCACATGGTTGTTACCCTCCTTTGTTTCCCCCACCCCATTAACTTTATTGGTATATTTTAGGTATAAAATACAGTTACATTCATCATTGGGATCTTGTACCATTACATGAGTCTCTTGGTTCTTATTTTTTTCCCCTTCCCTTGCCCTCCCTTCACCCCCTCCACCCTTCCCTATTTGCAAAGACCTTGTTTCCATTTTTTTTCCTTTTCTCATATTTTTTCCTTTCCCTTTTTTCCCTTCCCCTACCCCTCCCAATTCCCCTGCACTTTTAGACCTTTTCTTCCTGTTACACAATATCAGTTATACATTTTTTTATTACAATATTAAGATCTAGGAGACATTACCACAGATTTTACAGAATTTAAAAGGATATAGAAAGCATATTACAAAAATCTGTTTTGAAATAAATTTGACAACTTCTAAGAAGTACCTTGGAAGACAAATTAATGAAACTAACTCTGGAGGAAATACAAAATTTGAATAGCACCTATTAAAGAATGTATATTCCTAGCTTGAAAACCTACCTATATGACAACAGCAGGCTCATAAACATTTTAACTGATAAATTATATCAAACAATTAAAGCAGAAAAAAAGAAGGAACACTTCTCCCCTCATTTTAGGAACTCAACATTGTGCTAATCCTAAAACTGGATAAAGATAATAGAAGAAAAAAGTATGAACAAAGATAGAAATTTGTTTAACAAAACAAACTATTAGAAGTCAGATCTGGCAGTATGTAGAAAGTGATTTTGTTATAGGGCTGGCAGTGTTGGTTCAGCATTGGAAGATCCACCCCTAAAAGTAATCATTTTAACAGAGGAAAGGAGAAAGCCATATGATCCTGTCACTAGTTGGAGAAAGAGTATTGGACTAAATTCTACAGCTGTTCATGGTAAAAGCTATCAGGAGACTAGAAGTAGAACAGAACCTTCTCAACAGATCAAAGACATGTACCCCATACTTCCAACAAAAACTCCTTCTATAAATGGATACGATACAATGCTTTCTCCCTAAAGTGGGGAACAAGGGCATATATGCCTATTCTTCATCTGTCCATTAGACTTTGAAACATAGGTCTAAACCAAAATAGTCTGGCAATAAAATGACACAACTAGAATAGGATTGGCATGGCAGAAGCAAAATCTTTATATGTAGACAAAATGATCATCTACAGAGAAAATACTGATCATCTACAGAGAAAATACTAAGAAATCTCTAGGAGCCCCTAGAACTCGTACTTGAATTTAGCAGGATTAGAAAACACAAGGTACATATAAAAATTCAGATCTGTGTATACTTGCTATAAATGAAGAACTGGATATTGAAATTTAAAAGTTATGTAGGAGTACAAAGGACCCAGAAAAGCCAAAAACAAAAACAAAAACAGTGTTGGAAGACATTTAGCACCCAATTTTAAGACTTCTTCTAAAGCTACAGTAATCAAGGTAGTGTTGGTGTAAGGAAAGACATGTAGATCATTGGAATAAAACAGTGAATCTAGAAATAGAACCACACATATATGGTCCACTGAGTTTTGAAAGATTATTTAACATTAGCCTTTTATAGAATATAAACTCAATTCAAGAGCCGAGGAAGAGATAGTGTCTTCAGCAAAGGGCACTAGAACACCTGGTATCCATATATAAAAAAATTAACCTCAACCCTTTTTTTCCACACATGAAAATAACTTGAAGGGATCTATGAACCTAGATAAGAAAGCCTAAAAGTATAAAACTTTGAGAAGAAATTTTAAGGGAAAATATTTATGAATTCAGGGTTGGCAAGAACTACCTAGGATACAAAAAACATGATGTATAAAAGAAAAAAAATTGATGAGTTTCCATCAAAATTTAGAACTTTAAGTGACATCATTAAAATGAAAAGTAGCCCTTAAACAGACCATATTTACAATGCATACAATCTATGAGCAGAATATATAAAGAATTCTTAGAGCTCATTAATAGACAACCCAATTAAAATGTAGAATAAGAAGATGATAAATAGCCAGTATAGCACAAGGAATGGTGTGCAATTCTAGAATCAGAAAAATACTAATAAGTACAATAATAGGATTGAATTATACACTCATTAGGGAGATGAAGTCAAAGTTTTAAAAGCCTTGTCATGACTTTTTCTTTTTGTTGGATTCTCCCCCCTTTGCATTTAATTTGTCATGCCCAATGGATTCATTCTGCTGGGCTTCCTGGGGTTGTGATCCTCATTGTCTTTTCCTAGGGTATTGTCTAAAATTTTTTGGAGTGCCGGCTTGATATTCATGAAGTTCCTGAGGTGCTCTTTATCATGAAAGTATCTTATTTCTCCATCAATTTTGAAAGATAGTTTTGCAGGGTACATCAATCTGGGTTGGAGGTTGTTTTCCTTTAGGGCTCGAAATACATCACTCCAAGCTCTTCTTGTCTTGAGGGTTTGCATTGAGAAGTCTGCTGTGATTCTGATGGGCTTCCTTTGTATATGATTTGTTTCTTTTCTCTCACTGCTTGTAGAATTTTATTCTTCTGTTGGATTTCTGGAATCCTAACTATTATATGCCTATGTGTAGATTTATTTTGCTTAAGGTTAGCTGGAGTCCTATATGCCTCACTTATCTGTATGTCAAGTTCTTTTCCCCTCCTTGGGAAGTTTTCTGCCATCACTTCTGTGAAGAGTTTTTTATGTCATCTGCACTCTCTCCTCTTTCTTCATTGACTCCAATCAGTCTTATGTTATTCTTCTTTTCATCATCTAGCAGCTGCTGGATTGATTTCTCATGTTCCCTTACAATTTTAAAGCAATTTTTCTTTTCCTCCTCACTAATTGCAATCTTATCTTCTATACATGAAATTCTATCCTCACATGGGTTCATTCTGCTGCACAGACTTTCGATGGAGGTTTTAATCTCTTGGAAATCTGTTTGTATCTGTTTTATGGATTCCATTTGTTTCCTATGTTGGAATTCCATCATGTTCCTCAGACCCTCTATTTTTTTATCTGTGTTCTCTCTAGATTTATTAATCATGTCTTGCACCATGAGCAAAATCTTTGCTGTTATCTGAGTAATTATTTCTGATTTCATTTTTCCCAGATCCTCTTTTGCTGCCAGTTCAGAGAGTCCAAGTGGTTCAGTATCAGAGTGTTCCATCTCATTTCCCTTTGGGGTTGCTGTAGGTGATCTGGAAGTCTGTTTTTGAGACTTGTTTATGTGTCTTCTCATTTCCACGGGGAGGGGGGGGCGGGTTGCTTCTGGCGCCCACACCACTCACCTTCTGTGCCCTAGGAGCTTGGGATGGCATCAGGGGAGCTTCCTTCCGGGTGCTGGGACCGGCTGAGCTTCACTGCCCCAGGAGCCTGGGATGGAAGTGGGGGAGCTTCCTTCCGGGTGCCCCTCCTTTGTTTTTTAGGTTGCTTTAGTTCCACCCACACATCCCACACATCGTTGATCTAAAATTCAACTGCAACTTTTAAGAAAAAAATTTTCCCTCTTTCTTATGGCTTATGGATGGAGGGCTCCTGCTTTAAATAGAAAAAAATAATTGGATTCACTGCAATTATTGAGCTTATGGCCCAAATGTAGATAAGAAGGACCCCACTCATTGTGAGCACTAGTTTGGCATCCTTTCTCTTTCTAAGGCTACCTAAAGGAAGTTATTTTAGAAATACATTTTGCTTATCCTTTAGTGACATTTCTATCAAGCACAGGTGACTGATGAATCCCCTATGAAGAGAACATATAAGCATCCCTGGAGGGAGGCTCCTAGTCATATCCTGAGTCACACCTTCCTGACTGCTCTGTGCTGTCACTAGATCTTGTTTGTTGTGGAAGGGCTCTCCCTGCTACTGTGGCTGTTTGAGAGGAGCCTTTCTTCAACAACAAGCTTGAATACCTCCACCTCCATCAGCTCTTCCTCCTTCTGACTATCCATGCCTCTGTGATCCTATCCTCTTTTGTATCACTGTGTTTACTGACTCCATGATCCAGTTACTCTGGACTTCAGTTTATACTTCCATCTGCATCTTGTTTTCATAACTAGTTTTAAACTATTTCAGGCTTGGAAAAAAATCTTGTTACTTCATAAATAAATCATACTACTTAATATATCTGTGACAGTAGTGGTGAAGCAGAAATCACCTTTGAGAAAAGAGGAAGCACGTGAGCTGGATTTATCAAGGAAGACCACAGAGAAGGTAGAACTTGAACAGAGATCTGGGACTGGGTAGTATTTGAGCTTCTAAAGGAGAAATCCTTCTACAAAGTGTTATCTTTAGTCAAGGTTAAATGATATGTGTGTGTACACATAAATACACACACACACACACACACACACACACACACCTGTAGACCCATCAGAGTTCCATAGACCTTCTCAATATATGACTTTAGAATCATCCCTGATTTACATTGGTCTAGATATACCCGATACAGTATAGGCCAGTGTTTTAGTTTCCATTCTCTAAGATGACAGTAAAATATACATCTTTGAACCTTACTTCTAACTGCAATAAAGGAATGCAAACTTTTTTATTCTTAGTCTCTATTGGATGGAACTCTAAAGATTATTCATTATCATTTTTCAGTCACATGATTGGGAAAGAAGGAATACTAAATACTTACCACTTGCTACCCCTCAGGAATATTGTGTTAGAATACAGTCCCGGTGACCTTGTTCACTCAAAAACTCTATTTGATAGTGCACATGAAATTAAAGGCTTTTAGGGCTGGGGATGTAGCTCAGTGGCACAGTGCCTGCCTGGCAAGTGTAAGGCCCTGAATTTGACTCAATTCCTGATAAGAAAGAAAGAAAGAAAGAAAGAAAGAAAGAAAGAAAGAAAGAAAGAGAAAGAGAGAGAGAGAGAAGAGAGAGAGAGAGAGAGAAAGAAAGAGAGAAATAGAGTGAGAGAGAGAGAAAGAAAGAAAGAGAAAGAAATTAAAGGTTTTTAAATTAAGTGAATGTGAGAGATCCATCTGAAACCCTTGCCAGCACTCTCAACCTCTGATGGCTACCTTAGCTGCATGATTAGAACATGGTGATACAAAAGGTCATATTAAAATAAACCACTAATCACATTTTTAATTGTTATGTCATGATGTCAGATAGTGACATGGCCAGAAAACCATCTTCTTTTGCCCTGGAGTACTAGGTTTTTCTTTCCAGCAAGACATTTATTTATATACAATGTAAAGCTTAGTTTTAGACTGCGTGCCTTTAAGAAGACCTAGTGGGTTGTTCAGGTTTTGTTTTTGTTTTTTCATTTGAGAACTCCTCAGTTCTCACTACAGCCTCAGATGTGACTTTGCATCTGGCCTTTCTCCTAAACCTCCCTGAGCTTTTGTATTCAATATTAGCTGACTCCCACAGTAAATTCAGTGTGGCCAATTACTTTCATAATGAAGCTCACGTAAATTGCAGTATAGGAGAAGTTTTATTAATGAGACTGACCTATTATTATGGTCAGTCTGTTCATCCTGTATGAATAGTGATATAAAAGTCAGAAACAGTATAAAGTCCCATGTCAGCAGGCTTGATGAATAAAATGAAGCTTGGGAAATTTACGCTTTGGGAAGGGGCAGGACAAGACAGAGTAATTTATCTTAAGCCCTTTTGCAGTTTTTTACAACTTCTACTAGAAAAAAAACAAGATTGTCTACAGGTAAATCAGTCATATAAAATGGAAATTTTATTCATGTGCAACATGGAGCTGAATTCTGGTTCCTTTTGGAATCCATTTCTTAGTGGGTTTCCCAGATATTCATGCTTTCAAGTCATCTTTTCTGTTTTTCCTATGAATATGCTTACAGGTTTCATGCATGTATCTGGATTTTTAGTGGACAAAATATGGTCAACATATTCACTACTATTAAGTTGAATTGTTTTGGCCTAAATCTGCCACTGTACATATTTTAACTTTGCCCTAAAGTTTTCTCCTTCACAGTGAACTACAACATAACCTAATTTGTAAACAGACTATACAGTATTCTTGCAATAATCACTGAATCTCAAAAGATTACAAACAAACAATGTTCAAACTATGTTCGAATGAGGAAGAAGTGAGCCATACCCAGCTGGGCTGTCTCTGTGCCCCATTTATGTTTTTCATACAGTCACTTCCTTTTCTCTGGCTATAAATATGTGGTGGCCATGTGGTAGGGTAGGGCTTTCTGAACCATTTTGAATCCAGACTGCTGCATGTTTCTAGAATTGCAATTAAAGCCAATTAGAATGTGCAAAACATGAGTGTGTGGGTGAAGGTTAATAACAGACCATGGAAAACAGAGGTTTATGATAGCTGCAGGTGGGGAGAGGCCAGGTAATATTGGTCTTTGGTCAGAGAGGAAGCAGGTGAAGAGTGTATGGTGCTCCATGGCATACCAGTAAAAATATTTCCATTTCCAAGTGATAAAAAAAATAAGTTCAATCTGAGTTAACTTTAAAATGAATTTATTAACTTAGAATTTGGCTTAGTTGAACAAAATTATTGGCTTACATAATTGAATCCAGAAAAGATCTCTGAACCCAGGTATGTTAGTAATGCTATATCCATTTTGTTTAGCAAACCTAATGGAAAAAGAGCCCTTTTCCTAAGACTTCCCACTAGTTTCTGGGCTGGCATTTATAAATTCAGTTTAATTCATTAGTCCTATGTGAACTAAACACCATAGACAGGAGTGCAGTTACCTGAGGGCAAGAGGAGTCAGATGGCATGGGCAGGAATCAGGGGTCTATTTCTTGAGCTTAAAATATAGTTGGCCCCACCTATGCAGACCACAATGACTGAGGAAGTGGAGAAGGGAAGATCCCCAAAAGAAAACTGAGAGCCAGTAACAGAAGTATGGGCTATGGGTACAATAGGCAAACAAAACAAAACTGGAAAATTAAGAGATCCACTGCATCTGGTTACAAATAAAATCAGGATGGAGAACAGTCCCCAGGGGAATGGGGGCTTCAGGAAAGTATAAAACAGGCATTGGTGTATTTATAGAAGAATATAATGAAAAGTTATTCAGGAAATTATAATGCTAATACTCAGTTGATGGTTATTAAGAGAATGAATCTAAATCAAATAACATATTTTCATGCAGCTGTCCCAAATAATTAGAAAAATATGTTGGAAGATTGATCAAACTGAAGAATTTTCAAAGTTTTTGAGTAGAAACTTAGGTCCAAATTATTCATTCTTATCAAGAAGAGTGGGTGTATTTGTGAAAACAGAAAACAACATTTGTTTTTCAGTCTCCACTTATGTGCCAATCAGTAAATTTGTAATTCAGGCACAAGTGGCTTCATTTTGCTAACAAAATACTACATGTTTGTTCATAATAACTTAATTTGTCACATAGAAAAAATGTATTTTTACCAAATCTCTTTTTAACTTGAACTATAGACACAGCTCTCATTCTTAAAGGGATTGACTTGGTTAATATTTCAAAGTTAAATATTGTTTATGAAACTATTCTCATTTTCTTTGTTTTCTAGATGATAAAAAATGGAATTTGGTACAAAAATTTAGAAGGAAATATGCAAAACTCTTTGATTTTTCAGAGTCATTATTTAGATTTAGAAATAATTTTGCAAGTCAGAAAATTCAGTGCAACAGAATCCAGTTCATAAATTGAACTGGAAATTATTATTGAAAATAGGTGCCACACCAAATAAACAAATAGAATCTTCCTGTTTTCAAGCAATTCTTTATTTTCTCTTGAAAAATATTGCATTTTATATTCACATACACACATGATTATTGTTATGGCTTGTGTTTAGATGTCCCCCCAAACCCTATGTGGTCTTAGGTGGGGCTATTTTGGTGGTGGCACAATGCTAGGCCTGAGAGCACCAGGATTAAGGGTGTGAGTGCTACCTGCCCTAAGTAATCTGAATAAGATAAAAGGGTCTGGAAGATTCTGTTAAGGTCCCTTGGTTGCATTTGCTGTCTTCCACCACTATGTTACCCATCTGCCACCCTGCCTTGGAGCCAGCCAATTATGGACTGAAACCTCTATCAACTGTTAGCTAAATAAATCTATCCCCCTTTAAATTTGGGTATTGGGTATTTTATCTCAGCAACAAGAGAAAGGTAACTACGACAATTATAGTATGTCATAAAATATAAGTTGTATAAGAGTAGTATAAGTCAAATATTAGAGTTTCAGAGGAAAGGAAACTGGTTGAGGAAAGAAAAGAATTTATGAGGGAAATGGAACTTTGACACATATGTTCTAAAAATTAGGATTTTTTCCTTACAGATCAAATCACTTGGCAATTATTATCTATTAGAATACATAATGTAAGCTAAAGCATACATAGCATTCTAAGAATGGTATGAAGATCACTAAGAGAAGAGATGGGAAATGAGGCTGGGGAGCTGGACTGAAGCTCACATGAAGTGATATATGGTGATTCACAATCTAGGTCCAAAAGTTCTCGGGACAGACTTTAATCTGGGAATGGTGGAGAAAAGTAGTAGAAACATGCCTTGAAATGTTGAGCATTGTGGAATGGGGGGTGACTGATAAACAGAGAAGTAAAGAGGAGTTGTTCCATATTGTGAGAGCATAAATGTGGGATAAGTTAATCCTGAGCATTTGTAACTCGTACATTTGTATTTGTAACTGATAATATCTCTGAAGGGAGAGAAAGACTTTTACCTTATTCTGTTTGCGGGTGATGGATGAAACCTTGAGAAGAATGGATGAAATTATGGAGTGAGAGAATGTTTGAGACTGGGAGACTGGAAAGAAAGAAGAATGGGAAAGAAGGTTGTAGATTATTGGTGGTCAGTTATCCTGTATTTTGTCTCTGACCTTGTTACCAATCCCTTCTACATCTGTTTTCTATAAGAATATTCTCCTCTCTCCCATCCTTTAGTTTGCTTCAGTTTTCCCGGATATGCAGAAGAATTTCCTTCCTTAATCAGGTCTTGTGAATATCAAGTTCTTATCTGGGAGTTCAGCCTGCTTGCAACTTGATGTATTTTGTCCACTTATATTGCAGAATTCTTATCCACTCTGATCTAAGCGGCAGTGCAGTTAAGGGGACTGACAAGGATGATTAAACAGGGAGCTGCTGCTACTCTTAAACAAAAGAAGAGGGTATATATAAGGTGGTAGAGTTGTAGTGATGGGAAAGGACCCAACTGTCAGACGTTGTCACCTTAGGGAGAAAAATATAACCAATCTTCTTCCCAGCAGTGAGAGATGTAGAGAGTAAATTCCCTGACTTCTCCCACTTCCTCTCCTTTCTCCACCCTCCATCTCCTGCCAGTGCCAATCATTTGCAAACCAATATAGCAATCAGAGGACAAGAGGCCCCAACAGTAGGCATCAGTTTCCTAAGGAAAAACACATGGTGGAGAATATATCTGGAAGAGCAGAAGGAGCTTCCCACCACATTTGATTTCTAGGATTCCTGTTCTCCTTTCTATCCCTTGCTTCTGATAAGGACGTGTTGCTTTATTCTTGCCTTCTTATGATCTCTAATATATAAGAATGGCTGATTAAAGGCACTGAGAACATGTCAAAAGCTTCTTCTTTTTCATTTTTATTTTGCTTTTCCTCCTACATCTTAAGCTGTGGAATGTTAAAAAAAATTTCAAAGGGGAAAAGGCACAGAAGGCACAAAGACAAGAAGAGACACATAGGATGGGAGACTTCTTTTTATGTCTGTGGAAAAAACTGATGCTGCATACATTTAAGAATTGAGCTCATGACTTCTGTATTCTTCAGTGTGAAAGGAACATTTATTTTAAAACTACCAGTTAACACCTGAACTGTGACACACATTCTTGGCTTAATCAAACATTATTCCCAGACTTCCTCTTTGCTAATAGATTTTTATTTTGTTACAGTACTTGTAACCACATGCTTCAGTAAAGGGTAGCCCTTCTCAGAACCACAGGGGAATTTTGATTAGTCTTAAGAAGCTAATTAAGGTATAGAAGGATGCTAAGTATTACTTTGTGCTGAGTTTCATAATTGTAATTTGGGTTCCAAAGTTGAGGAGATTGTTTCAGACCATATATTCTATGACATGTGGGTCATCTGTAAAAAATTTTCACTGCTTGGTATTAAAAACAAATCTAGTAACTTTTAGTTCATCACTCACATCAAAAGTATTAGGAAGAAGTAAGGAGACTCTCAAAGAGAGATTTTTGGACAGAGTTACTAGAGTTCTATGCTTCTGTTCACTTCAAGCTGAGTGAGTAGACAAATTGAGCATAGCACTCAAGAGTCTAGGGGTGTTTTCCAGAAGGCGGAGATGGAATGACATAAGACCCCCCCCCCAAGCCCTAGTACAGCCAGGTGTCAACAGGAAGTACAGAGAGGTAGCTCCTGGGAGAAGGTGAGATAGTCTCCTTAATTTGGGAAGATCAGGACTTCTTAAGGTGAGAGTCTCATTGGAGTTACCCAGTAAAGTCAACAGGAGAGTTGGCATGTTTACAAGCTATTTTCTGTTGATATCTCTCTACATATATCTTTATGTTACTTTGGTGATCCCACTGACTATTGATAGTGGGAAACTATGACAATTATTTCCATAAATATATTGGATTTATGTAGCAGACACCTTTGTTCAGTATTAGCAAGATATAGTGGCACAAACTTCTTGCTCCTCCATAATTCAACTGTGTTACATTGGAAGTAGCAAAGCTTGACTGAGTTCACTCCCAGTCAAGGTCAACTGACTCCAACTAAATTCTTCCCCTCTGAATTAACTGTTTGTTCCCTTCAGCAAAAATATGCTTGTGCCCTCATTCTACAGTACTGTTTGCTTGATACTTGTTATCAGCAGGTGTCCCGACGCCTGCCCAGTTTTCCCCTTTCTGCACTTGTAATGAATAAACACTGGATGTCCTGGGGAGTCCTTTGTCTTTGCTGCCCAGAGCAGCTTAGGTTAGCCCAAGACTCAGTTTCTCTCAAGTCTCTGTCTGTGTTTCTTTTAATTCCCACTTTCCTATCTCACAGACATCATACTGGCTTGCTGGAGGCCAGGATCACTGCAGGGATCTCTGGCAACTGCCATTACCCTTTCCCTACAGATTTAGTTTTGGGGAATACCTTTATGGCAATGGAATGGAATGCAAAAATCATAAAGGAAAATCCTGATAACTCTATGTAACAAAAACTTAAAATTCTGAAAGCCAGTATCAATGATTCACCTGAAAAAAATTGCCACGTAAGAAAAAAACCAAAGTGTTAACATCTAATAAACCTCCCCCAAACATTTAAAAGACAAAGAAAGTTGATTCATAAAAGAAGAAATATACAATTCAATAAATATATGCAAATATGTTTAAACTTTGAAGTTGGTGCTCTCTTACACTGTGAAAGCACAAATTGGTAAAGTCAAGTTAGTATAGGTATCCAGATCCTTTGATCCAGGATACCCAGTAATAACATTTTGTCCAAAAAAAAAATTGTCAGGGCTGCCAAAAAAAACAAATGTCAGTGGTGCTGCACCTGCCTGGCAAGCACAAGGTCCTGAGTTTGATCCCCAATTCTGCAAAAAAATAAAAGTCAGGCAGAGACAGCTATGAAAGAATTTTCCTAACAGTGTTATTTATTCTGATGAAAAATCAAAAGCAACTTCTATCTCCATAAACAGTGAATAATTCAGGAAATCAATATAGTTACTTAGTAAAGTGCTATGAACTATGAGAAATCATATTTTAATGACCTAGGAATGTTCTTGGATTATGAGGTCATTTAAAAATAAGACATTCACACTGGGCGTGGTGGTGTACACCTGTAATTCCAGCACTCAGGAGGCTGAGGCAGGAGGATTGGCATGCGTTTAAGGACAGCATGGGCTAATAGTGAGTTTGAGGACAGCCTGAACTACATAGTGAGACCCTATCTCAAATCAAAACAAAACAAAAAAAGATATTAACAGGGCATAAAATCAATAACTATAAGAGAAAAACTGATAAGCTGGACTTTATTAAAGTTAAAAATTATATTCATTCTTATTAAAATAAAAAACTAAAATTAAAAAGTCAAGTCATAGAGAATGAATATATTTTTACATTATATATATTTGATAATTACAACAGCTCAATAATGCAAAAAAACAAAAATGAGCAAAAATGTGGATGTTTCTATATGGCTTATAAAATTGTCGAATTCATAAAGTTGTACATGTAAGATAAATATAGCTTGTTGCTTATAAATTGCTATCATTAGTTTTTTTTACAATGACATGAAACTGTAAAGTTTGGATAGTTTCAGTAAATGAACAAGAAATACTCAAAATTTCCTTTAGCTGAGATCCAGCAGAAAGAGATGATTCACTAGTTGATTTCACAAGTTCTTCCTTGCAGTGGACATGGAAGCATAGACTGATATTCTTGTGTCCCAGTGATCATCTAATCCACCAAGGTTCTGACTGTGAGTCTGGTCAAAATATTCTTTTGCAGCAATTGTTTTCCTACATAGATGTTTTTATTGGAGAGCGAAGATGCTAATCAGTAGACATGTACTAGGCCCTTAGGTTTCTAGCTACAGATTGATAAACACTGTTTTCTTCTTAATGTATTGATCAGCATCAGTGCATGCTCCAGTTGACCTTTCAAGATCCTGGTCCTGCAATATTGAGAAGGTAAACTTCACACTTGCTGAGACCCACATGGATATTCACAAGCCTGTTCCCCAAAAAGTCAGCTCTCCCTTTTCAACAGCCTTAGGAAATCAGATGTAGCGGCACATGCCTAAAATCCCAGCACTCTGGGAGGCTGAGGCAGGAGAATCACCAGTTCAGGCCCACCCTGGGCAACTTAGTGATTTAGCCAGACACTATCTAAAAATAAAAAAGGGGCTGAGAATGTGGCTCAGAACCATAAAAAGAAGGGAAAAAAAACCAGCTTCTCATATCTTTAGCTTTGAGAAGTTTGCATGCCTTGTCATGTGTTAGAATCAGGGCCACTCAAATTGTGAAGCTGATTTTAAATTCAAGCAGAATCCAGAACAGGTGAGGGGCTGTAGAAGTCAAGAGGGCTGAACGTCAGTCTGAACATTATTTAATTTTGATACTGAGTGCTCTTTTCTATCATAATAATTTAAAGATGTACTGTTTCTGTTTGCTAATATTTTCACTATAACTGATACTAAATACATTCATAGAAATAAAGATATCCTATTAAATGATGGTAACTAGTGGAAAGATGCAATGACATAAAAATTGCTTCAGAGAGGCAGAAGAACACTGTTCCATTTATTTTCCAAACCATGATTTTTTTTTGAAAAATTGCTTTAAGAAAAACCAAACAAGAAGTTAATTTATTACTGCTTGCAAACAACCTGTTAATTTGCCATTAAATGAAAAAAATTAGAACTGCCTGAACATCATAAGAGCTAAGATTGAGAAAAATTGCTTCATGCAGAAAGAAAATTCTGTAATTCATCTCAAACTGCACTCACAAGATTCATACCACAATAGAATCCATGTCTCTTACGTATCTTTTGGGCAACTTAACTTACAGAATATTTCTTCTGCCTTCGAGATGAGTCATGCAACTCAATTATTACTTTATTCTTAGTCACAAATGATATATATTAAAACATGAAATATTTACTTATACATTTAACTGCATTTGTAAGTGTAGAGAAGGGCATTTTAATAGTATTTTCAGAACATTCTATGGAAGACTTTTTAAATAGGCTAGACAGACAAAATCCTCTGAGTTAAAAGGAAAATTTATGACTATATATTTATGACTTTATATATATAAAATTTATGAAAATATATGACTATATAGTTTTTTAAACAAAGAAATAAAAATTTGTATATATTGATATAATAAATTTATGAGAAATATTAAGTACAATTTCTGTGATGTATATAATATATACATTTAAATTAAGATTATAAAAAGTCTTTCCAAATTTCATGAGAAATTTATAAAACAAATGACTAGAATTAATAAAAAATACTCTAAACTCAATATTCAGTAGTAATCATTGTTTTTCAGTGAATTTTTCCCATGTATTTTCCATGTATGAATTTTCATTAAACATTGTTTATATAATTTTAAAATATTTTTCATTAATATTATGCAGTAACATTTTCAAATATCATATAATATTATTTAGAAACATTATTTTAAATAATTACTATTAGTCCATTAAAAGTATTGGTTTATTTCACTTTCCAGGAGATTTACCTTTTTCTCGGACCACCATTGCAAATAACTCTGAAAATAAATATCTTTGTTCATGAATTTATATATATATATCTCATTATTTTAAATGTAGATTCCAGAAGTGGTCAGAAAAACATGTTTTTAAAGCTCTTGATACTAATTAAAATTTTGTTTTTCAGAAATGTTTTAACTTCTTATGTTTAGCCTTTGTGAATAATTTTTAAGTATTGTTCTGGTACATAGCATTTTGCACTTTGATGCAATTAGAATTTTTTTATATAACACATTTGTAGATATTTTCATGAAATCATATTGATATTTTGTTCTTACTATTTTATTCTTTTCTGTTTTTTACATTTCTTGCTATGTCTGTCTTTCCCTTTTCTTGTCTTAATATATTATTTACATTTATTCTATAACTTTTCTAGTGATTTTACAGTTTTATTCTATTTTCATATAATACTGGTTGCCTTTCTATTCATAAAATAAGACACAAATGTTTTTCTCTAACTGCTATTCTCAGTTAATTAATAATATTATCTGTTAAATCACCCTTCATCACCACATGG
Source organism: Heterocephalus glaber (assembly GCF_053883595.1). Taxonomy (NCBI): domain Eukaryota; kingdom Metazoa; phylum Chordata; class Mammalia; order Rodentia; family Bathyergidae; genus Heterocephalus; species Heterocephalus glaber. The sequence continues at coordinate 1,899,374 of NW_028258377.1, forward strand.
CTCTAATAAATTGAGAAACATACTCTGCTCTTTTCTCCTTACTTCACTTTCTAGCTTTTGAAGATATCATCGGGGACTGTGAAGAATCTGGGATATGTAAGCTAATTACTTAGCCTATCCCTGGAGGAAGACACAAGTCTCCTGGGTGTGATTGTTCATGGCAGAGTGAGAGCCTGGACATCATGTTCTATCAGTTTGTCCTCTGTGTCCCATGGAATGGCAATGGCTGGATGCTGTGCACTCAGTGGGTCTGCAACACAGCCAAGGAACACCAAGCTCTGGAAATTTACCACTTTCATGATGAATGATAACCAAACCTGTCCTTTATCTTTCATCCCTGGATATTGCTCTCTGAAAACTTAACTAATTCCTCATGTAAAAAGTGGTCTTCAATATTAGATCAAAATTATTTTCAACAGAATTTTTCCAAAATAATTGTTTAATTTCTATATGCAATTTTTTTCTCTTATACTATGGCATCTCAATTCTTGCTTTTTTATTTGAGTTATATTTCACTTTGGTGCAGAAGGTTTCAAATTACTTTCATTAAACACAGTGAATGTTTTCCACTTAAGTGAAAAGGCTCACACTTCATGAAGAAACATATGACATGGATATAGACTTTTTCAGTCTTTCCCTGTAATATCTATATAAATAATGCCTTATTGTGGCCACATATCTAGTATTTTTAGAAGATAAATTCAAGGTCAGTCTTGTTTGTCTTTCTTTTACACAGCATGTTGTTTTTAAGATTTTCTTTTGAACACTTGAAGAATTTTTAATTTAGTCTTTTTTTAAAAAATATGTTAATATATCACTATTTTTACTTTTTTTTTTCTTTTTGGTGTATTGCAAGCAAATCGATCCTCAACCAAAGGAAAACTTCTATTATTTTTATAATTGCAAGCATCCCATTTGCATGCTCTTTCTTCCCTTCTTGGAATCTCAATTAAATACATATTTTATCTTCTTCATTTTCTATAACTCTTTTTTTTTAATTCTTTTATTGGTACATTTTAGGTATACAATACATTTACATTTCTCATTGGGAACTGTTCCTTTACATGATGTATCTTGGTTCTTATTTTTTCCACATTCCCGGCCCTCCCTTCATCCCCTCCACCCTTCACTATTTACAAAGACTTTATTTCAATTTTTTATATTTCTTGTAATTTTTATTTTCCCTTCTTTCCTTTTCTCTGCTCTTCCCACTTACCCTATGCCTTTGGACCTTTTCCTCTTATTTCACATTCTCAATTATTCATTCTAATCATTGGTACATTTTAGGTATACAATATAATGACATTCAACATTGGAAATTTGTACCTTTACATAATCTCTCTTCATTCTTATTGATCCCCCTTCCCTGCTCTCCTTTCAACCCCTTCATCCCTCCCTATTTAGAAAGATTTTCTTTCCATTTTTCCACTTTCTCATATTAATTCTATTTCCTTCTTTCCTGTCCCCTGCCCCTCCTACTTCCCCTTCCCCTTTGCCCCTTTTCTTCCTTTTTCAGATTATCTATTATACCTTTTAGTCCTTATTTACACTTTCAGGTTCTCAAACTAGAGAAACTATTTGGTATTTATACATGTGTGTCCTATTTATTTCACTTAAGAGTATCACCTCAATGTGCATCCATTTAGCTATAAATGTCTCTAATTTCTCATTTTTTATGGCTGAGTAGTATTCCATTTTATTAAAAACCCACATTTTCTTGATCCAGTCTCCAGTTGATGGGCATTTGGGCTGTTTCCAAGTTTTAGCTATTACAAACTGTGCTGCTATGAACATGGGCGCACATATATCACTGTGGTATGATTCTTTTAATTCTTTGGGGAAGATCCCCAGCAGGGGAATAGCTGGGTCAAATGGGACTTCCAGTGCTAGTTCTTTGAGGTATCTCCATACTGATTTGCACAGTGGTTGCACCAGTCTACACTCCCACCAGCAGTGGAGCAGGGTTCCTCTTTCCCCACAGCCCCGCCAGCATTTGTTATTGGTTGATTTCATGATAGCAGCCATTCTTTCTGGAGTGAAGTGGAATCTCAGCGTTGTTTTCATTTGCATCTCTCGAATGACCAGTGATGTTGAACATTTTTTTCATGTATTTATTTGCTATTTCTACTTGTTTGTCTGAGAAATGTCTATTCATTTCAGATGTCCATTTTTGGATTGGGTCTTTAAATTTGGGAGGTCTGATCTTTTTTAGTTCTTTATAGATTCTAGATAGTAGACCTTTGTCTGAGGAACAGCAGGTGAAGATTTTTTTCCCACATTGTAGGTTGTCTCTTCACACTGCTGGTGGTTTCTCTTGCTGTCCAGAAGCTTTTTAATAAGAAGAGATCCCACTTGTTGATTGTTTGTGCCAGTTCACAGGCAACTGAGGTTTTGTTCATAAAATCTTTTCCTACACCAATGTCTTCAAGAGTTCTACCTAACCTCTGTTCCAGCCGGTTCACCGTTTCTATTTTAATAATTAGATTTTTAATCCATTTTGATTTTACTTTATTGCATGGTGAGAGATATAGGTCTAGTTTTAATCTTTGGCAAGTTGAAACCCAATTTTTCCAGCACCATTTATTAAAGAGGCTATCTTTCCTCCAGTGAGGGTGTTTGGCTCCTTTACTGAAGATGAGGTGGCTGAGTGTGTCTGGAGATGTTTCTGCATCTTCCAATCTGTTCCACTGGTCCTCAGGTCTGTTTCTTTGCCAGTACCATGCTGTTTTTCTCACAGTAGCTTTGTAGTACAGTTTCAAGTTGAGGATTGTGATTGTCCCTGCAATGTCTCTGTTACCTAGAATTGCTTTTGCTATTCTGGGTCCCTTCTTGTTCCAAATGAATTTTTGGATTTTTTTCTCAAGGTCCATGAAGTATGCTGCTGGGATCTCAATTGGAATTGCATTGAATCTATATAGCAATTTTGGAAGTATGACCTTTTTCACTACACTGATCCTTCCTACCCAGGAGCAAGGGATGTCTGTCCATTTTCTGACATCATCTTCAATCTCTCTTTTCAGAGTGCCATAGTTTTCAGAGAAGAGGTCTTTCATTTTGTTAGGTTGATTCCTAGGTATTTCAGTTTTTTGGATGCTATTGTGAAAGGAATTATTTGCCCTATTTCTCTCTCAGTGAGTCTGCCATTTGTGTAGAGGAAAGCTATTGATTTTTGTTCATTGACCTTGTGTCCAGCTACTTGACTGAATTTGGTTATTAAGTCTAGAAGACTTTTGGTGGAGTTCTTGGGGTCTTCTGTATGGAGTATCATGTCATCTGCAAATAATGACAATTTGACTTCTTTGTTTCCTATCTTTATTACTTGAATTTCTTTCTCTTGTCTAATTGTCGTGCCTAATGTTCTCAAAACTATATTGGACAAGAGTATTGATATTGGACATCCTTGTCTTGTTCCTGATTTTAGTGTGAAGGATTTCAGTTTTTGACCATTTAATATGATACTGTCTGTTGGTTTTTGATAGATGGCTTTTATCAATTTGAGGTAGAGACTGACTATTCCAAGTTTTTGTAGGGTTTTTATCATAAATGTGTGTGGGCTTTTGTCAAATGCTTTTTCTGCATCTATGGAGATAATCATATGGATTTTGACCTTGGCTTTATTGATATTGTGTTTTACATTGATTGCTTTGCATATATTGAACTATCCCTGCATCCCTGGGATAAATCCCATTTGATCAGGTTGCATGATCTTCTTGATGATCTTCTGCATTCTATTTGCCAGTATCTTATTAAGGATTTTTGCATCTATGTTCATTAGTGAGATTGGCCTATAGTTCTCTTTTTTCATTAGGTCTTTCTCTGCTTTTGGGGTTCAAGGTGATGCTTCATTCCAGGAACGAATTTGGGAGTATTGCTTCCCTTTCAATTTCATTGAAATGTTTAAACAGTAATGGCAGTAGTTCCTCTCTAAATGTCTTGTAGAATTCAGCCGTGAAGCCATCAGGACCTAGCCTTTTCTTAGTTGGTAATTTTTAATTATGTTTTCAATTTCATTGATTGATATAGGGTTGTTTAGAATTTTTAGGTCTTCTTTATTCAACTTTGGTAATTCATATGTATCTAGGAATCTGTCCATTTCTTCTGTGTTGTCCATCCTATTGGCATATAGGTTCTGGAAGTAGGTATTGATGATCCTCTGGATTTCTGCTGGGTCCATTGTAACGTCATCCTTTTCATTCCTAATTGCATGGATTTGGGCCTTTTTTTACTTTTTCTGATAAGGTTGGCTAAGGGTTTGTCAATTTTGTTGATTCTTTCAAAGAACCAATTCTTGGCTTCATTGATTTTTTGTATTATTCTCTTAGTCTCCATTGCATTGATTTCTGCTCTGATCTTTATAATTTCCTCCCTTGTATGAGCTTTGGGGTTGTCCTGCTCTTCTTTTTCTAGAAGCTTGAGGTTCAGCATCAGGTTGTTTAATTGGGCTCGCTCTCTTTTCCTAATACGTATATTCACTGCTATGAATTTCCCTCATAAGACTGCTTTCATTGTGTCCCATAGATTCCGATATGTTGTATTGTCATTGTCATTTAACTGAAGGAACTGTCTGATTTCTTCTTTAATTTCCTGTGTGACCCATTGGTTATTCAGAAGTGTGTTGTTCAATTTCCACATGTTTATGAAATTTTTCTAGTTTCTTTAGCTATGGATCTCCAATTTCATCACAGTATGGTCTGATAATATAGAGGGTATAACTTCAATTCCTTTGCATTTACTTAAACATGTTCTATGTGTGAATATGTGATCTATTTTGGAGAATGACCCATGTGCAGCTGAGAAGAATCTGTGGGGTGGAAGACTCTGTAAACATCTGTTAAATTCATTTGTTCAAGAGTTCAAATGAGTTCTAGTATTTCATTACTTATTTTTTGTCTAGTTGATCTATCTATTTGTGACAGTGGGGTATTGAGGTCCCCTACTACAATTCTATTAGTGCATATATGACTTTTGATGTCCATTAGTATTTATTTTATATAGTTGGGTGCACTAGTGTTTGGTGCATACATATTTATGATTGTCATCTCTTCCTGTTGGATTGTTCCCTTTACAAGGATGTAGTGTCCTCTTAATCAGTGTTGGTTTGAAATCCACTTGATCTGCAAGTGGATAACTACTTCTCCTTTTGGGGGGGTTCCTGTTGCATAGAGTATTGTTTTCCACCCTTTATCTTTCAGTCTACAAGCTTCATTTTGAATTAAGTGTGTTTCTTGTATTGCAGGATATTGTTGGATTTTGCTTCTTGACCCATTCTGCCAGTCTATTTCTTTAGTTTGGTGAATTGAGACCATTAACATTGATGGTTATAACTGATATGTATTGACTTATCATTGTCATGATTTTTTTCTTTTTGTTGGATTCTCCCCCTTTACACTTAATTTCTTGTCACATCCAATGGGTTCATTCTGCTGTGCTTCCTGGGGTTGTGATCCTCAATGTCTGTTCCTAGGATATTGTCTAAAAATTTTGGAGTGCTGGTTTGGTATTAATGCAGTTCCTAAGATGCTCTTTGTCATGAAAGTATCTTATTTCTCCATCCATTTTGAAAGACAGCTTTGCAGGGTACATCAGTCTGGGTTGGAGGCTGTTTTCCTTTAGGACTTGGAATATGTCACTCCAAGTTCTTCTTGCCTTGATGGTTTGCATTGAGAAGTCTGCTGTGATTCTGATGGTCTTTCCTTTGTATGTGATTTGTTTCTTTTCTCTAACTGCTTGTAAAACTTTGTTCTTCTGTTCAGTTTCTGGAATCTTAACAATTATATGCCTATGTGTAGATTTTTTTGATCAAGGCTAGTTGGTGTTCTATATGCCTCATTTATCTGTATGTCAAGTTCTTTTCCCCTGCTTGGGAAGTTTTCTGCCATCATTTCTGTGAACAGTTATTTTATGTCATCTGCACTCTCTCCTATTTCTTTGACTCCAGTCAGTCTTATGTTATTCTTCTTTGCATCATCTAGCAGCTGCTGGATTGATTTCTCATGGTCCCTTACAATTTTGAAGCAATTTTTCCTTTCCTGGTCACTAATTGCAATCTTATCTTCTATATCTGAAATTCTGTCCTCACATTGGCTCTTTCTGCTTTGTAGACTTTCAGTGGAGCTTTTCATCTCCTGGAAATCTATTTGCATCTGTTTTATGGATTCCATTTGTTTCCTATGTTGGGATTCCATCATGTTCCTCATCTCCTCTCTAGATTTATTAATCGTGTCTTGCACTACGAGCACAATCTCTACTGTTATCTCAGAAATTATTTCTGATTTCATTTTTTCCATATCTTCTTTTGTTGCCAGTTTAGGGGGTCCAGGTGGTTGAGTATCAGAGTGTTCCATCTCATTTCCCTTTGGGGTTGCTGTAGGTGATCTGGAAGTCTGGTTTTGAGACTTGTTTACATGTCTTCTTATTTTGACCTGGAGGGTATGGGGTGCTGTTGGTGCCCACACAGCTCACCTCCTCTGAGCTGGGAGCAGTGGGACAGCAGCCCAGAATCCCCTTCCTCTAGGCCAGGAGTGGTGGGACAGATGGTGCCCAGAAGCCCCTTCCTCTTGGCCAGGAGTGTTGGGATGGACAGCAGCCTGGAAGCCTGTTCCTCTGAGCTGGGAGTGGTGGGATGGTGGCTCAGAAACCCCTTCCTCTGATCCAGGTCTATGACTCTTTTCTTTTATCATTTGAACTTGTCTCCTACTTCACTAATTTGCTTTTTTATAATGATCAATTTTAAATTTTTTGCTTCCTTGAATTTTTAACTTTCCACTCAAATTTTCCACTCATGTGCAGCTTTAGATGATCTCAGGTAGATGGATAATATCTCTATATTACATTAACTACTGATCTAGTTTCATAAGCACAATGTTCTATTTGAACTAGTTGAAATATCAAATTAAAACATTTGAAAATTATGTTGTATATTTTAAGTTAGATTTTCCCCTGAGTTTTCATTATTTATGATCTTGCAGAGTAACAGCTACACATCTAGTGATTTCATTACTTATCCTTACAGAAGTTCACATTTTTCCATAAGTAGGAAAATGAGGTTTTTTAACAAATTCATGTCCATATCTGAATATGGAAAATGAGGGTTAAATTTCACATTAACTGAAATTACTTTTCTAAGTCAGAAATCCAGTCACAAACATAGGTGAGGTGTAGAGACTCAAGAAGTCAACACCCTGGAGTCAAGCAGTCAGTACAGTTGGAGTCAAGAGCCTTTTCTTTCCTGTGAAGAGTTCCTCTCCATGTTTTGAGAGGCAAAAAGTAGATAGAAACATGTAGTCAAAAATGTGACAGGCAATTGTGGCTTAGACAACCATCTCATGTACCCCTATAGCCAAAAAGGTCTGTCACAACTACTGATGAATTATAATTCTTTTGTCACTTTCAACAGTTTACTGGGCAGTGTTAGCATCCTCCCAGAGTCTGATGCAGTCATCCTTGGGCTTGGTAGTCTTCTTTGCCAAGGACATTAGAGAAGATGTGATTCATCTCTTTATCCCATAGTCCCATCTGAAATATGTCTTATAGAAACTCCAGAAATTTTTGACATAGATGGCCTCTTTCTATAGTTTCTATTCCCTTACACTTGGTTTTCTTTTTATATATTATATTCCTCACTATGTGAGTAATCAGAGTTTGAAGGAATGGGGGAGAGTAGCCATATTATGTATTATTAGAAAGTTTTAATCCACTGTCTCATTGTCTTTTCTTTCTATAGTAGTCTTACAGAGTAATGGACCCACATAACCTAGTTTCTTTATTTTAAGAGACATAGTGGTAAAGAAAGATACATGGTCCACAGATAAATAATTATTTTTTTTTAATTATTTACTTTTGTATACTTCTTGGAATGACTCTATCTGGTTAAATCACAAAATCTAAAATAATAGCCACAACCAAAAAATAAATCAGTTCTGAGCTGTGTGTGTGTGTGTGTGTGTGTGTGTGTCTGTGTTCATATTAGTTTCATATTTAGTTTCACAAATGTCTAAAATAATGTAAACTAGAAGTAGTTTGAAGTGAGGGCAATATTGTTAAGTTATATATGACTTAATTCAATTAACTTTTTTTGATTTGTGGATTTATTTCTATGAAAATTTTTACTAAACCTTTAACATTAAATTGTATTTAGTTGTTGGTGAAGCAAATTTACATTAATGAAAAGAATTCAGTATGTGAAGTTGAGTATGTTTGGTCATTGTGCATGTATAGATGAATCCATTTTCCCACCTAAACAATATGATGGGAGATTTCCAACGTGAAGTGTTTTTGTTACTATAGTCAAGTGGTTATGGAAAATTTTATACATAAGGATCCAGAATCTCTTAACTGAGAAATAAAAAGTTCCTCAGAAATTTAAACCAATGAGGCAGTAGTGCTTTAAGTAAGCTATTCTTCATGGATGGGTATATGCTTGCCAAACTTTGTGGGTGTTTGTGTGTGGGGTGTCACTGAACTGGTTTCCCAGACTCCTGCCAAGACAATCGTGGTTTGTCTGAAAATTGAGAGGGGAGGATGTAATGTTTCTGGCCACCAGCAGTTTCCCTTTCAGCTGCAGCCAGCTTGAAGCCATTCCAAGACATTATTTCTAACCAGATGTGCTGCTGTCTCTTCTATTAGTGCTTCGTTTGTACACTTTTTTAAATGTTATAGAACTTGTCCAAGTCTTTTGTAGGTAAACCAGAAAATAGAGATTTCCAAAAAAATGCCAAAAATCATCTACCTGGTAATATCTACTGACATATTTTGAAGATATTTCCTGCTATTTTTTTTATTAAAATGTACATATATTTGCATATGCTGGTTTTAGTATATGTGCTGCCAAAGCAAGCACATCTGCTGGTTTTAATAAAAATGAGAACATAGCAAAAATACTGTTTGTGATCTGCTTTACTTCACTAATATGTAATGTTACTGAAATTTTGTTTACTTAGTACTAACAGTCATTTATGCATCAATTAACATGTGTCATGAAAGAAACACCACACTAGATACTAAAAAGACATAGTAAAAGAAGACAAAGCTCCTACATGGAAAGTTTTACAACTGTGGAGGAAGAAAAGCAATCAGACAATAACCACAGTGTAATATGTTAGAAGCTAGAATAGAATACATTCAATTAGTCTGTTTCTTCAGACAAGGGTATATTTGCTCCTTGTGAAGATTTTCCAAGGTGGACATGGGCATTCAAATTCTTTTTAAGCACTTCAACTGCAGTTTTTCAACTCTCATTTATACCTCTTCCTCCAATAAGTGTTTCCTGAAGTAATGAATATAATTGCAGTGCACAGACAGCAGAGGTTTAAGGCAGAAATGTAGCCTCTGATCTGCAATTTACACAACAGCCCTTTTTCCCACTTTAGAGGAACACAGCTTCTCAATCACTGCCATCCTACAATGCTACACTGCCTGGATTCAGAAATGTCTAGATTGCTAAATGAAGGGGCAATCTGAAATTTATTATGGATGTTGAGAAATTAAATAATGTTAATGACTGAGTACCAAATCTTCTGGCAGATCAAATGGTTTCTAGTTTGTTGCTTTCAGAATAGCTGGACAAAGACCTAAAGGAGTTGTTCGGGAAAAGATGATTAAGAATAATTTGTTTTAAAAGTTCTCCAAGTGATTTTTTGCAGATCATTCAAATGTTCAAATAATTGTGTGACATGGTTATAGCAAAACATTATCCTGTACCATCTGTGATATTTATTTAGGTGAACAAATTTTCTCAGTCCTTGTATCTATAAAAATGAAAACTAGTTATAATATTGATGCTCAACTCTATTTCAGACTAGAAATAAGTGATATATATCAGTGGATATATATGAATTGATAATCATAATATTAATTAAGAAATATTTTTAAACATTTAGAATCTTATATTTTTACTGCAGAGATGGATAGGGTGATCCATGAAACATATTTAGACATAATAATTATTATATTATGATAAATCTCTATTAGTGATACTGAGTGGAAATACTAGTCAAAGTTAAATAGGAATTATGCAAAATTAACTGTAAAAAGTGGCTGTTCATTTACTCTTCAAATGGGCAGTGATTATAGAAATGCAATGGGTGGACTATATTAACTATATTTTTAAATAATGCAATCATTTATGTGAAGTTTCATTCTTATAATACACAGTATATTTCTTCCTTAAAAATTACTCATCTTTAATGAAAAGTAATAATGTTATGTTAAAATGTATGAAAACATACTTAATTTTTCTAAATTCTCAGAGTTTTCTTTGAGTATATTATATTACAGTTGCTACATGAATAATTTTTGAAGACAGGAAAAATAAGATTGAGTTGTAGATATACTAATAGCTGCTTGTAAATTTTTAATGTTTCTAAATGACAGTTTTTCATCAATAAAATAAGTTCATAGTACCCACTCAGTAAGCATCCATGAAATTAGATGTTTAACTGGATTGAATTTTCTCCATAATAGTGAGACTCAAAAAGAAGCACATTATTGTATTTCTTAAGTATATATATGAAAAGTTAAACATCAATTTTCTCTTTTTTGTAATTTTTAATGAAGTTGGTGGTATTAAGAGGGAACATTTTCCTAAAAATCATGCAAGAATTCCAAGGAATGCTAGACTTCTGAAAATTTGACAAGTGTCTTCAGGACATCAGGGCACTGCAGAGATCTTCAACTTTTGGTCTACAATAGAAGGAGAAAGTGCTACTCTTCTCTTCACAAGACACATGCTCATGGCTCCTCTGATCAGTTTTCAATATTATAACTATTAATGTTTAGATCCCATGACATCATGTGTACTGCCCTCCCCCACAGAAGTCCTAATACACCCACATCTGCTATTGGAAGAGAGTATTGATCCCTGCCTCTTGCTAAAAGGCTGTGTTTACCTTTTTTCTCCATCTCAGAGAAGTCATACCATGGATCACCCAAATGTTCCTCTTCAAGACCTCTATCCCTTCTCTCTCAAAGAAAATCTAGCTTTTTAAAAATTATTTTATTGATACAATTTAAATATACATAATGATCACATTCATCAAAGGGAATTTGTACCTGTACATGGTATATCATGGTTCCTCTTTTTCTCCCAATCTCCTTGCCTCCCTTCAACCTCCCTCCCCTCCTTATTTACAAAAGTTTTGTTTCCACTGTTTTCCTCCTTTTCTTGCTTTTTTCTTTTCCCATCCTTGTTTTCCTCCCTCCTAAATGACTAAATGTTTCTCTTTCTTTTTGAACAATTTCTTCCTATTTCACATTATCTATTACACATTTTAGTCTTTATTTACCCTTTCAGTTTCTCACACCAGACAATGTTATATTTACATGTGTCCAATTTATTTCACTTAAGAGTATAGTCTCAAGATGTATCCATTTAGTTAAAAATGTCTCATTTATATTTTTTATGGCTGAGTTGTACTCCATTGTATATTTAAAAAACACATCTTTTTTATCCATTCATCAGTTGATGAGCATTTGGGCTGTTTCCAAGTTTTAGCTACTGCAAACAGTGTCACTATAAACATGGGTGCACATATATCATTGTGGTATGATGCTTTTAATTTTTTTTGGAAAGATACCCAGCAGGGGAAGAGCTGAGTCAAATGGGACCTCTAATCCTAATCTTCTGAGGAAACTCCACAGTGATTTCCACAGTGGTTCCACCAGTCTGCACTCCCACCAAAAGAGGAGAAGAGTTGTTTTTTCCCCAAAGCCCCATCAGCATTTGTTATTGGTTGATTTCTTGATAGCAGCCACTCTTTCTGGGGTAAGGTGGAACCTCAGTGTTGTTTTCATCTGCATCTCTCGGATGACCAGTGATCTTGAACATTGTTCATATATTTATTCGTCGTTCCTACTTCTTCATCTGAGAAGTGTCTATTCATTTCAGATTCCCATTATTGAAGTGGGTCTTTAAATTTGGGGGGTCTTATTTTTTTCAATTGTTCTTATGTTCTAGATATTACTTCTTTATCTGAGGAGCTACTGGCTAAAATTTTTTCCCATTCTCTGGGTTGTGGGTTGTCTCTTCACTCTGTTGGTGATTTCTTTTGTGGTGCAAAAACTTAATAAGATGACATCCCAGTTGTTGATGCTTTGTGAAATCTCTCATGCAGTCTGGGTTTTGTTTATGAAGTCTTTGCCTACCCCTATGTCCTCAAGAGTTCTACTTATTCTCTCTTCCAGCAGATTTAGTGTTTCTGTTTTAATAGTTAGATTTTTGATCCACTTTGATTTTAGTTTAGTGCCTGGTGAGAGACATGGATCTACTTCTAGTCTTCAGCATGTTGAAAGCCAGTTTTTCCAGCACCTCTTATTAAAAAGGTTATCTTTCCTCCAGTGAACATGTTTGGCCACTTTGTCAAAGATAAAGTGGCTGAGTGTGACTGGTTGTTTCTGCTTCTTCTAGTCTGTTCCACTGATACTCAGGTCTTTTTTTCCCCAGTACCATGCAGTTTTTATCACTGTAGCTTTGTAGTATAATTTCAAGTCAGGGATTGTGATACCTTGTGCCTTGCCTTTGTTGACCAGAGTTGCTTTTGCTATTCTAGGTCTCTTCTGATTTCAAGTGAATTTTAGGAATGTTTCTTCTAGTTCTGTGAGGTATGCTAATAGTATTTTGATTGGGATTGCCTTAAATCTATGTAACAACTTGGGAATATGACCATTTCATTATGTTGGCTCTTTCTACCCAAGAGCAAAGGATGTCTCTCCATTTTCTGATATTCACTTCAATCTCCTTTTTCAGAGTGCTGTAATTTCAATGTGTAGGTCCTTTACTTCCTTTGTTAGATTGATTCCTAAGTATTTCATGTTTTGATGCTATTGTGAAAGGTGTTGTTTCTCTAAATTCTTTCTCAGTGATTTTGTTATTTGTGTAAAAGAATGCTGACTTTTTAGTGTTGACTTTGTATCCAGCTACACTACTGAATTTAGTTATTAAATCTAGAAGTTTTTTGATGGAGTTTTTGGGATCTTCTATGTAGAGAAGCATATCACCTGCAAAAAATAATTTCACTTCTTCCTTTCCTATCTTTATTACTTTTGTTTCTTTAAGAAAATCTAGCTTAATGTCCTTCCATGAATCTATATTCACCCAAATAGGCTCCACACAGGAATATAAAGTTTGATCATCTTGTCTCTAAGAGGAAGTACACCAAGAGTTAGCACATAGGGCCTGCATTTGCTATCCTTAGAAAGATTTGCTTTTGAGTTTGGTCCCTGGCTGGTGTTCAGTAACTTGGATTTCTGAAATGTTCCCACCATTCCCTAAGTAATACAAGTGGCTCACAGTGTCTAATCTGTTTTTGCAAACAATATGCTTTATGTTGAATGTCTGTTTTGCTTCTAAGAATCTGGAATTTTGGCAGAAAGAGAGGATGACTATGAGACTAGTTCTCAACAAAAACTCCAGACAATGAGTCTCTGAGTTTCTCTGATAGACAGCATTTCACACTTGTCATAATTCAGTGCTGGAGAAATTGAGGCTTCTGTGAATCCACTGGGTGAGGACTCTTGGAAGCATCAAATGGTTTTCCCCTGCACCTCACCCCATGTGCCTTTTCCCTTTGTTGTGTTGTGCCCAGATCACGAAGTCCCCAAAGACCACGAAGGAGCCAATTCCGATGTAAACACACGAGGGTTGTTTATTCAAGCTCGAGCAGGGGCACTCAACTGTCACCGACGCAGCAGATCAGGATTGAGAGCCCCGAATTCCAAATCAGCAGGGTTTTTATTGTGGCTACTGCAAGGTTTGGGGATGTTCCATTTAGCAGTTACATGATTGGTTGATATTTAGCAAGCATGGGGGGTTGAGGGGTGGCTGCATGTAGAGTTTATGGGAAAAAGGAACAATCAGCACATTGACAGAATGTTCTATAGATAATGGGCCCGGGAGCAACTGTTTTCTGGGCAGACAGAGGATTGAGTTAGGAGCTGTGTCCTTCTTATCTGTTGTCCCACAGCAAGGACATTTTATCATTATTTTATGGGCACAAAGGAGACTAGGGGAATAGTTGACTTCAGTGAAGTGGAATTTATGTCAAGGCCACTTCACTGTCTTATTTTAAGATGGAATCAAACTTTAAAATGGAGTTAGTTAGGTCTCACATTCCCCCCTTCTCATGAAGTTATAGAGGACCAATCATGGGCCTCTGGGGGCCAATTCTATTAGGTCTTCAGAAACTGGTTGGTACTGGGACCTAAGTACCATCAGCTGTACTGTGCTAATGCTTTCTCTGATGAAGGATACCAGCCTGTTAAGTAGGTAAGGTCCAAATGTTAACAGGAGTAACAAAATGAGTAATGGTCCCAGCAGGGTAGAGATCAGAGTGGTCAACCATGGGGAGGAATTGAACCAAGATTCAAACCAACCTTGATTTTGCTCTCGTTCTCATTTTCGCTTAGCGAGACCGTCTCTGACTTTGGCCATAGATTCTTTGACCACTCCCGAGTGGTCTACATAAAAGCAGCATTCTTCACCTAAGGCAGCACAGAGCCCCCCTTGTTGTAGGAAGATTAAATCTAGGCCTCTTTGGTTCTGGAGAACTATTTCCACCAGGGAGGTTAGTGACTCTTGCAGGTGGGAGATGGAGCTTTCTAGTCTCTCGATGTCTATATCTATGGCTGTTCTCAAATCATTGTAATGTTTGTTTTGCAACACTAATGATGAGACTCCTGTTCCTGCCCCAGCTAATCCTAAACCTAGGAGAACTGTTAAACTGACAGCTGTTATAGGTTCTCGTTTGACTCTATCTGGGGTCTCAGTCAGATGACTAAGAATATCTTCTTCTGAATGATATAATAGCCTAGGAACCAATTGTACTAGTACACAAAAGTCCCCAGTCTGGTTGAGTACCTTTCCATGTGCACAAGGGGTGAGTCCAGTGGAGCAAGCCCACCATCCATCAGAAGGGGGTACAAGGTATCTTTTTGGACTAGACTGATAGGTTTGGTTGCAAAGGTGTTGGTGAGTGGCCGGAACACTGCCAACACAAATTCCATGTCCAGTCACAGATTGCAGGGTTAGTCTGGCTGTCCCCTTTTGTTGCCATCTACACCAGGTTGGGCTATCAGACTCAGTGAAGTTGCCTAGGTAAGCTATTCCTTTATAGTAAGGGGGCTTGATATCATAACACAACCAGCAGGACTGAGATCAGGCCTAGAGGCGCTTAGGGCTTTGAGGGTGTAAACTGTTAGCCCCCATAGGGGGTCCTGGCTAGTTTTCCTGGTGACAGCCTGAGTGGGGAGCTGAGGGGGCTTGGTGGGTCTAGGAAGAGTTAGGGGGTCCAGTGGGACCAGTGCAGAATTTGGCCCTACTGGCTGGGGAGGCCCCACAACATACGGTTTTATTTTTAGTTTTACAGTGAATAGTAACCCATTGTCATGACCATCTTGATACAGGCAGAGTCCCCATGTTCGGCCCTATTCCCATCTGGTGTATTTTTTTCCTTGATCAGTGAATGAAAGTCTAACTGGGTTACAGAGGAACCTTGAGCATGTACCGTTAACAACCTTGAATTTACCGTTACCGTGGTGTGTTTGAAGGCCAGTGGGCCTGGGGACTCTTTTTAACGAGATTAAATCATCTTTGACAGGTGGAGTCCATGAGACAGTGCCCGTGGATTCACATCCCCATTCTGCACAATAGAACTTATCAGGACCTCTGCATCTATTTGCTTGAGCTCCTTTACATCCTCCCCCTGGACAGACATAGAACGGGGTGACTTGTAAAACGGCTCTCCAGACTGGGTGACTACACCCGGGGGCAGAAGAGGTTGGCATTTTCATCTCACAATCATTGATATTCTGTCCACATTCAGGCTTTCCCTTTGATTTTGTTTCCCAGTCTCTAATATCCCATGTTCCTGCTGCTAGCAGGCACATGTCAAAGTCTATAGCAGGCCACCAGGTCAGCAGCGGTGTCACTTTAAATGAACTGTTAACAATGTCACCTGTGGAGGTACTAATGATAACTCAGGTTAGGTTTAGAGGAGCATGTGGGTTTTGTCCTCCCATTACCGATGTTAAAAGTACAGTTACCATAATTATGACTGACGATGGTGCAGTTTGAGTTTGAGTTTGACTGGGTTGTCTCGGTCTTTGGACACCTGCCATGATGGGATGAAGTCTTCTAGAACAGAGTGTGGATCTGCGGGACAGGCGTGAGTGTAATGTATCCACGAGGCGATCCCGTCGACTTTGAGAGCAGTGGGCGTGGTCAAAACAATAACATAGGGTCCCTTCCAGCGAGGCTCAAGGTTTCCCTGTCGATATCTTTGGACAAAAACCTAGTCCCCTGGTCGATAGCGATGGGGCTCAGGTGGTGGTCTGGACTCGTACAGGGCTTTTAATTTAGACCAGACATCTTCATGAACAAGCTGGAGGCTCTTTAAGGAAAATAACAGTTTTTGATTATCAAATTCAGCAAGTACCACAGATTGAAGGTTAGGGATAATGGGAGGAGGTATCCCAAACATGATCTCAAAAGGGGTTAGTCCCATTTTATAGGGCAAATTGCGTACCCTATAGAGAGCATAGGGTAGGAGAGTCACCCAGCCACCACCAGTCTCTAAGGTTAATTTAGTCAAGGTCTCTTTTAGGGTTCTATTTATTCTTTCTACCTGTCCTGAACTCTGGGGTCTGTATGCACAATGTAATTTCCAATTTGCCCCCAGTATCTGTGCTAAACTTTGACTCACCTTGGAAATGAAGGTGGGTCCATTGTCTGACCCTAACATTACTGGGAAACCATACCTTGGCAAGATGTCTTCTAGCAGCTTTTTGACCACAACCTGTGCTGTCTCATGTTTGGTGGGGAAGGCCTCTGTCCATTCTGAAAAAGTATCTACAAACACTAGCAGATATTTATAGCCATACCTTTCAGGCTTTACCTCAGTAAAGTCCACTTCCCAATATGTTCCAGGTCGGTTTCCCCTCAGCCTATTGCCTGGGTTGGTTTTGTTGTGGGTAGCATTTGTCAACTGACAGGCTTTACAGGTGGTAACAATACGTTCAATTTTGGAGTTGGCATCTCAAATCTTTACCTCTGCATGTCTCAGGAGGTCCTGCATCTTTCAGGTGCCCGTGTGGGTGGCTCGGTGTATTTTGGAGAGAACTTGTTCTCCCAGTGCTTCAGGCAGGATGATTTTACAATCAGAGGATTTCCACCATCCGTTGAGGCATTGGGGCATGGGTAATTGTTTTATCCATTTTAAGTCTGCCTCAGTAAAGGCTGAGGTAAAGCAGTGCCCCCTGGATCAGGCAGCTGAAAGGTCAGTGTCAGATCAGCCTCTAAGGCTGTTTTTCGAGCTGTCTGGTCGGCTAAATTATTTCCTCGGGCAATCAGAGTATCATTCTTTTAGTGCCCGGGACAGTGGATAATAGCCAATTCTTTTGGTAGCCATAGGGCTGCCAGTAGGGCAAGAATTTCTTCTTTGTTTTTAATAGTCTTCCCTTCAGCTGTTAACAGTCCTCTTTCTCTGTAGATGGCCCCATGTACGTGAGCAGTGGCAAAAGCATACCTGCTGTCTGTGTATATGTTTAGCTTTCGGCCCTTTCCCAGAGTCAGTGCCTTGGTCAATTCTATGAGCTCTGCTCGCTGTGCTGGCATTCCAGTGGGCAAGGGTTCAGCCCAAACAACCTCAGTCTCAGTGACCACAGCTGCCCCGGCATACCTTCAGCCATCTTGAACAAAACTGCTCCCATCGGTGTACCAGGTATCTTCAGCATCTGGCCATGGTTGATCTTTCAGATCCTCTCGGGTCCCATGTACTTGAGCCAAGATGTCAGCACAGTCATGCAGTGGGGCCTCTAGGTCTGGGTCAGGCAATAAAGTAGCCGGGTTTAGGGCGGCCGGGGTCTGGAAGACAACTCGGGTTGGGTTTAAGAGCAGGCCCTGATAGTGGGTTAGGTGGGCATTATTGAGCCATCTATCTGGAGGCTGTTTTAGAACCCCTTCAATGGCATGGGGGGTGGTCACATGTAGTTCCTGGCCCAAGGTCAACTTATCAGCATCTTTGACCATCAAGGCTACAGCAGCGATCATCCTCAAGCATGGGGGCCATCCAGCTGCAACAGGATCAAGTTTCTTGGACAGGTATGCTACTGGTTGGCTCCATGGGCCCAGATATTGGACCAGGATGCCCTTGGCGACTCCTTTGTTTTCATCAATGTAAAGGTAGAAGGGCTTAGTGACATCAGGCAAGCCTAAGGCTGGCGCTGACAACAAAGCAGCCTTAACTTGATCAAAGGACTTCTGTAGTTTCTCTGTCCATTGAAAGGCCTGATTGTTTTTAGTTATCTCATAAAGGGGCCTCGCAAGTTCCGCGAACCCCGGTATCCATAAGCTGCAGAGGCCAGCCAATCCTAGGAATTCTCTAACTTTTTGAGGAGAGTCTGGTGTAGGTATCTTAAGAACTGTCTCTTTTCTAGCATTGGATAGCCATCTTTGCCCCTTTTTAAGTATGTACCCCAGGTAGCTTACCTCAGGTTTGCAGATTTGGGCCTTTTTGGCAGACGCCTGGTATCCCAGTTCCCCTATAACCTTTAAGAGTTTCTTGGTTCCATCTAGGCAGTCCTCCTGTGTCTCAGCTGCTATAAGGAGATCATCTATGTATTGTAACAGAGTCAATTGGGGGCTTTGGAGGCGGAACTCACCCAGGTCTTCATGCAGGGCCTCGTCGAAGATGGTGGGAGAATTTTTGAACCCCTGAGGTAATCGGGTCCAGGTCAATTGTCCATTGAGGCCTTGATCTGGGTCACTCCATTCAAATGCAAAGATATGCTGGCTTTTGGGTGCCAGTGGAAGACTAAAGAAGGCATCTTTGAGGTCTAAGACCGTGTACCACTGATGGCTTGGGGGAAGTGAGCTCAGAAGGGTGTATGGATTAGGCACCATAGGGTGGATATCTATGACCCTCCTGTTTACTTCATGGAGATCTTGCACTGGTCGATAGTCATTTGAGTGGGGTTTCCGCACTGGCAGCAAAGGAGTGTTCCAGGCCAATTGACAGGGCCTTAGAATACCCTGAGCAAGTAATCTCCTGATGTGCGGAGTTATTCCCTGTCAGGCTTCTGGGGACATAGGGTACTGGCAGACACAGACAGGGCCTGCTCCTGGCTTTAGTTCTATATATATGGGTGATCTGCATACAGTCAGCCCCGTGCCCCCAGTTTCAGCCCAGGCTTGGGGGAACATTGCAAGCCATTTGTCCATCTCAGAGTTTGGTGGAGATGGCCCTTGGTATAACCAGTATTCATCTTCTGTGTTTACAGTCAGCACTTGGATCGGTTTTCCTTTTTGATTAAGGACCTCTGTACCCCCTGATTGGAAGTGAATTTGGGCTCCCAACTTAGTGAGCAAATCTCTCCCGAGTAATGGATATGGACAATCGGGAATGACCATGAACGAGTGGGTTACCCGGCCCACTCCCAAGTCTACCGTTCTTCAGGTAGTCCATGAATATTTTTTTATACCTGTGGCTCCTTGTACCCAGGAAGTTTTGTCAGAGACATGGCCATGAGGTTCAAGTAGAACCAAATGTTGAGCTCCTGTATCCACTAGGAACTTGACAGGTTTCCCCTCCACTTTTAGGGTTACCCTGGGCTCAGGGAGGGGTGCTGAACCCCATCCCCTCTAGCGACTCAGTTCATCCATAGCCAGGATGGGGGCCTTGGGGTGGCTTTTTGGCTTTTTAGGGCATTCTCTGGCCCAATGGCCTTCCTCTTTACAATAAGCACACTGATTCTTTTTCAATCAGGGGCGATTCCTGCGTTCCTCCTTACCTTGTCCTTCTGTCGCAATCTCTCTCAGATGACATTCACTTTCCTTTGGCTCTCCCGCAGTGGTGGCAAGAAGGATCCGAGCTAGGTTCCTAGTTTGCTGATCATTAACCTTTGCCTGTCTTTCTTCCGCAGTCTCTCTATTGTTATATACTCTTTCTGCCACTGCCACTAAGTCCTGAATACTCTTTTCTCCTAACCTGTCTACTTTCTGTAACTTTCTCCTAATATCTGGCATCGCCTGGTCAGCAAAATGAATAATAACAGCTGCCTTAGTCTCGGCGGCCTCTGGATCCATGGGAGTATATCTACGGAAAGCCTCTAAGATTCTTTCCAAAAAAACCGCCGGACTTTCATCTTTACCCTGTTGAACATCTATTTTGGCCAAATTAGTGGGCTTATGAGCCGCTGCTTTTAGACCTCCCAACAGAGTCTGGCGATAGACCCGGAGTCTCTCCTTACCTTCTGCCATGTTGAAGTCCCAGTTGGGCCGGGACAAAGGAAAAGAAGTGTTGATAGTGTCAACATTGATGGTGGGTTGACCACTGTCACCAGGAACCAATTTCCTGGCCTCATTCTGAATCCTTTCACGTTCCTCCATTGTGAACAGGATCTGGAGGAGTTGTTGACAGTCATCCCAGGTGGGCTGGTGAATGAACAAAACAGTCTCCAACAGTTGGATTAGATCCCTGGGATTGTCAGAAAACTTGGCGTGTTGTGTGTGCCAATTATAAAGGTCACTAGTGGCAAAGAGCCAATACTGGAGAGGCTGATTGCCATGCTCTTCAGGGGGTCCAGTCGTCCTCAACGGAAGGACAGTGGAATCTGCCGGCCCCACCACCGGTGAGATTGTGCAGCGGCCGTGGGTATTTTGGGCGGGGCCATCCCCTCTAGCAATGCCAGCCCAGGCATGCATTTCGTCCTCGGCTATCGTCGGGGCTCTTCCTTCCATCCCGACGGCCCCCACCGCTGGGGCTCCTCCCTCCACCCCTCCCACGGCCCCCACCGCCACCGGGGCTCCTCCCTGCGCCCCCGCTGGGGGCAGAGGGAGTGGAGGAGCGGGGTGTGGGCGGTAGGGAGAAGGAAAAAGGAGATCTTCATCAGTTCCTCCTTGGAGAACCGGGTAAAGCAGTGCTGTGGCTTTGGTGTCAGTTTGTCCTCTCCAGCAGTCTCCTCTGGTGGTTCTTTCATGCACCGCTAGGACTGCCACAGGTGGCTGCTTCTGTGGAGGCAAAAAGGGCTTGATCCAAGAGGGAGGGTTCTGCACCAGGTCTTCCCAGGTAACGATGTATGGTTCCTGGTCAGGGTGTCCCATTCGGGGACAAAAAACAATTTCTCTAACTCTTTTGACTGTTTCTAGGTCAAATGTACCCTCTGGTGGCCAGTTTACCTTAAAAGTTGGCCATTCTGATCTGCAAAGGGTGATTAACTTTTTTTTTTTAATTTCTAGATTCAAATTATGCGCTTGCTTTCTAATTAACCCGAAACGACCTGTTAACAAGGAAAGGGGGGTAGTCACAGTCTGTCCCATCGTCTCAGTCCAAGTCAACACAGTAGACAAACAGACACAACAGAAAAGCAAACCAGCATGGGATGGCAGCCTCACGCCGTACCGCGGGAGCGACCCGTACCGTCCCCCTAGGAGTCCCACAGACTTGTACTCACGGGGCACTTTGCCCCCTCCAGAAGGATCCCGGAACGTCTTCCAGGATCCCGGGTCAGTGGCCCTCGCAGCCCGTCTGCCTAGACCGTTTGCTGACCTTCCCAGAAAATGGGCCCCAGACTTTACAGACACAGAAACACTCACCAGCTGGCGTCAACCCTCCGGTACAGGAATCCTGAGGGTCTTGGGGATCCCAGATGAGCCCCCAAATGTTGTGCCCAGATCATGAAGTCCCCAAAGACCACCAAGGAGCCGATTCTGATGTAAACACACGAGGGTCGTTTATTCAAGCTCGAGCAGGGGCACTCAACTGTCACCGATGCAGCAGATCAGGATTGAGAGCCCCGAATTCCAAATCAGCAGGGTTTTTATTGTGGCTACTGCAAGGTTTGGGGATGTTCCATTTAGCAGTTACATGATTGGTTGATATTTAGCAAGCATGGGGGGTTGAGGGGTGGCTGCATGTAGAGTTTATGGGAAAAAGGAACAATCAGCACATTGACAGAATGTTCTATAGATAATGGGCCCGGGAGCAACTGTTTTCTGGGCAGACAGAGGATTGAGTTAGGAGCTGTGTCCTTCTTATCTGTTGTCCCACAGCAAGGACATTTTACCATTATTTTATGGGCACAAAGGAGACTAGGGGAATAGTTGACTTCAGTGAAGTGGAATTTATGTCAAGGCCACTTCACTGTCTTATTTTAAGATGGAGTCAAACTTTAAAATGGAGTTAGGTCTCACAGTTGATTTTTGCTTATATCTTTTTGCTTTAATAAAGATTAGGCATGAATACCACTCTGTTCTGAGTCCTTTGAGACTTCCTCATGAATCACTGAAGCTGAGGTTGGACTTAAGGAACCTCCCATATGAGATGAAATAGGAAAAAGTTATTTTGTATGGTATTTTAGACTTTCTACAACAGTAAAATCAAGATAAAAATTACTACCTGATTGAATTACAGACAGAAAAATGAAATGCCAAGGTCCTAAACCAAAGGATGGCTCCACAAAGGAGGTGACTCTTGCTGGGTCCCAAAACTCTAATATGCAATTGTTGTTAAGAGACTAGGAAATGTTTTCCAGAAGGAACTCTTGAATGTAGGCTTATGTCTTTAGAGATACCCTTCTTTTCTTTTTTAATAATAGATTCCCAAGGCCATAACTGAAACTGAAATCCTGTTTTTTTCTGTAGAGCATATCCAGAATGAAAGATAATACAAGATGTGCTTTTTTTATTCTACTGGTTTTTCTCTTGGATGATATTGCAGTTATTTGCTGTTTTTATTATTTTGTTGAGAACTCGTGTGTGTGTGTGTGTGTGTGTGTGTGTGTGTGTGTGTGTGTGTGTAGGGAACAGGGAAAGGGGATGCTACTAGAACCTCTGCAGTAAGTCCTAGTCTCCTTCGAGCCACAGCAGCACAAGGTGAATTACAGGAAAGGTAGAAAAATGAGACTGAGAAGAAACTGAGCTTTGGTTCTGATCAGTGCTGCTCTGGGCGGCAAAGATGAAAGCCCCCAGCTTACCACACCTTTTATTCAGTACATCTGGAGAAACAAATGTAACAAATGACTTGCAGAGAGTTCAGTACATCCTTGTAAACAAGATGTAACAATCCAAGAACAATGAGGAACTGAGTAGATGTTTCTTCCTCCCAGGATGTCTTCAGCTGGTGTAATCTTGTCCTGGAGAATCACAGCATCACAGGATCACTGAGGTCTCAGTTGTGACCGGAAGCCAAAATGGAATTATGTCTCGGAATTCCATAGCTGGGCTGTAGGCAGGAGAACTAGGCTAACCAAATGATTTTACCCTAAAATCATGTAGCATTGCTCCCAATGTGTGTGTGTGTGTGCGTGTGTGTGTGTGTGTGTATGTGTGTGTGTGTGTTTGTATATCTCAGTAATTCAGGAGTGGGGACAATTTTAGAAATTCAGTGAGTGAATAAATAAATGAATAAAGCAATGATTATGAAGATAATCTTGGCCATTGTGGAATCTGAGTTTGTTTTGCTAACATGCATATACTTTTCAAATATTACCAAACAGAGCTGAAAGCCAAAGACTGAGGTTGTGGGACACTTTATTAAATTGCACTTTATCTCTTTATCTCAACAGTTGAGGTATTTCCGCACCTTCACTTTTCATGTGTATGTTGATATAAAATATTTAGCTTGGTCCTCCTCCTCTTCTTGCCATTGCAGTTGGACTCAGCAGCTCAGCGCACACTGCGTGGCTTTTGCTGGGAGATCCCAGTGGGCTGTGGCAGGAGGGAGGAGGCAGCAGCAGCTGCTGTCAGGGAAGGGGACACCTAGAAGATAGTTGAAGTATTGGTAACAAGGAAATCTGTCATAGTTTGAAAACTACACACTACACAGAAAAGTGAAAATGTTTTCACATTTCCAGAGTCCAATGCAGATTTTTGTGAATGATGATCGCCCCGTGATGGCAAAGCATTCTTTGGTGTATCCAACACAAGAGGAGCTGGAGGCAGTGCAGAACATGGTATCCCACACTGAGAGGGCTCTCAAAACTATGTCTGACTGGATCGACAAGCAAG
Organism: Heterocephalus glaber; assembly: GCF_053883595.1. Taxonomy (NCBI): domain Eukaryota; kingdom Metazoa; phylum Chordata; class Mammalia; order Rodentia; family Bathyergidae; genus Heterocephalus; species Heterocephalus glaber. The sequence goes on from NW_028258377.1 coordinate 1,923,369, forward strand.
AAAAAGGCAAGAGCGAGCAGGCCGAGTCTGACAACATGGATGTGCCCACAGATGATGAGAGCAAAGAAGGGCCCGGGTAACAGAAGGCAGAACACATGACCAGGACCCTGTGGGGCATGATGCGGGTGGGCCTGGTGGCAAAGGGCCTTCTGCTGAAGGGGGACTTGGATCTAGAGCTGGTGCTGCTATGTAAGGAGAAGCCCACAACTGCCCTCCTGGACAGGGTGGCTGACAACCTGGCCATCCAACTTGCTGCTGTAACAGAAGACAAGTACAAAATACTACAGTCTGTGGATGATGCTGCAATTGTGATAAAAAATGCAAAAGAGCCCCCACTGTCTCTGACCATCCACTAACATCCCCCGTTGTCAGAGAAGAGATGGAGAAGGTGCTAGCTGGAGAAACGCTATCAGTCAATGACCCCCCCCCCCGCCCGGGACGTTCTAGACAGGCAGAAATGCCTTGCTGCCTTGGTGTCCCTCTGACACGCCAAGTGGTTCCAGGCCAGGGCCAACGGTCTGAAGTCCTGTGTCATTGTTATCTGGGCCCTGAGGGACCTGTGGACCCTTGTGCCCATCTGGGGTCCCCTAGAGGATGGGCCCTAGAGCGCCTGTGTGAGAAGTCCATCTGCACAGCCAACAGGCCAATGGGTACCTGCAAGGCCCTGCAGAGAGTGCTGAAGTGCCTGGCATCCGGCATCATGATGCCAGATGGTTCTGGCATTTATGACCCTTGTGAAAAAGAAGCCACCCATGCTATTGGGCAACTAGACAGACAGCAATGGGAAGATATCACACAGAGTGCACAGCATGCAGTGAGGCTCGCTGCCTTTGGCCAGCTCCACAAAGTCCTGGGCATGGAGCCCCTGCCTTCCAAGATGCCCAAGAAACCAAAGAACAAGAATCCAGTGGACTACATCGTTCAAATCCCTCCCAGCACCACCTATGCCATTATCCCCATGAAACACCCAATGGAGGAGGACAGGGAAGAGAAGTCCCCCAGCAAAAAGAAGATTCAAAAGGAAGAGGAGAAGGCTGAGCCTCCCCAGGCCAAGAATGCACTGATACGGTTGAACCAGCTGAAGCTGGTGCTGCAGTATAAGCTGGTGTCCCAGACAGGCCCTGTGTGCGCCCCCATCTTCACCATATCCGTGGAAGTGGATGGCAGCTCATTTGAGGCCTCAGAGCCCTCCAAGAAGACCACCAAGCTGCACGTGGCTGTTAAGGTGTTACAGGACATGGGCTTGCCGACAGGTGCTGAAGGCAGGGACTCCAGCAAGGGAGAGGACTCTGCTGAGGAAACGGAGGCAAAGCCTGCTGTGGCGGCCCTGCCCGCCGTGGTGAAAGCTGTGTCGACCCCCAGCGTCACCTTCCCCTCGGATGCCACTGCTGAGCAGGGGCCGATCCTGACTAAGCATGGCAAGAACCCAGTTATGGAACTGAATGAAAAGAGGCGAGGCCTCAAGTACGAGCTCATCTCTGAGACCAGAGGCAGCCATGACAAGCGCTTTGTCATGGAGGTCGAGGTCAGGTCGATGGACAGAAGTTTCAAGGTGCTGGCTCAAACAAGAAAGTAGCAAAGGCATACGTCAAGCTCGTTCACTGTACTTGAAAAGCTTTTCCCTGATGCCCCCCTTGCCCTCGATGCCAACGAAAAGAAGAGAGCACCAGTCCCTGTCCGAGGCGGACCAAAATTTGCTGCCAAGCCACACAAGCCGGGCTTCGGGATGGGCGGCCCCATGCACAATGAGGTGCCCCCGGCCGCCAACCACCGAGGGCGGGGCCGAGGCGGCAGCATCCGAGGGTGAGGCCGAGCTGCGGGTTTGGGGGCGCCAACCACGGAGGCTACATGAATGCTGGCTCCAGGTACGGAAGTTATGGGTACGGCGGCAACTCGGCAACAGCAGGCTATAGTCAGTTCTACAGCCACGGAGAGCATTCTGGGAATGCTGGTGGTGGCTGCGGCGGGGGCGGTGGTGGCTCTTCCGGCTGTGGCTCCTACTACCAAGGGGACAACTACAACTCACCGGTTACCCCCAAAACACACTGGAAAGAAGCCGCCACATGGGGCCCAGCAGAAGCCATCTTACTGCTCAGGCTACCAGTCCCACCAGGGTCAGCAGCAGTCCTACAACCAGAGCCAGTACGACAACTATGGCCCACCGCAGGGCAAGCAGAAGGGCCACAACCACGGGCAAGGCAACTACTCCTACTGGAACTCGTACAGCTTGCCGGGAGGTGGGGGCGGCTCAGACTACAGCTATGAGAGCAAATTCAGAGGCTACTCTTCACGGTCGAACTACAACTCCCCGGGCTCTGGCCAGAACTACAGCGGCCCTCCCAGCTCCTACCAGTCCTCACAGGGTGGATATAGCAGGAATGCAGACCACAGCATGAATTACCAGTACAGATAAAGCCCCGCGTGGACTGCGGGTTCCTCCTCCTGCACTTCTGCCCGCCCACCAGAAGATTCAGTTCGACACATCACAGCTACCACGTCAGCCAGGCAGCCTGCCAGGCACCCCACCCGTCCACGTAGCTGTGTTGTGAGGTGCAGAGGCCTCCGGCCGTGCTGTGACCCCTGTTTAGCCGTGTTTGGGACTCTGTGTCTTCAATGGTTGCCATTACAGCCTCGTCTGGGTAGAGTTTGAGTTCTTTACCATTCAGTATCCCTCTGTCTATTTACACTTGGTGTTAACGTTGACTCGTTTGTCTTGAAATAGTCATGGAAGGGATACGTCATCTGTTAATGCTTTTGTGAAGTGAGTTAAATGAGCTTTTTGTATTTTAATGCTTTAGTGTTTCAGTTTTATAAGTGAAGATTTTATTTTAAAAACCAGTGGGAGGGATTTTTGTATGTCTGGGTCATTCAGGCAGTATATCTGAGTTCAGCTGGATGTAGACAAAGAAGTAAAGTGAAAAAAAATATTTAGCTTGAAGCTGGCAAAATGTGAACAAAATAACTGTGACTACTGTTAGAAAGAAACCCAGGTTTTTCTGGAAAGTACTTGATTGTATTGAAAAACTTGTATTTGTATTTCCAAATAACCACTAACAAAACAAACAAATAAACTTAAATATACGTACCTTGGAACAAACTATTATTGTTGTGTATCAGTCATAAGCAGAGCTCTCCCGAGATGGTAAGGACTCTTGACATTCACAGACAATAGCTCAGAAATTACTCTGTTCATGGAAAATTTTAAGTTAAATTTTACTTTTTAAATAAGGATACAGTTTGATGTACTTTAGCTTTTTAAAATTTACAATATTGTTATGTTAAAAACAAACCACATTATCACATTTGTCCTATACAATCATTTGTTTTATTAATTGATGCCTATTTGCATATTTTATGCACCAGCTCTTGCAAGAACATTCCTCTCTGATGCTAGCAGATTCTGCATCTTTGCTGTCACTTAGGGACTGAAGCACGTGATACCTTCCAGGATGAAGTGAGTCTTTTAGGCATTGCATGGTTCTTCCAGATTTCATTTTTTTTATGTAACCATAGACTCTGGTGCTCCTTCTTCTTTACCCTGTCATTTGCATCTGAACTTTGTAGAAATGTTTTAAATTTAGGGTCTTACTTTTATGCAAAAGAAAATGGAAAAGTTATGCCAATACTTTTCAAAGATTATATAAAAAGAAATACCACATTAACTGTCTTGCTATATAATCACTTTTCCAAATTCATTTCCTTGGCTTTATTTTGTTTGTTTGGGTGAGATAGTTCAAGCTAACTTTTCTCCATCTTAGACTTTCTTGCTTTTTAAATACAAAATGGCCTTCTTTTCATTTGCTAAAGTTAAACGTAGAACAGAGCCCTACTAGTCAATTTAGTGGGCTTGAATCTTTCCCTCTAGTTGGTGTCAGTATTTTCTAATTCTGTGTGTGTGTGTGTGTGTGTGCACATGTGTGTATGTGTATCATACAGATTATACATGTATTGCATGTACATAATGGAAATATATGTGTGTGTAAATATACAATATACAGTGACAATGAGGGTCTACAAAAGTACACAGCAATGATCTACCCCAGATTGTTGTCTCTCTCCAGTGGGGTCTTACTGGTTCCCTGCAACACTCCCAATGTCTCCCCATTTCCCACAGAAGAGCATAACTATGGCGGAAGCCCTTCTCATAGGAGCTTCTGTCTTTTCCTCATATTATCTCTCATTGCCCATGAGAACCTTCCTAATTAAGAGCTGTCTCATCTTATTGTTCCCCCTCTGCCTTCATCTTGATTCTAATACCTCAGAAAGTTTCATTAGATACTGTTAGGGCTTAGGTCCATAATAACCCCAAGAGTTTCGTGTGTTGAAGGCCTGATACCCAATGCAACAGTGTTCACAATGTCCAGAGACAGGGCCTAGAAAGCCAACTGAATCCTGAGTGTGCTGACCTCGCTGAGCTAGCTAAACCAGCTATTAGGAGGCTTCATTGAAGGAAGGAAGTCACCACAGGCATGTCTCTGGAGGGTGCATTTGTAAGGCTCTGTGTCCCTGGTGTGTGTGTGTTTGTCTGTCTGTCTGTCTCTCTGCCCCTTCCTCTGTCCTCCTCTCCCCCTGCTGCTCTCTATGCTTCCCAGCTGCCATAAAGTGACCAGCTCTGCTCTCCACCTCCCACTGTGGAGACAGTGACCCACTGAGGACACTGAGTGGGACTGAGTGTCCCACTCAGGGACAGAGCCAAGTGACCATGGACTGAAACCATGAGCCAAAATAAATCTGGCCCTCTTTTAAGTTGTTATCTCAAGTAGTTTATTGCAGGTGACAAAAAGCTAACAGATCCCTCTTCTGAATTAGGGTAATCAGTTTTTATTGATATAATTTTGTCTCCATTCTTTCAAAAATAGTCTTCTCATTTCTTCCTGTGTGAACCACCATTCTCCTCATAGCTGCCATCGATCTTCTCTATCTGCTGCTAAATTTCTTGTAGATGCTTTCTACGGATTGCTTTCATTTTCTTGCCACTAACTTTTTTCTTGTTTGCAAATGTCTCAAGTTTTTAATTATTATCTTCAATGAGCCTTCCGATCACCAACTTAAATGGTCCTGGCTTCACCTTATCCTGATACTATAATTTGTGCTTTCTTGAAACCCTTAATAATTTATGGTCATTTTCCTCTGTGAAATAAGACTCCTTTTATTTGGCTTTTTTTCCCCCTACTGCTCCTGAATGTAATCATTTTCTTATGCTCTGTGACTCTGGTTTTTTCTATTATATGCTCACTCCTCAGAGAACACATTGATAGGTGATTTAGTCTGATGTTTCTCTAATGAGTTTAACATATAATTATTATCTTCAACCCCTCTCCCTGCTTCTAGGATGAAGAAACACTTGGTAAACATGTGCTCAATGAGTATTAGAGATAGAAAGGTGAATACTTTATGTAAACATGAACTTTTATTTAAGTATTTATAAGAATGTCAATTTTGGTGTCTAAGCTGAGATTTTAATGAAAGAAATACAAATTTTTAAAAGGTTATCTGCCAGCTTTGTCAAAGTAAAAAAACACACCAGATCTTTGTCCTGACAAGCAAGATTTCCACTGACCTAAGTGACAAATGAACACCTAGAGACATTTCTGTGTAAGGATTAAAAAGCTTCAAGTTCAACTTGATGAGTCTCAGGAATGAGTAATGGTAACAGAGGGAGGGGTACTCCAATTTTTTCATAAAGAATTCCTTAAACTTCCATACAAGAAATGAGATTTCAAAGTAATTATTTCTACAGTGATACTGTCTGTGATGATTTAATGTTCACATTATGTTAAAATGAAAAATAATGCAACTAGTGTAAAAAAGGAACACTTTAGTTTCAAAAATATTTGAGAGTTTTAAACTTTAAATTTCCTTGGTCTTAGGCATTCTTCAGTTTTGCTATATGTCTAGGTGTAAATTTATCTTTATTTTGCTTATGTTTCTTCAGTCTGGCGATTCATGCATTTTGCGGGATTGTTTCTTCCACGAGTTTTATCATTTTTAAATGTAAGTTTGATTTTCATGTGGATTGTTTTTCCTAATGAAACTTCTGCAGCCTAGATTTGGGGAGCTCTTGTACAGAATGGCCCTATATTTTCTTTTGGTAAGCACTCCAAGTATGACACCAGTTTTACATTAATTTTTCAGCTTTGGGTTTTCTGTGCCTCTCAAGGAATTATATGTTTGATCTCCAAAGCTGTGTGAGGTATAGGGCTGGGCTTGAAATTTCCTACCTGAGTTTTGCTTTTTCTCTCCCAGAGAAAAGCTTATTGCCCCCTTGTCTGCTTTGCTAGAGTTTTCCTAGAGTCACTTTTCATAGTGGTAATAGATTTTGGTGTCTCCTGGCTTGTAGCTGGGGTATCAATTGTAACATTCCTCTTTATCTTCTCATCTCTTCATTCTGCCCTTTGATGGATGTTAACACTCAGTTCCTAATGACCACTGAATTTAATGTCTACCCCTCACCCTAGGGTGGAGGTGCTCCCTGAATATTTTGATAAAAGTATTGTTACAGAGAAGTACTCCTATGTGTTGTGGATATGTTATTTTGCTTTTTTTGCTATTTTGCTTTTTGAAATATTATGAATAAAATAAGAGATCTCTTTAGCTATACTGGACAGGTAGGTGATCATTAATTGCTAATGTAAACCATCGTAATGTAATGTAAACCCAAAAATTGTATAAGAATTTTATACCTGGGCAACATGACATCAAATTATAAGAGAGTAAATCATTAGTTTCCCTGACTTTGTACTTATTTCCCCACTTCTCTTGCTGAGGGAAATGCAGCCTTAGAAAAGAAAAAGAATTAATTTTGTAAAGTTCAAACTCTGAAACTTTGTTAGTTCCAGAAGCCAGAAATATGCCAAAAGAAAACTCTATGTCTCTTTCTTTTATAGGAACAGAATCTGACTTAGAAAAATCAGAAACAGTGCATATCCCTCACTGTTGTTGAAGTCATTGGTGCAGGAGCCAAATGGATTCATGAATTCTCATCATATTTCACAAATCCTATCACCTTAAGTAATTAATTTCTCTCTGCTCAGCAACTTTTTTTTTGCTTAAATTCTTTTATTGGTACATTTTAGGTATACAATACATTTACATTTATCATTGGGTGCTTGTACCTATACATGATGTATCTTGGTTCTTATTTTTTCCCCATTACCTGTGTACCCTTCACCCCCTCCACCCTTCGCTATTTATATAGACTTTGTTTCCATTTTTTTTTCTTTTCTCATAATTTTTCCTTTTCCTTCTTTCCTTTCCCCTTTCCCTCCCACTTCCCCTACCCCTTTTGGACCTTTTCTTCCTATTTCAAAATATCAATTACTCATTTTAATCATTTTAATCCTTATTTACACTTTCAGTTTCTCACACTAGAGAAGCTAATTCAGTATTCACACATGTGTATCCTACTTATTTCATTTGAGTATGGCCTCAATATGCTCCATTTAACTATAAATGTCTCTAGTTTCTCATTCTTTATGGCTGAGTAGTACTCCATTTTATAAAAAAAACACATCTTCTTTATCCAGTTTCCAGTTGATGGACAGTTGGGCTGTTTCCAAGCTTTAGCTGTTACCAACTGTGCTGCTATTAACATGGGTGAGCATACATCACTGTGGTATGATTCTTTAATTCTTTTGGGAAGATACCCAGCAGGGCAATACCTGGGTCAAATGGGACCTGTAGCCCTAGTTCTTTGAGGTATCTCCATACTGATTTCCACAGTAGTTGCATCAGTCTGCACTCCCACCAACAATGGAGGAGGGTTCCTTTCTCCTCACACACCCGCCAGCATTTGTTATTGGTTGATTTCTTGATAGCAGCCATTCTTTCTGGGGTGAGGTGGAATCTCAGTGTTGTTTGCATCTGCATCTCTCGAATGACCAGTGATGTTGAACATTTTTTCATATATTTATTTGCTGCTTTTACTTCTTTGTCTGAGAAATGTCTGTTCATTTCAGATGCCCATTTTTGAATTGGGTCTTTAAATTTGGGGGTGTCTGATTTTTTTCAGTTCTTTATAGATTCTAGATAGTAGTCCTTTGTCTTTGGTATAGCTGCTACCATTTTTTTTTTACACATTGTAGGTTGTCTCTTAGCTCTGTTGGTGGTTTCTCTTGCAGTGCAGAGCATTTTAATAAGATGAGATCCCAGTTGTTGACTCTGTGCTAGCTCCTGTACTACTGAAGGTTTGTTCATAAAGTCTATTCCTATGCCAATGTCTTCAAGAGTTCTACCTAACTTATCTTCCTTCAAGTTTAGTGTTTCTGTTTTAATATTTAGATCTTTAATCCAGTTTGATCTTAGATTAGTGCATGGTGGAAGCTAGGGATCTAGTTTTAATTTTTGGCAGGTTGAAATCCAGTTTTTCCAACACCATTTATTAAATAGGCTATCTTTCTTCCAGTGAGGGTGATTGGCTTCTTTGTCAAAGATGAGGTGGCTGAGTATGTCTGGAGTTGTTTCTGCATCTTCTAATCTATTTCACTGATCTTGGCTCTGCTTCTTTGCCAGTAATATGCTGTTTTTATCACAGTAGATTTGTAGTATAGTTTCTGGTTGGGGTCAGCAACTCATTTTTAAAATGGAGATGATATGACCTATCTTTAATTTGTGGAAATTATGTATTGTAAGTTAATTCATAAATGTACTAATAGTACCTGATACAAAGCAGGTGTGTTCAGTATTCTCTATTATTTTGACCACAGAGAGATGATGAATTTCTAAAGCAGAGGGTAAAGTCATTCATGTTCAAATTCTTTTAAAACTTAATGGAGGTAAACTGCTATATTTTAATATGTGCCAGAAAGTTTGTGTGGTGGAGAAGTAACTGCCGATGAAGTGTTGAGAAGTGGGATCTGGCAGGGGTGATAAAATCATAAGGTTTCTACCAAAAATTAGCTGTTGTAGGGGAGGCCTCAGACAAAAGAATGAGTTCTATCCCCTTCCTCTCTCTGTTGTATGTGTTCTCTTGAACTTCCACCTTCTGATATGAAGGCCCTCACTAGATGCAGTCTGCTCTTGGAGATCCCAGCCTCCAGAGCAGTAAGAAATGAATTTCCCAAAATAAATATATGGATCAGTGGAACAGAATAGAGGCTGCAGAACAACCCCAGCCACATTCAGCAGACTAATCTTTGACAAAGGGACTGAAAAACACACAGGAGGCCAGACAGCCTCTTTAGCAAATGGTGCTAGGAAAACTGGCTATCCACATGCAGAAGATTGAATCTAGACCCCTATTTCTTACCATGTACCAAACTAAAAACAAAATGGATCAAAGATCTAAATGTTAAAATATAAACAACCTGTTGGAAGATAAAACAGGTAAAACTCTTGAAGACATAGGCATAAGCAAGGACATGCTGAACAGAACCCCAGTTGCACAAGAAATAACATTATGAATCAACAAATGGGATAATATGAATTTAAAAAGCTTCTGCACAACAAAGGTAACAACCAATAGAATGAATAAACTACCTACAAGATGGGGGGAAAATTCCCAGCTATTTCTCAGACATAGGACTAATACCTAGAATATATAAAGAACTCAAATAAATTAGACCCCCTAAAAGTCCCAATTAAAAAATGAGCAAATTGGGGCCTGGGATCTAGCTCAGTGGTGCTGCTACCTGCCTCACAAGCTCAAGGTCCTGAGTTTGATCCCCAGTACCAAAAAAAAAAAAAAAAAATGAACAACTGGAATGAATAGATACTTCTCAGAAGACCATGTACAAATGGCCAATAAATAAACGAAAAAATCTTTAACATCCTTGGCCATTAGAAAAGTTCAAATTAAAACAATGCTGAAATTCCATCTTACTCCAGAAAGAATGGCTATCATTAAGAAATCAATAATAACAACAGCTGGCAAGGCTGTGGGGGAAGGGAGAGGAGGAACCATTCTACACTGTTGGTAGGAATGTAAACAATTACAAACACTGTGGAAATCACTATGAAGATTCTTCAAAAAACTAAAACTAGATGCCTTCCTTAAAGAGTTAAAGACATCATATTACAGTGTTATATGCATACCCATGTTTATAGCAGCACAATTCATAAGAGCTAAATCTTGGAAACCCAAAATACAAATAAAAAGTCTTTTAATTACTTTATTCATTGATGGAGTAAAATTACAGACACCTAAAGCAAAGGTGGAAAGATTTATTTGGCTCACAGTTTGTAGAGGTTTCAGTTCATCATCAGCTGGCACCAAGGCAGGGTGGCATGGCCCAGGCACAAGGCAGAGGAGAATTGCTCAGGGCATGGCAGTCAGAAAGCAGAGAGTGATTAAGGGAGGAGGGAGATACACTCTTCCAGGACACACCATCAGAGACTCACCTCCTCTGACCAGATTTCACCTCCCAACATCACATTTAGGTATAAACTCATCAGGCGGCTAATCCATGATGAGTATCACCTCATGACCCAGTCATCTCCTAAAAGCTCCCATTTATGAGACCAGGCGAGTTTGGGGGAACATCTAGATATAAACCATAACAGAGATCAAGGTAAAGGTAGACAATAGGAAAAACGGAGATAGGTCTTTTGCATAAGGGAAGGGGACCAAGAGATGGAGGGAATAGAGGAGAGGAAGGAAGAGAGATTAAAAGAAGAATTCAGATGTCTTAGGTTCATATACCATCTCCCCACAAAGAATGTAATTATGTACTGCAAATATGCACCAATTTTTAAAACTGAAAAAAAAAGAAATTTCCCTTCTTAATAAATTACTCAGTATCAGGTATTCAGCTACAACAGCACAAAAGAAGGACACAAACCAAACACTTCTTTATCAATGTGTATGACCTAGTTTATGATCTCCATTAAGGATAGGCTTACAAAATTAATGGGGATTCATAATACAAGATAATTGTTCGATTAAGCCAAAATAAACAAAATCTAACAAATTTAGCAATAGAGCCACCCTTAAAGTAGCATGTTTATCAATAGACAGATATTTATTGAGAATATAATATTTAGCTAATATTTATTTGGGTTAATTATTCAAATAAGTCTAAAAAAAGCCAAAATGGTCAATTCAATTGTTTGTGTAAGTTTTTTCAGTCTCTTTTGTGGAAAAACTGGCCACAACCATGTGCCACTTGGAACACATATCCATCATTCTTTCCATATGTTGGAGGGATATAATTGCACGCAAATTTTTTCCCAAACCAAAATCATCACCTCCATAAGGGTATTAGGTGGAGAAAATGCTTTTATTATTCAATAAGCATTAAACCAGAAGTGATGCACATATCAAGCAATCCAGTGAAAGATTGCAAAGACAGAAAGAAATCCCACTCTTGATATGGCCAAGCAGGGCCAGGGATTTAGCTCAGTGGTGTCGTTCCTGCCTCACAAGCTGAGTTCGATCCCTGGTACCAGAAAAAATATATTTATCCAAGTAGATAGTTATTATGTACATGTTTTAAAAAACAGCAGTAAGTGGGTCTCAAGTAATAGGTCTGATAACCCCATTTGTTACACGTAGTTCATCTTACTTTACCTGGTAATTGGGTTATCATTTGTGTTAGCCTGTTGGCTTTATCTGGGAGGAAAACACAATTCTCAAACTTTATGATTGAAGATAATTTTGCAAGTGGAGCAAGGTGTCCACAGAAATTGGGAGATAGGATGCTAACTTTTGATGTTTACATGTTACTCTCAAAGTCCATGAGAAAGACATTCTTGGGCTATAGACACAGAGGTGACAGAGGCAGGCCTATCTAGTTTTCAAAAGCATTTATATACATTTTAAAGAGAACAGAAAATAATTTAAATTTTCTAAATTAAATGCTCAGTAAAAAAGGAGGAAAGGAAAATCTTTTCTTGGAGCAGGAAAAATATAGCCTCTTATTTTCACTTTGTATTTGTTCTTAGTACACCTGAACATGCATCACCTAAACATTGTTAATCCCCTCTTACAGGTGAGTTGCTGAGGCACAAATAAGTTACCTACCTATTCAATAGTCAATGATTAAAATGAAGGTTTTAGGTACTTTTTTAAATTGGCAAAGATAAGGAAAATGTTTCAATTTAATTTTTCTTGCATTGTTAAAATACGGTAGCTCTTTAATAGTATATCTCAGGAAAAAGAAAAAAGAAAACTCCAGACAATTTTTATATTAGATATCATTATTTCTTTATTATAAGAATATGAGGAAAAATTCTTGATTATTTTAATTTGAAGATTATTGTTTATTAATTCTTTCAATATATAGACCATTTATTGTGTTAAATCAGCCTGATGTTAGAAATGTTTAATTGTTAGCAACAATCAGGTTGGTAGTATTTTACACCATTAAAGGCTTTCAAAAGTTCTTACGAACTGTGAATTTTTATCAACTAAATGATCTTGGGGCAGAGGGAGTAACTCCTTACATAATTCCCTTCATGTGCTTGGTGAGGTCCAGAGCCCAAACAAGAGACAAAGACTCTCAGTGCAGCATTGATGACAGGGATTGCAGGGGTGGAGGATTACTTTGTTTATTCTCACCCTCTTTCCTGGGGGTTGTGGATGGGGGGGTGTTTGGGTCTTAAGGCTTGATATTCTTTTTGCCTTCATTTTTTATTTCAGTTTTTTCTGCTTTTAGTTTTGCTAAGATGTAATGAGGTTGTTCAGTTTGGTGGCTGATTTAGTTCAGATGAAGCTTTCTGATTGTTCTCTTTTTTAGCCTGACATTTTATTAAAAGGACAGTAACCTGGGCCTGTGTGTTCTTTTAATCCAGGGCTTTATCTCACAGAAACTTTCACTGTGGAAAAAGTGAAAACATTTGTTTGAAATAAACAGTTATCTCTTCTGCTCCAGTGGATAGATAGATTGTAAAATAAATATAAATAAATGTGTATGTGTGTGTGTATATATATATATATATATACATTTATAAAGATGTTTATGACATTTTAAAGGCATTATTCTTTACAGATATTGGCAGTCCAATTTGTAAGCAGTCATGGTGATTGCAGGTATGTTTTCCACCATGGCTAAGATTAGGATAGGGCAACATTCTACTCTAGCAAATAGTCTTACATATGAAATAGATGTGTTAAGATAATTGAGAACCATTAAATTTTTAGCTTAAAACATTCAGCAACCTTTTGCAGAGTGTCTTTCTAAAAAATGTAATAGTTAGTGAATCTGAAGTGTAAAACTAAAATACTTGAGTTTTACTTTATTTAATGCAGGTCAGAAGTATGTTGTTGGCCAAGTGAGAGTGAAAGAAAAGAAGCATGGAAGTTTGAACAGACTGTGAGCCTGGTCAGGGAGAATAACCCCAACAGCTTGTTCTCTCATTTCCAAATCTGGATCTTATGAACTTCTTGTGTGGAAACCTAGATGTGTTCCATACAAAGGCACAGACAAGGGTTTGGTGGGGGATTATTTACTCTGACTTTCTTGGGGACTGTGGGCAGATAAGAGTGCATGACCCAACCTCCTAGCAGAATCCTGAATGGTGGGAAACCATGTACCTCCTTCCATAAAGACTACTGAAGACAGACCACTTGTAGAAGACAGAACTCAGAATTCTAAACTCTTGGGAATTGCAGCACTTGTTATGATATATTACCTTTCTCCTTGAAAATATTCCATCAACTTTGGGTTGAATAAAGGTCAGGTTAGGATCTGAGTTAATAAATTTAATTGTCTTATGGTCTCTTCATGTTCTTAGTCATCCTTAACAATTGTCCTTCAGTTCCTATGATGGTACATTTTTGTTTCTTATAGACCTTTGTTCAATGACAGTAAATGTATTTATACCTCCCACCCTGTGTACAGAATTTACTTGAAGAGTGGTATAGCACTAAATATGTATCTTTGTTGACTGATGTGAAAAAATGGTATTTATTATCCTTTAGGAAGCAATGATGTCCAACCTTTGAAGCAGGAAGTATAAATTAGCATTTCAACTCTATTGCAGCCATCATGGCTAGTGCGTCTACTTAGTGTTTAAATATTCTGCTTAAAAAATATTCCCAGTGTAGAATTCTGAGAAAGATCTTGGGACATTAGGATTGGGGCTTGGAATAATAGAGAAAATAGCTGGACCAAGAAAGACAGGAAGCTAGCCAATCCAAATTGAGTAGCTAGTGGTTCCACCACTCCTGGCCCAGAGGTAGGGGCTTCCAAGCTGCCATTTCACTGCTCACAGCCCAGAGGAAGGGGCTTCCAGGCTGCTATGTCACTGCTTCCAGCCAAGAGGTAGGAGCTTCTGGGCCAAAATGCCACCACTCCTATCTGAGAGGAAGGGGCTTCCTGGCTGCCATTCCACCACTCCTAGTGCAGAGGAGATGAGCTGTGTGGGAGCCAACAGCCCCCTGCCCCCATTGAAATGAGAAGACACATAAACAGGTCTCAAAACAAGACTTCTACATCACCTACAGCAACCTCAAAGGGAAACAAGATGGAACACTCTGATACTCAACCACCTGGAATCCCTGAACTGGCAACAAAAGAGGATCAGGAAAAAATGAAATGAGAATTTCTCAGATAACAGCAGAGATTGTGCCCATAGTGCAAGACATGATTAATAAATCTAGAGAGGACACAGATTAAAAAAAAATAGAGGAGCTGAGGAACATGATTGAATCCCAACATAGGAAACAAATGGAATCCATAAAACAGATACAAACAAGATTTCCAGGAGATTAAAAACTCCATTGAAAGTCTACACAGCAGAATGAGCCAATGTGAGAATTTCAGATATAGAAGATAAAAAATTGCAATAAGTGACCAGGAAAAGAAAAATTGCTTCAAAATTGGAAGGGACCACAAGAAATCAATCCAGCAGCTGCTAGACAATGCAAAGAAGAATACCATAAGACAGATTGGAGTCAATGAAGAAACAGAAGAGAGTGCAGATGACATTAAAAAAAAATCTGTTACAGAAATAATGGCAGAAAACTTCTCAAGTAGGGGTAAACAACTTGACATACAGAAAAGTGAGACATATAGGACTCCAAATAGTAGCCTTGATCAAAAAAAAAATCTACACATAGGCATATAATTGTTTAGATTCCAGAAACCCAACAGAAGAACAAGATTCTACAAGCAGTTAGAAACAAATCACATACAAAGGAAAGCCCATCAGAATCACAGCAGACTTCTCAATGCAAACCCTCAAGGCAAGAACAGCTTGGAGTGATGTATTTCAAGCCCTAAAGGAAAACAGCCTTGAATCCAGACTGATGTACCCTGCAAAACTATCTTTCAAAATTGATGGAGAAATAAGATACTTTCATGACAAAGAGCAACTTAGGAATTTCATAAATACCAAGCCAGCACTCCAAAAAATTTTAGATAATATCCTAGGAACAGAAAATGAGGATCACAACCTCAGGAAGCACAGTAGAATGAATCCATAGGGCATGACAAGAAATTAAATGTAAAGGGGCAGAATCCAACAAAAAGAAAAAGTCATGACAATGACATGTCAATATGTATCAGTTATAACAATCAATGTTATTGGTCTCAATTGACCAATCAAAAGAAATAGACTGGCAGAATGGGTCAAGAAGCAAAATTCAACAATATGCTGCATACTAGAAAGACATTTAATTCAAAAAGAAACTCATAGATTCAAAGTTAAAGGGTGGAAAACAATGCTCCATGCGACAGGAACCCCCAAAAAAGCAGGAGTAGTTATCCTCTTTGCAGATCAAGTGGATTTCAAACCAACACTGATTAAGAGCAACAAAGAAGGACACTACATCCTTGTAAAGGGAACCATGGAACAGGAAGAGATGACAATCATAAATATCTATGCACCAAACACTAGTGCACCCAACTATATAAAACAAATACTAATGGACATGAAAAGTCATACATGTACTAATACAATTGTAGTGAGGGACTCAATAACCCACTGTCACAAATAGATAGATCAACTAGACAAAAAATAACTAATGAAATACTAGAACTCAATCAAACTCTTGAACAAATGAACTTAACAGATGTTTACAGAGTGTTCAACCCCACAAAATCAGAATACACATTCTTTTCAGCTGCACATGGATCATTCTCCAAAATAGACCACATACTCACTCATAGAACCTGTTTAAGTAAGTACAAAGGAATTGAAGTTATCCCCTGTATATTATCAGACCACAGTGAGATTAAATTAGAGATAAATAGCAAAACAAACTGCAAAAATTACATAAACACATGAAAATTGAATAACACACTTCTGAATAACTAATGGGTCACAAAGGAAATTAAAGAAGAAATTAGTTCCTACAATTAAATGACAATGACATTACAACATAGAATCTATGAGACACAATGAAAGCAGTCTTACGAGGGAAATTCATAGCAGTGAACACACATATTAGGAAAACAGAGCGAGCCTAATTAAAGAACCTGATGCTGAGCCTCAAGCTTCTAGAAAAAGAAGAGCAAGACAAACCCAAAGCTCATACAAGGGAGGAAATTATAAAGATCAGAGGAGAAATCAATGCAAAGGAGACTAAGAGAATGACAAAAAAATTACTGAAGCCAAGAGGTGGTTCTTTGAAAGAATTAACAAAATTACAAACTCTTAGCCAACCTTATGAGAAAAAGGAAAGAAAAGGCCCAAATCCATGCAAAAAGGAATGAAAAGGGTGAAATTAACACAGACCCAGCAGAAATCCAGAGGATCATCAATACCTACTTCAAGAACCTATACGCCAGTAAGATGGAAAATGCAGAAGAAATGGACAGATTCCTAGATACGTATGAATTACCAAAGTTGAACAAAGAAAACCTAAAAATTCTAAACAATGCAATATCAACCAAGGAAACTAAAGATGGAATTAAAAACTTACCAAATAAGAAAAGCCCAGGTCCTGATGGCTTCACTGCTGAATTCCACAAGACATTTAGAGAGAAACTACTTCCACTACTGTTTAAACTCTTCAATGAAATTGAAAGGGAACCAATACTCCCAAATTCATTCCTGGAAGCAAGCATCACCTTGATTCCCAAAGCAGAGAAAGACCCAACTGAAAAAGAGAACTATAGGCCAATCGCACTAATGAACATAAGTGCAAAAATCCTTAATAAGATACTGGCAAATAGAATGTAGAAGATCATCAAGAAGATCATACACCCTGACCTAGTGGGATTCATCTCAGGGATACAGGGATGGTTTAACGTGTGCAAACCAATCAGTGTAATACACTGTATCAATAGAGCCAAGGACAAAAACCATATGACTATCTCCATAGATGCAGAAAAAGCATTTGACAAAATCCAACATGTATTTATGATAAAACCCTACAAAAAATTGGAATACATGGTGTCTACCTCAATCTGATAAAAGTCATCTATGAAAAACCAACAGCCAATATCATACTAAATGGTCAAAAACTGAAATCCTTCACACTAGAATCAGGAAGAAGACAAGGATGTCCACTATCACCACTCTTGTTCAATATAGTTTTGGAAAACATTAGACAAGGCAATTAGACAAGAGAAATAATAGGAAAAAATAGGAAATGAAGAAGTCAAATTGTCATTATTTGCAGGTGACATGATACTCTGTATAGAAGACCCAAAAGAACTCCACCAAAAGGCTTTAAACTTAATAACCAAATTCAGTAGAGTAGCTGCATACAAGGTCAATACACAAAAATCAATAGCTTTCCTCTACACGAACAACAGACTCACTGAGAAATAGGGCAAACAATTCCTTTCACAATAGCATCCAAAAAACTGAAATGCCTAGGAATCAACCTAATGAAAGAAATCAAAGACCTCTTCTTTGAAAAATATAGCACTCTGAAAAGACAGATTGAAGATGATATCAGAAAATGAAAAGAAATCCCTTGTTCCTGGTTAGGAAGGATCAATATAATGAAAATGGCCATACTTCTAAAACTGCTATATAGATTCAATGCAATCACAATTGAAATCCCAGCAGCATACTTCACAGACCTTGAGAAAACAATCCAAAAATTCATTTGGAACAAGAACAGACCCAGAATAGTAAAAGCAATTCTAGGTAAAAGAGCTATGGCAGGGGGTATCACAACCCCCAACTTGAAACTATACTACACAGCTACTGTGATAAAACAGCATGGTACTGGCAAAGAAACAGACCTGAGGACCAGTGGAACAGATTAGAAGGTGCAGAAACAACTCCAGACACAGTCATCTCATCTTCCATGAAGGAGCCAAACATCCTCACTGGAGGAAAGATAGCCTCTTTAATAAATGATGCTGGAAAAATTGGGTTTCAACTTGCCAAAGATTAAAACTAGACCTGTATCTCTCACCATACCCTAAACTAAAATCAAAATGGATTCAAGATCTAAATATTAAAATAGAAATGGTGAATCACCTGGAACAGAGGTTAGGCAGAACTCTTGAAGACATTGGTGTAGGAAGATTTTATGAAAAAAACCTCAGTTGCCCGTGAACTAGCACAAACCATCAACAAGTGCGATCTCTTCTTATTAAAAAGCTTCTGCACAGCAAGAGAAACCACCAACAGTGTGAAGAGACAACCCACAAAGTAAGAAAAAATCTTCACCTGCTGTTCCTCAGACAAAGGTCTAATATCTAGAATACATAAAGAACTTTTTAAAACTCAGACCTCCCAAATTTAAAGACCCAATCTGAAAATGGGCATCTGAAGTGAACAGACATTTCTCAGACGAAGAAGTAGAAATAGCAAATAAACATATGAAAAATTGTTCACCATCACTGGTCATTCAAGAGATGCAAATGAAAACAACACTGAAATTCCACCTCACCCCAGAAATTATAGCTGCTATCATGAAATCAACCAATAACAAATGCTGGCGGGGCTGTGGAGAATGAGGAACCCTGCTCCACTGCTGGTGGGAGTGTAGACTGGTGCAACCACTGTGGAAATCAGCATGGAGATACCTCAAAGAACTAGGACTGGAAGTCCCATTTGACCCTGCTATTCCCCTGCTGGGGATCTTCCCCAAAGAATTAAAAGAATCATACCACAGTGATATATGTGTACCCATGTACATAGCAGCCCAATTTGTAATAGCTAAAATTTGGAAACAGCCCAAATGCCCATGAACTGGAGACTGGATATAGAAATCATGGTTTTTTTCTAAAATGGAGTACTACTCAGCCATAAAAAATGAGAAATTAGAGACATTTATAGCTAAATGGATGCACATTGAGGAGATACTCTTAAGTGAAATAAACAGGACACACATGTGTAAATACCAAATAGTTTCTCTAGTTTGAGAAACTAAAAGTGTAAATAAGGACTAAAAGTTATAATAGATAATGCGAAATAGGAAAAAAAGGGGCAAAGGGCAAGGGGAAGTGGGAGGGGTAGGAGACAGGAAAGAAGGGAATGGAATTAATATGAGAAAATGAAAAAATTGAAACAAAGTCTTTGTAAATAGGGAGGGATGGAGGGGTTGAAAGGAGGGCAGGGGAAGGGGGAAATATAAGAACCAAGAGATTATGTAAAGGTGCAAATTTCCAATGATGAATGTCATTATATTGTATAAATAAATTGTACCAATAAAATAAAATTTTTTTAAAAATTGAGTAGCTAGTTATGCACAAATTTATTTTTTCTTTAAAAAAATAATAATTAGCTCTTCTATCTAATTGTATTTTTATTCCTTAAGTCAGAGTCTACATGTAGGCAGTTGTAGAAATAATAGATGATTCAACTATCCATTTAACTTGTATAAATATAAGAATTTGGAAATGTTTCATCTTATTCCTAGAATATCAAGCAACCTAATGTTAATATCTGAATTTTTTTCCTAAAATTTTCTCCCTATAAAAAAATGCAAATTCACACTGGATGGGTAATTTACCAGATGCATTAAACATTTACACCTTGTCTTAAATAAATTTATCATACAATGTCCTGAAAGCTTATTTTGATGAAGTGAAAGTAGGAAGAACTTGAGCTCACTGGTTCGCTAAGGAGGAGGCTGTAATGATAGCTAGGCTATCACATAGGGATGGCTGAAGACACACTAGGCCCTTTCACTGTTTTATGAACACTTTGAAATTCACATCATTAGCATATGCCAAACATTTAGCCATCTCACTAAGAGTTTTAACTTGGGTAGATGTTATTTTGACACACAAACCAATGCAGTAATGTTATAGAGATGGAAGAAAAAGTTAATTTTAGCTTTACCCAAAATAAATGGCAGCAGTGGAAAGACTGGCAAGGGGGAGCTTTTGTATACTATCTGTGTCATGATTCTATGGGGTACTATGATGGAAAAAATATTCATTCAAATTTTCTTCTACAGAAAATGTAAAAGACTACTGGACAAGGAGAGGGATGAACATCTCATGTTATATTTGGTACTTAAAATATCTTGATATGCTATTCAAATAAGTTGATAGGTAAACATCTTGAGTGAGTTCATAAAACAATAACAATTTTAATGAATATTTAAGTCCACTAAGTCCCAAACTATTCATGTCATGATGCATATAGAAAATGATAGCCTCTGCAGTAACTGGAGTAAAAGATATAGGCATTCAGAAGTCAAACTGAGTGGATAAATGCCTTAGTTCCCAAAACACATTCTGAATACCCCTGAAGGAGCTCTGTTGCTACAACCAAGAAGAGCAACAGTTGTACTTAAACCAAACAATCATTCTGATTTCAGATATTATATTAACTGATAATAATGCTTAAGAATTAAATCATGAATGTATTTTCATAAATTCAGAATTGTAAAACTGGAACAAACCTAGTACATTTAGCTTATAAATTTTACCTTCGGGTAATCAATACTTAGTAATGTCTCTTTAAACAGACTATCAGATTAAATGACTAGCTTCTTTATGTATTAATGAGTAACCTTGCTCCTCCTTTTGCATGCCTAATGAGAAGACTGATCTCTTCCATGCCATTTTATTAATGTCTAAAAACAGATAGTTCAGATTCAATATGTCTGAACTTGAACTTCCATCATCCCTGCCAATCCTGAAACTCCTATGCTTTCAAACTTTGTAAATAACTCTCGATCTTTCATTTTATCCTACCCATCCATCTGGCTATGCTTTTTCCTTTTTACATCCCTACATATATATTGAATTTGTAATTTAACTTGGTTCTAATGATTCTCTACATGTCTATAAATTTTTTAAGTGAGCACTTTTTTAAAAAAATTAAAAACTATACAGACAGTATAAAGAAAATACTTGAATTTTGGCTTCCCCCTTTGCTCCCTGTGAGATTCTGAGAAGCCACATGAAATGGGTCTCCAAACTGCATGACCCAGAGTCAAAACCGGAGGTGGTCCAGTGTGTGCTGACTGGAAGCGCAAAAAACTTGCATCTGCAAGGCTGGTCAAAGCTTGTGTGGAACCTGGCAGGCAGTGTAAGGAAGGAGATAGAAAAGAAGGAAAAGATGGAAACAAAGTTTTTGTAAATAGGGAGGGGTAGAAGGATGGAAGAGAAGGAAGGGGAATGGGGAAAACAACAAGAACCAAGATATATCATGTACAGGTACAGATTCCCAATAATGAATGTGATCATAATGTATGCCTAAAATGTACCAATAAACTTAATGGAATTTTTTTCAGTTAAAAAAAAAAAAGAACTACCTCCTCAGGGAGCCTCATTTTTTAACAATTTTTATTTTTATGTTTTGGAAGGGATCCATTGTGCTGATATATCACAAATGGTGTAACAGTATTTCCTATCAATGGATATTTGTTTTCAATTCTTCTTGTCATTTTTTACTTTTTAAATTGTAAACATTGATACAACAAGCATCCTTAAACATATTTTACTCAGATTTTCTTCTTTTTTTTTCTTCTTGATATCTATCAGTACTTTTTAAAAAATAATTTTGCTTCATTTAAGCCTTTTGTATATTTTTCTTGTAATCTTTTTTTATGTGATAAAGTGATTTCTAATGATTTGATTATGTTATTTTTCATTATAATTTCTAATTATTCTGGATACAAGAAAGTTTAGGGGTTTTTTACATATGTACCTGATACTCTATGACTACCTTGCTAAATTTTTATAAATTACAATAGGTGATAATCAGGACTTTTCTAGCTAGAAAATTGGCATGAGAATGAAACATCAAAATTACTTGAATCTAATATTGATATTTCTTATTTTCTTTTCTAATTTTATCAGATTTTCTAGGACTTCCAGAACAATAATGAGTACTATTGATGATAGTGGGCATTTTGTGTTGTTTGTACATTAGTGAGAATGTATGAGATTCTGACTGTACTATTATATGAATATGATTTAAAACCTTCCCTCCTCAATAATTAAT
Source organism: Heterocephalus glaber (assembly GCF_053883595.1). Classification (NCBI taxonomy): domain Eukaryota; kingdom Metazoa; phylum Chordata; class Mammalia; order Rodentia; family Bathyergidae; genus Heterocephalus; species Heterocephalus glaber. The sequence continues at coordinate 1,945,620 of NW_028258377.1, forward strand.
GAAGTCATCTACTTATTTCTCTTCCTGTTTGTGTTGAAGATTTTAACCATTTACATATTTTTCAGTCTTATAAATAAACAAATGGTATTCCATTATTAATTTGTATTTCCCTAATCATTTTAAACATTGAATGTATTTTTGTGTGTATTGACCCATGTGCTTCTGTGTATTGCCTACTTATATTCCAAAAAGAATGTGTGTGAGCTGGTTGTGTACAAATCTTGCAAATATTTTCAGGAATGTCAATTTAGAGTTGCTGGGAAGGCAAAAGAATTCACTCTAGCAGCTGAAGATGAAAGGGTATTATTTTTTACAGTTCCTGGAAACACCAACAAATCATCTTCAGTGAAGGTAGAAGTGATATAACCAGAAGAAATACCCAAGCTCCTCTGATTCCAGACTTTTAGAAATCCCATTGCTGCCTCTGCCTATTGCTCAATAGCAATGAAACCAGAACCCTGTGTCAGAACAATCAATTTGGATTTTCTAAAATATCCAGTACTTCCACAAATTTTCATGCGGGAAGAACTTAGCAGTCATGAGATCTACAAATTGGTCTCCTAAATCTCCGGTGAAAATTGGACACAAGTTTACATGTGAGAAGTAAGGGATGCTAGAAAATATAAATTTTGAATTTAATCTGGAAAAAGATGAGAGAATTATCAAAATAAAGGTCTTTAGACAACACAAATAATAGATTTTCACCATGTCCAGCCTGCCATTTTGTGTAAAATTTTGTTATTTTCTTTAATTATAACATAAATTTCAAACATTCTGATCATTCATTCATTCAGTGTACTTTATGAGAAGGCTATTGTGTGCCACTATACTTTTCCATGCAGGACTTCCTGGACTTTTAAGTCTAACAGAGGAGACAGATATTCACTAAATTAGCACAGAAAGAAATTTCACATTACAAGTGATCACTGTGGCCAGGGGGAGGGAGCAGTGTATTGAAAGCATATACTAGGGATAATTGCCTGTTGAGAAAGTGGTGCTTAAACTGAGATTTGGAGGATGACTTGGCACTGTGAAGGGGAGTAAAAGTGCTTCAGGCAAAACAGATAATGTTTTCAAAGACCTGGAGACAGAAGGGTGCTTGGTACGTATGAGGGTTTAAAAACAAACATTGTGGTAACTGAAGTAGAGAGTGAGAGGAGTTATAATAGTATTGAATGGTGCTGGAAAGTGTACCTTAGTCAAGATAAGCATTTTGGTCTTTCTCCTAAGAGCTTTGGGAAGTCTCAGCCTCAGGCTACAGTGGAAAGAAGTTTGAAAAATTCTAGGTTAGTAAGGATGCATAGGAGAGGAAGCAATTACAATTGTTCAGGAAAAAGATACACAGTGCTCAGCCCAAGGAAATGCTTAACAAACCTTGGCTGACTTAATGAAGTAACTAAATGGGAAAATAACACTCATGTGTCTTACAAGCAACAATAAAGCAAAAACAAAGATACCTGGAGGGCATTTTGTGAAATTTGATGAACAAATCCAATAATAAGTAAGCAACATGCTGCAGATTAGCAATGCATAGGATCAAAAATATTTCTATTAACTAAAAATCCTGAACTATAACAAAGAGAACATCTAGGGAACATACTTATTATGTCGGTTCAGGTTATTCATTTTGATAATTTAACATGTTCATTTGCTGGCTAATGAGATTTACCAGCATTAATAATGTAAACAGTTTAGTAGAAACCTATTAATTTAAATCATCAGGTTATGTAGAATCTTCCTTGAGGAAATGCTCAGCACTTACAAAATATATTGTTAACTATGCTGTTTAATAAGGTCATTTGTATAAAGGAAATAATCTATCAGGCCTTGAGTTTACTTGTTAATTAGCTCGTTAAATATAGCAAGAGATCTGGAGTTTGTTAGTAACCCCACAGTTCTTTAATTGAAAGTCATAACCTGCTTCAGTTCCAGGGTGAATTTACACATGAATAGAGGCTGACATAAAGGCACTATAATGTACTTGTGATTTTTTTAATCCTAGCAGAGCAGTATCCATAGATATCAACTAAAATGATCTAATTATGAGATAAATGACCAGGTAAGGCCCTGGAAAATCAAGCTTGATAATAGGAAAAAGGTGAAAAATACCACTGCCTGCACAAGTGCAAGGACCCGAGTTTGATCCCTGATAAGAAAAAAAAAAAAAAAAGGTGAAAAATAGTAGAATGAGGAACTAATTGCCAAGCACACTGGATATGACAGGAGGGTCAGCTTTGTCTGGGGTGAGCTCTGCTCTGAGTGTTCCCTTCAGAAGGCTGGAGAGGATGGAGGCTCCCTCAAAGTGGCATAGCTCTAAAAGTCCAGTGGTTTAAACCATTCTTTAGTCTACAGTGTTCACAGGCACCCAGCCTCCCCAATATTTTCTTTATTCCTCTTCCTGGGAAAATGTATATGCCATTTACTAGATTACTGTGAGGCACTGGACTTCCCAAGAGGATCTTGGGTCCCCAGGTCTTACTAGACTCCACTATCACTAGAAATCCAAGAATTTCACTTTGAAGTGATAGTTTATATTGACTTATAGGAAAAGGAGGCCTTTGGTCAATATGCTTTTCTAGGAAAAGTAGCATAGAACCAAAGTTTTCACTAAAGTAAGCTTCCCCAAAGAACATCTTATTTTATGATCTTAACTCACTGATAATAAAAGTGAGGACTACTGAAGGACAAGTAACTTTCTTACCTACAAAGACCATAGAAGATAAAGTATGATAGGAAATGATTGTAACCTTTGCTTTCCTACTGACTCTAAAAGAGGAAAGATTTGGGCTCAGCAAGATGCTGACTTTGAAGATTTTTTTGATTCACTCAGCTGTTCTCCCTCATGCCCAGTGTCCTTAACCCTTCCATACCAGATAATGGAATTGTCCTGTGGGGGCCAAGGAATGGGCTTTCTGAGCATGAGAGAAATAGTCCTCTGTTACTAAAAAAAGCACACTTCTAAAGTGCTTTTTTAATATATAAAAAGGAAAGACTTTTAAAAAAGAATTTGTACTTCTGCAAAAGACGTTAAAAAACAAACGGAAAGGGAACACACTTAAGCTTGAGAAGTCAGAAAGAAATTTATTTGTGTAATCTGTAATCTTTTTTGTCTGTCCCATAGTTCAAAGTGCTATGGATGTCAGTATAAATGAATGACCTTTTATCAAAAGCTACCAGCACATAAATGCAACATTTACAACCACAGCACAGAAAATGCCCTTCACAAACCACAGCCACAGAAGCTGAGGCAAACTTCTGGGCATATATCCAAGTATATATACAACCAAATGTGTTACCTAAATTATTTATATTTTTACTTCGATATGTCATTCAAGGAGCCTTGTGCTGGAGCCCCAAAGCAACTGGTAAGATATAAACAAGTATTGTAGTTTTTAAAATTCTATAAATGGTTGTTTATTTTTATTCTTCTTGTTTTTGTTTACTTTAGCTTTTTGCTTAATCCTTTGGCCCTCAAGTTTTCTTGTAGACAGTAACATCCTAGAGGCAGAACAAGATACCAGCGAAATAAGACCTCCAGGATCATCTCCCTGCAGGGACAACAACTTGAATAAATACTCCCTCACCAAACTACCTTCACAAGAGCTAAGGGAATCAGGTGAGAGAATATAGTGCCTGATTTTAATATGACAATACAAAAAGACTATATTCTGAAGGCAGGAAGAGAAGTTACCCACATCACTTTGCTCCCAATTCCCAGCAGCCCTGCTTGGGGATGGAGAGAGATTTAAGTTCAGGCCTTAGAATTGATACCCAGTATACTCATGGAGAACCCCAGTGCAAAGCCCCAAAAAAAACCTCTGAGGCAGGAGATTAGGGTAAGGACAGCTGGCTGGGCAAGTGAATGTGACCTGTCAATCATAGAGATCTGGGACAGTGTGCAGAAAAAAACACTTCCCCAGCTCTGCACTGGGACCAACCAGAAAGTGCTACCTTCAATTCGTGTGGCACAAGAGCAAGCAGGTTTTTGATAGCACAGCCTAGATCTGATGCCAGCCTGAGGAATAAGAGACACAAACACACTGGCCATTACCTTGTGGCCACGGTCCCCTCTCTTTCACAGTGGCCCTGCAGGGCATATTTCTTCTCCCACATTTAATTGGCCCACACTCTCTCTGTAAAGCATCCTTTTTTCCTACCTCTAATAAGTGCAAAAACCTCACTACCTTTTTCATGTGTTTTGACCTGTTCTTTGTTCAAGACACAAAGACTCTAGGAAGAGGCTCTAAATGGAGCCTGCATCACCCTAGACCCTGGTAACACCTCTTCCATCACTTCCCACAGACTAAGCTACTAGAACTGCACTGGGCCAAGCTAACCACCTTTACCTGCTCTCCTTCATCCTCAGACAGCAGAGAGCAATACATGGCTGCTGAGAGCAGAGCACAAAAGCAAACACAGGTCATTGTCCTAGAGCCCAGTGCCAGGCCAGCTGTGGTGATCCAAGAGAGAGTAGAAGTAAAGGCCCTCTATTTAGGCCACAGTTCACAGAGAGAGCCTCTATTAGCTCTAGGACCTGGCAGAGATCTGCATGCTGACAAGACAGACTCAAGTTTTCATCTGCAACTTTTCTAACCTCAGAGTGGCCCTCCTCCTGAAATTTGTGCAGGCACAGTATATGCATTCTCCTGAGACTGCGTGGGCTCCAGCAGCTGACTGTGAGGCCCAACTATGACCCAGATTAACATTAACCTAACTGGCAGAATGACTGCCTTCACCAAGTCTGCAACAGTTCCAGTGCCAGGGTAAACACTAGGTCCTAATCTACTTGGATGTCTGTTCTAGATAGCATCACCTGTGGCTGCTTACAGTGGCCTTAGGCCATGATTCTACCCAGCAATAGGAAATCCTTAGCAGTATGAAATTTGGTCCTAAAACAGGATTGTACTAGTCTTGGTGTGTTGTGGGCTTAGAGTAGTAATGGTGAACCTTTTAGAGACAAGTACCCAAACTGCAGCCCAAAACCTACTTATTTATCACAAAATATCAACACTGCAATTAAACCTAAATACTGAAATTTCAGTTTGGAAAAAACAACTCATACATTAACATCTTTTGTCTTTAAAGAAAAACAATACACATGTCACAGGTTCACTGCTACTGTTTAAAGTATGACACAGCTTGAGGGCACTAGCAGCCACAGGAATAACATAGGAGCCTAGAGCTGGCCCATCCACAGTGCTTCTGCCCAGGGCCAGGTAGAATCCAACAGTACATGAATACAGTCCATAAGTGTATGAGTTATCTGGGCCTAGTGTGGTGCCAGGCTACTCTTTCTAGGCACACTCCTGGTTCTTCCTGAACAACGCACTAGCAATGTATTTGGGACAAACTTATGCTGGATTTTCTACTAATATTGAAAGAGTGATAACACAACAACAGCAGGCTGGCAAAAAGTGAACCTATGTGTACATGTACTGATGATTATAAGGAATGTAGATAGATAGACAGAGAGATAGATGATAGATGAACCTCATCCAGTACTGTCATAGAAATGACTACAGTCTCTGAAAAAATAAGCAGCTGGCTTAGAATTTCTGGAAATAAATGAACAAAGAAATCCAGTTTAAGAAAACTAGAATAAACAATCCTTCAATACTCAGGCAATCCTACATACCGAGTAGCAAGAGTTTTCAGAAAACCATAACTTCACCATATAAATTGCTAGAAACTGGCCATAGAGTAATCAGTATAGAGAGCACAATTTAAAACAGCTGCTATAAGCAAACTCAGTGACCTTGAAGAAAACACAGACAAATGTTTCAGTACTCAACAGAGAAACTTAAAGAGATGAAAGCAATTAAAATTAAAATTCTTGAACTGTAAAATACACTCTATGCTTAAATGTGTGATAGAAGGGCTCATTCAGAATAGATCAGACATTAGGAAGAATTAATGGCCTGAAAGGAAGTTTATTTGAAAATACAGTTGGAGGAGAAAAAAGTACAAAGAAAGCTTATGGGAATGTTAGGACTACTAAAAGAGCAAATATATAGGATTATTGTGATTCAAGAAGGTCTTGAGATGTCAAAGGGTAGAAAGATTATCCAAAGAAATAACGATGGGAAATTTCTCAAACCTAGAGAAGGATATCAAATACCCAGGTGTAGGAAGGTGAAAAGTCACCAAATTTAAACTAACCATGTCTACCCATCATATAATGAAGTTCTCAAAAGTGAAAGAGAAAACATTAAAGGCTCCAAGCAAAAAGCAACAGGAAATGGGTGTCTCCTTCACCTCAGACCCCCTCAGCACAGACTTAACAGTTCAGGAGACAAGGACATGAGATTTTCATAGTACCGAAAGAAAACATCACCAGACAAGGACACAATATCCAGCAAAGCTATCCTCTACTTATGAGGGAGAGATAGACTTTCTCAGACAAACACAACATGAGATAATGTTTTACCAGATCTAGTCTACAAGAAATTATAGAGGAAGTTATTCACACTAAAAAAAAATACATGTGGCTAATAAGAAAACATAGAAAGACATAAAACACATTGGTAAAAGTAACTATGTAAACAAATTCAGAACATTCTCATATTGTGATCACAGTGTATAAACAATTCATGTCTTCAGTATGAAGAGTAAAGAATGAAACAATTAAAATTGCAATATTAATATATAAAAAGGGAGGCAAGAGAAAGAAGCAAAATAGGACACCAAAAATTCAAAATGTGTAGAGAAAGAATATGTATGTATAGTTTCCTTATTAGCATATTTCTTCATATTCATTTGTCTATGTCCTTGTCTTCATTATTATGCTGTTATTTCAACATGGCGTCTTTTAATCAACATATGTATTTGTATAGGCCTCATAGTAACCCCAAAGCAAAAATCTATAATGTATGAACAAAAATAAGCAAGGAATAAAAATACACTAGGAGAATATATTGCTTAACTACAGAGGGAGAGAGAAATAAAATGAACTACAAGAAAATGAGAAGTTACTGACCTTAACTATCAATAATTATCTTGAATGTAAGTGGGTTGAATTTTCCAATTAAAAGACAGAGTGACTACCTGAATTTTTTAAAGAGGCAAGACCCAACTGTATGGTGCTTACAAGAAGTTCCCACTTCTAAACACATAGATTGAAAATAATTGGATACAATAAGATATTCCATTGAATCCCAAAGAAAGCAGAATTAGCATGCTCATATCAGATAAAATAGAATTTATATGAAAAAGCAGTGAAAAGAGAGAAGGAAGTTCATTATAAAATCATAAGGGCTCAATTCACCAAAAGCAAAAAACCAATTTTTAATGTATAAGTGCTTAATGTTGAGCACCCAAATATATACAAGAAACGTGGACAGACCTAAAGGGAGATAAACTCTAACACCATGTAGTTGGGAACTTAAAACTGTTTCTCCAGAAATTTCCAGATTATCCAGACAGAAAATCAACAAAGGAACAGCGTGATTACATTGTGCCCTAGAAGAAATAGACCAGACATCTGCAGAGAAACCCATCCAACAGCTACCAAATATACATTTTTATTCATCAGCACATGAAATATTGTTCAGAATAGATCATATCATAGGCTACAAATCAAGTTTCATCAAATTTTAAAAGCTGAAATATCAATTATATTTTCTGACACAATAAAACTAGAAAATCTATAGCCAAAAACCATTTGGATACTATATAAATACAGTGGTATCTCAGTTCATGAACACTCTTGTTTGCAAACAATTTGGTTCACAAATAGAAGAGTTTGGCAAAATGTTTTTGCTTACAAACTCTGCACCAGGTGACAAACACAATCATGACTACCTTTCCCACACAAACACAAATGTTGTGGCCATCTTTTCCAAAATCGTGGAACAAATTAAGTTTGTGGATTGAGGCACCATAGTATAAGGAAATTAAACAACTTGTGAACAACCAATGGGTCAAGTAAGAAATAAGGAAATGTAAAAACTTCTTCAGACAAATAAAAATGGGGACATAACATATAAAAACCTATAGGAAACAGCATAAGCAACATTAAAGAGGAGTTTATAGCAATCAATACCCTCATCAAAAAAGTAGAAAGATCTAAAATAAATAGTATTGCCACATCCTGAGAACTAGAAAAACAAACTAAACCCAAAATTAGTAGAAGGAAGGAAATAATAAAGATCAAAGTAGGAAAAACTGAAATACAAGCTTAAAAATTACAAAAGATCAATGCAGCAAAGAACTAGTTCCTTGCACAGACAAAATAAACAAACCTCTAGTTAGACTAACCAAGAAAAATAAGATTCAAGAACCTAAAATGAGAAATTAAAGGGGATCTTACAACTCAGAAACATAAAAGATCTTTACAGATTATTTTTGAAAAACTATATGACAACAGGTTTGATAATCTACAAGAAGTGGACAAACTCATAGATACATAGGCTTTACCAAAACTGTATTGTGAAGAAACAGAAAATCTAAACAGTCCAATAACAAATAATGAGATTAAATCAGTAATAAAAAAGACTTTTACCAATGAAAAGCCAAGAACCAAATGATTTCATTGCTGAATTCTACCAAACACTTCAAGAATAAGACAAATTTTCCTTAAGTCTTTCAAAGAGGTGAATGAGGAAGGAATTCTTCTGCAACATACTCTGCATGGTCAGCAGAACTCTGATACCAAATCCAGGTAAAGACACAGCAAACGATGAAGACACAAAAATCTCAACAAAATACTATCAAACCAAACCCAGCAGAACAGTCCAAAGATTTTCTACAATGATCAAATGAGATTCATTCCCAGGATGCAAAACTCAGTCAATGGTTGTAAAAATGACATACCACATTGCACAATAAAGATGCAGAAACAAATGCAGAAAAGGCATTTAATATAATCCAACATTTTTCATGATTAAAAACACTGAAGAAATTAGGCATAAAAAACATATCTCAACATAGTAAAGGCTGTTTGTAATAAGCCAACAGCTAACATTGTACAGAATTGAGAAAAAGTTGGAAGATAAGAATGGGAACAAGAGAAAAACTTTCCCTTTTATGATTTCTATTCAAAGTATTTCTGGAAGTACTCACCAGAGCAATCAGGCAAAGAAAAGAAATAAAGGTCACCTACATTGGAAAAGAGGTCAAATGGTCACTCTGCAGACACCATGATCTTATATATAGAAAACCCCAAAATGCCACCAAAAAATCTCTAGAACTAATCACTAGACACCATAATCTTACATACAGAAAATCCCAAAATGCCACCAAACAATTACTAGAACTAATAAATGAGTTCAGCAAAGTTACAAGATATAAAATCAATATACAAAAACAGTCGCATTACACTATGCAAAAGCAAATTATCTGAAGTAGAAATAAAGAAAGCAATCCCATTTACAATAGCTAGCCAAAAGATGTAATATCAAAAAATAAATTTAAGCAAAGAGATGAAAGTTATTTCACAATCTCATCTATTTCTCCTGCTATGCAATAGATTTCTAAATCAAAATCACCTATTTGTCACTAAACTTTTTTTCATTTTTTATTATTATATAATAATGTTTAAATTCCATCTGGAAAATTGATACATGTACATAACACATTTTAATTCTTTTTTATCCCATTCCCTCCCCTCCTTACACTTTGCCCTTCCCTCCATCTCTTAATCCCCACCTCCTTTGGGAAAGATCTATCTCCCTATCTCCCTACTTCCTATTACTTTGGGGTTTTCATGTAACAGAAACTATGAAATATTTAAGCTTGTGTGTCTGATTTATTTCACAATATTGTGGTCTCAAGATACATCCATTTTCCTACAAATGACACAAGTTTATCTTTCTTTATGACAGAGTAAAACTCCACTGTGTGTAAATACTACATTCTCATTATCCATTCATCTGTTCATGGATATAGGCCACTTCCAAGACTATTATGAATTGTGCTTGCTATGCTATAAACATGGGCATGTATGTGTCACTATAATATGATGTCTTTAATACTTTTGGGAAGATTCCTAGAAGGGGAATAGCTGGATCAAATGGAATTTCTAGCTTTAGTTTTTTGAGTAATCACCATAAACACTTCAATAGTAGTTGTATTAATTTACATTTCCACCAACAGTGTAGAAGGGTTCCTTTTTCCCTACAGCCTCACTAGCATCTGTTATTATTTGATTTCTTAATGGTGGCCATTCTTTCTGGGGTAAGATGGAATCTCAGTGTTGTTTTAATTTGTATTTCTCTAATGGTCAGTGAGGTTGAACATTTTTTTCATATATTTATTGGCCATTTGTTCTTCTTCTGTGAAGGTGTATTCATTTCAGTTGCCATTTTTGATGGGGTCTTTTGTTTTGGGGAGTCTAATTTTTTTCAGTTCTTTGTATATTCTAGGTATTAGCTCTCTGTCTGAGGAATAGCTGGCAATTTTTTTTTCTACTCTGTAGGTTGTCTCTTCACACTGCTGGGGTTTTTTTTGCTGTGCAGAAGCTTTTTATTTCATATAATCTCATGTGTTGATTCTCAGTACTATTTCCTGCACAACAGGGTTCTTTTCAGAAGTCCATAACTTCAAAAGTTTTACCTGTTTTGTCTTCTAGCAGATTATATGTTTCTGTTTAATACTCACTTGATTCATTTTGTCACTAAAAGGAACAAAACATAGGGTTGGGGGAGGGAGAGAGGGGAAACATTTAAATGAAAATAAATCGAAGAAAAAGTGGAAATAGAGCTTTTGCAAATGGGAAAGGGAAGGATTGGAGGGAAGGAAGGGAAAGGGAATAAAAAAAGAATTGGATTGTGTTATGTACATGCACAAATCCCTCATTATGAATATGTTCATTATGTACTACAAATGGATTAATACAAAAAAGAAAATTACAAACTCATCAAAGATACCTAAGAAAAGATTGGACTGAAATAAAGTTTCTAGGTGCTATAATGATGGATAAGTTATATTACTGATTTTTTCTGTATTTTTGTCCTATCCTGTAAAGATGAGCTGCAAATTGGGGAGAAGATTCACATGCAGTAGATCAAAATTTCCTAAAAATGTGCATGAGGCATACAGGACTCCAACTAGCTATGATCAATAAAAATATATACTTAGACATATAATAATCAAGATTCCAGAAACCCAATAGAAGAATAAAACACTATAAGCAGTTAGAGAAAAGAAACAAATCACATGAAAGGAAAGCCCATCAGAATCACAGCAGACTTTTCAACACAAACCCTCAAGTCAAGGAGAGCCTAGAGTGAGGTATATCAAGCCCTAAAAGAAAACAACCTCCAACCTAAACTGATGCATCCTGCAAAACTATCTTTCAAAATTGATGGGGAAATAAGATACTTCCACAACAAATAACACCTGAGAAAATTCATGAATACCAAACCAGCACTTCAAACAATTCTAAACAATATCCTAGAAAAAGACAATGAAGATCACAACTCCATGAGGTCCAACAGAGCAAATCCATCAGGCAAGGCAAGAAATAAAAGGGAGAGGGGAAAAAAATAAAAAAGAACCAACAACAGGAAAATAACATGACAATGATGAGTGAATATATTTCAAGTATAACTATCAATGTTAATGGCCTCAATTCACCAATCAAAAGAAACAGACTGAAAGAATGGATTAAGAATCAAAATCTGAGCAGAGAGGAGAATTCCAGATTGGCATACCACAGTTCCCAGCAGGAGGAGGCTTCCGGATAGGCATGCCACAGTTCCCAGCACAGAGGAGGTGAGCCACAGAAACACTCCCCCACCCACCTCATCAAAATGAGAAGACAGGTAAACAGGCCACAGAAACAGACTTCTAGATCACCTACAGCAGCCCCAAAGGGAAGGAGATGGAACACTCTGATACTCAACCACCTGGACTCCCTAAACTAGCAATGAAAGAGGATTGGAGAAAAAATGAAATCAGAAATAATTTCTCAGATAACAGCAAAGATTGTGCCCATAGTGCAAGACATGATTAATAAATCAAGACAGGGTACAGATAAAAAAAACAGAGGAGTAGAGGCACATGATGGAATGCCAACATATGAAACAAATGGAATCCATAAAACAGATGCAAACAGATTTCCAGGAGATTAAAAACTCCATTGAAAGTCTATGCAGCAGAATGAGCCAATGGGAAGACAGAATTTCAGATATAGAAGGTAAGATTGCAATTAGTGACCAGGAAAAGAAAAAATTCTTTAAAATTTTAAGGGACCACGAGAAAACAGTTCAGCAGCTGCTAGATGATGCAAAGAAGAATAACAGAAGACTGATTGGAGTCAATGAAGAAAGAGGAGAGAGTACAGATGACATAAAAAAAACTGTCTAGAGAAGTGATGGCAGAAAACTTCCCAAGGAGGGGGAAAGAACTTGACATACAGATAAGTGAGGCATATAGGACTCCAAGTAGCCTTGATCAAAAAAAATCTAAACATAGGCATATAATTGTTAAGATTCCAGAAAGCCAACAGAAGAAACAAAATTCTACAAGTAGTTAGAGAAAAGAAACAAATCACATACAAAAGAAAGCCCATCAGAATCACAGCAGACTTCTCAGTGCAAACCCTCAAGGCAAAAAGACCTTGGAGTGATGTGTTTCAAGCCCTAAAAGAAAACAACCTCCAACCCAGATTTATGTACCCTGCAAAACTATCTTTCAAAATTGATGGTGAAATAAGATACTTTCACAACAAAGACCATCTTAGGAAATTCATGAATAACAAACCAGCACTCCAAAAAATTTTTGACAAAATCCTAGGAAAGGACAACTAGGATAACAGCCCCAGGAAGCCCAGCAGAATGAACCCATTGGGCACGACAAGAAATTAAAAGCAAAGGGGGAGGATCAAACCAAAAGAAAAAGTCATGACAATGATAAGTCAGTACGTATCAGTTATAACCATCAATGTTAATGGTCTCAACTCACCAATCAAAAGAAATAGGCTGGCAGAATGGGACGAGAAGCAAGATCCAACAATATGCTGAATAAAAGGAGCACACTTAATTCAAAAAGAAACACATAGCCTGATAAAGGGTGGAAAACAATACTCCATGTAACAGGAAACTGGAAAAAAGCAGGAGTATCTATCCTCTTTGCAGACCAAGTGGATTAGAAACCCACACTGATTAAGAGAGACAAAGAAGGACACTACATCCTTGTAAAGGGAACAATCCAAGAGGAAGAGATGACAATCATAAATATCTATGCACCAAACACTAGTGCACCCAACTATATTAAAAAAAATACTAATGGACATGAAAACTCAGATAAGCACTAATACAATAGTAGTGGGGGACATCAATACCTCATTGTCACCAACAGATAGATCAACTAGGCAAAAAACAAGGAATGAAATATGAGAACACAATCAAACTCTTGAACATATGAACCTAATAGATGTTTACAGAGTGTTCCACCCAACAAAATCATAATTCACATTTTTTTTCAGCTGCACATGGGTCATTCTCCAAAATAGACCACATACTCTCTCACAGAACATATTTAGGTAAGTGCAAAGGAACTGAAGTTATCCCCTCTATATTATCACACCATAGTGCGATGAAATTGGAGATCAACAGCAAAAGAAACTTCAAAAACTTCAAAAACACATGGAAATTGAACAACACAATTCTGAATAACCAATGGGTCACAGAGGAAATTAAAGAAGAAATAAGACAGTTCCTTCAATTAAATGACAATGACAATACAACATACCAGAATCTCTGGGACACAATGAAAGCAGTCTTACGAGGGAAATTCATAGCCATGAATATTCATATTAAGAAAAAAGAGCAAGCCCAATTAAACAACCTGAGGCTGAACCTCAAGCTTCTAGAATGAGAAGAGTAGGACAAACCCAAAGCTCATACAAGGGAGGAAATTATAAAGATCAGAGGAAAAATCAATGCAATGGATACTAAGAAAACAATACAAAAATCAATGAAGCCAAGAGTTGCTTTTTCAAAAAAATAAACAAAATTGACAAACCCTTAGCCAAGCTTATCAGAAAAAGGAAAGAAAAGGCCCAAACCCATGCAATTAGGAATGAAAAGGGTGAAATTACAACAGACCCAGAAGAAATCCAGAGGCTCATCAATATCTACATTGAGAACCTATATGCCAATAAGATGGTAAACACAGAAGAAATGAACAGATTCCTAGATAAGTATGAATTACTAAAGTTGAATGAAGAAGACCTAAAAATTCTAAACAACCCAATATCAATCAATGAAATTGAAAACATAATTAAAAATTTACCAATCAAGAAAATCCTGGGTTCTGATGGTTTCAATGCTGAGTTCTATAAGACATTTAGAGAGGAACTACTGCCACTACTGTTTAAACTCTTCAATGACATTGAAAGGGAAGCAGTACTCCCAAATTCATTCCTGGAAGCAAACATCACCTTGATCCCCAAAGCAGAGAAAGACCCAACTGAGAAAAAGAACTACAGGCCAATCTCACTAATGAACATAGGTGCAAAAATCCTTAATAGGATACTGGCAAACAGAATGCAGAAGGTCATCAAGAAGATCATACACCCTGTCCAAGTGGGATTCACCCCAGGGATGCAGGGATGGTTCAACATATGCAAATCAATCAATGTAATACACTATATCAATAGAGCCAAGGACAAAAATCATATGATCATCAAAATAGATGCAGAAAAAGCATTTGGCAAATTCCAGCATGCATTTATGATATAAACCCTACAAAAAATTGGAATAGATGCTCTTTACCTCAATCTGATAAAAGCCATCTATGAAAAACTAACAGCCATACTAAATGGTCAAAAACTGAAATCCTTCACACTGAAAATCAGGAACAAGACAAGGATGTCCATTATCACCACTCCTGTTCAATATAGTTCTGGAAACATTAACCACAGCAATTAGACAAGAGAAAGAAATAAAAGGAATAAAGATAGGAAATGAAGAAGTCAAATTGTCATTATTTGCAGATGACATGATACTCTACATAGAAGACCCCAAGAACTCCACCAAAAGTCTTCTGGACTTAATAACCAAATTTAGTAAAGTAGTTGGATACAAGGTCAACACACAAAAATCAATAGCTTTCCTCTACCCAAACAACAGAGTCACTGTGAATTCCTTTCACAATAGCATCCAAAAAACTGAAATACCTAGGAATCAACCTATCAAAAGAAATCAAAGACCTCTTCTCTGAAAACTATAGCACTTTGAAAAAAGATATTGAAGGGGATATCAGGAAATGGAAAGACATCCCTTGCTCCTGGGTAGGAAAGATCAGCACAGTGAAAATGGCTATACTTCCAAAATTGCTATATATATTCAGTGCAATCCCAGTTGAAATCCCATCAGCATACTTCACAGACCTTGAGAAAACAATCCAAAAATTCACTTAGAACAAGAAGAGACCCAGAATAGTAAAGGCAATTCTAGGTAACAGAGACATGGCAGGGGGTATTACAACCACCAAATTGAAACTATACTACAAAGCTACTGTAATAAAAACAGCATGGTACTGGCAAAGAAACAGACCTGAAGACTAGTGGAACAGATTAGAAGATACAAAAACAACTCCAGACACACTCAGCCACCTCATTTTTGACAAAAGAGCCAAATACCCTCACTGGAGGAAAGATAGCCTCTTTAAGAAATGGTGCTGGAGAAATTGGGTTTCAACTTGCCAAAGATTAAAACTAGACCTATATCTCTCACCATGCACTAAACTAAAATCAAAGTGTATTAAAGATGTAAATATAAAAACAGAAATGCTGAACTGGCTAGAACAGAGGTTAGGTAGAACTCTTCAAGACTTTGGGGTAGAAAAACACTTTATGAACAAAACCTCAGTTGCCCGTGAACTAGCACAAACAATCAACAAGTGGGATCTCTTTTTACTAAAAAGCTTCTGCACAGCAAGAGAAACCACCAGCAGTGTGAAGAGACAACACAACATGTGGGAAAAAATCTTCACCTGCTCTTCCTCAGACAAAGGTCTACTATCTCAAATCTATAAAGAACTTAAAAAGGCCAGACCTCCCAAATTTAAAGACCCAATCCAAAAATGGGCATCTGAAATGAACAGACATTTCTCACACAAAGAAGTAGACACGGCAAATAAACATTTGAAAAAATGTTCAGCATCATTGGTCATTCTAGAGATGCAAATGAAAACGATGCTGAGATTACACCTCACTCCAGAAAGAATGGCTGCTATCATGAAATCAACCAATAACAAATGATGGCGGGGCTGTGGAGAAAGAAGAACACTGTTCCACTGCTGGTGGGAGTGTAGACTGGTGCAACCACTGTGGAAATCAGTATGGAGATACCTCAAAGAACTAAGACTGCAAGTCCCATTTGACCCAGCTATTCCCTTGCTGAGTATCTTCTCCAAAGAATTAAAAGAATCGTACCACAGTGATATATGCGCACCTAGGTTCACAGCAGCACAGTTTGTAATAACTAAAGCTTGGAAACAGCCCAAATGCCCATCAACTGGAGACTGGATCAAGAAAATGTGTTTTTTTAATAAAATGAAATAGTACTCATCAAAAATGAGAAGTTAGAGACATTTATTGCTAAATGGATGCACACTGAGGGGATACTCTTAAGTGAAATAAACAGGACACACGTGTAAAAACAAATAGTTTCTCTAGTGTGAGAAACTGAAAGTGTAAATAAGGACTAAAAGGTATAATAGCTAATGTGAAATAGGAAGAAAAGGGGCAAAGGGGAGGAGGAAGTGGGAGAGATAGGGGAAAGAAAAGAAGAGAATGGAATTAATATGAGAAAATGAAAAACTGGAAACAAAGTCTTTGTAAATAGGGAGGCATGGAGGGGTTGAAGGGAGGGCAGGGGAAGGGGGAAAATAAGAACCAAAAGAGTATGTAAATGTGCATATCTCCAAGGATGAATGTCATTATATTGTACACCTAAAATGTACCAATAAAAGGATTAAAAAATAATAATAAAATAAAATACACCAAACTATTTTATTAAAAAAAGAACCAGAATCCAACAGTATACTGTATACAAGAAATGCACCTAGTTCAAAAAGAAACTCATAGACTGAAAGTAAAAGGATGGAAAACAGTTCTCCATGAGATAGGAACCCAGAAAAAAAAGCAGAGGTAGCTATCTTATTCGCAGACAAAGTAAATTTCAAACTAAAACTAATTAAGAGACACAAAGAAGGTCACTACATCCTTCTAAGGGAACAATCCAAGAGGAAGAGATGACAATCATAAATATTTATGCACCAAGCTGGGGATTTAGTTCAGTGGTTTCACTGCCTGCTGCGCAAGCTCAAGGACCCGAGTTTGAACCCGATACCAAAAAAAAAAAATTATGCACCAAATATTAATGCCCCCAACTATACAAAATAAATATTAATGGACATGAAAAACCAAATAAGCACCAATAAAATTGTAGGGTGTGACCTCAATACTCCACTGTCACAAATAGACAGATCATCTAGACAAAAAATCAACAATGAAATTCTAGAACTGAACCAAGCTTTTGAACAAATGGACTTATTAGACATGAACAAAGTGTTCTACACCACAGAATCAGAATATACATTCTTTTCAGCTGCACATGGGTCATTCTCCAAAATACACCATATACTAGCTCATAGAACATGTTTAACTAAATGGAAAGGAATTGAAGTTATCCTGTGTATATTGTCAGATCATAGTCCAATTAAACTGGAGATGAATATCATAAGAAACCACAAGAATTTCACAAACACATGGAAATTGAATAATACTCTCCTGAACAACCAATGGGTCACAGAGGAAATTAAAGAAATAATTAGACAATTTTTACAATTAAATGATAATGCCAGTACAACATACAGGAATCTATGGGACCCAATGAAAGCAGTTCTGTGAGGGAAATTCATAGCAGTGAATGCCCCTACTAGGAAAACAGAGTGAGCTCAAATAAACAACAAAATGCTGAATCTTAAGCTCCTAGAAAACAAAGAGCAAGACAAACCCTGAGCTTGTACAAGGGAGGAAATTATAAAAATCAGAGCAGAAATCAATGCAATGGAGGCTAAGAGAATGATACAAAAAATCAATGAATCAAAGAGTTGGATTTCAAAAGAATAAATAAAATCAATAAACCCTTAGACAACCTTATCAAAAAAAGAAAAGAAAAGCCTCAAATCCACACAATTAAGAATGAAAAAGGTGAAGTCACAAGAGATCCAGTGGAAATCCAGAGAACCATCAATACCTACCTCTAGAACCTGTACTCTAATAAAATGGAAAATACAGAAGAAATGGACAGATTCCTAGATACATATGAATTTCCAAAGTTAAATGAAAAAGATATAAAAATTCTAAACACCCTTATTGCAATCACTGAAATTAAAAACATAACATCAAAAAAAAAGCCCAGGTCCTGATGGCTTCACTGCTGAATTCTACAAGACATATAGAGAAGAACTATCGCCATTACTCTTTAAACTCATCAATGAAATTGAAAGGGAAGCAATACTTCCAAATTCATTCCTGGAAGCAAGTGTTACTTTCATTCCAAAAGCAGAGAAAGGCCCAACCCAAAAAGAGAACTACAGGCCAATCTCCCTAATGAACATAGATGTAAAAATCCTCAACAAGATACTGGCAAAAAGAATACAGAGTGTCATCAAGAAGATCATACACCCTGACAAACTTGGATTTATACCAGGGATGCAAGGATGGTTCAACATACATAAATCAATAAATGTAATACACTATATTAACAGAGCCAAGGACAAAAATCATATGATCATCTCAATAGACACAGAAAAAGCATTCAACAAAATTCAACACCCATTCATGATAAAAACCCTACAGAAAATTGGAATAGATTGTCTTTATCTTAACTTGATAAATTCTATCTAGGAAAAACTGAGTAAATGGTCAAAAACTGAAGAACTTCACACTAAAATCAGGAACAAGACAAGGATGTCCACTATCACCAGTCCTGTTCAATATAGTCTTGGAAGTATTAGCCACAGCAATTAGACAAGAGAAAGAAATAAAAGGAATAAAGATAGGAAAAGAAGAAGTTAAACTATCATTATTTGCTGATGATATGATACTCTACATAGAAGACCCAAAAAAACTCTGCCAAAAGACTTCTAGACTTAATTGACAGATGCAGTAGAGTAGCTGGATACAAGGTCAACACTCAAAAATCAATAGCCTTCTTGTACACAAATAACAGACTCACTGAGAGAGAAATTAGGGAAACAATTCCTTTCACAATAGCATCCAAAAAAATGAAATATCTAGGAATCAATCTAATGAAGGAAGCAAAAGACCCTACATTAATAATTACAACACTCTGAACAAAGAGATTGAAGAGGACATAAGAAAATTGAAAGACATCCCTTGTTCCTGGGTAGGAAGAAGCAATATAGTGAAAAAAGGCCACACTTCAAATACTGCTATACAGATTCAATGCAATCCCAATTGGAATCCCAACAGTATATTTTACAGAAATAGAGAAAACAATCCAAAAATTCATCCAGTACCAGAAGAGACCTAGAATAGCAAAAGCAATTCTAAACAACAGAGACATGGTAGGGGGTATCACAATCCCTAACTTGAAACTATATACAAAACCAATGTGATAAACACAGCATGGTACTGGCAAAGAAACAGACCCGAAGATCAGTGAAATAGATTAGAAGATGCAGAAACAAGTCCAGACATACTCAGCTACCCCGTCTTTAACAAAGGAGTCAACAATCCTCACTGGAGGAAAGATAGCCTCTTTAATAAATGCTGTTGAAAAAACTGGATTTCAACTTGCCGAAGATTAAAACTAGACCCATATCTTTCACCATGCACTAAACTAAAATCCAAGTGGATTAAAGATCTAAATATTAAAACAGAAACACTAAACTTGCTGGAAGATCAGTTAGGTAGAACTCTCAAAAACATTGGCAGAGGAAAAGACTTTATGGACAAAACCTCAGCAGCACAGGAAGTAGCATAAAGAATCAACAACTGGGATCTCATCTTATTAAAAAACTTCTGCACTACAAGAGAAACCACCAGCAGAGCTAAGAGACAACCTGCAAAGTGGGAAAAAAAATTTACCAGCTGTTCCTCAGAAAAAGGTCTACTATCTGGAATATATAAAAAACTCAAAAATAAAATATAAATATTTTATAAAATATAAAATATAAAGACCCAATTCAAAAATGGGCATCTGAAATGAACAGACATTTCCCAGACAAATAAGTAAAAGCCTCAAATAAACATATGAAAAAATGTTCAACATCACTGGTCATCTGAGAGATGCAAATGAAAACAAGCTGAGATTCCACCTCACCCTAGAAAGAATGCCTGCTATCAAAAAATCAACCAATAACAAATGCTGGTGGGGTTTTGGGGAGAAAGGAACCCTTCTCCTTTGTTGGTGAGAGTGCAGACTGGTGAAACCAATGTGGAAATGAATATGGAGATACCTCAAACAACTAGGATTGGAAGTTCCATTTGACCCAGCTGGGTTCTCTGCTGGATGTCTTCCCAAAAGAATTAAAAGAATCATATCACAGTGATATATGGTCACCCATGTTTACAGCAGCACAGCTTGTAATGGCTAAAACTTGGAAACAGCCCAATTGCCCATAAACTGAAGACTGGATAAAGATGATGTGATTTTTGTATAAAATGGAGTACTACTCAACTATAAAGTATTAAAAACTAGAGACATTTATAGCTAAGTGGATGCACATTGAGCACATACTCTTAAGTGAAATAAATAGGATGCACATGTATAAATACCAAATGGTTTCTCTGGTGTGAGAAACTAAAAGCATAAATAAGGATCAAAATTTATAATTGATATTGTGAAATAGTAAGAAAGGGTCTAAAGGAATAGGGGAAGTGGGAGGGATAGAGGAAAGGAAAGAAGGGAAAAGAAAAAATGTGAGAAAAGGAAAAAATGGAAACAAATCATTTGTAAATAGGGAAGGGTGGGGGGGTGAAGAGAGGACAGGGAATAGGGAAAAAATAAGAACCAAGATACATCATGTAAAGGTACAATATCCCAATGATGAATGTAACCATATTGTATACCTAAAATGTACCAATAAATAAACTTAATTTTTAAAAATTTCCTATAAATGCTGATTGACTAATATGTTAGTACTGAGGAGATGGCTGGTGCTTCCTGACCTCCTTCTGTCATTTTTCCTCCCCACCTGCACTTTATTAGGTTTAAAGTGGGATAGAAACAGTCTCATTGACCATGGCTAGGGACTGCGAACCTGCTTTTGGGTGATAATTATCATCACTGATATTTGTATAATATATGACAAGTTTAGCATACAGAGTACATTAGAATAAATGTAGCAGATAAACTGAGATGAATTTTTTGTTGCTGCTGCTACTGTTATTATCATCTCAAATATAGGTAAAAATAGAGGTTTATACAGAAAGGGAAGCTAAGTTTTAGATAAGTCACAAACTTGGTCAGCATCTTATATTTAATAAATAGCAAAGTGTAGCACTGAGCCTGAGTTGCTGAACTCCAAATCCTTGTTTGTTTTCTGTTAGCAAACCTCAATGCCCACTGAAGGTTAGAACTGCTCTCCTAACCACAAGTAACTGGAATTATGACTTGGTAACATTGTTCAAGCTTTAACAAGGTAACACATGATTTTATGTTTCTAATCTTTCTTTTTCTTTTTGGGGGGAAGGCGGATAATGGAATGGAAAACCCTGCCCATGCAAAGTACATGCTCTGCCACTGAGACACTAAGTTCCCACTCTTGATGCCTGAATATCAGCTCCAGTTGTTACACAATCCACAGTATAATTTTATACTATATATCTTCCAATTTTATTTTACTTTCTCAGTTTTTATTCATACTGATATGTAAAATCTAGTGTTAATCTTTCTCTCCTAGTGTTCTTTGTTGAGAAGTGCTTTCACTGTGGGATATCTTCCCTCACAACTTTGTAGACAGGTTCTTCTTTCTCAGTAGTGAGCACACAGTGCTAAGGGAAATGTCAAATTTATTTTATCTTCTTTGGGTCTTTGAAGTTCTGGTGAAAAGACCAACTATCCAGGGACTTCACCTTCTCTGGTACTCTTTGGGGTCACTAGCTTAAATGAATGAGACCCATTTAAAACCATTCTTACTGAGTTTCTCATGAAAAAAACTCTTAAAATGTTAAAGGTTTTAAATTTTTAATTTAAAACTTTTTAAGTCATTAAAGTTTATTTTTATCAGAGAATGATGTCTTTGTTAAAAAAACAAAAAAGGATAGTTTATAATACATAATGAAATTGTTGCCTCCATTCTACCATATCCCCAGTCTTACTCACTAGACAGCCAATTATTTTAATTTGTATCTATTTTTAGTTATTCTAGTCATTACTTTCATAAGTCTAAATGCTATGCCTTTATTTTTTGACATATTACAGGGAAAGAGCTGCTATTACTCAGGATTTTAAGGATGAAAATTTGTCTTGCATAATTCCCATCATGTGTCCTATTTCTTCTCACTTGTATTTAAAAATCATTAGTTGGTTTCTCTTCTAACTTCCAATAATATCCATATACATCTATATTTTTTCCTCCACTCTCAACATTCTTCTTCAAATTTTTGTTCTGTATGATGGATATTTTCAAGCTCCTAATTTCTCACACCTCTGTCTTTCCATTGCTCAATTTCTGGCAACTCTATTACCGCATTTTTTTCAATGAAAATCTTTACAATTTCTTTTGTAACTATAATTAATCCTGTGAATTTCCATAGGTTTATTCTTCTGTCTAAGAACCAGTAAAAATCTTTTATCATCATGAGTATATAAATATGTTTCCATTTCCTTTTCAGTAGATATAATGGCATTACCTGCTCCACTTGAGTGAAAGTATAGCATCAAGGCTAAATAGAATATCTTTTCTTCTTTTTCTCTAAAACTCATGCACTATTTAGTTTATTGCATGTTGGGGTCAGGACTCTTCAGTATAGTTTTATTTTTCTAGGATTTTAAAATTGCTTTTCCTTTCTTCAAGATTTTCTGACTTGGATTTATTGCAGTTGAATATGATATGGTTGGGTATAGATGCTTTTGGTATTTATCCTGCTTAGTGGTCTCTGAGCTTCCTGGACATGTAGTTTGTTGTCTGTCATTAATTTTGGAAAATTCTCAGCCATTATCACTTCAAATATTTCTTCCATTTCTACTCTTTGTTCTTTCCTTCTGGGATTCCCATTATATGTATTTCCACCTTTTGTAATTACACCACAGTTCTTAGGTATTCTGTTACTTTTTTTTTCTTTTTTCTCTTTGCATGTAAGTTTGGCAATCTCTATCTTCAAGCTCATTAATTCTTTCTTCAGTGGTTTGCAGTCTCCTTATAAATTCTTTGAAGACATTCTTTATTTTTGTGTTTTGAGTTTTTCTCAATCTTTTTTGTTTCTTTTTTACTAGTACATGTTTGTAGTACATAATGTTTAGATTCCTTGTGTGGAGTTGATACATGTGCAGAACACATTTTATTTTCTTATTTCTAGCATCTCCTTTTGATTCTTTCTTTCTACGTCTGTATTTACATTACCCATCTGTTTGTGCATGTTGTCCACTTTTTTTCATCAGAACCTTTAGCTCATTAGTTACAGTCATTTTAAATTCCCAGTTTAGTAATTTCAAAGTCTCTGACATTTCTGAATCTGGTTCTGATGCCTGTTCTGTCTTTGCAAGCTAATTTTTTTTGTTTATAGTTTTTACTGAAAGCCAGACATGATATATTAGGGGAAAGGAACTGAGGTAGATGGGCTTTGTGTGAGTTTTTATATTTATCTGGCTAGAACTCGGGCTGAGTTTCTGTGACTAGGTGTAGGAGGCTAAAATTTCTAGTACTGTATCCTTGTTTTAGTCCTTTCTGTCATTTTGAGATGTTCCTGCAGACTTCTTAAACAGAATCTGGTGTGCAGTTATTTTAACTTTAGTGCCCTGCTATTATACAGAAGCCCTACTTATTAAGTGGTAAAATATAGGGGATCAGGAAGCGTTCCATAGTCCAATTACTAGGTGTCTGTGTTTTAGTGAATCCGAGATGGGTATTTCTCTTTACCCACATGAAAGGCTACAATGAGATGAAGCTGAGGTCCCCCCACCCGGCTCAGTTGGACTCGGAAAACTCTAATTGATTCTTGTTAAATAGTTTTCTTTGAGAGCAGAACTTGTTAAGAACAGGGAGCTGTAGGCTGTTTAAAAATGGTAATCCCCCAACCAACCATCCTATCAGAAACATGACATCTCTCTCAGATCTTCACAAGAACTGGTAGGATTTCTGGGAGTAATTGAAGACAATGTGAGACCTCCTTACAACTGGTCCTCCTTAGGATGTAACTCTTGAGCTGTTCCACACTGAGATTACTGAGATTCCCACAACTTGTCAGTTGGAGTTTAAAGTGTTTCTGCCAATTCTGACTCCAAATTGGTCTTCCACCCCTGAGATTCTGTCCTAGTTAAATTGTGTTTCTCTGTATCTTTCTCTCCAATTTGGGGGCAACAGTTTGCTCTGGGACCTCAGTTCTCTGAGGGCTCTAAGAAAAATTGTTGATTTCCAGTTGTTCCATTTTTTTTTTCTTTTGGTAAAGATGGAAGTGGTGACTTCCACATGCTTATGTGTCTCACCAGAAACTGGAAATGCCTTTCCTTTTTATTTACAAAAGAGTAATTGTTTTTGTCAGGTCTTCAAATTTAGTCGCTCTTTCAGTCTTGCTATCTATAGAAAGTGACATCCCTCCTGCCACCTCACACTCCTGTTTCAGACCAGACCTACTGAGTTCCCTCAAGGCCCCTGCAAATTCCCCTTTAAGAACTTCTCTTTGCTGTACATTTGGAGTAGGAATCACTGTTAACACACCCATGTCCTCCTGTTTATTTATTTTATTCTTTATTTGCTTGAATATTTCTTTAATTACTTTGACCAGAGAGTGAATAAAAAAACTTTTGAAATTTCTTGCTTGTATAAAAAGGTTATTTATTTTTACTTTCCCTAATTGATAGTTTGATTGAATATTCCAAGTTTAAAATAATTTTCAGTGTAGTTGATGAGTTCTGGTGCTAATGCAATTATAATTTATTTGAAGGGGCCATTTTTTAAATACTAAAACTTTTAAAATCTTTCTTTTCTATAGGCATTCTGAAATTTTACAAATAGGTGTTTAGGTGTAGATTTCTTTTTTCATTTGCTCAGTACCCAGGGGCCACTTCCAATCTTCTCTTTCTCCAACTTTGATAAATTTTCTACTCTTTCTTTAATAATTTATAAAAATTTATTTTTTGGAAGCATGATTATTCATGGTTAAGAATGAAGTGTGATATTTGAACAAATCCTCAACATGCATTTTCTTCGCCTGTTGATTTCTCTATATGCTTCTCCTATTAATGAGAGCACTGCATGTGGGCAAAATGCTTAGCTGACAGTCCTCTTTTATGAGTATGTGGGCAGCAGACAGCAAGAGGACCCGTAAGTACCTGAATAAGTGGTTTAATTTGGGAATGCCAAGCCCTACCCTAGAAGCTTGCCTATTGTTTGGATTTCATCAGAGAAGAGCTCTGCTCTTCTTCAGCACAATTCTCTTCCTGCGAATCAACACCAGAGACAGCCATGAGGGTGCACGATGGCTGGGTTGTAACAGCCAGGGTGTCCTAACGTTAAGCCCTGGTGCTCTGACCCACACTGACTCTAGGCATCCCTACCTGCTGATTCCCAGCTTTGAGAGTCTGAGGGTCAGCTGTGAGGCTCAACTTCAGTTTGCTTCACTGCAGGAAGAATTTCCTCCCAGTTTTATCCATCAGCTTACTTGAATCCACTTTCTGCATCCTACAACTTGTTGAAATCCTTTGTGGGTTCATGACCATGCACCAGTCTTTACTATTCTGTTCTTTTTGTGTTCATTATTTCAACAGTTGTTGGTGGAAAGGAAAGATGAATATGAATGCTTAATCTGTGTCCATGAACCAGAATCTGATTTTAAATTTGTCTTAGTTATCTAAATGACACATGAAAAATCCTTATTAGAACAACTCAAGCAGCCCACAATTATACAGAATAAAACACAACAATCTGTCTTTATTTTTCACCCCACTTTCCCTCTGTGTCCTCCGTATCTATTGACCTTTGCCTTATGTAAGTCCCTCTTGTCCACTAACACAACTCCTCCTGTGGAACCACTATTAATAGCTTGGTGTATCTTAACTAGAATTCTACTTCAATGAATTTTATATCAAATGTAATTATAAAGGCTTATTTTCTTTTATAGTAGGTGGGTTTATACTCTACATATTATTTATATAGCTTATCTTTTGAAATGACTATTAACATGTTTTTAATCTCTAATCACAATGAAATTAATTTCTTTCCCAGAATTAATTGAAATAAATTTGGCTTGAATTCTTTCCCTTAAGATAACGATTTTGGATATCATATGTCTAATATCACCTCATAATTATGTGCTAATCATTTTGTAATTTAGAATGTATTTATTTTAATTAAATTATTCTTAAGCATTTTTCATTTTGCAATGAATTACACAAAAAAATAGAACCTCTAGGCTACTTTAGAGCAAATAAAAGCATTTCACCTTTTATATTTATTTCATTTTATTTTTTAAAATGCCTTGCTCATAAATACTGTGAATTTCCCAAGGTCACCTGGGTAACAAGCAGAACACATGAGTTTTGTGACTCCTGGGGCAGTGTTTGCTAGTCAAGTTATGTTTCTTTGATAATTGAAAGTTCTACCTCTCCTAGAAGAAAATAGAACTATTAATAAATGTGAATGATCCTTTAAACAAAAAAATAAATAAACCTCATACAAGTAGTAGGAAGATGGATTTTTAAATGAGAAAGATATCCAGTAGGTCTAGGCACATACACATACAGAATTCTCATTACATAATAAACAAAGATAATCTTGAGAGAGTATATAAATCTTTTCTGAGAAGGCTTTGCTGGCAACCTGTTTACTTCTCCACCAAGTCCAGCTAGTTAAACAGCTAATAACACCCTTTTACAAACTCTATTATTGTACATTTGACTCAATTATGATTTTTACATATCCATCTCATCATATTCTCTCTTGGTATTAAGCTCTCTGATTATACAGACTTGATCTTATTCAGTCCTAAACCCCATGACCTAGGGCAGTACATGGCATGAAGAACATGCTCACTAAATGTTTCTTAATGAATTGACACTCTATGTTACCATGCTAAATTCTTTAAATTTGACCCTTTGGGATAACTAACTGCAGGACTATAGCAAACATTCTATGAATAACATATGAGGAGTTTCTAAGTAGGTCTCATGACAGTTATAAAATAGGAAATATACTAGTCTCATTAGTTGAAACTAGCTGGGAAAAAGGTCGCATTTGTTCTTTTACATCTCTGAATTTGTGTAAAGAAAACTCCATAGTTTTAGAATTTGTGCCAGAAATAAATATACCAACCAAAGGAAATGTTCAACTGTGTTTGGGGGCAATGTTTTTAACACCTCTCTTGCTAACCAGCATTCTTTATCCCTTGTTTATTTTAAAGCAGATATGAGACTCAGAATCTTCAATAAGCTAAAGTATCTAGCCAGAATTCAACAATATTTTTGCTCTAACTCTTTTTTATTCACTTATAATAACTTTCCCTTTATGATAAATGAAAAATTTCCATTTATGGCATTAACATATGAATGTACATGTACATGGTAATTGAGGCTATTGTGTATGAATGAATGGCTAAAATTTGGGGCATGCTGGGTTACACCATAAGGTTAGAGCTGATATCTGATTCTAGCAACATGTCAACAAATGTCCAACTCGTGCAGCTAGAGAATGAATCAGTAGGTTTGGGGTGACTTGCAAGCAAGCTGTAAATGGAGAACTTGATCACTGGCTAAGATGAAGGCAGCACCTTGGAAGAGCCCTGTGCACCTTTTAAAACCAAGGCTATGGGGGACAAGCCTAAGCTTGAGGCCAAAAGGCTGTTTACAGAAGGCTTCTCAAGGGTCTCGGTTTTTTTCATCTCACATTTACTCTTCCATGTACTCTGGTCTGGCTTCTACCTATCCCATATTGCTCTACCAAGATAGCTCTCACATAGTCAATCATTACCCTGAAGACATTTGCCACTACTCATCTTACTTGGTCTTTTATTAGATTTTTATATGTGTTTTATTTCTAATATTCCATGTCTGCTCCTTTCCCTTGGCTTCCATGATACCCTGTTCTCCTAGCTGACTAGAAGATTCAAAAAGGTAGCCAATGAGATAGAAATCACTTTTGCAACCTGATTTTCATCTGTCAAAGCACTAAATGTTGGTTTCCTTAAAGCTGAATCCTAGGCTATCTTTTTACTCCTCAGGACTCTGATCCTGAACAATCTAATCCACATTCAAGGTTCTGTTCTCTCCTGTACGCAGAAGACTCACAGATGAGTAGTTCCAACCAGACATCTCTAGAACCCAGAACATCTGCCTAATTATCTTCTTGATATCTTCACCTCTTACATCTAAAAACTCTACCCAAATGAGCAATCAAACTGTCCCCTTTATTCTCTGACTTCCCTGTCAAATTTTATCCTTCTCTATCTTCTACCTCAGAAAATGCTGCCATATTCTATACATTACCAAGACAAATTGCTAGAATTACCTAGTACCATTCTTCCCTTACATCCTGTACCCATTCATCCCCACTTAAATATTTCACCACTTATATAATTCTCACATTTATGTTTCTGTCCTAGGATAATTATTTCATGTTATTGCCTAATTTAAGCTACCAGCTTCACTCCTGAATGACTGCAGTCACTTCTATGGCCTTCTACTTTCTTTCTACTTTCCTTCCCTCATTTTGCAGTTCACACTGCAATGAGATTGTGCATTTCAAATATCAGTTCTGTATCTCCAGTTTTCTACATGTTTTCTCCTTGCTCTTAAATCCATCATGTAAACCTGATGTAAATTTCTGCACAGTCAGATGTTACCCCTTCCCTATGAGGCTTATTCTACTCATTTCTGCCTGCTTGCTCATTGAACTGTGTTGTAGTTGCTCTTGCTCTGTATATGATATTCCTCCTGCCTGAGCTATTTCATCTGTTCTTCCCCCTTTGCTCCACACCTGACAATTCATTTGTGCACTTAGAGTCACTCCTTCAGAGAAAAGTTCTCTGTTTCTGTGACTGCAGTGAACCTACCTAACTTCATGCCATATACTTTTCCTTCACGGTACTTAATCAGGTAATAACTCAATTTTATTTGTGTGTCTGTTAGTTTAAATGCTTCTCTGCATCCCATAGTCTGGATCTGGAGAGTCCCTCCCCAGCCCATGTTTAAAGCCTCGGTCTCTTCCCTGTGGTGCCACTGGGAGGTAGTGAGGACTGCCTCTGGTGTGTACTTTTGAAGGGAATACTGGGGCTCCAGCCTCTTCTCTTTTTTGCATCACAGCCATGATGGAATGAACAGGCTTCTTCCACCACGTGCTCTGTTATGGCATACTGTGCTGTCACAGGCTGAGAGCAACAGGGCCATGCAACCATGCTCTGAGATCTCTGAAACTGTGAGCCAAAATAAACATTTCCTCTTTTAAGCTGATTAACTCAGGTATTTTGTTACAGTGGTGGAAATATCACTAAGAAGTATTTTGTGAGAGGTGCTTAAATCATGTTTACTTTTGTTCATTTGGGTCTTCACTTTTTGGAAAAATCTCTGGCAGATACTAGATGCTCAATAAATAGGTCTGGAATAAGTGAAAAAAGAAGGAAAGCAATGAAGTTGGTGTTGGAAGAGTGAGAAGGCAGAGACCTGTAAAGCAAGCAAAAGGCAAATGATCTTTTTTGTCCTCACTAGGGTGTGTGTGTGTGTGTGTGTGTGTGTGTGTGTGTGTGTGTGACTAGGAATTGAGCCCAGGGCCTTTGCACTAAGCTACATTCCCAGCCTCTTTTTAACTTGGAAACAGATTATCCCTAAGTTGCCCAAGCTGGGATCAAACTTGTAATTCTCCTACCTGAGCCTCCCAGAGTTGTGGGATTACAAGTCAGTGCCACTACCAGGCTTTCATTCTCATCATTCAGCTGTAGTTCCTTTCAGTGAGGATGAATGGCCTCTCTGGCTATTAAACTAGAACTGAAGAGACTAGAGACACAGTGATTATAAGTACCTGGAATCACTGTTTCTTTGATTCCCTCTTTTACATTTCTCACCATGGGCAACTTTTTTGGTGAGAGTAAATTTATAGGAAATAGTTAACTGTGGGAATTTAAATATAAAAGCTTTGCTTGATAAAAATATTTTTACTGTTTGGGAAGATTTTCCTGCTATAGGATGCTTAAACACCATTTCTGCATTCAGATGAATAGTTTTTGATGCCATAAAGTAAATCTTTTCTAAGGTACTTACCAAAAAGTGAATTTCTGTTCATTTAAAAATGATCCATTTGTGTGCAAATAAAATTGCCTGTTGTGGTTTGAAAGGATTATTTATAGTTTCTAAACCTTCATTTCTCCCAACTCCACTCATATCTTGCCTTTACAAAATGGAAAATTAATTCCAGTATAATCTTATGTTGTCCAGTATTTATACTTTGTTATATACTTTGTAATCATATACATGATTACATTCATTTACCCCACTTGCCACATTAGACAACGACAAAGTGAATCAAGTAGTTTTTGAAAGCAGGAGAATTTAAATGACATTTATTTGTATTTGAATTTTAGTGTGTGGGTTATACTGTATGTATTAAGTTTGATGTTAAACATATATCATATAAATAGAACATCATGTGAATATTATCTTTTATAACTGTAAAGATCTGGACTTCCTCAATTCCTAAAGTATATTTCTGCATCTGACGTGCTGGTTAGGGGTGAAGGGCAGACTGACATCTGACAAAATGGTCTCAGAGATGTCATATTCCTAAGAAATTATGACACAGAGATGCAACCAGACAGATGGTTACTTATCAGGCTTCAGAAATTAGCTCTTTTGCTATTTGGACAAATGCATTCTTCTCTGGCAGAGACACCATCTGCTTTTAGGCATTGCTCACACTGAGGGATGCATGAGCAATAATTAAGAGGAAATAATCCACAGACTGTTACTAACAAAAACAAAGATTTGGAAACAGTTTAACATTGCCCATGAACATATAATTAAGAAGGACACTCAGTCAAAAATTTTAAGGGAAATAATACCTGATAGGTATTCAATAAAAACTTATTTTTAAATGCCAATTTGTATTTTATAGACAAGAGCAATCTGTAGACTTTTAAATGCCTGTGTTTTCCCCTTTCTTTGTCTACTTCCACTATTGACTCTGAGAGTAATGTCTTTAGTAAGTTGCTATGACCATGACTTTGAATTAGAATGAGTGTGGCTCTTCATAGCCCCTCCTGGCTGCAAAGCAAGTGCCTCTGGAATGTTTGTACCCTTAGCCTAAGTGATGGCAAACATTTTAGAGCTTTCAGTGATAACAAACAGCCAGCTGCAGGGTGTGTGCCATAGGTTCACCACCGCTGGTCTATACACTCACAAGTGGTTTGTAGATATTATTGACTTTACCAGAATGGAAGCCACTCATTGAAACTCTCAGTTTCCATTTTAGCTAGCCATTGCATTCTAAGAGTCACACTGTGAAACTAATGCCCTGTTCTCTTTCCCTCTGTCTTTATTGGTAGCTTCAAGAAACATAATTTTTGTTATCAAAGAAGAAAGCTTTATTTCTAGGTAAAAATACAATAGAAGCAAGACTTGAGATTAACATAAAACTTGTCAAATGATGGCAAGGTTTATTAAGATGTCATGATACCTTAGCTTAACTCTCAGGAGATTCAACAATTATTTCTCAATTTTAATGATGATAGAGATATGTTGTAATCAAAGATTTCAAAGGCATTATTGCTTGGGTTCCTGAGGAGCTCAAAATGTTCTATGTGTATACTTAGATTTATTTTTGCAATACAATGGAAGATTTTTATTACTTACCTTTTTCCCTAAACCATAAGGACAATTAATACTAATGATTCTGTCATTTTGCTTTTAAAAAGAGCACATGTAGACCAGCAAGCAGAAGGTGAGGACCTTGTCCCGCCCAAGGTCCACCTCCAAGCAACCAGCTTAGCCACACTGGCGCCGCAGCACCACCCCTCCCCCACCACTGCTTCTGGCCTCCTGGCTGCCCCAGTACCTGGTTCCACACTACAGAGGCACAGGGGCTCATAAAGACTATTGTCCTGAGCTCCAGAAGATAGAGCAGAAGTGAATAACAAAAAGAGGGCCTCTCTCAGGTTCCTTCATGAAAATTGAAGCCCACTGGAAAAGTGAAGAGAATCTCTGCAATAAAGGAACACCAGACCATCCTACTTGCTAAGTTGAAGGGACCATCACCTCCCATAGGAACCTGGACTATCTTCAGGGGAAGAGCAGCTGGAACCTGCAATAGAGCCTTGCAGAGTTCAACCCTGCAGGAGGACAAGGAGCTCAGCTTGGGACTTACAGCCAGAAATCTGCCTGAATCTCATGGGTCTGCTACCGGCTTGCTGAGACTCATTGACATATCTGCACAGTGCTGCCCATGTTGTCTATTGTGACAGCAGAGACATACCCTGAAGGAGGCCCTTCATTTTTATTTTTTATTTCTTTTCAATTTTTTTGCTCTTATTTTTAATTTTTATTTTTAATTTTTTACTCTTTTCAAGTTTTTCTTTTTTCCTCTCTCTCTCTCTCTCTCTCTCTCTCTCTCTCTCTCTCTCTTTCTCTCACTGTGCCACATTGCTCTTCATCTCCCTTTTTGTTCCACTTCTGGCCCTAATTAGGATTTCTTCTTTATTTTTCTTTTCTTCTCTTTTTCCTTCTCTCGATTGTCATTAGTTTTGAAGGAAAGTAAATAGTTTTTAGCCTCCCTATTGCTGTTAGGATGTTCTGTTCTCATATTTATACTTTCATTTCATTTGTACTTTAATTTCATTCATTTGTATCACTCATTCAGTCTTTTCCTCTTATCTTCAACAGTTTCCTAGAGTTTGCGTGATCTTCCTGTGTCCTCTGACCTCAATGCTAACCTTTCCCTGTCCTTCTACCTATCTATCCCTCCCTCCCCAACTCCTTCTAAGTCCCCATCCCAAAGGGTAAAGTTGATATATTGAAGAGTTTATTCACTATAAACATATGTTGGGCTGGTCCTCGATTTTGATTTAATTCACACAGTTAATGGTGATAGATTAATAACTACTACAAATTGTCATTTTCTAAGCTGTGCTTGATGCTATGGTGTTGCTGATTGTATAACGTGGGCTAAGGTGTTGTGATTGATCTAATCACTTGTCCTTCCTGGTATAATGAAAATGAGATAGCCTCAGAGTCATTAGACACTCCAAACCTAAAGACCAAATTATCTGGAAGACACCATTATCTGAGAAGAAATCATTCCATAAGGGTTTTAAATACAAGCAACAAAGATCCTTCAATAAGCAATGTTAAAGTAGCAACCCAAGAATTAAACCAAGGACAGTACCAAAATAAAAATGAAAAGAGAATTAAGCAAGTCACAAACCCAGACCACCACCAAAGGCAAATTCTGGGGGAAAGGAGGTGGAAAAATCTGATAATCAACCACCTGGACACCCTGAACTAATAGCTCAGGAAGTAACAAAACAGATGAATGAGGCTCTAGAAAAATTCAAAACAGAAACAATTTCCCAGATAACTACAAAAATGGTGAGCAGAATGAAAGACATCATTAGAGACTCCAGAACAGAAACAGATAAAAACAATAGATGAGCTCAGTACCATTGATGGAAACCATGAATGCCCAGCATAGGAAAGAAATGGAAACCATGGACTCCAAACATAGGAAAGAAATGGAATCCATGAAACAGATTCACATAGATGTCCAGGAGATTAAAAGCTTTATTCAAAGCATGCACAGCAGACTGAGCCAATCTGAAGACAGAATATCAGGTATAGAAGACAGGATGGTGGTCCATGACCAAGAAAGGAGAGATCTCTTAAAAATAATGAGGAACCATGAGGAATCAATCCAACAGCTTCTAGATGACACAAAGAAGAATAATATAAGACTGATCAGAGTCCATGAAAAAGCAGGAGAAAGTACAAATGACATAAAAAATACCTGTTCATAAAATTAGTGACAGTAAACTTCACAAACAAAGCAAAAGAATTTGACATATACATAAGTGAGGCATGTTGGACACCAACTAGACATGATCAAAAAAAAATCTGCACTGTAGACACATAATAATCAAGATCATGGAAACCCAACAAAAGAACAAAATACTACAACCAGTTAGAGAATAGAAACAAATCACATGCAAAGGAAAGCCCATCAGAATCACAGCAGACTTTTCAACACAAACCCTCAAGTCAAGGAGAGCCTGGAGTGAGGTATTTCAAGCCCTAAAAGAAAACAACCACCAACCTAGACTGATGAATCCTGAAAAACCATCTTTCAAAATTGATGGAGAAATATGATACTTTCATGACAAAGAACACCTAAGAAATTTGATGAATACCAAACCAGCATTCCAAAGAATTCTAAACAATATCCTAGAAAAAGACAATGAAGGTCACAACTCCATGAGGCCCAACAGAGCAAATTCATCAGGCAAGGCAAGAAATTAAAAGGAGAGGGAAAAAAAATGAAAAAGAACCAACAACAAGAAAATAACATGACAATGATAAATCAACTCATATCAGTCATAACCATCAAGGTTAATGGCCTCAATGCATCAGTCAAAAGATAGACTGGCAGAATGGATAAAGAAACAAAACCCAACAATATGCTTTATACAAGAAATGCACCTAGTTCAAACAGAAATACATACACTGAAAGTAAAAGGATGGAAAACAGTTCACCATGTGATAGGAACCCAGAAAAAAGCAGAGGTAGCTATCTTATTTGAAGACAAAGTAAATTTCAAACCAAAACTAATTAAGAGAGACAAAGAAGGACACTACATACTTGTAAAGGGAACAATCCAAGAGGAAGAGATGACAATCATAAATATATATGCACCAAATACTAATGCCCCCAACTATACAAAACAAATACTAGGGCACATGAAAACCACATAAGGACTAATATTAATTGTAGTAGGGGACCTCAGTACCCCACTATAACAAATAGACAGACCATCTAGATAAAAAATCAACAATGAAATTCTAGAACTGAACCAAGCTTTTGAACAAATGGACTTAATAAATGTCTACAGAGTGTTCTACCCTGTTATATCAGAATATACATTCTTTTCAGCTGCACATGGGTCATTCTCCAAAATACATCACATACTAGCTCATAGAACATGTTTAACTAAATGCAAAAAAAACTGAAGTTATCCCATGTATATTATCAGACCATAGTGCAATTAAACTGGAGATCAATTGTATAAGAAACCGCAAAAACTTCACAAACACATGGAAATTGAATATCATTCTCCTGAACAACCAATGGATCACAGAGGAAATTAAAGAAGAAATTAGACAGTTTTTACAAATAAATAATAATGTCAATACAACATACAGGAATCTATGGGACCCAATGAAAGCAGTTCCATGAGGGAAATCCATAGCTGTGAATGCCCACACTAGGAAAACAGAGTGAGCTCAAATAAACAACCTAATGCTGAATCTTAACCTACTAGAAAAAGAAGAGCAGGACAAACCCTGAGTTTGTACAAGGGAGGAAATTATAAAGATCAAAGCAGAAATTAATGCAATGGAGACTAAGACAATGATACAAAAAATCAATGAATCAAAGAGTTGGTTTTCCAAAAGAATAAATAAAATTGATAAACCCTTAGCCAAACTGATCAAAAAAAGAGAAGAAAAGGCTTAAATCCATGCAATTAGGAATGAAAAAGGTGAAGTCACAACAGATCCAGCAGAAATCCAGAGGATCATTAATACCTGCTTTGAGAATCTATACTCTAATAAAATAGAAAATGCAGAAGAAATGGACAGATTCCTAGATACATACAAATTGCCAAATTTAAATGAAAAATATATAAAAATTCTAAACACCCCAATTACAATGACTGAAATTGAAAACATAATTAAAAATTTACCAACAAAGAAAAGCCCAGGTCCTGATGGCTTCACTGCTGAATTCTACAATGCATTTAGAGATGAACTATCACCATTACTGTTTAAACTCATCAGTGAAATTTAAAGGGAAGCAATACATCCAAATTCATTCCTGGAAGCAAATGTTATTTTCACTCCAAAACCAGGGAAAGACCCAACCAAAAAAGAGAACTACAGGCCAATCTTCCTAATGAATATAGATGCAAAAATCCTCAATAAGATACTGGCAAACAGAATACAGAGGGTCATCAAGAGAATCATACAACCTGACCAAGTCAGACTTATCCCAGGGATGCAAGGATGGTTTAACATATATAAATCAATAAATGTAATACACTATATTAACAGAGTCAAGGACAAAAAACATCTCAGTAGACATAGAAAAAGCATTCAATAAAATTCAATACCCATTCATGATAAAAACCCTACAGAAAATTGGAATAGATTGTCTTTATCTTAACTTGATAAAAAAACAACAGCCAACATCATACTAAATGGTCAAAAATTGAAAGCCTTCATGCTAAAATCAATAACAAGACAAGGATGTCCACTATCTCCATTCCTGTTCAGTATAGTTCTGGAAACATTAGCCATAGCAATTAGACAAGAGAAAGAAATAAAAGGAATAAAGATAGGAAAGAAAGAAATTAAACTGTCATTATTTGCTGACGATATGATGCTCTACATAGAAGGCCCAAATAACTCCACCAAATGACTTCTAGACTTACTTGACAGATTAGGTAGAGTACCTGGATACAAGGTAAACACTCAAAAATCAATAGCCTTCTCATACACAAATAACAGACTCACTGAAAGAGAAATTAGGAAAAAAATCCCTTTCAAAATAGCACTCCAAAATGAAATATCTAGGAATCAATCTAACAAAGGAAGCAAAAGACCTCTACATTGAGAACTACAGCACTCTGAAAAAAGAGATCGAAGAGGATATAAGAAAATGAAGAGACATCCTCTGTTCCTGGTCAGGAAGAACTAATATAGTGAAAATGGTCATACTTCCAAAACTGCTATACAGATTCAATGCAATCCTGATTGAAATCCCAATAGCATATTTCACAGAACTAGAGAAAACAATCCAAAACTTCATTTGGAACCAGAAGAGACCTAGAATAACAAATCAATTCTAGGCTACAGGGTCATGGCAGGGGGTATCACAATTCCCAACTTGAAACTGTACTACCAAGCCACTGTGATAAAAACAGCATGGTACTGGCAAAGAACCAGGCCTGAGGATCAGTGAAATAGATTAGAAGATGCAGAAACAATTCCAGATATACTCAGCCACCTCATCTTTGACAAAGGAACCAACCATCCTCACTGGAGGAAAGATAGGCTCTTTAATAAATGGTGTTGGGAAAACTGGATTTCAACTTGCCAAAGATTAAAATTAAACCCCTAACTTTCACCATGCACTAAACTAAAATCCAAGAGGATTAAAGATCTAAATATTAAAACAGAAACACTAAACTTGTTGGAAAATAAGTTAGGTATAACCCTTGAAGACATTGCTATAGGAAAAGACTTTATGAACAAAATCTCAGTAGCATGGGAGCTAGCACAAAGAATCAACAACTGGGATCTCATTTCATTTAAATGCTTCTGCACTGCAAGAGAAACCACCCAGAGAACTAAGAGTCAACCTACAATGTGGGAAAAAAAAAATTTTAGCAGCTGTACCTCAGACAAAGGTTTACTATCTAAAATATATAAAGAACTCAAAAATATCAGACCCTCCCCCAAATATAAAGGCCCAATTCAAAAATGGGCATCTGAAATGAAGAGACATTTCTCAAACAAAGAAATAAAAGCAGCAAATAAACATATGAAAAAATGTTCAACATCACTGGTCATTCTAGAGATGCAGATGAAAACAACACTGAGATTCCACCTCACCCCACAAAGAATGGCTGCTATCAGGAAATCAACCAATAACAAAAGCTGCCAGGGGTGTGGGGAGAAAGGAACCTTTCTTCATTGTTGATGGGGGTGCAGACTGGTGCAACCACTATGGAAATCAATATGAAGATACCTCAAAGAACTAGGACTGGAAGTCCCATTTGACCCCGCTATTGCCCTGCTGGGTATCTTCCCAAAAGAATTAAAAGAATAAAACCACAGTGATATATGTGCATCCATGTTTATAGTGGCACAGTTTGTAATAGTTAAAATTTGGAAACAGCCCAATTGCCCATCAACTGGAGAATGGATAAAGATGTGGGTTTTTTAATAAAATGGAGTATTACTCAGCCATAAAGAATGTGAAATTAGAGGCATCTTTAGCTAAATGGATGCACATTGAGGCCACACATTTAAGTGAAATAAATAGAATGCACACATGTAAATACTGAATAGTTTCCTTGTGTGAGAAACTCAAAGTGTAAATAAGGATCAAAGTGTGTAATAGATAATATGAAATAGGAAGCAAAAGTGCAAGCAGCAAGGGGAAGTGGTAGAGATAGGGGAAAGGGAATGGGAATGGAATTAACATAAGAAAATGAAAAAATGGAAACAAAGTCTTTGTAAATGGAGAGGGGTGGAGGGGTGGAGGGGTTGAAGGGAGGACAGGGGAATGGGGAAAAAATAAGAACCAAGATATATTATATAAAGGTACAAATTTCCAGTGATGAATGTCATTATATTGTATACCTAAAATATACCAATAAAATTAATTTGAAAAAATAATAATGAACGAATACATCAATTAATAATATGTTCAGTTTAAGACAATTGTTACCATTTGGAAAAGGTTGGCATCTGTATCAATTACACTCAAAGCAACCCTAGTATCAGTATATCTATTCTGGGAATTATTATTTTATCTACTTTTCAAAGCTTCAGGTTTGATAAATTTTATTTCTTTAAATAAACAACTTTTAATACAGTTTTAACAAGGATATTGGTGACCTCATTTGGTTGTTTGAATATAGTGACATGTTTAAGTACACATGGCATGTTCACATTTTCTATTTTTAATATAGACATCAATCATTTACCACGGATTCTTTATTGCCTCAAAGAGACATCCTTAGCAGCAATGTTGTCAAGGAAACATACTAAAGCTGTTATATAAAAGAATGTTTCTTTGAGGAAAATCATTCTAAAATGATATTTCTATTTTTCCTAGAATATTAAAAATTATAACTTACACATATTTCAATTTAAGTAACAATATAAGCAGTTCATACAATGGTATATCTCTAAAAATCTGTCAGGTAATGATATTTCTTAATTTGAACTTTAAATGATCAACTGCCACTAATATAATGTAAAAACCTAATGAGGAGGAGTTTTTTAATGATATGATGTCTGATTCTCATACTAAGCATACCACATTTTAATAAAATCTTCAAGATGAAGATAACACATGTTTTTCAAAGAATTAACAAATTGAAAATATCTATTTCTAACCATCTGAGCCAGAGAAAAAAGACAGTGATTACTTTTGAAGGCTTAAAGTTCATAGATACTTAATAGGGAGTACCATTAAGCAGCAAGTCTATATTACTGATGTGTCCAGACTCATATGTTAGAAAATTGTAGTTACAGAGTAGAATGGTCACAGGCGTTTATCTTTAGCACTTAAGTGTTATATACTTTAAATTTATCTTTTAGCATGAAGGATATAAGCTTGAATGAAGAATCTGAGGCAAGGTTTTCTGGAATATATATTTACACATATTTTGTTGAAAGTATATATTGATATTACATCACAAAATACATATAAAGGAACTAAAGAGATCAACAGATGAGTACATGTGCCAAGACACTTACCTGAAGTTACTTAGGAATAAAGCCAAAAATAGAACCTGGTTTCCTGGTTTGCAGTTCAGTACTATTTTCACAATATTTTCAGCTTAAAGAACTTAGGTTAACTCCCTCCTGATTCTTTCCCAATAGATATCACCACAAATCTGAAATGTCAACACCACATAGCATTTTGCATGCTATTTAAATCATTCCTTGTGGGGTGGAGGAAAAAAGAATGCAAGATGTAAAAATGAAATTTAGAAAATAGTAATTTTAAAGAAACCAATAAGAATTCTCAATAGGTCTTGATGATACATTAGGAAAAAAGGCTATTGCAGTATGAAGAAAATATAATAGAGTTCAACAGTCAATTATAAAAATAGATAATCTTTGCCAGAGACAAAGTGAGAATAAAATACAATGAAGAGGGCTGGGGATTTAGCTCAGTGGGTTCAGGCACCTGCCTTGCAAGTGCAAGGTCCCAAGTCTGATCCCCGGTACCATAAAAACAAACAAAATACAATGAAGAAATTAAGGATGATGCTGTGTCTTGTACACTCATAAAATGTTGCAGAAATACTCTGCCTAAGATAATATCATTGCCTGGTAATGACTAGGAACAAACCCTCTTCACTGGCACTAACAGGCAGCCCCCTATTCAGTATCTACAACTGATAGAAGAGAGTGCTGACCCTTTTCAAGGTGGCAAAAATATGGGTGCTAGTTGTCAACAGTATGTTTTGGTTAATAACCCTATATACTTGACAAGAATTTATATAATATATATTTTTTTCCTCTGTTCATTGTAAGGATTTTCCCATTGTTCATGGTTTTCAGAGAATACTAATGTTTGCACATTTGTGATTTTCTTTGTAACTATCCCCCTTAATGTTCATAATGCTTTTTGAATCTATCACTTTGTATGTTTTTTCAATTTTAGACACATCTCAGCCAATATTTCTTTAAATTATGATTCTACTTCATTTTTCTTTCTCCTTTCATACCATTGAAACCTATACACTGATTTTAGAATTTCTGTTTGGTTTATTTTTGCTGTAGCCTTAGTTTATTGCTCAATTCTATTTACCTGACTATATTAGGCATATTAATGCTTCTATCCCTGGGTCTCTTGCATGACTCTACTACCTGTTATTTCTCTTGAATTTTAGACTATACTTTCTTCTTGTCTGATTACTTTTGATGCAATGTTAGATAGTATACATCAAAATTATAGATATAATTTGAGGATAGTGATATTGTTATATTCTACAAGTAAGGATTTGTATTTGTTTCTGGCACTGTTAGGGACACTAGCAATTCCAGACCACTTTAATTTATTCAAGGCCTGAAGTAATTGAAAAATGTACTTGAGTCCACATGAAAATGGCTTTATTCCAAATTCCTACTTACTCCCATGGTGTCATATTTTGCAGTCATGGTCCAAAGTGTAGGTGGTTTACCAGAGCACACACCCCACCCTACACTTAGTTGATCCTTGACTTATTGTCTGTCTTCTTCACCTTATGAGTGTACTGAAAGTTCACAGCATTCCTGTCTTTTCTATTATAATGGTCAAATAACCTTATCAACCTGGATTTCCTTCTTTTACCAGATCTTGTCACTGTAAGTTTTCACTTTTTTACTTGTTCTTTCATGTCATCACACAAATTTTGTTTTATTTTGTCAAAATTTGTAATTTTTTTCAGAAAAGTAATTGACCCAAATTATTGTTTTTCATTACTAAAGTTAGCATCCCAAATTTTATCTTTGAAATTTGTCACATTTTCTTGTACTTGTGAAGTTTTCATTATTTTTATCATCAAGAATATTTTTTGAGGAGGAAAATATTTTGCATTTATTTTTCCCTCCAGTGGTACAGATTTACAACAAAATTAAGTAGAAATTTAACTTAGTTTTTACTACCTTCTTTTCAAAACTTATACATAGAAATTCAATTGACTCTTTTGGGAGTCAGGGAAACACAGTATTCTGGTTTGTTTTTGTTTTTGATGGTACTGGGGATTGAAACCAAGACCTTCACACTATTCTAAATCCCAAGCCCTTTTGTATTTTTTGTTTTGCAACAGACTGTGCTAAATCCTAAAGTTGTCCAGACTGGCCTAGCACTTGTGATCTTCTGGCTTGGCCTT
Organism: Heterocephalus glaber; assembly: GCF_053883595.1. Lineage (NCBI taxonomy): Eukaryota > Metazoa > Chordata > Mammalia > Rodentia > Bathyergidae > Heterocephalus > Heterocephalus glaber. The sequence continues at coordinate 1,987,627 of NW_028258377.1, forward strand.
CCAGAGTGGTAGAATTATAGGCATGCACCCCCACACCTGCTTGCAGTATCTTTTTAGTGAGTTATTTAATACCAGGACTGTTTCATCTAATATTATATATTCACTCCAGAAATTTAAGTGGTATTATTCTTTTTTTTTTTTTTTTTTTTTTTGGTACCAGAGATTGAACTCGGGTCCTTGTGCTTGCTCAGCAGGCAGTGAAACCATTGAGCTAAATCCCTGGCCGTATTCTTATTTTTTTATTGAAAATTTGTATTGTAGAATAAACTTGGCCATTATATAAAGTTTCTCTATTACTAACATACTATTGAACATTGTATAGCATTAACTTTAAAACATATTAAAAATCAAATTTTACATATTTGATACATCTCATTTCCAGTTTTAAGAATATAACAAATGAGGGCCAGGGACTCAGCTCAGTGGTTCTGCTACCTGCCTTCAAAGTGCAAGGTCCCAAGTTTGATCCCTGGTACCAAAAAAAAACCAAAAAAAACCCAAGAATATAACAACTGAAAGTGAAACAATCTGTTTTTGTAAGTAATTTATTAGTCCACGTGACATTATACAGTAAGACCTCAGTTCACAAATGCTTCTGTTTGCAAACAATTCCATTCACAAACAAAAGTGCTGGGCAAAATTTTGCTTCCTCTGCATCAGGAGATGAACATGACCACGGCCATGGTCCCCACACAAACACAAACTCACTCATCTTCCCTCAAGTTGTAAAACAAGTTGGTAAACTGACGAACCATTATGTGTGTGTGTATGTATGTGTGTGTGTGTGTGTTTGCTTATTTTGGTGTACTTTAAGTGCAGGAATTGAGTTACTCAGAATAAATTAATATCTAGAAAGCTCCCATCTGACGTGAAACACACAAGCTTAAATATTGCCTGTTTTTTCTTATACAAGATGAGAGGAGAGAGAAAGAAAAATAGAAGATAGGTAAATAGGTCCCACTGTTCCTGGCCCAGAGGTACGGGTTTCCAGCTGCAGTCCATCCTGCTGCTCCCAGCTCAGAGGAAGGGGCTTCCAGGCTGCCATTGTCCCACCACTCCCTCGCCAAGAGGTAAGGGCTTCGGGCTGCCATCTGTCCCTCCGCTCCCAGCTCAAAAGAAGGGGATTCTGGGATCCTGTCCTTCCCACTGCTCCCAGCACAGAGGAAGGGGCTTCCTAGCCCCTGTCCCACCACTCCCAGCTCAGAGGAGGTGAGCCACACAGGCACCAACAGCACCCCCCGACCTGGGTCAAAATGAGAAGACACGTAAACAAGTCTCAAAACCAGACTTCCAGATCAGCTACAGCAACCTCAAAGGGAAATGAGACAGAACAGTCTGATATTCAACATCCTGGACTCCCTGAACTGGCAACAAAGGAGGATCTGGAAAAAATGAAATGAGAAATAATTTCTCACATAACAGCAGAGATTGTGCTCAAAGTGCAAGACATGATTAATAAATCTAGAGAGGAGCTGAGGAACAAGATGGAATTCCATCATAGGAAACAAATGGAATCCATAAAACAGATGCAAATAGATTTCCAGGACATGAAAAACTCCATTGAAAGGCTACACAGCAGAATGAGCCAATGTGAGGACAGAATTTCAGATATAGAAGATAAGATTGCAATTAGTGACCAGGAAAAGAAAAATTGCTTGAAAATTGCAAGGGACCATGAGAAATCAATCCAGCAGGTGCTAGATGATGCAAAGAAGAATAACATAAGACTGATTGGAGTGAAAGAAGAAAAAAGAGAGAGTGCAAATGACATAAAAAACTGTTTACAGAAGTAATGGCAGAAAACTTCCCAAGCAGGGGAAAACAACTTGACATATAGATAAGTGAGGCATATAAGACTCCAAATAGCCTTGATCAAAAAAAATCTACACACAAGCATATAATTGTTAAGATTCCAGAAACCCAACAGAAGAGCAAGGTTCTACAAGCAGTTAGAGAAAAGAAACAAATCACATACAAAAGAAAGCCTATCAGAATCAAAGCAGACTTCTCAACACAAGCACTCAAGGCAAGAAGAACTTGGAGTGACATATTCCAAGCCCTAAAGGAAAACAGCCTCCAACCCAGACTGATGTACCCTGCAAGACTATCTTTCAAAATTGATGGAGAAATAAGATGCTTTCATAACAATGAGCACCTTAGGAGATTCATGAATAGCAAACAAGCACTCCAAAAAATTTTACACAATATCCTAGGAAAAGACAATGAGGATCACAACCCCAGGAAGCACAGTAGAATGAACCCATTGGACATGACAAGAAATTAAATGTAAAGGGGGAGAATCCAACAAAAAGAAAAAGTCATGGGAGGTCCCCAGTCACGCAGAAGACTCCGAATCACCCCGCTGCAAACACGCAGCCACCTGGTTCCACACTAAAAAGATGCAGAGGACACAGGACCACCAGACCAAGGTACTGGGTCCTGCTGCTCCCAGCCCAGAGGTAGGGGCTGCTGAGCTGCCATCCCATTGCTCCTGGTCCAGAGGAAGGGGATTCCCGGCCACCATCTCTCCTGCTGCTCCCAGCCCACAGGAAAGGGCTTTTGGGTCACCATCCCTACCGCTGCTCCCGGCCACTGTCCCACCGCTCCCAGCTCAGAGGAGGAAATCGGTGCAGGCACTAACAGCCCCCCACCCCAGTTGAAATGAGAAAACATGTAAATAAGTCTCAAAACCAGACTTCCAGATCACCTACAGCAACCCCAAAGGGAAATGAGATGGAACACCCTAATACTCAAACACCTGGACCCACTGAACTGGCAACAAAAGGGGATCTGGAAAAAAAGAAATCAGAAATAATTTCTCGGATAACAGGAGAAATTGTGCCCCTAGTACAAGACATGATTAATAAATCTAGAGAGGAGCTGAGGAACATGATGGAATCCCAACATAAGAAACAAACGGAATCCATAAAACAGATGCAAATAGATTTCCAGGACATGAAAAACTCCATTGAAAGTCTACACAACAGAATGAGCCAATGTGAGGACAGAATTTCAGATATAGAAGATAAGATTGCAATTAGTGACCAGGAAAAGAAAAATTGCTTCAAAATTATAAGGGAACATGAGAAATCAATCCAGCAGCTGCTAGATGATGCAAAGAAGAATAACATAAGCCTGATTGGTCTCAATGAAGAAACGGGAGAGAGTGGAGATGACATAAAAAATCTCTTTATAGAAATGATGGCAGAAAACTTCCCAAGCAGGGGGAAAGAGCTTGACACACAGATAAGTGAGGCATATAGGACTTCAAATAGCCATGATCAAAAAATATCTACACATAGGCATATAATTAAGATTCCAGAAACATAACAGAAGAACAAAGTTTTCCAAGTAGTCAGAGAAAAGAAACAAATCACATACAAAGAAAAGCCCATCAGAATCACAGCAGACTTCTCAACACAAACCATCAAGGCAAGAAGAGCTTGGAGTGACATATTCCAAGCCCTAAAAGCCAGCAGTCTCCAACCCAGATTGATGTACCCTGCAAAACTATCTTTCAAAATCGATGGAGAAGTAAGATACTTTCATGACGAAGAGCACCTTAGGAACTTGGTGAATACCAAACCAGCACTCCAAAGAATTTTACACAATATCCTAGGAACAGACATTGAGGATCACAACCCCCAGAAACAAAGCAGAATGAACCCATCTGGCATGACAAGAAATTGAATGTAAGGGGGGAGAACCTAACAAAAAGAAAAAGTCATGGCAATGACAAGGCAATATATTTCAGTTATAATCATCAATGTTAATGGTCTCAATTCACCAATCAGAAGAAATAGACTGGCAGAATGGGTCAAGAAGCAAAATCCAACAATATGCTGCATACAAGAAACACACTTCATTCAAAAGGAAACTCATAGACTGCAAGTTAAAGGGAGGAAAACAATACTCCATGTGACAGGAACCCGAAAAAAAGCAGAAGTAGCTATCCTCTTTGCAAATCAAGTAGATTTCAAACTAACACTGATTATGAGAGACAAGGAAACTACATCCTTGTAAAGGGAACAATCCAACAGGAAGAGATGACAATCATATACATCTATGCACCAAACACTAGTGCACCCAACTATATAAAACAAATACTAATGGACATGAAAAGTCATATAGTCACTAATACAATTGTAGTGGGGGACTTCAACACCCCACTGTCACAAATAGATAGATCAGCTAGACAAAAAATAAGTAATGAAATACTAGAACTCAATTGAACTCTTGAACAAATTAACTTAACAGATATTTACAGAGTCTTCCACCCCACAAAATCAGAATACACATTCTGTTCAGCTGCACATGGGTCATTCTCAAAAATAGATCACATACTCACACATAGAACATGTTTAAGTAAGTGCAAAGGAACTGAAGTTATCCCCTCTATATTATCAGATCATAGTGCAATGAAATTGGAGATCCATAGCAAAAGAAACTCAAAACATTTCATAAACACATGGAAATTGAACAACACACTTCTGAATAACCAATGGGTCACAGAGGAAATTAAAAAAGAAATCAGACAGTTCCTTCAATTAAATGACAATACAACATATTGGAATCTATGGGACACAAGGAAAGCAGTCTTACAAGGGAAATTCATAGCAGTGAATACGCACATTAGGAAAACAGAACGAGCCCAATTAAGGAACCTGATACTGAACCTCAAGCTTCTAGAAAAAGAAGAGCAGGACAACCTCAAAGCTCATACAAGGGAGGAAATTATAAAGATCAGAGGAGAAATCAATGCAATGGAGACTAAGAGAATGATACAAAAAATCAATGAAGCCAAGAGTTGCTTCTTCGAAAGAATCAACAAAATTGGCAAACCTTTAGTCAACCTTGTCAGAGAAAGGAAAGAAAAGGCCCAAATCCATGCAATTAGGAATGAAAAGGGTGAAATGACAACAGACCCAGCAAAAATTCAGAGGATCATCAATACCTACTTCCAGAACATATACACCAATAAGATGGACAGCACAGAAGAAATGGATAGACTCCTAGATACATATGAATTACCAAAGTTGAATGAAGAAGACCTAAAAATTCTGAACAACTCAATATCAACCAATGAAATTGAAAATGTAATTAAAAACTTATCAACTAAGAAAAGCCTGGGCCTTGATGGCTTCACTGCTGAATTCTACAAGACATTTAGAGAGGAACTGCTGCCACTACTGTTTAAACTCTTCAATGAAATTGAAAGGGAAGCAATATTCCCAAATTCATTCCTGGAAGCAAGCATCACCTTAATCCCCAAAGCAGAGAAAGACCCAAATGAAAAAGAGAACTATAGGCCAAACTCACTAATGAACATAGATGCAAAAATCCTTAATAAGATACTGGCAAACAGAATGCAGAACATCATCAAGAAGATCATACACCCTGATCAAGTGGGATTCATCCCAGGGATTCAGGAATGGTTCAATATACAAAACTCAATCAAAGTAATGCACTATATCATTAGAGCCAAGAACAAAAACCATACAATTATCCCCATAGATGCAGAAAAAGCATTTGACAAAATCCAACATGCATTTATGATAAAAACCCTACAAAAACTTGGAGTAGATGGTCTCTACCTCAAACTGATAGAAGCCATCTATGAAAAACCAACAGCCAATATCATACTAAATGGTCACAAACTGAAATCCTTCACACTAAAATCAGTAACAACACAAGGATGTCCACTATCACCACTCTTGTTCAATATAGTTCTGGAAACATTAGCCATGGCAATTAGACAAGAGAAAGAAATAAAAGGGATAAAGATAGGAAAAGAAGAAGTCATATTGTCATTATTTGCAGATGACATAATAATCTATATGGAAGACCCCAAGAACTCCACCCAAAGTCTTCTAGACTTAATAACCAAATTCAGTCAAGTAGCTGGTTACAAGGTCAACACACAAAAATCAATAGCTTTCCTCTACACCAATGACAGACTCACTGAGAGAGAAATAGGGCAAATAATTCCTTTCACAATAGCATCCAAAACACTGAAATACCTAGGAATCAATCTAGTGAAAGAAATCAATGACCTCTTCTCTGAAAACTATGGCACTCTGAAAAGAGAGATTGAAGATGATATCAGAAAATGGACAGACATCCAATGCTCCTGCGTAGGAAGGATTAATAGAGTGAAAATGGCCATACTTCCAAAATTGCTATATAGATTTAATGCAATTCCAATTGAGATCCCAGCAGCATACTTCATAGACCTCGAGAAAAAAATCCAAAAATTCATTTGGAGCAAGAAGAGACCCAGAATAGCAAAAGCAATTCTAGGTAACAGAGACATGGCAGGGGGTATCACAATCACCAACCTGCAACTCTACTACAAAGCCACTGTGATCAAAACAGCATGGTACTCGCAAAGAAACAGACTTGAGGACCAGTGGAAAAGATTAGAAGATGCAGAAACAACCCCAGACACACTCAGCCATCTCATCTTTGATAAAGGAGCCAAACACCCTCACTGGAGGAAAGATAGCCTCTTTAATAAATGGTGCTGGAAAAATTGGGCTTCAACTTGCCAAAGATTAAAACTAGATCTGTACCTCTCACCATGCACTAAACTAAAATCAAAATCAATTAAAGATCTAAATATTAAAATAGAAACTCTGAACCAGTTGGAACAGAGGTTCGGTAGAAACCTTGAAGACATCAGTATCAGAAAAGATTTTATGAACAAAACCTCAGTTGCCCATGAACTAGCACAATCAACAAGTGGGACCTCTTCTTATTAAAAGGCTTCTGCACAGCAAGAGAAACCACCAGCAGTGTGAAGAGACAACCCACAATGTGGGAAAAAATCTTCACCTGCTCTTCCTCAGACAAAGGTCTACTATCTAGAATACATAAAGAACTTAAAAAGATCAGACCTCCCAAATTTAAAGACCCAATCTGAAAATGGGCATCTGAAATGGACAGACATTTCTCACACAAAGAAGTAGAAATAGTAAATAATTACATGAAAAAATGTTCAACATCACTGGTCATTTGAGAGATGCAAATGAAAACAGCACTGAGATTCCACTTCACTCCAGAAAGAATGGCTGCTATCATGAAATCAACCAATAATAAATGCTGGCGGGGCTGTGGGGAAAGAGGAACCCTGCTCCACTGCTGGTGGGAGTGTAGACTGGTGCAAGCACTGTGGAAATCAGTATGGAGATACCTCAAAGAACTAGGACTGGAAGTACCATTTGACCCCACTATTCCACTGCTGGGTATCTTCCCCCCAAAATTAAAAGAATCATACCACAGTGATATATGTGCACCCATGTTCATAGCAGCACAGTTTGTAATAGCTAAAACTTGGAAACAGCCCAAATGCCCATCAACTGGAGACTGGATAAAGAAAATGTGGGGTTTTTATAAAATGGAGTCCTACTCAGTCATAAAAAATGAGAAATTAGAGACATTTATAGCTAAGTGGATGCACATTGAGGCAATACTCTTAAGTGAAATAAATAGGACACATACGAATAAATACCATATAGTTTCTCTGGTGTGAGAAACTGAAAGTGTAAATAAGGACTAAATGTATAATAGGTAATGTGAAATAGGAAGAAAAGGGGCAAAGGGGAAGGAAGTGGGAGGGCTAGGGAAAAGGATAGAAGGGAATGGGATTAATATGAGAAAATGGAAAAATAGGAACAAAATCTTTGTAAATAGGAAGGAATGGAGGGGTTGAAGGGAGGGCTGGGCAAGGGTGAAAAATAAGAACCAAGAGAGACTATGTAAAGGTGCAAATTTCCAATGATGAATGTCATTATATTGTATACCTAAAATGTACCAATGATTAGAATGAATAATTGGTAAAGTAAAATAGGAAGAAAAGGTCCAAAGGGGTAGGGGTAGTGGGAGGGGCAGGGGAAAGGAAAGAAGGGAAAGGAAAAAGTGATGAGAAATGGAAAAAATGGAAATAAAGTCTTTGTAAATAGGGAAGGGTGGAGGGCACAAAGGGAGGGCTAGAAATGGGGAAAAAATAAGAACCAAGATGCATTATGTAAAGGTACAATTCCCAATGAGAAATGTAATTGTGTTGTATACCTACAATGTACCAATAAAAGAATTTAGAAAAAAAAAAAAAAAAGAAAAAGTCATGACAATGATAAATCAGTACGTATCAGTTATAACCATCAATGTTAATGGTCTCAATTCACCAATCTAAAGAAATAGACTGGCAGAATGGGTCAAGAAGCAAGGTCCAACAATATGCTGCATAAAAGAAACACACTTAATTCAAAATGAAACTGAGAGACTGAAAGTTAAAGGGTGGAAAACAATACTCCGTGTGACAGAAAACCCAACAAAAAAGTGGGAGTAGCTATCCACTTTGCAGGTCGAGTGGATTTCAAACCAACATTGATTAAGAGAGACAAAGAAGGACACTACATCCTTGTAAAGGGAACAGTCCAACAGGAAGAGATGACAATCATATATATCTATGCACCAAACACTAGTGCACCCAACTATATAAAACAAATACTAATGGACATGAAAAGTCATATAGTCACTAATACAATTGTAGTGGGGGACCTCAACACCCCACTGTTACAAATAGATAGATCAGCTAGACAAAAAATAAGTAATGAAATACTAGAGCTCAATTGAACTCTTGAACAAATGAACTTAACAGATATTTACAGAGTCTTCCAGCCCACAAAATCAGAATATACCTTCTTCTCAGCTCCACATAGGTCGGTCTCCAAAATAGACCACATACTCACACATAGAACATGTTTAAGTAAGTGCAAAGGAACTGAAGTTATCCCCTCTATATTATCAGAACATATTGCAATGAAATTGGTGATCCATAGCAAAAGAAACTCAAAAAATTTCATAAACACATGGAAATTGAAAAACACACTTCTGAGTAACCAATGGGTCACAGAGGAAATTAAAGAAGAAATCAGAGAGTTCCTTCAATTAAATGACAATGACAATACAACATATCGGAATCTATGGGACACAATGAAAGCAGTCTTACAAGGGAAATTCATAGCAGTGAACACACATATTAGGAAAACAGAACGAGCCCAATTAAACAACCTGATACTGAACCTCAAGCTTCTAGAAAAAGAAGAGCAGGACAACCTCAAAGCTCATACAAGGGAGGAAATTATAAAGATCAGAGGAGAAATCAATGCAATGGAGACTAAGAAAATGATACAAAAAATCAATGAAGCCAAGAGTTGCTTCTTCGAAAGAATCAACAAAATTGACAAACCTTTAGCCAACCTTGTCAGAAAAAGGAAAGAAAAGGCCCAAATCCATACAATTAGGAATGAAAAGGGTGAAATGACAACAGACCCAGCAGAAATTCAGAGGATCATCAATACCTACTTCCAGAACCTATACGCCAATAAGATGGACAACACAGAAGAAATGGACAGACTCCTAGATACATATGAATTACCAAAGTTGAACAAAGAAGACCTAAAAATTCTGAACAACTCAATATCAACCAATGAAATTGAAAATGTAATTAAAAACTTATCAACTAAGAAAACCCGGGCCTTGATGGCTTCACTGCTGAATTCTACAAGACATTTAGAGAGGAACTGCTGCCACTACTGTTTAAACTCTTCAGTGAAATTGAAAGGGAACCAATACTCCCAAATTCATTCCTGGAAACAAGCATCACCTTGATCCCCAAAGCAGAGAAAGACCCAACCGAAAAAGAGAACTATAGACCAATCTCATTAATGAACATAGATGCAAAAATCCTTCATAAGATAATGGCAAATAGAGTGCAGAAGATGATCAAAAAGATCATACACCCTGATCAAGTGGGATTCATCCCAGGGATGCAAGGATGGCTCAACATATGCAAATCAATCAATGTAATACACTATATCAATAGAGCCAAGGACAAAAACCATATGATTATCTCCATAGATGCAGAAAAAACATTTGACAAAATCCAACAGGTATTTATGATAAAAACCCTACAAAAAATTGGAATAAATGGTCTCTACCTCAAACTGATACAAGCCATCTATGAAAAACCAAGAGCCAATATCATACTAAATGGTCAAAAACTAAAATCCTTCACACTAAAATCAGGAACAACACAAGGATGTCCACTGTCACCACTCCTGTTCAATATAGTTTTGGAAACATTAGCCATGGCAATTAGACAAGAGAAAGAAATAAAAGGAATAAAGATAGGAAACAAAGAAGTCAAATTGTCATTATTTGCAGATGACATAATACTCTATATAGAAGATCCTAAGAACTCCACCAAAAGTCTTCTAGACTTAATAACCAAATTCAGTCAAGTAGCTGGTTACAAGGTCAACACACAAAAATCAATAGCTTTCCTCTACATGAACAACAGACTCACTGAAAGAGAAACAGGGCAAACAGTTCCTTTCACAATAGCATCCAAAAAACCTGAAATACCTAGGAATCAACCTAACAAAAGAAATCAAAGACTTCTACTCTGAAAGCTGTAGCACTCTGAAAAAAGAAAATGAAGGAAATATCAAAAAATGGAAAGACATCCTTTGCTCCTGGGTAGGAAGAATCAACATAGTGAAAATGGCCATACTTCCAAAACTGCTATATAGATTCAATGCAATCCCAATTGAAATCCCAGCAGCATACTTCACAGGCCTGGAGGAAATAATGTAAAAATTCATTTGGAATAAGAAGAGACCTAGAATAGCAAAAGCAATTCTGGGCAATAAGGACAAGGTAGGGGGTATCACAATCCCCAACTTGAAAGTATATTACAAAGCCACTGCAATAAAAACAACATGGTACTGGAAAAGAAACAGACCTGAGGATCAGTGGAATGGATTAGAAGATGCAGAAACAACTCCAGACACAATCAGTCACCTCATCTTCAACAAAGGAGCCAAACATTCTCACTGGAAGAAAAATAGCCTCTTTAATAAATGGTACTGGAAAAATGGCTTTCAACTTGCCAAAGATTAAAATTAGACCTATATCTCTCACCGTGCACTAAACTAAAATCAAAATGGATTCAAGATCTAAATATTAAAATAGAAACTCTGAACCAGTTGGAACAGAGGTTAGGTAGAACCCTTGAAGACATCGATGTAGGGAACGATTTTATGAACAAAACCTCAGTTGCCCGTGAACTAGCACAAACAATCAACAAATGGGATCTCTTCTTATTAAAAAGCTTCTGCACAGCAAGAGAAAACACCCAAAGTGTGAAAAGACAACCCACAATGTGGGAAAAAAATTTTCACCAGCTGTTCCTCAGAGAAAGGTCTACTATCTAGAATATATAAAGAACTTTAAAAAATCAGACCTCCCAAATTTAAAGACCCAATCTGAAAATGGGCATCTGAAATGGACAGACATTTCTCAGACAAAGAAGTAGAAATAGCAAATAAACATATGAAAAAATGTTTAACATCACTGGTCATTTGAGAGATGCAAATGAAAACAATGCTGAGATTCCACCTCACCCCAAAAAGAATGGCTGTTATCATGAAATCAACCAATAACAAATGCTGGTGAGGCTGTGGGGAAAGAGGAACCCTGCTCCACTGCTGGTGGGAGTGTAGACTGGTGCAAGCACTGTGGAAATCAGTATGGAGATACCTCAAAGAACTAGGATTGGAAGCCCCACTTGGCCCAGCTATTCCCCTGCAGGGTATCTTCCCAAAAGAATTAAAAGAATCATACCATAGCGATATATGTGCACCCATGTTCAGAGTAGCACAATTTTTAATAGCTAAACCTTGGAAACAGCACAAGTGCCCGCCAACTGGAGACTGGATAAAGAAAATGTGATTTTTTAATAAGATGGAGTACTACTCAGCCATAAAAAATGAGAAATTAAAGACATTTATAGCTAAATGAATGCACATTAAGGCAATACTCTTAAGTGAAATAAATAGGACACACATATATAAATACTGAATAGTTTCTCTAGAGTGAGAAACTGAAAGTGTAAATAAGGACTAAAAGGTAAAATAGATAATGTGAAATAGGAAGAAAGGGGGCAAAGGGGAAGGGGAAGTGGAAGGGGTACAGGAAAGGAAAAAAGGGAATGGAATTAATATGAGAAAATGAAAAAATGGAAACAAAGTCTTTGTAAATAGGGAAGGGTGGAGGGGGTGTAGGGAGGGCTGGGAATGGGGAAAAAATAACAACCAAGATACATCATGTAAAGGTACATGTTCCCAATGAGAAATGTAAATGTATTGTATACCTAAAATGTACCAATAAAAGAATTTTTTTAAAAAGAGGATAGGTAAATAGGAAGTAGGGAGCTTTTTAAATGGGTGGGGGAATAACAGATAGAGAGAGGGGACAGGAGGAGAGGGAAATGGCATTTAAAAAACAGAATTTAAGGGAAAAAAATGAAAATAGAGCTTTTGCAATGAGGAAAGGGACTGTTGGAAGTAGCAGGGAGAGGGGAGGAAAAGGAACCAAAAATAAAGAATTAAGATGTATTATAGGGCCGGGGATTTAGCTCAGTAGTTCCACTGCCTGCCTCACAAGTGCAAGGTCCTGAGTTCGATCCCCGGTACCAAAAAATAAGATGTATTATATACATGTAACAACTCCACACAATAAATGTAATCATTATGTACTCCAAACATGGACTAAAAAGTAAAAGCCAGGCTATTACCAGTAACTCCTATCCACCTATTTGCTTACCCTATCCTGTTTCCTTCTGTCCTCATGTAACTCCTAACCTGTACTTGTGCTTAATATATATTAATCTAACAATATGTTGCTTAAAATTTAGTTCTTTTAATGTTTGTGGAGATTTGATCTTTCAAAAGCCAAAAAATCCCCCTGTGTGTTTATTGCTAAGGTAATTGAACAGAAGGCTAACACCGCAGTCATCTCAGGTTCACTGCTGATTCCCATCCAAGGAAAAAAATTGCTTTTATTTCTTGTTCTAGTGCACATGAAAACAGTGCTTCAGCATACTTACTTAATAAGCATGGTGGGTAGAATAATTGTGCTTCTTTTATTGTATTTCTTAGCCAGAGCCATAGATGGTTTCTAAGGACAGCTAAGTCCATGTGGGCTACAAATAAGTAGTCTGAATTTTATGCCTAGCATACAAATTCTGTGTTTGATCAGCTGCTTCAAATTCCATTCTTATTTATATTACTCTCAACTGCATTTGACACCAAAGGAGGAAAATATGGAGGAGCAAAACATTTAGAATCGCACAAATTGTGCACTAAGAGTTTACAACTTCCAGCCAACTTAAATGACTCACAGAGGTTCTGATGGTGGTATTATTTTATTTCAGAGAGCTAGATACTGGTTTATGCATAAAAATTTTGTAGAAATATATTACAGAAATAAAAAAGAATAAATGTTCTTACTACCTAGTGAATAGTGCCAAAAGCCAATCAAATTATTGTGAATCCAAAGCTTAAATGGCAACTAAAATAGACTGTGCCTCATATATTCTATTTCTGGAATGGCTTTATTCATAATTCAAGAAGAATGTTTTGGTTTAAAAATATACTTTGGTTTTATTATTACAACAAGAATTTGAGGAGAAATGAACGACAAGGGAAGTCTAACGGAAAATTTCATTTGTAAGGGGAACAACATTTTCTTTGGAGAAAAGTTTGAAATCTTAGAGGTTTCACTAGATAAGCATGACATTTTTTTAAAGCCCTAAGTTAACTGCTCTTGAAAGTGGCACTGTCAGAGAGGGAACTGTTTTAATAATAGAGCTGGAGAGGCTGACTAGAGCCTAAGGAAACACGGTTGCTGCATAGAAGCAGGGTTACAGAAAGTGTATTGGAATTATTATGCTGAGGGATCCCAGATCTAACAAAATTTTTAAAGAAGTCCTATTAAAAGTGTAGGTAGATTTAATGAGCCTAACTATAAGAGTATAAAACATTTGGATGGATTTAAAAGGCCATGACTGAGAAACAGCCTAAATTAAAAGAAGTCCTGGATTTGAAAGTGATACAGTTATTGCAAATGGGGGTGGTGCTGCTGCCTCTCTATCAAAGAGAAGAAACTTATGAAAGAAAGGCTTAAGGGAAATAATACACACTGAGGGAAAGGCAGTGATACATGTAATATAGCCTGAGTTGGACATCGTCTGATGAGACAAGGATTGGGATGATTGGACCCACGAGATGAAAGTAAACAAATTTTTTTAACAACAGATGTTTGGAGCAGCATTATATTTATTTCATGATAGGGCACCCTCTGAAACAAAACAGGTGAAAATTATGTCAGAAATGCAGATAATTGATCTTAAAAACAAAGGGAAAGGGAAAGTAAGGCAGTTGTTGAGGTTTGTGAATAGCTGTGTAGGTGGTAAATACAAAAAGGAATCAATTTAGGGAGCAAGTTAAACTATTTCGAGGTTTCTTAGAGTAGAACAGTAGATAGAAATAATGAATTAGCAACCTTCCACATTGCAGAAAAAGTATGCAGCAGAAAGAGGTGTTAGGTAAAGTTTCAAACATTTCAAAAGATAAGACATAGTCTAAAGAGGGAAAATCTCAGCAGAAAGTCAGGTGAGTGTGAGAGAGAAACCTTCCCTCATAGGCAAGTCTTATATGCCTGAGACATTCCAGAATGTACAAGTGTTCCCTAAAATGTATTTCCTATCCAGTTTGCACCCTGGACAGATCTCACCTCAAATGCTGCCCTAAAATGGGGGCTACAGGCAGAAAATTACAGCTTCAGTTGGAAATAAAATTTACTTTTCTTTTTTGGGGGTACCGGGGATCGAACTCAGGACCTTGCACTTGCAAGGCAGGTGGTGGCACCACTGACCTAAATCCCATGCGCTGGAAATGAAATTTTAAATTTTGAGTATGCAGGGACTGGGGATTTAGCTCAGTGGTGCCACCACCTGCCTTGCAAGCTCAAGGACCCAAGTTCCATCCCCAATACCAAAAAAAAAAAAAAAACATTGAGTATGCTGGATAGTGAAGAAAGGAACTTCAAAAGATCTTGTAAATTTACTTCATGTACCATTTTTTCCCAATTTAAATCCTTCCTAGAAAAAAGTTAAACTAGCTTCTAAGTAAGGCCATGACTACTGCAAATTTCAAAACTTTATCAAGAGTGTTTCCTCATTTTCTGATAGAAGACAGAATGAAAAAGATTTTCTTTCCTTCTATATTTGTTAAACATAATTAATCTCCTTATGGCAGACTTTACAAGTCACTGATTTGGGATCTTCAACAAGTGCCACTGACCACAGGGGAGCCTAGTGCAGTAGAACTTTTTTCTTTGTTCACTCTCTTTTCTTTAGATAGCACTAGCCTTTGCCATGGCCTTTGAGGACACTATATATTGGCCTCTGGTTCTGGAGATAATTTTTCTTTTACTGAAGGTAATAATAATTTGTAGTTAGGATTAGGTTGCTTTTAAATTACAATTTTAATAATTTGATATGTTCAAGTAAATGGAACACAACCCAGACTATAATTTGAACCTTTTTTGGAGAATTTTTTTAAAATGAGGAAAACAGATCCTAATCTTTACTTTTTTTTATTTTAATGTAAAAGCTAGGATTATATATTATTAGGGCCATAATTTCTTTCTAAGAACTTCATAATGAATACTTATATTCCAATGCGGGTACTTTTACGTTATGGATACTAAGTTACTGGAGAATAGTTACACTTCTGGTGGATGCCACAGTGTGACTCTAGTGAAGTATGATGCACAGTGAAGTGGTCACAACATTTTGTTATACATTTTTAGTCTACATTACAGTAGACCTTTGAGACAAATTTACTTAATGTATTTTTCTTTCCCAATTCATATCCTTCATGAAGAAAAGCCACACTGGCCACCGTGAGGGGAATAATGGTTGGTATTTGTGGAGGAGCATCACAGACAAGGGACAAGGCTTGTCTTCTCCCCTGAGGGGTAACTCAAATCTTTCATTGGTCATTTGCTTGATATCGAACCAAGTGACAAGAAATGAAAACATGGAAATACATATGGAAAAGAATTCCCTGCTCTTCATATTTCCATAAATATGAAGATGGATTCCAACCTCTAAAAGGGAAACTGTGGAAGGAACCCTTCCATCATTTCTCCTACCTCCTTCACTCCTCACAAAGGTTCACGAAATAACTTCTGATACTGATAAATTTGAGCAAATGTACTGAGGAGGATTAATTTTGCTACTTACAAGTTTACCTACTTCTGGAGTCACACACCAGAGGGAAGTTTGCAGGTTAGATTCTGCCCTCATAGTGGGAGTCTGCAATCAGGCAGGATTAAATTCAGATCAAAGTGAAATGCATTAGGAGACCCATTTAGCCACCTACATAAACCGTGTTCTTCAGTTCAATGTTCTCACTAATAAAGTTAAATTAATTTTTGTATTCACCTCACTGAGTCCCTAGTGTCCATTTCAGCCCAAGGAATTATAGGCACAAGAACATTATCATCCCTAGAACTCTAACAGATTCTGAAGTACCAGCAAATGAGAGAGGAACAGTGAACCATTAGCAGTTAAGCTAAAAAAAGCCCTTTATGGGCCTTCATGTAGTCAGAGAAAAATGAGGAAAAATTTGATCATCAAAAGCAGAATAAAATTGCTGACTTGTCACATAAGAACCCTTGTGGGGGTTTTTTTTCGGTTTTTTTAATCAGGGTTTATGATTTCCAATGCTTACAACGGCTAATATGGTGAGACGAAAGAGTAACAAAAAACTGACTGTGTTCACTGTGTGGGCAGCAGTGATAATGGGGGTCTGGTGGATTGTGTGCACTGGAGAGCATGTGCCCCTCGAAGGGTGAAAAGTGTTATGCACAGTACTCGCAGGTTGTACCTATCAGGAAATTGTCAGATTTAATATTTTTATTTTTAAGAAAAACCTGAAGTATTCTTTATAGAAAATTTCACAATTCTTAAATACTGGCTTAAATTCAGGAGAAAAAAATTCTTGACCAGTTTAAACAGATCTATAGACAGGTTGGCATTGTTGTAATGGAACTAATATTCCTCTAAGCATGTTGAGGCCCTCCCCCCATGCCCTTAGATTTCAATTTCTCCATTAGGAGTTGAAGGCTAGTTTCTAGGCTAAGGCAGTTCAGTTTTCTGTATGTTTGCTGTATTTAAACTTCTGCTCTACCTCTTTTATTACCACTGATTTAAGAATTTATCATATACTGCACTAGAACAAATGTAGTTTATGGCTCCAGTGTTCATGAGACTTGATTGGATCCAAGGAAGCACATATGGTGAAATGTGCCATCTCAATATTCTGTCAATTACACCAGTGCACTCATGCTAAGGAAAGTGATTCCTGCCTCCTAAAGACATATGAGCCAGAAAGAAGCTCTTTGATTTCTTGTTTTATGGGATATTCTGTCTGCAATTAGCAAGCTTCCAGATGTTCATGAATTTTACATTCAACTTATATAGTCATTTATGTTTCCCACCAGAACGCAGAGTAGTTTATGTTCTGGAAACTCAATCAAAAACATTTCTTCTAACTTGAACTTGAAATGACTAAATATCTCATGGTGTAACTTCTAATTATAAATGTTCTATGAGATTAGAGGGCTTTTATTTTATCTAAGTAATTTTGGATTTTGTCCACATTCACTGAACAAACATTTGAATTTTTTTCTAAGTTTGGAGCTAATTATATTTTTCATTTTTTCATTGATATCTCTGCTGCTAAACTTCTAAAACTTTATTAGTAACGCTTAAGCTCATCACAAAAAGATCACAGTTGCTCTGTATTATAATTTTATACTCCAGTTTTCACTGAGCTGTGAGATCTTCTTAGAGGGTCTCACAACACTTAATAGAGTATCTTACAATAGGGGCTCATGAAATTTACTTCATTTGTACTAATTAACTTTCCCTTAAAATTCAGAAAGAATGTACCTATAGATCAAGTTTTTCACCTGATTCCCTTTTAAATATGTATCATAGTCACCCCTGATTTAAAATGTAGGTGTTTCTTGCCTTACCTGCAACCTGAAACCTTACTTACTTCTTACCTTACTGAAACCTGATGAACCAACCTGGCAGGAATCAGGTCAGCATGGAGCCAAGTTGGATGAAGGCAAGAAAGCAGCCAAGTTTACCACAACTCATTGAATGGGAAGTTTTCTCCAAAGTCAGTTTTAATTATATAGCAGTTTTAGTATACTAGCATCAGGAATTATGTGTACTTTAACTTCATTAAGCTTCAGATACATAAAACCATAACTTTTGGAGGCATCTCAATGATAATGTACTTCAATTTATTTCCTAATATAATTTATTAAAATTCTGTGTAGCTAATACTAACCTTCCAAGAATAAAGAGCAATCTTACAGTTCATCTCATTCATTTAAGGACACAGGTGATGAAATTTCCCCATGTAATTAAAAAAATCTACCTTTTGTAATTTTCATTAATTTGTTCTAGTTATTCTTTTGACAGCTCAACATAAATTGGAGTCTTCTGTAACATAAACCTTAAATATGCTTTTCCTTATTCTCTCCTCTTGTTCCTGCTTTTTCTTCTGATAAAATAGCTTCATTGAAATATAATTTATATACCATGAAGTTCAGCCACTTGAAAGACTGCAATACAATGTTTGGTAAATTCATGGGGTTGTGTAACTATTACCACTATACAATTTTAGAGCATTTCTACCAACTCCCCAAATTCTCTCATGCTTATTTGCAGTCAATCCCTAGTCCTAGACAACCACTGATGTGTTTCTTCTATATATAGATTTGTCTTTTAAGAAATTTCCTGTTGGGCCAGGGATTTAGCTCAGTGGTTTCACCACCTGCTGCACAAGTGCAAGTACCCAAGTTCAATAGCCGGCACCAAAAAAAAAAAAAAGAAAAAGAAAAAAATTTCCTGTAAAAAGTATCATAAAATGTGAAGTCTTTGGTGTCTGGCTTCAGTTAGCAATGTGTTCCAAATATTTCATTTTTTTGTTTGTTTTAAGAAATAAAATATTACAGAAATTGTTGAAGCTTTGTAATTATTCTTCCTCAATCTCATTTCTGAGATTAGTCACAATCTGAGATTAGTGAGATTCATCCTCTTGCATGTTCTTATGATCCTACACTGTTAGACTTCTATACATATATGTGTTCAAAAATGATATGGCTTAGGCATGAGTGTTTCAACCTTAAAGAAATACTATCATACTATATATAATACCCTGAAATTTGCTTTTTTATTCAACATATTTCCTTATAGTATCCATATTGATAAATATGGTTCTAGTTCATTCAACTACAGCATAGTATACCTTTGCATTCTTTGTTTGTTTGTTTCTGACATCCATATGTATATTAGTAATAAATAG
The DNA here is from genome assembly GCF_053883595.1 of Heterocephalus glaber. Taxonomy (NCBI): domain Eukaryota; kingdom Metazoa; phylum Chordata; class Mammalia; order Rodentia; family Bathyergidae; genus Heterocephalus; species Heterocephalus glaber. Next base: position 2,006,925 of record NW_028258377.1, read on the forward strand.
AAGAATTTAAAAAGATTACATTTGGTGAGCCAATCCCAGCGCCCAGGAGGAGGTTCCCCGCTGCCATTCCAGCCCTCCTAGGGCAGAGGAGGTGAGCCAATCCCAGCACCCAGGAGGAGGCTCCTTACCACCATTCCACCACTCCTGGGGCAGAGGAGGTGAGCCAATCCCACAGCTCAGGAGGAGGCTCCCTGCTGCCATTCCACCACTACTGGGGCAAAGGAGGTGAGCCAATCCCAGAGCCCAGGAAGAGGCTCCCCACCACCATTCCACTGCTCCTGGGGGAGAGGAGGTGAGCCAATCCCAGAGCCCAGGAGGAGCATCCCCACTGCCATTCCACTGCTCTTGGGGCAGAGGAGGTGAGCCAATCCCAGAGCCCAGGAGGAGCATCCCCACTGCCGTTCCACTGCTCTTGGGGCAGAGGAAGTGAGCCAATCCCAGAGCCCAGGAGGACGCTCTCTGGCTGCCATTCCAGCACTCCTGGGGCACAGGAGGTGAGCTGCACGGGCGCCAGTAGCACTGCACCCTCACCCTCATGGAAATGAGAAAACACATAAACAAGCCTCAAAAACAGACTTCCGGATCACCTACAGCAATCCCAAAGGGAAACAAGAGAGAACACTCTGATACTCAACCACCTGGACTCCCTGAACTGGCAACAAAAGAGGATATGGAAAAAATGAAATCAGAAATAATTTCTCAGATAACAGCAAAGATTGTGCCCATAGTGCAAGACATGATTAATAAATCAAGAGAGGACACTGATAAAAAAAAATAGAGGATCTGAGGAACATGATGGAATTCCAACATAGGAAACAAATGGAATCCATAAAACAGATGCAAGCAGATTTCCAGGAGATTAAAAACTCCATTGAATTTCTACACAGCAGAATGAACCAATGTGAGGACAGAATTTCAGATATAAAAGATAAGATTGCAATTAGTGACAAGGAAAAGAAAAATTGCTTTAAAATTGTAAGGGAACATGAGAAATCAATCCAGCAGCTGCTAGACGATGCAAAGAAGAATAACATAAGATTGATTGGAGTCAATGAAGAAATAGGACAGAGTGCAGATGACCTTAAAAAAAAAAACTGTTCACAGAAGTGATGGCAGAAAACTTCCCAAGCAGGGGAAAAGAATTCAACATACAGATTAGTGAGGCATATAGGACTCCAGCTAGCCTTGATCAAAAAAAATCTGCACATAGGCATGTAATAGGATTCCAGAAACCCAACAGAAGAACAAAATTCTACAAGCAGTGAGAAACAAGAAACAAATACATACAAAGGAAAGCACAGCAGAATCACAGAAGACTTCTCAATGCAAACCCTCAAGGCAAGAAGAGCTTGGAGTGATGTATTTCAAGCCCTAAAGGAAAACAGCCTCCAACCCAGATTGATGTACCCTGCAAAACTATCTTTCAAAATTGATGGAGAAATAAGATACTTTCATGATAAAGAGAACCTTAGGAACTTCATGAATACCAAACCAGCACTCCAAAATATTTTAGACAATATCCTAGGAAAAGACAATGAGGATCACAACCCCAGGAAGCCCAGCAGAATGAATCCACTGGGCATGACAAATTAAACACAAAAGGGGGAGAATCCAACAAAAAGAAAAAGTCATGACAAGGCTTTTAAAACTTTTAACTTCATTTCCCTAATTAGTGTATAATTCAATCTTGTTATTGTACTGATTAGTATTTTTCTGATTCTAGTGTTGCACACCTTTCCTTGTGCTGTACTGGCTCTTTATCATCTTCTTGTTTCTACTTTTTAATTGGATTGTCTATTAATGAGCTGTAAGAGTTCTTTATATATTCTGATCACAGGTTATATACATTGTAAATATGGTCTGTTTAAGGACTACTTTTCATTTTAATGATGTCATTTAAAGTTCTAAATTTTGATGGAATCTCATTTATCAATTTTTTTTCTTTTATAGATCATAGTTTTTGTATCCTAGGAAGTTCTTGCCTACCCTAAATTCAAAACCATTTTCCCTTATAATTTCTTCTTAAAGTTTTACAATTTTAAGCTTTCATATTTACGTTCATAGATCCTTTCAAGTTATTTTTATGTATGGAAATAAAGGGTTGAGGTTAATTTTTTATGTACGGATACCAGATATTCTAGTGCCATTTGCTGAAAACACTATCTTTTCCTCTGCTCTTGAATTGAGTTTATATTCTATAAAATGTTAATGTTTAATAATCTTTCAAAACTCAGTGGACCATATATGTGTGGTTCTATTTCTAGATTCTCTGTTTTATTCCAATGATCTGTATGTCTTTCCTTATACCAACACTGCCTTGATTACTGTAACATTAGAGGAAGACTTAAAATTAGGTACTAAATGTCTTCCAACACTGTTTTTTTTCTTTTAACTTTTCTAGGTCCTTTGTACTCCTAAATAACTTTTAAATTTCAATATCCACTTCTTCATTTATAGCAAGTATACATAGACCTGAATATTTATATATACCTTGTGTTTTCTAATCCTGCTAAATTCAAATACAAGTTCTAGGAGCTCCTCAAGATTTCTTAGTATTTTCTCTGTAGATGATCATTTCATCTAAATATAAAGATTTTGCTTCTACCTTGCCAATCCTATCCTAATTGTGTCATTTTATTGCCAGACTATTTTGGTTTAGGCCTATGTTTCAAAGTTTAATGGACAGATGAAGAGATATCCACTATCACCACTCCTGTTTAATATAGTTCTGAAAACATTAGCCACAGCAATTAGACAAGAGAAAGAAAAAAAAAGAATAAAGACAGGAAAGGAAGAAGTTAAAGTTTCATTATTCACTGATGGTATGATACTTTACATAGAAGACCCAAAAAATCCCAACAAAAGACTTCTAGATTAATTGACAGATTCAGTAGAGTAGCTGGATACAAGGTCAACACTCAAAAACAATAGCCTTCTTATACACAAATAACAGACTCACTGAGAGAGAAATTAAGGAAACAATTCCTTTTACAAAAGCATCCAAAAAAATGAAATACCTAAGAATCAATCTAACAAAGAAAGCAGAAGACCTCTACAAAGTAAACTACAGCACTCTGAAGAAAGATATTGAATAGGATATTAAAAAATAGAAAGACATCCCTTGTTTCTGGGTTGGAAGAACAAATCTAGTGAAAATGGCCATACTTCCAAAACTGCTATGTCGATTTAATGCAATGCTGATTGAAATTCAAACAATATATTTCACAGAACTAGAGAAAACAATCCCAAAATTCATTTGGAACCAGAAGAGCCCTAGAATAGCAAAAGCAATTCTAGGCAAAAGGGACATGACAGGGGGTATCACAATCCCCAACTTGAAACTATGCTACAAAGCTACTGTGATAAAAACAGCATGGTACTGGCAGAGAAACAGACCTGAGGATCATGAAATAGATTAGAAGATGCAGAAACAACTCCAGACATACTCAGTCACCTCATCTTTGATAAAGGAGCCAACCACCCTCACTGGAGGAAAGATAGTCTCTTGAGTAAATGGTGTTGGGAAAACTGGGTTTCAACGTGCCAAAGATTAAAACTAGATCCCTAGCTTTCGCCATGCACTAAACTAAGATCAAACTGGATTAAAGATCTAAATATTAAAACAGAAACACTAATCTTGTGGGAAGATAAGCTAGGTAGAACTCTTGAAGACATTGGCATAGGAAAAGACTTTATAAACAAAACCTCAGTAGCATGAGAGCTAGCACAAAGAATCAACAACTGGGATCTCATCTTATTAAAAAGCTCTTCACTGCAAGAGAAACCACCAACAGAGCTAAGAGACAACCTACAATGTGGGAAAAAAAATTTAGCAGCTGTACCAAAGACAAAGGACTACTATCTAGAATATATAAAGAACTGAAAAAATTGGACCCCCCAAATTTAAAGACCCAAATCAAAAATGGGCATCTGAAAGGAACAGATATTTCTCAAACAAAGAAGTAAAAGTAGCAAAGAAATATGTGAAAAAATGTTCAACATCACTGGTCATTCAAGAGATGCTGATGAAAACAACCCTGAGGTTCCACCTCACCCCAGAAAGAATGGCTACTATCAAGAAATCAACCAATAACAAATGTTGGCTGGGGTGTGGGGAGAAAGGAACCCTTCTCCATTGTTGATGTGAGTGCAGACTGGTGCAACCACTATGGAAATCACTATAGAGATACCTCAAAGGACTAGGCTGAGGTCCCATTTGACCCAGCTATTCCCCTGCTAGGTATCTTCCTAAAAGAAATAAAAGAATTATACCACAGCGATATATGTGGACCCATGTTTATAGTGGCACAGTTTGTAATAGCTAAAGCTTGGAAACAGCCCAAGTGCCCATCAACTGGAAACTGGATAAAGAACATGTGGTTTTTTTGTAAAATGAAGTACTTACTACTCAGCCATAAAGAATGAGAAGCTAGAGACATTTATAGCTAAATGGATGCATATTGAGGCCATGCTCTTAAGTGAAATAAATAGGACACAAGTGTTTAAATACCAAATAGTTTCTGTGGTGTGAGAAACTGAAAGTGTAAATAAGGATTAAAATGAGTAATTGATAATTTGAAATAGGAAGAAACAGTCCAAAGGTGTAGGGGAAGTAGGAGGGGTAGAGGAAAGGAAAGAAGGGAAAGGAAAAAGTATGAGAAAAGGAAAAAGTGGAAACAAAGTCCTTGTAAATAGGGAAGGGTGGAGGAGGTGAAGGGAGGACAGGGAATGGGGGAATAATAAGAACCAAGATACATCATGTACAGGTACAAGCACCCAATGATAAATGTAAATTTATTGTGTACCTAATATGTACCAATACAAGAATTTCAGGAAAAAAAATTTACAACAAATTGTGTATGTCAGATATTTTACCCCAGTGATGAAAAAGTGATTAATAGACTCAGTTATGGTTATTTCATCAAAGATCCTTATGTAAACATTATCCTTTTTTTGCCAATGCATATCTGTAGATTCTTTAATGAGCTCTCTGGAGGCTTTAAAGAGATCGTTTGGTTTGTGGGTAGTTCTCTATATTTGTATTTATGGAGCAGAAAAGGCAGAAGAAAGGCATCTCATAGTCCACTACTGCAAGAAATCTACTTCTTGGACATCAGTTTGAACTCTACATTTTCAAAATGTTTTATGATGGCACTTTTAGGTAGATTTTGAATTAGAGAAATTTCTTTCTGAATTTTTATTCCATATTTTTCCCCATCTTTGCCCTTACTTAACCTTGTTTGTTTTGGCCAACTTGTACATATGTTTTAGAAATTGAGTATTTTCTTATCTTCATTGAAAATGTAGTTTGCAGTATAAATTTTGATAGTTGCTTTTGAATTATTTATGTGAGTAGGTGATATCCTGATTTATGAAAATTGTTCCTCTTGGAATTCCAGTATTATTTTTTTTAAATCTGCTTAATATGAAGGAAATGTATGTTACACTAATGGTGTAGAAATGCCTTTATTTAGATTAACATCATTTGTATGACATTAAATCAAAGTACATGTTATGAAGTAGCAATGATAGTAAATAGTAATTTGGAAAAATAGTGTTTATATTTTCCATTTTACTAAACTGTTAATCATACACAAAACTGTTAACCATCGACATATTTGAACATTTAGCTTATGGGGAGTTTTCAGTTTCTTTTAATAACCTATCCTCAGCAATTTTCTAACATCAAAACATGTTTTTATAATACAAAGTCACCAGTTCCTCAAATTTCAGTACTTACATTATTTGTATAAAAATATGACAACTTAAGGTTTAAATTAAGCTTTTTATTAATATACCATATATGTATATAGCCTTCTAAAAAATACTACTCTGTATAAACCTGTAGACTTCATGCTACAATTTTGACATTGCGACACATTTAAAATAACACTAATACTCACATTTATGAGTATTACTTTATAACAATAATAATTTCTTTTTAACAATTTTATTATCAGTGAGACAATCTCATAGTCACAGTCAGATTTAGTATGGATCAAACATTAATGTGGAACACATTTCGAAGTTTGGTGTGGAAGCAGAACGATGAGCTCTTCCCAGGAATTTTTGCTGCAAAAAAAACCTGTGTATACATTAAGTTTATTTACATGCTCATGACCTCCCTCCCTCCCTCCTCCATCCCATCTCTTTCTCTCCTTCTCCCTCTCATCCTTCCTCTTCCTCTCCCATTGCCGAGATTAGTGATCTGCTTCAATTATTACTGAGCAAAGAGCTTGCATTTCCCAATCATTATGTCGATCTGCTCTTCCCTCAGTACAACTGTAGCCTATAAAGTTGACACTGTACCAATATTACAATAATCCATACCTTCATTTCCAAGAGTGCTGTGACAACCTAGAGAATATCAGTTTAGACAGCCTTCTCTATACAATGCTCACAAAATAATAATGTATCTTGATTTATAACAGCATCTGTCTTTGCAGAACCTGTACTATTCACAAGTTTGTAATTTCAGAGTTTTATCTAAATTTGATCTAAAATTCTTCATCACTGTTATTGATGGCCAGGTGCCCAGAACTATGATTTTTAAATTGTGTATTTAAATTCTGCAGGGCCCCATTATGTTCAGGAGATATCTCTGTGTTCTCAATTATTTTACAGACTGTAAACGCGAGAAGAACCAGTGTCAGCCATTAAAAACAGGTAAGATATTTGGAAATAAATTATAGCTGGGGTTAATCTGTTCATTCAAAAAAGTCTTATGAAATGTCTACTATATTTGAGGCACTGGAGAATAGGGATGAATAATCTCTATGTCAAAGCCCCCCAACCGATAACCATCAAGAATGTATCAGCAGTCAAATAAAGTTGGATTTATTGGTTTGTTCCAATTAAACAGACCACACTGCAGAGAACCATGAGGCTTCACACTAGGAGTGTGTTAACAAGGCTTTATTAGAGGATCGTGCTTGTGCCAGGTAATTTTTTTTAAACAGGATCTAGCTATTAGTTCAGGCTGCTGTGCCAGGTGATTTTTCAAGGGGGTTCAAGACAATGGGATTCGCTCTGGACTGGACACTATCAGGAAGAAAGGTATCTATATAATTAGATATTTTAACAAATCTTATCTAGAAAGTGAAAAAAATAAATATGAAGGTGATTCTATACTTGGAAAGAAGAAGTCATTATTCAGATTAGCTGGGAGAGGAAGACGTTTAGTAACTGTCACTGTTTGCACAGTAACATTGTTTTTGTCTCTGGTCTGAGAATTTCATGGAGTGGCCTTCTCTTGTCTCACTTCATTTTGGTCACAGAACTACCTTGTCTCATGTCAATGCTCTGTGAGATTAATTTCAACAGAAGAATGCCACAGCTTGGCTTTGAGTGCCATTTCAGCTCCTAAGAACACCAAGAGCTAGCTGTTGGTGTGGATGTCAGTGTGGATGACATTCTTGTGGGGTTTGTCTTTTCTTATTCTTTGTCTAGGGATGAAGACAGTGCATTAACCTGTTAATTAAAAGAACACAACCACAATAGCAATAATAGCCACAAGAGCAGCTAATATATATTAAACCTTATATTACAGACACTTACCTGAGCACTTAACATATTTCATTTAATTCTTATAACAACTCTATAAAATAAGTAGTAGTAGTATTATATTTATAGATGGGGGAAGTGGAGAAAAGTTATTTTTTCAAACATACAAGTACATAGATGTATGTAGTATTCTAATCTATAAGCAATCTGATTCAAGCACATGTTCTGCATAATATCTTAAATATATACTACACTGGGATATGCATTATGGAGTGCAGTGGATATTGTGGGTGTCCACTCCAGGACCCCTTTACTAATCTAGCTCACTTTTCCACAACTGCTATGTGTGATGACTGCTAGTGGCTGACAGGTTCCTCTTTGTTCCAAGAATTGCCAAGTTACTGGGGTGGGTCTCAATAACTACTTGTATATTTCTCCTCTTTGCCAAACATTGATTAATAGTCTGTGTGGGTCAGTTCTGAATAAATGCCTATTTTTGTAATAACCCCTACTGTATTCATATTTAAAACTTATGATGAAGTAAAATGGACCACATTTCATTAAAATGTTATGTATTTATATTATGGTTAATAAGGTAAAAAGAACTTGTATACCAATTTGAGAAAGATATTGAGTCCAGTCATATGTTTCTTAATGATGAGTTTATGTCCTGAGAAATGTATCATTAGGCAGTTTTATCATTCTATAAGCATCACAGTGTACTCAAACAAACCCAGGTGGTAAAGGTCAATCACTTGATGTAGCCTCTGGATGCAATCAAGAGATGATAGATACAAAAACATATGAGACTGCTGATGGCATAATATGGCATCTGTTTTATGTAGGCTTTTTATAAGTAGAAATATTAGTACACTGTACAATGACAATAAAAAGTCTAGTATACTATATGTAAATCAGCAATGTAGTTATTCTCATCAAGTATTATGTATGTGCACAACTTTGTGTACTTTGTGCACTGTGTTTTCATGACTGGCAGCGCACCACAAACTTTCTTCTCTGACATCATGATGCCTAAGGTGTCACTAGACAATAGAAATTTTTGAACTCTGTTATGGTCTTCTGGGCCCACCATTGGACTTGCAGTCCATTGATGGCCAAAATGTTGTTAGGTGACCATATGAAATATAACTATATTTCAAAGGACATAGTAAGAATTCAGCCAAAACCAAATGGCCACTTTTAATGATGTTCTAAGGGCTTTCTTGGAACTCCATGGAAAGGTGTGTGTGTGTGTGTGTGTGTGTGTGTGTGTGTGTGTGTGTTAGAGAGAGAGAGAAAGAGAGAAGGAGAGCAAGTATAGGGACTCACCTAGATGTAGAGAGAATACACAAGGGCATAGAACTTTAGCCTTGATACCTAAGCATATATAATTCTGAAGCAATGTCCAATAATTGGTATTCCCACTTTCTCTGACTACAACAGGTGTGATCTATTCTTTTACAGCTTGATCCTTGTTGGCTTTTATTCTTTTTAGAGGAGAAAGAAAGTAAAATGGATATGGAATGGGAAGAATTTTTCACTACTTGAGATCCAACTATCATAATGTCTAGGCCTTGATGATGGAATAAACTTTAAGAATATTTCAAAATAACTATTCTTCTGCCCCTAATAAGATGTTCACAGTGAAAATCTGGTAGAATTTCTTGAGGTAAGGTCCTTGAAATTATGGTGATTCCACTAAGATCTGTGGCCTTCAGGAATTTCTTACTCTGATGCTGGTACACATTCAGCCTCCAGCGATTCATTAAAATTGCCCTGAAGTGTTTCTATCAGTTACTGGGCTTCAGAGGCAACTTAGGGAGTTAATTAGCTCTTGAATGTGTCATGTTAATGCACTTATCTCTCCAGATTTCCCAATAGTCATTTCCCCAATGGCTTCAGCTTTTTTAATTAAAGAAAAGTCTTTGATTTCAATGTTTCAAGCTTTTTCTTCTTGTAAGAATAGAAGTGATGACTTCCAGGTTATTTATGTATCAGAGAGGAAACTGGGAGTCTCTACTCAAGTTTTAAAATAAGCCAAAGATGCTACTAAACTGGCTTATCTTAAATATTAGTTGAAATAAATATTTCTTTCTCAGTAGCAATATTTTATTGAATTTCATAACCATAAAATATCCTTATAAGCATATATGATCTAAAGATACTAATTCCTATATTTTATTATATCAACAACTATTAAAGTAGTTTTTCTAAAGAGTAATACAACTCTTGTGAGTTTTAAATTGAAATAAACTGTGATATGTAGTTATATTAATATCCATATTTTATTCCACTGATAACTTTATTCTTTGATTTTCAAAATAATGACAAAACCTCCCATCTTCAACTTTCACATGATATTCATGGTAAAAATAGTGTATTATATAAATTTAGATATTTTACCCTAAAAAATAAAGATAACAAACAGCCAAGAAATTATTTAAATGGTTTTTTGCATATGTGTGTTCCAATAAAGCTCTATTATTTCAATGTATTTATCAACTGGTAAATAAAAACAAAACTGTATATGTTCATGGGATACAATGTAATGTTTTGATACAAGTATACATTGTGTCATATTTGAATGAAGTTAAATACTTATTTCCTCAAACATTTATCATAAATTTACTTTTAAAACATTCAAAATCCTTTCTTTTAGCTTTGGGGTATGTGCAATACATTGTTGTCTGTAGTCACCATACTGTGAATAATAGCACCTCAGAATTTCTTGCTCATATCTAGCTGTAATTTAGTACCCCAGAATGACCTTTACCCGTACTACCTGCACTCTTTCAGACCTCTGGTAACCACATTTATATGACATCCACTTTTTTTAGATTCTATGTATGAGTGAGATTACACTGTTGTTTTCTTTCTATGCCTGACTTATTTCACTTAACATGATAATCTCCAATTCCATCCATGAGACTGAAAATAATAGGATTTCATTCTTTTGGTGGCTCTACAGTATTCCATTTGGTATGCAGACCACATGTTCTTTATGCATTTATCAGTTGATGAAGATTGTTTTCATTTCTTGAATGTTATGAATAGTACTGCAATGAACAAATGTTTCTTTGACATACCAATTTCATTTCCTTGGTTTTATACCCAGTAGCAGAATGAATGAATCATATGGTAGTTTTATTTTTCATGTTTTGAGGAATTTCCATGATGTTTTCCATAATGGCTGAACTGATTTACATTTAAACTGACAATGCACTCGGGCTCCCTTTTCTTTGCATCCTCCCCAACACCTGCTATGTTGCTCTTCTTTGTAGTAGTTATTCTTACAGAAATGAGGTGATAATTCATTGTGGATTTGAATTGCATACACCTGATGATTAGTGATATTGATGATTTTCTTATGTATGCATTGACCATTTGTATATCTTCCTTAGAGAAATATCTTTTCATATCCATAGCCCATATTTTAATTGGCTTAACTTTTTTTGCTATTAAGTTTTTGGAGTTGCTTATATATTCTGATTATAACCTGTTGTCCAGTGTATCCTTTGCAAACATTTTCTCCCATTCGCTAGATTGTCTATGTACTTTGTTGTTTTCCTTGCTGTAGAGAAGCTTTTTAATTTATTATAATCCTATTTATCTTTTTTTTTCCATTTGTTTCCTATACTTCTGAGGTCTTTTCTAAAAAATATTTGCCATTACAATGCCCTGAAAGCATTTATCCTTTATTTTCTTCTAGTAGTTTTATAGTTTCAGGACTTAAATTTTAGATTTTAATGAATTTTTTAGTTATATTTTGTAACTCATGAGAGATGGGGTCTAGTTTGACTCTTTCATGTGGGATATCCAACTTTCCCAGTACCATTTATTGAAAAGACTGTTTTCTCCAATGTCCCTTCTTGACTCCTCTGTCAGAAATCAGTTGTCTGTAGCTTCTTGTGTTTATTGCTATGCTCTGTTCCACCACTGCTATGCTATGTATCTGTTTTTATACCAACACCATGCTGCTTTGACTGTTACAAATTTATAGTTCATTCAGCAGTCAGGTAGTGTAATGCCTCCTCTGTTGTGTTGTTTTTTCTGTTCTGTTCTGTTCCAGATTATTTTAGCTATTTGGAGTTCTTTGTTCCATATAAATTCCTGTGGGTTGTCTCTTCACTCTGTTGGTGATTTCTTTGGCAGTGCAAAAACTTTTTAATTGGATGAGATTCCAATTGTTGATTCTTTGCATTATTTCCCATGCAGTCTCGTTTTGTTCATGAAGTTGTTGCCTACCCCTATGTCCTCAAGAGCTCTACCTATTCTCTCTTTCAACAGATATGGTGTTTCTGTTTTAATATTTAGATCTTTGATGCACTTTTATTGTAATTTAGTGCATGGTGAAAGATATGGGTCTAGTTTTAATCTTCAGCACATAGAAAGCCAGTTTTTCTAGCACCACTTATTAAAGAGGCTATCTTTTCCTCCAGTGAACATGTTTGGCCCCCTTGTCAAAGATAAGATGGCTCGGTGTGCTTCAGGTTGTTTCTGCCTCTTCTAATCTGTTCCACTGATACTTGGGTCTGGTTTTTTTTTTTTTTTTTTTTTTTTTTTGCTACTACCATGCTGTTTTTATCACATTAGCTCTGTAATATAATTTCAAGTCAGGGATTATGATGCCCCCAGCTTTGCCTTTGTTACCCAGAATTTTTTTTGCTATTCTAGGTTTCTTCTGGTTCCAAATGAATTTTAGGAATGTTTTCTCTAATTCTGTGAGGTATGCTAATGGTATTTTGATTGGGATTTCATTAAATCTGTATAACAATTTTAGAAGTATGGCCATTTTCACTATGTTGGTTCTTCCTACCCAAGAGCAGGGGCTATCTTTCCATTTTCTGATATCCTCTTGGATCTCCTTTTTCAGAGTATTGTAATTTTTCTATGTGTAAGTCTTTTATTTCCTTCATTAGATTGATTCCTAAGTATTTCACTTTTTTATGCTATTGTGAAACGTTGTTTCACTAATTTCTTTTTCAGTGAGTTTGTTATTTTTGTACAAGAATGCTATTGATTTTTGAGTGTTGACTTTGTATCCAACTATGCTACTGAATTGGGTTATTAAATATAGAAGTTTTTTGGTGGAGTTTTTGGAGTCTTCTATGTAGAGATTCATGTCATCGCCAAATAAAAATAATTTAGCTTCTTATTTTTCAATCTTTATTTTTTTTATTTCTTTTTCTTCTCTAATTGTTCTGTCTAATGTTTCCAGAACTATTTTGAATAGGAGTGGTGATAGTGGACATCCTTATTTTGTTCCTGATTTTATTTAGCTGCTGGTTTGTCATAGATGGCTTTTATCAGATTGAGGTAAAGACCATCTATTCCAATTTTCTATAGGGTTTTTACCATGAATGGGTGTTGGAATTTGTTAAATGTTTTTTGCATCTATTGAGTTGATCATGTAATTGCGGGGTGGGTTGGGGCGGTTACAGGGTAGCAAACTCTGGAGCTTGCAATTGCAAAGCAGCTTGCAGCACCACTGAGCTAAATCCCCAGCATGATCATGTAATTTTTGTCTTTGGCTCTGTTGATACAGTGTGTTACATTTATTGGTTTGCATATGTTCAACCATCCCTACACCCCTGGGATGAATCCTACTTGGTCACAGTGTATAATCTTCTTGATGATTTGTTGCATTCTGCTTGCCAGTATCCTTTTGAGGATTTTTGCATCTATGTTCATTAGAGAGATTGGTCTGTAGTTTTCTTTTTTGGGTTAGGTCCTTCTCTGGTTTTGGTATCAGGGTAATACTTGCTTCCAGGAATGATTTTGGGAGTATTGCTTCCCTTTCTATTTCATTGATGAGTTTAAAGAGAATTGGCAGTAGATCTTCTCTAAATTTCTCATGGAATTCAGCAGTGAATCCATCAGGACCTGGGCTTTTCTTTGTTCGTAAGTTTTTAATGACATTTTCAATCTCACTGACTGATAATGGGTTCTTTAGAATTTTTACATCTTGTTGGTTCAGCTTTGGTAATTCATATGTATCTAGGAATCTGTCCATTTCTTCTGTGATATCCACCTTATTAGAGTACAGGTTCTCAAAGTAGGCATTGATGATCCTCTGGATTTCTGCTGGATCTGTGATTTCACTCTTTTCATTCCTAGTTTCATAAATTTGAGTTTTTCTTTCCTTTTTTTGATAAAGTTGGCTAAAGGTTTATCAATTTTATTTAATCTTTTGAAAAATCAACTCTTTGATCCATTGATTCTTTCTATTATTCTCTTAGTCTCAATTGCATTAATTTCTGCTCTGATTTTTATTGTTCTTCTTTTTCTAGAAGTTTGAGACTCAACCTTAGGTTGTTTATTTGAACTTGCTCTGTTTTCCTGATATGAAAGTTCACTGCTATATATTTCCCTCTTAGGACTGCTTTCATTGAGTCCCATAAGTTGTGGTATGTTGTGTCAGCATTGTCACTTCATTGTAGATACTGTTTAATTTCTTGTTTAATCTCATCTGTGACCTATTGGTCGTTTAGGTGGGTGTTATTTAATTTCCATATGTTTATGAAGTGTTTGTGGTTTCTTTTGCCATTGATTTCCATTTTCATTGCGCTATAGTCAGATAATATGCATGGAATAATTTCAATTCCTTTCCATTTGCTTAAGTATGTTCTATGGGCTAATATGTGGTCTATTTTGGAGAACATCCCATGTATTTTTGTGTTTTCAGATGGAGCACTCTGCAGACATCTACTAAGTCCATTTGTTGAAAAGTTTGGTTCAATTCTGATATTTCTTTGTTGATTTTTTGGTCTAGTCTATCTATTTATAGAAATGGGGAATTAAGGTCCTCCAATACAATTGTGTTACTGCTTATTAGATTTTTCATGTGTGTCAATGTTTGTTTTATATAGTTGAGTGCATCAGTATTTGGTGCATATATATTTATGATTGTTATCTCTTCTTCTTGAAATTTTCCCTTAAGAAATATGTAGTTATCTTCTCCGTTTCTTTTGATCAGTCTTGGCTTGAAGTTCATATTGTCTGCAAAAAGAATAGCTACCCCAGCTTTTTTCTGGGTTTCTGTTGCATGGAAAATTATTTTCCATCCTTTGACTTTCAACCTATGCATTTCTTTTTGAGATAAATGTGTTTCTTGTATGCAGAATATTGTTGGATTTTGTCTCTTGATCCATTCTGCAAGTCTCTTTCTTTTTATTGAATTGAGACCACTTGTATTGATGATTATAACTGATATGTATTGATTTATCCCTGTCTTATTATTTTCCTGCTATTGGTTCATTGTCTTTCCCCTCTGTTTAATTGCTTGCCCTGTCTAGAGGCATCTTTCTTCTGGTGTTCTTGGAATTGTGGTTTTAATTTCCTCTTTCTAAAATACCTTTCAGAACATTTTGTAGAGCTGGTTTGTTGTTTGTGAATTTCTTCAGTTGTTCTTTGTCATGGAAGTATCTTATTTCTCCATTGATTTTGAAAGATAATCTTGCAGGGTGCATCAATCAGGGTTGGAGGTTGTTTTCTTTTAGGGCTTAGAATACTTCACTCCATGCTCTCTGTTTTTAATGGTTTGTGTTGAGAAGTCTGCTGTGATTCTGATGGGTTTTCCTTTATAAGTGATTTGTTTCTTTTCTCTAACAGCTTTTAATATTCTGTTCTTGTACTGAATTTCTGGGATTTTGATTATTATATGCCTTGGTGCAGATTTATTTTGGTCATGAGTATTCGGAGTTCTGTATGCCTTGCTTATTTGTATGTCCAACTCTTCTTTCATGTTTGAGAAGTTTTCTGCCATTATGTATGTGAACAGGTTTTTTATGGCAATTGCACTTTCTCCTGCTCTCTCGTTGACTCCAATCAGTCTTATATTATTTTTCTTCATATCATCTTGAAACTCTTGGATTGATTTTTCATAGCTTTTTGTTGTTTTTAAGATATCTTTCTTTTTGAGGTCAGTAACTGCAATCATGTCTTCTAGATCTCAAATTCTACCTTCACCCTGGTTTAAATGATTGCCTATACTTTCAAAGCAGTTTTTAATCTCTTGGAGATCTGTTTGAATCTGTTTCATGTATTCCATTTCTTTCCTGTGTTGGATGTTCATGGTTTCCATCATTTTCCTATGTTCCTCTATTTTTTAATGTTTCTACTCTATTTTGATTGAGCATGTCCTTCATTTTGATTGCTATTTTTTTTAACCTGGAGGATTATTTTCTCTATAGCTTCTTTTATTTTTTTTGTTTACTTCTCCAGCTATCATTTCAGAAAGTTCAGGTAGGTTGCTTCCAATTTCCTCCATCTTGTTGTTCCCTGTACTTGTCCTGGGTGGGTCAGACATCTGGGATTTCACTTTGCTTCCATGTCTTTTCATTTTTTATTTTTTAATTTTATTTTATTTTCTGAGTTTTTTCTTGTTGTTTTCTTGTGGTAGATAGCTTTATCACTGTTATCGAGGCTTCTCTAGGAAATGCCTGTTCCTCAGAGATGTCTTCTAAGTGTAGGTGGTTTTTGGTCTTTGTGTTTATCCCAAGATCCTACCTTCCCAATCTTTTGAGGATGAGAGGTTGCTATGTATTTAGCTCAGCACCCAGTTCTTTGGTACTGGACTATGGTGGTGGTTTTGACCCCAGAGAATCATAGTTTTGTTATAGGCTGGAGAACAACTAATTACAACAAGTATAATAGTCTGGCTTAAGTAGTACAATTAGCAGCATCAATAGCAGCTAACACAATCTAGCAACTGACAAACTGTTGTCCCTATTAGTTTGGTACATTTAACCATATGAGCAAGCTCTACCATTGTATAACAAGATCCAATTTAAATCAGGAGCTTGTATGCAATGAGTTTCCCTTTAGTAGAGTGATCTTTTTCCTGTGAGAGGGAAATTTAAGAGGAATAGGGGATGAAACAGAGAGATGAGTGAAAAGAAATATTAAATAAGTAGAAGCAAGGATAGAGGGCAAAGGATGAATATCCAAGCTTTGAGATACTGGAGGAGAGGACAGGAGAGAAAGCATGAAGGAGGAAGCAAAGGAATATTGAAGCGAACCAGAAAGATAAGAAACATAGTTCACTCACATAAAAGTTTCATAAAATCAAGAGAGATGGTTGAGGGAAAGAGCAAAAGAAGATGAACAGAACAGAACAAGTATAAATGTATAAAACCTAAACAACAGTTAAAGAAAAAGGAAAAAAACCAATCAGACCAAAGCATGTAAACAAATCAAGTAAACAAGGAAAAAGAAAGATAATAAAAATATTAAAATTCGTCTGGTGTCCACAGTTCTGTGTTAGTGTCTGAGACAGAAACCTTAAATGTGCTGTGCAGCCCCATCAGGTCTGTAGTAAGATCAGTGCTGGACACAGGACTGTTTCTGACTTCTGGGAGTGAGAGAGCGGGGGGCCTTCCCCGGTCTGCAGTCTTCCAGATGTCACTTCCCCAAGTCTTCTCTCTGTGATCCTATCCACACAGCTGTGGTGCCCTCTGCTGGAGCCAACCTGAGGCTATTCTGAGGACTGTGTGCTGTTGACCCCACCCAGGTCTTGAATGGGCTCCACTGCTCCACACCTTTGATTATTTTCATTTTCTGGTTAAAGGAGAGGGCTCCTTTGTCCTACTACTGGCTAGGGTCATTTACTCATGTCCAAGGTCTCAGTGCAGCAGGGGAGTATCCCCTTCCTGCCACTGGCCAAGGCTGCTTGCACACCCCTGTCTCTGGTCACAGAGTAGAGGGGTCACCTCCAGCCCATTGCAGCCAGGGCCAGTTTTAGTGACCCTGGGTGGTCCTTAGAGCAGAGTTTGGCTGGATCTGGTTTCTACTTCTCAACATAAATTTCCTCAATCTGCTGACCAACTCCCGGTAGTTCACCATGGCTGAATGGCTCTTCCCTTCCTTCTCAGGGCAGCAAAGTGGTCATGGAATTAAAGCATCCCTATTCAGCTATCAGAGTTCAACTACAGGCCTCTCTGCCCAAAACAACCATCCCAAACTTGGGCTGCCAATTACTCGAGCTTCACTTACCAACTTTTTTCCCTCTGTAGTGGGTGTTGAAGGGAATATTGTCTAGCTTTTGCCTCTGCCTCCAGCAGTACAAGACTTTCCTGATCCATGTCTGGTCTCTGTTTCTCAGTGAGCAGCAGAGTTGTTTTTGCTGCTCCTCTCTGGGGCAGCTACACCTCTGATCTGCTAGGTTGAGTGTTCTTCGATCTGCATTGTTAATCTATTTTTTCTATAGCAATGGATCCTATTTTCTTCTTCTCCTCTGTCAGTTCCCTTGATGTTCTCAGGTGCCCTGTACACCCTTTTATTTGTTCTTCAGGCTGTTGATTTCCAGGATCTAGTCACCTTCTCCTGGAGAGGCTGTGCCACTGGCACTCACTGCTCCATGATTTTCCACTCCTGTTTACATAAGATTATGTCATCTGAAAACAGTGACAATTTGACTTCTTTTCCAATTTGGTTGTCCTTTATTTCTTCTTCTGCCAGATTATTATGGCTACAACTTAGAGCACTACGTTGAGTAAAACTGGTAAAAAGGGATATGTCTTTTTCCAGACCTTAGAAAGCTTTAAAATTTTCCCCATTCTGTATAACAGCTGTTGCCTTACTGTACATACATTTTATTATATTGAAGTATATTCCTTCATTACATAATTTGTTCAGCATTTTTATCATGTTCTTGAGTTCTATTGAATGCCTTTTCTGCATCTGCTAAGATGATTGTGTGGCTTTTATCCTTCATTCTGTTAACGTGGTGTATTATGTTTATTGATTAGCATATATATTTGATTCTTCCATCTTACTTGATCATGGTTAAAAAAATCCTTTTGATACACTGTTAGATTTCATTTGTATTTTGTTGAGGATTTTTGCATCTATGTTCATCAAAGATATTAGCCTCTATTTTGCTTTGTTGTTGTTGTGTCTTTATCTGGTTTTGGTATCAGGGTAGTGTTGGCCCTGATGAATGTATATGGAGTGAATGTAAAAATGTACAAATAAGCAATATTAAGCACAAAAATTACAAACATAATTAGAGGATTTTAAAGTACAGAATACTATGAAAAAAATTAAAACTGCTTTAAATTTTAAATAATTCTGCATGTTTTTTCAAGAAAAATTGTAAAACTGAATAAATTGAAATAATTACAATTTTTTCAAAAAACCCAGCTCATAGGTTTTTAAAGGAAAATTTTATCAAAAACTTCAAGAGTTAAAGACACCTATTTTAGAGAAACCCTTTTGGAATAAAGAGAAAAGAAACAACAACATATCATTGAAGAAATCTAATCTTGATTTTTAAGAAAGAAAAAGTGGGCAATAATAATACAAGGGATGAAAATTGCATTCTGACTTTATTTTTGAATAGTCAATTGTACAAATCATAAATCTCTTAATAGCAAAGTGAATTCAAGTTTATTAAAAAGAAAATAATAGTGCAAGAGGTTTGTATCAAAGAATTAAGGATGGTTCATTAATCAAACACTAGGATACATTACACAAAAATAACAGAAAAGAATGAGATCATCTGAATAAATATATAAAAACATAATATTCAGCACTCATTCTTATCTTTTGAAAAGTTATATTCTTTTTATGATCATCATTTAATATTGTACTGGTGGTCCTAGCTTGTTCAGAAAGAGAAGAAAATACAACAGTAAAGAAATACAAAGAAAATCTCTAGTCGTGTTGTTTATATTTAATATGATTAAATATAAAAAATGTAAAACACTACAGCATAATTCTGACACCTAAAAATTCAGCAAGGTTTGGTAGATATTAAATCAAAACTTTAAATATGGGTCAATAATAATTTTAGACTGTACTAGAAAAAATCATTTACAAAAGAAACAAAAATAAAAGATACCTTGGGCTTAAACAAATAAAAATTGTATGGGCTGCCTCCTAAGCACAAGTCCCAAGTTCAATCCCCCATTCCAATAAATAAAAAATAAAAATTGGATACAACATTTGTGGTGAAATGCATCCATCATTATTAAAGAACAAAGAAAAGAGAAAAATGTCAACAGAAGGAATATACTATTGCGGGCTGGGGATTTAGCTCAGTGGTGCCACTGCCTGCCTTGCAAGCTCAAGGTCCTGAGATCGATCCCTGGTACCAAAAAAAAAGAAAGAAAAAGAAAAAAGAAATATACTATTGCAATAATCAGTTACCTCACACATTCATATACCTCGACTTGGTGATGAAGTCCTGGGTATACAGGGAAGAAATAGATTCAGATTCAGCCGTTTATACTAGAGGAAATTTGGGTACAATCAAAATTCTATTAGAAAGAAAAGTGAAAGTCTGACATATTGATAGAATGAAGTGTGATATAGCAATAAAAAATGAACTATAGATACATGTATAAAAATAGAAAACCTTCAAAACATGTATTTTGAATAATAAATTGCAAAGTAACACATGAACTACAATACTTTTATAAATTGTTTTAAAATAGTCAAAACAGTTTTTAGATATATATGCAATAATAGTATAAAACATATATGGGTGTAAAAATACTGTCCACTCAAGATACATGAGGCAATGGAACAGGGAAATATGATTTTATTTGTAATTGTTTTTACTTTAAAGCTATCTGAAGCAAAAGTAGCAAAATAGTAAACCTCATAAAGCTGTATTATGATGATTCCATAGTTATTTGTTTTATTACCATGCACTTTCCATGTTTAAAACATTTCACTGTAAAATATTCAAACAAAGTCCTAAGAACGGCCTCTGTGTTGATAGCTGAGAATGTAACACCTAGAATATAACAGTGGTGAGACAGGAATGTTCTGAAAATTACCAATCCCATGGTGGAGACAAACAGAACCCGTTCACATTTCTCCACCTTTCCCCAAAAACTGTGGTAGAAGTTTATGTCTACATTTTTTAAACTATTTTTAATAAAATTAGACAGTAAGGTGCAAATATCTTTACTTGAGAATTTCAATTAAATGTTTTGATGATATGGGAAATTTTGTCTGTAGAGTAGTGGGAAAAAAGTAGATAGCATTACAAGTATACATTAGAATGATTCAGTAAATTAGGAATCAGAAAATATGAGAAAAAAACTAGAAAGGACTCACATAGAAAGACAGCTTTACCTTGCAGGGACTCAGGCACACCTGTAACCCCACAAACACTAGGACAGCGGTGGTGAATCCATGGCATGCGTGCCACAGGGAGCTGTTATCATTGAAAGCTCTAAAAGTTTCAACATCACTGCACGAGGCACTCATGTTGTCACCTAACATTGCCATAACCCAGGGTAAACATGAACGGAAAGCAGAAGCCACAGGGACTTGGGCTCCTCTGTGGGATCCACATGGACAGATGACTCTCAGACAGGCTGCTTGTTCCCAAAACTCCACAGAGCCATGCTTGGCTCCACCTCTGAGGTCACCTGTATATGGCCTTCTCCCTTTGTGAGACATCCCTATTTTTATTTACTGTCATAGTTCATTTACATGGATTTCAGGGAAGGCAGTTCACTTACAACTTTTCTGACTGCAACCCTATCAAGAGCTTAAATTTAAAGATAAGATAAGCATGGCTTCAAACTGCTCTGAGGCTAACAGGCTCTGAGAAGGGATTCTGATTCCTATTCAAAATCAGTTCTGCCAGTGGAGCCACAGGGAGGATCTGGTATTATTAATGTGTGCACTTGTCTTGGTCAGAAAATCATTCGAGCACAAGCCTCAGGCTTCTCAATGCAGTTTTCAAGAGAATATGTGAGTGTGTCAGGAACTGCTTCCTGCAGTACTCTGACTCCCACTCCAGCTCTCCTGTCACCTCCTCCTTGCTTTACAGTGAAGTCTCTCTACCAGTAGGAGCAGCAGTGGTAACACTCATTTTTATAGCCGATATCCCATCAACCTATGTGGAGTAAATCCTGCGTGTTTGCATAACTAAATCTTGGAAACAGCCTAGATGTCCATCACCAGATGCCTGGATAAAGAATATGCAGTATATACACAACAGAGTACTACTCAGCCTTAAAAGGGGGTAAATTTGAATCATTTGTAGAAAAATGGGTGCACTTTGAGGTCATAATGCTAAGTGAAATAAACCGGACACAGAAGGTTAAATATCATATAGTTTCTCTTATATGAGAAATCCAAACTATAAACCACTCAGAGAGAAAAATAAAAGATTATAGGAAACAGGAAAATAGACCTTTTGCAGAGGGCAACAGGATGTAGGGATGGAAGGAGAGGGCAGGAAAAGTAAGAAAAATTAAGATGTGATATGCACATGTACCAACTCCCCGTGATTAACATATTCATTATGTGTTACAAATATGTACTAATAAAAATAATAATAATTTAAAACCCTGTGTGTTTGAAGCAGTCATTGAAAAAGTTGAACATTTCAAGGGAAAAAGAGGAAATGTGTAACAAGAAAATGGGGAATGAGACAGTGATTCCGTCCCGGTGGGCACAGCAGCAGGGACACAGCAAAGATGAGAGTCTCGGGGTGTGCAGTGATTCTTAGGGAATCTGCAGCGTATACTGTGAGTAGGGACAGTAAGATAAGCCTCAAAATCTGACAATTTGGAAGGACAATTGAAACAGGCCTGGGGATGCTGAGGCAGGGGTGGAGACTGGAACAATGTAACCCACGTAGAGAGGCTGGGCGCACAGAACACTGCCCTTAGAAAGCAACATTTTTACCATTGTTGAAATAATAATTGACAACACATTTGTCAGTTCAGATTGCTTCTTCTAACTCCACTAATTCTCTAAGGCCTGGTTTTGCACCCTTAATCAGATTAGGAAGACATTACTCTCCCCTCACCTTGAGACACCACAGGCAACTTCACACATCAAAATCAGTCTTCGTTGTTTAACCTGTTGTTCCTGTGGGTGGTTGCAATAATGTGAAGATAAAGTTCAGAGGTGATGGGGTCAGACCTTGAGAAGCCAGAGTAAGAATTTATTTAAAAATTGGATATTGATGTCAGAATCAGAAATATCAGAGCTCACTGGCTCAAACCCCTAAAATAGCAATCTCTTCCCTTTAAAATCTGATTGTGGTTATCTGGCTTCTTTTCAAGTACTATAGCAGAGTCCCAGTTTCTCAGAAGGAACCTACTCCATGGATAGCTCCAAGACATATTTTTCTGTGTCCTAGTGTTTCCCTGTGAAGCTACTTAAGGAGACATGGAAACTATTCTCCAGGCCTCTGAAGCTTCCTTTCTCCAGCCAAATCCTGTTCCGCACTTTCAACCATGACCTGATGAACATAATTTTGACAGTGCTTGCTATTTCCCAGTTACCTCAACTAAATTCAGCGTAGTCTGTCACATTCTACTGTGAAATGTAGTATCCAGACTTAGAGAAAGTATCACAAAGAAGCTTAATCCCAGGAACATGAGTTGAGTACTGCTGCTTCTGGCAAATGCTGGTAGATATCTTTAGTGCTGATATGAAACTTGATTCAAAAACTATTGGAGGGACAGGTAAAGATGAGAGAGAGAGAGAGAGAGAGAGAGAGAGAGAGAGAGAGAGAAATTTGTTAAATAATATATCCAGGATCCAGGCAGAGTTTGGAAGACAATCTTTATTGTATATGATAATTATATGTTAGACTGAGGACTGTTCCCTTCATCCTTTTTTGTACTATTGGCTTTGTCTGTTACTACCTCCGTGGTCTGTCCTCACTGCGTGTGAGAAAATAAATGAGGCAAAGCAGGAAGAAACAATAAGCTATAAGAGTTCTGCTAGTCATTATACTTTACTTTTATCTTAAAGCTCAGAGTGATGCATACCACAAGGAGTTCCTTTCCAGATCAAATGAAGTAACATGAAGGTTCTAGAACATTTCCAGGTTTCATGGGACCTCACTTCCTGCTTTTCCCCTAGAAGGCTTTGTCCACAGGCCAGAGTGAGATCCCAGCTCAGACTGAAGACTCACAGACCCCCAAACTTCTGATCCTGCTGAGCTCCGGTCCCTTCTTCAGGCCAGTCCAGGCCCGTGAGGTTAAGCTGAACTCTGTTTTCCTAGAGGGGCTACAGCATTTCCTCTTAAAGCTGAGGAAAGTAATAAAGATACCAAGAGCGTTCCTTTCTAACTTCTCATATGTAAATGGAAGTCCATTCCCCTGGGACTAAGTGTTCTACAAGTTGATGTAGCCACAGAGCCACCAGGTAACCTAGTGTGTCCCATGGCCCCTTCTCTTCACAGCCATAGGCCCTTGTGCCATAGACTCAGAAACTGTGCAAGCCTCAGGCCTCACCTGTCCCAAAAGATCTTCCAGGATCTTCTGGCCCTTGAATCTCATTTGCTGCATGAAAATCAAAATTGAGAAAGACACTTCTTAGTTAATGAGGAAAAGAGCTCTGTTGGCCCTTAAAAATTCTCTCAACTTCCTGTGGGAGTTGGAAAGCTCAGGATAAATCCTGATTTACAGTCATGTAAGATGTCTGAGCTAGAAAGGTGCCAGTTCACCCCTGCCTCATTTTTCTGAATTGATAAGGCTTCCAACACGCCTCATACATCCCAAGCCTGGACTGGAGGGACAATTCTAGCTCAGACAAAGCACAGTTCCCTCAGCAGACCAATCCCTTGCTTGCTTCCTTCCTCTGGAGAATGAAACACATAGCCTGGACATTGGTTCCAGGGTTTCTTCAGGACAAGGTCTTCCTCTGTGGACTGCTCTTCCTCATGCTCCTTTTTGTCTTGCTTCAGTTCCTGCTCTGCTTTCTGCTCCTCCTCCTTTTTCTGGGTGCTGACTCCACATTTCTTCTCAACCGAGTCATGGTACGATGGAAGACATGGCAGCTGAAGCCCTCCCAGATCCCATTCTGCACGTGCTCCTGAAGGGCGTTGATGGTGGCAAAGATCCGACAGCAGGCCACACACTTGAAACCACTTTCCATGGACCCTAGAGAGTCAGGTGTCTTGACCCTGGGCAAATCAGTACTTGGTGTCTCCTCAACTGCAGAGGACCCAGGCTGGTTGTCTGACTCTACCTTTGTTTTGTGTTTGTTCTCCTCCCCACTGGGCTCATTGCCAGAAAGGAGGCTTCTGGTGGACACATCAGAGGGAGGAGTATCTTCTGGTATACCCTCAGGAAAGGTCACTTCTTCCATTCTTGGCTGCTTTCCTGGGGACGCTGAGGTTTCCTCTGCCTCCCAGGAGAAAGCCACAAGGTTTTTCCTTTTTACCTCTATATAGTATATTTTCATGCTCGTTTCTTCTTTGTTTGTAAACACAGAGTTTACACAGGTCTTACAAGATGAACAGGAAGAAAAGGAAACAAGGTTTGAGGCAGGAGGAGTTTCTCCTCCTTCTTTAAGCTGGACTGGGGATGAATTATCATTAGGCCCATTTCCTTGTACTCTGTGGATTCCTGGGGAAGGAAATTAAAAATATAAATCCATGCATGGAGGCTGTGGGAGGCTGAAGAAATGCAAGTGTAAATATGAGTGGTGCAGGAGAGAGGGACCATAGTGTGACAAGTTGTGTGATGAACTTGATATTTGTTTTTCATATTTTAGAGTGTGGTTTTTAGTATAATTTATGTGTGTGAGGACATTGGCAGAGCACATATACATAGAAATATGATTATGGTGGTGAGGACTGTAACTTGTATGAGATAGAAGTGGAGTGTTCTGTGTGGATAGGATTTATTGAGCTCACCAAGTTATTTGTGGAATGTGGGATGTCGTGCATGAGAATGGCATTGTGGGTCATGTGGTTTGGATTAGTATGTGTGTTGAGAATGTATGTATCTGTGTGGCGTGTGGCTGCATGTGAAGGTATGTGGGCCTGAGCTGGGTAGTTCAGCTCTAGTGATGGAGGCCTATGCAGAACTGTGTCCTACAGAAATCACAGACAAAGGCAGAATTTACATAGTATCTCCAAAGGTGCTTAATCTAGTCCCTTGGTCTGACACCCAAACCCAGACTGTGCTGGCAATTGTTTCCTGGCACCAAGCCATGGTCACACTAGGAACCTAGAGCTCCTACACTGAGCTCCTGTCCATGCTATCCTAAAGCTACCAATTCTACCTGGGCTACTCTGCAAAGCACTAACCCCCTCCAACTGCCCAGGCTTCCTCAGCAATATGCTTGAATTTATATGCCTCCTGCACTGTAGCAGGGAGCTCCACACCCAAACATGTTCAAAGAGTTTTAAACCCAAGGAGCCCTGTACCCTTACTACCATAGCTGAGCTTGAATGGAGAAGAAACACAGGAGAAGTACTCAGATGGAGAGGACATCTCCCCTGCCCCTAGAGTCTGGACTTTGGCAACTCTAGAGCACCCAGGCTGGGGAGCACTTGACAATGACATTGAAGTTCCTGAAAAAGGTATGAGAGACAGAGAGGGATGGAAGGTGCTTGTTCATCATGCCCCTATTCAAAAAACATTACTGGGTGTCTGACACGTATACCAGGTGGACTGAATACATCCAGCTTAGAATCTGCCTCCTTGTGAGTATCTCAGTATTTATTTACAATTCACATTTTATTGCAGTTTTGTTTTTTAAAAAATGCAGGCCTGTGTGCTGGCTGTGAAGTGTAAGAGTGATGTGTATGAGGTATCCTTTGTCACTCCATAGGGTCTGTATGTTGAATGTGGTAAAAATGTATGTCTATATCTGTGGAGAATTTGTGTCCATGCTCTATATTCACAGCTCAGGAATTCTTCAGTCTATAATTTTCACAATTATATAGGGTACCTTGTATTAGTGATGGACATTCATTCATTCGTTCATTTCAGCAAAGTACTACAAATATATTTGAGGAAATATTCCACTATCCTAGGTTCTGAAAGTACTGAACAAGAGACTACTGATACTAAAAGAACATACAACATAATAGATCAGCTTATGGTGAACATATAAGAGTAACCAGCTTTAACAATTTAGAACAGTTCATGACACCTTAAATTTAAATTTCAGGCATATTACAAATAATTTTTAGTGGTCGAGTGTTCTATGGAACACTTATATATACTCATACTAAAAAATCATTTGTGATTTATCTGAAATTCACATTTAACTGATCATCCCATATTTTTATCTAGCAATCTTTTTTTTTTTTTTTTTTTTTTTGGTACCGGGGATTGAACTTGGCACCTTGCACTTGGCAAGGCAGGCGCCAGAACCACTGAGCTAAATCCCCGGCCATGTCTAGCAATCTTAACAAGAGTGTGGGAGAGAATCTGTCTTTTACTTAGGTTTGTAGAAAGTGGGCCTGGTACCTTACACACTCCATTATGGATGTGCCATGTTTCAAAATATAAGTTGTAATTCAGCAGGTGTTTAGAGAAAGTTTTAGGCAGGTATGTGTGTGTAAGTCAAAGACATGCCCACACACACACACACACACACACTCTAGAATTTAGTACAGGAAGAGATGAGTGCTCTGCACCTGGGTTGTATGCAGTGCAGTATGGCATGGTGTCTGGTTTACTACAGCAGAAAAGTGAGGAGATTGTGACACTTTGTGAGTCAGGGTGAATATGGGTGTCTGTATGACTAAGTGGTGAAAGATCCTCAACAACAGTAGTGTGCACACAGTCACATGTACTAAGTACACCAGGTCTAGTATGGAAATGGGAACATCACCCTGAAGACTTCACAGCTGCTGACCACTCCACTGCCCTTTCCCTTCCCTTTATTTCCTCTGGGAATTTTCAATCCTATGGATTCACAAACACCAGTGGACAAATTGATCGATTCTTCCTGCTGAAGATATGAAATTAACATGTTTAAATATGATAATATGCCAAGACAGTCTGCTTTCTAACAAGCATGTCACTTCTCAAGTTATTTTTCAATGCCCTAAACTACACTTTCCTCTCTCCAAAAAAGAAGTAACTCATAGGTACTATCAGCAGCCTTCACAGCTCCCATTCAATAACACTCAGGGAAAAGCAAATTGAGAGAGAACATGGAAATTCAGAAAAGCTGTGGTATCGGACTTGTGTAAGGTAATACCAGTCTCCTGGAGTCCAAGAAACAGCTGTCACCCCGATGAAAGAGCTCAATTTCTATTTCCCATGGGGCATCTGAAATTTTGTGCCATCCAAACCACTGTGACCCTTGGGATGCACCTGACAGGATGAGCTAATATCATCAAGTCACTTACTCTTTACTTCACACATAATCTTCTCATCAATTCCACCTTCCTAGAGAAGGCTCAGGACAGCCAGCATCCCTGAACCCCAAGACCAGCTGCCTAGCACACCCTTCTTCCTTTGTCATCAGTCTCCTCAGAATCCTCATTTCCAACATGCTTCCTCTTTTGCTGTCGTTTCATAGTGTCAGCTGGAAATAAGAGAACCTTAGAGGACGTGTAGTGTCCGGATCCCCCTGTTCCCTCGAGGACAGCCTTCTTGGCACTCAGGACATCCAGGGAGATGATTTCATACAAATAAAAACAGTACAGTCTCCTAAATGGCAGAAGCGCTCAGCCCACTTGCAGAACCAGCAGCCATGCCCATTGCCCACCACAATGAAGGCTGTTCAAGTTCAAAGGTCAGCTTTTCTGACCTCAGTGATGACATCGGAGCCCTCTGTGGAACTCAAGGCACCAAGATTCTACAACTGCAAATGCCCCATTTTCAAGGACAATTCCTCTTTCTCTGTGGAATCACTTTAATGTATTAAACTCTCTGCTCTTTCAGGGTGCCAAGGAATTTTTTGATGTTAAAATGCTTCAGACTAGTTTGGGTTTTTTTTTTTCTTTTTTCCTTTGTTTCACCATTCCCTTTCTGTTCTTAAGCAGAAAACAGGCTCTATGTTCATTGTCCAGAATAGGAATAGGGCAGAGCTGGAAGCAGCAACAGTTTGCTGACAATCTTGGCCTTGACTTCTAAAATCCCAAAATTTATTTAAAACAGATATTCATGCAAAAATATAACACAGCAGCGTCTTTGAGCTTACTCATTCACTCCCTTCAGACCTTGCTATGTGTTTCAGGACATATTAAAATTAGGTCAGGGAGAGAGATTCATCAACTGTGGAGAAGAGTGACCCTGAAGTGTGGCTGTGCAATGGGATCTGACTAAAATTTCAAGAGGAGACTGCTGCATTATGCATATAAGCAGCATCATGGCAACCTGTTCTCACATGGCAAAGGAGTCATTCACCCGGAAGGAGCCATGGCAACCAAGCTAAACCAATCTAAACAAATGCTATGTACTCCAGTAAGCAGTGACCATATCCTCAAGCCACCCTAAAAACATAGCCCTCATGGTCCATCCTGCCACTCCTGGACACGAGGAAGGGGCTTTTCTGGCTGCCGTCCATCCCCCAGCTCCTGGCATAGAGGTAGGGGTTTTCGGGCAGCCATCCATCCTGCCCTTCCAAGCCCAGAGGAAGGGGCTTCCTGGCCACCCTCCGTCCTGCCACTCCTGGCACAGAGGTAGGGGCTTTCAGGCAGCCATCCATCACAGTGCTCCTGGGCCAGAGGAAGGGGCTTCTGGGCTTTCTTCTGTCCCACCACTCCCAGCTCAGAGGAGGTGAGCCACGCGTGTGCCAACAGCACCCCTACCCCCCCCCACCGGAGGGTCAAAATGAGAAGACACGTATACAAGTCTCAAAACCAGACTTCCAGATCACCTACAGCAACCCCAAAGGGAAATGAGATGGAACACTGATACTCAATCACCTGTACTCCCTGAACTGGCAACAAAAGAGGATATGGAAAAAATAAAATCAGAAATAATTTCTCAGATAACAGCAGAAATTGTGCTCTACTGCAAGACATGATTAATAAATCTAGAGAGGAGCTGAGGAACATGATGGAATCCCAACATAGGAAACAAATGGAATCCATAAAACAGATGCAAATACATTTCCAGGAGATCAAAAACGCCATTGAAAGTCTACACAGCAGAATGGGCTAATGTGAGGACAGAATTTCAGATATAGAAGGTAAGATTGCAATTAATGACCAGGAAAAGAAAAATTGCTCCAAAATTGTAAGCAACCATGAGAAATCAATCCAGCAGCTGCTAGATGATGCAAAGAAGAATAACATAAGACTGATTGGAGTCAAAGAAGAAACAGGAGAGAGTGGAGATGACATAAAAAAAACTGTTCACAGAAGTGATGGCAGAAAACTTCCCAAGCAGGGGAAAAGAACTTGACATGCAGATAAGTGAGGCATATAGGACTCCAAATAGCCTTGATCCAAAAAAAAAAAATCTACACATAGGCATATAATTGTTAAGATTCCAGAAACTCAACAGAAGAACAAAGTTCTACAAGCAGTTAGAGAAAAGAAACAAATCACATACAAAAGAAAGCTCATCAGAATCACAGTAGACTTCTCAATACAAACTATCAAGGCAAGAAGTGGGAGCGGTATGGGAAAAGAAAGAAGGGAATGGAATTAATATGAGAAAATGGAAAAATGGAAACAAAGCCTTTGTAAATAGGGAGGGATGGAGGGGTTGAAGGGAGGGCAGGGGAAGGGGGGAAATTAAGAACCAAGAGAGATTATGTAAAGGTGCAAATTTCCAATGATGAATGTCATTATCTTGTATACCTAAATGTACCAATGATTGGAATGAATAACTGACAATGCGAAATAGGAAGAAAAGGTCCAAAAGGGTAGGGGAAGTGGGAGGGGCAGGGGAAAGGAAAGAAGGGAATGGAAAAATTATGAGGAATGGAAAAAATGGAAAAAGTCTTTGTAAATAGGGAAGGGTGGAGGGAGTGAAGGGAGGGCTAGGAATGGGGAAAAAATAAGAATCAAGATGCATCATGTAAAGGTACAAGTTTCCAATGAGAAATATAAATGTACCAATAAAAGAATTTTTAAAAAACAACATAGCCCTCATGATTTCCAAATAGCAACTAGTGGGAATGGAGACAGGATGCCAGCAGGACTCAACTTTATATTGCAAATTGGGTGGAGTAACTAAAAACTGACATCTTGCTTATTTCATTGTTTGTTGGCTGACAGGTTAGAAGTTCTCTAGGAGCTAGGATCCCAGATTCCTATATCCCATACCCCATCAAATGAGCCAAGGTTCATCTGTCCTTGAGTAAAATGGCCTGATGAACATGTGAAGACACTGAGAAGTTGAGAAGAAGCCTAGACTCATGGAAAAGCCAGGATGATCACTGCCCTGCTGCAGAAACAGACCTCTGTTTAGATTTTAAAGGATTCCAAAGTGTTTTGGCTTGGCTTTGGGCAATATGGTCTGATACATTCATGAGAAGAATTCTCTGCTACTATGGCAAAGCTCAGGTATGCAAGGCATCACAAGAACCAGAGAGAAAGCAAGGGATGATATAACACTGAGGATGAGAAGTGTGCACTACCTTGCATTAGTTTCCATTCTGATGGTCAATGTGTGCTAGAAGGAGGAGAGAACCAAGGACAGAAATTTGAGCTGGGGACTCACCTTACATACCTGCCAGCTGTAAGACCAGAATGGCTCCTCCCTCTATCTTCTGTCTGCTGACTTCCTCCACAACCAAATGTCACCTTCAAAATTCTTTATGACCCTGGAAGTTGTCTGGAAAAAGTGTCCACTAGGCAAAACACATGCTGCTCGGGGATAGGATTCTCCATCCTAGAACAACATACTGCAGTCTATTAACACCAATTATCATGGGTCAAAGAGTAAGATGAGAGAAATAAATGGAGAAGGCAATGGAATATTTACTCTTTTACTCCATGCTCTGAAATGGTAAATTCTGCAACAAGAATGTGCTAACACATAATTTGTGTAATTAAAATTGTACACAATTTGAGAAAAAAGAGGGAGCTTTCCACTTCTAGGAAACTGACAATATCAAGCCTGAAATGGAAGGTAACACAACAGAACCTGTGCACATCAAATAGGTTCAAAGCAATTCTGCCAAACTCTATATACTGTACACATAAATTTGACAAATCATATAAAATAGACCAGCTCCTGAAAAGGTACAAACTACCCACAACTCACTGAATATGTAACACATTGAAGAGCTATAAAACCATGAGAGAAATAAGATTTCTAATTTTTAAATTTCCAAAGAGAAAATACCCATGACTACATGGTTTTACTGGAGAATTATCCCAAACATATAAAGAAGAATACTATGTCTACAAAACCTTGAGAAAAAACATTTCAATTCTTTCCATGGAGCTACTAATACTTTGAATCAAAAACAGGCAGATTTAATATATAAAGAATATAAATCATAAATTATCAATCAATATATAAAAATCATCAATATATAAAGAAAAATCAAACTATTGCAAAGTATGGTCTTTTTCCACAGATTCTAGGCTGATATAATACAGTGGTACCTCTATTCACGAATTTAATTCATTCCACTATTCCGGAAATGATGGCCACATTTGTGTTCATGTGGGAAAGATGGCCACAGTCATGTTTGACACCCAATACAGAGTTCACAAACAAAAACAAAATTTTGACAAATGCTTCTGTTTGTGAACCAAATTGTTTGCAAAGAAAAGCATTCCTGAACTGAGATACCACTGTATTAGAAAGTCAACCAATGCAATCTAACTTAACAGACTAAAAATAATTTTAACATACTCATATTGCTGTAGTTTGAATGATCACTGGAATGCCTTTGTGTGTGTGACATGGGCCTTAGGGAGACCATATTGGAAGGCATCCAAAATTTTAGAAGAGAGGCATATTGAGAAGTTTCTGAGTTACACTCTCTGCTGTTAAGCTCTCACCATACTGAACAAATGAGGCCCCTCAGATCTTAGACTAGGCACCTCCAGGACTGTGAGGTCACTAAACCTCCTTTTTTCTCAAGTAGCTTGCCCCCAGTAGTATTTTGTTCCCACGCAAAACTGACCAATAAACACACCAAATGATGGAAGAAATTTTTTGAAATATATATTGTGTTAAAACCTGTCATAAAAATATGGATAGGAACTTCTCCAACTCAGTCTACCTAAAATCTGTACCCAGCATTATACTCAATACAAAAAACTGAATATTTTCTCTTTAATGATACAAACAGTAAATCTGTCTTCTGTCACTTTTCTTTTTTATAACTTTATCTTGGTCCCCTTCCCTTTTGTAAAGATCTGTTGTTCTACTTCCTATTATCTTTTATTTTGCTGTATATTTATAATTTGTTTTCTCATATAAAAGAAACAGTATGATTATTTCACTTAACATTGTGGTCTTCATTTATTTCACTTATGGTCATTATTCACTTAACAAGGTGACTCAAGTTTATCTTCTTTATCACAGAATAGTACTCCCTTGTGAATAAATACCACATTTTCTGTAATCATTCATTTGTTCTTGCTGCTTGCAAGGTTTAGTTGCTATAAATTGTATTGCTATAAACATGGGCATGCATATGTCACTGTAATATAATGTCTTTAACCCTTTTGGGAAGATACCTAAAAGGGAAATAGCTGGGTGAAGTGGAATCTGTAGTTCTAATTTTTTTGAGGAATCTTCATATTGTTTTACATACTGGTTATACAAGTTTACATTCCAACCAACAAAGTAGAAGGATTCCTTTCCCCCTCACGGCCTTCTCACTATTTGTTATTATTTGATTAATTCATGATAGCCATTATTTCTGTAGTAAGTAGTATTTAATTTGTTTTTCTAACGGCCAGTAATGTTGAACGTTGTTTTCATTTTTTGTGTATTTGTTGGCAACTTGTACTTCTGAGGAGTGTTTGTTCACTTCAGTTAGCCATTTTTTGATTGGATCTTTTATTTTTGGTGATCTAATATTTTTGAATTCTTTATATGTCTAAGAAATAGCTGACAACATTTTTTTTTCCCATTCTGTAGATTGTCTTTTCACTCTGTTGGCTTCTTTTGCTGTGTGAACCTTTTTAATTTGATATGATCCCATTTGTTGATCTTGGTACTATTTCTTGGGCCCTTGGGGTTCTTCTCAGAGTGTCCTTTCCTACGTCTATATCTTCAACAGTTTTACCTATCTTCCAGCAGATTGTTTCTGTTTTAACATTTAGATCATTGATCCATTTTGATTCTAGTTAAGCACATAGTGAGAGGTATAGGTCTAGATCCATCTTCTGCATATGGATAGACAATTTTCCCAGCATCATTTATTAAAGAGGCTATCTTTTCTCCAGTGTATGTTTTTGGCTCCTTTGTCAAAGATCAGATACCTGCATATACCTGGGGTTATTTCTGCATCTTGTATTCTGTTCCATTGATCCATATTTCTGCTTTTGTGTCAGTGCGAGGCTGTTTTATCATTATAACTTTGTAGTATAACTTCAAATCCAAGATTGTAATGCTGCCTGCTTTGCTCATTTTACCCAGGATTACATTTGCAATTCTGGGCCTCTTCCAGTTCTATATGAATTTTAGAATTGTTTTCTTTAATTCTGTGAGTAATGTTATGGCTGTTTCCATTGGGATTGCATGAAATCTATATATTAGTTTTGGAAGTATGGTTTCTCTGATTGTATTGGTTCTACCTATCCAGCAAGAGAAAATATCTTCACATTTTCTGATGTTCTCTTTGATTTCTTTCTCAGAGTATTGTAGTTTCATTGTAGAGTTCCTTCATTTATATTAATTCAAAAGTATTTAATTTTTCTTGATGCTATTGTGAATAGTATTGTTTTCCTAATTTCCTCTTCAGAAAAGTCATTGTTGAAGTGTAGGAATGAAATTAATTTTTGTGTGTTGATTAGAAGGATATACTTCTACACTGCTGAATTTGGTTATTAATTATAGGAGTCTTTTGGTGAGTTTTTTTAAGTCTTCTATGTAGAGGATCATGTCATCTTCAAATAATGATAATTTGATTTCTTCCTTCCCTATACATATTCTTTTTATTTCTTTTTCTTACCTGGTCCTCTGGCCAATGCTTCAAGTACTATGTTGAACAGGAGTGGTGATAGCAGACATACTTGTCTTTTTCCTGATTTTAAAGATAAAGTTTTCAGTTTTTCCCCATTTAGTATGATGTTGCCAGTAGGTTTCTCATAAATGGCTTTTGACAGATTGAGGGAAGGTCTTCAGGGCTTTTGTCATGAATAGATTTAGATTTTGTTAAAGGCTTTTCCTGAATCTATTGAGAGGATCATGTGATTTTTGTTCTTGATTCTGTTTATGTGATGCATTACATTTATTAATTTGCATATATTCAACCATCCAGCACGTCTTGGATAAAGTCTGCTTGATCATGATGTATGATGTTTTTGATGATTTGTTGGACTCTTTTTGCCAGTATCTTGTTGAGGATATTTGTGTATATGTTCATTAAGGAGATTGACCTGCAGTTCTCTTATTTGTTGGATCCTCATCTGGTTTTGGAATCAGAGTATTGCTAGCTTCCGTGAATGACTTTGGGAGTATTGCCTCCCTTTCAAATTCATTAAAGAGTTTGAGGAATATTGGTGTTAAATCTTCCCTACGCTTCTTATAGAATTTGTCAGTGAATCCATCAGAACCTGAACTTTTCTTAGTTGGTAGCTTTTTATTATTATTATTGCTTGAATTTGGTTGCCTTTTATTGTATCATTCAGGGTTTTTAAATTATCTTGATAGAGTTTTGGTAATTCATACATATCAAGAAATCTATCCATTTTTTCTCAATTCTCCAATTTTTTGATGTTCAATTTTCAAAGTAGTTCTAACAATCTTCTGGACTTTGACAATATCTATTATGATTTAATTTTTTCATATCTAACTGCATTGATTTGAGTCTTTCCTCTTTTTTTGGTATTGACAAAGAGTTTGTCAATTTTGTTTATTATTTTGAAGAACCAGCTCTTCAAATCAGTAATTCTTTGACTTGTTTTATAGTCTTAATTTTATTGATTTCTGCTCTGATCTTTTTTTGTTTTTGTTTTTGTTTTTTGTTTTTATTTTGGTTTTGGTATCGGGGATCAAACTCAGGATCTTATATTGTGAGGCAGGTGGCGGAAACACTGAGCTAAATCCCCAGCCCTCTGCTCTGATCTTTACAACTTCCTTCCTATTCTTGCTTTTCTTGGAGCTTGCATCATTAGGTCATTGCATCATTAGGTTATTTATTTGGGCTTGCTCTATTTCTGTGATGTGGGCATGCACACCTATAAATTTCTCTCTTAGAACTGCTTTCATTGTGCACCATAAGTCCTGGTATGTCATACTGGCATCATCTTTTGATTCTAAGAACTGTCTTGTTTTTACCTTGATATCTTCTGTAAACCACTGATTGCTGGACAAAGTATTTTTTAATTTCCATAATTTCTGTAGTTGCTTTTGCCATTGATTCTAGTTTTAGTAACATAATCTAATAATATATAGTGTATAATTTTGATTTGTTTGCACTTACTTAAGCATGATTTGTTGACTAGTATGTGGTCTATTTTGAACAAAATTCCATGTGCTGCTGAGAAGGATGTGTACCCTGTTGTTTTGGGGTGAAACACTGTAGATATCTATTAAATCCATTAGTTTGAAAGTTTGGTTCAACTTTGATAGTCGCTTGTTGATTATTTTGCGGGGGGTCTGGTTGTGACAGTGGGGTGTTGACTTCCCCCACTATAATTGTGTTGATGGTTATCTAATCTTTTATGTTAGGTAGTATTTGTTTTATGAATTGGGGTGTTCTATTATTTGGTGCATATATAATTGTTATCTCTTCCTGTTGAATTTTCCACTTAACCAATATATAGTAAGGGACCTGCTTTGCCTCTTCGGATCAGCATTCACTTAAGGTTCAGTTTCTCTGAAAATACGACAGCTATTCCTGCTTTTTTCCCCAAGTTCCTATTGCATGGAATGCTTTTTTCCATCCTTTGATTTTTAGCCTATGAGTTTCTTTTTGAGTTAAATGTGTTTCTTGTATATAGCATACCATTGGATTTTGTTTCTTAATCCCTTCTGGCAATCTGTGTCTTTTGATTGGGGAATTGAGACCATTCATTTTGAGGGTTATTACTGAAAGGTATTGCCTATCATTGCATTGCGTTCCTGTTGCTGATTCCCTTTCTTTCCTTTCTACTTCACTGCTCACTCTACCTAGAGTATTCATTCTATTGGATATTTTGGCATCTTTACTTTCATTTTCTCTTTCTAGGATATGCTTGATAGTTTTTTGGAGTTCAGGATGGGGTGGTCAAGAATTTCTTTATGTGCTCTTTATCATGAAAATGTATTATTTCTCCATCAATTTTGAAAGATAGGTTTGTAGGATATCTCAGTCTGGGGTGGAAGTTGTTTCCTTTTAGGGCTTGAAAGACTTCACTTCAAACTCTCTTGACCTTTAAGATTTGTGTTGAGGAGTCTGCTATAATTCTAATGGAGTTTCCTTTATAAGTGATTTGTTGCTTTTCTCTGATAGCTTTTAGGATTCTGTTCTTGTGTTGAATTTCTGGGATTTTAACTATGTTGTGTCATGGAAAGGCCTTGGAGAGGCAGAATTGGTGGACTTCACAAGGCCACAGGCTGTAAAGCTAGGTGGAGAAAATCATGACTTACTAGAATTCAAAACTGAAGATTCTGAAAAGAAACTACTTATCCAAAAATATAGAGGAATTTGGGGACTCATGTTTTTCTTTTTTTCCATTGGTTTGGCAGCTCAGGTGTTTTACCTTTTCTTTTTTCTTTTTAATTTTTCCTTTTTTATTTTCTCCTTTTGTGTTCTCTGTTTTTTCTTTTTCCCATTTCTTCTTTTCTGTTATTTTATCTAATTGTATTAGTTTCTTTTTACTCATTAGGAAGACACTTTATCTCACTCTTCTTTCTTCTCATCTTTCCAGTGCTTCATTTTTCAAATTTTACTTTTTCACCTCTTATTCCCCATCCCCTCTGTCTTCACTAGTACAACCATTAAGCTGTATTAATATTTAGATAATTTTACTGTTGAATATTTTTTATTACTAGTAGAGGTGCAGTTATTGCTTTTAGTAGATGCTTCCTCTGTGTCAATATTTGATTTGTCTTAGTCTTTAGACTATAATTATAGGTCTCTTTTCTATGGTTATGAGTGGTACATTATTAGTTCTTATGGTATATCAATATCCTGTTTGTCTTTGAAGCTACTGTTGTTGCTAATTTAGTTGCTATTGTCAGGATGGCATAGTAGTAGCTATTTATTGGTTTTCTCTGTATAGTAATATCTGGATTGGTTTTGTGTCATTTATAATAATGTGTCTATTTTCAGAAAACTGTATTCTGGGCCAATTCCACTGCAGATTGCCCTCCCAAATTAATGGACATTGTAGGCTCTTAGGACAGAGGCAGAGCCTATAATTAATCACACCTAGAGTGCATACAAAGAGTAGATCCTAACTAAAAAAAGTCTCTATAGTATGTAGCAACAAAGTCTCCCATTATTCCACTTATAAAACATTCTTGAAATAATAAAATTATAGAAATCATTATTTATTAGTAGTTGTAACGGTTAAGGAATTCCAAAGGTAGAAAGTAGGCATAGACATAAACCGTAACACCATGGACGTTTTTGGTGATAGATCTGTTCTGAACCTTGACTGTATCAGTGTTAATTTCTTGCTTTTAATAGTCTTATAGATGTATATATATATATAATTATATATGTAGATGTATATATATAAGTATATATATAGATATACAGAGAGAGATAACATAGAGAGATATCTATAAGACTATATCTAATAGTCAGATTATATATATGAATATATATAAGAGGGCTGGGTATTTAGCTCAGTGGTGCCACTGCCTGCCTCACAAGCACAAGGTCCCAAGTTTGATCCCCGGTACCAAAAAAAAAGAATATATATAAGAATATATATATATTCTATTGTACAAATGGGTAAATATTACATAATATATCTCAATATTATTTCCCACAACTGCATGTGAATTTATAATGATTTAAAAATTAAAATTAATTAAAAAATTAAAAGTTTAACTTAAAACAACTTTGATTAAAACCTAGGAATTTTTTTTAAATGTAGAGGTAGGTTTTTAAGGGATCCAGGTAAAAATCATCTTGTTTCTCTTCCAGAACAAATTTTTCTTAGCTCCCATGCAAGCCTACATGTAGGACACAGGATAGCAAACAAGTTAACACTGAAGACTTCATAAGCTATGCTTGCTAGCACAAAGTACAAAAGTTAACTTCAGGAATTGCAAATCTCAACACTTTAAGCTAAAATTAACATTGAAGTACTACTTGAAGTACTATTCAGCTATAGAGAAAGATAAATATGAGTCATTTGTAGGAAAATGGGTAGATCTTCAGACCATAATTCTAACTGCAATAAATCAGACACATAAGGTTAAATAAATATCACATTGTTTCCTTTACATGAGAAACACAAATACAAGTAATTTAAAGAGCAAAATACAAGAGAAATGGAAATAGAAGTAGGCTTTGTGGAGACTGGGAAGGGGGAAGTGAGGAGGGTGATGGGGACAGGACTAAAAATTTTCAAGATATGATATGTATATGTACCAATTTCCCAAGATGAAAGTACTCAATATGTATCACAAACATATACCAATAATAAAGCATATATGTCAGTGGCTTAAAACAAAGGTTTCCTGCCCACTGTGGGTTGGTTGGGAGTTCTGCTCCTTGTTGTCTTCGTTTCTGGACCCAGGCTGACAACAACCAACTGGAATTGTCAGGCATCTTTGCAAAAGGAAAGGGAATTTGGGGGAGTCTCACACTGGTATTAAATGTTTAGGCCCAGAAGTCACGCACATGACTTACACTCAAAATTCATTAACCACAAAATAAAATCAACCAGATTATGCATTGACAAAATCTTTTAGATCATAATTTAGAAACTTTTCCATTATGCTGTATTAGGACTTCTACATGAGGACAATGTAGTTGGTATATGTGGCATTTACTTTTTTGCCATTTGTTTTATGATCGATTCAGGAAGGAAGGTTTAGAAGTCCCTAAAACACTTGTCTTAAACTGAAAAGCAACAGGAAAATAATTTCACTTCCTTTTGAAATGTCTGACCTGGTAAATATTAGATATCTGGGAGCTTTTCTATTCTGACATAGGGAATAAAAAGGAAACAATATTTCTGAGACTTCAAGAAACAACCAAAAATCTCTTGACTCCTACTTTACTATTTCAATTGTCTTGGTGACCATGCAGTTATTTGAACAGTAGTGGTGGTGGCAGCTACAGACTTTTAGCTGAGATAAATGTATATATAATAGCACACAGATCCACATGGTATGGTAAATGCCTTAGCACAATCCTACTTGGTCTGTGCATAGTAACAAATGGTTCTGAAACACTTATTCCAAATAGTTTTGCTTTTAGTACTTCTAAGATAACTTGGCTGCCAAATATTTGCTTGGTGATGAAAAAGAAAGCATATATGGGAGAAAGATTAATGCACTAAAATATACTGCTTATTTTATTCCTACAGATATTCTGTGGACCTAATATATTAGAGGCAAACTTCCATCCTTCCCCAAATTGTGTGCAAATGACTACGTCACTCCCTTCTTGCAATCCACCCTTGTCAGAGTTAATTTTTACAAACTATTATTCCCCTGTTCAAATCCTAAATAGCTTCTTAATATGGTCTAAAATGGTCAAACAACTGTTCAGAGCAGTACAAGAAAAGGCAACATTAAAATGGCAGACAAAAATCAGAATGGATGAATTGGAGATTTTTCCAATCCTCTTCCATAATTACCCCTCAAGTGTAGCCTAACCTGGTGATCATGATCAAGGTAGAAGCAAAGATAAAGGCAGTTCAGCAGCTGCTGAGAGACTCAGAGTTGGAAGGACTATAATACATGTGAAATCCAATCCCCGTGATTCCCTTGAATTTCCTTCATAATGTTTCCACCAACTAGTTACCTGGGCTATCAAACATTTGCAAACATCTTCAAGGGCTTGGAATTCATCATGTTCTAAAGAAAACTCTGCATCTTTCAGTAGGTATAACAGAAAATTCTTCCTTGTAAGGACAAATCTACTTCCTCCTATCCTATTGTTTGTACTTGTGTTCCCTTGTTCCCGCATAGAGCAAATCTACTTTCTCTTCCATAAGACAGATATTTGAAGACTATTATCTTCATTTTTATTATCTATTATCTTTAAGTCTTTTCATCAGATATACAGTCCTATCCTGCAAATATCCAGATTTAACTTTCTTTTGCCATCTAACTTTCTTTTAAATGTGTTCTAGTTACACTTGTCTTAATTTACCTTCTGTAGAACTGGCCACAAGGCCTGACCACGGCAAATTAGAGTACAGTTCTAACTTTCTCCATTAGAGATGCTTTACCTAAGACTGATTTTTTAATAATTATATCACACTATTGACCCCTGCTGAGCTGATACAGCCATCTTGAAGTAGCCACATCAAAATTCAAAGCCAGTATTCATCACCAAGTAATGTAGATACATGACATCCAGGCCTCTTCTATTCCTTAGGGCATGGGACTTGGGTGAGGGATTGAAGAGGCATAGAAAATAGTTTTGTTTTTCCACATTCCTTTTAAAAGCTAAAGATTACTTGATTTCCTCAAGATTCTTCAAAATACCCCCAGACCAAATATGGTCATCTCAAAATGTTATGCAATTTGGTGAGCTAACTACATAAATCTTTAATCCCATGAAAGAATTCCTAATATGTTAAGCCATTGTCCAACAGTGTCCTTCTTACTTAATGGTAAAATGTAGAGGGGGGAAGCACAAATGCATCTTTAGAACCACTAGTTTTGAATCTCAGCCACACTAATAAATAATTATTGGCCTAGGACAACTTGGTTTCCCCCTCCCAGAAATGAGGAAAATCCCCTCTACTTTGCCATGTCCTTGTGTAAAGTGTTTGCCACAATAGCTATGAACATGCAGAAAGTAAGTAATTAAGTAGTGGTATATTTCCCTCATCATATAGATTATTACATCTTACATCTCATTTCCCTTCATAGCTTACTAGAACTTAGAAAAAAGGACTGAGACTGGCTTTTTTTTATATCCCTCATATTCCCAATATCAAGCATGAGTAGATACCCACATTCTTCTTGAAAAAAAATGTGAGCATCTGGTATTAAACTTGGTCATATATCATCTAGAAATAATCACATTTCTATCATGGCCTCTTAGTTTTGTAAGGGATATTTGAAAATTCCAAGAGAGTATCTGAGATTTTTTTTTTTAAATGCTCCCCTTAAGTCCCATCCAATAGTGCTGAATTGATGCTCTTGGTCTAATCTATTTGGAAAACAGGTTGGCATCCAAATGTCTTGTATTTTTACTTTTGACCCAATTTTAATCTCTATTTCTTTCCTAAAATAATGATATTCCAAAGCACAGCTAAAATAGGAGGGGCAAGAGGAGGCTGGTGAGGAAAGCTAACATCCTATATATTCAATTTCTGGCATGTGCCTCAGCAAGCTAAAAGGAAATTTTGTTGGTCTCCAATGTCTACCCTGAGCAGTAAAATTAAGAAGGTTCACTCCTACACTGCTTCAACCAGGCTGAAGTAATTGTTACTCTCACAGCTTTAGCAAGTTGAGTGGGAGAAGATGAGAATTCTGAAATAGATTTATTTACTGCAAAGCATCCCAAATATCTCATTAGTCTGCTTTTCATTTGGAAAACTTTTCTTTCATTAAAAGTGCCATGCTCTGCAATTTAGGACAAAGCAAAAAAATGCCTCTGGGAAGGCAAAGCAGCAGAGTAGAAAGAATGTGGGCCTTGGAGTGAGTTAGATCTGAGTTTGATTTCCAGGTGTTCCACTTACTTGCTTTGTGACCACAGGCAGTTTTCCATGGTCACTTGGAACTTCAATTTCTTCATCTATAAAGAGAAGACAACTGCATATGACTAGTGAGGTCATTTTTAGGACATTGGGTACTGTTTGGTTTTGTTTCTTCAAGGCTCAAGATAGTCATCTGCAAAATGAAGACCACAATTGTACCAACACCATAGAATTTGTGATGAATATTTAAATGAGTGAATCTGTGTGAACTGATTAGAATAGTATTCTGCTCCATAAGTGCTCCATGAGTGTTTTTCTTCATCATTATCATCAAGAATTAAATGATACTTACAAGGGTAACTTGCACAGTACCCAGTACATGGGAGTTGCGTAAGGGAAAACATCACACACACACACACACAGACACACACACACACACACACACGTAAAAACT
Organism: Heterocephalus glaber; assembly: GCF_053883595.1. Lineage (NCBI taxonomy): Eukaryota > Metazoa > Chordata > Mammalia > Rodentia > Bathyergidae > Heterocephalus > Heterocephalus glaber. Next base: position 2,049,473 of record NW_028258377.1, read on the forward strand.
TTCTTTCGGGATCTGAGGAAACTTATCAGGTGGGAGGACTGATCCCACAATCATGGGCTCAGAATTTTGGAGAAGGCAGAATCATGTAAATCAGTCTTGCTTACAAAGGAACCAAGCAAGGATGATAGAGAAGGGAGATGCCCTGAAAGACAGTATGGTATAGCTAAGAGCAAAAAAGTACAGCTCCTGATACCTCATCAATAAATTTCCCCCCTAATTGTTCTACTTTTTAAATGTTACCTGGTTAAGAAACACCTTCTTACAGATACATTGCAAACTGTCTGGTAGCATTTGATTCTCATTGTGGTTTGTGTGGGCTTGGGGTAGTTTGAGGAAAAGCTGGGAATATAAAGGGTAAAGATATCCCCCCAACAAATCTTCCTAAGAGTCCCAATTCAGGGGGAAGTATTCACCTCACTCTGAAAACATAAGCAGTACTCCTAGATACTTGCCACCCACAAATACAAATCCACCCAACTCTGCCTCCCTTGGTTAATTTTAAGCACTGCTCTTATATCTCAGGTTAGATTTGTTTTGCTGCATATGTACAGCATAACCAAGTTCCAGATTCCTTATTTCTCACCCCAAGGAAATGAGAAGTCCCTTTCAGTTGATTTGATGTAACTTACTACCAGAGGGGTAAAAAATATATCCCTCTTCTAATTAGAAATATATAACTGCTTCAGTGCATTTTCCTTCATTTCCTTCCTTTCTGTCAGTGAGATAGATCTAACCTAAGCAGTTTTGCCTTTCAAAGCAGTTTTCACTTCATGAGCTAAGGATAAAAGAAATTCAATTAACCAAGGAAATAGAAGTCAAACTACAAGAAAAAAAGAAAAGAAAATAGAAGGGGAAAATACTCGCTCCAAGATTGAGCACCAAGTATTGACATTTTTGGTTTTCCAAGCTTGAGTCTAGGTTCTGTTTGTGGCCAGGATTCTGGGTCCTTCTAGCAGACTAATGATATAGGGTGTATGATGTAAGACCTCCAAATAATCCAAATAATGTAAGGAAAATATTATAACTCCCAACCTACTAGATATCTGAAATGCCAAGTTCATGTTCTCTAAAATCGAAGATTGAATTCTAAGAATGATAGAGGTTAAAAGTAGGGAATATTTATTGAGGGAAAGACAGCTCCTGCCTGAGAGGGACAGGAGGGAACATCCAGAAATTGGATTCCCTGCCAACTTTGCTTCTCAAGGGTATTTTGAAAAAAGTCACAAAATGAGGCAGTTTCAAGGTGGGACAAAACTATAGCCAACTAGTAAGGTTTAAAGTATAGTCAGTCACTTAGGTAATATTAATCCAATGGGAATCACAAGGTGGGTATGAAATGGGACAAAACTAGAGTTAGCCAGTAAGATTACAACAAGTACAGTTGCTTAGGTAATATTGATTAAATGGGGATAAAATGGGGAAGAAAGTCTCCTAGCGTACATGGAATAAACAAGGATTTCCCAAAAGGAATGGGTTTAGGAGGTTTTGGTACCCACCCAGGTGATGCCTATTTAGAATATCAATTACCACTGTTCATCCCTAGGGGAAGTGAGTGTAGTATTTCCTCATTTTCTTAATCTTGGCCTTCAGTAAATGGGTCTCAATGTCTTCTGTATTGACTCCCTGTCTAAAAGCCCATAATATATCTAATTAACTCAGCTGTCTACAACACTAAGATGACAAGTAGGTCTAAAGTCTATTTCCATGAGGAACAGGGAATCTTCATACAGAATTTATCTTTTTATCCAGCTTTATCCATGACATATCTACTCCCATGGACTCTAAAATCCTAGTACTAAAAAGAGAGAAGTCTGTACATCTAACAATGAAAAGGAAATATACTAAAAACCTTCCCCTCCTTTGAGATCCATAAATATCTCCAAATGGGGAAGAAAGCATTATCCCACTCCATCTTGACTCACATCAAGAACTCCAAGAAAGGAATCAGAGGCAGACATGGTACCAGGGGAGCCATCGACTGAGAACAAAGGCTACACCCCTCTGAGTCAGGCAGCCTACCAACAAGGGAGCAGAACCAGAAGAGAAGAATCTACATCATAAATCCACTGGTGTTGATAGAACTAGAAAGCACATGTAAGACAAACCCTGGGCATTCCATTGAGGGCAAGTAGGGAGGACATGGAAGTTTTTAATGTCCAGAGGGATCAAAGGCTAAAAATATGGGTTATTACCATTTATATGACCCTTTTAAAACTCCAGGCTCACACAGTCTGAGAAAAGGTGCTTACATCAGAAATATCACCTCCTTTTTTCTTTACAATTCAATCTGCATACACTGTTATAATAAGGATCCCTAGTGGGCTGTGTTCATCCAAACTAACACATTCCTAATGCAGCTGCTCCAAATAAAGGAAATATGACTCTTGATGCTACTGTTTAATTATGTGCTGCTCTTCAAATATTAAAACTATTGTACTACAAGGGTACAGTGGACCCTTGACTTATGAATTCAATTTGTTTGCAAGGGCTGGTTGTAACTCAATTTGGTCAGTGAAGGCTCAGGTTCTTCTACACAGCCTTCAAAGGCTCTCTCCTCTACACAGACAGATCTCAGTGTTCTTAAAAGACATTCGCCCAGGATTTCTCAATTAGCCCCACACAGGAAAGGGTGTAATGTTCCTTCCAGAGCTCTTTAAGGGTTAAATCTGTATCTGAGACCATTTGGAAGCACAAGCAGCCACATTTGGGTCATAACTCAAGACTTTGGTCATAAGTCAAAACTAAATTCTGGTCTTAACCAAGTTGTTCATATGTCAGGCTCATCGTAACTCAAGGGTCCACTGTAGATGATATCTGTTGTTTTTCTTATAAGTGAGATGGGCTTGTAGTGAATCATCCATTCTCTCATTCTGGCCCTCTTGCAACTAATCACACACATTTAAGAAATAGAAGGTTGGACTGGGGATTTAGTTCAGTGGCACCATGCCTGCCTAGTAATCGCAAAGTCCTGAGTTTAATCCCCAGTACCAAAAAAAAAAAAGAAAGAAGTAGCAGGTGAGGGTTAGGGGTAGTCTGTGTCCCTGAGAGAATTTCTCTATAAAGAAATACAATATGGAGAACTGGGCAGCATTGGTTCAGAGGATAACAAAAGTGTTCATCATTATCAACTACAGTCTAACCTTTTCCTATCTGGGCCTCAGTTTCTTGATGAGTTTTTTTTAAAATCTCACAGCTAATATCTTTTCCCCCCCTCAGAGTTCTCCTGAGGGTCAAATGAGGTCATTTGAATGCTTTATTTTACCTATAACAGATCTGAAAAATAAGTAGCTGCCTAGTCCATTGGAATAATTAAATTTGTTTTCAGGTGAAATAAGATATCTGTGTCCCTAACTGATTGTATTAGAATTTAATAATTTATCACATGTACCATTCCACTTCATAATTCTCATGTGATTACATGAAATACAGAAGAAAAGAAAAGACCAATTTCCTCCCATCACAGGTTCTGGACAGTTACAGCTCATATTAGAAATCTTTGAAGAATGCTGCATTCCAACTTTTAATATAAAGCTTTCTTTCAGAGAACAAAGAAAATAGGAATATGAGGTTGCTTTTGCCATTCTTCTCTTCAGTGCCCACAGGTGTCTTCTTAAGGCACTTTACAAATCAATACGCCAACAACCTAGTGAAGTGTGGCCACATACACAAAAAACAATAACTAAAAGGAAGCCTGCTTCCCATGCAAACAACTAGTGACTTGGTGAATAGAATAAGAAAGATATGTGAGTCTGTGGGTGGCAGTAGCAGAAGCAGATCATCCTTTTAAACTTCACTTCCTTGAAGGTACCTGTTAATAAAAGCCAACTCCTACAGTGTAAGTTTCCATATCGCTTAGGTAAAATGGTGCCAAAGTAATTTGAATATTGTTTGAGTAACTTTCCTTAATATCCTACCCAACTGAGAAAGCCCACAGGCCTGTAAATCATAGCCGTTGTTTCCAACTCCAAACCCTGCCTTTACGCTTCACTTTCTCTCTGCTTTTATGGATGAATAATATTTTCAATCAAGTTGTTTTCTGTGTTACTTTGGGAACCAGGCTCATTCTGAGTAAACATAATTCCCTATTTCAGGCCATCTGGCCTTTACTTCTATTTCTCAATGAGAACAGGAGCTGTGTGGGGTGGAGAGGAGGTGCTGTGCAATAGGGTAGTGGGTGCTTAAAACCTTGGGAGTAGAGTCACTTGAAAGAAGAGGCTTCAGCCCTCTGGAGTGGATTCCTCTCCCATCAGCATGCACAACAGTAGTGCTAGTAAGAATCAAATAAAACTTCACTCAGTGGCCTGTCCTCTACGAATACTTCCTTGTCCACTTGGCTCTCCCCTAGTGAGAGTGGTCCCCGCTCTAGTTTGTGTTTCCACTGGAGTGTGTACAGCTTACAATCACAACATTTTTTTTTCTTTCTTTTTTTTCTTTTTTTTGTACCGGGGATTGAACTCGGGACCTTGCACTTGCGAGGCAGGCGGTGGAACCACTGAGCTAAATCCCCAGCCCTCAATGATCACAACAGTTTAATTCATTTACTTATTATAGTTTTGTCTCCTCTCACCAGATAGAATTTCTTTGTAGAGCAAGCCTCTTTCCTTATTTATTTTAGGAATCCCCATATCATATTTGTCAATGTATGCTGTACAAAGAATTCAAAGAACTTTCTATTAAAGGATTAATTTGTTGACTTATTGATTGATTAAATAATGTTCCAGCTGAAAGTACCTCATAAACCTGCAAACACTAGACAAATGTGAGGCATTATTACATGGAATTCCCTGAATTAACTCTGAACTTAAGATAATTAGGCAATTGTTCAAAGTCAAAAGGTAATGAACCTTGTAAATGGTCTTATTTCATAGCATCCTTAGTTTTTGTTTGTTTGTTTTATTCAGACAGGTGCCAAAATTTACTCACCCTAAAATAACACTCTGTAAAAGCAGTCCATGCAATAAAAAATATTGTGAAATATTTTATTAGTTAAGTTAGTGCTGCCTCTACAGACACAATGATGAAATAAGGACCACACTTTACCCTTTAGTACAAAATGATGTCCTGATGAGACCATCAGTGCTAAGAGAACACTCGGGATTGTTCTCAGGTGCTCCTTCTGTTTTTCAGCAACTGCGGTCTGTATAAGAATAATTAAAGGAAGCAAATTAATTTGGAGCATTTTCCCCACCACAGTTTGATTAAATACTATAAATATTAGATATGAGCAGAATTATAGTTAAGCACAATAAGGCAAATAAGGAGTTAAGGTACATGTGGGTTACAGAAGAATCTTGACAAGAACACAAATACCTTAATCAATTCAGAATATAAATGCCATTAATACACACAACTTCCCAGTGCCATCAGTCCAAAGACAGAGAAATAACAGGCAATTGAAGAAAAACTAAAATAGACTTCATGGAGGAAATGGTATTTATGATTAAATTTAAGCTTTGGGCAATATTTCAATCTATAATCAGTGATGGCAGGCCAGAAGACAGTAGAGATTCCCAGGAGGCATGGAAGTCCAGAAGGAAAGACAAATTCCCATAGCTGTCTTTGGTCTTCATTTCCAGAAGTTTCTATATTATCTCCTCCTAGTACACTACCATGTCTCATAAAACTTGAGATTATTTGTATTTAATGTAAAAAAATACTGATATTATCACTATACATACCCTCTCTTTTAAGGCCACTAACAAATACTATTTTTAAATAATAAGTGAAATACTACATTCAAGTAACACCCAAGAAATAATTCAAAATTTGAAATGAATTTTTAATGAACTATGGTCTTTAATTTTTGTTTTAATTCTAAACAAATACTTCTCAGTCTTTTCTGAAAATGATCTGTGTCAAACATGGTGAAAGTAGAATACAACACCCCAAAACATGCCACTTTGGCATGAAGATTATTTTGAGCTGAATGCAACTAAGAAGCAGATACAACAAAAGCTCTATGACTTCCTCCAATTGCCTTAAACCATGACAAAAATTTATGAAGTTGTCCATCTAATGCCCTCTCTACCAAGAACAAAAGTTTAATCATCAAGATAACTTCACATCCTGGAGATATACCAGAGAAATCTACATAGCAAACTTTACTAACTACCCTTTACCTTCCATTAGCTTCCTATATATTTATCTTCTCAACATTTGCTGGCTCTAGAAACTCAGGGTCCTTTTCCTGTGTCTAGCTAATTCCCTTATAATTTGTTTTTTGTTGAAGATGCTATATGACCTACAATTCTAAGCTACTTCTTAGAGTTTCTCTTTCCCTCAATTTTCTCCATGTGATATGAAAAACATATTTTAATAAACTTCTCTCGTTAAAATTTTTCTCAAGGGGATCCCAGTCAAGAAGTTAGGAAAATAAAGGAAAAAGTATTTTTCCTACACTATTATGGAAAACTCTTGAAATTTTTTTTTTTTTTATAGCGGGGATTGAACTCGGGACCTTGCAACTGCGATGCAGGTAGTGGAATCGCAGAACTAAATCCCCAGCCCTTGAAATTTTTGCAGCAGTACATCTTGCCAACTCCTATATCATTTCTTCCTTCCCTAATTCTGATGCATAATGTTAGAATTAGCTTCTTTAGAATACTTTAAGAAATAAGAAATGGACATATATAACTATGTAATATATCTTTTTTCCCTTAAATTCTTTTATTGGTATATTTTAGGTATACAATACATTTAACATTTATCACTGGGAACTTGTACCTTTACATGATGCATCTTGGTTCTTATTTTTTTCCCCATTCCCTGCCCTCCTTCACCCCCTCCACCCTTCCCTATTTACAAAGACTTTATTTCTATTTTTTTCCTTTTCTCATAATTTTTTCTTTCCCTTCTTTCCTTTCCCCTACCCCTCCCACTTCCCTTACCCCTTTGCACCTTTTTCCTATTTCAAATTATCAATTATTTGTTTTAATCATTTTAATCCTTATTTACACTTTCAGTTTCTCACACCAGAGAAACAATTCAGTATTTACACATGTGCGTCCTATTTATTTCACTTAAGAGTATGGCCTCAATATGCATCCATTTAGCTATAAATGTCTCTAGTTTCTTGTTTATGGCTGAGTAGTACTCCATTTTATTTAAAAAACCACATCTTCTTTATCGAGTTCCCAGTTGATGGGCACTTGGGCTGTTTCTAAGCTTTAGCTATTATGAACTCTGCTGCTATAAACATGGGTGAACATATATTGCTGTGGCATGATTCTTTTAATTCTTTTGGGAAGATACCCAGCAGAGGAATAGCTGGGTCAAATGAGACCTCTAATTCTAGCTCTTTGAGGTATCTCCATATTAATTTCCACAGTGGTTGCACCGGTCTGCACTCCCACCAACAATGGAGCAGGGTTCCTCTTTCCCCACACCCCCACCAGCATTTGTTATTGGTTGATTTCTTGATAGCAGCCATTCTTTCTGGGGTGAGGTGTAACCTCAGCATTGTTTTCATCTGCATCTCTTGAATGACCAGTGATGTTGAACATTTTAGATCTTTAATCCACTTCTATCTCAGTTTAGTGCATGGTGATAGATATGGGTCTAGTTTTCATCTTTGGCAGGTTGAAATCCAGTTTTTCCAACACCACTTATTAAATAGGCTATTTTTCCTCCAGTGAGGGTGGTTGGCTCCTTTGTCAAAGATAAGGTGGCTGAGTATGTCTGGAGTTGTTTCTGCATCATCTAATCTATTCCACTGATCCTTGGGTTTGTTTCTTTGCCAGTACCATGCTGTTTTTAATCACAGTAGTTTTGTAGTATAGTTTCAAGTTGGGAATGTGATAGCCCCTGTCATGTCTCTGTTGCCTAGAATTGCTTTTGCTATTCTAGGTCTCTTCTGGTTCCAAATGAAGTTTTGAACTGTTTTCTCTAATTCTATGAAATATATTGTTGGAATTTCAATAGGATAGACATTGCATTAAATCTATATAGCAGTTTTGGAAGTATGGCCATTTTCACTAGATTGAAGATCTAAATATTAAAACAGAAACACTAAACTTGATGGAACATAAGTTAGACAGAACTCTCAAAGACACTGACATAGGAAAAGACTTTATGAACAAAACCTCAGTAGCAAGGGAACTAGCACAAAGAATCTACAACTGGGATCTCATCTTATTAAAAGGCTTCCACATTGTACGAGCAGCCACCAAGAGAACTAAGAGACAACCTACAATGTGGGGGAAAAAATTTTAGCAGCTGTACCAAAGACAAAGGACCATGATCTAGAATCTATAAAGAACTGAAAAAAATAAGATCCCCCAAATTTAAAGACCCAATTCAAAAATGGGCACCTGAAATGAACAGACATTTCTCATACAAAGAAGTAAAAGCAGCAAAGAAACATATGAAAAAAGGTTCAACATCACTGGTCATTCGAGAGATGCTGATGAAAACAACACTGAGATACTATCTCACCCCAGAAAGAATGGCTGCTATCAAGAAATCAACCAATAACAATTGTTGGCAGGGGTGTGGGGAGAAAGGAACCCTTCTCCATTGTTGATGGGAGTGCAGACTGGTGCAACCACTGTGGAAATCAGTAGAGAGATACCTCAAAGAACTAGGAGTAGAGGTCCCATTTGACCCAGCTATTCCTCTGCTGGGTATCTTCCCAAAAGAATTAAAAGAATCATACCACAGCTATACGTGTGCACCCATTTTTATAGCTGCAGAGTTCATAATAGCTAAAGCTTAGAAACAGCCCAAGTGCCCATCAACTGGAAAATGGATAAAGATGTGGTTTTTCAGGCCAGGGATTTAGCTCAGTGGTTTCACCACCTGCTGCACAAGCACAAGGACCCAAGTTCGATCCCCAGTACCAAAAAAAAAATGTGATTTTTCTATGAAAAGGAGTACTACTCAGCCATGAAGAACGAGAAGCTAGAGACATTTATAGCTAAATGGATGCATATTGAGACCATACTCTTAAGTGAAATAAATAGGACACACGTGTAAATACCGAATAGTTTCTCTGGTGTGAAAAACTGAAAGTGTAAATTAGGATTAAAATGATTAAAACAAATAATTGATAATTTGAAATAGGAAGAAAAGGTCCAAAGTGGTAGGGGAAGTGGGAGGGGAAGTGGAAAGGTAGGAAGGGAAAGGAAAAATTATGAGAAGTGGAAAAAATGGAAATAAAGAGTTTGTAAATAGGGAAAGGTGGAGAAGGTGAAGGGAGGACAGGCAAGAAAATAAGAACAAAGATACATTATGTATGGGTACAAGTACTCAATGATAAATGTAAATGTATTGTATACCTAAAATGTACCAATAAAAGAAGTTAAGCAAAAAAAGAAAGTTATTTACTTAAAAATAAATGAAAATAGTCATATGTGTGTGTGTGTGTGTGTGTGTGTGTGTGTGTGTGTGTGTGTATATATATATATATAAAAACTCCATCAAATTCTAAAGTAGTCTTTTCAATTTGGGATAGAAATAAAAAATTGGTTCAATGGACTATCTCCCAAGCCTACATTCTGTAGGCTATTAATAGGTACTTCACACAAAAAAATGGAAAATGATAATCAACCAAAGGTAAGAAACAAAATTTTTGTTTTGTTTTATCTGCAAGTCTTCTCAGGCTTGTTAATACGTTCTTGCAAGTTCTGCATGGGATATATATTAACATACTTATTTCACCATGAAAATGTTCATTCTAGCCTCATTTATTGATTCCCAGGATGCTGTTTCAGGAAGTACCATTCTGAGAAACACTCATTCAATAAATTACTTCAACTTAAAGATAGTTCCACAAGCCAGCTTTTTTTTTTTTGTATTAAATTCTTTTATTGGTACATTGTAGGTATACAACACAATTACATTTCTCATTGGGAATTGTATCTTTATATAATACATCTTGGTTCTTATTTTTTCCCCATTCCTAGCCCTCCCTTCACCCCCTCCACCCTTCCCTATTTACAAAGACTTTATTTCCATTTTTTCCATTTCTCATCATTTTTCCTTTCCCTTCTTTCCTTTCCCCTGCCCCTCCCACTACCCCTACCCCTTTGGACCTTTTCTTCCTATTTTACATTATCGATTATTCATTCTAATCATTGGTACATTTTAGGTATACAATATAATGACATTCATCATTGGAAATTTGCACCTTTACATAGTCTCTCTTGGTTCTTATTTTTCACCCTTGCCCAGCCCTCCCTTCAACCCCTCCAGTCCTCCCTATTTAAAAAAATTTTGTTCCTATTTTTCCATTTTCTCATATTAATCCCATTCCCTTCTATTCTTTCCCTTAGCCCTCCCACTTCCTTCCCCTTTGCCCATTTTCTTCCTATTTCACATTACCTATTATACATTTAGTCCTTACTTACACTTTCAGGTCCTCACACCAGAGGAACTATTTAGTATTTACACATCTGTGTCCTATTTATTTCACTTAAGAGTGTTGCCTCAATGTGCATCCACTTAGCTATAAATGTCTCTAATTTCTCATTTTTGATGGCTGAGTAGTACTCCATTTTATTAAAAAACCACATTTTCTTGATCCAGTCTCCAGTTGATGGGCATTTGGGCTGTTTCCAAGTTTTAGCTATTACAAACTGTGCTGCTATGAACATGGGTGCACATATATCACTGTGGTATGATTCTTTTAATTCTTTGGGGAAGATCCCCAGTAGGGGAATAACGGGGTCAAATGGGATTTCCAGTCCTACTTATTTGAGGTATCTCCATACTGATTTCCACAGTGGTTGCACCAGTCTACACTCCCACCAGCAGTGGAGCAAGGTTCCTCTTTCCCCACAGCCCCACCAGCATATATTATTGGTTGATTTCATGATAGCAGCCATTCTTTCTGGAGCGAAGTGGAATCTCAGTGCTGTTTTCATTTGCATCTCTCGAATGACCAGTGACGTTGAACATTTTTTCATGTATTTATTTGCTATTTCTACTTCTTTGTCTGAGAAATGTCTGTTCATTTCAGATGCCCATTTTTGGATTGGGTCTTTAAATTTGGGAAGTCTGATCTTTTTAAGTTCTTTATAGATTTGAGATAGTAGACCTTTGTCTGAGGAAGAGCAGGTGAAGATTTTTTTCCCACATTGTGGATTGTCTCTTCACACTGCTGGTGGTTTCTCTTGCTGTGCAGAAGCTTTTTAATAAGAAGAGATCCCATTTGTTGATTGCTTGTGCTAGTTCACGGGCAACTGAGGTTTTGTTCATAAAATCTTTTCCTACACTGATGTCTTCAAGGGTTCTACCTAACCTCTGTTCCAACTGGTTCAGAGTTTCTATTTTAATATTTAGATCTTGAATCCATTTTGATTTTAGTTTAGTGCATGGTGAGAGATACAGGTCTAGTTTTAATCTTTGGCAAGTTGAAGCCCAATTTTTCCAGCACCATTTATTAAAGAGGCTATCTTTCCTCCAGTGAGGGTGTTTGGCTCCTTTGTCAAAGATGAGATGGCTGAGTGTGTCTGGCATTGTTTCTGCATCTTCTAATCTGTTCCACTGGTCCTCAAGCCTGTTTCTTTGCCAGTACCATGCTGTTTTGATCACAGTGGCTTTGTAGTAGAGTTGCAGGTTGGTGATTGTGATACCCCCTGCCATGTCTCTGTTACCTAGAATTGCTTTTGCTATTCTGGGTCTCTTCTTGCTCCAAATGAATTTTGGGATTGTTTTCTCAAGGTCTATGAAGTATGCTGCTGGGATCTCAACTGGAATTGCATTAAATCTATATAGCAGTTTTGGAAGTATGGCCATTTTCACTCTATTAATCCTTCCTACCCAGGAGCAGGGGATGTCTGTCCATTTTCTGATATCATCTTCAATCTCTCTTTTCAGAGTGCCATAGTTTTCAGAGAAGAGGTCTTTGATTTCTTTCATTAGGATGATTCCTAGGTATTTCAGTTTTTTGGATGCTATTGTGAAAGGAATTATTTGCCCTATTTCTCTGTCAGTGAGTCTGTCATTGGTGTAGAGGAAAGGTATTGACTTTTGTGTGTTGACCTTGTAACCAGCTACTTGACTGAATTTGGTTATTAAGTCTAGAAGACTTTTGGTGGAGTTCTTGGGGTCTTCTATATAGAGTAGCATGTCATCTGCAAATAATGACAATTTGACGTCTTCATTTGCTATCTTTATTCCTTTTATTTCTTTCTCTTGTCTAATTGCCATGGCTAATCTTTCCAGAACTATATTGAACAAGAGTAGTGATAGTGGACATCCTTGTCTTGTTCCTGATTTTAGTGTGAAGGATTTCAGTTTTTGACCATTTAGTATGATACTGGCTGTTGGTTTTTCATAGATGGCTTCTATCAGTTTGAGGTAGAGACCATCTATTCCAGTTTTTTGTAGAGTTTTTATCATAAATGCATGTTGGATTTTGTCAAATGCTTTTTCTGCATCTATGGAGATAATCACATGGTTTTTGCCCTTGGCTGTATTGATATAGTGTATTACATTAATTGATTTTCGTATATTGAACCATCCCTGCATCTCTGGGATGAATCCCACTTGATCAGGGTGTATGATCTTCTTGATGATGTTCTGCATTCTGTTTGCCATTATCTTATTAAGGATTTTTGCATCTATGTTCATTAGTGAGTTTGGCCTATAGTTCTCTTTTTCATTTGGGTCTTTCTCTGCTTTGGGGATTAAGGTGATGCTTACTTCCAGGAATGAATTTGGGAGTATTGGTTCCCTTTCAATTTCATTGAAGAGTTTAAACAGTTGTGGCAGCAGTTCCTCTCTAAATGTCTTGTAGAATTCAGCAGTGAAGCCATCAGGGCCCGGGCTTTTCTTAGGTGATAAGTTTTTAATTACATTTTCAAGTTCATTGGTTGATACTGGGTTGTTCAGAATTTTTAGGTCTTCTTCATTCAACTTTGGTAATTCATATGTATCTAGGAATTTGTCCATTTCTTCTGTGTTGTCCATCTTATTGGAGTATAGGTTCTGGAAGTAGGTATTGATGATCCTCTGGATTTCTGCTGGGTCTGTTGTAGTTTCACGCTTTTCATTCCTAATTGCATGGATTTGGGCTTTTTCTTTCCTTTTTCTGACAAGGTTGACTAAAAGTTTATCAATTTTGTTGATTCTTTCAAAGAACCAGCTCTTGGCTTCATTGATTTTTTTGTATCATTCTCTTACTCTCCATTGCATTGATTTCTCCTCTGATCTTTATAATTTCTTCCCTTGTATGAGCTTTGGGGTTGTCCTGCTCTTCTTTTTCTAGAAGCTTGAGGTTCAGCATCAGGTTGTTTAATTGGGCTCGTTCTGTTTTCCTAATATGCGTATTCACTGCTATGAATTTCCCTCGTAAGACTACTTTCATTGTGTCCCATAGATTCCAATATGTTGTATTGTCATTGTCATTTAATTGAAGGAACTGTCTGATTTCTTCTTTAATTTCCTCTGTGACCCATTGGTTATTCAGAAGTGTGTTGTTCAATTTCCACATGCTTATGAAATGTTTTGAGTTTCTTTGGTTATGGATCTCCAATTTCATCGCACTATGGTCTGATAATATACAGGAGATAACTTCAATTCATTTGCCCTTACTTAAACATGTTCTATGTGTGAGTATGTGGTCTATTTTGGAGAATGACCCATGTGCAGCTGAGAAGAATGTGTATTCTGATTTTGTGGGGTGGAAGACTCTGTAAACATCTGTTAAGTTCATTTGTTCGAGAGTTCGATTGAGTTCTAGTATTTCATTACTTATTTTTAGGTTGATCTATCTATTTGTGACAGTGGGATGTTGAGGTCCCCCAGTACAATTGTATTAGTGCATATATGACTTTTCATGTCTGTTTGTATTTGTTTTATATAGTTGGGTGCACTAGTGTTTGGTGCATAGATATTTATGATTGTCATCTCTTCCTCTTGGATTCTTCCCTTTACAAGGACGTAGTGTCCTTCTTCATCTCTCTTAATTAGTGTTGGTTTGAAATCTACTTGATCTGCAAAGAGGATAGCTACTCCTGCTTTTATTCGGGTTCCTGTCGCTTGGAGTATTGTTTTCCACCCTTTAACTTTCAGTCTGTGAGTTTCCTTTTGAATTAAGTGTGTTTCTTGTATGCAACATATTGTTGGATTTTGCTTCTTGACCCATTCTGCCAGTCTATTTCTTTTGATTGGTGAATTGAGACCAGTAAAGTTGATGGTTATAACTGAAACGTATTGACTTGTCATTGCCATGACTTTTTCTTTTTGTTGGGTTCTCCCCCTTTCCATTTAATTTCTTGTCATGCCAGATGGGTTCATTCTGCTTTGCTTCCTGGGGTTGTGATCCTCAATGTCTGTTCCTAGGATATTGTGTAAAATCCTTTGGAGTGCTGGTTTGGTATTCACCAAGTTCCTAAGGTGCTCTTTGTCATGAAAGTATCTTATTTCTCCATCCATTTTGAAAGATAGTTTTGCAGGGTACATCAATCTGGGTTGGAGGCTGTTTTCTTTTAGGGCTTGGAATATGTCACTCCAAGCTCTTCTTGCCTTGATGGTTTGTGTTGAGAAGTCTGCTGTGATTCTGATGGGCTTTCCTTTGTATGTGATTTGTTTCTTTTCTCTGACTGCTTGGAGAACTTTGTTCTTCTGTTGTGTTTCTGGAATCTTAACAATTATATGCCTATGTGTAGATATTTTTTGATCAAGGCTATTTGGAGTCCTATATGCCTCACTTATGTGTATGTCAAGCTCTTTTCCCCTGCTTGGGAAGTTTTCTGCCATTATTTCTGTGAAGAGATTTTTTATGTCATCTCCACTCTCTCCTGTATCTTCATTGAGCCCAATCAGTCTTATGTTATTCTTCTTTGCATCATCTAGCAGCTGCTGGATTGATTTCTCATGTTCCCTTCTAATTTTGAAGCAATTTTTCTTTTCCTGGTCACTAATTGCAATCTTATCTTCTATATCTGAAATTCTGTCCTCACACTGGCCCATTCTGCTGTGTAGACTTTCAATGGAGTTTTTCATGTCCTGGAAATCTATTTGCATCTGTTTTATGGATTCCATTTGTTTCTTATGTTGGGATTCCATCAAGTTCCTCAGCTCCTCTCTAGATTTATTAATCATGTCTTGCACTAAGGGCACAATTTCTCCTGTTATCTGAGAAATTATTTCTGATTTCCTTTTTTCCAGATCCCCTTTTGTTGCCAGTTCAGTGGGTCCAGGTGGTTGAGTATCATAGTGTTCCATCTCATTTCCCTTTGGGGTTGCTGTAGATGATCTGAAAGTCTGGTTTTGAGACTTATTTATGTGTTTTCTCATTTCGACTGGGGCGGGAGGCTGTTAGCGCCTGCACGGATTACCTCCTCTGAGCTGGGTGAGGTGGGACAGGGGCCGGGAGCAGTGGTAGGGATGGTGACCCAAAAGCCCTTTCTTGTGGGCTGGGAGCAGCCGGACCTATGGTGGCCGGGGAACCCCTTCCTCTTGACCAGGAGCAGTGGGTTGGTGGTTCAGAAGCCCCTCCCTCTGGGCCGGGAACAGTGGGACTCAGTACCTTGGTCTGGTGGTCTGGTGTCCTCTGCGCCTTGGTAATGTGGAATCAGGTGGCTCCCTGTCTGCAGTGGGGTGATTCGGTGTCTTACGCGTGACTCAGGACCTCGGTAGGCCGTGCACAGACCTGCCTGTCTGCAGCAGGCTGATTCGGTATGTGTTCCGTGAGACTGGGGACCTCGGCAGCGTGTGGGCAGACCTGCCTGTCTGCAGCGGGGTGATTTGGCGTGTTCCACGTGACTCAGGACCTCAGTAGGGCATGCACAGACCTGCCTGTCTGCAGCGGGCTGATTCGGCATCTTCCGCGTGACCGCCAGCTTTGAGAATGTTGTTGACCATAATAGAAATTTTTTCTTCATCCAACAAAGAGCATGCCTAAGCAAGAAATAGAATCTTTTTACTCTTATTAGCTCATTTATTTAGCATATAAAAAAGAATAATGATAACAAAATCCAAAATATAGAATTATGTAGTTAATTGCACTAGAGGTGATTCATTCACAATATTAAAACAAAGAAATTTGAATCACTAATTTCAAAGAAACACAACCTTATTGTACAGCTTTGCTCACTTACCATCAGAGTACATGTACTTCAACAACTTACAAAAGTGTTTACTCAAATTCACTATGCACATCAAAAGTCACTTCAATGAATCTGCAAATACACAGCAGAGAAAACATTTAGGTTCTAAAAAACTGCTTTAATGAAAAGTAAAGTCTTGGTCTCTACTTTTCTTTTTTTTTTTTTCCATTAAAAATTTTCATTCTCTTTTTTTTTTTTTTGGTACCGGGGATCGAACTTGGGTCCTTGTGCTTGCACAGCAGGCGGCAAAACCACTGAGCTAAATCCCCGGCCCGGTCTCTACTTTTCTTCAGACAGTTTGGGGGCTAAGGACGTTTTGATGGACAGTGTGGTGCATTATCATTGTCAGCTCCCCACACCCCTCAGAGACCAAGTTTACTAACAGAGCTGGAAGAAGCAGCTCTGCAAAGAGAGCAGGTGAGTCCGAGAGGTATGGAAAAGCCTATGTATTATTAGAAGAAATGTGAGCAGTGATAAAACACATGGAAAGTAAATCTGTCTGTAAAAAAAAAAAAGAAGAGAGAAGCACAGCCGTGCACTTGTCTCCATCTGCCAAGCCTATGATTTGTTTTTATGCATGAACATTTTTTTAAATATTCTAAGTTGTAGTTGGTTACAGAAAGTTTCACTGCATTTTATGTAAGAATGATTGAGTGATTTGGAAGAAACTGTTTTTTGGTTTTGTGGTGGGCTATAAATGCTTTACAATTTTCCCATTAAAAAGTAATTGAATAGCTAGAGATGTAGCTCAGTGGTAGAGTGCTTGCCTAGCATAGTCAAAGCTGTGGGCACTGCAAAATAATAATAATAATAATAATAATAATAATAATAATAATAATGGGACATAGCATTATAATAACAGGATATAGAGTACCACTCTGTAAAAATGTAACACCAAAACTATTTGCTTGGATTTGGGGAGAAGAAGGATGTCTGATATAATTAGACGATTTGTGGAAGGGTGCTTCAATACCTTCCAAAATAAAGTCTTATACCTTTTCCAAGAAGATATCAGACTGATCTATGGCATTGCTCCAACAACTGTGCCCTTGCTCATAACATTTTTGAACACTTCTTTTAAAATCACCTTTAGTTTGTGACATAGATCTTAAAATCTCATTGGTGAGAAATTTCCATCATCTGTGAATGGATTTGATTTGGAAAAGATTCAGTGACACTCAGTGTCAGGTTTGATAAACAGGATAAATGATCCTCCAATAAAATATATTTTGATCAACTGTGGTCTTCTTATTAATTAAAGGTACCAAATTTCCTGTATAGGGCTGGGGATTTAGCTCAGTGGTTCTGGTGCCTGCCTTGCAAGTGCCAGGTCCCCAGTTCGATACCTGGTACAAAAGAAAAAAAAAAAATTCCTGTGTGCCTTAGAAGCTGGTTTAAAATAAGTTGGGTAGGAAAAACTCTGAAGTGATTTATTAATAGCCCATCATTAGAAAAGATACATCTTTTTTCCAAAATAAATGTGAAGAATAAATTTTTTTGTTATGAACAGGTAGACATAGTTATTCAAAATAGTTTCCATTACTTTTTTTTAAAAACATCATGTCATTTAAAGGTAAATTCCTAAAGAACTGACTACCTAAAAAAGAGCTGCACAGGAATGCAAGCTTCAGCCAGAGCCCGACCATTCCATTGGTAAGTGCACGCAGATCCCGGGGAGAAGCTGTGAGGCCCAGATCAGTGCAGCTGCAGGCAGATCCCAGCCAGGGCTCCACCCCAACCACAGAGGCTCCTGCACACCCACCCAAGCCAAAGGCTTGCCCAGAAAAGAACTGCAAAGGCACACAAGCTTCAGCCAGAGGCTCAACATACCATTGGCCACAGCCAAGGACCTGCCTGAAAGAGCTACGCAGGCACAGAAGTAATATCCAGAGGCTCACCCCAATACCACTGATAAGTGAGTGGAGACCCTAGCCAAACCTTGTGAAGGCAACAGGAACTGGGTTGCACAGCCCCCAGCCAAAGGCCCTCCCGGACAACAGCTACAAAGGGGCCCATGCAAGAGGCAAGCCTCAATACCATCCCAAGTGTGCACAGGCCCCAGCCAGAAGCCTGCCCAGACAGCAGATCAGCTCAGGGATCCAGAAGTTCACCACTCTGAACCCAGGAATTGGTGTACTGGTGAGCAGCAGATAAAAGGCTGCTAAGTGTCTTGCTGAGAATTCAGCACCATTGGGTGAGCAAAAGTTGCCTCAACAAAGGCATCACAGGCTGCATCTGTTGAAATGAGAAGACACATTAAAAAATCTCAAAACCATACTTCCAGATAACCTAAGGCAACCCCAAAGGGCAATGAGATTGTACAATCTGATAACTCAACCATCTGGACTCTCTGAACTGGTAATAAAAGAAGACCTGGAAAAAATGAAATCAGAAATAATTTCTCAGATAACAGGAGAGATTGTGCCAATAGTACAAGACATGATTAATAAATCTAGAGTAGACACAGATAAAAAAAAAATAGAGGAGCTGAGGAACATGATGAAATCCCAATGTAGGAAACAAATGGAATCCATAAAACAGATGCAAGCAGATTTCCAGGAGATTAAAAACTCCACTGAAAGTTTACACAGCAGAATGTGCCAATGTGAGGATAGAATTACAGATATAGAAGATAGAATTGCAATTAGTGACCAGGAAAAGAAACATTTCTTAAAAGTAGTAAGGGACCATGTGAAAGCAATCCAGTAGCTGCTAGATGATGTAAAGAAGAATAACATCAGACTGATTGGAGTCAATGAAAAAAGAGAAGAGAGTCCAGATGACATAAAAAAAAAAAAAATGTTCACAGAAGTAATGGCAGAAAATTCCCACAAAGGGGAAAAGAACTTGATATGGAGATAAGTGAGGCATATAGGACTCCAAATAGCCTTGATCAAAAAAAATCTACAAACAGGTATATAACAGTTAAGATTCCAGAAACCCAACAGAAGAACAAAATTCTGCAAGCACTTAGAGGAAAGAAACAAATCACATACAAAAGAAAGCCCATCAGAATCACAGCAGACTTGTCAACACAAACCAACAAGGCAAGAAGAGCATGTAGTGACATATTTCAAGCCCTAAAGGAAAACAGCCTCCAACCCAGATCGATGTACCCTGCAAAACTATCTTTCAAAATGGATGGAGAAATAAGATACTTTCATGACAAAGAGCACCTTAGGAACTTCATGAATACCAAACCAGCACTCCAAAGAATTTTACACAATATCCTAGGAACAGACATTGAGGATCACAACCCCAGGAAGCCCTACAGAATGAATCCGTCAGGCACAACAAGAAACTAAACGCAAAGGGGGAGAATCCAACAAAGAGAAAAAATCATGACAAGGACTAGTCAATATGTATCAGTTATAGCCATCAACATTAATGGTTTCAATTCACCAATCAAAAGAAATAGACTGGCAAAATGGGTCAAGAAGCAAGATCCAACAATATGCTGCATACAAGAAACACACTTAATTCAAAAAGAAACTCATAGATTGAAAGTTAAAGGGTAGAAAACATTACTCCATGTGACAGAAACACCCCAAAAAAGTGGGAGTAGCTATCCTCTTTGAAGGTCAACTGAATTTCAAACCAACACTGATTAAGAGAGACACAGAAGGACACTGCATCCTTGTAAAAGGAACAATCCAAGAGGAAAAGATGACAATTATTAATATATATGCACCAAACACTACTGCACCCAACTAAATAAAACAAATACTGATGGACATGAAAAATCAAATAAGCACTAATACAATAGTAGTGGGGGACCTCAAAACCACACTGTCACAAATAGATAGATCAACTTGACAAAAAATAAACAACAAAATACTAGAACTCAAGCATAATTAAAAAGTTACCAACTAAGAAAATCCCGGGTCCAGATGACTTCACTGCAGAATTCTACGAGGTATTTAGAGAGGAACTACTGCCACTACTGTTTAAACTCTTCAATGACATTGAAATGGAGGCAATACTCCCAAATTGATTCCTGGAAGCAAGCATCACCTTGATCCCCAAAGCAGAGAAAGACCCATCTGAAAAAGAGAACTATAGGCCAATCTCACTAATGAACTTAGAGGCGAAAATCCTTAATAAGATACTGGCAAAGAGAATGCAGAAGATGATACACCCTGATCAAGTGGGATTCATCCCAGGGATGCAGGAATGGCCTAACATATGCAAATCAATCAATGTAATACACTATATCAATAGAGCCAAGGACAAAACCATATCATCATTTTAATGATGCAGAAAAAGCATTTGACAAAATCCAACAAGTATTTATGATAAAAACTGTTCAAAAAATTGGAATAAATGGTCTCTACCTCAATCTGATAAAAACCATCTATGAAAAACCAACAGCCAATATAGTAAATGGTCAATAACTGAAATCCTTCACACTAAAATCAGGAAGAAGACAAGGATGTCCACTGTCATCACTCCTGTTCAATATAGTTTTGGAAACATTAGCCATGGCAATTAGACAAGAGAAAGAAATAAAAGGAATAAAGATAGGAAACAAAGAAGTCAAATTGTCATTATTTGCAGATGACATGATACTCTATATTAGAAGACCCTAAGAACGCCACCAAAAGGCTTCTAGACTTAATAACCAAATTCAGTCAAGTAGCTGAATACAAGGTCAACACACAAAAATCAATAGCTTTCCTCTACATGAACAACAGACTCACTGAGAGAGAAGCAGGGCAAACAGTTCCTTTCACAATAGCATCCGAAAATCTGAAACACCTAGGAATCAACCTAACGAAAGAAATCAAAGACTTCTACTCTGAAAACTATAGCACTCTGAAAAAAGAGATTGAAGAAAATATCAAAAAATGGAAAGACATCCTTTGCTCCTGGGTAGGAAGAATCAACATAGTGAAAATGGCCATACTTCCAAAACTGCTATATAGATTCAATGCAATCTCAATTGAAATCCCAGCAGCATACTTCACAGACCTGGAGGAAATAATGTAAAAATTCATTTGGAATAAGAAGAGACCTAGAATAGCAAAAGCAATTCTGGGCAATAAGGACAAGGTAGGGAGTATCACAATCCCCAAGTTGAAAGTATATTACAAAGCCACTGCAATAAAAACAACATGGTACTGGAAAAGAAACAGACCTGAGGATCAGTGGAATGGATTAGAAGATGCAGAAACAACTCCAGACACAATCAGTCACCTCATCTTCAATAAGGGAGCCAAACATTCTCACTGGAGGAAAGATAGCCTCTTTAATAAATGGTGCTGGAAAAATTGGGTTTCAACTTGCCAAAGATTAAAATTAGACCTATATCTCTCACCATACACTAAACTAAAATTGAAATGGTTTAAAGATTTAAATATTAAAACAGAACACTAAACTGGCTGGAACAGAGGTTAGGTAGAACTCTTGAAGACATTAGTGTAGGAAAAGATTTTATGAACAAAACCTCAATTGCCCATGAACTAGCACAAACAATCAACAGATGGGATCTCTTCTTATTAAAAAGCTTCTGCACAGCAAGAGAAAACACCAAAAGTGTGAGAAGACAACCCACAATGTGGGAAAAAATTTTCACCAGCTGTTCCTCAGACAAAGGTCTACTATCTAGAATATATAAAGAACTTAAAAAAAATCAGATATCCCAAATTTAAAGACCCAATACAAAAATGAGCATCTGAAATGGACAGACATTTCTCAGACAAAGAAGTAGAAATAGCAAATAAACATATGAAAAAATGTTTAACATCACTGGTCATTTGAGAGATGCAAATGAAAACAATGCTGAGATTCCACCTCACCCCAAAAAGAATGGCTGCTATCATGAAATCAACCAATAACAAATGCTGGTGAGGCTGTGGGGAAAGAGGAACCCTACTCCACTGCTGGTGGGAGTATAGACTGGTGTAATCACTGTGGAAATCAGTATGGAGATACCTCAAAGAACTAGGATTGGAAGCCCCACTTGACCCAGCTATTCCCCTGCAGGGTATCTTCCCCAAAGAATTAAAAGTATCATACCATAGCAATATATGTGCACCCATGTTCATAGCAGCACAATTCGTGATAGTTAAAACTTGGAAGCAACCCAATTGCCCATCAACTGGAGACTGGATAAAGAAAATGTAGTTTTTTTATAAAATGGAGTACTACTCAGCCATAAAGAACAAGAAACTAGAGATATTTACAGCTAAATGGATGCACATTGAGGTGATACTCTTAAGTGAAATAAATAGGACACATTCAAATACTGAATAGTTTCTCTAGTTTGAGAAACTGAAAGTGCAAATAAGGACTAAAAGGTATAATAGATAATGTGAAATAGGAAGAAAAAGTGCAAGGAGGAAGGGGAAGTAGGTGGGGTGGGAGTAAAGAAAGAAAGGAATGGAATTAATATAAGAAAAAGAAAAAATAGAAACAAAGTCTTTGTAGATAGGGACGGGTGGAGGGGTTGAAGGGAGGGCAGGGGAATGGGGAATAAATAAGAACCAAGATGGATTATGTAAAGGTGCAAATTTTGAAGGATGAATGTCATTATATTATATACCTTAAATGTACCAATAAAATTAATTTTTTTTTAAAAAGTATTGACTGCCTACTTATTTTCATTCAAATGGCTTATTTTACTTGCAGGTATTATTTGGAAGGAGAGGTAAACACTTGTTCTGTCTGCTCTAGTTCTCTACTATATATGATGTACACAGTACAAAGAAAACCCAAGACAGTACAACGACAAGGTTGGGGAAAGGAAGTAGTCAACAGGTATCATCAGTTAGATTGTTGAGATGACGACTGTTTCAAAATATTCCAATATCTCTTAAAGCAGACCAACCTGGCCAAAATAATGATCTTTGATCATACTATATGATTTAGTTGGAATTCCAAGGCCTTAAAGTTATGTCATTTTGGTCCTAAGCAATACAGCAAAGGGCTTTTAAGGTATCTGGCATTTGGTTTCCATCCTCCCTTTCTGGAGGGAGACCTCTCACTGTTTTGTTTAATGCAAATCACAAGTACTCAGGATGTATACTTTGTAGGTGTTCAAGAAATACTTGTAGTAAGATTGTTTAATAAGGGCCAGGGATTTAGCTCTCTGGTTCCGGCACCTGCCTCACAAGTGCAAGGTCCCGAGTTTGATCCCCGGTACCAAAAAAAAAAAAAGATTGCTTAATAACTCTTTTCTGGTTTTGGTAACAATTTCCTTATCTATTAAATGACAGATTCCAATCATAAGGGGATTATAGATCCCATTTGTTTTTCTTTCAAGAGCAGAAATCCTTTCCCAAACTGTACCAGAGAACAGACGATTAAATATCTCTTCCCCACATTATCACCATCTGTATCACCAACAAACACCCTGCTTTCATGAACTCAAGATTTTCTAGAAATGAAAATATGTAAAGTGGATAGAAGCTACCAGCTGTCTACTGAATGAATACTCAATCTTTCCTTCTCTCTTTGTAATAAAATTCAACTGGGGGGAATTTCAATATGTTCAGGTAAAACAAATAAACAAAATATATTTCCCAGTCCCACCTGTGGATGCCATAGTTATATGACCCAGATCTATCCTGAGAAAGGAAAGCCAGAATATTCCCCAAAGGCAAATAGAATTGGCGGTTTCAGTGCTGCATCCTGCTGGAAAACTGGGTTAGTGCTGAGATGCTGGAGACAAGACAGCTATTTTTCCACCTCTAATAGACCAGTAAATGAGGGCTAAGAGAAAAGCTACCAGTTGAGACCTCCAGGAAACAGACACAGTCAGAATTAGGAGTGTGAGGGAATGTTGAGAGGATAAGAATAAAAAACCAAGGTGAGAATAAGAGTAGGTGAAGAAAAGCCTTCAGACAATAATGCTGACTTGACATCTATGAAAAGAAAAAAGGAAAAAGACAATATTGGACAGAAAGCAATGTTGAACAGGAAGAGCTTTAAAATATGATGCCAATCTTTCAAATTTTACCGAACCTAATGGGAACCTCCTGAGCAAATGTTGCCCATTAGAGGAGTCCTGCATTGGGCAGAAATGGCCTTGACCAAGTGTCTCCTGCCATGTTCTATTCTTGTTTGGAAGCTTCCTAGGAAAAGTGTAGTTTCAGGTCAAAAGCTGAGGCAGATCCTAAAGCACTGAACTTGGAGGCTCTCAAGATGGCAAATTCTTCCTGGAAAGAAAATCTGAGTATTCTTCTTCCCTGTCCATGGCCAGCACCACAGTGAGTCTCAGCCCTGAGCTGGAATTACTGTCAGCTACTCCCCCTTCCTAATTTTTCATTGTTTGGAAAATGAAACCCCTAAGGTATTTAGTCCTCTGTATTTCAGTTCAAGGTCCCTGTGCTTCTATGAATTATTGGCCCAGATTTTTTCCACTGGGTGAGTCCCCAGTTAATAATAAATTGGCTGTCTGGAGAGATGCATTCTTCCTTCCAGGCTCTGAGAGCTCTTTTCAGTGAAGTAACAGCAATGGGTAATGTGGTCACCCAGCAAATACAACCAGCAGTTTCCCCGGAGAACTTGGTAGTGACAGAGACTTGAACAATAGCTTGCAAAGACAGAGATAACAGACTGAGCGATGACCTGCAGAGAGGGGCTGAGGCATGAATATTTGTACATGGATCATTTAAATGGCTGTTCACATTAAAGACATTATAGTTTTTGTACTTCTGAATTCTTAACCACATGGTCAGTGCTTTGAATGTTATAAATCTATCTTCCAGATAGCCTTAGGGAGCACATTTTAATTTCTAAGGATTTCAAATTCCTTCTGTATAAAATGAGCAAGTTGGATTACATACCCACTTTGAGGGGTATAACAGAGGGAATTCAACATGCAGAATGCATTACATAGGTGATAGAGAAGCCAAGAGCAAACCAAATGATGCAGTAACCCAGTTGTTAGCAACAACAGGAAGCAGATACCACCTGTAGGCTGGAGAACAAAGAGAGGAGGTGGTATTGCTGGAATTTAGGAGGTTGATCACCCAAAAAAAGCCTGGACCCATGGTGGGCCTATACTGTGGGAACTGAAGCCATGGAATAAATCCAGCTGCTGCCAAAGAATCAGGGCAAGACAGAGAGGAAGAAGAAGAAATACAGTAGCGTCTCTCTTTCTCTTTATACCCCAACTAACCCAGGAATTTGGCACACATCAGCCTTCGTGGGTCATGCCTCCTCAGGAGAGGAAAAACAAAGAAAGGAAGTGAGGCAAAGCAGGTCCTAGAATGCCATGACATTCCCATGATATTCCATAGCAGGTCATATGAAAATAAAAACACTTGTAAGAAGACTGCTTGATAATCTTAGCTATAGAAGATCTATGATTGACTTAGAAATATGGACTCGATGTAAAGCAAATACATACCAAAGCATTATTCATATACACAATCTCATATTTATGAAATGGGTCTGGTATGAATTCAATAGTTCAAAATTTTATAATTAATAAATTAATTTCTATTATATCTGCTAATAAATTCCAAGCAGTATCCACCTATACAACAGTAGTTAACATATATATGCTCTTATTTGATCATTTTTAACTGAATCAGGTCACAAAAGACAGGAAGTTATCTGACTGGATGTTGTCCAAGATACCAAGATTCCTTCCCATTGTTTCTCCTGGGTAAGTAATGGTACCAGGACCATACACTGAAGGAAAGTTCCCAGAAGGTCAAAGGAGGTGCTATACCTATCATACTGGTCATGTCAACATTGTTGACCTCCACCAGGCCACACAGAGTACAGATTCTTCTTGAGGAGAGTCTCACAAAGATCTGTGTATTAAAGTGTTGGCCTGTAACCTGTGGCACTATTGGGAGATGGTAGAACTTTTAGGAAGTGGAGCTTTAGAGGAGGTTTTAAGTTTGGGTTTATACCTCAAAAAGAACTGTGGGGCCCTGACCTCTTTCTCTTCCTTTCATTTCCAGCCATGAGGTAAAAGGGCTTCTTTTGTCACACATTCCCACCATGATGTACTGCATTGCCATCAGTCTTAAGATAATAGAGCCGGGCCAGGGATTTAGCTCAGTGTTTCTGGCACCTGCCTCGCAAGCACAAGGTCCCAGGTTCGATCCCCAGTACCAAAAAAAAAAAGATAACAGAGCCAACTGACCATGATGAAACCTCCAAAACTCTGGGCCAAAATAAACTTTTCCTCTTTTGAAAGTTAATTACCTCATGTATGTGTTACAGTAACAGAAAAGTAGCTAACACAGACATTCTTTAACTTTAGTTCTCATATCACATGAAAACTTTCTAAGTGTGCCCAGAACTGTTGAGATGAACTTCTTAGGGTAATAAGCACTTCTTCATGCTTAATCTTAGAAGAGACTAGACTTCTAAAGTGAAGTAGTTACTTGTCATTAGAGGTAGGCCAAGTTTGCTCCCTACCAATTCTGGTACCATTGTTGTGCATTTTTCTTGAGAAGCCAGGTTAGCACCGCAAGTAGGCCAACTGTGCAGAAAGACATGCAGTTGAAACCTAGCACTGTGTCTGCTGTGTGTACATTGTTAATGTTCAAAAAAAAACTACGTGAATATTTTAAAATACACACAAACATGAGAAAATATTACAATTTCCTGTATTCCCATCCTTTAGATTCTGCCCCGAAAAGCTTCTCTTCTTCATCCAGAGTTTCAACCTCAAGGTGACAAAAAAAGCAGGTTCCAGCAGGCCTTGAGCACTCATAAGTCAACTAGTTGACAAACAGAATTTTCTTTGAGCCTTAAAAACTATGCTTCCATCCAGCCCACCACACACAACACAAGAATTGAGAAAGAAGTGAATATGGACAATTGTCAGGTTAAAAAACAAATCCATGAAACTGCTGGGAAAATTTATCTGAGAAAGACTTTTTTTTCAAAAGAAGGCATTTATTTAAAGAACAATAAGGGTTTATCTTGTTTATACTTAACATTTTAATAATTGGAAGGTTAAGATTTGGGAGCAAGAATTGCTGCCATTCATCCAGAAACAACTGATTATATTTTAGTGAACTTTACCCTCCCACAGGTATTTAAGGAAGCCCGTGATGATGTCAAGCCCTGATCTTTTTTCCCGAAAGGAAGCAAGAGGCATAAAGATGAACTCTCTATAAAATGGCACTGTGACACAGGACAGTTAGCTCACAATCTGCCCTCAAAGGAGCTAAAAAGATAGAAAGTAGATGAGTTTGAAAAGGACACAGAGGCATCTGAGGACTCAACTTTCATGAAAAGTTCACCTGCAAAAAAAACAGGAAGTAGACTCTGATCATGGGGCTTTGGGTAATAGTCACATCCTATCAGGCTGGGGTTCTACAGCTGATTTCTTTCTTCTCCTAGTCCCCTTCACTTAACTCCATCTACTTCTCGGCATGGTGCAGATAATTAACAAGCACTAGTAGATGGAAACTCTTGTAAACTTCCCTTAATGTTCTTCCCAATTGTTGAAGTTAACAAGATTCTGGGGTTTTCTAAGCCAGTTCAACATATGGACAAAAAAAAAACTTACACTGAAGACTACTGTTGATGGCCTTTCCACTTGTGCTATTTGAATAGCCAACTCGACAGAAAATTATCCCTTTGGAGAAAGTGTTGTGATTTAAGGCAATCTATCTCAAAGGGAGCAAAATAACTTGGCACCCAAGAGTAAAAGCAGCAGCAGCAGCAGCTGCTGCAGGCAGTTTCACAAAGAGCACATTGGTGTGATCACAGGGGAGAGAGCCTCATTGACAGGAAAGATGGGGAGGAAAAGGAGGTCAGCATCAAAAACCACCTCAGTACCATCTTTATTCAGAATAGAAAGTTAAAATAACAATTTCAAAGATGAAGGAGGAAACTTTTAGGATGTCAGACACAATCTTCCCAACCTGAGCTTTGTTTTCTCCCCTACAATTAGATGTTCTCAGCTACGAAACAACACTGTATTTGCATGGAGCTTTAAAAAAGAAATCTGATGTCTAGTTCCATGACAGGTCAATTAAATGAAAATGTATGAGGAAAAGAGGCAAGCTCTGGGAGGTTCCAAAACATCATCAGATTTTTCTGGTGTGGCAGAAGACTGATTCACTGGACTCTAGCATCTCCACCTTGATCAAGCCACAGTTGAGACACCTCCAGTGACAAACAGCTCACTGTCTTTCATGGAAATCCCTTCCATTTTGAGATCATAATGAATTTCAAACTTTTCCTTATGATCAGATATAATAAAGTCCTATACATTTATGTTAATTTATGTTCTCTCTCATAACAAAGTAGGGTTCAGTTGCCCTTGACATGCTTCCTGTTCTGCACCACACCCAAATGGCTCAAGCCAGTGGCCAGAGGTAACTGAAAGGCTTCTCTCCTGCCTTGTA
This sequence comes from Heterocephalus glaber, assembly GCF_053883595.1. Classification (NCBI taxonomy): domain Eukaryota; kingdom Metazoa; phylum Chordata; class Mammalia; order Rodentia; family Bathyergidae; genus Heterocephalus; species Heterocephalus glaber. The sequence goes on from NW_028258377.1 coordinate 2,077,857, forward strand.
GAATGAGCTTCTCTGCTGTCTATGTTTTCTTTAAAAGGATCATTTAGGCATTTGCTTGAGAAGTTGACCCACACTCTGTTCCCACGTACATCACTAGCGGCCTGCCTCTTTTCTGTCTGACTTTTCATTCCTGCTGTAAGTGACCCAGGGACAGAGGACTGCACTCCTTACCCAGGATTGCTAAATGAAAATCTTTGAACTTGTCTTCTCTTGTAGCAGTTTACTGAAATTTTGCTACTGTCTGAAGAACCAGGAGCTACCCCAACCCAAGCTCTCAGTGGGTGAGGTACCCAGCGCCAGGGTAATGGTCATCAAGACCACTGGGATGCCCTGGGTGTAAACAGGTTTCTATGAGAGAGATGCCTGGTCCTGGGCAAGGCTGAGCCAGTGGGCCGTCTGCAGGTAAAAGAGCTATCCTGTGAAAGGCACACAGTGAATACCGTGCCCAGCTCCTCTTCTTTCTCAGTAAGACAGAACTGCTAGCAGCTCTGGCACTGGAACTCATGTAGCTGGGGGCTCCCCAATCTTGAAGCTAAACTTGCCTTTGAGATTTTCTTCCTAGCTCTGCCCAAGGAAACTACACAGTACTTAAACCAACTTGGGAATGACAGCAACCTGAAGGAAGGTTTTTGATAGCAGAGCTGAGTGGCAGAGGGCAAGTTTGAGGTCAAATGTAATAAAATCCAACAGCTATCCACATCCTGTCTTTTACTCAGGACTGGAGAGCAAGGGCTCCACATTATGCGTCACGTGGTAAATTTCTGCACACGAGGGTGGCTAGTGGGCAGTCACTCCAGTGAGATGTCAGAGACAGAGTGGCTGGAACTGTCCACACTTTCCCAGCCTGCATTCAAGACACACTGTCTCCAAAAGAGAAACAGACTGAAGACTCATCTTGACTATGGTTCTCAGGTTGTCACCTTTCAGCAGAGAGAAGCCAGAGAATGAAGTCAATGGTGAAAAGCTAAATAAAGAACTGTTGGGGTGAGGTAGGTGAAAAAGAAAACATTAAAATAGAGAAAAGGAAGCTAGCATTTGGGCACAAGTTCTGTGGCAGGTGTCATACATGCCCTTTTCAGGCATTAGTCAACACAGCCACAAGGCTATGGAGCATCTAATGGAAAGGTGTTTACACGGCCTCCAGGATACAAGTAGGAGAAAGGTAAGCTTGAAGTTTGAAAGTAACAGAAATCATCCCTATTCTCCTTGGATCTCAGGTGAAAAAGGCTAAAGGGTGTCCTTGTTGGAATTCAAGCCACTGGTCTCCACCGGGCCCCTGTCATTCATTAATTCCTTCATTCTTTACGTGTATGTTTTAAATTCCCATTCCTCCCTCACATTTCCCTCCATCGTAAGTAACTATGTACAGTATGTTCTTTAATTTGTATATGTTCTTATAAAATTTTGTGCATATTCTGTATTTTTTCCTAAACCTTACCATTTGCACTAAGATTTATATCTTTTTCTTATTAATTTAGTCTCCTGTGTGTTTAGATATTAGTCCTTTTTGACATTAGAACATTTACTAACATTCTAATCTTTGTGATAACATTACCCAGGTGTAATGAAAGTCAATTGTTTTTATCCTATGAATGTTACATTTGAATTTTTTTTCAGGACCTTGCGCTTGCAAGGCAGGCAGCGGAACCACTGAGCTAAATCCCAGCCCTTGAATTTTTATTTAATAAATGCTTCCCCACCTTAAGACCACAAAAATGTTCTCCTACATTTTTTATGTATCATCTGTATAGTTTTCACTTTCACATTTGGAACTTTAATTCACCAAAATCCACCTTTACAAATGGTGTTAAGGTAAGCTCAATCTTATTTTTCTCCATAAAATAAGCCTTTTTTCCAACCGCCTCTACTACACAATCCTACCTTTCCTCATGATTTAAGTGTCATTTTATTATCATATTCACTTCCCATCAATATGAATTTGTTGTTGACTGTTTTATTTCATTGATCCATTTTACTGTCCTTATACCCATACCACACTATTTTTATTGCTATGGCTTTGTACCATAACAATATCTTCCAGGACTAGTTAATCTATTCCTCTTTTTCAAGATTTACTAGCTATAGATGTAAATTAAAACAATGCTGAGATTCCAGCTCACCCCAGAAAGAGGGGCTGCTATCAATCAATAATCAACCAATCAGAAATCAACCAATAACAAATGTTGGCAGGGCTGTGGGGAGAAAGGAACCCTTCTCCATTGTTGGGGGGAGTGCAGACTGGTGCAACCACCAGGGAAATCAATATGGAGATACCTCAAAAAACTAGGACTAGAGGTCTCATTTGACCCAGTTATCCCTCTGCTGGGTATCTTCCCAAAAGAATTAAAAGCATCATACCACAGCAATATATGTGCACCCATATTTATAGTGGCACAGTTTGTAATAGCTAAATCTTGGAAACAGCCCAAATGCCTATCAACTGATGAGTGGATAAAGAAGATGTGGTTCTTATATACAATACACTACTACTCTGCCATAAAGAAGGATTAGCTTGAGACATTTCTAGCTAAATGTGTGTACCTTAGACCATACTTTTTTTTCTTTTTTTTTGTACCATAGATTGAACTCTGGACCTTGTGCTTGTGAAGTAGGCGGGGGCACCACTGAGCTAAATCCCCAGCCCTTGAGACCATACTCTTAAGAGAAATAAATCAGACACACATGTGTAAATGCCACATTGTTTCTCTGGTATGAGAAATTGAAAGTGTGAATAAGGAGCAAAATGTATAATAGATATTGGCAAATGGGAAGAAAATGTTCAAATGAGAAGGGAAACTAGAGAGGGAGAGAGGAAAGAAGGGACAAGAAAAAAAGAATAATAGGAAAAATGGAAACAAAGCTTTTGTAAATAAGGAGGGGAAGGGGTCGAAGTGGGGAGGGGAAAAAATGAAAACCAAGATACATCATATACAGGTACAAATTCCCTATGATGAATGTCATCATTATGCATATCTAAAATGTACCAATAAATGTTTTGCTTCAAAAAAAAGAAGAGCTCATATTCTTCAAAAAAATAATTTAAAAACCTACTGATCGGATGTACAACATTATGCCTGTAGTTAACAATACCATACTATACACTGAAAATTAACTAACAGGATAGATCTTAAGTGCATATCACAATTTAAAATGGTTAGCTTACAATTTGTGGATTCTCATTTTCTGCAGAAAGTTGAGAGTAAAGGCTATCAGGTTAAAAAAATCCAATTGGAATTATTTAGGGGTTTGAATTAAAATTATATATTAATTTAGGAAGAATCACCATCTTCATTACATTAAGTCGTCTCTTATAGGAGCATGGACTGTCTCTTCATTTACTCACCTCATCTACTATGTCTTTTATTTATGTTTTAAAGTTTTCTCCATGGGGAGCATGTATGTCTTGAATAAGTTAATTCCTAAATTCAGTCTGTCTTGCAGGATTTTCCATATGTGGAGTGATAGATGATTGATAGTAGTATAGCAAAAGCCTCTTGTTCATACAGAATTCTCCTCAGTGTGTTAATATCATGTACCACCCTGCAGCATTAGCTGCACATGAAATACCCCAGTTGCCCACTCACTCGTCTGGTCAAGATTGTGTGCTGACTTCGTTTGTCCCTCACCTGCCTCAAGTTCTAGTGATACAGCAGACAGCAACTTCTCAGATTTTAGATATCACCTAGCACTAAAGCACCTAAGATCTGAGGCCCCTGTTTCTTCCCAGCCACTTGGTGTTCACTTTTGCAGGTTAGCAGCTACAGCTGATTGTCTTCTTGGGAAGCACCCCTAGGGAGGCAGATTTTAATTCAGTCGAAGGAAGCAGTTTCTGAACCAGCTGTGTCAAGAGAAACCAGCTAGCAAGTAGGGAACACAGCATTGCTCACTGTGGTCAGGGGGAATGATGCCTACAGTGTCCCGCAAACAAAAACGATCTCCACAGTCACTTCCCACTCTGAAACCTCCAGATGTCTCATTTCATCCCCCAGCTTCATCTGCAGAAGTGTACTCCTCTGTGCCTCAGTTTCCCCCAATCAGCAACTCCTGGTCCCACCCACCCAGCAATCTCAGCTTGGTACCTGCAGGACATGGATGCAACCGGGACAGCCTCAGTCTCCAAACCAGAGCACATGGAGCTCTCATCTCCCAGATGATGGAAAGGGAAGGGGGAGAAGGCAGGGCCTGGCACCTTGAGGCACATTTTTGGGTACTGTGAGCATCCTCCAGTCCCCAAATTCTAGTTGGTCCTGAGGAGCCTCACAGCCTGGTAAAGGAATATACTCACATGCACACTGGGAGTCGTATTTGTTACTCTAGTTCTGTACATTTAGCTAGGCAATTTTTGTTCTCTTCCATTTCCTGGTATATCTAATTGGGTTAGAAATCAATTGTTCTTTGACAGTTTGGTAGAATTTACTTGTAAAATAATCTGAACCTGGAGTTAAAAGGAGGGGAACTTGTTAAATACGATTCCAATTTGATTCAATGTTTCCGTTTTTCTTTCCTTTTTTTCCTAGAAAGTCAGTCATATAAATGAGGGTACGTTCAATTGTGAGTTTAATGAAATGTCTAGGACAAGTCTATAGAATCAGGGACCAAGATTTCTGAAGTTGCCTAGTTTGTATTTGTCCTTGCCCGCCAGCTGCAATCTGATGCCACCTAGTGGTATGTTGGAATAACCCTGGGACCCACGACTGGCAAACTTGCTGGTCACTGGCAACAATTCCAGCAATTTCCCATTTCTGTTATTCAGTGTTATGAGCCAAAGAAATTCTTAGTTCCTTTAATTAAGACTTTTCCAGAGGTTCCCTGGTATTGTCCCCAACCTAGTCTCATGCCCCCAACACAGCCCTCCCATAAAAAGTTCAGAACATGAGCCAACCAACATGGAGCAGGAACAGCATACAGGGTCCATCCCAGCATATCAAACTCATGTTCCATGGGACACTATGGTATTCTTTTGTTTTCAATTCCTGCTGTATTGGTATTTATTTGACCATTTTCTTTTAGTGTCATAATTTTATCTTCCCTCTTTCCTCATCACTTTTGCTAGAAGTTTGTGTGTCAAAAGAAATAGCTTTCAATTTTGTCAATCATTTTAACTTTTCAGTTACATATAAATGTTTTGAGACATAATTCATATTCCACAAAACTCACTATTTTAAACTATACAATTTAAATACATACATGCACTGTATAGTTTAAAATAGTGAGCATATATACACACTCCTGAGAATTAAAAGGCTGGCTCATGCAGTAAATTTATGTTTAACTGTTTGAGAAACTGCAAAACTTTTCCACAATATCCACTATACATTCCCACCAGTACATAAAATTTATTATGAAAAAAAAAATAAAATGTATTAAGGTTTCAGTTTTCCCATATCCTCATGGGTGTGAAGTAGCATCTTACTGTCACTTTGATTTACATTAACTCTAATAACTAATGATGTTGGCCATCTTTTCATGCACTTATTGGCATTTGTATATTGTCTTTGGAGAAATGTCTATTCAAATTTTTACTCAATTTAATTGAATTATTTGCCATTTATTGAATTGTAAGTTATTTATATATTCTAAATACTACAATGCAATCTCAATACTAGACTTTCATCAGGTATAAGATTTGCACATCTTTTCTCCAATTTTGTCTGCTTCTTTTTTTCTTTCATAACAGTATCATTTGAAACTGAATTTTTTTAATTTTGAAGAAATTAAATCTATCTATATTTTAATTAGATTGCTTGTGTTTTAGTAGTCATATCTAAGAAACCATTCCTTTATCCCAGGTTCTGGTGATCTATGCCTAAGTTTTTTTAAAAGAAATTTATAGTTTTACCTTTTACATTTAGGTCTTTCACTCACTTTTTGTCAATTTTTTCACCTATAATGTGAGGTAGCTATCCAACTTAATTCTTTGGCATGTGGATAACCAGTTGTCCTGGCATCATCTGTGAGCAGATCATTATTTCCCTATTGATTATACCTGCTTCCCCTATCACAAATAATTTGTTGTAGAAGTATGGATTTATTTCCAAACCCATTCCATCTCATTGATCAGTATGTTTTCTCTTTGTTAGTGCTACAGTCTTGAATTCTGTATCTTTTAAGTAAACTGTAGAAGCAGGAAGTATAAATCCTCTAACTTCATTCTTCAAGGTATCTTGTTGTTATCATTCTAGTTTTCTTAGATTTCCACATCAATTTCAGGCTCACTTGTCAATTTCTGCAAAAATAGCAGCTGGAATTTTAATAGATTCCCCTAAACGTGTAGGTCAATTTGAATAATATTGCCATCTTAATAAGTCTTCCAATCTGTGAACACAAAATGCCTTTTCATTTACAGTACTCAAACTTCGTTCAATTATGTTTTGTAGTTTTCATTATACAAGGCCTGATAGTGTTCAGTTAAACATATTCCTAAATATTTATTTTTGAAGCTATTTTAAATGGAATTGTTTTCTTAATTTCATTTTTGCTTTGCTCCCTGTAACTATACAGATACAGTTGATTTTTGTATACTCATTTTGATCCTGAAACCTTACTAACCTCATCTGTTAGCACCTATAGATTTCTGAGTTTTCCAACATATTCCTTATAATTTTCCATGTGGACAGTCAGAGCATCTAAAAGTAGAAACAGTTAAACATTTTCCATTCGAATCTGGATGGCCTTTATTTCTTTTTCATGCCTAATTTCCCTTTCTAGAAGCTCCATTATAAAGTGGAATAAAACATGCAAAAGCAAACTGTTTTGTTCCTCATATCACAGGGAGAGCTTTCATTCCACTTGTGCTGTTAAGTATGGCATTAGCTGTGCATTTTTTATACATGTCCTTTATCAGGTTGAGGACAATCTCTTCCATTCCTAGGTGTTAAATGAAAATTTCTTATTATAATTCCAAGTATATCCGGTTGTGAATACCCCTTTTTATTCATCATTTGTGAATTTTGTCCTTTATTTCAATTAACACTATATTATATTAACTTATTTTTATATATATGGAACCCAATCTGGGTTCCATATATATAAAATATTGTATTCCACCGGGTTGTAGTATGTACTCATTTTCATATGTTCCTAGATTTGTTTGCTAGTTATTTTGTTAAGGATTTTTTTCATCTATATTTACAAGGGTTTGTGCTTTTATTTTCTTATGATGTTTGTGTCTGGTTGTGGCGTCAGGACTTCATAGATTGAATTGACTTTAAGAGTTCCCTCCACTTCTGTCTTCTGGAAGACTTTGTTAAGGGTTGGTCCCAGCTATTTTCTCCGGTGAAGCCATCTGGTCCTGGGCTTTTTACTGTGGGAAGTTTTTGATTACTAATTTAATCTCTTGTTATAGATCTTTTCAAAATTTTTATCCTTGGCTTAGTTTAAGTGGTTTATATCTTTCTAAGAATTTTTCTCTTCCATTTAGATTACCTTATTTAATGACACACAGCTATTCATTAACTTTTTCATTTCTGTGAGGTCAGTAGTAATGTTCCTTTTTTTATTCTTGACTTTAGTAATTTATTTCTCCTTTTCCTAGTCAATTCAAGTAAAGTTTTGTTAGTTTTACTGATCTGCTCAAAAAATAACCTTTTGGTTTCATTGAACTTTTCCCTCTATTATTTTTCTATTTTAATTTATCATTAATTTATTATTTCTAATTATTTTTTTAATATTTTTTTTCTGCTTGGATTTAATTTCAGTTCACTATTATTTTTCTAATACCTTAAGGTAGAAAGTTAGGCTACTGAATTGAGCTATTTTTTCATGTTTAATATAGTATTTACAGCTACAGATTTACTTTTGAGCCCCAAATAAGTGCTCAGAAATTATTTACTCTGCTTTTCACTGCACCAAATAAGTGCTAGTATGCCATGGCTTTGTTTTCATTCATCTTAATGTATTTTCTAAATTCCTTGGTTATTTGGGTTTGTGTTGTTTAATTTTTACATACAGTAGGCCCCCGACTTAGAAACATTCGAGTTGTGAACTTTCACAGATACAAACAAACCTCACATTACGAACATTAGTAGATGTGAAAAGATCACAGAAGTAGCTCACGTGACCGAGGTCCCCAGTCGCGCGGAACACACGCCCAATCAGACCGCTGCAAACAGGCAGGTCTGTGCACGCCCTACCGAGGTCCTGAGTCACGCAGAAGACGCCAGGTCACCCCGCTACAGACAGGGAGGTCTGCCCATGCCCTGCCTAAGTCCTGAGTCGCACAGAACACGCCAAATCAGCCCGCTGCAGACAGGCAGGTCTGTGCACGCCCTACCGAGGTCCTGAATCGAGCGGAAGACGCTGAATCACCCCACCGCAGACAGGTCTGCCCACACCCTACCGAGGTCCCCAGTCCCAGTCACGGGAACACAAGCCGAATCAGCCCTCTGCAGACAGGCAGGTCTGTGCACGCCCCACTGAGGTCCTGAGTCACGCGGAAGACACCAAGTCACTCCGCTGCAGACAGGCAGCCACCTGATACCACACTACAAAGACACAGAGGACACCAGACCACCAGACCAAGGTAGAGTCCCACTGTTCCTGGCCCAGAGGTAGGGGCTTCTTGGTCACCATCCCTCCTGCTGTTCCCAGCCCAGAGGAAAGGGCTTTTGGGTCACCTTCTGTCCCACTGCTCCTGGTCCAGAGGAAGGGGCTTCTTGGTCACCATCCCTCCTGCTGTTCCCAGCCCAGAGGAAAGGGCTTTTGGGTCACCTTCTGTCCCACTGCTCCTGGTCCAGAGGAAGGGGCTTCCCGGCCACCATCCCTCCCACTGCTCCAAGCCCAGAGGAAGGGGCATCTGGGCCACCATCCCTACCACCTCTCCTGGCCCGTCCCACCTCTCCCAGCTCAGAGAAGGTCCTTACGGATGCCAACAGCACCCCCCCAACCCCCCAATTGAAATGAGAAAACACATAAATAAGTCTCAAAACCAGACATCCTGATCACCTACAGCAACCCCAAAGGGAAATGAGATGGAACACTATGATACTCAACCACCTGGACCCACTGAACTGGCAACAAAAGGGGATCTGGAAAAAAGGAAATCAGAAATAATTTCTCAGATAGCAGGACAAATTGTGCCCCTAGTGCAAGACACGATTAATAAATCTAGAGAGGAGCTGAGGGACATGATGGAATCCCAACATAGGAAAAAAAAATGGAATCCATAAAACAGATGCAAATAGATTTCCAGGACATGAAAAGCTCTATTGAAAGTCTACACAGCAGAATGAGCCAATGTGAGGACAGAATTTCAGATATAGAAGATAAGATTGCAATTAGGGACCAGGAAAAGAAAAATTGCTTCCAAATTATAAGGGAACATGAGAAATCAATCCAGCAGCTGCTAGATGATGCAAAGAAGAATAACATAAGACTGATCAGAGTCAATGGAGAAACAGGAGAGAGTGGAGATGACATAAAAAAATCTCTTCACAGAAATAATGGCAGAAAACTTCCCAAGCAGGGGAAAAGAGCTTGACATACAGATAAGTGAGGCATATAGGACTCCAAATAGCCTTGATCAAAAAAAATCTACACATAGGCATATAATTAAGATTCCAGAAACACAACAGAAGAACAAAGTTCTCCAAGCAGTCAGAGAAAAGAAACAAATCACATACAAAGGAAAGCCCATCAGAATCACAGCAGACTTCTCAACACAAACCATCAAGGCAAGAAGAGCTTGGAGTGACATATTCCAAGCCCTAAAAGAAAACAGCCTCCAACCCAGATTGATGTACCCTGCAAAACTATCTTTCAAAATGGATGGAGAAATAAGATACTTTCATGACAAAGAGCACCTTAGGAACTTGGTGAATACCAAACCAGCACTCCAAAGGATTTTACACAATAGCCTAGGAACAGACATTGAGGATCACAACCCCAGGAAGCAAAGCAGAATGAACCCATCTGGCATGACAAGAAATTAAATGGAAAGGGGGAGAACCCAACAAAAAGAAAAAGTCATGGCAATGACAAGTCAATACCTTTCAGTTATAACCATCAATGTTAATGATCTCAATTCACCAATCAAAAGAAATAGACTGGCAGAATGGGTCAAGAAGCAAAATCCAACAATATACTGCATACAAGAAACACACTTCATTCAAAAGGAAACTCATAGACTGAAAGTTAAAGGGTGGAAAAGAATACTCCATGCGACAGGAACCCGAAAAAATGCAGGAGTAGCTATCCTCTTGGCAGATCAAGTAGATTTCAAACCAACACTGATTAAGAGAGATGAAGAAGGACACTACATCCTTGTAAAGGGAAGAATCCAAGAGGAAGAGATGACAATCATAAATATCTATGCACCAAACACTAGTGCACCCAACTATATAAAACAAATACTAATGGACATGAAAAGTCATATATGCACTAATACAATTGTAGTGGGGGACCTCAACACCACACTGTCACAAAATAGATAGATCAACTAGACTAAAAATAAGTAATGAAATACTAGAACTCAGTCGAACTCTTGAACAAATGAAAGTCTTCCACCCCACAAAATCACAGTACACATTCTTCTCAGCTGCACATGGGTCATTCTCAAAAATAGACCACATAATCAAACATAGAACATGTTTAAGTAAGTGCAAAGGAATTGAAGTTATCCCCTGTATGTTATCAGACCATAGTGTGATGAAATTGGAGATCCATAGCAAAAGAAACTCAAAACATTTCATAAACACATGGAAATTGAACAACACACTTCTGAATAACCAATGGGTCACAGAGGAAATTAAAGAAGAAATCAGACAGTTCCTTCAATTAAATGACAATGACAATTCAACATATCGGAATCTATGGGACACAATGAAAACAGTCTTACAAGGGAAATTCATAGCAGTGAATATGCATATTAGGAAAACAGAACGAGCCCAATTAAACAACCTGATGCTGAACCTCAAGTTTCTAGAAAAAGAAAAATAGGACAACCCCAAAGCTCATACAAGGGAGGAAATTATAAAGATCAGAGGAGAAATCAATGCAATGGAGACTAAGAGAAAGATACAAAAAATCAACGAAGCCTAGAGTTGGTTCTTTGAAAGAATCAACAAAATTGACAAACCTTTAGCCAATCTTGTCAGAAAAAAGAAAGAAAAGGCCCAAATCCATGCAATTAGGAATGAAAAGGGTGAAATGACAACAGACCCAGCAGAAATCCAGAGGATCATCAATACCTACTTCCAGAACCTATAAGCCAATAAGATGGACAACACAGAAGAAATGGACAGATTCCTAGATATATATGAATTACCACAGTTGAATGAAGAAGACCTAAAAATTCTGAACAACCCAATATCAACCAATGAAATTGAAAATATAATTAAAAACTTATCAACTAAGAAAAGCCCGGGCCCTGATGCCTTCACTGCTGAATTGTACAAGACATTTAGAGAGGAACTGCTGCCACTACTGTTTAAGCTCTTCAATGAAATTGAAAGGGAAGCAATACTCCCAAATTCATTCCTGGAAGCAAGCATCACCTTGATCCCCAAAGCAGAGAAAGACCCAACTGAAAAAGAGAACTATAGGCCAATCTCACTCATGAACATAGATGCAAAAATCCTTAATAAGATAATGGCAAACAGAATGCAGAAGATCATCAAGAAGGTCATACACCCTGATCAAGTGGGATTCATCCCAGGGATGCAGGGATGGTTCAATATACGAAAATCAATTAATATAATACACTATATCAATAGAGCCAAGGACAAAAACTATATGATTATCTCCATAGACACAGAAAAAGCATTTGACAAAATCCAACATGCATTTATGAGAAAAAAAAAAAAACCCTACAAAAAATTGGAATAGATGGTCTCTACCTCAAACTAATAGAAGCCATCTATGAAAAACCAACAGCCAATATCATACTAAATGGTCAAAAACTGAAATCCTTCACACTAAAATCAGGAACAAGACAAGGATGTCCACTATCACCACTCTTGTTCAATATAGTTCTGGAAAGATTAGCCATGGCAATTAGACAAGAGAAAGAAATAAAAGGAATAAAGATAGCAAATGAAGACGTCAAATTGTCATTATTTGCAGATGACATGCTACTCTATAGAAGACCCCAAGAACTCCACCAAAAGTCTTCTAGACTTAATAACCAAATTCAGTCAAGTAGCTGGTTACAAGGTCAACACACAAAAGTCAATACCTTTCCTCTACACCAATGACAGACTCACTGACAGAGAAATAGGGCAAATAATTCCTTTCACAATAGCATCCAAAAAACTGAAATACCTAGAAATCACCCTAATGAAAGATATCAAAGACCTCTTCTCTGAAAACTATGGCACTCTGAAAAGAGAGATTGAAGATGATATCAGAAAATGGACAGACATCCCCTGCTCCTGGGTAGGAAGGATTAATAGAGTGAAAATGGCCATACTTCCAAAACTGCTATATAGATTTAATGCAATTCCAGTTGAGATCCCAGCAGCATACTTCATAGACCTTGAGAAAACAATCCCAAAATTCATTTGGAGCAAGAAGAGACCCAGAATAGCAAAAGCAATTCTAGGTAACAGAGACATGGCAGGGGGTATCACAATCCCCAACCTGCAACTCTACTACAAAGCCACTGTGATCAAAACAGCATGGTACTGGCAAAGAAACAGGCTTGAGGACCAGTGGAACAGATTAGAAGATGCAGAAACAATGCCAGACACACTCAGCCATCTCATCTTTGACAAAGGAGCCAAACACCCTCACTGGAGGAAAGATAGCCTCTTTAATAAATGGTGCTGGAAAAATTGGGCTTCACCTTGCCAAAGATTAAAACTAGACCTGTATCTCTCACCATGCACTAAACTAAAATCAAAATGGATTCAAGATCTAAATATTAAAATAGAAACTCTGAACCAGTTGGAACAGAGGTTAGGTAGAACCCTTGAAGACATCGATGTAGGGAACGATTTTATGAACAAAACCTCAGTTGCCCGTGAACTAGCACAAACAATCAACAAATGGGATCTCTTCTTATTAAAAAGCTTCTGCACAGCAAGAGAAACCACCAGCAGTGTGAAGAGACAGCCCACAATGTGGGAAAAAATCTTCACCTGCTCTTCCTCAGACAAAGGTCTACTATCTCGAATCTATAAAGAACTTAAAAAGATCAGACTTCCCAAATTTAAAGACCCAATCCAAAAATGGGCATCTGAAATGAACAGACATTTCTCAGACAAAGAAGTAGAAATAGCAAATAAATACATGAAAAAAGGTTCAACATCACTGGTCAATCGAGAGATGCAAATGAAAACAACGCTGAGATTCCACTTCACTCCAGAAAGAATGGCTGCTATCATGAAATCAACCAATAACAAATGCTGGCAGGGCTGTGGGGAAAGAGGAACCCTGCTCCACTGCTGGTGGGAGTGTAGACTGGTGCAAGCACTGTGGAAATCAGTATGGAGATACTTCAATGAACTAGGACTGGAAATCCCATTTGACCCTGCTATTCCACTGCTGGGGATCTTCCCCAAAGAATTAAAAGAATCATACCACAGTGATATATGTGCACCCATGTTCATAGCAGCACAGTTTGTGATAGCTGAAACTTGGAAACAGCCCAAATGCCCATCAACTGGAGACTGGGTCAAGAAAATGTGGTTTTTTAATAAAATGGAGTACTACTCAGCCATAAAAAATGAGAAATTAGAGACATTTATAGCTAAGTGGATTCACATTGAGGCAATACTCTTAAGTGAAATAAATAGGACACACATGTATAAATACCGAATAGTTTCTCTGGTGTGAGAACCTGAAAGTGTAAATAAAGACTAAATGTATAATAGGTAATGTGAAATAGGAAGAAAAGGGGCAAACGGGAAGTTGGAGAGCTAGGGGAAAGGATAGAAGGGAATGGGATTAATATGAGAAAATGGAAAAATAGGAACAAAATCTTTGTAAATAGGGAGGACCGGAGGGGTTGAAGGGAGGGCTGGGCAAGGGTGAAAAATAAGAACCAAGAGAGACTATGTACAGGTGCAAATTTCCAATGATGAATGTCATTATATTGTATACCTAAAATGTACCAATGATTAGAATGAATAATCGATAATGTAAAATAGGAAGAAAAGGTCCAAAGGGGTAGGGGTAGTGGGAGGGGCAGGGGTAAGGAAAGAAGGGCAAGGAAAAAGTGATGAGAAATGGAAAAAATGGAAATAAAGTCTTTGTAAATAGGGAAGGGTGGAGGGTGTGAAGGGAGGACTAGGAATGGGGAAAAAATAAGAACCAAGATGCATTATGTAAAGGTACAATTCCCAATGAGAAAAAAAAAAGAATATAATGTTTTCCCTTTATGTCTTATTTTTACTCATGTATAAGTTAAGAAAGCTAAACTAGATGAGCTTTAAGCCTTTTGAAATCTAGTTTTGAGGGACTTTCTTTCATAATAAATGACATAAAATTTTAAAAAAAAAGAAGTAGCTCACGTGTCTGCTGGACACTGTCGCAGTTGTGCTGCTGTGCACTTACTGTGCAGTGCAATAGTGCACAGTATACGGTACACTTGGGGACTTACCATATTTTTGTGTTTGGTTTTTCTATGCTTTACATTTTATGTTTTTGTCAAAGTTGTATGAGACTCACTATGTTGGACTTAAGAATGAGTCTGACTTGTGAACATTCTCCCAGAATGGAACTTGTTCATAAGTGAAGGACTTACTATATTTCAATTTCCCAAATTCTTTGATACTTATTTCTAATTTTGTTCCATTTTATTTAAAGAATATATTCTGTGTGATCCCAACTCTTAAATTTACTAGAGTTCTTTTGTAGAGTAACAGATGATGTATCTTGGAGAATGTTTCATGTGTTCCTAAAAAGACTATTTTTCTCTTGTTTGGTAGAGTGATCTGTAGCTGTTTGTCAGTTCTACTTGATGTCTGAGTTGGTTTAAAGTGATATTCAGTCTTTTATTTCTTTGTTGATCTCCTGCCTGATTGTTGTACTCATTGTTGAAAGTAGGATATTGAAGTCTGCAGTTGTTATTGTTCGTCTTTTTGTCTCTTCAATGGTCATGTTTGTTTTGTATAATTCTGTTTCATATAATTTTATTTCATGTAATTTTGCATAATTCATGTAATTTTGTATAATTCATTTTGTTTCACAGCAAAACTCTTGTAAATTAAATATGTAACTGTCATAATTATCAATGAATTTACCCTCCTCATTATAAAATATCCTGTGTTTCTAGTAGCAATTCTTGTCTGAAAGCCTATTTTTTATGGTATTAGGATATCCACTCTAGCTCTCTTTAGTTACTGTTTACAAGATATATCATCTTTTTTCATTTTCTTTACTTTCAACCTTTCTATCTCAAATGAGTCTCTTTCAGAGAGCATATATATATATAAATCATTTCTCAATTCATTTTGTCTCTTAATTGAAATTTTGATCTATTTACTTTTTATGAAACTAATAAGACAATATTTAGAACTATCATTTTGCTATTTGTTTTCTATGCCTTTTTTCATTTTTAACTCGACTTTTATTAGTACATATTTCATACATAATAAATACACTCATTATGGGGAATTGGTACATATATATTGCTTCTTGATCCCTTTTACTTCCCCTCCTATTATCGCCCCATTTCCAGATCTCCTTATTTCCATAAGGTGTACCTCCCTGTTTCCTATAATTTAGCTTTTACTTTTCTCTTTAAATTATTTATACTTCAGATTCATATATAAGAGAAACCATGCAATAGTTAACCTCTGTGCTTGATTGTTTCACTTAGCATTATGCTCTTAAGTCATTTTCCTACAAATGACTCAAATTTATCCTTCTTTGTGGCTGAGTAGTACTCCATTGTGTACATACACATATTTTCTTTATCCATTCATCTGTTGGTGGACATACAAGCCACTTCCAAAATTTAACCATTATGTGTTATGCTGCTATAAACATGGATTTTCATGTATCACTGTAATAAGATGTCTTTAACTCTTTCAGGAAGATACCTAGAAGAGATAAGGCTGGGTCAAATAGCATTTCTATTTTTAGTTTTTTGAGGAATCTCCATACAGATTTAGATAGTCATTGTGCTAGTTTACATTCCTACCAAAAAAGTTGAAGATTTTCTTTTTGCCCATCACCTTCCCACCATTTGTTATTTTTTGAGTATTTGATGATAGCCATTCTTTTTGGAGCAAGAGAGATCACAATGTTGTTTTGATTTGGTTTTCTCTAATGGCTAAAGATGTGGAACATTTTTTCATGTATCTATTGGCCACTTGTACTTTTTCTTCCAAGAAATGTCTATTCATTTCAATTGCCCTTTTTTTTTATTGGGCCCCTTTTTTGGCAGGGAGGGTCTAATGTTTTGAGTTCTTTATATATTCTAGATATTACATGTCTGTCAAAGGAGTAGCTGGCAAAAATTTTCCTCATTTTGTATGTTATGTCTTTGTTCTATTGTCTCCTCTGCTTGATGAAGTTTTTAATTTGATATAATCCCATTTGTTCTTTTTTCTTTTGCTGTTGTTTCTTGTGCAACTGGGGTTCTAGTCACAAAGCCATTGGGCTATACCTACGTCTTTAAAAGTTTTACCTACTTTACCTACTTTATCTTCTAGTGGATTCAGTGTTTCTGTTTTTATATCTAGATCTTTGATCTATTTTTATTTTATTTTAGAACAAGGTGAGAGAGATGGGTCTAGATTCATTCTTCTGTCTGCATGGGTAACCATTTGAGAGGTATCTTTTCTCTAGTATATATTTTTTACCTCTTTGTGAAAGATCAGATGGTTAAATGTAACTGAGATTGTTTCTGCATCCTCAGTTCTGTACCACTGATCCACATGCCTGCTTTTGTGCCATTTTTTGCCTCTCAATTCCTCCATTACTGACTATATTTGTGGCAAATAAATATTTTTAGTATACCATTTTACCTTGTTATTTATTTTACTATAACTTTTTTTATTTTCTTAGAATTGCCTGGGTATTACAATTAACATAATTTAGTTTGATTAAACCAAATTAATTTTAGTAGTATAAAAATTTTTGCTCTTATATAGTTCCAGTCTCTCCCCTCTCTTTGCTGCTGTTATCATCCTACAAATTACATCCTTATGTATAACATACACTTCAACACAGATTTCTTGTTACTACTTTGTGCAGTTGTCTTTTGAATCAGAAAAATATAGAATTACAAAAAACTACATTTATATTGTCTTTTATATTTATTTCTTCATGAAGATTTAAGTTTATGTCCTTTAATTTGGAAGTGAAGGATACCATTTAACATAATTTATAAGCTACAGATTTTCTAACAAATTCTCAATTTTTGTTTATCTGAGAATATCCAAATTTCTCCTTCATTTTAAAAGGACAGCTTCTGGATACTGATTTCTTGTTTTACAGTTCATTTTTCAGCACTTTGTGTCATTCCACTGCCCCTATTTCATATGGTTTCTAGTAAGTCGATAGTTAATCTTATTATGGATCTGTTGTATGTGATAGGTCGCTTCTTTTTTGCTACTCATAAGAATCTCTATATTTGATTTACAACTTACTTATGATGTATGGATCTAAATATGGGTTCTACTAGGAATTCACTGAGCTTCTTAAATATGTACATTAATTTTCAATAAATTTTAGAAGTGTGTGACCATCATTTCTTCAAATCCTCTGCTTCTCTCTCCCTTTTCCTTCTGGGATTCCCATTATGCATATGTGGGTATTCTTGATGATATTTTACTGGTTTCTGAGGCCCTGATCACTTTTATTGGGGTTTTTTTCTGTCCCTCAAAGGGGATCTCAAATGATATATTTTCAAATTTGCCAACGTCTCTGTCTACTTACATCTGATGTTGAGTCCCTCTAGTTAATTTTTTATCACTATACTTTTCATGGTTTTTATTGTATTTTTAAATTTCTCTTTTGATTCATATTCTTTATTCCTTGAAACATTATTCTTACACCTTATTTCTTTATACATGGTTATTTTTAATTTTGATAACATATTTTTAAAATGGCTGGTTGCAAGTTGTTTTAGTTTGGATTTTCCAGAAAATAGAACCAATAGAGGAGGAAGGGGGGGGAAGAGATATCTATAGAGAGAGAACATGAACCAATAAAGGAAACAGGGGATTGGGAATGATTTATTCTAAGAATTTGGTTCATTTTATTTTGGAGTCTGAGGAGTCTTGATTCACAGTCGGAAAACTAGAAACCCAGGTCCTATCTTGCTGCTCCCCCAGACAGGCTTCTGTCCCTCCTGTCCATTAAGTTCCTAATAAATTGCTTTCTCTGATAAAAAAAAAAAAAGTTTAGTACTATATTATATATGTATATATATATATATACACACACACACACACACACACACACACACA
This sequence comes from Heterocephalus glaber, assembly GCF_053883595.1. Lineage (NCBI taxonomy): Eukaryota > Metazoa > Chordata > Mammalia > Rodentia > Bathyergidae > Heterocephalus > Heterocephalus glaber. Next base: position 2,096,216 of record NW_028258377.1, read on the forward strand.
TATTATAGTACTGACACCAGAGGCAGGAAAAGATCCATTTCTAACTTAAAGAACAGTAAAGAAAAAATGGTGGACTTATCCTTTTTTTCTATTTTGGCCTTTAAAGTATCTCCACGCTAGGGAGAGCAATCTACTTTACTCAGTATTTTAGTTCAAATAATGTGTGAAGTCTATCCAGAAGCAGCCCCCACCAACACAACTACTAGAAGTGTTTAACCAAGTAGGCATGCACCCCATGGATGAGCCAAGTTAATACTTAAAATTAACCATCATAAAATCCATTGGTAAATCAGATATTTGGGCTGCTATCAGGGACAATTTCTATTGCTCTTTTAATCCTCTGTGTATAACCCATACTTTTAGGTTTGGTTTGGTTTGGTGCAGTTTGGTTCAATTCAGTTTGGGGGATCAGGTAAATAATTTTTCATGTCTCATAATTTTCTGTTGAAACTAGGCATTTTAAATAATATTTAGCAACTCTTAAAACAAGATTCTCCTCTCTCTCCAAGGCTGTTGTTGCTGTTTGTTGAGTTATTGTTTAGTGACTTCTCTGAATTAAATCTTTAAGTTTATTTTCTTTGTCATGTGTGGCCTCTGAAGTCTCTCTCGATTAACATAATAGTCAGCTAATGATTATACAGAGTTCTCTATAAACAGGGGGATCCAGTCTGTTACATTCTTTCCTGAAGAGTTTTGTGTGCATGTTGAGGCACACATTCAACATCCAACCAGACAGTTAACAATTCTCCCTTAGCCTCTATGTACTCAGTTTCAAGATCTGGTAAAGGTTGTATGCACACACAAAGCTCTTAGTGTGAATATGGTCTTGTAAATTCCCAGGAATATGTCAGAACTTTTGGCATACAGTATGGATATATCATACTCTAGCTTTTCTTTTCAAGTTTCTGGTTAATCTATTATTTGCCCCAACTGTTGTCACTGTTTCAGGTAGCCAGAAGTTTAAACTATTACATGTAGTTGTTTTTCACAAACACCAAAAGAGAAAAACCTTTCTGAATTAAGTTAGCTCTATATCAGATAAAATAAAGATAGTTTTGCAAATGGGGTATCATGCCAAGTAGTGAGTCTCCACAGGCATCTGATATAATTCCTCTCTGCTCTCACCAAACAGGTTGGTGCTGTCTGCAGGTTGAGCCCTGCCCTGACCTGTTTTTTCTTTTCTACCGGGCAGGGCTGGTTAAGGACATGTTGTCGCTGCAGAGCTCTATTCACTTCTGAGGGTTTTGTTTATTTTTACCCACACCCAGATCTACTGCCAACCAAAATAGCTTCCTGACATGTGGTGAGTACTCACTACAGACCACCACCCTACCACCATCACCATCTGCATATCCCAGGGCATTGCTGACACCCAAGCCAAGGCATACCTCCAAATGCATAGGAGTGGAGGATGCAAATAGATCTGAATTCTGTGCTGGAGGGGCCAGCCACAGGAACCAAGCGATCTGCCAACTGGCCTCAGTCTAGGCACTTTTCAGGCCCAGCTCCCTTAATAACTATACATGATGGATCTCACTCCTGATGACAGAGGGAAGTGCCGTCAGCCACTGCGTCCCCCAAGCTCATCGCTATTTAACCTCTCAGTGGCTCTGCAACTAACCCTGTCCCTCTCACAACCATCCCTTGTAGCCACCTTTCACCCAGTTACTGCAGCAGGATATCCCCAAGAATCCAGAATTATTATTTTTCTTTTTCTTTTTTTTTTTTTACCTCCAGAGTAGCTCAGACCCAAACAGGCCCTCTCTGAAGATGGCCCCTTGCTATAGCACCCCAAGATATGACAAGCACTACAATAGATTTCTTCTCCAGAGCTAGCCTGCCATATAGAGGAGTCACTGTCAGAATCCTCTCAGAGGATTCAAAGCCCTCAAGAACCATAGGGCTGGAGATTTAGCTCAGTGGTTTCACTGCCTGCTGCACAAGGACCCGAGTTCAATCCCTGGCACCAAAAAAAAAAAAAAAAAAAAAAACCATGGATCTCCCTTATAGCTAGAACTACTGGTCCAATGTTTATTTTGGGAGCCACCAGCCTTCTCTGTGCTTACCTTATGCTTACAACATTGAGTTTTTCTCACCTGGAGAGCTGTGAATGGAGCTGTGAATGCCTTTGTACTTTTCTCTGTGTTGCCTTTTTGTTTCTCTGTGCCTTTTAGCTTTCCCATCACCCCTTTTTTAATTCTCAGAGCTGTTCTTCTCCTTCTGTCCTTGAAGTAGAGTTTCTCCTTTGTTGCCCCAACTCCTCTCATTCATAGAGTTAGGTGAAGGATCATTCTATTCTGCCATCTTAACTGTAAACTGGGATGTATCTTCTTATCCATACAGCCCATCTAAATCTTTTAATTGGAGAACTGAATCCTTTTACATTCTGGGTTATAGTTAATACTTAGAAACATATCATTCTAATACTTCTTTTCAAGTTGTTTTATACATCTTTGTTTCTTTCTGTCTTCCTCATCTTTGTAGTTTAATCATTTTCTGTATTTATATTGTTTGATTTTCTTCTCTTTCTCTTTTGTGCATCTATTTTGTTCTCAGTTTTATACTTTGCATGTTTTCATGATGTCCTTTTTACTTCTAGTACAGGTGACAAATACCCTGTTTTTGTTTGTCCTAAAAATCTTTTATTTCTTTCATTTCTAAAGAATAGCTTTACTAGGTTTAGTATTCTTGGTAATTTTTTTTTAATTTCAGGAATTTGAACATATCATCCCATTATCTTCTGGCTTGTAAGAATTCTGCTGCTAAGTCTGCTATTAGCCTAACAACAATAATTTTTCAGGGATAATTTTATTCTCTTGAAAAAAATTGATTCCTTTAGGCATCCTTTGAACATCTTGGTCCAGGATCTCTGCATCTTTCCCAAGACTTAAAATTTTTTCAGCAAATGTTTTGATGAATAGTTTTTCTGTTCCTTTTTCCTTTGCTCATACTCCTGGGTCCTTATTAATGTGATTGTTTCCTTGCCTAATGATGTCTCATGAATCTGAAGCCTTCCTTAATTTTTTTCATTTTTTAATTTGATTGAATTATTTCAAACAACCTGCCTTGAAGTTCACATTCTTTCTTCTACCTAATAATTCTCCTCTTGAGGTACTCCACTGTATTTTTATTTTATTTACTAAAGATCTTTACTCTAAGATTTCTGATTGCTTCTTTTTTATGATCTCCCTGCTGAATTTCTCATTCCTATCATGAATTATCTTGCTCATTTCACTGAATTGTCTGCCTATATTCTCTTGTATCTTATTGTATTTCCTTAAAATCATCCTTGTGAATTATTTTTCAGGCCATTTGGCAATTTCTTTTTCTTTGGTGTCTTTTGCTAGAAAGTTACTGTGTTCCCTTGGAGGCATCATTTTGCCTTGTTTCTTATTTTTTCATGTTTCATGTTTCTTGGGCCCTACGTTGGTAGTTGTGCATCTGTTAGGTGAATTGCCTCTACAACTTTTTATGGTGGTTTTCATGATAAAAGACTCTATGCTGGTATGTACCCTAAGGGGTCATTTGGATATTCTGCATTGGCTTTGGTTCTAAGTGACAACTGTAGAGTAGTTCTGTGTAGCTATTTCAACTGTGAACAGTGTTGGCAATTTCTATGAGTGTTTTAGTGGCCTAGGTTGCAAGGGGTGTGGATTGCACTGCCAGCTGTAGTGTAGCTCTCCAGCAGGGTAGGATTGTTGGCATATCTGAACACAGTACATTTGGCTGTAAGTTGATCATGAGTTTCCACAGGTCACCAGGGTGGACCAAGTACATATGGAATGTCATGTCCAGTAGTGCAGTGCATGTCAGTGACTGAGGGCCACATGGGAGCCCAGATAGGGCATCTGTCAGTGTTGAAAGGCTGCATGTGTGGTGTCACAGAGCCTCTAGGGATTTACTTGCTCAAAGAGGTTTTCCAATATGCTTTCCAGGGCAAAGCAAGTGAGATTTTAAATGTCCCAATCTTTTAAAAAGGGTTTTAATGTCCCAACACCAAAGTGTCTTTGTTACAGATTTCTGCAATAAATCCCTATTTTTATCCATAATCTTTAAGATATTCTTGATACTTGTGTATTTTGTCTGTAAAATAAAGATACTATTATAGACAGGGCAGGGGCTGCTGCCATTGTCAGTGCAGAAGACAACTGTGTCTGGAGGTGCATTTACTGAAGGCCAGGGTTCAAGGAAAAGAAAAACAACTACACCCACATACTCCCTTTAAGGGATGAACAGCAGTGACTGATATTCTAAATAGGCATCGATCGCCTGGGTGAGGACCAAGACCTTAACCCACCCCCTTTCAGGAAAAGTCCCTGACCCAGCCCTTCCAGGAAAAGCCCTTGTTCATTCCATGCATGCTTGCTACATGACTTGCTTCCCATTTGATCCCAATTTAATCAATATTACCTAAGTAACTATACTTGTAATTTATTGGTTGACCATAGTTTTGTGCCACCTTATTATACTCACCTTGTGAATTTCCACTGGATCCATATTACTTAAGTGACTGTATTTGTAATCTTATTAGTTGACTACAGTTTTATCCCACCTTATACCTGCCTCACCTCATGGTTTTGCTCTATAAAACTTCCTTAAGAAGCACAGGCAATCCATTGTCTGGGCCCCCTCCTGTCTCTCTTAGATAGAAGCTGTCTTTCCCTCAATAAATCCTTTTCTTAACCTCTGTTGTTCCTAGAATTCATTCTTTGATTTTAAAGAACACAAACCCAGAGTATTGGACATCTATCAGGTTGGGAGTTATATTTCCCTTATATTATTTGGATTATTTGGATGTTCTGTATCATCCCTATATCACTATTCTTGAAGCATTGCTTTAAGAGACCACACATCTGTTTCTCAGAGCCTGGTCTTCTGGGAATGGGCTGTTCAACCTCTTCTTGGGACCACAGGAAGGAAGGTAGGGCTGCCTGGATGCTTTCGCAGGGGTCTTGACAAGATCAAACCATGCAGGAAAGACTAATTATGGGTCATAAATGGGTCAGCATGCATGGCTGTCCCTATGCAGTGTAGACTGCCTAGCTACTCCCCAAGGCCGAGAGTGTGTGAGCAGAGCCACTCAGCTTTTTCTGGAACAGCAGAAAACTGAAGATAGGCTACTCAGCTACTTCCTGACCCAACAGTGAGTGGACAGGGCCTCTTGTCTGCTCCCAGACAGCAGGAGGGTGATTGGGACCACCCAGCTATTTTGAGAGTAGGGAGTTTCTTCAGCCCAAATCACTCAGTGTGGACTATCCACATGCTTGCAAAGGACTGTGTGACAGGGTCCCCTGGCTGGTATGTGGGGATGACTAAGTGAGCTGCTCAGAGCAGCTGGCTAGCTGCTTCACAAGGTCTTGGGTCAACAAGATTACAAGATGGCTCTGCACAGCAAGAGCCTGTGTTGGGGAGGCCTCAACATGGACTGGGTTTTCCAAGGCAGCACAGCAATGTGTTAACATAGCAGCTCTACAAACTAAGCTAAGGACCTATGAGGGCCACAGGGTTCTCCAGCAGTGAATGCCTCATATGTATGGAAAGAAAGGTGACTGCCAGGGGCCTTCTGCTTATGCCTTCACTCTTGAGCAAAGCCAATCTTGGTTCAGGATTAATCTCTAGAGACAGGACAACAGATGCTGTGTGCTTAGTTAGCTTCTGTATAACACCCTGTCTACCTCCATGGTATATAACATCTCTGTCACATCTTCACTGCACTTCCACACTCTGTTTCAAACCCTCCTGTGAAACAGATGCCAGTGTATGTGTTTGTGTAGTTTTGTAGGGACTGGCTGCTTCTAGGCAGGGAAAATATAGGCTTTATTAAAAAACTTAATAGAGAATCTTACTAAAAGCATGTTCTGCCTCTACAGGTAGCTTCTACAGTCAGAGCAATTAGAAGGACAAAAGAGAGAGAAACAACTCTCAGAGAAGTGCCAGTTAGCACAATTACTATAAGAATGTATCAGAAAGAGTTGACAAAACCAGGAGGAAGCCAGAAACATAAAAGACCAGGAAAACCAGCCCCCTCACCCACCTCTGATAAAATGCAAAGGAGATATAGGATAACCACCTAAGAACTCTTATTTAACATATGAAAGACACATACCTATACATATACACTTACAAGTATATTCTCACTTTAGCCTCACTATACCTGCACTAGATACACACATATCCCCTTTACTTAATCATTAACTCTGTTACCTTTCTATAAGGCTCTCCCCCCTCCACACACACATACACACACACACACACACACACATACACACACACTTATACATTACAGAAGGACAGGAAGAAATCAAATATCCAGAAAGAATGTAAACAGAGGTGCCCAAGGTTAGGATCAAAGATAACCAGAGAGCAGATTGGATGGTGACAAATTCCAGGTGCCCACAAAGGGATGGGAAAATTCACTAGTCCAAAATAAAAAGGAGCTACAAACAAAAACCCATGGGTATTCATTTCTGATGCCCCCTACTCTTCCAGAGAAGCTGTCCTCTTTTTTTGTTTTTATCCTTTTCCAAATAAATCATCATCCTTTATTTTAAACTCTACCTCTTTAATTCATTATTATTGCTGAGTTTATGATCCAGGTAGCTGTGTGTTCCAGATGAGAATCAGTGTGTACATCCCACCCCTCTACAACACTTTGCTGTAGAGACAAGCATACAAAAAAATCTCTGGTAACGCATCTTGCCAGGAATCTAAGTCCACACTTTCCCAGTTAAATAATGACTTGACTGCAATTGTAGGGAGTTTCAAGAGAAGTAACTGTAGTCCAGAGAAGAAAGCCCCAGTCACCACAGAACCACTCCTGAGTGACTCCTCTGGACAAGATTCTGCCTTTAGCACACCAGACCACCATAGTTGGTACACCACCTCCCATCAGAATCTATCTTTGGGGGAAGGGCAGCTGGAACCTGGAACCTGCAGTAGAATCTTGCAGAGTTCAATCCAGCAGGAGGTCAGGAAGCTCAACTTGGGCCTTGCAGACAGAAATCAGCCTGAATCTCAGTGGACTGCAGCAAGCTTGGTAAAACTAATTGACTTAGATCTGCACTCTGCTGCCCTAGTTGTCTGTTGAGACAGCAGAGACATACCCTGAAGGAGGCCTTTTATTTTTATTTTTATTTTTTTCAAAGCTGTTTTTTTCTCTTATTTTTAATTTTTATTAATTTTTTCAAGTTTATTTTTTTCTTTTTTTTCTCTGTCTCCCCCACCTTGTTCTGTATCTCTCTCCCTTTTTTTCCTGTTCCTGTCTTAATTCAGATTTCCTTTTTCTTTCCTTTTCTTTTCTTCTCTCTTTTTCTTTCTCTCAATTTTCATTACTTTTATAGGAAAGTGAATACAGTTCCTAGCTTCCCTGTTGCTGTTAGTTTGTTGTGTTCTTGTCTTTGTTCTTTTGTCTGTTTTTCTCTTGTCTTCAATAGTTTCCCAAAGTTTGTGTGATCTTCCTGTGTCCTCTGGCCTCACGTCTAATATTTCTCTATCCTTCTACCTATCTATCCCTCCCCAACTCCTTCTAAGTCCTCACCCTGAAGGGTAAAGTTGCTATATTGAAGAGTTTATTCACTATATACATATTTTTGGCTGGTCTTCAATTTGGAAATAAACCAAAAACAGCACCAACAGCAAAAATAGAAATGAGAAGAAACCTAAGAAAGACATAAAACCAGACTTCCAGCTTACCAATGACAAATTTTGGGGGAAATAAGGTAGAAAAATCTGATAATCAACCACCTGGACACCCTGAACTGATAGCACAGGAAGTAACAAAACAGATGAATGAGGCTCTAGAAAAATTCAAAACAGAAATAATTTCCCAGATAACTACAGAGATGGTAAGCAGAATGAAAGACATGATTATACACTCTAGAACAGAAACACATTAAAAAAAAAAATAGATGAGCTCAGGACCATGATAGAAGCCATGATCTCAAAATAAGAAAGAATTGGAATCCATAAAACAGATACACATTTCCAGGAGATTAAAAACTCCACTGAAAGCTTACGCAGCAGAATGAGCCAATGTGAGGACAGAATTTCAGATATAGAAGATAAAATTGCAATTAGTGACCAGGAAAAGAAAAATTGCTTCAAAATTGTAAGGGACCATGGGAAATCAATCCAGCAGCTGCTAGACAATGCAAAGAAGAATAACATAAGACTGATTGGAGTCAATGAAGAAATAGGAGAGAGTGCAGATGACATAAAAAAACTTTTCACAGAAGTGATGGCAGAAAACTCCCCAAGGAGGGGAAAAGAACTCGACATACAGATAAGTGAGGCATATTAGCCTTGATCAAAAAAATCTACACCTAGGCATATAATAGGATTCCAGAAACCCAACAAAAGAACAAAATTCTACACACAGTGAGAGAAAAGAAACAAATCACATACAAAGGAAAGCCCATCAGGATCACAGCAGACTTCTCAACACAAACCATCAAGGCAAGAAGAGCTTGGAGTGACATATTCCAAGCCCTAAAAGAAAACAGCCTCCAACGCAGATTGATGTATGCTGCAAAACTATCTTTCAAAATGGATGGAGAAATAAGATACTTTCATGACAAAGACCACCTTAGGAAGTTCATGAATACCAAACCAGCACTCTAAAAAATTTTAGACAATATCCTAGGAATTGATAATAAGGATCACAACCCCAGGAAGTCCAGCAGAATGAATCTGTTGTGCGCAACAAGAAGTTAAATGCAAAGGAGGAGAATCCAACAAAAAGAAAAAGTCATGACAATGATAAGTCAATATGTATCAGTTATTACCATCAATGCCAATGGTCTCAATTCACCATTCAAAAGAAATAGACTGGCAGAATGGGTCAAGAACCAAGATCCAACAATCTGCTGCATACAAGAAACACATTTAATTCAAAAAGAAACTCCTAGACTGAAAGTTAAAGGTGGAAATCAATACTCCATGTGACAGGAATCCGAAAAAAAAAGCAGGAGTAGCTATCATCTTTGCAGATCCAATGGATTTCAAACCAAAATCTGAAACATTTCTGGTCCCAAGAATTTCAGATAAGGGATAGTCAACTTGTATGTACAAATGTATTGTGAACATGTGTTTTCATTCTTCTTAAGTAAAAACTTAAGAACAGAACTGTTGGTTCTTAACAGTAATACAAGAAGTTTCTGTATTGTTGTCCAAAATGGCTTTACATTTTATATTCACATTAGCAGCATTAGAAAATTCTAACTGGTTCACACCTAAGCTGACATTTGATCTTTTAAAACCTTTAATTTAATCTCCTTAATGAGTATATAATATGATCTTGTTATTGTACTGATTAGTATATTTCTGATTCTAGTGTTGCACACCTTTCCTTGTGCTATAATGGCTATTTATCATCTTCTTGTGTCTACTTTTTAATTAGGTTGTCCATTAGTGAGCTGTAAGAGTTCTTTATGTATTCTGGCCATAGGTTATATGTATTATAAATATGGTCTGTTTAAGGACTACTCTTCATTTTCTTAATGATGTCATTTAAAGTTCTAAATTTTGATGGAATCTCATTTATCAATTTTTTTCTTTTGTACATCATGTTTTTGTATCCTAGGAAATTCTTGCCTAACCTAAATTCATGAACATTTTCCCTTATAATTTCTTCTTAAGGTTTTATAGTTTCCGTCTTTCATATTTAGGTTCATAGATACATTCAAGTTAACTTTATGTATGGAAATAAAGGGTTGAGGTTAATTTTTTACACACAGACAACAGGTGTTCTAATATCATTTGCTGAAAACACTATCTTTTCCTCTGCTCTTGAGTTGAGTTTATGTTCTATAAAATGTTAACATTAAATAATCTTTCAAAACTCAGTTCATGTGTGGTTCTATTTCTAAATTTTCTGTTTTATTCCAATGATCTATGTCTTTCCTTACACCAACACTGCCTTGATTACTGTAGGTTTAGAGGATATCTTAAAATTAGGTACTAAGGGCTGAGGATTTAACTCTGTGGTTCCACCACCTATCTTGCAGGCACAAGGATCCAAGTTTGATCCCTGGTACCAAAAAAAAAAAAATTGGGTAATAAATGTCTTGCAACACTGTTTTTTTTCTTCTTTTTTTTTCTTTTTACTTTTCTAGGTCCTTTATACTCTTACACAACTTTTAAATTTCAATATCCAATTCTTCATTTATAACAAGCATACATAGACCTGAATTTTTATATATACCTTGTGTTTTCTAATCCTGCTAAATTCAAATACAAGTTCTAGGGGCGCCTAGAGATTTCTTACTATTTTCTCTGTAGATGATCATTTCATCTACATATAAAGATTTTACTTATACCTTGCCAGTCCTATGCTAATTGTTTCTTTTTATTGCCGGACTATTTTGGTTTGGGCCTATGTTTCAAAGTTTAATGGACAGATGAAGAGCACGCATATCTGCCATTGTTCCTCACCTTAGGGAGAAAGCATTGTATCTTTTCCATTCATATAAGGCGTTCTTGCTGAAGTATGGAGTACATGTCTTATCCATTGAGAAGGTTCTGTCTACCTCTAGTCTCCTGATAGCTTTTACCATGAACAGCTGTAGAATTTAGTCCAATACTTTTTCTGCAACTACTGACAGGATCATATGGCTTTTTCCTTTCCTCAGTTAAAATGATGACTTATAGGGGTGGATCTTCCAATGCTGAACCAACACTGCCATCCCTATAATAAAACCAATTTCTACATACTGCCAGATCTGACCTCTAATAGTTTGTTTTGTTAAACAAATTTCTATCTATGTTCATACTTTTTTCTTCTATTATCTTTATCCAGTTTTAGTTTATTAGCACAATGTTGATTTCCTAAAATGAGGGGAGAAGTGTTCCTTTTTTTCCTGCTTTCAATGTTTGACATAATTCATCAGTTAAAACGTATATGAGCCTGTTGTTGCCATATAGGTAGGTTTTCAAGCTAGGAACATACTTTCTTTAATAGGTGCTATTCAAATTTTATATTTCTTCCAGAGTTACTTTCATTAATTTGTCTTCTGAGGTACTTCTTAGAAGTTGTCAAATTTATTTCAAAAAAGATTTTTGTGATATGCTTTCTATATCATTTTTAATTCTGTAAAATCTGTGGTAGTGTCCTCTAAATTTTGATATTATAATTTTAAAATGTATAATTGATATTGTATAATAGGAAGAAAAGATCTAAAGGAGCAGGGGAAGTGGTAGGGGTAGGGGAAAGGAAAGAAGGGAAGAGAAAAAATATGAGAAAAGGAAAAAAATGGAAACAAAGTCTTTGCAAATAGGGAAGGGTGGAGGGGGTGAAGGGAGGGCAGGGGAAGGGGAAAAAAATAAGAACCAAGATACTCGTGTAATGATACAAGATCCCAATGATGAATGTAACTGTATTTTATACCTAAAATGTACCAATAAAAGAATTTAAAAAAAAAGCTTGGAAACAGCCCAAGTGCCCATCAACTAGAAACTGGATAAAGAAGATGTGGGTTTTTTTATAAAATGGAGTACTACTCAGCCATAAAGAATGAGAAACTAGAGACATTTATAGCTAAATGGATGCATATTGAGGCCATACTCTTAATTGAAACAAATAGAACACACATGTGTAAATACCGAATAGTTTCTCTAGTGTGAGAAACTGAAAGTGTAAATAAGGATCAAAATGTATAATTGATAATGTGAAATAGGAAGAAAAGTTCTAAAGGGGTAGGGAAAATGAAAGAAGGGAAAGCAAAGAAATATGAGAAAAGTAAAAAATGGAAACAAAGTCTCTACAAATAGGGAGAGGTGGAGGGGTTGAAGGGAGGGTAGGGGAATGGAGAAAAAGTAAGAACCAAGAAACATTATTTAAGAGTACAAGTTCCCAATGAATGAAACTATATTATATACCTAAAATGTACCAATAAACTTATTGGAAAAAAAAAAAAAAAAGATTCTGCCTTTAGACTTGTAGGAAGGAGCAGCATGACAGGAAGCAGCCTCCTGAGAATCATCAGCTCTGCCAATGTGGAGGGACCAAGACTGGAGTTGTAGATAACAAAGAGCATAGGTCACCCTCCACATATTTTTGTCAAATTATCATCATCAGGGTTCTGGGATTGCCTGGATTTTAATGTCCCAACACCAAAGAAGTGCCTTTGCTACAGACTTTGGCAATAAATTCTTCTTTTTAATTCACGATCTTGAGGATGTTCTTTTTTTATATTTGGTTTGATTTTTTTTGGTTGTTGTTTTTTGGTACTGGGGATCAAACTTGGGACCTTGAGCTTTCAAGGCAGGCGCTGGGACCACTGAGCTAAATCCCCAGTCTTGAGGATGTTCTTAATGCTTCCTTATTTCATCTATAAATGGAGGTGTTGTCATTGAAATCCTGTGTTAAAGATTATCATCACATAATTTATAGATATTTGGCTTAGAGTTGAAATATTAGACCTCACTTTAATTCTTTTCTACATCTAATCTTCCAAGATCTTAATCTCTTGCTTACACTGCTTAATAAAATAAAAGGAAAATGTTCTTCCCATACTGTAAATCATAAATTCTTTGCCTAGTCTGTTATGGGAAGAGATGCTTTATTTAGGTAACTGTGTAAGTATAGAGTTATTTATAACTATAATCAACCATATAAAGCACCATTTATAATACATAGCCATGTATATGCCTTATATAAACAACACTATATACATATAAACATATGCATATATATGCATGTATATTTATGCAAGCACACATATTTATGCACACACATGTATACACAGGCTTATGACCTACAAGGTTAAAACCCAACTCTAAGTTGAAAGCTGGCCTTATTTAGTGAGTACAGTTAGCTTCTTATCATTTATTTTCCATAGGTGTTGCTAAGTGGATTTTTATCTCAAGGCTTCATCTGTTAAGAAGTACATTAACACAAAAGAAATCCTCCCTAGAACTCCAAGGAAGATGTATTACTCCATTTTTTTCTAGTAATACAAAGCACATATTTCATTTAAAAATTCAAAGACAATTGTTTATAAAAATGACATATGGAAATTGTGATCCATTACCTCTAAAACATAATGAGAAAAATAAGTCAGAGTGGACACATGAGGAATTAAGGAATCCTTTTTTTTGTCAATATCTGACATTATATCCAGATTTCTAAAAAACAATTGAATGTGCACCATTTCAGGAAAATCATGGTAGGGAAACAATTCAGTCAAACAATGCACAATACAGAATAAAATATATGTATAACATATATATGTAAAAATATATAAAATATATAATATATATGAAGAAATGTGTAATTTTAGACAATTAAGGTCCTACATCCCAAAGTAAAGGCATCTCCAAAATGATACTTTAGCACTGTATATGGATTCTCCTTTATAAATACAAAGAATCTCATTTGCAAAAGCCTTGAATTTAGCTTGAAGCAGATTTGCTTGTTTGCTTGTAGTTCTGCATTCTTTTCATTCTGGTATAACTCCACAGCCAAACAGCTTACTTTCCCTCCACATGAATGTGGCTCATTCTTCTAATGGTCACTTGGAGAAAGGGAGAGAACTTTTTCTTACTCTGCCCACATCGTACCCCTAATGCTGGTTACACTGATGAGGGAAAATATAACTTCCATGTTCCTGTTGGACTGTCTTAATCACCAGATGAATCCACCTTAATGTGAAAAATGACTTTGCATATTATCATTTGCAAGAGAGGTTTTATATTTAATACCATGTCATTTGATTCTCAACCATGGACCTGTAATGTAACTTATCCAAGTCTAAATGGCTAAAACTTCCATGACTGTCTTCCATGACTAATGTTGCTTTTGAAATAGATATAGAGTTAAAAATATGATTTCAGCAGATCAAAATTGCCTTTAATGAAATTTAACAATTTCATATCCACTCATTTAATTTTTATATACTTTAATTTGAATATAATATCATCAAGTAAGTTTCCTTTTAGGCACAGAGATTTTCATATTGTCAGCTTGATACCCATTAGTCAGGTCCATTATTGTTCTCCCCAAAATCATTCTTTTTCCTCTTTAAACCAGTATTTTCCTCCTTAGGTTCAGAAATATTTTATACTGAAGAGGAAATATATCTACTAGATCATTTAAAAGACTTTTTTGTTGGAGTTGTGGCCAATGTTAGCCATCCAAACTCCAATCTCCTAGTCAGTCATTCACTACCGAGGGTTTGGAAATGCAGCTGTAATCTTCACCACCTCACCAGGAGTTCATCACCAGGAGTTCATCCGCAAATCCATGGCTGTATTCCTATCGTGTGACCTAATTGCCTGAGGGCCAGGGATTTAGCTCAGTGGTTTCACCGCCTGCTCCTCAAGCGCAAGGACCCGAGTTTGATCCCCAGTACCAAAAAAAAAAAAAAATTAAAAAAAAAAAGAATTTCCTGAATACTGTACTTGTTAAAACAGATCTATGATTTAGTAGGTCTAGTCTTAACTTATGAATTTGCATCTAACTAATGCCTGGATGAGACTGATGCTACTAGTTCAGCAACCACAATTTGAAAACCATTGCATAAATTCCAGCATGTTAACTTCCATTCTGGAAGATGCTAATTTTTCTCTATATACATCAACCTCAAAGACAAATAAAAGAGGGCCAGGGATTTAGCTCAGTGGTTCCACCGCCTGCCCCACAAGCGCAAGGTACTGAGTTCAATCCCAGGTACCTGAAAAAAGCTTCTAAACATCTTTTTTGTTGTTATTTAATAATAACTTTGCAGCCTGTACCAAACTGAGATTCCATAATCACTCACTAAAGTCACTCCTGTTGACTCTCTGGCCTTCTCGAATTCTTTCAGGCCCTGTTTCCTGGCCCAGGTTTCCAGAATTTTCCAGACCCTGCTGCTTCAGTACTAGACAACTGTTGCCCCTGTTTCAATATCACAGCATTATTGCTATTTATCTTCTGACTCAGATAAAAGTCTAATGAAGAAAAAATTACCCATTTTTGAAGACAGATGAAAACTCCTCCACAGGTCATAATCTGTCTACAGAACAAGCCTTTTTAAGAGTTCATCACAGGGTGGGGGGTATTGCCATTAGCTTTCACTACTGTAAATATTTTAATAGCTTGTGAATCTTTCAGAGAGGCAAAAACATGTCCTCAATGAGCTAATGACTGCAATAGAACATATAGTCCAGGAGAGGGGATAGTGTGGCTGAGACTCATGTGCCCTTTGGGACATTTTAATTTATTCCTCTTCATGGCAAGCCATTTTCAAAGGCACTTAAAATACAACTTTAGCTCTGTTAAGAGTCCCTAGCATAGAGAAGTCCCTGGCACTGGCTCTATTACTTTGGTCATAGAACAATGTGCTGATTACTTCATGTGTAAAACTGCCTATAAGATAGCTAGGGAGGAGTTATGAGTAATTTTTATTAAAATCAAATAATATTTTCTAAATTGTCTTCTCACAACTAATACAACTATTTAAGACCATGCCAAAGCATATTAACAATTACAAATAATTTATGCAAGAAGCAAGGATTTAAAAGTACAAGAAATATAGGTATCATAGCTCGCTTGTTCATAACTCGCCTGTTCCATTTGTGCAGCCCCAACTCTATAAAACAACCAGAGAGATAAATTCAATTGTTACAATATCCAAAATGAGCTGACCATCTTAAAACCTAATGTACAGTGAGAACACATGGGCCATCCTTATTTTCTCTTGTTTCCTGGCTTCTTAACTGACATTTGCCTTCTCTGAAATTCTGAGCCTTTTCCCCTATCACATTTTGAGAAAGGAAAATTCCATACTATAAAGCAATTAAATTGCTTTCCCTAGGCCAATATAAAAGTGATCCTCCACACTTCAAAACACTTCAGGCTTCCCTCAAGTCTTCCAAGGCCTTAGGCACGAGGAGGCCTCAGTAGTAAGGTTGGTCCACACAGACAAAGGTGAGTCCAGAACAGATATTTCTGCTTTCTAGAAGAAAATACCAACACAGTCTGCATCACAGTTTCCTGTTCATTAGGAGAAGCTCTAGTTTTTTTTGGTTTTTTGCGGTACCTGGGATGGAACTCAGGACCTTGCACTTGTGAGGCAGGCATGGCGCCACTGAGCTAAATCCCCCAGCAGAAAAGCTCTAGTATTACTACTTAAAACTTGGTGACTGATTACCCTTTGGGGTAAAGGAATTCCAGTGCTTCATCTTAAGTAGGTGTTCATTTTGTTATATTTTATCAAAAATCATAGACATGTCTTCCCTAACAGGGATTTGGACCATCATCAAGTAGGTGGATGAAAATTTTGTAGGGAGCACTTAAGAAAGATTCTCTTTGAATCTTTGAATGATCCAGCTTTCCCACAGTCTCAGTCGAATGGAGAAGGCAGGCCCTCTCCTTTCCATCCTCTTGACCAACTCACTCTCGAATAACCTACCCAGCCAGATCCAGGATCCTGTATCCATTTGGGCAGATAATGGGACAGGGTGGGGCAGGGAGCAGTGTAGCATTTCCCGGACTTCCTTGCTTATTTTTCAAGGTAGGCAAAGGGTGTTGGGTTAGTTTGTCAATGCCCTTCGCTAGATTACACAAATGCCTAGTTATTTCCTTAAATGAGGGGCTTCAAGAAAACAGAATTAGAAAATATGGTTGAGGCCTGAGGTCACAGTAGGGTCTTTTTCCCTAAGTCTTTTACCTAATTTTTCCACCTGTGTCCTAGAAATCAAAGTGCATTGGAAGAGAATAAAGCATTAAATTACAGATATCCAGAGTTATAAACAGAACAGGTGCCTAAGAAGGAGCTGTGGGTGAACCAGCAAGGACTGACAATTAACACCGCGCCATGACTGGGTCCTGATGTTTTTGTGGATCAGATCCAGTAGCATTTTGTTACAGAATGTACATTTATGAAAGAGTTAACTTTTTATCATGAAAATGTTCAAATATGCACAAAATCAAAGAGTATAGTACAAACAACCATTCTATAATTCTGTGTACATTTTTACAACATAAGGATTTTTATATAATCAGACACCATTATTACACTTGATAAAATTTTTTAATATTATCCAATATACAATCCATATTCAATCCTGAATTGAAGTAAAATGTTTTTCTTTTGCATGGATAACATGAAATTTGATAGAGGAAAATTAATCACAGTAATCCTGATTACAGGTACTAAAAACTATCAAAAATCCAGATATTTTACTTGTGTAGTTATGTAAAAATAACCCTAAAACAATTCATTAACTTCTTGACATTTATCTCCAATGAGTACACATCACAATAACAATTAGGCTTGGCATTAAATGTGCACTAGGTTAGGGCTGGAATCAAGTAAACTATATATGAGGAATACAAAACTCTGCTTGCAACTTTAAAAGAAAATGTTTACTTCCAAAGAAATTGAATTGACCTAAATAATCTGTATTCAGACTCAGGGAATTATGGTTAACAATGAAAATACAAGTTCTTGGACTTCCTCAAACTCCTGACAACCTTCTCTCATTACCTTTGCAATGTTATTGCTCTTAGGTCAGAGAAAGGCTGATATAAAACTTCAGCACAATTACAGAAAATACAGCTTTTCTAGGATCCCTGTGGAAGAATTCTTTTCACAAGAAATGCTGGCCCTTACAGGACCACTTTTGTAGGCTGTAGCTGTTTAATAACTACACACCCTTCTCCTCCAACTCCCTAAGCCCACCTCAATTTGCAGGGCTGCACACAGGTGGGAGTTCAGAAAACTGCGATTCAATTCTATGTGACCTTCAGCAAATTACTTTTATGTCTCAGTTTGTCATTAGGGAAACACTGACTGGGTTACATGAGAAGGCTTTTTGCAATGTTCTTACACTAACAGTACAGGAAATTTGTACTGAGTACTTTCTAAATCTAGGAATAAAAAGGATTATTAGTGGTTTAGATCTAAAATGTCCCCCAAAGGTCTCATTTGTTCAGAGGTAGGATTTTCAGAAAATGACTGGATCATGAGCATGGCTAACCTCATTAGTGGGCTAATCCATTGATGCATTCACAATTGAATGGGAAATTAGGAGATAGGGCCCAGTTGGAGGAGGGAGATCATGAAGATCATAACTTTGTCGGGTATCTCTTATCTCTGGTTTATTCTTGTTCTGCTTCCTGGATCCCATGAGGCAAGCAGTTTTCCTCTGCCATGCCATTTCTGCCTTGGAGCCAGTTTACCATGGACAGAAATCTCTAAAACCATGAGCCAAAACAAACTTTTTCTCCTTTAAGTTGTTTCTCAGGTATTTTTCCCAGCAACAGAAAGGTGATTAACTCAAGTATGTACCTGTCTCAAAAGGAAAAATGTCTCAATAGAAGGCCAGGGGAGGCCCCAAGCACTTGAGTCTCCTTTTACTCTGGCAGTTGGTATCTGCTACTAATGTAGCCTAGACCTTTGTTTTCATATGTTCCTGGCCTTCTGGGGGGTTTTAGCAAAATCTGAATTCAAAGACCCTTGTCTGCCTCATATACCTGCTCTAGTGGTCATTAAAACTGGTTTAAAACCCTCTGAGAAAACTAACCTATAAATTAGTGGACTCAGTATATCCGGGCAGCTTTTGTTCAGTTACTGTTTGTCTCAGACTTTCGTAAAAGAGGACAGAAGGGAAGAATACCAGAAAGAAGGAAGGAGAGGGGCAAGGGCTATGTCAGGCTTCCCCAAACCATGGCAGCTGTAAAGGAAATATGATTATACTTAACAGAAGCCACCTGCATTTTGAAGATGCACTAAATTTAAAGTTTCTGGGAGACCTAATTAAATTTAATGAGAACTATGGCTGCTAAACAAAAATGTATTATAGCTCCCACTTAGTTATTCCTGAGGAAATTAAGTAGCAATCATGTAGACTCACCTTAATTTTCACATTTAAACCTCTGGATGTTAACATCCAAAATCTATAAATAAGATCATGATTTCTTCTTTTCATTAGCTAATAATATAATCAAACAATTCATCTATTCCTACAGAAAAAATACATATAACCCAAAGGAAAGAAAAGAGGAAAAAAAGCACAGAAAAATTATACTGCAAGTAACTTTTTATCCTTTGAGCCCTCAACGCACCCACTCCTACTTCCAGTGGCATTTCTTTTGTTTTTGAAAGAATTGTGTATTATTTATTGTGCAGTATAAATATCCACTTAGCTCAGATCAGAATGGACATCTAAATCATAGCATCAAACTGTGTGTCTCAGGGCCGGCCAGGGATTTAGCTCAGTGATTCCACCGCCTGCCTCACAAGCTCAAGGTCCTGAGTTCCCATGATAACCAAGGCTATTTGTATGTAGATACAATGGTAATTCTCTTGATGGGTTTAACAGGCTGATTTTAATAGAGATGCAGTGAAAGTTGACAGTCTACGAGTAGGACAAGAAGGTACAGTGGCCTTGGGTGCCTTCATAGAGGGCAATGAGACAGTCAGACTTTTAATATTACTGTGCAGAGAATACTGGTTCTACTGATCTATGGTCCATATTTTGAAAACCACTAGCCTAAGACATAGTATCTCAGATGTCTAGAAAACAAGATGCCTTGTTTAGGAAATTGTTTGGTATTCGACCCAAAAAGCAGAACATTACATTTGGAAAATTAAGCCACCACTGACAGAAAGTAGGTGGACCATGGATGAGTCAGGTGAGCTGGGGGTTGGGGATTCTCACTCTGGAGGTGGACAGACCTAGGCAGCATTCTATTGGTATAATCCACTTGGACCATGACCCTGAAGAAAACTAGGCAAAATGTTAGAAAATCCCCACAGGCTAAGGAATTCCCTGGAACAGAGACACTATGGAAGTGAGTGTCTCCTACTCCTGGAAAGAATTAAGACACTGTTCTTTTTAGAGCACATTCTTTCTCTTTTAAAAAGGATTTGAACCAGCTTTGCACAGCAGAAGAGCCTTATTCTCCCCTGCTTCATTAAACAAAAACCAAAATTACAATATTATCAAAAGCATATTTCTACACTACAATAAATTTTCTAATACAACACCCCACTTTCCTAAGGCAGTTCCTTTCCTGCCTTAGCAAAAACAATTCTTTATCACTAGAGGTAACCAAAAGCAGCACAACCACTCACCAAGTACATTTTTAAAAAGGATTCAGACATTCATTGGATGGACCTGATGCATTTGATTTAATTGACTCTAAATTATCTTCACTTGCCTGGTAAGCTGCTGATTACAACTAAGACTCAAATTCTCTACCACCCCTTTCTGTAATTTCTATCTGTGAAGTGTTTCTGTTGATAGACACTGCAATTTCAAAATAAATGAAAATTCAGTATTTTAGTTGCAACATTTAATGTAAACCATATGCTTTGTCTTATTTTGTAGATTTTCAACAAGTTGAAGCACAAAGTAAGGTGTTTCTTACCAGAATCCATGAGTTTAGAATTCAAAATTAAAACACTAATAACTCAGAAGTATATTTCTTGCTCAATGGTGTCTTTACTATATGAAAATTTTTTCCTTAATTTTTGAAGCATTCCTTCCTCCTTTTCTATTTCTTTAAACTTTCAAAAATATCTTTCTTGAGTATCAACTCTATGATGCTTATTTTAATAGAATGCAAATTTTAATGGAATCATCACAAATTGTTTACTAAACTCAAGTAAAAGTATGAGTACCTTAATATTTTAAGTAGAAAGGTCAGGACACCCTGCCGAGGTCCCCAGTCGCGCGGAACACACGCCGAATCAGCCCGCTGCAGACAGGTAGGTCTATGCACGCCCTACCGAGGTCCTGAGTCACGCGGAAGACACCGAATCACCCCACTGCAGACAGGCAGCCACCTGATTCCATATTACCAAGGCGCAGAGGACACCAGACCACCAGACCAAGGTACTGAGTCCCACTGTTCCTGGCCCAGAGGTAGGGGCTTCTGAGCCATCGTCCCGCTGCTCCTGGTTCAGAGGAAGGGGCTTCACGGTCACCATCCTTCCCGCTGCTCCCAGCCCAGAGGAAAGGGCTTTTGGGCCACCTTCTGTCCCGCTGCTCCTGGACCAGAGGAAGGGGTTTACCGGCCACCATCCCTCCGGCTGCTCCCAGCACACAGGAAAGGGCTTTTGGGTCACCATCCCTACCACTGCTCCCGGCCCCTGTCCCACCTCACCCAGCTCAGAGGAGGTAATCCGTGCAGGTGCTAACAGCCCCCGACCCCAGTCGAAATGAGAAAACACATAAATAAGTCTCAAAACCAGACTTCCAGATCACCTACAGCAACCCCAAAGGGAAATGAGATGGAACACTATGATACTCAACCACCTGGACCCACTGAACTGGCAACAAAAGGGGATCTGGAAAAAAGGAAATCAGAAATAATTTCTCAGATAACAGGAGAAATTGTGCCCTTAGTACAAGACATGATTAATAAATCTAGAGAGGAGCTCAGGAACATGATGGAATCCCAACATAAGAAACAAATGGAATCCATAAAACAGATGCAAATAGATTTCCAGGACATGAAAAACTCCACTGAAAGTCTACACAGCAGAATGAGCCAATGTGAGGACAGAATTTCAGATATAGAAGATAAGATTGCAATTAGGGACCAGGAAAAGAAAAATTGCTTCCAAATTATAAGGGAACATGAGAAATCAATCCAGCAGCTGCTAGATGATGCAAAGAAGAATAACATAAGACTGATCAGAGTCAATGAAGAAACAGGAGAGAGTGGAGATGACATAAAAAATCTCTTCACAGAAATAATGGCAGAAAACTTCCCAAGCAGGGGGAAAGAACTTGACATACAGATAAGTGAGGCATATAGGACTCCAAATAGCCTCGATCAAAAAATATCTACACATAGGCATATAATTGTTAAGATTCCAGAAACACAACAGAAGAACAAAGTTCTCCAAGCAGTCAGAGAAAAGAAACAAATCACATACAAAGGAAAGCCCATCAGAATCACAGCAGACTTCTCAACACAAACCATCAAGGCAAGAAGAGCTTGGAGTGACATATTCCAAGCCCTAAAAGAAAACAGCCTCCAACCCAGATTGATGTACCCTGCAAAACTATCTTTCAAAATGGATGGAGAAATAAGATACTTTCATGACAAAGAGCACCTTAGGAACTTGGTGAATACCAAACCAGCACTCCAAAGGATTTTACACAATAGCCTAGGAACAGACATTGAGGATCACAACCCCAGGAAGCAAAGCAGAATGAACCCATCTGGCATGACAAGAAATTAAATGGAAAGGGGGAGAACCCAACAAAAAGAAAAAGTCATGGCAATGACAAGTCAATACCTTTCAGTTATAACCATCAACTTTACTGGTCTCAACTCACCAATCAAAAGAAACAGACTAGCAGAATGGGTCAAGAAGCAAAATCCAACAATATGCTGCATACAAGAAACACACTTAATTCAAAAGGAAACTCATAGACTGAAAGTTAAAGGGTGAAAAACAATACTCCATGCAACAGGAACCCAAAAAAAAGCAGGAGTAGCTATCCTCTTGGCAGATCAAGTAGATTTCAAACCAACACTGATTAAGAGAGATGAAGAAGGACACTACATCCTTGTAAAGGGAAGAATCCAAGAGGAAGAGATAACAATCATAAATAATGCACCAAACACTAGTGCACCCAACTATATAAAACAAATACTAACGGACATGAAAAGCCATATATGCATTAATACAATTGTAGTGGGGAACCTCAACACCCCACTGTCACAAATAGACAGATCAACCAGACTAAAAATAAGTACTGAAATACTAGAACTCAATCGAACTCTTGAACAAATGAACTTAACAGATGTTTACAGAGTCTTCCACCCCACAAAATCAGAATACACATTCTTCTCAGCTGCACATGGGTCATTCTCAAAAATAGACCACATACTCACACATAGAGCATGTTTAAGTAAGGGCAAAGGAATTGAAGTTATCCCCTGTATATTATCAAACCATAGTGTGATGAAATTGGAGATCCATAGCGAAAGAAACTCAAAAAATTTCATAAGCACGTGGAAACTGAACAACACACTTCTGAATAACCAGTGGGTCACAGAGGAAATTAAAGAAGAAATCAGAGAGTTCCTTCAATTAAATGACGACAGTACAACATATCGGAATCTATGGGACACAATGAAAGCAGTCTTAAGAGGGAAATTCATAGCAGTGAATAGGCATATTAGGAAAACAGAACGAGCCCAATTAAACAACCTGATGCTGAACCTCAAGCTTCTAGAAAAAGAAGAGCAGGACAACCCCAAAGCTCATACAAGGGAAGAAATTATAAAGATCAGAGGAGAAATCAATGCAATGGAGACTAAGAGAATGATACAAAAAATCAATGAAGCCAAGAGTTGGTTCTTTGAAAGAATCAACCAAATTGATAAACCTTTAGTCAACCTTGTCAGAAAAAGGAAAGAAAAGGCCCAAATCCATGCAATTAAGAATGAAAAGGGTGAAATGACAACAGACCCAGCAGAAATACAGAGGATCATCAATACCTACTTCCAGAACCTATACGCCAATAAGATGGACAACACAGAAGAAATGGACAGATTCCTAGATACATATGAATTACCAAAGTTGAATGAAAAAGACCTAAAAATTCAGAACAACCCAATATGAACCAATGAAATTGAAAATGTAATTAAAATCTTATCACCTAAGAAAAACCCGGGCCCTGATGGCTTCACTGCTGAATTCTACAAGACATTTAGAGAGGAACTGCTGCCACTACTGTTTAAACTCTTCAATGAAATTGAAAGGGAAGCAGTACTCCCAAATTGATTCCTGGAAGCAAGCATCACCTTGATCCCCAAAGCAGAAAAAGACCTAACAGAAAAAGAGAACTATAGGCCAATCTCACTAATGAACATAGATGCAAAAATCCTTAATAAGATACTGGCAAACAGAAAGCAGAAGATCATCAAGAAGGTCATACACCCTGATCAAGTGGGATTCAATATATGAAAATCAATTAATGTAATACACTACATCAATAGAGCCAAGGAAAAAAACCATATGATTATCTCCATAGATGCAGAAAAAGCATTTGACAAAATCCAACAAGCATTTATGATAAAAACCCTACAAAAAATTGGAATAGATGGTCTCTATCTCAAACTGATAGAAGCCATCTATGAAAAACCAACAGCCAATATCATACTAAATGGTCAAAAACTGAAATCCTTCACACTAAAATCAGGAACAAGACAAGGATGTCCACTATCACCACTCTTGTTCAATATAGTTCTGGAAAGATTAGCCATGGCAATTAGACAAGAGAAAGAAATAAAAGGCAAATTGTCATTATTTGCAGATGACATGCTACTCTATATAGAAGACCCCAAGAACTCCACCAAAAGTCTTCTAGACTTAATAACCAAATTCAGTCAAGTAGCTGGTTACAAGGTCAACACACAAAAATCAGTAGCTTTCCTCTACACCAAAGACAGACTCACTGAGAGAGAAATAGCGCAAATAATTCCTTTCACAATAGCATCCAAAAAACGGAAATACCTAGGAATCATCCTAATGAAAGAAATCAAAGACCTCTTCTCTGAAAACTATGGCACTCTGAAAAGAGAGATTGAAGATGATATCAGAAAATGGACAGACATCCCCTGCTCCTGGGTAGGAAGGATTAATAGAGTGAAAATGGCCATACTTCCAAAACTGCTATATAGATTTAATGCAATTCCAACTGAGATCCCAGCAGCATACTTCATAGAACTCGAGAAAACAATCCAAAAATTCATTTGGAATAAGAAGAGACCCAGAATAGCAAAAGCAATTCTAGGTAACAGAGACATGGCAGGGGGTATCACAATCCCCAACCTGCAACTCTACTACAAAGCCACTGTGATAAAAACAGCATGGTACTGGCAAAGAAACAGGCTTGAGGACCAGTGGAACAGATTAGAAGATCCAGAAACAACGCCAGACACACTCAGCCATCTCATCTTCGACAAAGGAGCCAAACACCCTCACTGGAGGAAAAATAGCCTCTTTAATAAATGGTGCTGGAAAAATTGGGCTTCAACTTGCCAAAGATTAAAACTAGACCTGTATCTCTCACCATGCACTAAACTAAAATCAAAATGGATTCAAGATCTAAATATTAAAATAGAAACTCTGAACCAGTTGGAACAGAGGTTAGGTAGAACCCTTGAAGACATCAGTGTAGGAAAAGATTTTATGAACAAAACCTCAGTTGCCCGTGAACTAGCACAAACAATCAACAAATGGGATCTCTTCTTATTAAAAAGCTTCTGCACAGCAAGAGAAACCACCAGCAGTGTGAAGAGACAATCCACAATGTGGGAAAAAATCTTCACCTGCTCTTCCTCAGACAAAGGTCTACTATCTCGAATCTATAAAGAACTTAAAAAGATCAGATCTCCCAAATTTAAAGACCCAATCCAAAAATGGGCATCTGAAATGAACAGACATTTCTCAGACAAAGAACTAGAAATAGCAAATAAATACATGAAAAAAGGTTCAACATCACTGGTCATTCGAGAGATGCAAATGAAAACAACGCTGAGATTCCACTTCACTCCAGAAAGAATGGCTGCTATCATGAAATCAACCAGTAACAAATGCTGGTGGGGCTGTGGGGAAAGAGGAACCCTGCTCCACTGCTGGTGGGAGTGTAGACTGGTGCAACCACTGTGGAAAGCAGTATGGAGATACCTCAAAGAACTAGGACTGGAAATCCCATTTGACCCCGCTATTCCACTGCTGGGGATCTTCCCCAAAGAATTAAAAGAATCATACCACAGTAATATATGTGCACCCATGTTCATAGCAGCACAGTTTGTAATAGCTAAAACTTGGAAACAGCCCAAATGCCCATCAACTGGAGACTGGATCAAGAAAATGTGGGTTTTTAATAAAATGGAGTACTATTCAGCCATCAAAAATGAGAAATTAGAGACATTTATAGCTAAGTGGATGCACATTGAGGCAATACTCTTAAGTGAAATAAATAGGACACATATGTGTAAATACCGAAGTTTCTCTGGTGTGAGAAACTGAAAGTGTAAATAAGGACTAAATGTATAATAGGTAATGTGAAATAGGAAGAAAAGGGGCTAAGGGAAAGGACAGAAGGGAATGGGATTAATATGAGAAAATGGAAAAATAGGAACAAAATCTTTGTAAATAGGGAGGGCTGGAGGGGTTGAAGGGAGGGCTGGGCAAAGGTGAAAAACAAGAACCAAGACAGACTATGTAAAGGTGCAAATTTCCAATGATCAATGTCATTATATTGTATATCTAAAATGTACCAATGATTAGAATGAATAATCGATAATGTAAAATAGGAAGAAAGGGTCCAAAGGGGTAGGGGTAGTGGGAGGCACAGGGGAAAGGAAAGAAGGGAAAGGAAAAAATGATGAGAAATGGAAAAAATGGAAGTAAAGTCTTTGTAAATAGGGAAGGGTGGAGGGCGTGAAGGGAGGGCTAGGAATGGGGAAAAAATAAGAACCAAGATGCATTATGTAAAGGTACAATTCCCAATAAGAAATGTAATTGCGTTGTATACCTACAATGTACCAATAAAAGAATTTAATACAAAAAAAAAAAAAGGTCAGGGATTTGGGCTCCCTGGTGCCGCTGCCTGCCTTGTAAGCGCAAGGTCCTGAGTTTGATCCCTGGTACCAAAAAATATATATATGTATTTTAAGTAGAAAGCCTGTCAAACCAACATGTTACCTGCACTGTGGAGCTGAGTGAGTGGCATTTGACTCCTGCACCACTACAACCTAATTCTGTGACTTTGGAAGTTTTCTGTTTTGAAAAAATGATGAAAGTTGCGCATAACTCACAGGAATAAAAGGCTGCAATGTACATGGGACACCAACACAATAGACAAAACAGCATTTCATAGTCATTTAAGCACAAAGATTGCCCACCTGTAGAGATCCTAGATCTGCCACTTCATAGCAAGATCATCTTGGGAAAGTCATTTAACTTCCCAAAATATGTGTCCTCACCTTTACAATGTGGTGGTATATTATCTATCCCATACGTCTGTCACGAAGAATAACTGGGATGATACTTGGAAACCCTTGACACAGGGTATGGCAGTGTGGACATGAGGGACAGCATTTTCCTTTTCTGGCCTCCTTTCCAAGCCACTGTCAATTCTTTCAACTAATTCCTCCCTACCTTCCCATTGTACTTTGCCTAGAAGGAAAAAAGTGTTAACTACAGGCAGAATTTCTCTGAGAAATGTCTTTTTAAGCACATCCACTAAACTCTTTTATCAACTGTGAAAGGAAACACCACAATATCCAGGTTCAGGAAACAGAGCTAAACTGTGAAGTGAGACGAGTTTTGAGATTCTAACCAGATGTGGTGGCATCAGCCTGTAAATCCCAGCTTTTTGGAGGCTGAGGCAGGAGGATTGGAAGTTCAAAGCAATTTAGCAAGACCCTGTCTCCAAATTAAAAGTAAAAAGGACTTGGGATGCAGCTCAGTGGTAGAGTGCCTGCAGGTTCAATCTGAAGTACTGCCAAAACAACATGAAGAGTTTGGAGCTTCTAGAGGCAAGAGATGTGATGAGGGGTAGATATGAGAGGTGGTGGCTTCTCTGGAACTTTTCAGCAGTTTGAAATAGCCAAGGTAAATCTAAAGACCAAAGAATACAGCATATCCCTCAAGTAGCCTGCTGGGCTTAGCTCTCTTAATCGTGACACTTGAGCACTGGCTAGGACACATACTTTCCTTGAATGTTTGCATGGTTGGGGGAAATGTATCAATGAAAAAGAATGTTTCTACATGTAGATTGAATGCAATGATAAAAGAAGGAAGGAGATGAAGTAAAGTAAGATGATAGATATAATTCAGTTAAATCATAAAATTATACCAAAATTGATTAGGAAAATCATTAATCACCCTCCTATCCCCAGAACTGCTTGGATGTATTGGTGCAACATTGGATTTTTCACTGTAAGCAGGAAGGGTAATCACTGAGCATATGTAAATAGTGTAATTCTTATTATCTAAATAAAATGCATGGTTTCAGAGTAAGGATGGAACTTTATATTCATGGACTACAGAGATTTTGAAACTAGAAAACCTCTGGCAATAACCTAGTCTAACCTCTTAAATTAACAGCTAAAAAACAAGAGTGGGCCATAACCTGCTCTGTTATCAAGGTAAACTATGAGGAACAAATAAACTTGAGCTTTCAGCCCACAGAGACCATCATTGAGCTAGCTGTTTCTAATGAGAAAGGGAATATAAATATAAATATAAGCTTGAGCAGGTAAGGTGCCTCATAAAGCTAGGGAACTACTCCTAGTTGCCTGCGTATGTCCTTCACTTGAGTTATTAGTTAACCTATTTCAACACTGGACATTCTATTTCAGCAGTATTATATCAATATTTATTATATCAGATATCCTTATGGTGGCAAGTAAAAGGCAAAAGATTTATATGCTCTGAAGAGAAACCAGACTGCAAGTTAATGGTCTTCTTAGGATAAACTATCATGATGACACTCACTCTTTGACAGTGTGAGTGAAGAATCAAAACAGGCCCCATTTGATTACCAGCACTTCTAAAGTTTTCATTTGTGTTCCTGTCTATTGAGCTGATTTTCAAATGAATTCAATGAAATGAATTTAAATGAGACTTTAACATAGTTTTCTTGTAGTCTAATTATTAAATGATTAGAACTCTCATTGAACTTGAATATCAACTAAACATTTTCATTAACACAATTTAGAAATTTGAATCCTATGATAATTTAAGTGTTATGGTTGTTCTTTTTTATTAGTATGCATCAATAGTACATATTAATGGAATTCAGTGTGATATCTATATATACATATAGCATGCACTGATCATAATAAAATCTCCTGGGCACATTCACCTGAGGTAAATTTTACATGACAGTACTTGCTAGTGGTTATCCCTATAGTTACTGATTAAGTAAGAAGGCAATATCCTTTGTACATTTACAAACATTATGTGAAAGTTCAGAATTTCAATAAGAGGGGAGAAGAAAGAAAACCATATGGGAGCACAAAGAATTCTCTATTACCTTCAAGCAGAACCCTATTATAACAAAGTGTGAAAAAAGAGTACATGTAAGGAGATTCATGTTAAAACAGGCACATCAATAAATTAGAGAACAAAAAATAACAAAAAAGGAAGTGTAAAATGTGCCAAAGTGGCTTTTATTCATTTAATTTTCCTGTTAACTTATCAGTGTTATCATGAATTCTATAGAAATTGGACTTGGATGAAAACTTTTTATTATGATTTTAGATCTAAGAACAGAGGATAATTATGTACTAGCTTACAGTTCCTTGCAAAAATAATTACGAAAAATAGTAGAAAATGAAAATCTGAAGTTATTTGAAATCCGAAAATGTAAGCAATTTCTCCTGTATCTTAGTTTGGATCACTTTTGCAGAATCATCAAGCGTATTTGTGTAGAGTATTCTATTTTTCACTAGCAGTGTAGTATGTCCTTCAGAGCTTGGAATAGTCTTTAAGAATCATCTGAAGCTTCTGACTCAGCATGATGTTCCCTCTGGCCTTCAGTCTGCCACTGAAGAATGCCTGGAAAAGAGAGAGGGAAACAGAGTACCAAGTGTTATCATGTCACATTTTGTTTCTTTTTAGAAAACACAACTATTCAGACTAAACACAATTAAGTTAATAACTCCGGACAACTACGCATTTTTTATTTAGCAATGACAGCTTAATAATTACACACAGCACTTATATTTTTTGATAAATAAGAAAAAAAGACTCCTGTGTATTCCAGAAAATCATAGAATAGAGTCTATGTAAATAGGGAAGGGTGGAGGGGGTGAAGGGCGCACAGCTAATGGGGAAAAAATAAGAACGAAGATACATCATGTACAGGTACAAGCACCCAATGATAAATGTAAACATATTGTACACCTAAAATACACCAATAAAAGAATTTAAGCAAAAAAAAAAAAAAGGCTGCTTTCACTATGCAGTTATAGAAACCACAGTCTGCAATTCTTACAGGGAAGGAGTCACTACTTAGACCAGAAATCTCAGGTAGTAAGTTTGAAAGGGACATGCCATTTAAATTATGAATACTTAATGACTTGAAGTAAATATACCAACATTTGGTGGTTATCCTCCAGTTCTATCAATTTTGCTGCAAAGGACATGATTTAATTC
Organism: Heterocephalus glaber; assembly: GCF_053883595.1. Taxonomy (NCBI): domain Eukaryota; kingdom Metazoa; phylum Chordata; class Mammalia; order Rodentia; family Bathyergidae; genus Heterocephalus; species Heterocephalus glaber. The sequence continues at coordinate 2,126,341 of NW_028258377.1, forward strand.
TTCTTTATGGCTGAATAATACACCACTGTGTATATATACACCACATTTTCTTTATGAATTAATCTGCAACAGGAACCTAGGCTAATTCTTTATGTTAGCTATTGTGAATAAAGCTGCAATAAACATGGCCGTGCTGATATCTCTTTGTTATGCTTATTTCATATATACCTTGGAGTGTGATAGCTGGATCATATGGTAGTTCTAGTTTTAGTTTTTGAGGAATCTGCACACCATTCTTCATAGTGGCTATACTAATTTACATTCTTGTCAACAGTGTATAAGGGTTCCTTTTTCTCCACAACCTCACCAACATTTTTTTTATAATAACCATTCTAATTAGGTAAGATTGTATCTCATTTTAGTTTTGACTTTCTTCTTTAATGGCTAATCATATTTAACATGTTTTCACATATTTGTTGGCCATTTGTATTCCTTCTTTCAAGAAGAATAGATTATTTCCCCTTTTTTAAAATTAGGTGTTTTTTTGGTTAAGCATTATGAGTTCTTTATATATTCTGGATTTTAGTCCTTTGTCAGATGAAGAGCTGGAAAATATATTCTCCCATTCTACAGGATGTTTTTTCTTTTCTTTTTCTTTTTTGATACCGGGGATTGAACTCGGGACCTTGCGCTTGCGAGGCAGGCAGTGACACCACTGAGCTAAATCCCCGGCCCCAACAAGTTGTCTTTTCATTCTGTTGATTGTTTCTTTTTCTGAGCAGAAGCTTTTCAGTATGATATAATCCAATTTGTCAATTTTTGCTTTTATTTTCTAGATTTTTGGAGTCCTACCCAGAAAATCTTTGCTTATGTCTTGAAGTGTTTTCCTGTATTTTTTTCTAGTAGTTTCAGGTCTTACAATCTTTGATCCATTTTAAATTGTAAAGGGTAGAGATTAGGATGAAGTTTCAATTTTACACATGTGGCTATTCAGTTTTACCAGCACCATTTGCAAAGAAACTATGCTTCCTCCTGTCTCTCCTTAACCACTCTCTCCATTATTCATTTTACTAGCCTTACTGGCCTCCTCACAGAAGTATCAAATAAGCCAAGTTATTCCTGCCTCAGGCCCTTTTACTAGTATTGTAGTTTCTTTAGTCTCATGACACATTTCTTTATTTGGTTCAAATATTAATGAGGTCTTTTGGATAACCATCTCTAAAATAGTTCCCCTATCCTGTCACACTCTAGTCTAAGCATTGACAAACTAAAGCCTGAGGGCCAGATCTACTCTGTTACTTGGTTTTGCAAATAAAATTTTACTGGAACACAGCCATACCCGATTGTTTATATATTAATGATACAATGGCAGAAATGAACAGTGACAATAAAGCCATGTGACCCTTTACAGAAAAAGCTTGCCAATCAACTGCTCTCACCCATTAGTCTACCTTATGTTTTCTTTATGCCTGATTATCGTCTTTTCTATTAGTGCTCTAGAGCTAAGTTCTACACAGGTATCACCTTGTTCAATGAGAACTATAGGCCAGGGATTTAGCTCAGTGGTTTCGCTACCTGCTGCGCAAGCTCAGGGACCCAAGTTCGATCCCCAGTACAAAAAAAGAGAACTATAATCTGAATCAGAGTAGGTATTAAATAAATTCCTGGGAAGGTGCCAAGGTATTATGCTATTCATTTATATTACCGGCTTTAAATCTCATAATTCTTTGGGATCATTACAATTATATCATAAATGAGAAAACTGAAGTGTTAAGATTAAGTGACAGAGCCAAGATGCAAACTTAGATTTGCTAGATGCTAAAGACTATATATTTAACCTCTATACTTTATAATTTTTTCTAAATTACTTTTCAGGCTGGGGATTTAGCACACTGGTTTCACCACCTGCTGCACAAGCACAAGGACCGGAGTTCAATCCCCAGTACCAAAAAAAAAAAAGTACTCTAAATTACTTTTCATATACAAGAAAACAGTATATTTTCTCATTTGTTCACATTACTCTGCTCTTGTAAATGTGTATAGTTTCTTCAAATAAGCACTGTGCTTTGCTTGTGAGGGTAGTCACTGGTATTTTGTACTGTACGTTGTGATTATGAGCAAATTTTCAATTGCACCTTCTAGTTTATGTTGCTGCTATATGAAAATTAGTAATAATTGTCCATCAACTATTTTTTGCACACCTTAATTCTAAGAATCAGTTGATGCTCTTGGAATTTCTAACTACATAATCATGCATCAAAAATAACAAATTTTCTCTTCCATTCAAACTGTTACACCAGCTACTTTAATTTTGTGGGGGGTTTTTTCTTATGGAATGGCAAAAAGTTTCAGAATAACATTAATAACAATCAGAGAAGGCACTCTTCTCTTAACCATGATTTTCCATTGAAATGCTTCTAAATGTTTGGTTCAGAGCTAAAACATCCCCCCAAAGTCTCATGTATTCAGACATAGGGCTTCACTCATGGGGCATTATACTCCTCAGTGGACTATTCACTGAGTTCTTAGGTAAACGTGCTGTCAGGACATGAGGCCTGGTTAAAGGAGGTGGGTCACTGGAGCCATGACCTGGAAGGGTGCATTCTTGCCTGTCTGTCTGTCTGTCTTCTTCCCTCCCTCTTTCTCTCTCTCTCTGGCTTCTTTACTTCTTGGCTGCCATGGATTAAGCAGCGTTCCTCCACTGTGCCCTTCCACCATACTGTGCTGTTTCTGCCTTGGAGCCAACTAATTATGGACAGTCTTCTGAAACTGTGAGCCAATATAAACCTCTTCTCTCTGAAGTTGCAGTGTCAGGCATCTTGTCCTAGCAACAAGAAAGTGGCTAATACACATGAAATAAGGCATTGCCTATTATGTTACAACATCCTATTTCTAGTTTTCAGTGAGTTCTTAATCTTACACAGGCTGAGCATCCTTAAATCAAAAATCTGATATCATCTGAAATTTGAAACATTTGAGTTCTGACAGCAGCTCAAAAATTTTCAGATTTTGGGGCTGGAGATTTAGTTCAGTGGCACCATGCCTGCCTGGCAAGCGCAAGGTCCCGAGTTTCATCCCCAGCACCAAAAAAAAATAAAAAAACAAAAAACAACAACAACAAAAATTTTCAGATTTTAGAGTGTTATGGGTTTCAGACTTTTGAATTGTGAATGATCCTCCACCAGTAAAGCCTATGCAAATACTCCAAAATCCAAAATATTCTGAAATCTGAAACACTTCGGTCTCAAGTATTTCAGATAAGGGTTCCTCAACTTGTTTATCAAGAATGACTGTCTAATTTTATAGAGTATCCATTAACTTCATATGGGTAAACTAATGATGTAACATATTAGAAAGTCTAAGTGTGGGTTTTTAATGTTGTTTTCATGTTGTATGGTAAAGAGGAATTTCATCCCCAAATTCAGTTTTACAAAATGTCAACTGAAACTCCATTAAAAAAATAATTTGTCAGCCATAATATTGACACCAGTCTTCTTCAGAGTTGTAAGGAATTTTATAAATCAGAATTTGGAAGTCAGCTCAAAAACTGTAATTATCAAACAAGAAAGAAAAACGAATCAATGAAAATTTTGAGACCATTACCTTCTGAGGGTCAAGCTTGCCCAGGACTACCTCCATGAAATCTTCATCTGAAATTATGATGGTTGTATCAGCAGAGCCTTCTGCAGGACCTTGGTACACTTTTCCAGAATCATTTTTCAGATCAATAGCTGGGAAAAACAGGAAAAAAACAATGTGTATTACTTTTTCTCCCTCAAAATATAAGAGTACGGTACATTAAGCAAAATTCAGAAAGTTTTTAATTTCCAAGTTAATGTGGTACTTATTCTATACCTTCTATATAGTTAATATTTGTCATTTAGAAAATCTCTTTGCCTTTCTTATAAAGAAGTTCTTTGAAGTATTCCACTTCTAATGGTTTTCTACAAGTTTTTACAGAACTAACAACTTACAAGTATGAATTAATGTAAAGTGAAATTATAATGAAGCAAAATGAAATTCAAACAGACTACAGTCCATAAAAGAGAACAGTTGAATTTTAAAACAGTTATATATTGGTGGGTTGAGGGATACACTCTACTCACCTTTCAAGTACTTAAATTTAGCGGAGGTTCCACTATATGAGTAGCAAGATAACAAAATTAAACTTGAACAATTTTCTAGTTTGTCATATATTATGATTTATAAAATATTTAATGCCATAAGTTTTTAACTACTTTCTCTTTAACAAATTTTTTGACAAAAAGATTAACTGTCCCAGAAACAGGCTGAGTACATGAACTATTGAAAAATGTAACTTTATTGCTATCTATACAACATTTATAGGACTTTAAACTAAAATTATACTTTAGAAAGTCTAAAGAATCGAATGTATGATTGAGACCATGCATACAGGAAAACCAATTCCATTCATGAATGTACTTTCTCTTACTCCAGTGGAGGAGCTGCCATCCTATCGCTCTCTCTAGAATGTGTAAGAACTCCCAACTGAAGGTCAAGACAAAGCTACATACGCACAGGAAACCCCAGTGTGCTTAGCATTCTGCTTAGCAAGCCCTGCTCCAAATACAAAATTAAATTACTTCAACTCTCTACAAAAGAGAATTTTGCGAACAAAACTAAAGAAAGAAAGAAAAAAGAGAAACAATGTTTACTTTGGTAAAAGGCAAAGGCAAAAAGAGAAGGGACCATTTTGTTTTTTGTATACTTCATTAATTCACCTAAGTTTCTAGTATGGGTGTCAAAAAATATGTGAGGTACTAGAAGTATAATATGAAGAGCAAAGCCCCTGGTCTTTACTGGCAAATTATATGAAAATACCTTCATAATATGTATTATTTGGTATGGCATTAAATAAAGGGGAGGAGTGAAAGGGAGGAGGGAAGGAAGTGGATGGAAAAACTTTTTTTTACAGTGCTGGGGATTAAAACGAGGGCCTTCACACTGGACTATATACCCAGCCCTTTGTTATTATTTTGTTTTTTGAAACAAGGTCTTCTTAAAGTTGCCCAGGCTAGATCTGAACTTTCATTCCTTCTACCTCAACCTCCCAGAGTGCTGGGCTACACTACACCCAACACTACACCCAAATGGAAAGCAAGATGTTACATAAAATCATGCTCCTGCATTCCATAGATTTAACATTAATTCTGCACAAGCCTGAAGCCCTATTTGTATTTATATATATATACACACATTTCTATATATACTTATATGCATATGTATATTTATTTTTATATGTATAAAAGTATATATTTTTATATATGTAAGTAGGTATATATAAAAAGTAGATATATATATTTATTCCTGAGATAATATATATATTATCTCAGCAATAAAATAACACTACACATAGCTTAATGGAAGACTACAGGAATAAAACTCTGTTATTAACAGCTCTTAGCTACCTACTTTCCTTCTCACTCACAGGCATTTTTACAGGCTGTTTCACAACCATGATCTTTCAAGGGATAAAACGTCTTTATGAAAAGCTAATAACTAATGCTGATAAAAGAAGGCTAAGAAAGTGTATTTGTATTCAACAAGAATACAAAAATTGGGGGTAAACACTAGTCATGGGTCTACAATATGGCTCATGCAGGAGAACCCACCATTACCTTCAACTTACAGATACCTGTGTAAGGTCTGGCCAATCTTAGTGTAAAAATGAAGAAATTGATGGCATGTGGTTTCTTTTAGTGTCAGAATTTAAATGTTTTATGAATAATTTTAACTCTAAATAATCATTAGGGCCCTGAAACAGTTCATTAAAATTTCAGACTTAACAGCTTTTAGTGAAGGAAGGTTAAGGTAATAAATGAGAATGTGGCATTTAAAAAACTGGCACTGCAAATCACAAAGAGCTACTATAAGAGAAAGGAGCTACTTTCACTATGTGTGCCTCCTACTCTGAGGGTTATCAGGTCTTTGTGGGCACAGACACTTCTTGACTTTGTATCCCATGTACTTCTTTGAAGGGAAAGGACAGTATTAAGAACTGTTTGTGAAATGGATAACTAGATAAAGACATGAAAGAAGAATCTCTGTCAAAAAAATAATAATAAAGGGTAAACAGGTTAAAATTTAAATTTAAAAAATAAGCAACATTTTTGTGCTGTTTCTGCTAAAATTCATTAATAAACAAATACAAACTAAGAAATATTCTCTAAAACTGCCTCCATTCTTCAAATATACTGTATATCAAGGTCATTTAAAAACAAAGAAACACATTGCTTCTCAGCCTTTTGGCTAAGATCAAGTGTAAAAACAGAGAAACACATCCAGACTAACCTGGAATGAAGAGACTTAATGCAGGGCTGAGTCTCAAATTAGACATTGATCAGGTTTTTTTCCTCTCTTTATTCCTATCATTGTTATTATTACTATCATTATTCTTTTGCTACAAAGGGCATAATTGGGGCAATTGATGAAGCTGTTAATGCAGTCTATAGGTTAGATAACAGTGTATCAATTTTATAATCCTAATATTGATAACTGCTCTGCGAATAGGTAAGAGAAGGTCTGTGTTTTTAAGAAATGCTACTAAACTAGGCTTTATTTTTAGGGTACCATGTCAGCAAGTTATTCTTATAAAATGGGATAAAAATTTTAACAATTTGGAAAGACTAGATGAAGGACTGATGAAAGTTGTCTGTTTTTCCATAAATCTGAAATTCTTTTGAACAAAAATTATAAAATGATATTATTAAGAAGAGTAACACATATAGAAGGAGAAAAGCTGTAATTGTTTTAATTGATTTTTTAAAAGTACTTTTATGTGTACCTTTGAGAGCAAATACACATGGAAATGTAGTCAGGGGCTGCTGCTATAGGGGGAGAAGCAGTCACTGTTGCTAAGGAAACACTCTGCAACAAACAGGGCCCCCACTCCTGCCTGGAAAGCACATTTCTTTCCAAAGGTCATCTTTTTCTTTAAATGCATGATATACTCTTCTGAATCTCAATCCAAAATTTAAGACCAACATCCTTAAGATTTAGTTTATATCTCAGCTGAGAAACCCTAAAAGATAATCTGGTTTGACTAGATTACAAATCTGGAAAAGTTACAAAATTCACTACATTACAAAATGCTAGAATCATAAAATCAGGAGTTCACATGCTGTGATGATCAAATGGTATGCTCAAGAATGCCACTGATCTCAAAAGAATGCCAGTTTCCAAATCTCTGGCACATTTTCTCATTTTTTAGACCTTACTCTTCTCTACCCATATCTTCGACAATTCTGTGCTTAAAACTCAGTGTCTAACATGCTTTCACCTATAGGAGAAAAGTTTAATTCTACAATGGAGGAACAGAAAGGAGGAAGGAAAGATGAAAGTACAGTTATGACTCACTGCATATTCTATTAATCTTCAACATATCAGGCACTTTGAAATGGGGAAGAAATATATATGAGGTGTGATCAAAACTACAGAACTGCTTCAATATTAAAAATTACAGGCCAGGGATTTAGCTCAGTGGTGCCACCGCCTGCCTCGCAAGCACAGGGTCCCAAGATTGATCCCTGGTACCAAAAAAAAATATTACAGTAAAAGACACATGACCATTAATCCCTCTCAAAGTACTCCCCATTGCTTCAAACACACTTCTCCCATCATTCTTGCCACTTTCTGAGGCAGTTCTGGATATCCTCTTTCATGAGTATCTGTAGTTGGCATTATCATGGCTGCCTCAATGTCCTGAATCAATTCCAAACATTCACCTTTTATGGTCATTTTGACTTTGGGGAAGATTCACAAGACACACAGTGCCAAAGCTGGTAAATAAGGTAGATGAGGACACACTGTAATGTTTTTACTAATCTGCCTTTCCATAGAATGGCATGTGAAGGCAGTATTCATCATATTTTCTATCACATCTCATAGATACTCACAAAGACTCTCAGAACTGCTTTAGAAAGTGGTGAAAATGATGGGATAATGTGTTTGAAGTGAAGGAGAGTGTTTTAAGGGGGATTAACAGCAATGTCTTTTACCAGAACTTTTTTTTAATTTCCCTATGCACCATCTTTTTTGATCAGCCCTTGCACCACATGGGCAGATCTTTTCTCCCCTTTTTCTCCTTTCTAATTAACTTCCTATAAGCACAAATATCTTCCAGAACAAAAACCAGAAGATTAATTTTGGGTACTGGGATTATACATCATTATTTTTCTTTATACTATTGTATAACAAGTTGTATATAATGAACACATCCTACCTAAAAGGAATAGCAAATATTAAAAGTGATTTATACTGAACAAAACTTTAAAATGTTGTCTAAGAATAGACTATTTCAAAAGTTCCATTTTATCTAGGTATGTTTTAGGTTTTTGGTCTAACAGAGCATTTATAGTGATCTTTTAGTTGTAACAAATAGTAAAACAATGTGATTTTCAAGGCGGTTAAACAGGTACGCTTAAAGGCAATCTCAGAATAAAAATAATGAAACTTTTTAATATATTAGCTTCTGCTATGCAAGTAAAAACCCAAACATACCACTTTTCCTTTAATCTATCTGTGCAGATAATTACCTATATGGTGCACAAACGATGCCAAGTGAAAAGATGATTCATTCCATCACTTATAGAGCAGAGCTTTCACAAGCACACCCTACAGCCCTTGACTTCAGATAACAATACAGTCTACTACATTTAATGCACTAGCTCACCGTCTGCACAGAACTACAACCAAACTTCAGCTGGGCTAAAAGTTAAATGGTCTACAGTACAAACAAACCACAAGCCTCCAGAAGTCCCACATCTTTCCAGGGGCACTTAGCCAACCCACACATGGTCTCCACTCTCTCACTATTATATTAAAGACAGGAAAGGTCCTCTGAGTTATAAATTACCCTAGATACTGCTTCCTCCACATTAGTAAGCAAATTCGGGTACCACAGTTGCTTGACTAACAGTAAAAACACTTTATTCTTCCAGGTAGAAAAGTATGAAAAAATCAAAAAGTTTTAATGAGCATTCAACGGGCATACTATAATTCTCCAACAACTCCAGAGATCAGAATACTCTAAAACATAAAGATAAGGCCACACAGCAGATGTGGAAGACCTGGTAAGAGTTTTTTCTCTTATTCTCTTTATCTTCTAAATTTGTCTTTCTTCATAAAATGGTGGCAGGGTCTCTCTGGACCTCTGTGTTAGTGAAAGGAAATGTGACTGCTTTCTTCCTGCATTTCGGTGGTTTATGTAGGGTGCCTGGCCAGCTTGCAAACATGGTACAGTGGTATTCTCTTGGATAATTTCCCTGACAGATAAATAAGCACCTTTGACTGCAATCTGTATGCCTCAAGCAAATAATTATGCTTTCATACTAATAAGATGCTAATTTATTGTTTGGCGATGAAGAAAATAATTCTTAAACTGTCAAATATAATGACTTAAAATATTTCCACTGACCAAAGAAAGGCAAAGATTTTTAAAAATATGCAGCTCCCTGGTACTGGAAAAAATTAAAATTAAAAAAAAAAAGTAAAATATGCAGCTACCATGACTGTTTTAAAGTACAGTAGTATCTCGGTTCTAAGGCCCTCCTTGGATGTCACATTCCAAGGATGCTCAAGACCCTTATATAAAGTGGCATTGCATTTGCATATAACCTTCCAAATATTCCCTTATACTTTTTCTTTTTTTATTAGTACATGTTTTCAGTATATGATGTTATATTCATCACAGGAAGTTGTTACATGTAAGTAACACATCTCGATAATTTTTACTTCCCCTTTCTCCCTTCCTATCTCTAGATTACTTATAACACCAAATATAATATAAATAGTTGTTATACTGTACGGTTTAGGGAATGACAGCGGGAAAAAAGTACCTTTACAAGTTCAATACAAATGCATCATTTAGACCTCACTACATTTCCAATGTGTAGTTGACTGAATTTGCAGGTGTGGGGTGAAAACAGTACTAATATTAGGTACTACAATGAAATATTTTAAAAGGATGTCTTTAACTTTTTCCTGCGTGTCTTTAAAAAAAAAGAAAAGAACTATTGTCACTGAGCACCTTGAAACCTGTTAGTTCAAAAAAAAAAAAAAAACTTTACCTAAGTTTACCTACCTACAAAGAGACTATCTTTAATTATAACAAGAACACTTTTACCTGTTAAGAGTTATCTTAAAATATTAAAGAAATCACCAATATGACTTACTCCACTTAGCTGCAATACTTCCACCTTTAGTAATATGCCATTCAAATATAGCATTTACTTTCTTTACCACCTCCTTTCCGACATCCTTAAGTCGACGATTTATTTCCTCAAATACAAAAGTACTCTGCAGTTCCCCACTCTGGCAAAACGATAAAATGTAATTTCAAAAGTTCTGTAAAAATGGACTCAAAGAGAAAAATAATTATAAATGTGTACAATAAAAATTATTTTCTTAAAAATATGCATATAACTATAACTCACTAAGAAGATTCATTAGAATTCAAAAATTTTATATATAAAAGTTATATATATAATATATTTTATATATATATATATCTATATCCCCACCATACCCCTCCCATTACCCCCCTGGACTGGGGATTGAACCCTGGACCCAATGCTTTCTCACTGAGATATATCCCAGTCCTTTTTAAAGTTTTTATTTTGAGACAGGGTCTTACCAAATTGCCCAGACTAGGATCAAACTAGTAATCCTCCTTGTCTTAGTCTCTCAGAGTTCTGGGAATATTTTAAAAGTAAACTAGGAACTAGACAATCTGTCCTAGTTAACTTCAGGAAGATACTGAACGATTCAACTTTTGTAGTCTCATTTTTGTTTATGTGAGTAAATTACATGAAGTCTGAATTTCTTTCCAGCTCTTCAGAGATTTTAATTTTTAGTCAGTTATATGATAAGATGGTTTATGGCAGGAAATTAAGGCCCATAGGTAAGAAACCTCAACATTTTCAAGTTAATATTTTGGAAACAGAATATAAACATTTTTATTAAACATCTCAGCATGTTAATAGAGGATACAAATGTTTTAGTAAATATTACATATTCTTGTTTTCATAGAGTACACATTTTTATACAAATATTTAAATCAAGAAAAGGTATAGGATATTTAAATTTTTCACCTATTGTTATCCAACATACTCTAAGGTTTCTCACTAAACAACTGATTTAGATGCTCTAAAATCAGAAAATATTTTCTCCTGAAAAATGTCCTTCACATTAAAATTATGAATCTTTTCATACTCTTTATTTTCTAAAATAGTCTGAACATTCTTGAAATGATAACAAATTTATAAGCAGGGAAATGATTTGGATATCAGTTTTTATAACCTACCTCAGGGTGTGTCTTAGCTGAAATACGAGATGGTGGTAGAAGATCTACATACGCATTTGAAATGACAATATCTCCAGTTTCTTGAATCTTATAAGTAGAACAAAAGAGGAAAAAGAACAGTTCATCTGAGGATTTTATTGGAAACAAATTCTGTGAAATGCTAGTTATTTAAAATGAATTTATATTTTTGTTTCATATGAAAAAGAAAATAATCCAAATAAAATAAAAAGTTAATAATGTAAATGATAAGAGGAATAATGAAGGCTTTCTAATTTAATACAATTGTTATTGTTAACCCTGGCTGTAAAACAAATGAAGCCTTAAAAAAAAAAAAAACCTATGACCAGGTCGCATCCCCTAAAGTATCAATTTAAATGGCCTGCAATGGAGCCACCACATTGGTATTTGGGGAAATTTTTTTTCCAAATATATAAGCGTTTTTTAATGGGGAGCAAAGTGAGAAGTGTTAAATTCTTATAAATAGTAAAAGACATGGCACAATATCCACCCAAAGCACATTTTTTCTGTTAATATAGAATTGGCAAGGAAAATACTGTAATAGTCCTGTTAATGTAGTAATTCGAGTTCTTATTTCAAATTGGAAGTATACATGGCATAAAATGAATGTCTAAATAACCTTTTATCAAAATAGCTATTAAAGGAATTCTAATTCCTAATCCTTTATTTCAAATTATCTCAATGACTATTCTTTCATAAAAATTACAGTATTGCTACAATAGCAAAAGATAATTTCTAGAAGTTAAGGTAGCACTTAATTAAAATTTTGATTTTTATCTGTGAAGGAGTTTTCTGAACATGGTAACCAATTTATTTTGCTTGCATTATCCTTTTATGTGCACTATAGACATATATTTTAAGAATCTACATTTAAGTCAAACAGCTCTTTCAGGAAATATAAAATAAAAATTCCAGTGGTAGAAAAAAAAAAAGATGATGATACAGTACAAAGAGATAGGATAAGTTTGGGAGACAGTATGACCTGAGTTTTTATCCCAGCTCAACCACTTGCTGTGTAGCAAGTTATTTACAACATCAAGAATTTTTTATGAACACAGATTTTCTTATATTTCAGGGCAGTTATTATGTATATTAAACACTGTAATACAGTCTGCTTATAATGTCTCAATAAATAAAGCTGTTACTATTACTGTTGGAGTTGTTAAACCTGCTCTGTGTAATAAAAAATGATCAAGCCAAAAAGTTTTAGCTGGTTAAATGTGTTAACAAAAATTATTTTTTAAAAACTTACAAATAAAACAATGATTGAATGTCTTTTTAGTGTAATACAACTTTATTTGGTTTGTCACTTACTATTAGAGCCCAGGCTGCAATGTAAGATGTTAGTTTGTGGATTACTGTGTGATCAAGAAATATATGATTTCTGTCTAGAAAAAGTAACTATGAAGAATGTAATTTTATTGTTCTACAAGACATTAACTAGTTTGGGCTCTAACTCAGCAAAATTATTTTAGGATGCCTTTCCTGTTAGACTGTATCAGGTATTATTCTAATTCTCTTTTGAACCAGCTTTCCCATGCTGCAGGACCTTTAAAATTTTAAAAGAAAATAAAAAACAAGGTACATAAGGTATCTTATGTTCATTTACAAATTACCACTGGTTTAAAGAAAAAAAAAACAATCTTCTAAGTTTTGTCTCAAATCCATATTACAAAAAAAAAAAAAAAAACTAAAGAAAAGCTGGTAAGAGGCACAAAAGGTCAGGGTATGGTGAGGAGGGTAATAAAGTAAAGCACTTCCAACTCTTTTCATACCTTGGTTTGAAAATGAATTCTATTATCTTCCTTCCACATCTCAGTTCGTACAGTTTGTCCTGGATATACTGGTTTTGCAAAACGAGCCTTTAAAAAAAAAAAGAGTTGGTTATAGAATTAAAAATGCTTTTAACAAACTCTACTTGTGGTGGGAAGGGATGTGGTCGTAGGTCAGAGTGCATAATAGAAAACAGAGGTTTAAATATATTTGGATGAGTGAAAGACCTAAAATTAATATAAAGAAACAAGTAGAGAAAGCATATATAGTACAAAAAAAGTGAACAAATTCTTTGTTTCAAAATACAGAATTATTAAAGCAATGGTTTTTCTTGACATACCAAGAAACAAAACCATATTGAGTAATTACATAGGTCAACACTACAACAATTTAAAGAAAAAGTTAAAGGAGGTACTTATTAAATATGGAAGAATGAGGCCTGGAAAGAGTATACAGGGCAAAATAATTCTACCTTTTAGTTCATAATTTTCTGTAATATTTTGGCTCTATGTATACATTATTGGATAATAAAATAACTGAAATAAAATAAAAAGCATGAGAAAAATCAGTATTACCAAGGGCAAGGCATTAGAAAATGTATTTTCAATGTTGCATAAAACGGATACTAATAAAAGGTTTTGGAGCTATTTGATACTACCTTCAATGTTTTAAGTGTTCACCTTTGACTTACAGAAAAACACTGTAGGCACAGATACTTGCCCTTGTTATATACAATGGATAAATTTTGAAATCAACAAAAACAAGCAATATGCAGCCATCATACTCCTATAGGTATATGTTTATTAGAGTTCAAATACATACATGCACCTAATATTTTCAGATAAATTAAGGCAAATTTAAAAACAGGAAAAAATAGTAAATCAAGTTTTTTAAGCATATAGGTTGATATATGTATATTCCTAATTAATTTATAAAACCAATTAATCTGTTAAAACTGTTAACTGTATTAAATTGTGCCCAAGTAATACAGCTAATTATAACTAAAAGAAAATATGCCGATTGTCAACTCAATGAAATAATAAAAATATATATATATTGCTGCAATGTAACAGCTATTTTAAATTAAGCCACTAAAAATTCCTTTTCTTTAATCATAGAAAAAGAACAAATATTCAAATTATGCATATACCTTAATTGCCTTGAACCTTGACACATCATTATCTGCAAACTGCTGTAAAACATGCCTGGCAGAAAATCCAAAGGTGCATAATCCATGTAATATGGGCTTCTCAAAACCTAAAAAAAAAAGAGAGAATTTAGATGAAAATAGGTACTTCTCATATTTAAAAAACAAGTGTACAGTTAATTCAAGATTTTAAAATACAACTTTAAATAGCAGTATAATAAATTATATCATCTATTTTAAGAAATATGAAAAATATTTTGTAAGTACTAGAAAAAAAATAGGAAAAGAATGTGAGAGATATGGGAATACAAAGACCATGAAAATCACTGATGGTGATTTATTTCAATATCCATGCAGATAAACTATCCCTCCCTAACCTTTCGGTTCCTTGCTCTCTCTTTCCTCATCTTTCCTGACATCTCAGACACTCTTCTCCCCACACCGTCCTAAAGTTGGCTCACACAGAAGCTTCATTCCCCCATAATCTAAATTCCAAGTACACCATTTTCTCAATATTATGTCCTACCTTTCCATATTCTTTGCATAAATATAATAAGAGAACTACATTTAAGATGTTGCTCAAATTACTAGTCATAAGTGCCAGTTTAAGTTATTTAGATAACTGAGCTAATAATTTTCACTCATACATATTAGCAACTCACCTGCAAGGCTTGCAAAGTTAGGGTCAATGTGTAAAGGATTCCAGTCCCCACTGAGGCGGTACAAAGCAGCCTGTGAAAAAAGGATTACAAATGCTACTAGCATTCGGTATTTTTTAAGAAAACATTAAATCATTACATGAAAAATAGGAAACATGGCTGGTTTTTGTATAAAATATGCATCAAAATGTACCTAATCCAGGTTCTGATTTTTAAAATAATTACTAAATAAAAAAAGGCTGGGAATGTGGCTCACCAGCAGAGAACCTGCCTAACATATACAAAACCCTGGGTTCAATCCCCAGAACCACCACCAAAAGAAAAATAAAGATTATCTCTAAATTAAATGTTTTGAGTAATACCTGACACTGAAATCATTAAAGGAGGGGTAAAGACTAGGATTGTCAAATAATAGGAAAGGAAACCTAGAACTACATACCACTGCCTAAGGAGGAATTCCCAAAAGGAATTCATCAATCTATTCTCATTAAAACACAAAGAAGATAAGGAAAATGTTTATAGTTGCTTCTAACCAGCTTTCTTAATATGGTATTTTAAATTGAAGCCTGTAACACAATGTTAGACCACAAATATCAAAGACTTCTTACGATCTTCCATTCTTCTGTTATACTAAATCCTGAATATCCGCTTATCCTGCAAAAAAAAGACTATGCCAGGATATTTAAATTTATGCTTAGCCCAGATTTTCACACTGCTACTTTACTTAGATAAGGTAGGATTAGTAGAAAGATTTAGATACAATAGAGAAAAAGTCACTGTACTTCCTGGCGTTTAAATTGTACGTTTTTCAAGGTACACAGTACTTCTGAGAATTAAAAGAAAGAAAGTCACAAAACAGCTAATAGATATTTAATGGGTCTATATATTAACTTGAACCTTTTGGGTCTACCTCAAAACTTCTTCCCTTTCTAAAACTATTAAAATGTGGTGTAAAGACTAGCCATTTAAGCATATCTAACTTTTAAAATTATTTTTAAACAAGTTTGATTTTCAGAAAATAACTTTCTGTAATTCAGAAAACTTCATTTCCTTATATGCTCTGTATAATTATAATGAGCTCTTTTCTTTCCCCATTACTACATATGACAGTTATATGTTATTTACTTTTTAAATGACTCAGTATCTTTTTGTCTTCTAAATATAACTAAATTAATAACTACTGAACACTAGTGACTTACAAAATTTTGTAAAAGATATCAGAGAATTACATAATTTTTACAAGCGGGCTGGGGATTTAGCTCAGTGGTACCATGGCCTGCCTCACAAGTGCAAGGTCCTGAGTTTGATCCCTGGTACCAAAAAGAAAACCCCCAAAAAACATAATTTTTACAAGCATTTTACAAGCAGTAAAACACTGTGGAAATATTATCATGTTGTATATAAAACAAGGACACCACACATTTCAGGCCTCTAGGGGAAGTTGTCAGATACATCATAGACAATATTCTAAATCTGTTTTGAAATAAATTTGACAACTTCTAAGAAGTACCCTGGAAGACAAATTAATGAAACTAACTCTGGAGGAAATATAAAATTTGAATAGCACCTATTAAAGAAAGTATATTCTTAGCTTGAAAACCTACCTATATGACAGCAACAGGCTCATAAACATTTTAACTGATAAATTATATGAAACATTTAAAGCAGAGAAAAAGAAGGAACACTTCTCCCCTCATTTTAGGAAATCAACATTGTGCTAATACAAAAACTGGATAAAAATAATAGAAGAAAAAAAGAATGAACAAAGATAGAAATTTGTTTAATAAAACAAACTATTAGAAGTCAGATCTGGCAGTATGTAGAAAGTGGTTTTGTTGTAGGGATGGCAGTGTTGGTTCAGCATTGGAAGATCCACCCCCAAAAGTCATCATTTTAACATAGAAAAGGAAAAAGCCATATGATCCTGTCAGTAGTTGGAGAAAAAGTATTGGACTAAATTCTACAGCTGTTCATCGTAAAAGCTATCAGGAGACTAGAAGTAGAACAGAACCTTCTCTTGAGAGTTTTCTTAAGAGTTCTAGCCAGGGAACCCAGATAATAGTATATCCGACAGCTGACACAGTCTTTCTGTGTTGGGGAAGGTCTCTTCTATGACAAAGAGCCCACCTTTTTGAAGGACGCACATGGAGTGAAGGAGACACCTAGCCAGTGACTGGTGGCGTGATAGATGTGGCAGCCAGATGTCCCTCATCTCCTATTAACTTTCTACTATTCTTTAATCAGATTTTATTTCCCTTTTCTCTCCTCATCTTCCTTTTCGTTTTCAAAATTTACTTTGTTCATTTTCCCCTTCCTTCATTTTTATTAATACTATTAAGCTTTACTAACTTTTAGCTATTTTGCTGTTCTTCTCTCCTACCTTCTACCATTATTCTCAACCCCTTCCCTAACAAACCGTGAGCCAATATCTCTGGGAACAGAACATCTACACACTGTCTAGCCCTAGTTCATTCAGCAAGGGCCATTCTTTACTACCATACCCTTCTGCGTCTCTCTTCAAGAGTGCATCCCTTCTCAGGTGTCACAACACTTATGCTACACATCAAACCCTGAGCTTAATCCTATATATCTTGGTTACTTCAGACATCTACATCCTGAGTATCCAACTGTCCTTTCCATTCCTTGAAAATGGGTTTTCTGAACCATAAGCCTTTTCTACCCTAACAAAATTAATCTCTCTTAGGCTTTAAGTATGAGTGCATTCTTAGGAAACTGACAAAAATCAGAGACAGGAACATTTAAAGGAAAAAAAACTAAGGATAAATAATATTCTATCTCCATCACCTGATTATTGGGTACACAAAAAAATGTATAAATCTTAATTCTTGTGAAAATTGTATTTCTACTTGCTAGAAAATAAATTCTGCATGTGTTCATATCAAACATGCCAAAATTAACAACAAAAATGTAAGTGAACATTATAAAAATCTGGTGTAATATGTTTTGGGTTTTTTTTACTTAAATTCTTTTATTGGTACATTTTAGGTATACAACACATTTACATTTCTTATTGGGATCTTGTAGCTTTACATGATGCATGGTGTAATATGTTCATAGACAGCAAACTCCAGAGTCTTATGAATTCTCTGCTGTATCTACATCATTAGTCTTCTGACTGCCTTAGAAGAAAATCTTGAAGTCTCTCAACAAAACACTTTTTATCACTGTCTTTTAAAAAAAATAGTACTGAAGCCTGAATTTACATTGAGATATATCTTCCTTCCTTCCTTCCTTCCTTCCATTACTAATTGCCCAGCATAGCCGTGAACTTGTCATCTCTCTGCCTCAGCCTCCCAAGCTACTAGATTATGGGGCATGCACCACCAGGCTTGGCTGTACCTTAAATAAATCTTAGCATGTTCACAGAATTTGTGAACTGACAGGGCATTTATCTTCTCTACCAGAAAACAAATTGTTTATGGTAAACAAAGATTAAATCCTATATAGTATCTAAGATGTTTTATTTTGCCTATACTTTAAAGTTAACATGAAATAATCTGTTTCCAAGTAATGTGGCACAATTTTCTTTTCCAATGTGGTAAGCCTGATTAAAACTTGCGTTTTGTGTTTTATTTTGTTTTGTTTTGTTTTAAGAGAGGATCTCACTATGTAGTTCAGGCTGCCCTTGAACTCACTCTGTAGCCCAGGCTGGTCTGGAACTCATTGTGATACTCCTGCTCAGCCTCCCAAGTATTAGGATTACAGGCAACCACGCCCGACTAAAACTTGCCTTGTAGCTCTTATTTATCCTATTTTCTAAACCTTCCATGAAATTCTCCACTATTAATTCTCACTATTAGCTAATCTCTTTAAACCAAGCACTCTGTTGTCAATAAAGCACATTGTTTTTGGAACTGACCAATGAAAAGCTGGATATTACTTTCTTTTAAGAGCTAATGGAGAAAAGAACTAAAAACTAAAAATTTTGAAAGAATGAGTTTCAACTACAGGAAATATCCCTTCATTTTTATCAGGCTGAAAACACAGGCACTACTAGGTAAATGAATGCACCTCAAGACCATAATGTTAAGTAAAATAAAAATCAGACAGGGCAGGGGATTTAGCTCAGTGGTTCTGCCACCTGCCTCGCAAGCAGAAGGTCCTGAGTTTGATCCCCACTACCAAAAAAAAAAAAAAAAAAAAAATCAGACACACGAGTTTAAATATCACATGGTTTCTCTTATATATATGCATATATGATAAATCCAAAATATAAATTAAAAGCAAAATGAAGGATAAATAATATGAAGTAGGGAAATCTTTTTCAAATGAGAAGGAAAACAAGAGATGGAGAAAGGGAAGAAAGGGAAAAAGGATTTAAAAAGAGAAAATCAAAGAAAAAATGGAAATAGAGCTTTTTCAAATGGGAACGGGATTAAGAGTTGGTCAGAGCAGGGAGATATGGGAGGGGAAGGGCACAAAAAAGAACTAAGATGTGTTATGTACATATACAAACTCCCCACAACAAATAATCATTATGTACTGTAAACATGTACTAATAAAAAATACATTAATAAAATTTTTTAAAGTATAGAGAGTATAGAGAATCAGAGTTATAAATAAAAAAAGTATCATCAGGCAGGTGGATTTATCACTTTTGAAAAACACAATCTTACCTGATTGAGTGAGGTGTTATCTGTAATCACAGCATCAGGAGGTCTACTAGGGATGGCTACAGCCACCTACAATCAAAAGATATTGTATGTTAAATCTCAAATATTGTGATTTTCTTTATGTAAAAAAAAGCTACCATGTTTCAATAGAATAAATTCTTCGAGTTGGATAAAAGGGGTTTTTATTTAATATTTTGATTAATTTTAATATTTTAGGAGATAATGGTCATTTAAAATTTCTTAACTCTTAGCTTCATATACATTATAATTTCCCTGAAGTGACCCTTTTTAAGGTAAAGAACCATGTAATCATATCCATTCTCCTGGTCACAAAGAAGAAAAAGTTATAGTTTTCCCGTGTGAAAGACGATGACAATATCACTTAGACATACAATCAATCTAAACTGAGTCAGTCTTTAAATTTGTTTTTTTTAAATCCTTATTTTAATTTGCCATTTTAACAAAATTATACATTTTAAACACAGTTACCAACAACTCAGTTATGATGACGTCTTAATACCAACATTTAAAACTACTGATGAAAACTTAGCAGCATGTACCAAGTATAGATCTGAGCACAAACTTAGGTTGAAAATCAAAGTAAAAACATCCTCAGCAGGTGAACTGTATTCAAGTAGCTAGTGCCTACTTTTCAATAATTTATAAGGGAAATATTAAATTATTTGTTTTGTCTCCATTAGGTAAATTTTTACAACAGTCAGCTTTTATTCTTCTAGAGTGCTAAGGAAATAGCAATTTTTTCACTTTTAAAATGCTAAGCTCAGATATATTCCCAAATCCATCCTTACAGACACACACAAAAACATCACTGAGAAAGCTGCTGCATTTCAAACAAGAGTTTTCTGTTTATCAAAATTTACTCTATGGGGGCTGGGAATTTAGCTCAGTAGTGCCCAGGCACAAAGTCCTGAGTTTGATCCTTAGTACCAAAAAAAAAAAAAAGAAAAAAAATTACTCTATGAACTGAACCACTTCTTTATTGCAGGCACATGCAGTGTATTTTGCAGGTTTCATTTAATTTATTTTCAAGTCATTCTACTAAGTTTTGGAGCAGTGATATTTGGGGAACAGATGTGACTCTTAACTTCTCTGGGCTTTCTTCTAAGTTTGTTTAGTAGCCCTTATTTCACAAAACCAACTCTTAGCTACAGTCAGAAAGATATGTGCCAGGGGTATGGGAGATGGGCAGGTTGCCGTAACAGTTTTACTGTTAATATGACAGCAACCAGTTAACAGCACGGGGCTTCACCATGATATACCATCACCTTGTACTGTTTCCAAGGCAACAAAGATACTAGTGAGGAACTTCTGTTCAATTATTGCAAATATATCTAGAGAAGGTGGTCTAGCTTAGATTCTTGGCTGGTCCACAATACTTGTTACCCAACATTAAAATGAACATTATGTAACTGGAGATTTGCGGCCTAGCATTCAAAAAGCCCTGGATTTAAAACACAGCACCACATTAAAAAAGAAAAGAAGGGGAAAAACAAACAGTACATTGTTTTTACTTTACCTAATAAAAGATCAGATTTATATTTTTCCCTTTATAACGTCTTCATTAAAAGCTTGAAAAATATCAGTGAATATTTTCCAAGCTTTTCATCCAAATAAAACCACACTGCATATGCTGATGCAGTATACAACTTGCATTAGGGTTTTTTACAACTCTGTAAGTCACTAAAACTAGAAAGGTTATTACATATGTGGGGCTGTGTCTAAGACTGTCAGAGTAATTTGCCCACACACAAGAAACCAAAATTTTTTTAAATGCAGTTCTAAAATATGGTTTTTATAAAGTATTGATCAATGTTACTTTTTGAATAGCTGTAATTACACATAATTTACACACAACTCATTTAAACTGAACAATTCTGTGGCTTTTAGTATTTCACAGAGTTGTACAATCATCACCACAGTCAACTTCACTACACGTTCATCTCCCCAAACAGAAACCCTATCTGCCTATACTCCTTTGCTATAAGCCTGTAAAGCAATTTCCAGAAACAAGGGCTGGGGATTTAGCTCAGTGGTTCCGCCGCCTGCCTTGCAAGCGCAAGGACCTGAGTTCAATCCCCAGTACCAAAACAAAAAACAAAACACAGAAACGAAATGGTGCTTTTTATTAACGCTTTTACAAGTTATGATTGTTTCACTGGCAAGAAGCTCCTCGTCACCATTCTAGAAGTCACCCCTCAATACTGTTTTAAATAATATTTTATTTAGTACAGAAGACTAGTAACTACAGTAGAATCTTATTCTTCAAATGCCTGAGATAAAGACCAAGTTAAAATAATATAACAATCCAAATTATGGAACTGGTGGCTCATACCTAAAATCCCAGCACTCTAGGAAGCTGAAGCAGGAGGATTGAGTTTGAGTCCACTCTGAGCAACTGAGTAAGACCTTGTTGCCAAAAAAAAGCCCCAAACAAATAAACTAGAATCTCTTACACAAGAGAAACATGGGTCATTTAACAAATGAATATTTTAATCTATATAAGGATCATTTTCGTTAGATTTAATTAAAAACTTTTTGGTACTACAAAGATTATACAAGAAAGTAATAAATATTTCCACAGTTATCTCAGGTACATTACATTTTACTTCAACAACATTTTTCCAAATATTATATATATATATATATATATATATATATATATATATATATATGATACATTAAAAAAACACCATTTTGAATCCAAGGAACATATTCTAATTGAAAGAAGTGTGGATTACTGAGTCTCTACTCCTTGAAACTATATATACAGTAATAAAAGATCCAAATATAGATAAAAAACCTTAACTACACATATGTTCCATTTATAAAGCCAGGCCTTGAGAAGCCAGATACAAAGTACAGTCAAGATGGCTGAAGGAGGTCCCACATGTACACCTTGGCCACAAGAAGAAGCAGGGCAACACAGAACAACTGCACTTCTAGGAGGGTCTGGGAGAAATCTGGAAATTAGCACAAGGTGATGGAAACCTATATAGCACTGAGAGAAAGGCTACCTAGAGAAAAGAACAAAGCAATCTGAAATTTAAGCCCCAGTTTCCAACTGGACACTTGGAACCTGATAGAGCCAGGAAAGGTTAAGTGGGAAAGAGCCAGAAATCCCTATCATGGCAGCAGAATGGTAGTCTTCAATCCAGGCAAATGCCACAAGCCTCACAAGCTTTAAATCCCCTTTCAGGGGCTAACTGGTCTAAAAGTCACTGCTCTGCTCCACAGAAGGAGCCCACTTTTGGCCTCTCCTGACCCCAGAATCCAAGTCACTGAAACAGTCACTGCTAAATGTCATCTTTTAAAGAGATAGGGGTATCCAGATACAATAAACTCAAAGACCCCCAAGTAGATTCAATTAAAACAGACCTTCACCATGCCATACTCAAAATGTCAGAAAATAATAAGACAGAATTATAAAAATAGGAAAAGTATCAGATCACATATAAGGGAAGGCCTGTTAGAGAATGCAATGATACATTCAAAATATCGAAAGAAAATACAGCCAAACAAAAATACTATACTCAGCATAATTATCTTTCAAAATTAAAGGAGAAAAGAAGTTATTCTCAGGTAAGTGGAAGTGAAAGAATTCATCACCACCAGACCAGGCCTATAAGAAATACTTAAGGCAGCCCTACCCTAGAAACCAAACTACAAGTGCTATCATGAAAACACATGAATGTACAAAACTCTCAGACAGACACACAAGAAAGTCAAACCTAGAGTAGGTGAGCCATGCGGGTGCCAGAAGCAGCCCCTCCCACCCCATGGAAATGAGAAGAAATGTAAACAAGTCTCAAAAACAGACTTCCAGATCACCTACATCAACCCCAAAGGGAAACGAGATGGAACAATCTGATACTTAACTACCTGGACCCTCTGAATTAGCAACAAAAGAGGATCTGGGAAAAATGAAATCAGAAATAATTACTCATATAACAGCAAAGATTGTGCTCATAGTGCAAGACATGATTAATAAATCTAGAGAGGACACAGATTAAAAAATTGAGGATCTGAGGAACATGATGGAATCCCAACATAGGAAACAAATGGAATCCATAAAAGAGATGCAAACAGATTTCCAGGAGATTAAAAATTCCATTGAAAGTCTGTGTAGCAGAATGAACCAATGTGAGGACAGAATTTCAGATATAGAAGATAACATTGCAATTAGTGAGGAGGAAAAGAAAAATTGCTTTAAAATTGTAAGGGAACACAAGAAATCAATCCAGCAGCTGCTGGACGATGCAAAGAAGAATAACATAAGTCTGATTGGAGTCAATGAAGAAAGAGGAGACAGTGCAGATGACATAAAAAAACTGTTCACAGAAGTGATAGCAAAAAATTTCCCAAGCAGGAGAAAAGAACATGACATACAGATAAGTGATGCATATAGGACTCCAGCTAGCCTTGATCAAAAAAACATCTACACATAGGCATATAACAGTTAGGATTCAAGAAATCCAACAGAAGAATAAAATTCTACAAGCAGTGAGAGAAAAGAAACAAATCACATACAAAGGAAAGCACAGCAGAATCATAGCAGACTTCTCAATACAAACCCTCAAGGCAAGAAGAGCTTGCAGTGATGTATTTCAAGCCCTAAAGGAAAATAGCCTCCAAACCAGAATGATGTACCCTGCAAAACTATCTTTCAAAATTGATGGAGAAATAAAATACTTTCATGATAAAAACCACCTCAGGAACTTCATGAATACCAAACCAGCCCTCCAAAAGATTTTAGACAACACCCTAGGAAAAGACAATGAGGATCACAACCCCAGGAAACCCAGCAGAATGAATCCATTGGGCGTGACAAATTAAATGCAAAGGGGGAGAATCCAACAAAAAGAAAAAGTCATGACAAGGCTTTTAAAACTTTTAACTTCATCTCCCTAATGAGTGTATAATTCAATCTTGTTATTGTACTGATTAGTATTTTTCTGATTCTAGAGTTGCATACCTTTCCTTGTGCTATACTGGCTATTTATCATCTTATGTCTACTTTTTAATTGGGTTGTCTATTAATGAGCTGTAAGAGTTCTTTATATATTCTGGTCACAGGTTATATGCATTGTAAATATGGTCTGTTTAAGGACTACTTTTCATTTTAATGATGTCATTTAAAGTTCTAAATTTTGATGGAAACTCATCAATTTTTTTTCTTTTATACATCATGTTTTTTGTATCCTAGG
The DNA here is from genome assembly GCF_053883595.1 of Heterocephalus glaber. Lineage (NCBI taxonomy): Eukaryota > Metazoa > Chordata > Mammalia > Rodentia > Bathyergidae > Heterocephalus > Heterocephalus glaber. Next base: position 2,151,060 of record NW_028258377.1, read on the forward strand.
TAGTTCTTGCCTACCCTGAATCCATAAATATTTTCCCTTATAATTTCTTCTCAAAGTTTTATACTTTTAGGCTTTCTTATCTAGGTTCATAGATCCCTTCAAGTTATTTTCATGTGTGGAAAAAAAGGGTTGAGGTTAATTTTTTTATATATGGATACCAGGTGTTCAAGTGCCGTTTGCTGAAAACACTATCTCTTCCTTGGCTCTTGAATTGAGTTTATATTCTATAAAATGCTAATGTTAAATAATCTTTCAAAACTCAGTGGACCATACATGTGTGGTTCTATTTCTAGATTCTCTGTTTTATTCCAATGATCTATACGTCTTTCCTTATACCAACATTGCCTTGATTACTGTAGCTTTAGAAGAAGTCTTTAAATTAGGTACTAAACATCTTCCAACACTTTTTTTTTTTAACTTTTCTAGGTCCTTTGTACTCCTACATAACTTTTACATTTCAATATACAATTCTTCATTTACACTAAGTATACACAGACCTGAATTTTTATATATACCTTGTGTTTTCTAATTCTAGTAAATTCAAATACAAGTTCTAGGGGCTGCTAGAGATTTCTTAGTATTTTCTCTGTAGATGATCATTTAGTCTACATATAAAGATTTTGCTTCTACCTTGCCAATCCTATCCTAATTGTGTCATTTTATTGCCAGACTATTTTGGTTGGGCCTAGGTTTCAAAGTTTAATGGACAGATAAAGAGTAAGTATATCCTGCCCTTGTTCCCCACCTTAAAGAGAAAGCATTGTATCTTCTCCATTCATATAAGGCGTTCTCACTTGAAGTATGGAGTACATATCTTTACCTGTTGAGAAGGTTCTGTTCTACTTCTAGTCTCCTGATAGCTTTTACGATGAACAGCTGTAGAATTTAGTCCAATACTTTTTCTCCAACTAGTGACGGGATCATACGGCTTTTTCCTTTCCTGTTACAATGATGATGTGTGGGGGTGGATCTTTCAATGCTGAACCAACACTGCCATCCCTACAACAAAACCACTTTCAACATACTGCCTGATCTGACTTCTAATAGTTTGTTTTATTAAACAAATTTCTATCTATGTTCATACTTTTTTCTTCTATTATCTTTATCCAGTTTTAGGATTAGCAAAATGTTCATTTCCTAAAATGAGGGGAGAAGTGTTCCTTCTTTTTTCTGCTTTAATTGTTTGATATAATTTAACAGTTAAAATGTATATGAGCCTACTGTTGTCATATAGGTAGGTTTTCAAGCTAGGAATATACTTTCTTTAATAGGTGCTATTCAAATTTTATATTTCCTCCAGAGTTAGTTTCATTAATTTGTCTTCCAAGGTACTTCCTAGAAGTTGTCAAATTTATTTCAAAACAGATTTTTGTAATATGCTCTCTATATCCTTTTAAATTCTGTAAACTCTGTGGTAATGTCTCCTAGATCTTGATATTGTAATTTTAAAAATGTATAATTGATATTGTGTAATAGGAAGAAAAGGTCTAAAGGAGCAGGGGAAGTGGGAGAGGTAGGGGAAAGGAAAACAGGGAAAAGAAAAAATATGAGAAAAGGAAAAAAATGGAAACAAAGTCTTTGCAAATAGGGAAGGGTGGAGGGGGTGAAGGGAGGGCAAGGGAAGGGGAAAAAAATAAGAACCAAGATGCATCATGTAATGGTACAAGATCCCAATGATGAATGTAACTGTATTTTATACCTAAAATGTACCAATAAACTTAATGGAAATAAATAAACAAACAAAATTAATTAATTAATTAAAAAAAAAAAAAAGAAAGTCAAACCTTAGCATGATAGAAAACAACCAAATCACAAAAAATACATAACAAGAAAAGTAGAGGGCCTGGGATTTTAGCTCAGTGATTTCGCCGCCTGCTGCATCCGAGTTCTATCCCTGGTACCAAAAAAAAAAAGAGAAAAGTAGAAACAAACAACAACAACAAAAAAACAACAAATAGAGTACAAATAACAAAACAACATGTGGACTATCAGTAACCCTGAATGTAAATGGATTAAATTTACCAATCAAAAGACAGATTGCCTGAATGGATGAGAAAATAGGATCCAATTATACGCTGCCTATAAGAAATTCACTTCACTAGTAAAGACTAAAAGAGTAAAAGTGGAAAAAGATATATCATGGAAATGGAAACCAAAAATGAGCAAGAGTAGGTATATTCATATCACATAAAGCAGACTTTAAATCAAAAACTGTGAAAACAGAAAAAGATTATTATATATTGATAAAAGGATCATTCAGCAAAATGTGACAATTATGAATATACATCCATATGGAACCACCCAAATATAAATGTAAAGCAAATATTACCAGATCTTAAGGGAAAGACACTCCAATAAAATGATAGCTGGAGGGCTGGGGATGTAGCTCAGCGGTTCTGCTGCCTGCCTCATAAGCACAAGGTCACGAGTTCGATCCCCGGTACCAAAAAAAACAATAGTGTCAGCTGGGGACTTCAACACTTCACTGAACTCAATGGACAGACTATTCAGATAGAAAATCAGGAAGAAACATCTAAGTTAAACCAAAGTATAGAGCATATGAATCTAATAGATATTTACAGAACACGTTATCTAACAACATCAGACTAGATATTCTGATCAGCACACGGAACATTCTTCAAGACAGACCACAAATCAAATCTGAAAAAAGTTTTTAAAAGTTGATACCATACCACTTATCTTCACCCTCAACAATGGAATACTAAAACTACAAAACAACAAGAAGAGCAGAAAAGTATACAAACACATTTAAGATGAGCAACATGCTCCTCAATGACCAATGGGTAAAGAATTTAAAAAAGAAGTAAAAAAATTTCTAGAAATGAAAGACAATAGCAACAAAACATATCAAAATCTCTGTGAATGAGAACAGTAGTGAAAGGGCAGTTAAGGACTTAGAAAAGCAGTAACAAAGTAAACCTAAAATCAGTAAAAGAAATAATAAAGATTACAGCAGAAATAAGTAAAATTCAAAAAAGATCAATAAAATAAAGAACTAAGCTTTTTAGAGATAAATTAATAAATTTTGTAGCTAGGTTAACCTAGAAAAAAAGGAATACCTAAATGAAATAAATTTTGAGATGAAAATGATACCTTATAATACCTCAGAAATGCAAAGGATCGAAAGAAACTATACACCATTATATGCTAGAAATATTGGATAACCTATAAAAAATGGATAAATTCCTGAACACATACAACCTACCAAAACTGAATCAAGAAAAAATGGAAAATCTAAACAGACCAATAATAAGATTGGAGCAATAATTTAAAATCTCCCATTGAGAAAAGTTCTGATGGCTCTACTAATAAAGCCTACAAAACATTTAAAGAATTAATTCAGTTCTTTTCCAAGTGTTCTTTACTAGGTTAACATTATCTTGACACCCAAACCAGACAAAAATACAACAACAACAACAAAAAATACTGAACCAGAATCCTGATAAAAATACATGTAAAATTTATCAGTAAAATACTAGCAAACCAAATTCAACAGAACATCAAAAAGTCTCTACACTATGATCAATAAGATTCATCCTAAGGATACGCAAGGATAGTTCTACATACGAAAATCAAAAACATGATATAACACACACATCAACAGAATGAAGGGTAAACAAAAACTGTATGATCACATCTAAAGCTGCAAAAAACGCATTTGATAAGATTCAGTGTCCTTTCATAATAAATAAAAGCCTTAAAAATTGAGTTTAGAAGAAACATATCTCAAAATACTAAAGGCTATATATGAAAATCCCACACTCAATATAATACAGAATGGGGTAAAGTTGAATTCATTTCCTCTAAGATCAAGAATAAGACAAAGATGTCTACTTTTATAACTCCTATTTAATGTAATACTGGAAGTCTTAGAGCAATAGGCAAGAGAAAGAAATAAAGGGCATCCAAGTTCTAAAAGACCAAATTAATTAACCATATTTGCAGATGATATAATTTTATACATAGAAAACCCTAAATAGTCTATCAAAAGGCTGTTGGAATATATAAACAAATTCAGTAAAGTTATAAGATATAAAATTAACATACAGAAAAAATAAGTACATGAATAATCAACTTTCTGAAAAATAAGAAACCAATCACATTTACAATATATAGGGAAAAAAGAAACAAGAATAAATTAATAAAGTGAAAAATTTCACAATGAAAATTATAAAACATTAATGAAAGAAATTATAGAGTACACAAAATAGAAAGATATTCCATGTTCATGAATCAAAAGAATACTGTTAAAATGACTATACCCAGAAGACTCTATAGATTCAAATCAATTTCCATCAAAGTACTGACTTTCTTCAGAAAAACAGAAAAAACAATCCTAAAATCATACAGAACCACAAAAAACACATAACAGCCACAGTGATCCTGAGCAAAAATTATAATGCTAGAGGTACAAAATACTTGACTTCAAAACATTCTAAAAAGCTACAGTAACAAAAACAGAATATTATTGATACAAAAATGGACACATAGACCAAGAGCACAGAATAAAGAACCCAGAAATTAATCCACACTCAATACTACCAAACAATTTTTGACAAAGGCACAGTGGAGAAAGGATACTCTCTTCAAAAAATGGTGCTGCGACAATAAACTGGACATATATATGTAGAAGAGTGATGCTAGACCTCTTCATCTCAGCATACACAAAAATCAACTCAAAATGAATCAAGGACCTAAATGTTAAACCTGAAACTATGAAATTACAAGTAAACACAAGGGGAAAACTTCCAGACACTGGTGTAGACATTGATTTTTTTAGACAGGCTCCTCAAGGTACAGGCATCAAAAGTAAAAATAAGCAAATAGGGTTTTATCAAACAAAAAAGCTTATTCAGAGCAAAGAAAATCAACATAATTTAAAAATTACACATTGGAAGAAAAGATTTCCAAAGTATTCATCTGATGAAAGACTGATATCCAGAATATAAAAGGAACTCAAAGGCTGAACATTCAAAAAAAAAAAAAAAACCCCACAAATAATCTAATTTTAAAATTAGCTAAAGAACTAAACAGGCAACTGTGAAAGACAAACAAATGGCCAACAAGTACATGAAAAAATGCTCAATATCACTAATCATCAGAGAAATGGAAATCAAAGCTACAAGATATTATGTCACCCCATTAAAATGGCTATCATCAAACAGACAACAACAAATACTGGCAAGGATATGGAGAAGGGGAGAAGTCTTATATACTGTTGATAGGAATGTATATTGTACAGAAATTATGGAAAACAGTATGGAGATTCCCCAAAAACTATAAATGGTACTACCATGTGAATCCTGCATTTCCACTACTGGGTATATATCATAAGGGAATGAAAACACTATGCCAAAAAGATTCTGCACTCTTCTGTTTACTGCAGCACAATTCACAATAGCTAAAATATGGAATCACTCCAGACGCCTTTCAATAGATGAATGGGCTAAAGAAAATGTAATCGATGATGGATGGATCGATAGATAGAAAAAAAGAAAGAGAAAGAAAGGAAGGAAGGCAGGAAGGAAGGAAGGCAGGCAGCCAGAGACAGACAAATGGATGGACGACTGATTACTCAGCCATAAAAAGAATTAAATCCTAGGGCTGGAAATTTAGCTCAGTGGCACCATGCCTGCCTGGCAGGCACAAGGTCCTGAGTTCAATACCTGGTGGTGGGGGGGAATAAATTCTGTCATTTGGAGGTCATTATGTTAAGTAAAATAAGCCAGACACACAAAGAAAAATATCACATTTTAAAAAATCATTTGTGGAGACTAATAATTCAAACCTGTAGAAGAACAATGTAAAAAAGTAGTTACTAAAGATTGGAAAGGGAGTGAGAAAGGAGGACAGAAATTTCATTAAGAGACTCCAAGACACAAAGTGGAAGAATTATTTCTGGTCTTCTTAAGCACAGTAGAGTATCTATAGGTTAAAGTAATCTGTGCTTCAAAATAATTAAAAATGAAAAATATGAAATTCCCATAAAAACGATTGTTTGAAGAGACAGAAATGCTTCCTATTCTGATTCGATTATTATACGCTGTATACATGTACTGAATTACTATGACATATCCCTTAGAGTAGTACAAATATTATGTTTCAATTTTTTTTAAAAAGCCATGCCTTACCTTGACTTTTTCAGATGTCCGTTTTCCACCAAAGCCTCCAGAGCCAACAAGAAACAGAGAATACTGACTATAGCATATAAGTTCCTTCCCAGAATAAGAATGGACTATAAAGTAAATAAAAAGAGTTATGAACAAAACATATAACCAGTTAATATATGGTCAACAATTTCTTTAAAAGTTTCAAAAACAAATTCTAGTTCCTGAAAGGGTTCTACACCAACAACCATGTTTGTATTACAGAGCACTCATTTGAATATATTCACCACTGGACACTGAAAGGCAGAGAGAAGAAACACTCCACAAATCCTTCCTTCACTAGGAAAAAGCAGTTTTTTGCACTTCTTTTAAATCTCCCCAAACTGCCATTCATAATTCAATTTTTTCTATCACAAACATTTCAAACAATTTCAATAGCAAATGCAAATAAACACACTCAAACTTTCAAATATCCTGTCAAAGAATTCAGGACATGAAATGTAAACAGTTAAAGTAAAAATAAAGGTATAAGCCAAATGGAGGCAGGGTCTTGGCTATGCTGTTCACCATTATATTACCAGAAATTAGAATAGTGTCTTGGTATAAAATTGAAGCATAATAATTAAATAATAAGGCAGTAAATAAATTACATGAGTAAGCAAGTTAGCAAATAAAAAATGGCTAACAAAAAAACTAAGATAGCTGATCCTCTATTTACTAATTTAATGTCAACCTAGTTCTTAAAAATTTGGAATATGACTGAATTGCATACCAAAGACAAAAACTAATTACAACAAAAATAAGTTATGGCAATCTGCATTTAAAACAATATTTTTACCTTTATTACACATGAAATTGGGGTAATTTATTTCATCTAAGCTGTATTTACAATTTCTAGTACACTGTGACTCACTGTCAATATGTAGTTGGATAAATGGGATAGATTTAAGGGTCAACAGTAAAGATTAAGCAAGGGTACTACATGACTCTTGTTTTGTGGTATGTTACATTTAACAAGAAGACTAACAGGGGCCAAGGATTTATTTAGCTCAGTGGTTCTGCCGCCTGCCTCACAAGTGCAAGGTCCCAGAGTTCAATCCCCGGTAAAAAAAAAAAGAAGAAGACTAACAGATAATTGCAAAAATTTTAGCCAAATGTTGGCCAACATCTAGAATGAGAAGTTTTAAAACCTCAAAATAAAAGAGAAAGAGGAAGAAGGAAAAAGGAGAGGAAAAAGGAGAAGGAAGAAAACAGAAGAAGGAGTCCAAACATACACAGTATTTGAACATCAAAACATATATATTTGGGGGGGGGTACTGGGGATTGAACTTGGGACTTTGTGCTTGCAAGGCAGGCAGCGGAACCACTGAGCTAAATCCACAGCCCAAAACATATTTTTCAATATGTTTACTAAGTAAACAGAAAGCCAAGTTCCAAAACAGCATATTCAGTATGGATAGTTCCTGACTTTCAATGGTTCAACTTACAATTTTTCAATTTTACAATGGCGTGAATGCTGTACTTGAGTATTCAGGGGAAATTATACTTTAAATTTTGAACTTTGATCCCCTCGCCCCCAGGCTAGTAATACTCAATGTGACAATTTCTTACAATGCTGGGCAGTGGTAGGATTCTGAAGCTCTCAGTCAGTCATGCAATCCTGAAGGTAAACAACCAATACTGTACATTGTTTTGTGTTGCCAAGCTATGATGTTTGGTATTAGGTGCATTAAATGCTTTTTGGTTTTGTTTTAATAGTACTGGTAATTAAGCCCAGGGAGCACTGGACTGACTACTCCCAGCCCTTTCTAAATTGTTTTTTGAGATAAGGCCTTGGCACTACACTGCTCAGGCTGACCTTAAACTTGTGACCCTTTTGCTTCAGCCTCTGGAGTAGGTGAGATTCAGTTTACAATAGGTTTATCAGGACATAACCGCTGTGGTAAGGTAAGAAGCATCCCTTGTATTTACTATATAAAAATTGTAAGGTGTACATTCCAAACATCAAGCAATATTAAATTTTCCAGCATTCTTCCAAATTTTTCACAATAAATTTTTCTTCTTAAACTTTAAAATTTAAGCAATGTGTCTTTAGCTTATGCTTAATTACTAGTATTTCAGTAATAATAATTAAATAATTAAATTACTATAATCTTTTTTCCCACTGTAGGTAAAATGTGGTTATGGTATAAATAACCGTATTATGAGTTATTAAACCACATTATCAACAGGTTTAAATGTACAAATCTAGAAACCTAACTATGATTTAGAAGAATGATCCCGTGGTTAAATATGTTCCAAGTTCCAAATAGCTAACATAGAAAAGAATATCACAACAAAGACTAACTATCAATAGAAGGCTAATTTTTCTCCTGCCAAAATATACTTCAGCAAGCATAATTCTCATGTATAATCTGCATACAAGCCATATTTCTCACCTCCGTGCTTTGGTAATGTTTTAAATTCACTGAAATGCTCCACCCACCCAGGCCCTATCTGTAGCCTACCTTGTTTTCCCCCTCCCCTCCTTCCTTGTTTTTCTTAAAAGAACTTCTAAAAGTTTTAAATGCTTATCTTGCTTTCTTACATAATGGAAAATAAATGCAAACATATTAGTCAACTTCTGTAGTGAAATATTATGTTACAAAATAACTACATTAATCTTGGGAAACTGGTACATACACACATTGCATAATTATGTACTGCAAAAATATACTAATAAAAAATAAATTTTAAAAAAATATTATGTTTCATACAATGCCTATCAATCTAACAACATCATTAAAGGAAATGTAAATAAGTTACCATCCAAAATAATTACTAAGCCAGATCCTTTATCTAGGATATCAGCAATAACTGCTTCAGATTTTAATTCTCCTGAAATGAAAAGTAAAATAAATATTGTTTAAAGACAATAAATTATTCAGACATGAAAGAATGTAATAGTTTCCATTATAATTTCCACTATAAAAAAATTTAAGTTTGAAATAATTTTCCTGAACTCATTAGAAAACATTCAATATGAACAAATAATTCAGAATACCTGAATTTGTAATTTGAAACATTAATATTTCTGAAAAATAAAAGATTTTTTTTAAATAATAATTTTCAATGTCAATGATCCTTTTTGATCTCTTTTATCTCTTGTCACCCAACAAACATTTGCTGGGCACCAGGTACCATCTACCCCATACCTTCTTAAATCTCTGCTGGTTTCAAAGAGAAATCATTTCTATTTACTCTGTTCTTTTACAGACTCTATCACTGCATTTAACTGGCAATATCCTGGTAGATTCTCATTATTAAGGGGTGAACTCATCATCTTTGCTTTTCTCTTTTGTTCTCTGTATGACTGAATGACACTAACCATCCAGCTGCCAAGCTACAAACTTAAGCATCATCCCTCTTAGAGACCAAGCACATGGCAAGGCTGGAGTATCCAAAATTGGTAGAAGCTAGGTCATATTAAAATGTTTTAACTTCATCCTGAAGCCTATGGATTGACAAGTGGAGTTTTAAGTGGGGAAGCGGCATACACATTTGCATTTTAGAAGTAACATTCTGGCTGTGGTGAGGAGAACCTGAGGAGAACAAGAATGAAGACAGAATACTTAGAAGGTAATACAGAAAAACACAGTAAGAAACAGAGAAGTCTAAGTGGAGGTAGACAGAAATAGAAAGATGTATTTAAGGGAAAGAATCGAGTGACTCAGTAACTATCTGGGTGTGTGAGGTAGTAAAAGAGAAGCCAAGCATTACAATGACAAGCCAGAGTGATCCTTCCCAAAATCCAAATCTGTTTACATGTTCTCCCCTGTTCAAAGTCCTTCAGTGGCTACACTGCCTTTAGAATGAAATTTAGACTGCTTATCTCTTTACTCTCATACTTTACTACCCTTCTGAATAGCCTTTAGGACACTTGACCTATTTTTCAGTTTCCCTAACAGTCGATGCTTTGTTCTCACTTCCAAACCTTTGTACAGTGTTCTCTTTGCTTGAAACATTTTTTAAATTAATTCTATTGGTACATTTATGGTCTACAATATAATGACATTCATCATTGGAAATTTGCACCTTTACATAATCCATCTTGGTTCTTATTTTTTCCCCATTCCCCTGCCCTCCCTTCAACCCCTCCATCCCTCCCTATCTACAAAGACTTTGTTTCCATTTTTACTTTTTCTCATATTAATTCTATTCCCTTCTTTCTTTTCCCCTACTCCTCCACCTCCCCTTTCCCTCAAGCTCTTTACTCCATGGTTAAATCTTAATTCAACCCTCAGCTCTCGCCTTAGAGTTTATTTCGACCAAGAAGTTTTCCCCAACCCTAAATCCAATTCCAGGTTAGAGACCTTTTGTTTGTACCTGTGTGCACTTACATTTCTTCCATTATAAAGTATCATACAATGTTCATCACTGCCCACTGTCTCTTAGACTCTAAGTGCTGCATAACCAAGGATATTATCTTTCCCATATTGCCAACCCTTAGCAAAATGCCTGACACATAATAGGTACTTAGTAAATAAGTAATTCCAGACAAATTGTTTTCACAATCTACTTTTCTGTAGTTTCTAGTTTTTCTATATTTAATTCTGTAATTTTGTAAAAATCTAGCTAAATGAGTACTTAAGAGAAAAAGGTTAGATCCTACACTAACAAAGCCACAGCTCTATAAAAGTCTACTTTGAAAACCTGGCACAGTAATTCTATTTGCATAATGCTTAACTGTTCAAAAGCACTTTTATATATACTAGTCTTTAATGGTCACATTCACTTCCCAGATGAAATAATGTATTATTTTGCACTAAGTTATCTTGACAAAGAAATGAGTCTAATAAAGATCATATAGCAACATAATAAATCAAACTCAAACTCAGAAAATCTAGAGAATAGAACATCCTGAATAGAATATGTTCTGGTTCATGAAGAAAAACTGTGCTGTTAGTAGGTTTCTTTCACTCCATCTAGTAGTTATTTTTTTACTGATGAGGGAAAGTCAGCTTACGATAGTACCACTGTAGCTCACAAAAGAGCCATTAGAAGATGCTGGCATCAGTCTGCTGGTGCTCAAGGCCTTATCAACTGGTATAATTTATAGATAGATTATAAAGGGTATAGTACCTATATACCCTTTGGTTTTCTGCACTTAAAAACCACACATATCTCAAAATTGGATATTCACATTTATGAGAGTAAACTTTACAACTACATAATGAAAACACACAGGTGCTATTTAAAAATAATTCATGAGAAACATAACTTGAGGCTAAGGTGGTAAAAGACATTAAGAAAAATAACTGTACCATTTTAATCATTTTGGAGTGTATGTCTAATTGCTCCATATTTTAAAAACCCCTAAAGCAGAATCTAATACATTCTAATATATTGTTTCACTTCCAACAATGGATGCCAAATAAACCAGTCAGGCTAGTTGTATATGAAACACGAAAGGACCTTGCCCGCCACTGACACTACCACCACCCATAAGCACAAACACACAAACACACACATATACACACACACACAAATCTCCTAGGTTGGGGTCCAGAATCCATTCGTCATGGTTTAGATCTAAAATATCTTCCAGAAGTCTCATGTTCAGAGATGGGGCCCAGATGGAAGGGGCTGATCACTGGGGGCTTATTTTTGTCCCAGCTCCTCTTCCCTCTCTGCTTCCTGGCTGCCACAGGGTGTCCTCTCCCATTCCTTCCACCATGCTGCTTCTGCCTTGGCATCAACCAGCTCTGGACTGAACCCACTAGAAACTGTGACCCCAAATAAACCTCTCATCCTTTAAGTTGTGCACATCAGATATTTTGTCCTAGGGAGGGACAGTGACTAATGACATATTTTACTAAAAATAACAAATAACGTAATAATTCAGGTAATTTTAATATGCATCCAGGTTGAGAAATATCTAATACCTACTATGTCTTGCAAATGGTGAGTATTCAGCAGATACACGATGAATATATAGTCACCACAGACTGAGCCCTGTCTCACATAAAACAAGCTGTCTGCAGTTTATGCTGAAATACTTATACTGAAATAAAGCAATAAAACACTCAAAAAATTTAGTTAAATATAAAGGCTTAAGAAAAAATAGAACTCTAGCTATTTGTTGACTTGTAGATTACACAATATGCAATGATAAATACCTTTTTCTTACCACCTCATATGGCCAATATATCAGATAACATTGTGACATCAGACCAAAAAAAAAAAAAGTACTGTATATCAAATTAAAATCTGGTGAACAAGCAAGACTGAGAAACGATGAGAACCAATGCAGACTTTTTACCTTCTTTAAAAAAAGGGAAAAATTACAAGAAGTCTGGTATCTTTTTATATTGTTCACTTTATGAAAATAATTATCAAGATAAATACCTGAGAAAAAGAATGAAGAACTATAATCATAGGAATCACAAGTGTTAGCACAATCACTATGTTTAACACACAACACACACACACACACACACAGTGTCCCTTTCAGCTGCTAATGACACATATATTAATAGAATTACACTGATGGTATTGTCTAAGGTAACCAAAACAGGTACTAGCTAAAAATCAACCTAATCAAATGGTTTGTGGCCACATAATTACTTCTGCTACATTTCACCAGGCTACTCTATACCAGTTTAACACCATGGCAGACTGTGGAGGGTTAATCAGAAAATAAAATTGTGATATTATGGGATTACTGTACCAGGTACTTACCTGCTCTAGGAAATAGTTTATATATCTGCAAGTATTGTTCCCCATGAAGAACCTATGTTAGGATAAGCAAAATTTTATTAGTAACTTTTCTTGTCCCCAGGTTCTGCCTGCGGATAGTGCTAATCACAAATGACATTTTACTGTTCACATGCTCACAACACTACTTTTCCCATATTATCTATCTCAGCTTGGCTTCTACTTCTTAATCCTGTCATCCAGAAATAATCCGCTCCCTAGTCTAAAGGCAGCTAATACTTTCGAGAAAGATATACTTGTGTTCTTTCTTGGCATTCATGAATCCTTGTTGACTGATAAATGCAGACTATTTACCAATAAAAGACCCTAAACGTAGGCTGTACTCCCAGTGCTTATGACAGTGCCTGAAACATAATTATCCACTGAATAAAAATGAACAAACGAGCCAAACTAATAAGGTAAGTTCAGGTCATACATACCAAATAGAAATGACTCAACAAAAACACAAAGGTAAACCTTAAAACCATGTTCAAAGTGAAAGCACTATCAATGTCAACACTGTATATATTATAATTACTTACAAAGAGTAAATATCGAAGATACAGTGTAACTTCATTGTAATTTAATAGCCTCTTCAATGTATTAAAGCAAGAATACACTAAAAAAAAAAAAGAATACACCAACTTATGTGGAAAAATAGGTCAAGAAAATAAAAAGGAGACCTTCACAACCAGATGACTGTACTCCACTACAGTGGGATAACCTCCCAGTCTTCCTCAGAATTCAGAAAAAAAAAGATAGAAAAGAAATTGATGAGAAAATAAATGAAGGAGTGCCTGCCTCACTGTGTCATACAGCTTGGAAACTCAAGGTTGACAAGACTGGCATTCAAATTCTAAGATTGCTATCATTACTGGTAACAGAATATAAACACTATTGATGATTTCCAACTCTGAGGGGAAATTGTGAAATATTCAATTTTTTACATTTACATTATCCAAACAGAACAATGTGCCACAAATGACATGGAATAGTAACTAAAATAGCAAACAGCTCAGCACATATTTCTAGTCTTCCTCCTAAATTCATAAAATGCTCTAAGAAAGTAAGTTCCCATCCTTGAAGAAGGGATAGCCATTAACAATGGGCAAACTGATCCAATCAATCAAAATCACAGAAATCTGCTTATAGCTTTATGATCCAACAACTATTTCTGGGCTCAACCTGAGCTTTACTTCAAGGACTAAAATATAAACTACCTCAAAAACTTTCTCACAAACTGTTCACTCCTTCCTTCTTGAAATACTTTATTCACTGACTTCTCAAATATTCTCAATATATTCCTCATATCCATGGGCCATGCTTTAAGTCTCTTTTGCTACATCTTTTACATCTCTTTAATCTCGAAACACTATAGGGCCTCTGAACTCAGGTCTCCTCTCTAACTCTGCTCACACACCAGGTGTTGTTCATCTACTCATGTCTTTAAACATCATCTATATGCTAAGAATCCTGTTTAGACCTTTCCCCCAAACTCTGCACTAATATTCAACATCTCCAATGAACTAGGTAATAGGCATCTCAAACTTACCTAAAACCAACTCCTTCAAATAATTTTACATGTATATGATCATATTATAGTAACATATGACTACTGGACACAGTAAATATATTACATAACTATATATTTTGTGTATATATATGTACACACACATATAATTTCAGTTGTCCAGAACAAACACCTCCCTTCTTGGCTCCTCTTTTCCTTCCCCTTGTATCTAATACTTTTGCTTGGATCACTACCACAGACTCTATGCTTGGCTCTTACACATGTCTTCTCCAAACCACAGCAAGACTGAAACTATCAGTGAATACAGCCAGACAAACGGCTTCCCCTGTTAATCAGAGTATAAGCTATAGTCCTTACAATGATTACAAAGTCTTCCTTTCCTACCAGCCCTGAATAAAGTGACCTTTGCTCACTGTAGTTGTACTGATCTCCATGCTGCTCCAAAATAAAGTCAAGTATGCAACTACCTCTGTGTGTCTTATTACAGCCGTTCTCTGTGCTCCAAATATTCTTTCCTCCAGATAATTACTTGGTTTTCTCCTTTACCAGTATCATGACATAAGCTTAGGTTATCATATCTCTTTTATAAATAAAGAAACTGAAACCTAAAGAAGTTATTTATATTTAGTCAAACAGCAGAAAGAGAATAACATTTATTTATGCATGGTTTGGGGACTGTACATAATATGTACATATTTGAATATATGTGTACATATACCAATATAACATTTAAATGTGACATTTACCAATAACATTTAAAGAAACAGAAGACAAGCAAAAGAAAATTTCTTAGTAGGCATACCTTTGCAAAGTTGATTGGAAGTCCAGGAATTTCTGCTAATCCTCCACTGGTCATAGATTTCTGAGCTACGATAACTCCAAAGGTAGGCAAACAGGAGAAATCAGAACTTCCTTCATAGAGAAATTTCAAATCTTTTGGATCTTTCAATGATGCTCCCACTCCAAGGGCATACATAATAGTGTCCAGTTCCGTATAAGCAGAAAAATATGAAGGAAGTTTATAGCCAATAGCGCTAGCCTATGGAACAGTTGTAAAAAAATTATTTTTTCAAACAATAACAAATGCTGGTGAGTCTGTAATGAAAAGCAACCTTCCCCTTCGTTGTTGCTGGGAATGTAAACTAGTACAACCGTTATGGAAATCAGTATGGAGACTTCTCAAAGAAATGAAATTAGAAATTCCATACGACCCAGCCATCCCCCTGGCTAGGTATCTTCCCGAAGACCTTAAGTTATCATACTACAGTGATACATGAACACTAATGCACTAATGTTTATAGCAGCACAACCTGTAATAGCTAAATCCCGGAAACACACTGTATACCCATCAATAGATGACTGGATAAAGAAAATGTGGTATCTTTATATAACTGAATACTATGCTGCTATAAAGAATGACAGATTTGGGCCAGGGATTTAGCTCAGTGGTTTTGCCACCTGCTTCACAGGCACAAGGACCCGAGTTCAATCCCCAGTACCAAAAAAAAAAAAGAATGACAGATTTGAGACATTTGTAGGAAAATGGATGTACCTGGAAATTATAATGTTGAGTGAAATAAACCAGACACAAAAGCTTAAATACTGTATGGCATCTCTCATTTGAGTGAAACAAGGTATAAACAAAGAGAATAACAAAGGATGGATAGAAGGGGACAAGGAGATGATTCTCTTGCAATAGGGTAGTAATTGAAGGGGAAAAAGTGCAAGGGGTGAGGAGAAGGAGAAGGGGATATAAGCAGAATAATGATATGCTGTATATAGGAACCTAATAAACTCAATTAATATAAACCTTATATGTTGTAACATGAGTTAAAATTAAGAATATCAATAAGAATGAAAAATGGGATAGAGGAATTGAGGAGGGGGATTAAAAAAAAAAGTGATGGTAGGTACATGTACCCATTCCCCAAGATGACTGTAAACTGCATGAACTGCAAACATGTACCGATAAAAAATTTAAAAATGATTTTTTCATTAATATTTTCATCAAATCTTTGAAATTTTAACTAGTTTTGCTTTTGAAAAGACATGACTAGAAAGTCAGTGAATTTGACAGAGATAGTTCCTTTATATTTGATTTTTTTAATAGAAGTCAATTAGTTAATATATAAAAAAGGTTTTCATTTACAGATAAGTACTTTTACTGCTTAACTCTAGCTAACAGATGTCTCATTTTTAATTTTCCTGTCTCTCATAGTAGAAAACCCTACTAAACTTCACAAATAATGGTTACACAAAAATAAAGAAATGAATTTATTATAATAGGGACAGTGACTTGCTTTGTAAGATCAATTGTATAAAATTCCCTGTAAACAGGTAAGTAAAACATTGTTTAATGCTTGTAAATTAGACTGCCTCAAAACAGTTTGAGTTAAAATGAGCTTTAACCTGACATTTCTTCCCAGGAATATATTTTTTCTAACTGAATGCTGTATTTTCCAATTTAGTGATGATAGGCCTAGCTACAGTGTGAAGCATGTTAAGTTATAAAATAATGTCCAATTTTTCAATCATTTTTATTCTAAAGCAGGAGTCAGAAAATAAAGGCTAAAACCTAAGAAAGGTTTTCACAATTTTAATAGGTGGTTAAAAAAAAGAAAAACAGAGTTCAAGGTATATATCTCAGTGAAGGAACTCATAGCCAGTTTCTTAGATGAAATTTCTTGAATATTTCCAAAATATAATCTGTTAATACTTTCCCTTAAAAGAATAAACCTAGGCCAGGGATTTAGCTCAGTGGTTCTGCCTCTTGCCTCGCCAGCACAAGGACCCGAGTTCAATCTCCGGTACCAAAAAAAAAAGAAGAAACCTAGAGAGTCACTAAAATAAATATCCTTTTCTAAAAAGTTAGGAAAATAGTGACTAGGATTATCAAAGGATTATCAAAGAAAAAGTATTCCTCAAACTATACTGACAAAGAGAAAATAAAAGTTACACTTAACCTTCAGTTAATATTCATTCATTCTATCACTGTCTAGAACATATTTTATGAAAAGTTTTGTGGTCAATTATCAATAAGTCAACAGCTTAGAAAATAACATTTTGTATGTAAAATAATGTTTCACAATTGTGTACATTTCAAAGTCTTCTGTTTGGTAGCATAAGGGAGAAAAAAAATAACAAAAATACTGTAGCACAGAACCACTGTTCATCCCCCACCCTCCTGACCGGCCCCCCAGCCAGATTTTCACAAAAAGCAGACCTATTTTAATCAGTTTATGGCTAGGCTTGAAGAGATAACAAGGTATCAATGGGCATAATGGAAATTATGTATGGAAAGAGACAGGTAGGCAAGCAGAAAGAGATACCAAGACCAGATAACAGCTTCACCTCAAGTCATAATTCCTTTTTCCCCTTCCATATCATACCTCCCTAAGTTAACTGACAAACAGCAATGCAGGAAAGAAACTACCAAAACATATAGGTTAGTGAAGAGAATCCTTCTGAAAAGTTCAGATAAGCTTCCAGCACCTGTTTCCAATCACCCAGAAAAGCCAAAAGAAGAAGCTGGGTAGGTGAGCTTCCTTTTTCCTACCCCACTCACACTAGAACAGTGGTGGCAAACCTATGGCACACGTGTTATTTTCCTTTTAAGACAAAAGATGTTAATGTATGAGCTGTTCTTCCTAAACTAAAACTTCAGTATTCAAGTTTAATTGCCATGTTGGCACTTTGCAATAAATACATGGGTTTGGGTTGCAGTCTGGGCACTCCTCTAAAGGTTCACCATCACTGCACTAGGAAGAGCTTGGAAAACTGGTACTCAATTGCCCTGATCTCTCAAGAGAGTCCTCCATCAGGAGAAAGAAAAGCATAATATAGTCCAGGGAAATCTAAGAAAAGAAGGACGGGGGAAATTGAACAAAAAGCAGACTGCTGTACAATCACCCAGTCCACCTCTTCATGTGGTTCAACTGTCGTCTATCAGAATATGCCTTGTTCTACAGGTCTGTGTGTCAGAACTGGCCTTACTCTAAAGTCAATCATAAATGATTTCTGAACAAATTCTCTATTTCAAATTATTTGTGCCTGTTTCTCTCCATTATTAGAAACTGAAAGACAGTGACTGCATCCAAAAGAGAGAGGAGGAGGAAGGAAAAATAATCACCAGAGAAGACAAAAGCAAAGGCCTTTTTGTCCCACTTACAAATCCTGGTGAGGCTGTAGATGTTGCATGACTGGTGGGATTTGGTGAAATTTCCTCTTCTGAATCCAATTTATGTAAAACTTCAATTATACTGCCAGTCGATTCTAAAATTCAGGAAAATAAGGAAAAAAGCTTTGCTTAAAAGGTGACTAAAAAACTATAGTATGCTAAGTAAAAGTTGCTACAAAACCTCCATCATCATTCACAAACTGAATGTATGATGTTAGGCTCTTGTAGAAAAAAACTCTGAAGAGACCAAAAATAATTAGCTATCTTCAGTGAAAAACAAAGCGCTAATATAGCCCTCCCAGGTTCCGGGGAGCTCTGAGCTTTTCAGTATCTTGAGCTATTTTGTCACTGTAAAGTGGGATACTTATTTACAGATATGGAGCAATACCAAAATTACCTCTATCCCAGGTCTCTACATAAGTAAAAGGTCTAAAAAGAGCACTAAAAATTCGTCTAGAGGGCCGGGGATTTAGCTCAGTGGTTCTACCGTCCGCCCTGAGTTCAATCCCTGGTACCAAAAAAAAAAAAATTCGTCTAGAGACAAAAAGGAAAAAAATCATCCTCATAAACAGGGCCTCCAAAAGGGACTGAAGCTCCTGCTCCGGGGTCTAAAGCTTCTAAAGGAGCCTGCCAGAGCATCCATGTATGCCCTATGATGTTCCGCAGGCTCTGGGACCTTCCTAACAAACCTCGGGATATTGCACTTCCTTCTGAACCCAGAGAAAAACCATAAACTAAACTGCAGTGTCTGAGGTAACCAAGTATATCTGCCATGCCAGGTGACACTAGTGGAGCAGTTTCTTTCCCTACCTCCCCATTCAGGCCACAGTTTTGAGGGGAGGCTACATGACTGAAAGGCACCTTGACACAGGCTCACGGCACTACACTCTGAGAGACAACCTGAACTGGCTCTCTGCTCAAACACTGACTAGTTCAGTTTTTCTGTGATTTATTTCTGTAAAATAAAAACACTGGACTACGTGGTCTAGAGAGTCAACTCATAGTAAAGTGGGGTTCTTTTGTTGATTTTGTTTTTCACTGTACTTCAAATAGTCATCAATTAGGGTTTTAGGTAATACTCATAATACTTTAGAAGCAAAAATAGTTTTTAAAGCAGAAATCTGAAGTTTTTAAATAAATTTTCCCTTTCATTTTCATCGATAATGACTGTTAATCACAGATTTATCTGAAATACCAAAATACAGAATACAAGAATGCTACCATTTATGAACTAAAAGTCATTTTTCTGATATAGTCTATCAAACTTTGAATATAAAATCACTAAGAGAAAAAATGTTTTTCTTTAAAATGACACTGATTCATGATCTTTCTCAGAAAACTCTTTAAACTTCATATACCAAACATACATGTGAATTATACTGGGAAAAATAATGTAAATTTTATTTGGTACCTACTACTGTGGGCACATCATAGGTGATTAAATAATTCAAGCTAACAGGCATCTGGTAGCTCTCTTTTATGAGTTCAGCACTATGCTAACACTGAATACAAAAGAATTACATACAACTGAGAGGTACAGCTCAGTGGCAGGGTACCTGCCTACCACACACAAAGCCCTGGGTTTGATACCCTGCACATAAGAAAAAAATCACCTATAAGGTACAATCTCTGCCCCAAAGAAACTTACCAAGCAGGTAAGAAACCACACATTCATGGGGTGGGGTGGAGGGTAGGGCAGTTACTATTAGATGTTCAAGTAGTCAAAATTCAGCTAACAGAAAGATCGATGTAGCCCAGAATATCTGAGGTTTGAGTTTTTCTAACAAAGCATAACATTATGCACAGGTGAGTAAAGGAGGAAAAGTTGTGGTAGAAGACATAGAAACAGTAGCAAAACCAAAGCCCTAAAATGAAGCCACATCTATTCATTGGACAGAAAAGATCTAAGCTTAAACAGGTTTAAATAAAACATCAGAAAAACAGAGGAAAAACTGAGCCAGATAAGGAACATATGGCTAGATCATAAATGATTTTAAAAACAATCATCAACTGGGGAATAAGTACATTTAACACAAATGAGTAAATACCTCCTACCATCCATCCTTCGGCCACACATAAACAAAACAACAAAACAAAAGATTATTAAAAAAAACCCTGGAAAATAGTGGGAATAAAGTATCTTAAACATGAAGAGTTCTAATATCTAGCAGAGCAAAGACTGTGCCACAGGTGATTTAAGTGTCAAAGTCACCATGGTTAAGGTCAGAGAAGCATCCCTGAGAGAAGAAAATGTTTGTTGCCTCTGGTTTTTTAATCAAGGAGAAGTTACAAGACTCTTTACCTTGGACACTCTGAGGCTTGCTGGCATTATCAAAGTCACAGATCTTCTTCCAGTTAGCCTTCACTGCTTCAGGAGTTACTGACTGGTTCTTTTGTCTGACAACAGCTCCCAGGGTCCGCTCCCAGCGTACTAGTTACAGAAACAAAACCAAAAAACTGAGCAGTTTGAAGGTGATAGAAAGCAAGACATATAAAGAGCCCCTTAAAATTTTAACTTCAAGAAAAAGGAAATTTTGGCTGGGGATTTAGCTCAGTGGTTCTGTCGCCTGCCTCACAAGCACAAGGTCCCAAGTTCGATCCCCAGTACCAATAAAAAAAAAGGAAAAAGGAAATTTAGAAAAAGATATTCTAACTTCTAAAGAGTTTTATGATAGCCTAAAAATCATTTTCCTCAAAAAAAAAAAAAAACTTTTAAATATATGTGAAGCTGAGAGGGAAAACTTCTCCTATTATGCCAGGCACTACAAAGGAAAAAATATGCTAAATCTGAAAAGTTGACATTCTATAATAATCATACCAAATGATATTATAATAATCATTCCACATAACCACAGATCACACAGGTAAAGATACTTCACTCTCTTTGTTTATAAAATGAAGATTAACAGAACAGAACTTTGCTGGGTAGCAAACTCAGGACTAGTACTGGTAACTGGTCAAATATTCCAGTTAATAAATCAGTTAGCCACAAGTAATTCTCCCTATCCTTCCTTTCCTATTTCTTCCATTTCTACAGGCTACACAGATCAATACTGCTGAATAAAATCTATTACAATTTTTAAGTGTTTTCTTTTTTAAAATCCAGAGGAATAACCTCTAGTTAACCTTATTTAAACAAAATGGTCAGATTTTGATGACTGTTAAATTTTTTTTTTGATGATGATTGTTAAATTTAAAATTTGTCTCGGTGATTGACATAAATGCTTGCTTCTACATCTTCCCTATTGATAAATTGCCAGATATAGCTTTGATTACAACACTTATCTTTCTTTCTTAAATGGGTATCATAACATGACCAAATGCTTGAGAAATATAAATCAGTAACAACATGAAAACAGCCATTACTGCTAAAAATACTGATACTCCACAATATGTTGTAACAATCCCCTCCAGTGATAGCAACTTTCTAAATAACTCAAATATGTGATTAATTTTGATACCAGCAGCCAGTCAATTGAAAACAACTTGAGCACTGGGATTTTTACAATTTTTAAAAATGCTCTTATCAAATTTGAGGCTCCCAAAGTCTGAGAAATGGAACAGAACACTGAAGCCAAATGAATTTATGGGGTAGGGGGAGAGGGCACAATTAATCAGGTGCAATTTCTGTTCCAGAAAGTTATCCAATGTGATTTTTCCCTTCTCCGGATGTCTCATGCTACTAGCTAAAATAAACTTATCTTTTCAAAAACAGTTCTTCCTCCCTCTCAATTCTCTGTGAAACATCAAGAACAAATATGTGGGATGTCATAGACATTGATGGATAAATATCCGTATAGAGAGACTATGTTGTCTGAAAAAAGTATCCAGTTCTGACCAAGATAGAACAAATCTTGAAGAAGGACTACCTATAGGGAGTATAGATAGGTTCTTCCAAGAATCTCTGGCCTACAAAAATACTGTTGTTATAACAATGTTAAAGTCCGAAATGCATGCACTAGATCAGACATTTCACAAAATTCTTATTACCAGCTCTAATGGATATGCAGGTTTAAAAATATGGAAATAACACATGACAACCAAAAAATGAGAGACTTACATTTTCCAATCCATCCTCCTCCAACCTAGAAAAGAGAAGAGTAAAACACTGTATCATCTAATATAAAATCACTAACAGAATTGTTTAAAAAGGCAACTACCATCCTAGGAGTATTAGATGCTAGATGATAATGAATAAAAGTAATATATGGTTCTACAAATGCCCTTCGGACCCATGACTTTGTAGCATTCATGTTATAAGAGTAGAAACCTAAAGCAACACAATGTAGTAGAAATAAATGCATGTAGTAAAAAACAATGAACCTAACGCCAGAGACCAAGACACCAGCTCTTCTTCTGAAACCTTCCCAAATCATTTAACCAACCTAAATCCAAGTTTTCTTGTATGTAAAATAAGGATAACAATACATATTTCATGGATTATCATGAAGTTTAAATAATATAAATAGTACACAATTATAGGCTTGAAATAAATGTCCCTGAAGAAAGAATTAGTGAATTTTTTAAATATAAAGCCAAATAAAGTATTTGACTTAATGAACTACACATACTCGTTTTACTAAAACAACCTTATACAGACAGAAGTAAAATGCTCAAATACTCACAGCCACACAGAAAGATAAATCTTTCATTTCTACAATTTTTTAGAGGTAACTCAGGAAAGTCCTAAGGATAAAAATGTCTGTGTAAAGAAAATCTCCTCATTGTGTCTTCACATCAGCAGACAGCAGACACTGTGGCTCCAAGCACAAGAGTGGGACTTCTCATCATCTCCTGCCTTTGTATTACTATGCCCACACCTGTGTAAGGCACCCAGGCTGCACTGATGACATTGTAATAGATAAATCAGCAGCAGGTGAGATAACAGGCAAACTTTTCATCACCTTTTACCATATTTCACAAGCAAAGTTAAAAAGCAACAGATTTTTCTCAGGTGATAAAAACAACCGTTCACCTGAACCAGAGTCTGGATCTGCCGCTCTAGGTATCTACTGGAACTTTGCAAATAAAGTGGCAGTTTACTCACTTTTAAGGTTTAAGTCAGGATATTCCACACATCTCTTACTATATTTTATCAATTATGTATGCAATACTCACTAAAAATGTTCATAATATAGTAAAAAAAATAGCAACATAAAACTTTATCTGCAGTATGATCCTAATTTATATGATTGGGGTGTGTGTGTAAAATGCACATCTAAAAAAATTATTGGTGTAAAATTCACATCTAATAAAAGACTGGAAGGAAATACATAAAAATATTAATGGCAGTTCTCTCTGGATGGTGATAATGTGTGTCATTTTTATTTTCTTCTGTGTTCTCAGATATTTGAAATTTTCATAAGTAGGACACATTTTTGTTCACAGTTAATATAATTATAAAACATAAATAATTTTAGTTCTTTAATTAGGTAAAAGAGTGTCAGGCCAAGTTTTAAACTTGAGATGGTTTGATATTAAATTTTCTTATTCTGTAAAATTAGAGTTTATAAGTTTTTTCTTTTAATTTCTGCAACTCGAATCCAGTGGGTATGATTAGAAAGGTGGAACCACGTTAGACATATGGAGACTGCTTTTTTATTCTTTAATTTACTCATCAGCTTTGTGTTAAAATGTTAACAGGCTAATGATATGTTATTCACTTCAAACTGAACCAGGTCCTTTGGCTTCCAAGGAATATTTTGGATGCCACGGTATCAGTATAGAGCAGGTTCGTTATTACCATTAACTGGTGACAACAAACCTTTTAGAGCTTTCAATGATAACAAACAGGCTGCCACAGCACATGCACCATGTGGCCACCACTGCCACAGAGTATAAAAAAAAGGAGGAGAACCCTCTAATATACAAACTTCAGACCAGAAAAAGATATCAAACTCAAATAAGTGTATATATATGTGTGTGTGTTTATATATATGTGAGTGTATGTATATATATGTAATTGTATACATACATACATGTGTGTTTGTGTATATACACACACACATACACTTTTAAGGACTTTCACCATAAACAGTGGCTCTCACTGGGTGGTGGGATTATATGCGATTTTTATTTTCACCATAAACATTTAAAGACATGTAATATGAAAAAGTAGAAAAGTTTACTACTAAAGTTAAAATAATAAGTTATGTTTATTGGTCTCTCAGACCCAGACTAAATTCCTGCTCTACTGATAATTAACATTGCAGAAAGACTGCTATATACTTGGCCCTATACAATTTGTAGCTGTCACAACAAAGCCCAAGAAAGGAACATTAATTTATATAGGCACCCAGCAAGACAGAATTACCAAAAGAATTCAAAGTGTAACCTAGCTGACTCTAAACCTTAAGCTCTTCTTTCCACTTCATCATTCAGCTTCTTAAATTAATGAGCCTTTCTGTATTTCCATAAATACATTAAATCAGCTATATTTTCATTTGGTAATAATATTAGAAGTGGAAAACTAAGGAAAAACAATTTATAAACCTGCTGTTAACTTTCTCAAAAAGGTGACTAGTCTACATTTGTTCCTTAATAATAACACATACATAATATTTTTTAATATACAAGTGGGCCAGGGATTTAGCTCAGTGGTGCAGCTACCTGCCTTGCAAGCACAAGGTCCTGAGTTTGATCTCCTGTACCAAAAATAAATAAGTAAATAAATAAAAATATACAAGGGATGACAACTGGTACAGATTTTTACAAATGTAAGCATTTGGAAAATATCAATTTTAAAACCATTTTTAATACTTAATTACATAAATACTGTTTAGAAGAAAATAAGGAAACTTCAGAATACCTCAAACAAGCCACCATTTTCCTCACAACTCTCATGACAAAGCCAAAGGACCAGGGGTGCCACATACTCTGGCTTTAGGGCTTGAACAAGATCTGAAAGAAATACAAAAGAAAATAAGAATATATACACATTTCCTCATTTTACTTTCTGAAAATTTACTTATATTGGTAATCAAGATACTTTTTAAATAAGAACAAAATTACATACACATAAGTAGTCTAATATTCAAAGTTTTCAAAAGTTTTTTTCATCACAACTGAAGCTTCTAAAACTGTAGGCACCAGATTTACTGTTGTTACCACAATAGCTAACATTATTCATAACAAATAAGAGTTATAGCTGCCTAGGTAAAGACTGGTGAGCAAAACTGTTTGAGAAACTGAGGTACCATTCATTCCCAAAACTATTACTCTCCTAGCTATTTAATGAGATTCTAGAAAACTACAAAACATCTGTGACAACTGCAATGGCGGATAATGGTTGAGATACACCTAAACCATCATGAATAACAAAGTTTAAGAACTACTTTGCCGTTGCATACCTCAATCACAATCACTTACCCCAATCACAATTGGGTACGTAGAGCAGGAAGGCACTACACAAGAACATGAAGACCTGGATTTTAGTGCTGCCGTGCTGTGTAGGCAACCAGGAACTTGAACACATAATTTACCTGCCCTGGACTTCAGTTTTCATCAATAAGCTGGTAGTTAAAAGGCTTTCCCCACCTATTTCATCAAGTTGTTCCAAGGCTCAAATGAGATACAATTGTATAGCATTTTATAACAGCTAATATACCTTATAACACTTTATAATCTTATCTAAGGAATAAAAAAAGTAAACATTTAATTGTGATATGATGAAATATGCTAAAGTAACAGAGATTTATAGTCCCATAATTAAAAAGCAGCTCCAAAATCTTCACTTAGCCTCTAAAAGCTCTCAGGTACATGAGCAATCCAATGGCACACAACTTCCCACTCTCCACTCCCTGTATGAGGAAAACCAAAGGAAGGTTCTAAGCATCACAAATCATACCATATGACAAATTCTTAGTCTTTATAAGATTCATCTCAATATATAATTGTCCTCCAATTTCCCACATACCAATTTTCAGAACTGAATGTTAAAGAATAATTATATGCATGGATTTAGATATGTGAGTTGACCAACTTCATTTTGAATGCAAAATAAATACATTTATAAAATCCAACTGGGTATCCATTATTATAAATGAGAAAAAAGAAGAACAAAAGCCACATAGGAAAATCACTTCTGCTTTTTACCTTATTTCACACATTATTACTAATTTTATAAGCTTTCCAGTTCATTCTCAAACTGCTAGGTCGGACAGCATCTATTACACTTAATTTTATAAACAAAAAACTAAGGCTCAGAAGGACAAATAAAATGTCTAGGAGGTTGTATAGCTAGGAAGATATATGAAATCAAAATCTGAATTGAGGCTTATTTACTCAACCTAGTGTTTCTTCCATAATATCAGATATCACAATTATCTAGCATCACATCGAGCCCAGAACTCTGACAGACACTCTGTTCTACTGCCAGAAATGAGACTGCTTTAAGCCTTGCTGAAATAGAGGAAGAATTCTTGGTCAAAACGAAACAAAAAAGTCTTACCACCATACTCCAGGGAAGGCAGGGTTGACTTGAAACAGATACCAATAAAATACCTAAGAGGCAGGCCAACATCAAAGTGGGGTCCCTAGCCTAAAATCTTCTACACTGAACTTCATCTTTCAAGGAGTATCAAAATAGACCAACAAGCTGATTATGCCTCCTGGTTACCAGCATTAGCAAAGACAAATTCTCTCTGAAGAAAACACTGCCAATTTAAAATACAGAACAAACAAAGAAGAAGATCAAGGAGAGTTCATGATTAAAAATCACCAAGCACCCATGAAGACCAACACCATGAGTAGAAGTCAAAAGAAACAACAAATTTACACTACATGAAATAGACATTTGTGATTTAAAATATATTGTATAAAAAACTATTCACTCAGAAAATAAAATTCCAAGTTCTAAAATGAATATACCTAAATAAATAAGCATAGGCTCTCAATCACACATTTAAAGTTTTAATCAATATTTTCAAAAAGTTGGAAAACTCTTACTATCAATTTCAAGACTTATTGTAAAATTTCAGCAGTTGAAGCATCATTACACTGGTTAAAGAACAGGTACACACATCACTAGAATAGAATGGAGAGTCCAGAAACAGCCACACATAGGTCATCATCTAATTTTGTACAAAAGGGCAAAGGCAACTCAAACTGAGAAAGAGAAATAGTCTGTAAGACAAATAAAATACTTTCTTCAAAAAATAAACAGCTTTAAAAAAAAAAAGATGAACTGTTACGTATTAAAAGACAGTTACGAAACATAATAACAAAATGCCTATATCCTAAGTATAATTCACCAACTCTAAAAAGATATTAAGAAAACTAAGGCCAGGGATTTAGCTCAGTGGTGCCACCGGCTGCCTCGCAAGCGCAAGGTCCCCAGTTCAATCCCTGGTACCAAAAAAAAAAAAAAAAAAGAAAGAAAGAAAGAAAGAAAATTAGATAATCTAATACAAATTTGTTATTAGGTCATTTAACATTATTTTGTTTGATTTGATAATGGTATTGTGGTTATAAGGTCTGTATCTATTAAGAGATACATTCCCAAGTCTTTATTAGGTATAATACAATGTCTAAAATTTGCTTTGAAATACTTCAGGAAAAAATAAGGTGACCCAAACAAACAAAATTGTCTAATTGTTAATCATTTGCTGGAGCTGACGATGGGCACTCTTAATATACTTTGGAAAGTTACATAAAGAAGTTTTTTTAAAAAATCAGTGTAGGGCTGATGTAGTTCAGCGTGGTTTGCCTAATGTCCCTGAGGCCCTGCATTTGATCCCACTACCAAAAAAGAAGTATAATCACAAAGTATTTATTATGGAACATGAACAAGATAAAAGACAATGCAACTATTAAAAAAAATCTAGACATTTATTAAATTAGAACGTGTTCATGATATAGTAAGGGAAAAAACAGACTTCCAGTTTCTAACCTAACATATAAAACTTTTTAATTATCACTTCCATCCTCAAACCAAGTAAAAAAAACAAACAAGTTAAAAATCAACAAGTTAAAAATCAACAACTTTGCACAGCTCTACCAGAGAACTGAAGTCATGAGGTAAACAACCATCTGGAAAACTGGAGAAATGCAAATTCAGAAAATCATGGCTTACTGAGAAAGAAACCTCATAGCCTAAGCCAATAAGAGTATTTCAACGGTAACTGACAAATTGCTAGAGGCGGGATGTGGATTAACTTGATCTTAGGGAGCCCTGACTTAGAGAGGCTCTGATACTTTTGTCAGTTTTATTTCCAAAAGCTCCACCAGATTGTCATAATGAAGATCAGAGAGAAGTCTTCTCAAGCTTTGGACAGGAGCACAGGAAAATAAACCACTATGAAATGTGCCCAGAGCATTCTGTTCTATTTAACAAAGTCCTGTCCACAGGAGAAATTACCAGACCCTCAAGTGAGCTAGGAGAAGAACAATCAGACAACTGAAGCCCCTCCAGTCTTCTATCTCAAATAAAAGAAAGAAAGGGGGAAAAGGTAAGAATCTTTTCTGAAGGTCCCAGCACAGGACTGTGACCCATTTAAGAAAAGGTGAGTTAGCCATAAAATTATAGAACACTTTTCCTCCCCAAAATTTCACAGTCACATCAATAGGGCTCCACCATAGTCCATAACAGTGGATTACAGCTGAAAGAATTTCAAGACACAAATTCTACTTAACAAGGAGCTTCTAGGGAAACCTAAAATAACGGGATATAAAAACAGAAAGGAAACTGAAACTTCTGGTATTTACAAGTTAAAGCAACTAACAAATACAGCCAAATTCCTAATGAGATAAACATACAACCTCACACTAAAGGCATATTTATCTGAATTCTTACTACCTAATACATCATGTACAGCTTTCAACAAAAAATTTCAAGTCATGCTGAAAGGCAAGAAAAGGCATAACCTTGAAGAGGCAAAGCAAACCAAATTCAGACATGAATCAGACCAAATTCAAAAATGACAGAAATATGGGAGTTATCAGGCTGGGAATTTAATGTAACTATAATTAATATGCTAAGGGCTCTAAGGGAGAAAGTGGTCAACACACAAGAACAGCCAGATGCTATAAGCAGAGAAATGAAACTCAAACAATCAAAAGAAAATTGCTAGGAACCAAAACCACTATAAAAGAAATACAGAATCACTGAGCTTGACAATACATAATTAGAAACTTCCCAAACTGAAAGGCAGAGAAAAGTAGAACAGAATATTTAAGAACTATAATTACAAAGTTGTCCTATGTGTGCAATGGGAAGAAAAAGGAAAGCAAGGTGAAGAAATATTTAAAGTAATGGTGGCTGAGAACTTTCCAAAATTAATGAGATACCAAAGCATAGATCCAGGAAGCTGAGAAAACACCAAGTGATATAAACACCAAAAATCTCTACCTACGCATTTTATATTCCAATGGCAGAAAACCAAATACATGGAGAAAACCTTGAGAGAAGCCAGAGGGGAAAAACACTGCACCTACAGCAATGAGTGTGAGGGTGCTGTCAGACTGCTTCAGAAACCACGAATCAAGTTGGACATGAAGTAAAATATTTAAAGTGAAGTTATCCTTCAAAAGTCAATTTATGTGCCAGATTTTAACATCCTTCAGCCCAAGCAAGTACACAAGTCATTTTAAAAGGAATGTGGTTGGGCTGGGGATTTAGCTCAGTGGTTCTGTCCCTTGTCTTCAAAGCACAAGGTCCCGAGTTCGATCTCCAGTACCAAAAAAAAAAAGGAACATGGTTTACTTGTACAAACTGATCAGTTCTGAGAGACTGTTAATGCCTTCAAGAGGTTTTTGTGGGTGTGAAACAAGTGGTGAGAATCTGAATTGGTGCCTATTAGTATAGTATTGAAATTAAGTCTATTTAACTTATCAGGTCATGTTCATGCCCTGATTTTATCGACTTGTATCTATCAATAAACACTGATACTTTAAAAAGTGAAGCCGATTAAAAGAATAGAAAGACAAGTACAGACTGGGGAAAAAAATATGCAAAACACATTATCTAATAAAGAACTTATTCCAAAATATAAAAAAGAAGAAAACATTAAAACTCAAAAAAAACAGCCCAATTTAAAAGTGAGCGAAAGACCTGAATAGATCCAAAGAAGATAAATAAATGAAAAACAAGCACAGCAAAAGTGCCCAGCACTGTACGTTATTTGGGAGTTCCAAGTTAAAACAAGACAGCACTACACATCTATTAGAAAGATTAAAATTTAAAAGCATGACAACAAATGCTGGCATGGACATAGAGTAACAAAAACTCTAATTTTTCTGTAAAGCAAAAACTGCTCTAAAAAAAAATATATGATTTGTAAATAATATTATAAAACAGTAAGAATGTTATTACCTCATCTTACTTAAAAAAGAACATGTAAGGCCGGGAATTTAGCTCAGTGGTTCTGCCACCTGCATCGCAAGTGCAAGGTCCCAAGTTCAATCCCTGGTACCAAAAAAAAAACAAAACATGTATTGTATCTGTCTGTGCAAAGAAAGAGGATGACTGGAAGGCTGAAACAGGAAGATTCTAAGTTTGAACCCAGCCTGGGGAACTTAGCGACTCAAATAAGACCCTTCTCAAAATTTAAAAAGGGCTGGGGATGTGGATGTAGCTCAGTGCAAAGATTCTCTGTACCATGGGGGGAGGGGGGCAGCTTCAGTATGGTACAATTACAGGTAATCTTTTATCTACTTAAATTTTTCAACAATGAACACAAATTACACAAAATGCTGTTGAAATTGGAAAGAAAACATTTTTTAAGTATTCAAAAAATTAAATACTTTAGAAAAGTCTTTCCATACATTTGTAACAGCACTGAAAAATCTACACTAACTTACCTTCTGGCAGAACAGTCTCAGTCATCCGTGACCCAGCACTGGGAGCAATAGTGTTACAGTGAATGTTGTTCTTTCTGCCTTCAATCGCAAGAGTATTTGCAAGCCCCAAAAGACCCAGCTTTGCAGCACTATAATTTGCCTGGCCAAAGTTGCCATATATTCCTGCAGCTGATGAAGTCATAATGATCCTAAAAGGAAAATAAATCTGTCCACGTCATCTTTTCTATATTTTAATAACACTGCCATTCTAACCCTGTTTTGGTACTGTTGCACCTATCAAAATTAACTCTGTGTACTGTCATTAGCTTCTCATACTCATAATTCATAAATAAAAAATAGGATTTATATAAAAGTAATCTCTCAAAATTCAACTATAAGGTCTAACTGTTTGAAAAGAATCCTTGGTTACAGCCAAAAGAATTCAAGTATAATAATGCATTTACTATCTTTCAAAAACAAACTAGCAATATATGTTATACTTTTAGCAAAAGGTATTAGATCAAGTAGTTTGCGTTCCTCAGTCCTCACCACTTTCACCCCTCTTTCTGCTTAATATTAAATTCCCCACTAAAACAATGCCATTTTATAATCTGACCAAACCTCATTCTACTTAAAACAAATAAACCACATCACTTACTTTCAGACAATGCCAAGATCAAAATAAACTAGAAGTCTTCAATAAGAGGCATTACAAACAACTTGCCTCTGAAAGGTATGCCTGAAACCTAAATTAATAGGGATGACCCTGACACCAGAGAGCATTACTGTACGTGAAAAAAGTGCACTAGCACTGCCACATTCTGAGTTACACAAGAAGGAGCAACCAAGAGGAGTCCTCAGTGGCTAAACAGATTATAAGGCTAATACATTCCAGTCCATATCAGTTCACAGGAAATAGCCACTGATCTCTCCCGAGCTGATCACTGGACACACAATTACACTTTGTTAGACAATACCATACATCTCGATCCTCAACGTTTGTACTACTTTCTAAAATGCAAAAAAACCCAGGAAAATCATTAATAATCAAAAATAGGAGGTAAGAAAGATATACAAAGCTATCTAGCTCAGCTAATCTGTGACTATAAATGACACCAATTTAATGAGTACCAAAACTACATTTTAAAAACATGAAGATGTTGTTCCCAATACCAAGCAATCATTTAATAACATCATATAATCTTTCTTCTTTGTGCACGCGTACACACACACACACACACACACGCGCGCGCGTGTGCGCACATCTGCAGTCCTCTTTGACAGCTGTGTGAAACTCTACCTGCCATAGTTCTGTTTCTTCATATGATCCCACGCTGCCCGGGTCACTTGAAATGAGCCACGCAAATGAACCCTGTGGACCAGATCTAAAACAAGAAGTCACTTTTATTATGCAAATAGGCAATGGCTTGTTCACCTATACAAAGATGTTCATTCTGTACCCAGTATTCAAAAATCAGCTACTGTTAACCATTCTGAGTGATCATTTTTGCTTTTGTTCCAATCATGCTTGCTACCAATCGCCAGTTTATACCCACACTACAACAGCTTTCCCTAAAATTTAGTTATTGCAGTCTCCATACATATCTAAATATAATGCTTATTTTTAATGCTTATTTATGTAAAAGCCAGCTAATATAGACACACAAGAATTTTACATATATATTGGCACTCACAACTAGTATTAATACATAATCACAAACCACACATTTTCTTGTCAAGAAATAGCTACACAATATTCGCTGTATCTCTACTTTTTACAAGTTTACAAATGAGTTGGAATGGGGATGAATAAGTGCCACCAGCCAAGCCTGAAGATGGCTTTCACCTCTTACCTCCTTCCTTTCTCCTCCCTGCTCCCTTTCTCCTCTATAAATTGAAGTCAAAACTCATATTGCAGACCCTGGATGGCACAGCTCCAGAAGACAGTTACATTGTATCCTTCGCATTCTCTATCACGAAACAATCACACTACTTTCGCCTAGGCCACATAGGTCAAGTAGCACTATTTTCCTTGCCTTCTCTTCCTGTTTGCTTTCCACTATAAATAAC
The DNA here is from genome assembly GCF_053883595.1 of Heterocephalus glaber. Classification (NCBI taxonomy): domain Eukaryota; kingdom Metazoa; phylum Chordata; class Mammalia; order Rodentia; family Bathyergidae; genus Heterocephalus; species Heterocephalus glaber. The sequence goes on from NW_028258377.1 coordinate 2,184,478, forward strand.
GAGGGCGTAGTCCTCCAACCAACCATTAGCTCCCACCCCTATGGTTCCACCTGATCCCAAACTTCAAGAATAATCTTGGTCTCTTCATCATTTCTTCTTCATCTCCCACCACTCTCCCTGGCTCCGGACCCTATGCTGTGCGGATTGCAGCAAGTAAGAATGCACAAAAGGCAAAAACTGAGAGGCTTGTTTTCAGAAATTTCAGTCATGAACAGTTAAGAAGTACTATTCAGATAGACAACTCTATAGATTTAATGTATTCTTTTAATTGTCAAATTTTTTTAGCCACTCTTATGTATTTTTCTTTCAATGTGGGGCTTCAATAAATATCATGTGCCTATCAGAAGAAAGTAAGAGTGAAAACAGCTACAAAATAAAACAAAAGGGTAGTCAGGAGTAGTGAGCTCAGCAGGATGGAATCAGGGAAGGAAACTCAGTCCCTACAGAGCTCTAAACTACCAACATAAGCCCCTTTACCAGCAAATCTAACTTCTTTTTTACTCATTATATGGGAAGAGGACACTAACAGTTCTTCTTCGATTAATTCTAAATCATAAGGATGTTTGGCTTCCTCTAAAAGGACTTGGGGAGACAGAAGCATGTACTATGAACAATGTCACAGTTATCTCAAGCTTGACCACTGTCTCACTTGTTACTGTTAGAATTAGTTGTGATGTTCAGTGAACATAAGGACAAAAAGAGTAGGAAAAATGAAAACAAAAAACCACAACTGTGATTATTTTTTTTCTATATCCTTTTATTGGTACATTTTAGGCGTACAATATAATAACATCCATCATTGGAGATATGCACCTTTACATACTCTCTTGGTTCTTATTATTTTCCCCCTTCCAGTGCCCTCCCTTCAACCCCTCCATCCCTCCCTATTTACAAAGACTTCGTTTCCTTTTTTTCATTTTCTCATAATAATTCCATTCCCTTCTTTCCTTTCCCCTATCCCTCTTGATTTATTTAAATTCAATCAGTCCAACATGGCAAAGGAAAATGGAAATCCTTATTTATTAGAAACTTCAAATATACATCCAGATTTTTGTCCTACCCTGTTCGCAGATCTCTATTACTTCCCATTTTTTGTGCCCTAGACACTCTCCCATGTTCTGCTCTGGTCTTAAAAAAAGAATGATACAGCTTGATAACATGTTAAAGGCAATCAGAAAGAGTTAACACTGTAAGAAAATGCTAACAATCTCTCAAGAAAAAAGAGAAACAAGCCACCACCGCCTGCCTGGAAAGCACAAGGTCCTGAATTCAATCCCCGGTACCAAAAAAAAAAAAAGAAAAAACAGAAACAAACTGAAAGAAAATCCTTTCTGCCAAATAATTTAAATTTTTTTAAGTTTATCAAATGTTAAAAAAATAGGCTACTTGCAACTATTCATTATTATCAGTATAGTGATTGTCATTTATACTAGCTGCAGCAAAAGAGGTTTCTTAAATATATGAAGGTATCAGACTTTTAAAGCCAAATAGGTATGTTCCACGGAGACGTATTAAAAATAACTTACCCCAGTCTTCATCACTTGTCCTACTAAAGGAACGGTCCCTCAGAATTCTAAAATAATGATATTAGAATTAGAATTTATTTAGAAAGGGGGGGAAATATACACTTACAAAAACAACTATATAAATTATATTAAAAATGAAAAAAGGAAATACTCACCCAGCATTGTTGACCACAACATCTACAATATAAAAAGATAACAGGTCACAAATATAAAAGCAAGCATATTAATCTGCATTTGCTTACAACTCACATTTTTTTCAAAATGGGTTTCTCCCATCCCCATGGTAAAGTAAATATAGTAAGAATACTATCAAAACAAAATTTTAAGAGCCAGGGATTTAGCTCAGTGGTTCCAACTCCTGCCTCGCAAACAGAAGGACCTGAATTCAATCCCCAGTACCAAAAAAAAAAAAAAAAATTTATACCTGTAACAAAAAGACTGATTCATAAAAGTACAAATATCACATTACATCAGTACCTTTTTCTCAAACATATATTTCCGTTTTCCCACCCCAATTATGTACTGAAATTCTACCAGGTTATATACAGAATTAGCTGTTGTTAGTTTCTGAGGACTCAGAACCATAAGTCATCCTGCACTCAAAATGAAAATTCACTAAGAAAATTAAAAGTTTAAAGATCTTTCCATGCCACTCAAAAGGCAAAAAGCTCAAAGAGAGACAAAGTTAGAAACTTGCCATATTTTGATTTATAATTGGCTCTCTCTGCAAAGAAAGCAACTATTTCTTTCAGATTAAACCACCATCTTGTGGCTGTTTTCTCCCTATGACCTCAGCCTTTATTGTCTCTGTCAAATGATATGAACACAGCTCTTATGAGTACGACCTAACTAGAAAAACAAATAGGCTCGACCAAACAAAAGAGTAAGGCATATATTCAATTTACAAAAAGTAATGTCTTTTAGACTGTAAATATATTAGGCTATCCATGATAATTTTTCCCTCTAGAAATTCATTAACCTTTAGTAAGAATGTGTGCGAGTAAACCAGGACGATTATCTAGAGAAATATGCACTAAACAGTGTATTTGGAACACTTCTTAATAATGTAGATTTTACTATATATAATTCACCTTATTTAATTTGTAAGCTATCAGATCATAAAAGTAAAAAAGGTAAATTGAAAAATATTTCATTAGGAAAGCAGGAGGTGCTCTTTTAGGACCATAAATGAAAAGAAATATCACCTATTCTACCAAAAGCATCCAGTGCTTCCTTCACAACCTTCTCTCCCGCTTCCACTGAATCTGAAGGGAAGAGAAAATAGTAAGAAAAGTCAGTAATCACCTCATAAATGACTAAATTCTGTTTATCAGACCATATGATTGATACTATTCACCCAACAGATTTCCAAGAAATACACATTTATAATAAAGGCACATAATAAAACATAGATGGTTTAATGTTACCAAAGAAATTAAGCCCTAGACAATTTTTTAACCTACAAAAAAATGAGGGATGAGGGAGATAAATACTTGAAAAATACTAACTAAAGCAGCACTGTCCAATATAACTTTCTGTGAGAATGGAAACTTCCTATATCCACACGGTTCAATATGGTAACCACTAACCATGTATGGCTATTGAGTATTCAAAATGTTTTAAAAAATTAAACGTTCAATTTGTCTAGAGTAATCTCATTGATGAGTCCACAGCCAAATGTGCTGTTAGGATATGGGGCCTGGTTAGTAGAAGTGGGCAGTTGGAGGATATATCTCCCTCCCAGCTCATCCCTCATTCTCTACTTCCTGGCTACCATGAGGTAAGCAGCTTTCTTCAGCTATGGCTTTCCACCGTGCCATTACTGCCTTGGAGCTAGGCAATGATGGACTGAATTCCCTAAAATTGGGACCCAAGTTAAACCTCTCCTACTGTAAGTTGTGGATGCCAGATATTTTGTCCCAGCAATAGGGAAGCTATGTAATACCAGCTGTGACTACTTGTGCAGAATAGAATTTGGAGACTGGTACAGGAAGAGGGCATTACACTTCTTACATTGTATTGCTTTGTCTTTTAAAAAGAATTTAAGATCATTCTACAGAAACATGTAAGACCTTTTAACTGAAACAGGTCTTTTAAGAACAAGAACATAGCATATCTAGAATAATTTACTGAATATATCATATGTTCATTAATAAAAATACTGAACAACTAAACACAGCAAAAGTTAGAATTATGAAATAATCTATATCAAATTTTTTTAAATTCTCAGGTAAAATATGTAGCTAAAGAGCTTTGGCAGAATTAGACAAAATCTAACATCATATTACACTGGAATGCTGGGGTAGTTTCACAAAGATTATTATGTGAGCAACTGCGTAAGGTGAAGGAAAATAAACAGCATAGTTTTTTCAAATACCATACCATAGTTGGCCACTGCTTTTCCACCTTTCCTTCTTATTTCTTCAACAACTTTATCAGCTGCTAAGGAGCCTTTACCAACTCCCTTGAAATCCCCTCCTAAATCATTCACTGCAATGCAATAGGAAGCAAACAACAATTAATTCCTAGACCTTAAAAAAATTAGCAATGAAATTCTAATTACTAATTTATTTTTTCAATCATCTGTCTAATCCCCTCCTACCCTATCCCCATTTTACTAAACATTCCATAAGGTAGGTATTTTCAAATCATACTCTGTTTTTTATCATAAACAGCAGAAATACTTAAATATAGGTTCATGTCATGAAATTTTAACTCTGCAAGGTTCTTCCTCTTTTAAAAAAAAAAAGATGGTTCAACTGCTTTTCAGCAAAAAGAAAGAAGAAAACAATGTGAAAATCACTTCAAGATTAAATATGCAACAAGACAATATAATAGTTTGGGGGGCTAAAAGTAGAACAGTGATTACTAGGAGGCAAAGAGGGGTGAAGTGAAAGAAATGTGTTTTGATATGCTCTAGGCATGCTGTATGTATGGAAATATCACCTGAATCCATTAATATGTGCAATTAATGTTAATTTTTAAAAATTAAAAACAAAGTTAATGATATAGCAATTCCACTTCCATTTTTTATCCAAAATAGAAATGAGAAGAAAAAAAATTGTAGATCTCTTCAAATACTAGAGAGATGATATTAGCACTCCAACATTCATTATAGCACTGTTCACCATAGCTAAGGTGTGGAAAGAACCTAATGTCCATTGATAGATGAATAAAAAAGAGGATAACCTTGACGAATGCTAAGTGAAATAAGATAGTCACAAAAAGACAAACCCTGCATGATACCATTCACATCCAGTATCTAAAATAGTTCAAACACACAGAAGCAAATATAGAATGGTAGTTGCTAAGCAGTGGTGCCGCCACCTGCCTCACAAGTGCAAGGACCTGAGTTTGATTGATGGTACAAAAAAAAAGAATGGTAGTTGCTAAGAACTGAGGAGAGGTTAAAAATGAGTTGCTAACTAATGGGTATAAAGTTTCAATATGCAAGATGAACAAGTTACAGAGATCTACTATACAACACTGTGCCTATACCAATACTGTATTATAAACTTAAAATTTATTACAAGGATAGATCTTACATTGTGTTCTTACTATAAGAAAATTTAGAAAGAGGTTATTAGCATACAATGTAACATATATTCTCCATGTGAGGAAAATTTTGTTTACAGAATAGTGATAAAACATGCACATGCATGATTTTAACTTATCAGGCAAAAAAGAACACTTGAAATTTTCATAAAATAAACTGTTTCATGGAGAATTAAAGAAATAAAAACTTATTAAAAGAGATCAAAAATTACACACAGGGCCGGGGAATTAGCTCAGTGGTTCCGCTGTCTGCCTTGCAAGCACAAGGTCCCAAGTTCGATCCCCGGTACCAAAAAAAAAAAAAAAAATTACATACAGATGTGTGTTCAGTTAACTAATTTAAGACATCCCTTGAGCTTTCCATGTTTAACCACACATAATGCCTCCCTATATCCAATTAGATGGATACTAAGATTAATTGTGCATTTACTGTTTTTAAGAAAATCTACACTGGGGCACAGAAGTGCTTACATAGTAAGTATGATGCTTGCCCTAAGAGATTCTAATGTATTGAAAGTTAAGTGTTTTATAACCAAGTAATGCATAGATTTTAGCATAAACTACCTATCAAAGCCAATATAACTAACAAAGAAAAATTAAGAAAGTTATTTACATAATAATTCAAGACAAAATTATAAAACATGCAAAAACTAATGAAAAAATATTGGATCAATAACAAATAACTGGGAAAATGTAACATTTAAGAAAAACACTTGCCACAAAGAATCTGCATACCAAAGTGGCCATTTTTGTTTATTGCATAGATTCTGAGGACTACAACAATAAATATTACTAATCAATAAATGATATGACAGTATATACTAAAATTTCAATATTCATGATTGGGGAAAAAAGAAGATCTTTTTCTGAAGAAAAATTTTTTGAGGTTTTTCTAGCTGGTTTTTATTTTTTAATTGAAGTGAGGGTACAAAGTGGGTTAGGTTGGTTCAGAAGGTAAAGGATGATACAGAGAAAAAAAATACAACACCTAGCCACACTTAAAACCCACAATGGCAAATGTGTTTTCACTTTTTTTTTTTTTTAAGGAAGTGAGTTTTTCAGTAGAATGAGATATATTTTTCCTAAAAGTGTATTAACTGAAAATAAAAATTCTGCAAAGACACAAAATAACATTTTGTGTGTGTTTTACATTTTCCTTCAAGTGATGAAATAGTAAATTCTCAAATGACTAAATTACTATTAACTGTTCACTTCCATGCAATTACTGTATTCAAATGACAGGAAACAATCAGTTTTTTTAAAATCAAGATTTTAAAACAATTGGCTAGTAGTCTTTTATGCAGTCAAATACTCTAACCCTGAGTATAACTCTTTTATGACTTTTTAAATAAGCATAGGAAATTTCAAAATCAAATTGGCAAGTACATTATTGAAGTGAAAAACTGTTCAATTTTGCAATAAAATACTACCCCCAAGTGGAAATTTCACAAAGTACAACCAAACAGGTAGATACTGAAGCCTGGATAAATAATCTGTTGGGGACAATAATATGTAAACAGTATCAGAATAGAATTATTCAAAACAAGTTTGTACATTAGACAGTACTAAATTAATCCCTGATCCATTCAATCATCCCACTATCGCCAGAGCTATAAATCATGGGGATTACTACCAAAAAAGCACTGGTTTCCAGCTCAAGGGCTTGGATAGCAACAATGTTAAAAAGAACTCTTGCAGTTATGGAAAATACATCCGCACTATATGACACTGTTATCACTTCAAGGTATGACTAAAATTACAGTAATAATAACAGTATCATCAACTCACACTAATAGGTGTTTAATTCACATTTTCGATGAGCCAATAGGTACACTGATGCATTTAATCTTTATACAGCTTTTTAAGAGATTGGCAGTAACTGTTCCTACCTGCACAAGTGAAAAAAGTTTGGAAAACGACTGGGTCCTAACCCCAACTCCTATAGACTAATATGAAATGGCAAAATTTAGCCTACAACCTGGACCTACTATTTTACCATTCTGCTCCTCTAATGCTATAGGCAACTTTTTTTTTATTTTAAAAAGAACATAATCATTCCACTCAGGAAAAATAAAATCACATCAGAAGGTATAGAGAAACCAGATACTCCATGCAAATAAGTTGTATACATGGTAAATTATGATAGCTAAGGAAAAAGTATTTTTAGGTGAAGCCATCAAAGTATTCCAAAGTGTGATATATTTGTAAATTCTCCATATAAGATCCAACTCATAGCCAAGAAAGTTTTTTTATTATTTTTTAAAAATCTTCCCCTATTTTTGCCATTTTTTTTAAAGTAGTGGCTTGAATATTAAATACTAATAGAAACTTTTTCCTAAAAATCTACCCTAAAGTTTGAGTAAATAAAATTATATTGGAAATGTAGTGATCCAGGGAATTCCAAAATATACTTGGATCCTAGAAAAAGTATTCTGTAAGTAGATAAATGGACACCTAAATGTGAAGTACCAAATTATCCAAATTATTTTTAAGCATCGCCTAAAAAGAGACCCATATGTTTGTGAGAATGCCTGTTTCCCCCACATTACAGTACTATTACTCTTTTCAGTAAGACAAATACTTGTAACTATAAATTGTAGCTCACTGATTTAATTTACATTTCTCTGAGCACTAATAAAGTAAGATTTTATTTTCATAGGCATATTGACCATTTACATTTCTTACTGTTTTTCCTATTTTGTTTTATCTGGGTGTTTGTCTTTCTGATATATTTATAAATGTCCTTTATATGTAAAGATATGAACACTGTTTTTCAGTGTTTTATTACACAGACCAGATTAAGTATTCTCTTTAATAATTCTATTTGCTGTATAGTTTGTTTTGAGAGCGGCTAATTTCTTGTTCTCTCTGTCCTTCACTCTAGCATTCTTTAACTACTGGCTCCAAATATTAAGAAATATGCTTTGGATCTCCTGGTATCAGGACTACTAAACTAGCTAAAGGGATATAACTTACCTTTCCACAAAAAAAAAGGTGAACCAAACCCAGTACTATCCCCATAAAACTGTCCTCTTCCTCAGTGTCACTTCTCTACTGATAAGAGTTCTTCTAGTTACTCGTTCTTACTCATTCTCTTTTCCCATTTCTGAAAAGCACAGGCCCTGAGACATCCCATCTTGTCACCAACTTCATTAGGACTCTTTGAGATGCTTATGGAGTTCCCACTCTGGATCCAGCATTGTGCTGGGTGCTTAGGGGTCTTCTTTCTATGTAGTAAGGAGCTGCCAGTTCTTTTAAAGAATTTGCTATCCTCATTTCTTTCCCTTTCTATCTTTTTGTGCCTAGCTGACTGGAGTTGCCTCCCAGGTCATCTTTTGTTTCCAATCTTAACCTGTCTGCAGACTGCTGCTGAGGTAAGGCACTCTTCATGATATGTCAGTACCTTGCTCAAATACTTTGTAGTCTGTCTTCACTTTAATCCTTTAATTTACCACAAGCAGGCAGTTCTTTTTGTCACAGTATATACAGCAATTTTTTTTTCCAGTTTGGTTTTTGAGACAGTCTTGCTATGTATCCCAGGCTGGCTCTGAATTTGCATCCTCCTGCCTCAGCCTCTAGAGTGCTGGGATTCTAGGCATGCAACACCACAACCAACTATATATCAACTTTTAACTTCTCACCTACGTACAAAGAGTAATAATGTTATAATACTTTATAAAGTGCTTTATAATTACCTATATTAATTTTCATACACATCAATTCAAGGATTTGTCACCAACTAAATTATATCATTACCAATGACATATCAAAAATTGCTTTTTATTTCCAAAGTAAAATGGTGCTTCCAATCCTACACAATCAGGAAAACTTTCATATGTAGTGATTATGTGATATCTTTATACTGAGTAATCCAAGAGGTATAACAGACAATATTACATCATGAATACATTTATGTTTTTTAATAATGCTTTTAAGGAAATTAACTACGTAAACTCAAAAAGAATTTTATTACCCTTGCTCCTACCTAAATCTCTCCCAGAGGCACCTGCTGTTAACCATTTATTTCTTGAACTGTAACCAGGCATTCCTATTTTTTATCCTTGATGCATTTTCTCTCATGTAGCAAAAAAATATTACAATTCATTTCAAGGATGGGGATATAGCTCTGTGGTAGAGCATGTCCCTAGCATGTGTGAGGTCCTGGGTTCAATGCTCAATATTGCCCATCCCCCAAAAAATAATCATTTCACTGGGGAAAAGGTATTAGCTCCATTGTAGAGTATATGCTTAGCATGTACGCACAAGGCCAGAGTCAATCCCTAGCACCAAAAAACAAAACTCAAAACAAAAACTCATTTCACTGATTACAGAGCTGTGATATCAATGGAAATTCTTTTTACCTGTATTATCTTTATATTGTGACTATCAAAAAGTATTTTTTAATACATGTGCAACAATACTATTACAGAGGGAGAAATTTAACAAGATGTTACATCAGAAAAAGACAGGCATACTGGATGTATAGGCTAATAGTTGTTGAGGACCTTCTCAGGTTTACCCTTAAACTACTTGCCAGCCAAAGAAACAGGAAAACACAGGTTGTCATACTGTCTTTACTCTTTGGTAGAAAGATTCATGAGGAATCTTTTTCCAGAATAACCATATCTAAATATCTGAAGGACTCCAAAATGTGGTAGTTTAGAAAGCAGTGCCTTGAATTAGGTCCCTTTGTCCACTTGTACTAGGTATGACAAAATACCACAGACTGTGTGATTTCATAAACAACAGAAGATTATTTCTTGCAGTTCTGGCATTAGTCCATGGGAATGTAAGACTCAACAATGTCAGCCATTGTGTAACTGCAGCACAGAAAAAAAGTCACTCTTACTTCATAGATTGGGATGTCCAAAAATTATTGTTGGTGACGGCTGTTCTCTGCTTCCAAGATGCAGCCTTGTTGCCACATGCTCCAGAGTGGAGAAATGCTGTTACCTCACATAGCAGAATGAAAGAAAGGGCAAGAAGGTGATTCAACCTTGATCCTTTTATGCAGGTGCTAATTCCCTCCAAAGGCTGCACCTCCTAATACTGTTACAGTGGGGATTAAGTTTCCATATGAATTTTGGCAGGAATACCATTATTCAAAGCTCCTGCAATCTCTTTCCTCTCATCTTGCTTTGGTTCCCTTCACTGACCTGACCTCATGCTGGCCAGCCACAAGCGCCTTATCCACAAGGGCTTTTTCCACAAGGGCCTTCTTGGTATGAAACACACCAAGTCAGCTCCTACTTCAGCTGTTCTTTTGGTCAGAAACTCTCAGGCTCCAGATCTCTAGGTACACTCCTTCACTTCCTGCAGGTCTTGCTCAAGTCATCCTTCAGCATTTTCTAACCTGCTCATTCTAACTTTTTCTCCATAGCATTCCTATTACATTTTAAATAATACATATTTTATGGTCTCTCTACTGTCCCCCCTAAAAGTTCCATAAAAGTAAGGATCTGGTCTAATTCCCACTGTAATCTTCTAGCACCCAGAACAGTACATACCACATAACAGACACTCAAGAAATACTTTTTTGGACGAATAAATGAATCCAACTGATGCTATGTCCATTAACTTTATGACATTTTTTTAAAATTAGGCTTTAAAAGTGATAAATAGTAACAGTAATTCAAAGGTTTCCCCCGTAACCTGTGTTGGTGATCATCATGAAGACACTGAGGGGAGATGTGGATGTTGCACATATGGCTCATTCATTGTGAGCTGGAATCCACACGTGCTTTCTTCTGATCTTTCTCCTAGTGTTATGTAAGTTTAAGATACTCAATCAAACAGCAAAAATTCCTGATTACTAAGCAAAATATGCTTCTACTCACAGAGAATACACTGGTGCCTAAAGCAGCCCTTTTTCTTTAAGCATCAACAGGAGAAACATGTTTTAAATAAGGGGACCGGGTGGCCCCTGAGGAACCAAGACCTCAGGTTCACTGATGAACTGATTTATGCAGTTCTTGAGCACAGTGCCTGGTACATGGTGAATGGGAGGAATAGTTTCATCCCTTCCCCTTTACAAAAGTGTCTAATTTTTATGTAATTTAATCTCACCATAATTCTAGCAGATAGGGGAAAAAGCTACAAATACAGAAGTCATATAATTAGGCAACAGAGCCAGGATTTGAACCCTAACCTAATTCCAAGGATGATCAATAGACATTCCCCGCTGGCATCACCATTCAGCTGGCAACATCGCACAGCAGTTTCAAATACAGATTGGCAACAGTCAATGGGAATGGCAGACTGGGCATTGCCAGCTATTATGTAACTGCAGCACAGAAAAACATCATGTCAATCTTACTTCACAGATGATAATTTAATTTACCCAAAGATGTTACTTCAGGTCAGAGTACAAAACTTTCTGCCTTTCTTACAAATAACGTGTTCTTGCTGGAACATTTGTAACATGGAATGCCTTGCATTCGTGCCCTCAAGATAAAACTTGCTTCTCAAATAACTGGGCATGGCTCACCTTCTGAGGAAAGTTCAAAACTATTCAATTTTCAGTAGCCACTTCAGATATATGCAAACCATGCCTGAAAGATGTAATTTATGCAAAATCAAATGTCACTCTTTAGAATGTTATGTTCCCTTTTGCCCAAATAGTAGCACCATTTCAGATAGGAGCTGCACCTTCAGCCAGGATCCTGAAATTGGAAAGACACAGCACAGCCACAATTAGAAGCTGAATGGTTAATGTGATTAGATCAGGGTATCATGGCACACAACTTCCTCTAATCCCAGCCCTGGAGGCTGACACAGGAGGATTCCAAGAGACCAACCTAAGCAACTTATGGAGACCATGTCTCAAAATAAAAGTAAAAAGGGGCCGGGGATTTAGCTCAGTGGTTCTGCCACCTGCTTTGCAAGTGCAAGGTCCCAAGTTCAATCCCTGGTACCAAAACAACTATAAAAATAAAAACTCATTTTAGGGCTGGGGATTTAGCTCAGTGGTTCTGGGGCCTGCCCCACAAGCACAAGGTCCCGAGTTCGATCTCCAGTACCAAAAACAAGAACAAGGGCCATGGATTTAGCTCAGTGGTTCCACCACCTGACTCGCAAGCACAAGGACTGGAGTTCGATCCCAGGTACCAAAAAAAAATATACTGGAGCAAAGAGGAAGGGGAAGTGGGAGGGGTAGGGGAAAGGAAAGAAGGGAATGGAATTAATATGAGAAAATGAAAAAATGGAAACAGTCTTTGTAAATAGGGAGGGATGGAGGGGTTGAAGGGAGGGCAAGGGGATGGGGATGGGGAAAAAATAACCAAGAGAGATTACGTAAAGGTGCAAATCTCCAATGATGAATGTCATTATAGTGTATACCTAAAATGTACCAACAAAATTAATTTAAAAAAAAATAAAAAGACCTGGAGATGCAGCTTAGTGCAAAGGCCCCAAGTTCGATCTCCAGTAAAGGGAAAAAAACAAAAGAGCTACAGTAGAGTCATGGTGATTAGGGAAGAAGAACGCAATGCCTTAGTGGCCTACAAAGTTCAGAGGTAAAACTCAGACTACACAGGAATAGGAAGCATCTATTAAAAGTTCTACAGATTCAGTTTCAGCTGGGCATAGTGGCACACACCTAAAATACCAGCCAACTGGGATGCTGAGGCAGAAAGATGGCAAGTTCAAAAACAGCCTGACCAACTAAGTGAGATCCTCCTGTCACATAATAAAATCAAAAGGTCTGGGGATACAGCTGAGAGGTAAAGCACCTTTAGGCTTAATTCCATACCATTAAAAAAAAAGTTTGAGTCCTGCCCTTCAACACCAAACTAAATCTTGGTCTTCAGCCAAATTTAGCAAATATTTTTTTCTGCCTTCTTGGACTTTTAGTGAGGATTTGCTGTAATAACAACTTTATCATGAGGTAATCAGAGAATAAACAGACACATTGTTCCTGTACATTTTCATCTGAATTTAACAAATTCAAATATAAAAACAAAGAAAATCTGGTACACACAAACATACATGGTTAAGAAAATTTTTATGACACAACCTTTAAACTTTGTATCTTTGTCAAAACAAAAGAAAAAAAATAGAAATATATTCAATCTCAGAAAAAGATCAAACAAGATCCTTGTACTTACAAAAACTGAGTAGAAAAGATATGGTATAAAATATTTTTGGAAATATCTGACACAAAGATCTGAAGTACATCATCCCTATTCAAATATTACAATGTCAAAATCTGTCCTTGAGGGCCAGGGATAGCTCAGTGGTGCCGCCGCCTGCCTCACAAGCACAAGGTCCAGAGTTCGATCGCCAGTATCAAAAAAAAAAAAAAAATTTGTCCTTGCCATAAGAAGCCAATTGGATCAGCAGATAGTGGCTTAAAGAACACCCAAAGGCTCCATGTCCCTTTCATAAAGCTGTATCTCCACACAGGGGAGAAAAGGATCTCCAATGTGCTGACTGCGTGCAGAAATATTCTCTCCTTATACCTGTCTCTACAACCAATTGAAGGAAATTTGCTTCTCTGTTCTCCTTAGTAAGATGTGGGAAAGCTGTAAATAGGTCATTGTAGACAGAAAATTTCACCACAGGAAAGATGCTAATAAAATATTAGGTCCTAAGATTTGCCCTACACCCCCCAGCACTTAACACTAATTCAGTTATTCCCTATAAAGGCTTGGATATGGACAAACTGATTGTGTTCACACCAACTGCCAAATAATCAGGCCAGTTTCAAGATTACTAAAGTCCAACCTTTGGGATTTTTCAATACAGTAGCTTCAACTGACACTTCCACCATAACATTGTAACTCTATAGCTAAATCTTGGAAGCAGCCTATGTGTCACCAACAGATGAATGAATAAAGAAAATGTATTTACACACAATAGAGTACTACTCTGCCATAAAGAAGGATAAACTTGAGTCATTTATACGAAAATGGATGCACCTTGAGACCATAATGTTATGTGAAATAAATCAGACACACAAGGTTAAATATTGCATGTTTTTTCTCATATGAAAAACCCAAAATATGTATAAAGAGCAAAATAAAAGACAGACAATAGGACATAATAAAATAGATCTTTCACAAGAACCAAGAAATGGAGAGAGGGGCTGGGAATGAAAGAAAATAAGATGGGGGCGGGGGGGGGCTGGGCTGGGGGTGTAGCTCAGTGGTGCTGCACCTGCCTGGCAAGTCCAAGGTCCTGAGTTCAATCCCTGGTACCAAAAAAAAAGTGGCGGGGGAGGGGGGATTGTAACGTGCTGTGTACACATACCATAGTCCTACTAGGAATGTGATCATTACCTACTACAAATATGCACCCAAAAAAACATCAATGAAGGGGTCCAGAGATGGAGGGAGGAAGAGAGATAAGGGGAACAGGACAAATAGAGAACTACATTGTGTCATGTACATGTATCAACTCCCACAATGAATGTAATCATTACATACTACAAACATGTAGCAATTAAAAAAACTCATATAACTGACCTCAAATTAAATTTAAATTTTTTAAAAGCTTTTAATTGAAAAAAAATTGATGAAAGAGATAAGAAACCCATTCTTCTGATTCCCTGACTCCAAACTTTAAATTTTAAAACTCCAATTATTTCTTCCATTTATCAATGAATTTACAGATTCTTCTTTCATCCTGCATCAATAGATGTGTTCTATCTCAAGAATGTACAGCCCACAGTACTAAAGTCAAGAATTCCCTTTTATATAACGAATGCTTACTTCTCTTTATCAAATCTATTAAATTAGAAATTCTATAAAACTAGTTTACTTTAAAAAATTTAAAAGTCAACCTTAAAAAGAGTCAGCCTTAAGGGGGTAAAAAATTTGCTAGCAAAAGTAAAAACTGATCATGAAATTAAACTTTGACAAAGTATTTACAGACAAAAGTAGCTCTTGAAGACTGTATTTTAGTTATCAGATGTTGATTAAAAAGAAAAATATGCTGAGTGTGGAGGCACATGCCTGTAATCCCAGCACTTGGGAGGGTGAGGCAGGAGGATTCCCACGAGTTTGAGGCCAGTCTAGGCTAACAGAATTCAAGGCCAGCCTGAATTACATAGCAAGATGCTCTCAAAAAACAAAACAAACAAAAAATCGAAAGAAAAATACATCAACTTACCAATAACTGATGCTCCTCTTTCTGCAAAAGCCAGGGCATAGACTCGGCCCAATCCTAAAAAAAAAAAAAAAAAAAGGTCAAAGGAAATGTCAGCATAATTATTTTGCCCCACTCAACTCAATCACCATTTTCAAATAAGTGACCAATTACTTACAGTACAATACTAGTCTTCATTGGTACTCCCAATTCTACTCCATCTCTTCTGCTTACAGAGATTAGAAAGTTTAAAACTACATTTTTCCACCTATTCTACCTATCATTTCCTACTATTCCACCTACCTGCTAGAATGCTAGACGTGAACAGGGTTCCACTATCAGAGTTCCATAAAACTTAAGACAGTGCAAATGAGGCAGAAACCATCTTACTGTAATTCTGACTATTACTGTTGGTTAAGAAACTGATTTTCTTGAAATTCCTAGGTATTAAAAAACAGTAGAAGGGCTGGCAATTTAGCTCAGTGGTGCCACCGCCTGCCTCACAAGCTCAGGGTCCCAAGTTTGATCCCCAGTACCAAAAAAAAAAAACAATAGCGGTAACTTACTGATTCAGCTTCTTAAACCATAGATGGAAGCTTTCATACCTCACCTTTCTGATATTCTGTGACCAGCTGGGCTGTGAGAGCACGCCAATGATAACCTCAAAGGTATTGGGTCCTCTAACCAATGTTCCAAAGAGGACCTGCCTAAAACCTAATTTGCTATATTAATTTCCTGCTTACCTATCTAGTGAATTTTGTATCCTGCTTTGAACCTTGGCTATACAATTAACAAATACAAAAACAATTTAATGCCCCAAGCTATGAAGTGTACAATATACACTCAAAAAGGTGTATGTACACATATATGTAACTTTGATATATGTTTTATAATAATATGCCATAATTTAGAATACCTGAGGATGAATACGTGACACTAACAATTAGTGGTTACTTTTGGGGAATAGAACCATTTGGCTAACAACCAGGTTAAAAGACTTTTGTATTGTTTTAAAATGTGTACATCTTAAAATTTAATTGATAAATTTCACTGATAACTTCTATTGATAATTTCAATCAATTAATAAATAACTATACAAATAACAGAGATAGAAAGATAACAAGTTCAAGTTTCACGTGGACAACTTAGCAAGACCCTGTCTCAAAAAAAAACAAAAGGCTGCAGGTATAGCTTGGAGGTAGACCACTTGCCCAGCATGTTCAATCCCCAGCACACAAGGAAGAAAAAGAATTAAAAAGTGAGACAGATAAATTATCACTGAGATGGATAAATTATTAGGCTTTCCCTCCAAAAAATCCAAAATATAAGTTTTCCAAACTAGAAGCTATCAGCAAATAATTTATTTTAGTATTTCACCCACTCTGAATGGATAAAAAAGAACTCAGCAAATTTATGAACAGGTGCTAATGTCATAATTATCTAGTCTACAACTCATTAATGTTCCACCATGTCAATTTGGTGGACTGCAATTAGCACTTATTAAGAGAGAAGAGAGAATTTCAGAGCATGTTAAATTTACTATGTACTGGGTCATGAACTTATTTTGAATACCGAGAAGGTGTGTGTGATACATATATGTAAGCGTGTATGTGTGCGTGTGTACTTGGTCCTGATATGAAACATACATACTGTCAGTCACTGTCAAAAGAAGTTAAAACATCCTTTCCTCAAAAGCAAAGTGTAAACAAAATGTTTTCTCAAAAACTTCAGTAGAATGAATATAGCTATGGGTAATAGCCACCAATTAATAGTCAAACGATCTTCTGAAAGGCAGCCTTAAGGATTCATTTTATCAGTAGAGCTGTAAAAGTATACAGGAGTCAGCTGACAGAATTCCACTGCTGGTGACTTTTAATATGTAATTCAAATTCATGTATTAAGGCCCTCAGGTATAGTGCATGAAGTTAGGATCCCTGCACTTGGAGGTTCCACTAGTGGGAAACTAGTGTAAAAATCTCACTGCAGAGCATCTATGCGGGTATGAGTGTTTTAACGTTTTGTCTTTTAGAAAGGGGATTATTTCACATAACAATTCACCATTTTGGTTCTCTTGAAATACGGGGAAACATGGGGAAATATGGCAACTTGCTCATTGGCTGCCCCACTTCAGAAATGTCTCTGCTCTCCAGTTCTTCACCCTTACCAATCCATTCCAGTTTATTCCTCTATCATCTACCTCACTCACCCCTGCATATATTTGCCTTTATCGCCTCTACCAAGACACTTGTGGACTTTTGAGAATAGCGCACGGTTTGCTAAGCACACATTACAGACTTCAAGAAAGAAGGCTTTTATCGGATAGGTACCCTCTGGAAAGGCCTTCTCAAGAACTTAAAAACCTTTGACAGAGGAAAAGAAACACTGCATGAATGACTTTTCACAGCAGCAGGGCTGAGATCTTGACTCAAGTGAATTCCAAGCTCTGAGAGAGTTTTCAGGCCTTTAAGAGACCTGACAGGCCTAAGTCTCAGGGCAGAAGAATGACGATCCGTGCTCTCAAAGAGCCAAGATGAACTTTTAACCAGTTTTCCAACCAGCAGCCGCCCGGCCTCTGCCCTGCAGGACTTGGACCTCAGGACACTCTACAGGGTCCGAGGGAGAGAGGCTGCCCCTGCCTCTGGATGGGCAGGAGCTTCTGACCCCGGTCTCCATTCAGACCAGACCAGCCCTCCCAGCTGTCCTCTCCCGCCGGTCCCTGAACCACGCGCGTCGCGGGGACCGGAGCTGCAGCCGCCCGGTGCCCCCCCCCCCCCAAAGGGGCCCGCAAGGAGCGAGGCGCGAGCTGGCCCCCGGCTCCAGGGCTCACCTCTCCCCGCGCCGGTGATCAGCACGACGCGCCCGTGGAACTGCAGCGGCGAGTCCATGACCTCGGCAGGCAAGTCCAACGCTCTCTAAGCCAAGGGCGCCGCAGGAGGGGAGTTACGGACCAGGCGAGAAGGGACGGGGCGGGGCGGGCCGCGGACTCCTGGGAGGAAAACTGGCGATTGTTTTCCAAGTGCGCCTGCCTAGAGTCGCGTGGACCCCTGGGAAACGTAGTCCTCCGTCAGCTCGTTCTCTGAGAGAATCTGGCCAAAAGGCTTGGTTCTGAGCGGTCTTTCTGCTGCCACAGAAGTAGGAGCTGCCACCAAATGTGTAGCAAATGGTTGACTCGGCTTCTTCGTTCGTCTATTCCCCTGTGGTTTTGTCATTCATTCAAGAGAGGTTTTCTGGGTTTTGGTACAGGCCTAGGGAAGTAGCACAACGCCCCAATCCGTGAGGGGTTTTCAAATACAGCCTCTAAGAAGGAAAGTTCCTTGCAGTGATCGCAAAGACTCTTCAGAATGTAATCGTGGTAGCTCCTTCATGAAAATCATCTGGGAACTATCCTGAGTCCTAGACTGGACTTCCACCTCTGACTTCCTGAAATAGAATCACAGGGAACAAAAACAACAACAAAAAAAGTTTTAACAAGTCTCAAGTGTTCCCCCGAGAGTTTTTGAGAACAGTCATCGAGTGTCATTCATTCATTCAATATTTACTGAGTATCTACTAGATTTTAGACACAAGTTTACAGATAATTGATAAGGTCTTTGAAGCTACTCCAAGTCAGGGGGTAAATTTTCAATGATAATGCATCCCGCTAAGACTTTCTGACACAAGGAATATAAACATTATGTACTGTACTGAAAACATAGAAATAAAGGAAGGGGATCAAGAGATGGAGGAGGGAGGGAAGTGAAAGAGGATTGAAAAAAGGAAGTAAGATCTATTACATACATGTTCCACCTTTCCAAAAGGAATATAAACATTAAGCACTACAAATGTACTAATAAATTTTTTAAAAGACTTTGTGACAGATGTGTGGAAATACAATTGATAGTGCAAATTAAATGCACCTTAATCCCCCAAAGGGAAGGAGGAAAAACTTTACAAATGAAGTGAAGCAGAAGTGCCTAAAGAACTGAGCCATATACAGAAAGGTGGACATTACAGGCAGGGGAAACATTAGCTAAGTTTGGGGAGAAAGTTGCTTCACACAACTAAGAAGAGCCAGAAAGAGCTTGTTTATATATTTGAATTTCTAGGAATATGGCCTCAATTTTAGACAAACCATGTTTGAGAAGAGGAAGTGAAGTTTATGGCTATAGAGGCCTACCAGAAAGCAGTGGTTCTGAGCTCTAGAAATATGGTTTCAATGTTCCAGTAACACGAGAGGTCTCTCTGTAACCAAGCCAAAATCTCCAAAGTGCTCCTCCTTTCATTGACAGCCCTACCTTAGACAAGAAAACTTTGCTCTCTTATTCATCTGTGCACATCTGCCTTTGTCCCTTGCATTCTGGTTTTGACTGAAATCCAGGGAGACAATCTCAGAGGGCACTGAACTCAAAGATAAGGGCTTAGGTGTGGCTCAACAGAATGAAAAAAAAAGAAAGGGAGGGAGGAAAGGAAGAAGGGAGGGAGAGAAGGAAAAGAGGAGAGAAAGAAAGGAGGGAGGCAGGCATGGAAGGAAGGAAGGAGAGATAGAGAGAGGCGTGAAACAAAAGGAAGGCAGAATGAAAGAAGGAAAAAAAGGATAGGAAAGGAAAGAAAGCCCATGAGAGTTTCCCAAACAGGGCCAATTTCAATTGTCATTATGATGACATTCCTTGGGCTTTAATCCTTACATAAAGGAATTAACCTTAAATAACCTGATATTAATTAAGTAATCAGTAATTTTCCTATTGTCCTGTCTTCCTGTCCCTGCTTGTAAGGAAAGTAACTGACTTTTCCTTTTGTTTCTGCTTTCTTCAAGAAAAGCAGAAAAACCAGCCTCCTTTCTTGAACCATCAGAGCACTTTATGTACTGTTACCCAACTGTAGAATAAAAACAACTCCAATTAAGATGATTAAGAAGGAATAAGAGGAAATGTTGGGGAGAATATTTTGCAGAATATTTAGAAATGAAGACAGTAACTCTTTGTGATTAATGGGAAGCAGATATGTCTTTAAAATCAACCTCCTTTGCTTGGACCATCAGAACAGTTTATTTTATGGACTGAAGTGTTGCCTAATTCTGGAATAGAAAAAAAGTCAATTAAGATGGTTAAGAGGTGGGTGTAGTACACTAGAGTCTCCAGCCAATGGAGCAACTGTCTGAAGGCCCGTTTCACCTTTCACCCCATTTCACAAACACAAATATAGCCATGCCACTACCCTTGGTTAAAATCAATGACTATCTGCTTTCTTTACTGAACATGAGGAACACCTGGCAGCCTAGTCTGTGGGCATTTTTCAATATGGGCTTAAATTGAAATTAAAAAGTGAGCTAAGGATATGGCCACTTGAAAATCTGTGTTTCAAAGGTAAGCCTGTGGGACGGCTCAGTAAATGTTGGTCTTTACCCTTTGTTCCCCTCTGGGGAGGCTGATCCAACTACAGCAACTAAGCAAAACAAAGTCTTCCCAAGCTAGCTCCTGTCGGGAGCAATGCTACATAATTTTAGGGTAAAATCATTTGGTTAGCCTACTTCTCCTGCCTACAGCCCAG
Source organism: Heterocephalus glaber (assembly GCF_053883595.1). Taxonomy (NCBI): domain Eukaryota; kingdom Metazoa; phylum Chordata; class Mammalia; order Rodentia; family Bathyergidae; genus Heterocephalus; species Heterocephalus glaber. The sequence goes on from NW_028258377.1 coordinate 2,205,171, forward strand.
CTATGGAATTCTGAGACATAATTCCATTTTGGCCTCCGGTCACAATTGAGACCTCAATGATCTGGTGATGCTGATGCTGTGATTCTCCAAGACAAACATCCTGGGAGCTGAAAACATCCTGGGAGGAACAAACATCTACTCAGTTCCTTATTGTTCTTGGATTGTTACATCTTGTTTGCGCGGATGTACTGAACTCTCTGCAAGTCATTTGTTACATTTGTTTCTCCCAATGTACTGAATAAAAAGTGCAGTAAACTGGGGGCTTTCGTCTTTGCTGCCCAGAGCAGCACTGATCAGACTCAAAGCTCAGCTTCTTCTCAGGCTCATTTTTCTACCTTTCCTGTAATTCTCCTTGTGCTGCTGTGGCTTGCAGGAGACTAGGACTTAACTGCAGAGGTTCTAGTAACGTCCCCTTTCCCTGTTCCCTACAAGCTCCAATAAGGAAGCCTGAAGAGTTAAGCAGTAACCTTTTGCCAAGCTCCATGGTGGAGCAAGTTCCCAGATCACCACTGTGGAATATCTGTTTAGATTATGCATCCACAATCTTTCTTCTTTAATCCAATAATTCATTATTTTGAGTCTTTAAAAAGTTAAAATGAATTATTCCTACTTCCAAAAATTTAAATGTAAATCAACTCGTTGAAACTAAAAGGTAGGTTTGCAGCAGGAGAAAAGCTGGAATACCCAGACAAAACACGGTGACACACAAAATAGGAGCAAACTGGCTTCAATGCCACCAGCTCAGTCTCAAGAGCACTGAATAGAAGTTTGTTCTTCTTTACATACCTCTTTTTACATTTATGAGCCTTAATTTCATTGGACTTTCCCTGGAAATATAGCAAGCTTAGTCCTAATGATATATTGAAAGCTGAGAGAGCATGAAGGGACATGACAGTGAAACCACATTCTTTTTCTTTGTTGCTGCTCAGTTTCAGCCAACTTCATATTGTTGAATTCCTTACCTGTTTCCTACCCCCAAAGTCTGAAAATACCAGATTCTCATAATCCCAGCCTCCCTTATGGTCAGGCATGATTGTGCTCTAAGTCTGTCAATCAGATACCTCTTCCTAAGGCTGCATTGAGAAATGATAATTGGTGGAGTGAATAACAAACTATGCAGAATCTATTCTGGTGATAAAGTGGTGGAAAAAGTGATAGCGTCAGTTCTAGGGAGAGTGGGCATGATTCAAGGTGGTCATCTCAGAGTTCTAAGTGGCACCATTTAGCATCCAACTGCAAGAATAATGGTCTAGTTCTCAAAGCCTCACTCTCTACCCCCTTGAGATTATGTCATCTACCCTTTGTCTGCTTAATAATTCTTTCATGCTTAATTCAACCAGAGTGTGGGAGGGTTCTTTGTTTTTGTTTTGGTTTTCTTTGCTTGTAAATAAGATCCCTGAGGGCCCCACCTCTTTGGCACTGAGGAGCCTCGAGGGCACCAACACAGCCCCACCCCTGCCTCTAGCCACTGGGCCAAGCCAGCTCTTGGATCCACACCACAGAGGGGCAGTGGGTCAGAAAGGACATTCATTTGAGCTGCAGAAAATAAAACAGAAGTGAAAAGAAAGAAGGCCTCTCTGAGGCTCCTAGATGAAAATTGATGGCCACTGGAAAAGTGAAGAAAATCTGCAAGAAAGGCACATCAGATCACCATAGTTGGTAAGTTGGAGGGATCACCACCTCACATTGGAACCTGGACTATCTACAGGGGAAGGCCAGCTGGAACCTGCAGTAGAACCTTGCAGAGTTCAACACTGCAGGAGGTCAGAGATCTCAACTTGGGCCTTGCAGGCAGAAATCAGCCTGAAACTCAGGGGACAGCTGTTGGTTTGCTGAGACTAATGGACTTATATCTGCACACTCCTGCCCACGCTGCCTATAGTGACAACAGAGACATACCCTGAGGGAGGACCTTTATTTTTTATTTTCAAAGTAATTTTTTCTCTTTATTTTAAATATTTTTTTCTAATTTTTATCTATTCTTTTCTGTTCTCTTTTCAAAATTTTTTCCTTTTTTTCTCTTTTCTTTTTTCTCTTTTCTTTCTCTTTCTCTCTAGCTCTCTCCCTCCCACCTTGTTTTTCATTTCTCTCCCTTTTTATTCCTGTTCCTGTCCTAATTGGAATCTTTTTTTCTCACTTTTTCTTTTCTTCTCCTTTTCCTTCTCTCAATTGTCATTAGTTTTAAAGGAAAGTGAATACAGTTTCTAGCCACCCTATTGCTGTTAGGTTGTTCTGTTCTTGTATTTGTTCCTTCATTCTGTTTTCTCCTCTTCAATAGCTTCCTACAGTTTGCATGATCTTCCAGTGCCCTCTGGCCTCACTTCTAACCTTTCCCTATCATACCTATCTATCCCACCCTCTTCAACTCCTTATAACTCCCCATCCCAAAGGGTGAAGTTGCTGTATTGAAGAGTTTATTCACTATAGACATATTTTGGGGTAGTCCTCGATTTTTATTTTAATTCACATGTTTAAAAGTGATAGATTAATAACTACCACAAAATGTCATTTTCCAAACTGTGCTTGATGCTATTGTTGTTGCTGATTGTATCACTTGGGCTAAGGCGTTGTGATTGATTCAATCAGTTGTCCTTCCTGGTATATGGAAAATGAGATAGCCCAAGAGTCATTAGAGACTCAAAGCCTAAAGGTGAGATATATCTGGAAGACACTTCTGAGAAACAATCATTCCATAAAGGTTCTAAATAGAAGCAACAAAGATACTTACAATAAGCAATACTTAAGTATCAATCCAGGAATTGAATCAAAAACAATACCAACCACAAAAATAGAAATGAGAAGACACCTACACAAGGCACAAACTCAGACTTCTACCCCTCCAAGGGTAAATTCTGGGGGAAATGAGGTAGAAAAGTCTGAGCAATCACCTGGACACCCTGCACTGATGGCACAGGAAGTAACAAAACAAATGAATGAAGCTCTAGAAAAATTCAAAACAAATAATTTCCCAGATAACCACAGAGATAGTGAGCAGAATGAAAGACATGATTAGAGACTCTAGAACAGAAACATAAAAAAAATAGATGAGCTCAGGACCATTGATGGAAGCCATGAATGCCCAGCATAAGAAAGAAATGGAAACCATGAACGCCCAACATAGGAAAGAAATGGAATCCATGAAACAGATTCAAACAGATATCCAGGAGATTAAAAATGCTATTGAAACCATTCACAGCAGAATGAGCTAATGTGAAGCCAGAATATCAGAGACAGGAGACAGGATTTTGGTCAGTGATCATGAAAACAGAGATCTCTTAAAAATAGTAAGGGACCATGAAAAATTGATCCAGCAGCTCCTAGACGATGCAAAGAAGAATAATATAAGACTGATAGGATTCCATGAAAAATCAGGAGAAAGTACAAATGACATAAAAAAACTGTTCACAGAATTAATGACAAAAAAATTCCCAAAAAGAGTGAAAGTATTTGACATATAGATGAGTGAGGCATATAGGACTCCAACTAGCCTTGATCAAAAAATATGTATGTACACCTAGACATATAATAATCAAGACCCCTAAAACCCAACAGAAGAACAAAATACTACAAGCAGATAGAGAAAAGAAACAAATGACATAAAAAGGGAAGCCCATCACAAGCACAGCACTTTTCAACATAAACCCTTAAGTCCACAAAAGCATGGAGTGAGGTACTTCAAGCCCTAAAACAACCACCAACCTAGACTGATGTATCCTGCAAAACTACCTTTCAAAATTGATGGACAAATAAGATACTTCCACAACAAAGAACACCTGGGAAATTTCATGAATTCTAAACAATATCCTAGAAAAAAGAAAATGAAGGTCACAACTCCATGAGGCCCAACACAGCAAATCCACCAGGCAAGGCAAAAAATTAAAGAGAAAGGGGAAAAATAAAAAATGAAACAGCCAACATCAGGAAAATAATGTGACAAGGATAAGCCAATATATATCAGTTATAACCATCAACATTAATGGCCTTAACTCACCAATCAAAAAAAATAGACTGGCAGAATGGATTAAGAAGCAAAATCCAAAAATACGCTGTATACAAGAAATCCACTTAGTTCACACAGAAATTCACAGACTGAAATTAAAAGGAAGGAAAACAGTTGTCCATGTAACAGGAGCCCAGAAAAATGTGGGGGTAGCTATCTTATTTGCAGACAAAGTAGATTTCAAGCCAAAACTAATTAAGAGAGGTAAAGAAGGCCACTACATCCTTTTAAAGGGAACAATCCAAGAGGAAGACATGACAATCACAAATATATATGCACCAAATACTAATGCTCCCAACTATACAAAACAAATATTAATGGACATGAAAAACTAAATACGCACTAATACAATTGTAGTGTGGGACCTCAATACCCCACTGTCACACATAAACATCATCTAGACAAAAAATCAACAACAAAATTATAGAACTGAACCAAGCTTTTGAAACAATGGACTTACTAGATGTCTACAAAGTGTTCCACCCCACAAAATCAGAATAGGCTGCACATGGGTCATTTTCCAAATAGACCACATGCTAGCTCATAGAACATGTTTAAATAAATGCAAAGGAATTGAGGTTATCCCCTGTATATTGTCAGACCTTAGTGCAATTAAACTGGAGATGAATAGCATAAGAAACTGCAAGAACTGCACAAACACATGGAAATTGAATAAAACCCTCCTAAACAATGAATGAGTCACAGAGGAAATTAAAGAAGAATTTAGGCAGTTTCTATAACTAAATGATAATGCCAATACAACATACAGGAATCTGAGGGACACAATGAAAGCAGTTCTACAAGGGAAATTCATAGCAGTAAATGCCCAAATTAGGAAAACAGAGCAAACTCAAATAAACAACCTAATGCTGAACTTTAAGCTTCTAGAAAAAGAAGAGCAAGACAAACCCAAGGCTCATTCAAGGGAGGAAATTATAAAGATCAGAGCAGAAATCAATGCAATGGAGACTAGGAGAATGATACAAAAATCAACAAATCAAACAGTTTTTTGAAAGAATAAATAAAATCAATAAACCCTTAGCCAACCTTATCAAAAAAAGGAAAGGAAAGGCTCAAATTCATGCAATTAGGAATGAAAAAGGTGAAGTCACAACAGATCCAGCAGAAATCCACAGGATCATCAATACCTACTTTGAGGACCTGTACTCTAATAAAATGGAAAAGACAGAAGAAATGGACAGATTGCTGGATACATACAAATTGCCAAAGTTGAATGAAGAAGATATATAAAGTCTAAACACCCCAATTACAATCACTGAAATTGAAAATATAATTAAAACTTTACCAACAAAGAAAGGCCCAGGTCCTGATGGCTTCACTGCTCAATTTTACAAGACATTTAGCAAAGATGTACTGCTACTGCTCTTTAAACTCTTCAATGAAATTGAAAGGGAAGCAATACTTTCAAATTCAATCCTGGAAGCAAGTGTTACTTTGATTCCAAAACCAGGGAAAGACCCAACCCAAAAAGAGAACTACAGGCCAATCTCCCTAATGAACATAGATGAAAAAATCCTCAACAAGATACTGGCAAACAGAATACAGAGGGTCATCAAGAAAATCATTCACCCTGACCAAGTCGGATTTACCCAGGGATGCAAAAATGGTTCAACATATGTAAATCCATAATTGCAATACACTATATTAACAGAGCCAAGGACAAAAACCATATGATCATCTCAATAGATGCAGAAAAAGCATTTGACAAAATCCAACACCAATTCATGATAAAAACCCTATAGAAATTTGGAATAGATAGTCTTTATCTCACCCTGACTACGGCTATCTATGAAAAACCAACAGCCAATATCATACTACATGGTCAAAAACTAAAAACTTTCATGCTAAAATCGAGAACAAGACAAGGATATCCACTATCACCACTCCTGTTCAATATAGTTCTGGAAACATCAGCCACAGTTATTAGACAATAGAAAGAAATAAAAGGCATAAAGATAGGAAAGGAAGAAACTAAACTGTCATTATTTGCTGACAATAGGATACTCTACATAGAAGTCCAAAACACTCTGCCAAAAGATCTCTAGACTTAATTGACAAATTCAGTAGAGTAGCTGGACACAAGGCCAACACTCAAAAATCAACAGCCTTCTTGTACACAAATAACATATTCACCAATAGAGAAATTAGACAAACAATTCCTTTCACAATAGCATACAAAAAATGAAAGATCTAAGAATCAATCTAATGAAGGAGACAAAAGACCTCTACACTGAAAACTACAGCACTTTGAAAAAAGGATATAAGAAAATGGAAAGACATCCCTTGTTCCTGGGTAGGAAGAACCAACATAGTGAAAATGGCCATACTTCCAAAACTGCTATATAGATTCAATGCAATCCCAATTGAAATTCCAACAGAATATTTCACAGAACTAGAGAAAACAATCCAAAAATTCATTTGGAACCAGAAGGGACCTAGAATAGCAAAAGAAATTCTATGCAACAGAGACATGACCAGCGGTATCACAATCTCCAACTTAAAACTATACTACAAAACCACTGTGATAAAAACAGCATGGTACTGGCAAAGAAACAGACCCAAGGACCAGTGGAATAAATTAGAAGATACAGAAACAACTCCAGACATACTCAGCTACCTCATCTTTTTTTTCCTTAAATTCTTTTATTGATACAATTTAGGTATACAATACATTTACATTGATCATTGTTTTCTGGAATTGTGGAAATAAACGTGCAGAGACACAGAAGTAGGGTAAAAAAACAAAGCCTTTACTTACTAGCAAGCCAGAATGCCAGAAACTGGTCTGGTCAGCGTCCCCCACTGTGTTCTTTGTTCGTCAACTTTTATACTTTTGTCAGTCATTATCTCATCCCTAGTGGTCTTTGTTAAGTAAATAAAGTTCCAATTCCTGTTTAATGGTTAGACACGGGTGGTTTTGATCACTGATTACAGTCCTAAACACATGACAGTTAAGGCACATATATCACAAGTTTGTTTAAGGATTCTCACTTTGTTCTTCAGAGCTAGGATGTTATCTATAGTGGAGCTACAAATCAAAGAAGCTATATAACCTTCACTTTAAACAACAAAAGCAATGGGCTAAGGCAAGCTTTTAAAAGGATACACTACCTATTTTGCTTTCACAACTACTTTAATAGCTAATCTACTAAACTTACTTTAAAAGTTTTCCTTACCATTCCTCCCTTTGTCTACTTTGGGATCAATCTTCTATCCATAATATGTTTTATCTAACTTATCTGTATTTCTTAATACTAGCATTTGATAGTGTTCAGCAGCAGCAATATGCTGCTATATAAATCTTGAGATGCATTGAATAACACAACGACCAAGCATTAATATTAATATTATAACAAGAAGGGGACTCAGAAGAGGACCTATCCAAGTTTTTTATCCTGCCCAAGTAAAATGAATCCCATAAGGTGGTCCTTTTATACCAAATTTCTCATTAAGAGCCTTGATCTGATCTTTCCGTTTGTCTAGTGATTCTTGTACTACACCAGATTCATTAGCATATTAACAACATTTTTACCAAGCAATAAGCAAGTCCCTCCTCTTGGGCTGTTAGCAAATTGAGAGCATGCCTATTCTGTAGCAACATGTTGGCTAAAGAATCTAACTGGGTTTTTAAATCCTGAAATGCATCTCAAATTTCCTCAAGATCTTTTTTTTAATTTCTTGTTCTAATGAAATATATTACTCCTTGTAGCCAAATGGGATCCCATGCAGCTGGCATATACATAGATATAGGATTACATTAACCTTGTTTACAATTGTTACAATTACCAATGGCTCATCCAACAAGGAAGCCATTGATCCAAACTTGTGTTTTCTCTTTGCAATATAATTTCTCATTAGAATAGTCCCCACAGTCAGAAGTTACCCCAGGCCTCCCATAATGTTCCTTTGGGCAAGCATCAAAGAGCATCATAAAAGGATAGCCCCCCGGTTTTCATTTTACCATTTTAAAAGTTACATATTGTTCATCAAACTTTTTATCACTAGGCTTAAACATCCACAGTTTGAAAACAAAGAAACTCAGAGCAGTAGCGATCCGGCATAGCACAAGAATCCATGCTGCCTTTCCCGATGCTCCCATTCTTCAGCCGTGCATTGACTCACCAGCCTCCGGAGTGGTGAGAGCAGGGCTTTGAGTACATTGTCTTTCTTGGCTTTCAGCATCAGCTTTACTGTTACCATGTGTAATGAAGTTTTTGTTTTTCTGATGTCCTGAACAATGTATTACTGTGACTTTGCTAGGTTCCCACATTGCCTCTAACAACTGTATAATTTTCTATTTTTGATTTGCTTCCCTTCTGCTATGAAAAGACCTCACTCGATGAATCATGCCATGGAGCAAATGCATAGTGAGAGTCTGTATATATATTTACCTTTTTACCCTTTGTCCATTGGAGTGCCTGTATGAGTACCCAGAGCTCAGGCAATTGTGCCAACCAGCCAAAAGTAAGGGGCCCCAGCTAGGATCACCTCATCCTTTGTGGTTACTGTATATCCAGCATGATGAACCCCATCTGCCATGATGCTGCTCCCATCCGTGAACAGAACAAGGTCAGCAATGGACAAGGGTGCCATTTGCAAGTCAGGGCAGCTGGAAAAGAGCTCATCGGTGACACTCAAGCAGTCATGATCAGGAGGGCCTGTCTCCGTGGGCAAAAAGGCAGCAGGATTCAAAGTTTTCATAGAAATAAAACACAAGTGGGGATTCTCACAGAGAAGGGCTTGATATGGAGTAACCCAATTATTTGAGACCCAATGATGCTCCCTTGTGTTCAGCAATTCTAGGACCATGTGTGGAACCTGCAGTCAGTTCCTGACCTAAAGTCAGCTTGTCTGTTTCTTGAATCAACAGAACTGAAGTTGCTAAGGCCCAAAGACTGAGGCCATCCTTTTGCTACTGAATCTAAATTCTTAGACAAATATGCCACTGGTTGATTCCATGGCCCTACTTCTTGGGTCAACACTCCAAGGGCCACATGTTTTTTTCCAGTCACATATAGAGTAAAAGGCTGCTTTACATCTGGTATGCCTAGGGCTGGGGCGGCTGCCTAAGTCAATTTTAATTTCTTAAAAGCTTCCTCCTGTTCTACAGTCCAATGAAGATGACTCTCCTCTTGTCCTTTTAGGGATTCATAAAGGTGTCCAGAGATTTCTGCAAAACCCAGAATCCAAATTTTACAGAAGCCTTCCACCCCAAGAAACTCTCTCTGCTGCTTCTTTGTTTGGGGTTTAGGGATTGCACTAATAACCTTTCATTTCCTAGGCAATGCATGTCCTGTATCATTTGAAATCCTAAATATTTAACATGCTGTACACAAATCTGGGCTTTTTCCCATGATACCTTCTATCCAGTTTCTTGTAAGTGCAGCAACAACTTTTTGGTGCCTTCCCAGCACTGCTCTTGGGTTGGGCTGCATAACAGGAGGTCATCCACATACTGCAGTAGGACACAGCTATATTGTTCCACAGGGAAGGCAAGCAAGTCCTTGGCTAGGGCTTCTCCAAAAAGCATGGGTGAGTTTTAAATCCCTCTGGCAATCTGGTCCAAGTAAACTGAGTCTTTTTTCATCATTTTGGTCCTCCCATTCAAATGCAAAGATGGGTTGACTAAGGGGAGCGATGCAAAGGCAAAAGAAGGCATCTCTTAAGTCCAAACAAGTAAACCATGCTGCCACTGGGAGTATTAGACCCAGCAAAGTATAAGGGTCAGGGACCACTGGGTGCAGTGTTACTGTTCCATCATTTACAGCCCATAGATCTTGCACTGGCCTATAGTCCCCATCAGGTTTTCAAACTGGCACCAAAAGGGTATTCTAAGGTGACTTACATTCTCTTATAAGTCCAAATTCCTTTAATGTCATGATATGAGGCCTGATTCCAATTCAGGCTTGCCTGGACATTGGATATTGTTTTACAGCAATGGGAGCTGAATTGTCTTTTAATTCTATAACTATGGGTGGATGATTCTTAGCTAAGTCTGGGGGGGATTCATCTGCCTACACTTCAGGAAACATAGTTTTTAATTCTTGTGGAGCCTGGCAAACATCATTCACATTGTAACATTGCCATTCATCCTCCCTTTTAGCAGTTACCATCATGATGAGATCTCTTCCTGGGTCTAAATGCAGAGACGCATTTCCTCATTGGGTAAAAGTTTTGTAGCTCCCAATTTGGATAATAAATCTCTTTCTAGTAAGGGGATAGGACATTCTGGCATATACAAGAATTCATGTTTCACTTTATGTCCTCCAATTTCACATGTCCTTTTGTAGCAAAACTGGAGCTTTTCTGAAATTCCAGTGGCACTGATCACTTGGATGCACTTTCTGCTCAGAGGGGTGATGAGCTGTTACTACTGAATGTTCTGTGCCACTGTCCACCATAAAGGAGATATTTTGGCCCCCTATCATTATATCGACTATGAGCTTGTGGGGGCCTAGCTGCATTGAGCCCAGTCTGTGTCAGTCACTGTCTTCCATCACAGACAACAATGTGCCAGTATCCTCCCTTTCCTTTAAGTCCTGCTTTTTCTTTTCTTTGAGCCTTGGGCACTTATTCTTATAGTGTCCTTTCTCTTTACAATATGCACACTGGTCAAACTCTAAGTCTTTACACCTAAAGCCTTTTTTCTGTTTTCCCTCTGGTTTCATTCAGAGTCTCTCTCTCTCTCTCTCTCTCTCTCTCTCTCTCTCTCTCTCTCTCTCTCTCTCTCTCTCTCTCTCTCTCTCTCTTCCTTGGTTCCCATACCCATTGTTCTCCTCTTATCTCACTCATCTTTCTTCCTTGCTTGCTCTCTTTCTCTCACTGACTCTGTTCACATATACTTTCCTAGCTAATTGCAACAGTTGTGTTATATTTGTGCCTTCCCAAGTCTCTTGCTTCTGAATCTTCCTTCTAATGTCTGGAGCTCACTGAGTTACAAAGGTTGTATTGATTAACTGATGGTTATCTGGAACAGCAGGGTCAAATGGTGTGTATATTCTGTAGACCTCACAAAGCCACTCATAAAATTTCCCAGGGCTCTTGCTCGTATCCCTACCAGAAGGGCCGTCCGATAATTTCTTAAGCTCTCCTGGCCTACTGGGGGTATTGGGATTCCAATCAGGCCACATATTTACTGGAAACTGCTGCTCATATCAAGCGTCTGGATTCTATGTATCACACAGCATTCTAGTGGCATTAACTTTTTAATTTTTCTGAAAACTCTGTGTATTTTTTAGAGTTTAACAAAGTTCTACTAAGTTTTTTACAGTCCTCCCAAATAGGACAATAGGCAGCAAAAATGGAATAAAATAATTGAAGCATTTTGGAGGGGGCTTGGCAGAGAATAAATGATTTTTTCTCTGGACCAAGCCTCTTTTTATCCTTTTTAAAGTCAAATCTCAAATATCACACCTTGTTCTGACATATTTGTGCCTTTTTCCAACAGTTTTTTAAACTCACTATAAAGGAGAAGGTCATATTGTAACCAGTTGGCTCTTAAACTCTTTGAAGATGACCGATGTACACATATTAGTAACATACTTAGAATTTAACCCTTTGATGACAACCAATGTAAACACATTTAAACTTTTCAAAACAAACAAAACCAGGGCAGAGAAGGTGAGCCAGTCCCAGCACCCAGAAGGAGGCTCTTGCGCTGCCATTCCACACTCCCCAGGCAGAGAAGGTGAGCCACACAGGTGTCAGAAGCTCCCCCACCATGGAAATGAGAAGACATGTAAATAAGCCTCAAAAACAGACTTCCAGATCACCTACAGCAACCCCAAAGGGAAACGAGATGGAACAATCTGATACTCAACTACCTGGACACTGAACTGGCAACAAACGAGGTTCTGAGAAAAATGAAATCAGAAATAATTTCTCAGATAACAGCAAAGACTGTGCTCATAGTGCAAGACATGATTAAAAGTCTAGAGAGGACACAGACAAAAAAATTGAGGATCTGAGTAACATGATGGAATCCCAAAATAGGAAACAAATGGAATCCATAAAACAGATGCAAACAGATTTCCAGGAGATTAAAAACTCCATAGAAAGTCTACGCAGCAGAATGAATCAATGTGAGGACAGAATTTCAGATATAGAAGATAAGATTGCAATTAGTGACCAGGAAAAGAAAAATTGCTTGAAAATTGTAAGGGAACAAGAGAAATCAATCCAGCAGCTGCTAGATGATGCAAAGAAGAATAACATAAGACTGATTGGAGTCAATAAAGAAAGAGGAGACAGTGAAGATGACATAAAAAAACTCTTCACAGGAGTGATGGCAGAAAACTTCCCAAGGAGGGGAAAAGAACTTGACATACAGATAAGTGAGGCATATAGGACTCCAGCTAGCCTTGATCAAAAAATATCTACACATAAGCATATAATAGTTAGGATTCCAGAAACCCAACAGAAAAAAAAATTCTACAAGCAGTGAGAGAAAAGAAACAAATCACATACAAAGGAAAGCACAGCAGAATCACAGCAGACTTCTCAATGCAAACCCTCAAGGCAAGAAGAGCTTGGAGTGATGCATTTCAAGCCCTAAAGGAAAACAGCCTCCAACCCAGATTGATGTACCCTGCAAAACTATCTTTCAAAATTGATGGAGAAATAAAATACTTTCATGATAAAGAGCACCTCAGGAACTTCATGAATACCAAACCAGCACTCCAAAAAATTTTAGACAATATCCTAGGAAAAGACAATGAGGATCACAACCCTAGGAAGCCCAGCAGAATGAATCCACTGGGTGTGACAAATTAAATGCAAAGGGGGAGAATCCAATAAAAAGAAAAAGTCATGACAAGGCTTTTAAAACTTTTAACTTCATCTCCCTAATGAGTGTATAATTCAGTCTTGTTATTGTACTGATTAGTATTTTTCTGATTCTAGAGTTGCACACCATTCCTTGTGCTATACTGGCTATTTATCATCTTCTTGTGTCTACTTTTAATTAGGTTGTCTGTTAATGAGCTGAAAGAGTTCTTTATATATTCTGGTCATAGGTTATGTGCATTGTAAATATAGTCTAAGGACTACTTTTCATGTTAATGATGTCATTTAAAATTATAAATTTTGATGGAATGTCATTTATCAATTTTTTTTCTTTTATACATCATGTTTTTTGTATCTTAGGTAGTTCTTGCCTACCCTAAATTCATAAACATTTTCCCTTATGATTTCTTGCTAAAGTTTTATACTTTTAGGCTTTCATATTTAGGTTCATAGATCCCTTCAGCTTATTTGTATGTATGGAAATAAAGGGTTGAGGTTAATTTTTTATATGCGGATACCAGGTGTTCTAGTGCTGTTTGCTGAAAAGACTATCTTTTCCTTGGCTCTTGAATTGAGTTTATATTCTATAAAATGTTAATGTTAAATAATCCCGCAAAACTCAGTGGACCATATATGTGTGGTTCTATTTCTAGATTCTCTGTTTTATTCCAATGGTCTATATGTCTTTCCTTACACCAACACTGCCTTGATTACTGTAGCTTTAGAAGAACTCTTAAAATTAGGTACTAGATGTCTTCCAACACTGTTTTTGTTTGGTTTTTTTTATATAACTTTTCTAGTTCCTTTGTACTCCTACATAAGTTTTACATTTCAATATCCACTTCTTCATTTATAGCAAGTATACATAGACCTGAATTTTTATATATACCTTGTGTTTTCTAATCCTGCTAAATTCAAATACAAGTTCTAGGGGCTGCTAGAGATTTCTTAGTATTTTCTCTGTAGATGATCATTGCATCTACATATAAAGATTTTGCTTCTACCTTGCCAGTCCTATCCTAATTGTGTCATTTTATTGCCAGACTATTTTGGTTTGGGCCTAGGTTTCAAAGTTTAATGGACAGATGAAGAGTAAGCATATCTGCCCTTGTTCCCCACCTTAGGGAGAAAGCATTGTATCTTCTCCATTCATATAAGGCCTTTTCACTGGAAATATGGAGTACATGTCTTTAATCTGTTGAGAAGGTTCTGTTCTACTTCTGGTCTCCTGATAGCTTCTACCATGAACAGCTGTGGAATTTAGTCCAATACTTTTTCTCCAACTAATGACAGGATCATATGGCTTTTTCCTTTCCTCTGTTAAAATGATGACTTTTGGGGGTGGATCTTCCAATGCTGAACCAAACACTGGCATCCCTATAATAAAACCACTTTCAACATATTGCCAAAAAAACCCCTTGAAACCAACAAACAAGCATACATATTTTTTTGATAAATCACTTTTGTACATCTTTTGACATACCTAAACCTTCTGGTCTTGTATATCTCTTTTATCTTTCTAAAAAGACAAACATGCAAAATTTTTTACATCAAAATTGCATCTCTTTTACTTATAGCTTTTTAATATTTTTTATCTCACTTATTGTAGACCTTTTGCCATAAACTTGTCTTTAGCTGTTAAAATTTTAAAGTGTCCTCTTTTTGTTCCTAGATTGTTACACTTTAAATTTGGCTGGCTGCCAATAGAATGGTAGTGACCTTGAGTTTTTTATCAACAAAGTACAGAAAACAGCAAGTTAACCCTATAATTACAATTGAAAAATTTTCAATGTACAAGAAATATTTTAAGCACACCAATTAAACATCATTTCAAACTGAAACACAGATACATTTATCAATTAGCTAAAATTTCTAACTTGGTTTCTCTGGCTTTGTTTTATGCCTTTCAGATCTTTTTAGCTGTTTTAATCCATTACTTATTTTCTGTTTTTAACTCTTTTTTCCAACTGGAGTGCCCTATTCGATCCTCTCTGAGTCTGACCACAGCATGCACCCTCAGGTGCACTAAAGTCAAGCAGTTCTCATGCTTTTGTCCCCAACTCCTCTGTACCTGTGAATTTAGCCACACAAAAGGAGGGGGACAGTCTGAATTCTCTCGGTCCAGATCTGAAAGGACTGGTTCCTTTCCAGCATCGTCTTCTTTCTGATGGAGGACCAGGATATTGTTTTTTTGCTTCCAGGGCACACATATGAAGCCAAGGAGGCATTCTGTCGTGAAACTGAACAACAGTTACTCCATTTTGTACTCCATTTTGTAATAGGGCCCCAACTTGTCTGCTTCTGTTACAGATCACCAGGTAGACATTGAGTTCCAGGGATGTGCTTGTTGTTGTGCCAGGAAGGTCTGTTGTGTGCGTAGTGTTCCGTCATGCTTGCCCAACTCCATATCTGAATATGTTATCTTAAGAACAATCTGCAAAAATTCCTTCTGTGTTTCACTTCTGTATTTCTGCTTGCCAACTTCCCTCTAGCATCTCCTATAAAAGGACCTCAGGCTCTGAGCCAGGCGCCTCTCTAAGCTTGGTGCTTGGAGAGTGCCATCTGGCCAGACTAATAAAGGTCTGTTTTCCACCTTGTCTGGTGTGTTCCCTCCCAGGTGATCTTCACTGTAGTCAGCTCCTTGGAGCATTTGGTAAGGTCCATGGTCTTACATTCTGGAGGCCCCAGTGAGATCCCCGGGTAGGAACCCCCGGTTCGGCCGAGACTCCGTGGCAGGATCCAGCAGGAGACTCTCAGGCACAGACCTCAGAAACCCTCCGGAGGTAAGCTTTTAGCCCGTTGCAACCATTTGTTAAGTCAGGAGTGAGGTGGCTGATGAGCTGGGAAGCCTCCCCTGACCCCGAGGTTCCTGACGACGAACAAGGGAAGATTTAGTTTCATTTTGTTGTGGCACCCATTCGTCTTGTCTTTTGTCTGTTAGTATTGTCTGTTGTGTGTCTGATTTTACATTTTTTTTTCCCAACCCTTATCAGGAGCAGAGTAATGGGAGGAACCTGTTCTACCGGGTCCACTCCACTTGACTGCTTTCTCACTAATTTTAAATTGGCTTTTTCCTCCAGAACAAGAAGATGAATACAGGATAAAATTTTCTCGCAGAAAACTCCGCCCCCTGTGCCAACTGGAATGGCTAGCTTTCGGGGTGGGATGGCCAGCCAAAGGGACTTTTGACCCCAGTATTTGCCGGAAGGTTTTGGGCAAAATCACCAGTCACCCTGGCCACCCAGACCAATTTCCCTACGTAGAAATCTGGGTTCAGGCTTGTGAGAAACCTCTGGCTTGGCTGCAGCACTGTTCCCTCAGAACAGACACTCGCATTTTAGTAGTCGCGGCCCCAAAAGGGCCCTGGGAACTTAAGCCCCAGGCTCCTAAGCCAGTTCTCTCACAGGAACCTGACCCCCTGGATCCCTTAGGAGGGCCTCTTCCCTATGTGGAATACTCCACCCCCTCAGATGGCTCCCACTCTAGACCCCACACTCCTTCCCTTCCTCCATCTCTTCAACCTTCGGCTCCTTCTCCTATCCTCCTCTCCCTGAGGGGTCCCAGTCCCCAGACTCTGTGACTTCTCCCCCACACATGCAAGCTGGGGCTGCATATGGACCTTGCGAGGTCCCCACTGGGGAAACTAGTTCAGCCCCTCTCTTGCCCCTTCGGGAGACAGAACAAGGTCACTATGTTTATATCCCTTTCACTACCAGTGACTTATATAATAGGAAACATCAAAATCCTCCCTTCTCAGAGAAGTCCTAAGCCCTAATATCTCTCCTGGAGCCTATCTTCCATACCTATGATCCTACTTGGGATGATTGCCAACAACTCTTCCAGGCCCTTTTTACTTCAGAGGAGAGGGAAAGGATCCAGGGCCAAGCTGTGAGGTCAGTACTAGGTGGACCAGAAGGCCCCCTAGATGACCAACAGTGAGCCCATCTGGAAGCACAGCTTCCATCTACCCTACTCCGCTGGCAAACTAATGCCTCAGCCGGGAGAGAGGCTCTCCAGAACTATCATCAGCATCTCCTGGCCAGCCTGAGGGGAGCCGCTTGGAAGCCTACCAATTTGAGCAAGGTAAGCGAGGTCCTTCAAGGATCAGAGGAATCCCCTTCTGCCTTTTTGGAGCATCTGTTGGAAGCATACTGTACATATACTCTGATTGATCCAGACACCCCTCCAAATCAGCAGGCAATAAATTTGGCATTTGTTACTCAGTCGGCCCCAGACATTAGAAAGAAGTTGCAAAGACTAGAAGGATTTGAGGGAGAGAATAGAAAAAAGTTGATGAGTGTAGCCATGAAGGCATTTAACAGGGATCCCCCGAAAGAGAGGATGGCCAAGAAGCTGGGAAAATTGACCGTAGCCGCCTTGGCCAATGGAGGATTTGTCCAGAAAAAAAGACTCGAAAATAAGAGAGAAAACAAGGGAAGGATTTGACCCCTATTAGAGAAAGATCAATGTGCCTATTGTACGGAAAAGGGCCATTTTAAGAAGGACTGTGAAAAGCTAAAAAGAAAAAGAAAAAAGGCCCAAAAGGAAAAAAGTGGAATCCTCTTAGTAGATGAAGAAGAGTGACGGGGCCAAGGCTCATGGCCACTCAACCCTAGTGAGCCTATGGTGACTTTGGAGATAGGGGGAACAGATGTTCAGTTCCTTCTGGACACTGGTGTGGCCGACTCTGTCTTGAAGACCCCCCTTGGACCCCTCACTTCCTCAAAAACCTCCATTACTGGAGCCACTGGAAAAGTGGCCTCCTACCCTTGGACCATTAGACTGACTGTGAATCTAGGAAATGGCACCATCTCCCATTCCTTCTTAGTTATCCCTGAGTGCCCGTAGCCATTGCTGGGAAGAGACTTGCTACGAAAGTTGGGGGCTATTATTTCCTTTGAGCCTGAAAGAGGGACCTTCGAGCTTAAGCCACCCTCTGCCATTATGGTGACGGTTCCCCTAGAAGATGAATTTAGATTGCTAAAGGAGGGTGCAGAGCCCCCCAAGCAGAAATGGGACTACCTTCAGAAAAAGTTTCCCAGGGTATGGGCTGAAACCAATCCACCTAGGCTGGCCAACCACCATGCCCCGGTGGTGGTCCAGTTGCTGGCCTCTGCTACCCCCGCTGTCCGTGTGTGACAGTACCCCCTCTAGCTGAAGGCCAAGGTGGGGATCTCCAAACACATCCACCAACTCCAGGAAGCTGGCATCTTGGTCCCTTGCCAGTCAGCCTGGAATATACCCCTGCTTCCTGTGAGGAAGCCTGGCACCTCAGACTTCAGACCAGTACGGGATTTGCAGGAGGTAAACAGCCAGGTGGAGACCGTCCAACCAATGGTACCAAACCCTATACTCTGTTGAGTCTCATCCCTCCTGCTCATGTGTGGTACTCGGTATTAGACCTCAAAGATGCATTTTTCAGCCTGCCCCTAGCACCAGTGAGCCAGCCCCTCTTTGCCTTCGAATGGATGGACCCAGACACCAAGACTACTGGACAGCTGACATGGACCCAACTGCCACAGGGATTCAAGAACTCCCCCACTCTGTTTGGGGAAGCTCTCAGCAAAAATCTATGAGAGGTAAGGAGAGCTTTTCCCCAAGCGACTATTCTTCAGTATGTAGATGACCTCCTGGTGGCAACTTCAACCGATGAAGAGTGTCTTGCGGCCACCAAGGGCCTCCTGGAAGTTCTCCAAGACCTGGGATATTGGGTGTCCTGGAAAAAAACTCAGCTTTTCCAGACCAAGGTAACCTACTTGGGCTACATTCTTGAGGAAGGAAAGAGGAGGCTGGCAGAATCATGGGTATCAGCAATTCTCCAGATTCCAGAACCAAGCTCAAAGAAACAGGTGCGTGAATTCCTAGGGGTGATCAGGTATTACAGAATTTGGATCCCTGGCTTTGCTGAAATTGCCAAACCCCTGCACAAAGCCACTGCAGGGGGAGATATGCCCCTCGAATGGTCACTCTGTATATAACCTGAGAGGCTGACAAACTCAGCCTTTGGGACCATGGAAACAGCTCCTCTAGCAAGTGGCTATCTAATGCCAGATTGTTGCAATACCAAGGACTCCTATTGGAGCAGCCACGCATCAAGTTTGCCACCACTGCTAGCCTCAACCTGGCTACCTTACTCCCAGAGTCCGACAAACAGATGCCCATAAAAATAAAACTGAGATATTGACATTGTTACAAGCCATTTGGCTACCCCGAGAGGTTGCTATCATCCATGTCCATGGGCATCAAAAAGGGTTTAGCCCTGAGGTGATTGGTAATAATGCAGCTGATCTGGCAGCAAAACAGGCTGCCCAAAAATCAGTGGGGAAACAGATGGTTCTGCTCCCCACACTAGTGCTGCCAGAGAAACCAGAGTACACAGATAAAGAAACAGTGGAAAGGGCCAAAAAGTGGTGGACCCAAGGTAAACACTGCATGGGTCCACCCACTCTGGCAAAAAAAAAAATGATGGCCGCTCTGCGACCCCATTTCATCAGCCAGGGAATGGCACAAAAGGGTGAAGACCTAGTGAAACGATGCCCCACCTGTATCAAGGTAAATACAAACTGGGTGATTGGACCCCCCCCCCCCCAGAGTCCGACATAGAGGATTAACTCCAAGAGAACATTGGAAATTGGATTTTACCGAAATAAAACCCGGCATGTATGGGTACAAGTACTTATTAGTCTCTGTAGATACTTTTTCAGGATGGATAGAAGCCTTTCCTACTAAGAGAGAGACAGCCGAGGTAACCATCAAAAGGCTGACAGAAATGATTCTTCGTTTTGGCTTGCCCTTAGCCCTGGGGTCCAACAATGGCCCAGCCTTTATGGCTAAATTATCTCAATTCATCAGTAAAGCTTTAGGGATAAAATGGAATTTGCATTGTGCCTATAGGCCTCAGAGCTCAGGACAAGTAGAAAGAGCAAATTGAACCTTAAAAGAGGTTCTAACTAAATTATGCCTGGAGACCGAACAAGGTTGGGTAGAACTTCTCTTTGCTCTCCTTCATACCCGGTGTACCCCTAAGCCACCCCTAAATCTGTCACCCTTCCAGATCATTTATGGGCAATCTCCCCTCATTGTCCCTCTGGTTGATTTGGAGTTAAAGAAAAAACTTTCCCACCTCCAACTCCTTAAGGCCCTAAAAACAGTCCATCAGCTTCAATCAGAGCTACATGATAAGCTGAGAAAAACTACACCTGGCCCCAGTGAAAAACCTTTGCAACCCTTACCCTATAAGCCGGGAGATTTGGTTTTCATTCAAAGGTTTGACTCCAAGACCCTAGAACCCTGCTGGAAGGGACCATTTCCCATCATCCCGGTGACTCCCTCAGCAGTGAAGGTAGCTGGACACTCTGCCTGGATCCACCACAGCCATTTAAAGGCAGCACCCCTGGAAAGAAACAACGTCAACATGGCGGATAGACTGGAACACAAAGGACCCCCTCAAGATAAGACGGATCAAAGACTAGTTCGGACAATATGGGGGTTCTTGGGGCTATTGTTCTTACCAGCCCCAATGTAAGGGGGATCTGGACACCAGCTGGTGCTGTCCAGCCACACCCCCCAGAACTGGACTTGGTCCCTAAAAAATGCCTTAATGGGAGCTCACATTGCCACCATTACTACTGATAGACAGCCCCATTTTATTCTATAGGTTCTCCAGCCCCCAAGAAAAAGAAAAGGCAAACGGAACCTATAATGTGTCATTAGCTGCTCCTGAATCTCCAATCCAACCATACCTAAAAACCCTGGATGCCATGTACACCCTGTTAAATGAGTCTAGCTCCAATCTTACCCAAGAGTGTTGGCTGTGTTTGAGTCCATGTCCCCCATATTATGTAGGGTTGGCAGTAAATGGCACCTTCTCAGAAGCTGACCAGAATGAGTGTGATTGGAAACAACTGAGGTTGTCAATTGAGAATATAAAAGGAAAAGGGTTATGTGTTAAAAATCCAAGTGTTACATCTTCTTATCTGGATGTTCTTATCAGATACCCACCGCCAGTAATGAAAAATATCTAAAAGCTGGAAACAATGCATGGTGGGCATGTACAAATGGTATAACTCCCTGTTTATCCATGACAGTCCTCAATCAGGAATTTGAGGTATGTGTAATGGTCCACATTTTACCCCAAGTCACTATATATGAAGAAGACCAGGGTTGGGAATACCTAGCTAAGAGAGCACACACCCGAGAGACGCGCCACCCAGCATTGATTCCTGTGTTAACTGCAGCAGGCATTGCGGGATCAGTGGCTCTGGGCGCAACCACAATAGGAATGCAAGACTCCAATTTCAAGACCCTTGCCCAACAGGTAAAAATAGACTTAGGCCTACTTACCAAGTCAGTGTCTCATTTAGAAAAACAGGTTGATTCTCTGGCTGAGATGGTCCTTCAAAACTGCTGAGGACTCAACCTCAGGTTTATGAAAGAGGGAGGGCTATGTGCAGCCCTAGGAGAGCAATGTTGCTATTATGCTAATAAAACTGGAATAATAAGAGAAACCCTGGCCATTGTAAATAAACACCTACAAGAAAATTATAATAGATTGATAAAACAGGAGGGATGGTTCCAGTCAATGTTTAACTGGTCTCCCTGGATGACCACCCTTGTTTCTGCCCTTGCTGGACCCCTGTTAATCTTGTTACTAGCTTTGACTTTTGGCCCATGCATTATTAATAAGCTTATGGCCTATGTAAGGGCCTGGATAGGATCTGTTCGCCTAATGATTTTGAATCAACAGGCCAAATATCATCCTTTGAGTGAGCTAGATGAGAAAGAGCAAAGATGGAGACAAAAATACCAAGATAATGCTGTATAAGATTACACAGCCATGGGAAAAATCAGTGGGGAATGTGAGACTGAACAACAGTTACTCCATTTTGTAATAGGGCCTCAACTTGTCTGCTTTTGTTACGGATCACCAGGTAGACATCGAGTTCCAGGGATGTGCTTGTTGTGCCAGGAAGGTCTGTTGTGTGCGTAGTGTTCCGTCATGCTTGCCCACTCCATATCTGAATATGTTATCTTAAGAACAATCTGTAAAAATTCCTTCTGCATTTCACTTCTGTATTTCTGCTTGCCAACTTCCCTCTAGCATCTCCTATAAAAGGACCTCAGGCTCTGAGCCGGGCGCCTCTCTAAGCTTGGTGCTTGGAGAGTGCCATCTGGCCAGACTAATAAAGGTCTGTTTTACAACTTGTCTAGTGTGTTCCCTCCTGGGTGATCTTCACTGTAGTCAGCTCCTCGGAGCATTTGTTAAGGCCCACAGTCTTACACTGTGGCACAATTTGAGCCATAAATCAATATAGGGAAACTGATCTAGATGTTCCCATCCAGGGGCGGTGACTGTTAGCCAGATGGACCAAAGGAGACCCTCACCTAGGGATCTCTCAGTTGGCTCAGCTGAGCAAAGTGTGGGCCATTCTAACTCACCAAAGGCTCTAAGTTTTGGGGGTTTCATCTTAATACCATAATTTCCAGTAAAACCTTTCTTAAAATTCTTAAGCATGCATTTCAAAACAGTAGGATGAGATACTTCTGTCCCCATGATCGGCCAATCAGAGTGTTGGTGTGTGTATGGGTACCCTTGTATGGAGACGCAAGACAACAATGGGGGATCACCCACTCGCCTGCCTGGTTGCGGGCCTCTCAGCCACTTTAAGGTCCATTCAGGTTAAGGTGGGCTGTCACATAAGCTCACCATTGTGCCTTTGTTAAACACAACCACAGAATTTTGGGACAGACCTCACACAAATTCTGCTACTCGGGGAGGACTCTTTAAGCTCAACTTCCTCCCTTTGTCTTGTTCCACAGCTTGTTCCACACACTCTCCTATCCAGAACTCTTTCATTCACACATTTATCCAGAAGTTATCACATTCCCTCCTGGTGACCTCCTAACCATAACCAAAACAAATGAAAGAAGCTACCTCCCCAAATGGCAAAGCACAAGGGGTGATCAGGCCCCTGCACTATGTTTGCCCAAAGTTCACAAAGTGAACCAAAACAAATGGGAGGAGCTGCCTCCCCAAATGGCAAGGCACAAGGGGTGATCAGGCCCCTGCACTGTATTTGCCCAAAGTTACAGAATACAAATTCACAAAGTGAAACCAAAGCAAAACCAAAAGTTAACAACTAGGGGGTTTCCCAAGGTTTCTCACCAAGCAAAGGAAAGAGACAGATGAGACACCAACAGCAGCAGCCCTCCTTCTGTTGTCTTCTGTCTCGAGTTTGGGTTATCTGCCACTGGCGAGCAGGTCTGTGAGCCTAGGAAATTAGTCTCAGGGGTGTACCATTTCCCTCAAGGAGGCAGAGAGCCACTTCCTCCAGTGGAGTTTGGACCACTGCCCAAAAGGGCCACTTCTTTCCTGATTCCTGGTCAGGGAACCAGATGTTCTGGAATTATGGAAAGAAATGCACAGAGACACAGAAGTTGGGGAAAAAAGCAAAGCCTTTACTTGCTAGCAAGCCAGGATGCCAGAAACTGGTCTGGTCAGAGTCCCCCTCCCCCCCCACCCCGTGTTCTTTGTTCATAGCCTTTTGTACTTTTGTCAGTCATTATGTCATCCCTAGTGATCTTCGTTAAGTAAATAAAGTTCCAATTCCTATTTAATGGTTAGACACAGGTGATTTTGGTCACTGATTACAGTCCTAAACACATGACAGTTAAGGCACATATATCACAAGTTTGTTTAAGGATTCTCACTCTGTTCTTCAGAGCTAGGATGTTATCTATAGTGGAACTGCAGATCAAAGAAGCTATATAACCTTCACTTTAAACAACAAAAGCAATGGGCTAAGGCAAGCTTTTAAAAGGATATACTACCTATTTTGCTTTCACAACTACTTTAATAGATAATCTACTAAACTTACTTTAAAACATTTCCCTATCAATTGGGTACTTGTACCTGTACATGATGTATCTTGGTTCTTATTTTTCCCCCATTCCCTGGCCTCCCTTCACCCCCTCCACCCTTCCCTATTTACATAGACTTTGTTTCCATTTTTTTCATTTCTCATAATTTTTCCTTTCCCTTTTATCATTTCCCCTACCCCTCCCACTTCCCCTAACCCTTTATACCTTTCTTCCTATTTCTAATTATTCATTTTAATCAATTTAATACTTATTTACACTTTCACTTTCTCACACCAGAGAAATTATTCAGTATTTACACATGTGTGTCCTATTTATTTCACTTAAGAGTATGGCCTCAATATGCATCAATTTAGCTATAAATGTCTCTAGTTCACCATTCTTTATGGCTGAGAAGTACTCCATTTTATTTTAAAAAACACACATCTTCTTTATCCAGTTTCCAGCTAATGAGCATTTGGGCTGTTTCCAAGCTTTAACTATTACAAACTGTGCCTCTATAAATATGGGCGCACATATATCCTTGTGGTTTGATTCTCTTAATTCTTTTGGGAAGATACCCAACAGGGGAATAGCTGCGTCAAATGGGACCTCTAATCCTAGTTCTCTGAGGTATCTCCATACTGATTTTGACAGTGGTCACACCAGTCTGCACTTCCACCAACAGTGGAGAAGGGTTCCTTTCTCCCCACAAACCAGCCAACATTTGTTATTGGTTGATTTCTTGATAGCAGCCATTCTTTCTGGGGTGAGGTAGAATTTCAGTGTTGTTTTCAGCTACATCTCTCGAATGACCAATGATGTTGAACAGTTTTTCATATGTTTATTTGCTGCTTTTACTTCTTTGAGAAATGTCTATTCATTTCAGCTGCCCATTTTTGAATTGGGTCTTTAAATTGTGGGGTCTGATTTTTTTAAGCTCTTTGTATATTCTAGATAGTAGTCCTTTGTCTGAGGTACAGCTGCTAAAATTTTTTTCCCACATTGTAGGATGTCTCTTAGCTCTGTTGGTGGTTTCTCTTGCAGTGCAGACACTTTTTAATAAGATGAGATCCCAGTTGTTCTTTGTGCCAGTTCCCATACTACTGAGGTTTCTTTCATAAAGTCTTCCTATGCCAAAGTCTTCAAGAGTTCTACCTTTCAGCAAGTTTAGTGTTTCTCTCTTAATATTTAGATCTTTAATTACTTCTATCTTAGTTTAGTGCATGGTGAACACTAGGGGTCTAGTTTAAATCTCTGGCAGGTTGAAATACAGTTTTTCCAAAACAATTTATTAAATAGGCTATCTTTCCTCCAATGAGGGTGGTTGGCTCCTTTGTAAAAAAAAATGAGGTGGCTGAGTATGTCTGGAGTTGTTTCTGCATCTTCTAATCTATTCCCCTGATCATCAGATCTGTTTCTTTGCCAGTACCATGCTGTTTTTCTCACAGTAGCTTTGTGGTATAGTTTCAAGTTGGGGATTGTGATACCCCCTGCCATGTCTCTGTTGCCTACAATTGCTTTTGCTAGTCTAGGTCTTTTCTGGTTCCAAATGGATTTTTGGATTGTTTTCTCTAGTTCTGTGAAATACATTGTTGGAATTTCAATTGGCATTGCATTAAATCTATATAGCAGTTTTGGAAGTATGGCCATTTTCACTAGATTGGTTCTTCCTACAGGAACAAGAGAAGTTTTTCCATTTTCTTGTATCCTCTTTGATCTCTTTTTTCAGAATGTTGTAGTTAACCATGTAGAGGTCTTTTGCTTCCTTTGTTATATTGATTCCTAGATATCTCATTTTTTTGGATGCTATTGTAAAAGGAATTGTTTCCTTAATTTCTCTCTCAGTGAGTCTGCTATTTGTGTATAAGAAAGCTATTGTTATTTGAGTATTGACCACTTATCCAGCTACCCTACTGAATCTGTCAACTGTCTAGAAATCTTTTGGCAGAGTTTTTTGGGTCTTCTATGTAGAGTATCCTATCATCAGCAAATAATGACAGTTCAGTTTCTTCTTTTCCTATCTTTATGCCTTTTATTTCTTTCTCTTTTCTAATTTCTGTGGCTAATGTTTCCAGAGCTATATTGAACAGGAGTGGTGATAGTGGACATCCTTGTCTTTTTCCTGACTTTAGCATGAAAGTTTTCAATTTTTGACCATTTACTATGATATTGGCTTCAGCTACCTTATCTTTGAAAAAGGAGCCAACCATCCTCACTGGAGGAAACATAGCCTCTTTAATAAATGGGGTTGGAAACACTGGATTAAAACTACACCCTATTCTTTCACCAACCACTAAACTAAAATCAAAGTGGATTAAAGATCTAAATATTAAAAGAGAAACACTAAATTTGCTGGAAGATAAATTAGATAGAACTCTTGAAGACATTGGCATAGGAAGATTTTATGAACAAATCCTCAGTAGCATGGGAACTAGCACAAAGAATCAACAACTGGGATCTCATCTCATTAAAATGCTTCTGCACTACAAGAGAAACCACCAACAGAACTAAGAGACATCCTACAATGTGGGAAAAAATTTTTCCAGCTGTTCCTCAGACCAAGGTCTACTATCTAGTATATATAAAGAACTCAAAAAAATCGGATCACCCACATATAAAGACTTGAATCCAAAATGGGCATCTGAAATGAACAGACATTTCTCAGACAAAGAAGCAAAAGCAGCAAATCAACATATGAAAAAATGTTCAACATCAGTGGTCTTTTGAGAGATGCAGCTGAAAACAACACTGAGATTCTACCTCACCCCAGAAAGAATGGCTGCTATCAAGAAATTAACCAATAACAAATGTTGGCGGGGCTGTGGGAGAAAGGAACCCTTCTCTATTGTTGGTGGGAGTGCAGACTGGTGCAACCACTGTGGAAATCAATATGGAGATACCTCAAAACCTAGGATTACAGATCCCATTTGACCCAGTTATCCCTCTGGTGGGTATCTTTCCAAAAGAATTGAAAAATCATACCACAGAGATATATGTGCACCCATGTTTATAGCAGCACAGTTTGTAATAGCTAAAACTTGAAAACAGCCCAAATCCCCATCAACTGGAGACTTGATAAAGAAGAAGTGGTTTTTCTATAAAATGGAGTACTACTCAGCCATAAAGAACAAGAAACTAGAGACATTTATAGCTAAATGGATGCACATTGAGGCCATACTCTTAAAGAAATCAACCAATAACAAATACTCTTAAGTGAAATAAATAAGACACACAAGTGTAAATACCAAATAATTTCTCTGCTGTGAAAAACTAAAAGTGTAAATAAGGCTCAAATGGTATAATTGATAATGTGAAATAGGAAGAAAAGGTCTAAATGAGTATGGGAGGTGGGAAGGGTAGGGGCACAGAAAGAAGAGAAAAGAAAAAACATAAGAAAAGGAAAAAATGGAATCAAAGTCTTTGTAAATAGGGAAGGTTGGAGGGGGTGAAGGGAGGACAGAGAAATGGGGAAAAAATAAGAACCATGATACATCATGTAAAGGTACAAGATCCCAACAAGGAATGTAACTATTTTATAACTAAAATGTACCAATAAATTTAATTTAAAAAGTAAGATCCCTGAGTGATGCAGTTATGTACAAAGTACTATCCTGGTCAAATTGGCCATTTATGGTGATGATTTTAAACATATACTGTGCCTAACGTTTCCTCCATTACTGTATGTGCAGGATCTTTGAAGGAAGCCCAGCAACAGCCAATGATTCCTTCTGCTATCAATAGGTTTCATCTGGGCACAAAGGAACCTTGGTTGATTGTCTTTATCAAAAATTAACTACTCTCTTTTATATACAAGAGATTACATTTGATACATGAAAAAATATCAAAAGTTAATATAAAATGAGGCAGGATGATTTTTTTCTCAGAGACAAGTGTTTATCTTCTCTTGTAGCAGACATCTCTGCCCAGTATTAGCAGACTCTGATTAATTGTAACCCAGTCTCAGCACCCTTTGTTCTCTCCAAGCAAGACAAGCAGTGCCTTCCCCCTTTACACCCCTGTTTGCATATCGGGTATCCTTGCTTTCATATGAGCCATCACCAGATGCTTCTGGACCTTCACACTGTGTCGCTAGATGTCTTCAAAGCACACCTTGCCCACTTTCCCATGCTTGTAATCAGTAAAATACTGGATGTCCTTTGCACCCCTTCTCTTTGCTGCCCAGAGCAGCACTGATCAGCCCCAAGACCCAGTTCTTTCTAAGTCTTGTTTCTTGTCTTATGTTTTATAATCAGCTTGTGTTGTAGTATCTCACAGGGGACTGTAGACTTACTGAAGCAGTCTATAGTAATGTCCCCATGTCCATTCTCTATACTCTCACATTTCTGCTTACTTTTTGACAAGAAACACTAACTGCCCTTTTGTTCCAGACTATCTTTCAAGAATGTTCATATAATTATCAGTATAATGAATGGGAACATACAGACAACATTTTCCTATGGAACAAAGGTCAGGCTTGTTTACTGTCCTGTAAAAATACAGTAAGTCTCTGACTTATGAACATTCGAGTTGCAAACTTTCACAGATACTAATGAACCCCATATTATGAACATTGGTAGACATGAACAAATTGCGGAAGTGTGTGTCTGTTGGACACTGTCACAGTTGTCCTGCTGTATGCTTACTGTATAATGTAATAGTGTTCAGTAGTACAATCAGACTAGGATGTCCTGAAGCAAGAGGAAAAACAGTGGTGATGTGGAGGAGACTTCTAGGAAGCACAAAGCAATACACATTGTATATTTGTGTCAAAGATGTATAAGACTCACTTTGTTGGACTTACAAATTAATCCAAATGTCCTCCTGGAATGAAACTCATTCATAAGTTGAGGACTTACACTAATATAATGTCTCTCTTTGGAGCAAGAGTCAGGCAGGTTTCCTTACAGCCATTATAAGAGATTCAGGTTCCCTAAGCTGGAATTCTCAGGTGGGACATAAAATATTCCCAGCATTCACATACGTCCCTTTGCCTATCAGTCATGAGACATGGGGGACAAGGAACAAATTCAAGCATGAAGCTCATGGAGGTTGCCATGCTATGAACAATAAAAATCCTTTATATCTGACCCTGGAGTATCTCAGCATCCACTGAACTATGCTAGGCTAATTAGTGAGCTTGCAAGTAAAACACAATCTTAGACCATTCATAATTCTTTTTTTCCCTAACACAGGGTCTTTCTATGTAGTTCAGGCTCACCTTGAACTCATGATTCTCCTCCCTCAGCCTCCTCAGTGCTGGAATTACAAGCATGTGCCACCACATCAATCTTTGCTTCACAATTCTCAATAAATCCACGTTAAAAAATAATAAATGGCATATTATGTAAATAAAAGCTCATAATTCCAATCATAATATCATAGAAAACTTCAAGAAGTGGGAGGCATTTGATCTAAGGTTCAAAGATTTAGGTAGGCATGCCATGCATTGGAAAAGGAAGCGGTAGAGAGGGAGCAAGTTTATGAAGGTAGAAAATAAGAAATATAAGGGGAAGAGGGTGGAATTGATTAATTTGGCCTCATATATGAATTTGAAGATGCAAGTGAGGCTATTTTATGGACAATCCAGGAAGCAGTTGCACAGTTAAATTTATAAATTGAAAAAGAAGAGTTTAAGTTATAGAAGAGACAAACATGAAAATAGAATTGGAAGTTTTGGAGCAAATGAAGTTATTTAGCCAGAAAATAAAGAGAGTATGCAGGAGTGGGGGCAGATGTGGAATTCCCACATATCAGACCCAGGGAGAGAAGAAAGGTCAGTGAGAGCTGTGATGGTGACCAGAAAAATACAACATTCATCCAGGGCAGAGTAGAAAATGGAGAGGTCCACAACATCAGATGCCACAGAGAACATAATTGGAAAAGTGTTGTCTTCACAAGTTGACCTAAAATCAATCACTACTTATGGAGAAAGGGAAATTTTCTGGACCTTAAGCTATGTTTTAGCCTTAGCCACCTTGAAGAGAGGACACATCTCTTCCCTCTTTCATAAGATGTACTTAATATCTCTCCCCCTAAAAAAGTGGAATGGCCAATTTGAAGAGAACCAGAGGCATTTGCTGAACAACATTTGCTAATGGGTACAGGATACTATGATATAAAGGCAGTATCCAGGCCCCACCATATTTCTCTTTCACTTTCTACACATATACAGAAAGCTTTCTTCCACTTCCTTTCTTCTATGATATGGCTCAACAAGTTGGTCAAGGATGTTTCTTACAGGCTGGACTGGTAAGAAGCTTAGCCATCTCCTTCTGTCCTTTTTCAGTATGGCAGTTTGGTGTAGACTTGATCCTTGGACTGGCTAGCCTAGACCTTTCTGGCATTTGGCATACTATCTGTGGCAATCTGTGTTGTTTTCCTGTGATTCCTGTGGTTACTGCTTTCCACTCACTACATTTGCAGAGCTTGGAGTATAAAATAAAGACAGGCACACACGGAATCCTGAAAATATTGGTGCCCACTATAACAAGAGAACTACCATCTGGGACCAAAATATGACAAATACAGGTAAACTTTTGTGTTTACCACAGCTAGTTTGAGGTATCACTGAGCAGCAGCTGGCTTTTAATTGCAGCTTTGCAGCTCATTTAGACTATTTAGATTACAGTAACTGAGATAAATAAGAAGATGGATTCATTTGGGGATCAACACAGGCTTTCAAGGAACTCATACTGTTACTAGATTCTGGGATTCTGTGCACTTTCCAGGGATTCTTTCCAGATTCTTGGTGTCAACTGGATAAGGCATTCAAAAAGGGTAGTGAAGTTTTACATTTATTAAGGGTAGAAAAAGAAGTATTTGCAGAATGAGTGCAGGCTAATTGAAGGAAAGAACAAAGTATGTTCTGTAGAGTGAGAAAGCAAGAGCACAGTTGTCATAAGGTTGTTGGCAGATGTCTTTACTCGCACCACCCCATTTCTTCGCTGATATCAGATCTAGGCCATTCTATCAAAAACCTGCTTGATTCCACACCAGAAGAATGGAAGATAGCACTTTCTGATTGGTCCCAGGTTGCAGAGCTTAGGAACTGTGTGTGTGTCCTGGATCCCTGTGATTGACAGGGAACACCTATTTGCCCAGCCAGTTGGCCACACCCTAATCTCCTACCACATTTCCCCTAGAGAGACATAAATCCCCATAATTCTTTATGTGATGCTGAGGGTGGGGAGGGCTCCATGTTCATATATTTCTGCCTGAAAAGGGATGACAGCTCTACTTACTGGAGATTATGTACTCTCCAACTATTTTGGGATGTTGGGGCTTACTGGCTAGGCATTTTTTAAAAACCTATGTAAGACAATGGGAAATGAATATTTGAAGAACTGTGGCACTGCTTGTTCAATGGGAGAAAAGAAAGCTTAATGAATGTGTCAAGAGAGTTATGGACTATAGACTGGATCAGCATCTGACATCTTGAATGGACAAGCTTTACTATTGGGCCTAAATATAAGAAGGAGAAGGTCAGAATATTTCTTGGTCTATTTTAAAAGGTGAATTATGACAGGTTCAGCAATTAGAGACATTATTTTTCCATGTTATTATTTGTGAGAAATTTTCTAAATTTTATTTTCACATTTCCTGTGGAGGAGAAAGCATGGCAAAAAGGGATATTAGATAAACTACCAAAAGCCTGAGAGCTCTAGTTCTAGCAAGATTACCCACATTGTGGATCAAATTTAAAACAGGAGTCCCAATACAGGTACACATTTAAACTGTGGTGGATTAATGACTCTATTTATCTGAACCTCATCAGTAATGGAGTCTTGCTTTTTGAAAAGCAGCCTCAGATCTTCGAGAGGTTCATAAGAGGTTCTTTGGGTGGTCTTTTTCCTTAGGCAGTTTAGGTGTGGCTGGCTTTATCCTAGAAAAGTTAATCCAGCTATCTAGCTCTGCTACTTTTACTGTAGTGGGTGTGGTAAGGATCACTGAAATGGGGCCCTTCCATTTTGGTTTTAATTAGCCTATAGGAGTCCCTTTTCTTTAAATTTTAATTTTGATCCCCAGGGAAGACACTAGGTATTTCCCTTGGGCCAGGAGCTAACAGGACTTTGTTCCCATATAGCTGGATAACCTGTTGCACTTGGCCAAGATCAGTAAGATATTGTAAGAGTTTTGTTATCTCCAGGTCCACTAACATATCAGAAGATATAAAAGTCCTCTCATATAACATCTCAAATGGATTCATATTTACGTCAGTTTGGGGGTTTTTCGGAATCCTCATGAGGTCTACTGGCAATAACTGGAGCCAAAACCCAGAGATTTCTTGGCAAAGATTTTTCAGAGTTCATTTTAGGGTCTGGTTGGCTCTTTCAGCCTTTCCAGAGGACTGAGGTCTCCCTGTAGAATGAAGATGGTACTTTCTTTTTTTTCTTTTTGTATATCCTTTTATTGGTACATTTTAGGTATATAACATAATGACATTCATCATTGGAGATATGCACCTTTACATACTCTTGGTTCTTATTTTTCCCCCTTCCCCTACCCTCCCTTCAACCCCTCCATCCCTCCCTATTTACAAAGACTTTTCCATTTTTTCATTTTCTCATATTAATTTCATCCCCCTCTTTCCTTTCCCCTACCCCTCCCACTTCCCCCTCCCCTTTGCCTTTTTTCTTCCTATTTCACATTACCCATTATACCTTTTAGTCCTTATTTACACTTTCAGTTTCTCACACTAGAGAAACTATTTGGTATTTACACATGTGTGTCCTGTTTATTTCACTGGAGATGGTACTTTCTTCCTAAAGCCTTTGCCATCCCCTGAATTATTTGAGAGATCAAAGACAGCCTACTGTCACTCTGAAGAAAATGGGGGTAGTTCAAACCAGGGAATGAGTTCTTAAAAGAACACCTGACTACCTCCATAATTGTTTCTGAACGTGTAGGGAAAACCTCAATCCAGACTGTAAAGGCATTAATAAGTACCAATATTTGTTTAAATCCCCCACATGATAGCATGTGGGTAAAGTCTAATTATCAGCCTTCCACAGAGTATGTCCCTCATCTCTGTACAAGTTCTAACAAAAAAGGTGGTCTGGGCTTTCCAGGGTTATTGAAGGCACAGAGCGGGCAAGCTTTGCAGACTGGTCAGGTGGTTGCTGCTAGTCTTAGTCCTGTGAAAAATTCAAGAGGCTATTTCTCATGTAGCATCTCTTCCCATATGGAAAGAATCACAGTTTTTATAGGTTTCTGTGGTATCCCTTGAGAAAGAACCAGTTTGTTCTTTAAATACCACCAAACCTCCTCTTTAATTCCCCCTTGTCATAAGCCCCACTTATCTTTTTTGAGGGTATGGACTGGTTTTAATGGTTCCTCAGGAACTGGAAATATGGATAGGCTCCTGAAGGGCTATACAGCTGCCATTTTGCCTATCAGCCTTTTGATTTTCCAAGGAGACTTTAGACAAGTCTCTTTGGTGTCCCTTGCAATGACAGTGACCTGTGTGGGAGGGTAGACTGCCTCCAGGAGTTTTAGAATTTCCTCCATGTGCTGTATAGATAATTGTTTGTTATTTACCAAGCCCCTTTCTTTCCATATTGTGTAAATATTTAGCTTTTTGCCTTTTTCTGCTAACAATCTCTGAGTAAGGGCTATGAGCTCTGCTTCTTCAGCAGGGAAGGGGTTTCTCTCTAATGACCTGTTGTGAATTGACAACTGCATAACTGGCATTTCAACATCCTTTATTTTAAAAAATTAATTTTATTGGTACATTTTAGGTATACAATATAATGACATTCATCATTGGAAATGGGCACCTTTACATAATCTCTCTTGGATCTTATTTTTTTCCATTCCCCTGCCCTCCCTTCAACCCCTCCATCCCTCCCTATTTAAAAAGACACGTTTCCATTTTTGCATTTTCTCATATCAATTCCATTCCTTTCTTTCCTTTCCCCTACTCCTCCCACTTCCCCTTTGCCCCTTTTCTTCCTATTTTACATTATCTATTATACCTTTTAGTCCTTATTTACACTTTCAGTTTCTCACACCAGAGAAACTATTCAGTATTCACAGACGTTTGTCCTACTTATTTAATTTAAGAGTATTGCCTCAATTTGCATTCATTTAGCTGTAAATGTCTCTAATTTCTCATTTTTTATGGCTGAGTAGTACTCCATTTTATTAAAAAACTACATTTTCTTTATTCAGTCTCCAGTTGAGGGGGAATTAAGCTGCTTCCAAGTTTTAGCTATTACAAACTGTGCCACTATGAACATGGTGCACATATATCACTGTGGTATGATTCTTTTAATTCTTTGGGGAAGATACCCAGCAGAGGAATAGCTGGGTCAAATGGGACCTCTACTCCTAGTTCTTTGAGGTAGCTCCATACTGATTTCCACAGTGGTTGCACCAGTCTGCACTCCCACCAACAATGGAAAAGGGTTCCTTTCTCCCCACAAACCTGCCAACATTTGTTATTGCTTCATTTCTTGATAGCAGCCATTTTTTTCTGGGGTGAGGTGGAATCTCAGTGTTGTTTTCATTTGCATCTCTCAAATGACCAGTGATGTTGAACATTTTTTCATATGTTTATTTGATATTTCTACTTCTTGGTCTGAGAAATGTCTGTTCATTTCAGATGCCCATTTTTAGATTGGGTCTTTAAATTTGGGAGGTCTGAATTTTTTTAAGTTCTTTATATATTCTAGGCAGTACACCTTTGTCTGAGGAACAGTAGGTGAAAATTTTTTCAAAAATATTGGGTTGTCTCTTCACACTGTTGGTGGTTTTGCTTGCAGCGCAGAAGCTTCTAATAAGAGAACCCTTTCTCCAGAAGGGAAAGGAAAAATTATAAAAAAAGAAAAAAATGGGAGAAAAAAGTCTTTGTAGATAGGGAAGGGTGGAAGGGGTGAAGGGAGCACAGGAAATGGGGAAAAAAGAAGAACCAAGATATATCATGTACAAGTACAATTACCCAATGATAACTGTAAATGTATTGTATGCCTAACATGTACCAATAAAAGAATTTAACCAAAGAAGAAGAAGAAGAAGAAGAAGAAGAAGAAGAAGAAGAAGAAGAAGAAGAAGAGGAGGAGGAGGAGGAGGAGGAGGAGGAGGAGGAGGAGGAGGAGGAGGAGGAGGAGGAAGGAGAAGAAGAGATCCCACTTGTTGATTGTTTGTGTTAGTCCATGGGCAACTGAGGTTTTGTTCATAAAATCTTTTCCTGCACCAATGTCTTCAAGAGTTCTATCTAACCTCTCTTCCAGCAGGTTCAGTATTTCTGTTTTAATATTTAGAGCTTTAATCCATTTGGATTTTAGTTTAGTGCATGGTGAGAGATATAGGTCTAGTTTTAATCTTTGGCAAGCTGAAACCAATTTTCCCAGCACCATTTATTAAAGAGGCCATCATTCTTCCAGTGAGGGTGTTTGGCTCCTTTGTTGAAGATGAGGTGGCTGAGTGTGTCTGAAGTTGTTTCTGTATCTTCTAATCTGGTCCTCAGTTCTGTTTCTTTGCCAATACCATGCTGTGGTTTTTTTTTTAATCACAGTAGATTTGTAGTATAGTTTCAAGTTGGGGATTGTGATATCCCCTGCCATGTCTCTGTTCCCTAGAACTGCTTTTGCTATTTGAGGTTTCTTCTGGTTCCAAATGAATTCTTGGATTGTTTTCTCAAGTTCTGGGAATTATGCCATTGGAATTTCAATTGGGATTGCATTGAATTTATATAGCAGGTTTGGAAGTATGGCCATTTTCACAATGTTGATTCTTCCTACCCAGGAAAAAGGGATGTCTTTTCATTTGCTGATATTCTCTTCAATCTCTTTTTTCAAAGTGCTGTAGTTTTCAGTGTAGAGGTCTTTTGTCTCCTTCATTAGATTGATTCCTAGATATGTCATTTTTTGGATGCTAATATATTTTTTTCTCCCATTAAGTTTATTGGTACATTTTAGGTATAAAATACATTTACATACATCATTTGGGATCTTGTACCACTACATGAGTATCTTGGTTCTTATTTTTTTTCCCTTTCCCCTGCCCTTCCTTCACCACCTGCACCTTTCCCTATTTGCAAAATTTTGTTTCCATTTTTTTCCTTTTCTCATATTTTTTCTTTTCCCTTCTTACCTTTCCCCTACCCCTCCCACTTCCCCTGCTCCTTTAGACCTTTAATTCCTATTACACAATATCAATTATACATTTTTAAAATTAAAATATCAAGACCTAGGAGAAATTACCACAGATTTTTCAGAATTTAAGAGGATATAGAAAGCATATTACAAAAATCTGTTTTGAAATAAATTTGACAACTTCTAAGAAGTACCTTGGAAGACAAATTAATGAAACTAACTCTGGAGGAAATATAAAATTTGAATAGCACCTATTAAAGAAAGTATATTCCTAGCTTGAAAACCTACCTATATGACAACAACAGGCTTGTATACATTTTAACTGATAAATTATATCAAACATTTAAAGCAGAAAAAAAGAAGGAACACTTCTCCCCTCATTTTAGGAAATGAACATTGTGCTAATCCTAAAACTGGATAAAGATAATAGAAGAAAAAAATATGAACATAGGTAGAAATTTGTTTAATAAAACAAACTATTAGAAGTCAGATCTGGCAGTATGTGGAAAGTGGTTGTATTATAGGGATGTCAGCGTTTGGTTCAGCATTGGAAGATCCACCCCCAAAAGTCATCATTTTAACAGAGGAAAGGAAAAAGCCATATGATCCTGTCATTAGTTGCAGAAAAAGTATTGGACTAAATTCCACAGCTGTTCATGGTAAAAGCTATCAGGAGACTAGAAGTAGAAAAGAACCTTCTCAACAGATTAAAGACATGTACTCCATATTTCCAGTGAGAAGGCCTTATATGAATGGAGAAGATACAATGCTTTCTCCCTAAGGTGGGGAACAAGGGCAGATATGCTTACTCTTCATCTGTCCATTAAACTTTGAAACCTAGGCCCAAACCAAAATAGTTTGGCAATAAAATGACACAATTAGGATAGGACTGGCAAGGTAGAAGCAAAAATCTTTATATGTAGATGCAATGATCATCTACAGAGAAAATACTAAGAAATCTCTAGCAGCCCCTAGAACTTGTATTTGAATTTAGCAGGATTAGAAAACACAAGGTATATATAAAAATTCAGGTCTATGTATACTTGCTATAAATGAAGAAGTGGATATTGAAATGTAAAACTTATGTAGGAGTACAAAGGAACTAGAAAAGTTAAACAAACAAACAAAAACAGTGTTGGAAGACATCTAGTACCTAATTTTAAGAGTTCTTCTAAAGCTACAGTAATCAAGGCAGTGTTGGTGTAAGGAAAGACATATAGACCATTGGAATAAAACAGAGAATCTAAAAATAGAACCACACATATATGGTCCACTGAGTTTTGCAGGATTATTTAACATTAACATTTTATAGAATATAAACTCAATTCAAGAGCAGAGGAAAAGATAGTGTTTTCAGCAAATGGCTGCAAGATTAACAAGTCCTGCCCACCTGCCCAGCCAGCTGGCCACACGCTAATCTCCTGCCTCAATACTGCATAAGTCAGGATTAAGTCTTGAGTAGAAATGGAAATTTCTTTCTTGGGGTCACAAGAAACTCCCTAGGGGGCCTGATACTGAGTGGGCAGCTGTACTTTGCTGAGATTTCAGGCATATTACCAGAATCAGGAATGAAGTGCTTCAGACTTAGCTTTTTCTCCAGGTCATCTTACAGTGAGAATATAATGGATTTTTTCTAATATATTTCTCCTTTATCTTTATTTTTTGGATCTGGGTTAGACCTGGTACAGCAAGAATATGTTTGCAGGAAAGAAACTTTCATGAATCCTTTGGAGTAGCAAAGTTTATACCAGTGTGCCCTCCCTGGGCCTGAGGCCCAGGCACAGTGGTGATAGAAATCGCATCACAGCTGGAGAAGGCCTCAGGTTTATGAAAAGTATCAGAAGGGACACAATGAAGTATAACCAACTCCTTTACAAAAGATATTTCCCAACCAGGTGTGGTGGTGGACACCTGTAATCACAGCACATGGGAGGCTGACGCAAAAGGATCAGTGCAAGTTCAAGGCCAGGCTGGGCTCCATAGTGAGTTCAAGGCCAATCTGAACTACACAGTGAGAAAAAAAAAAGATATTTGCAGATATTTCCCAATTGTGTGTAGGTTCACTGACTATGGCCAGCTAGTACAGTCTACTGAGAGACTAATAAGCTCAAACAAGAAGCTTTTCTTTTTTCACCCTTCCCCAAGATAATCCTTGCCTGGCAACTGAAATATAGGTCTAGATTGCACTGGAATCTGGGAATGTCATTTTTGCTGTGATGACTGCTGCTAGTATTTCCTAATATAATTGTATCTGGCTGCTTCTATACTGGTTATATGGATTCTGAACTCTTTGGAAAAGAAAGACATGAGACAATTGAAGTTGGGTTAATCCTACTTTGGAAGTACAACAGGAGCTAGAACTATTCCAGTTTAACAGCACAAGATATTGTGATAGCATCCATTGTACAAAAATTAAAAGATTTTTAAAAATGTAATCTAGGCTTCCCTTGAACTCATGATTCTCCTGCCTTAGCCTGCCAAAGGCTGAAATTATTTACCTATGCCAGAAAACTCAGCTTTAAAAAGTCAAATGCTTGTAATAAAAGCAGGGCTGAAAAGAGTGTGGTGGTGCACACATTCCAGCTACTGGGGAGGCTAAGATGGGAAGGTTGCAAGTTGGAGGCCTACCTGAACAATTTAGAGAGACCCTGTTTCAAAATAAGATTTTTAAAAAGGGCTAGAGATATAGTTGAGTGCTCCTTGCATTCAGTCACTAGTACCACCACCACCACTACCACCACCACCACCACCACAATAATTGAAAAACCAGGACAGTGTTTTCCATTTTAAACTTATCTGTTGGGCACATAGATCCCTATGCAGGATGTAAGACTTGAACATTCATACGAGATATGACTGAAAAATATGGTGAACCTACATGGATAAACTGTCACCTAAAGTCCACAGTTTACCTTATGGTTCACTCTTAGTGCTCTACATTCTCTGGGTTTTGATGAACATATAATGCTATCCATCCATCATACAGTGTTATACAGAATAATCTCACTGCCCTAGATTTCTTTCTTGGTAGGTCTGCTCATCTCTCTCTCCTACTTAAACCCTGGCAACCAGTGATGTTTTTACTGTGTTTCCACTTCTCTCTTTCCCAAAATGTTATATAGTTGGGATCATACAGCAAGTAGCCTTTTCAAATTGGCTTGTTGGCTTCTTTCACTTAATAATATGCATTTAATCTCCCACATGTCTTTTCATGGCTCTTCTTTCTGTACTATTATTCTGCTGTCTGAATGTACCATGCCAGTAGAAAGGTTGCTAGGCTGCTTCCAAGTTTGGGGAAATTATATCTTTTTTTAAGAGAATAACAATAATTATTACATTGCATATTGCTATCTTCAAAGTATTCACTCAGTATAAGACATAAACCAAAAAGATTCTTACAAAAAAGAAACATTTAGTAACAAACTTTCTTTTCAATTAACTAAGATAAACTTTTAGTATAAGTGAAAAAACTTGTAACCTAATCTTGTAAGTGATATTCCATTACTTTTGCAATATTCTATTCATTGAAAAAAGCCAAGTATATCCCATGCACAAAAACACAAGGTTATAAATACCACAAGGGAAGGATCCTTTGTCTACCACACTGGGAGACACAAATGTTTACAGCCACCTTGAACACGCCCAAGCTCCAGGACAGTTGAAGAATGCTCTTTAGAGAAGCTGTGCCTGAAGAGTCTCTTTGTCTTAGTTACTTTCTCATTGCTGGGACACACTATCCAAAACCCACAAGTTAAAGGAGAGGTTTATTTGGTTCACAGTTTATAGAGGTTTCAGTTCACAGTCAGTGGCTCCAAGGCAGGCTGGCATGGAAGAGGGGCATGGCCAAAGAGAAACAGTCTATGGCATGTGGCAAGCAGGAGGCAGCGAGCACTCAAGGGAGCATATGTGTGTGTGTGTGTGTGTGCGTGCACGCACGTGTGTGTGTGTGTATTCTCCAGTCCACAAACACAGTGACCCAGTGACTCACCTCTTCCCACCAGGCTCCACCTAAACATCATGCTCAGCTATAAATCCATCAGTGGACTGATCCACTATCATATACCCATGATCCAGTATCACGCACCCATGTCCAGTATCACACATCCATTGTCCAGTCACCTCCTAAAAGCCCCACCTATGAGCGCATGAGGCTTTAAGGAAACACTGAGATATGTCGTAACACTATTCTTATTTGGATGTCATATAATTTACCAAAGTACTGAAAACTGTTGTGTAATACAATAGATGCATTTGACCCAACTTCTTGAGAATGACCCAAAAGCAATGCACAGTACTTAAAAATTTGTTGCCATCTGGTTTCCTTTAAAAATCAGAATTTATCTTTGTACAGTTTCTTAGAGGGAAGTTCATCTCATTTAGGATTTCAAAAAAGAGACCTCTGAAGCTATATCAATTATTCTACTCCTTTCTGTGCTGTAAAGAGGAACACATAATAACAATATCCAATGTATAAAATAATTCTGGAAGTATAATATATGTTCTATCACTAGAATGTACATATGAACTTAGATCTTACATTTTTATAGAAAACCATTTATCTGCAGCTGGAGTGGAATAGGGAAAATCTAGTACTTTCTTTCCTCCCCGAATTGTAATATCCTGAACCAACATTGTTGGAAGTAGTGTTGATGAAACTATCTATTGGTGGGAACAGTGGATCTATATGTTTATTTACAACTTTTTACAGCTGAATCCCTTAACTCTCTGAGAAGTGTGTCCAAATTCAGCATAGATTCTCTTTTTGCCTCACTGAATTGTTACATCCTATCTACTTATATCACCACGTTGAACAACTAGGTGATTTTGCAGTTAGAAAACAGTGGCACCACACTGCCACAAGAGGGAGTCAAGAGCCACAGAAACATCGCATTTGGCGCTTTTAAAGCGGCTCCAGCTACCGATTCTGCAGCATGAGAATTTTGTTTCTATTTCCCCCACCCTCTTTCTTCTTGAAGTAATATGAGCAAATACCTGAAATCGGCCTGTAAAGATGATGTATAGACAGCTGGGGGCAGCTATTTCTCCCACTGTGGCCCCCAGACTGATCCACAGCTGGGGTTCCCATTTCTCGTAGAAAGCACATCCCAGCATTGTCTCTGCTTTCCCATTTGCCAAAGCCCAGATATCTGGTTTCTGGGAACACTTGCTATGTTCGACTATTCAAGTGCTTCTTGAATTTTGTCATCAAGCAACTAGATGATGTAGAGGCCAATGAGTAACTTTCAAATGTAAGCAGAAAAAGGTCAGATTTAGAGCCTGGGAAACACACCGGGATCCCCAGTTGGAGCCAGCTAGGTGGTAGAGGACTACAGGAGGAACACAAGTTTGTTATAAGAAGCAAAAGTCTTATTTTTCTGTGAATTTTAAATTGATAATATGCCTTGTCCCTTCTGAGGCAGAAGGAGCACGTGTTTGGGGCCAGCCTGGGAAGCTAAGACCCTGTCTCAAAATAAAAAGTTTTTTTTAAAGGGGCTGGGGTACAGCTCAGGGCTAAAGTGTCCCTGGGTTCGATCCCCAATTGTTCTGAGACCTTTGCATCTGGGGAAGTTCTATGCCCAGCTCCACACAGGGTGTTTGGGGATTTATTTTTTCATTATTTGTCTAACCTTGGAAAATGGTATCATTTGTAGAACTGTGTAAGACAGTTCTCCCTCAGCAGATTAGTCAGATGCTGCAGGCAAAATGTCAGGCAAAAAACACAAGGAGGAGTTAAATACAATGGTAGAAATATTATGATTGTAACAACAGAAATATGTTACTCTGGCTGATGCTTACCAGTACACACAGGTTCGTTGGAATAGGTTGGCAAACTATACTGGAAAAAATTGAGAATTATCAGATGTCTGCCACAAGAGTTCTTTTTTTGACTAGATTTCTATGAGTATTCTTCTCTGAAGAGTTCAAAGTCTTGAGCAGAAAGGAAATGTTCACTTCTTTTACACACTCAGAAGCACAGAATAGTTTAGCCATAGTGGGTGGAGAAAACTCAGGAGAAGAAAAAAAACCCAAATGCCTTAAAGGGGGGAGGGCTGGAAAAAGCAATGGCTAAATCTTTTGGCATGAAAACATTTAGCTGGCTAGAGGAAGAAGAATATAACTACAGTCTTGTACTCCATCCATCTTGAAGGCTTGGGGGAGCTGCTGCATGGAATCACATTTTTTTTTTTTTTTTTGTATCAGGGATCAAACTCAGTCCTTGTGCTTGTGAGGCAGGCAGTGGAACCACTGAGCTAAATCCCCCACCCCTGCAATCACATCTTGAATCTTGGAATCCTCTAGCAGATTTCAGGTCCAAAGTCTCATGACACAACCCCCCCAGCTCATCTTTCTGACATCTTCTGCTACTGATCATGGTCCCCTATGCAGTGGCTATTTATTATGGGAAAATGTGCTTCTCCAACTCACCATACCTTATATTCCTGCTGCTCTACCAGTGTTCCTTCCCAGCTTTACACCTGCTTGCATAAACAAGATGTCACATTTGGGCTCTAAAGCTCAGGGATTTCTGAGAACCAAGTCATCCTGATCCTAAGACTCAGAAGTTACTATTTAAAAGACTCAGGAAAAGAGTATGAAGTCCCAGGTTTGTCATTATCTATCTGTGAATCAGTCACTGCAGCCAGGGGAATATGAAGTTTTGATTGGTAAGACCTGGTCTCATGTTACATTTAGAACCACCTGTAGGGAAAGAGTAGCTTTCAAGTGAATGTTAGGGGCCATGATAAATAAAAGTGAATGCTGAACAGCCAAGAAACAAGCCAGATGTGGTGGTGGACACCTGTAATCCTAGCACTCAGGAGGCTGAGACACAAGGATTGCCTTGAGTTTAAGGCCAGCCTGGGTTACACGGTGAGTTCAAGGTGAAGGCCAGCCAGAAATATATAGTAAGGGCCTGTCTCAAAAATAAAGAAGCACAATAAATCACCTCTTTTCTGCCCATCCTTCTTTATGGTCACAGCATTAATTTCACATCACTATAATGAACTAACACAGGCTATTTATGAAGTAGAGGTTTATTTTGGTTCATGGTTGTGGAGATGAAAGTCCAAGGTTGGGTGACCTACCTCATTGGCTTGAGCTTTGATATGGGTGGCACATCAAGGCAGGATCATGTATTAGAGCAAGTGCTCACATCTCAAGCAGGGTGGGTGGGGTAGGGGGAATATCAGGGTCCCACAATCCCAGGCACACCCCAAATGTGTGCCTAAGGATGTCCCACCAGGTGCTGCTTCCTCAACATCCACAGCACCTCCCACTAAGACCACTCTGCAGACCAAGTCTTTGGGGGACACCTGTCCAATCTCTAACAGTCACCTGTCACAGCCCATTTGAAACCTGGGATGTTTGAACATAAAGCAAACAAAGCTCTCAGTGTTATGAAATGTGCTAGCCCTAAGCATCAGCAGCCACACAGGAACCTGTGTGTGAGGAGGATCACAGTGTCCAATTGTCCAGGACCATTTCAGTCTTTACCAGTGGCTTTCACTAATTTTTATTGTCACCAAGTCACATACACACAAAGAGAAATTTCAAGAAAGTGAGCCAAGACAATGATGATATTTGATATTTGATAAAAAGAGCACAGATCTCACATAACTACCATCAAGGTGACAGGGGAAACTGCAATTTCTATAGGACGACGGAAAGTGTTTCTTCTTAATTCACTGTGGAACAAGGCATGTTATCAATTTAAAATTGACACAAAATAAGACTTTTGCTTCAAATAAACATCTCCATTTCTCCCTTTGAATCCTGAAAAAAAGTAAATAATATATATAATTACCTTTCACTCCCATCTAGTTCTCATATTAACTATGTATAATTAAATCAACTACGAAATGATTCATTAGGAAGGAGTGTCCTCCCACACTGAGGCATCTTCTCTTAAATTTATAGCACAAAAAGCAGATA
This sequence comes from Heterocephalus glaber, assembly GCF_053883595.1. Classification (NCBI taxonomy): domain Eukaryota; kingdom Metazoa; phylum Chordata; class Mammalia; order Rodentia; family Bathyergidae; genus Heterocephalus; species Heterocephalus glaber. Next base: position 2,248,863 of record NW_028258377.1, read on the forward strand.
TAACGAGAGTGTAACGATTCTTCCCAGGAAAGATGCTCTTTTTCCTCAAAGTGATTCAGTTCTGCCCTCATCATCGGAAGCTTCCCCTGGAAACCCCCAGTTAGCCCCGTCAGTGATCCCGAGAGGTACTGACTCCTGGGAAGTAGGTCCTCTGAGGGTTCTGAGCCTACCATAGACTGAGATGGGCACAGGCACTGAAGGCAGAGGCTTGGGATGCAGCTAGTATTTGTTTTCCCTTTGCCTACCAACTTGGAAGAGCTAGCCAACAAATCTGAGGCATCCTAAGGAATTCTGTGTTTGATTTTTTGTTTTTGCAATGCCAGGTACTGAGCCCAGGGCCTTGCAATGCTAGGCAGGCACTTTGCACTGAGTCATGTCCCAGGAATGTTTAATAGACCCCAAATCCTCTTTTTGAAGAGTTTATTTCTAATTTCAACTTTTTAATTCAAAGCATTATTAATAGTGATAGAGTCTATGTATTGAGGCTGTACCGCACATCTTGTTCTGTTTATTTTATATAAATTCTCTCCTTTAATAATTCTTTGAGAAAAGTACACTGAATACACCACTCTGCACAGGAGGAGACAAAGCCTTAAAAAAACCAAGTCACTTTCCAAGTTCCAATTACAAAACTTGTTTTCTTCACTTTGCAGATTCCAAAATACTATAAATCATGTGTGCTTAACCTGTGGTCTGGAGGGCACTTACTCTTTTTTTCCTAAGAATAAATATTTAAAAGAATTTCTGTCGCATACATTAACTGTAATTGTATATTTTAATGTGGCCCAAGACAGTTCCTCTTCACTCAGTGTGGTCTAGGCAAGCCAAAAGTTTAGATATGCCTACTATAAATACATGATCACAAGTGCTTAAAAATAATAGATCTTGAGTTGAATTTTCATGACACTTCAGATCAGACTGTAACTTTGAGTTCTGGATGCTCTGTCTCTACACAGGATGTCAGTACTCACTAACCTGTTCGAAGATGGGAGGTCTCAGGCTGCCTCATCCCTCTCTAAAGGAGCTACAGCCTCCCACAGGGAATGCAAAACAACATCACAATCATCTCCTATCGATCAAAACTCTTCCTAATGTATGGAATAAACTTTACTCAAACTAGCTTAAGCAAGAAACCAAACCAAACCAAACCAAACCAAACCAAACGTACTGGGTGCTGAGACAAAGAAATCAGGAAGGCTCCCTGCAAGCGTGGGTGAAAGTCTGGTCTCAGATGACAGCATCAGAACACACTTGTCTCTATCTCTCTTTTTTGGGGGGGGGGGCGGTACCAGGGATCAAACTCGGGTCCTTGCACTGGCGCAGCAGGCAGGGAAACCACTGAGCCAAATCCCCTGCCCTTGTCTCAATCTCTTGCCTCTGCTTTCCAGATCCTCTGCTGTCTCAGGCTGGCCCTCTCCTCATGAGTATTCATGGCTGCCAGAAGCTCCAGGTTTATAGCCTCATAGCTTCAAGTCTAGTGGGAAAAGACAATGGTTTTCTTTCCCCTGTACCTCAAATGTAAGTCTGAGGATGATTTTCAGTCATTTCTCTTTTTTTACAGTGTTGGGAATTGAACCCAGGGCCTCACATATGCTAGGCAAGTGCTCTACAACTGAGCTGTACTGCCCTATCTCCTATAGGTAATCTTGTTTGCATAGCTGAACCCATTGCTGTAGTAAAGGGGGTGAAATGTTCTGATTGGCCAGAGCTTGGTCACATGCCCAATTGTTATCACAGGTGAGAGCACAACATGGACAGAGCCATGAACAGGTGGTACTTACATAGAGAAAATAGGATATTGTTAACAGTGCAACAAGGAATGAATTAACTACCACAAATATTAAATGACTGTAGGTCCTAATGCCCTGTAAGTCTAGAGACTCAGTCATATAAATTCTGAACTAAACTCCAGGGATATTGAACGACAATAAGATAACATCACAAATCCGGACAATCTCTAAAATCCAGGCAAGATTACCATTGCCAACATATGGGGAGGGATTCTTTTGTTCCAGCAAAGAATGGACTTAATCAGTTAATATAAAGCACACCTCACTCAACAATTGTTAAGCCAGGATCAACACCTGTGAATCCAGACTGCTGTAACAAGTGTCAGCCATCCCCCTTCTCCCATATTTAAGTGATCATGACCTCAGAAATTCCAGGATTTAAAACACAGAAGCTATCGTGGAAACCAAATGAAGCAGGGGCAAGCAAACTAAGAAGTTTTCTAAGAGAGGAGAAAGACTTCTCTCAGATGGTGCCCATATGGGTTTCATATTGTGTAAATGGAATTCATGTCATTTTAAAAAATAGCAATGTCTTTTATTGTAATAAATTTTTAAAAATTTAAACATTCACCATATATACATACAATTTGGGGGGTAGGGGGTACCGGGGGAATGAACTCACGACCTTGCATTTGCAAGGGAGGCACTGTGCCACTGAGCTAAATCCCTGGCCAGTATATATGATTTTTAAAAGCACACATAGCTGCTTCCGTCAGGACTGTATGACTATGTGGAACATTCCTGTGCTCAGGTCTCAGTGCTCTGTGGTCTCCCACCATCCCCAGGACTTGTCTTAATCTCTTCGGGTCCCTTCCCCATTTAGAGACCTGTTGCTGCTGGAATTTACCAGCATCCCTACTGATGTCAGTGGGGATATCGTCCTGCCAGGACTGTTGGCGAAACCCCCAACTGTCACTTTATTAGGTGGTATAGATGCTGCTCTTGTTGCTCTTTGGAAAACAGGGCTGATTCCAGAGGATTAAAAAAAATCTCCCACATGCTTTGGCAAGATGAAATATGCTCGTTAAAGAAAAATAAAGCAAATCCAAACTGTGGATGTGATTGTTAACAGCAGGAATGGGAATTTTAAAATCACATATAAATTTTAAAAGCAATTATAAGTTTACCTAAGGCAGGAAACTGTATTACTGGCATTTCTGTTTTTCTCAGTGCTAAGTGTGCTATGAGAATGTGGATGTCAGGGTTTCACCTATGTTTCTGCTGTAGTATTGTTCTCATCACTCTCGTGTGATTGTAGCTGAGCAGGTCTACCTTTCCCACCAGGTTGGAGCCCCAGGGCAGAACGCAAAACCTATTTTTATCCCTGTGCCCCAGGAGCACTACTTTGTGTACAGTGGGTCTTTGGAGACACTTGCCCTGAAGTCTTCTGAGCTGTCTTCTGGCTTTTGAAATGAGCTTTGGTTTACACAGTAGCATAAGGAGCCCAAGCAGGTTAATACGATGCCACATTTTTTTTTAAGTTTACTTCAACTTTATTGGCAAGTTCAATTAGTGATTTAAAAATTTTGTTGGTACCAGGGGTCAAACTCAGGACCTTGCGCTTTTGAGGCAGGTGGCAGCACCACCAGCAAGGGTGGTGCTGAAGAAACCAACCTTTCCTAGAGTGAGAATGCATGGAGAACAGGATCTCAGCCAGGCACTTGGAATGAGAGGGGTCATTGTTGGAGGGAGCCAGCAGACTGATAGGACAGAATCTGATTTTGGTTGGATGAAAATGTTAGCACAGCCCTGATTGAGTTTATTATTATATTCTAAAAGTTTAAAAGGACAGAGATGTGAATAGCTAATATTGTCAAAATAAAGATTGACACTTCACTATAAATCTAAATCTTCTTTATATTATAAACAATTACATGTTGAAAGTTTTGGAGTTTGCAGCATTTTGACTTTGGATTCTCAAGTTAGGGAGGTTCAGCTGGTAAAGTCTAGGCAAGTATTTCCAAATCCAAATAAATCCAAAATCTGAAACCCTTCTGTTGCCAAGAATGTCAGATAAGGGGTAGTCAGCTGTAATGTTAAATGCTCCAAGGATCAAGCGTGTCTTCTAAATATATTCCCTTTGCATCAGATTCCTTCCTCAAAAAACAGCCTGGATGGTGGCTGAGGCACATTTCTAATACAGAATTCAGTAACTAGAACTTTTTTAGGAAAGGAAGCTGCTAACCCCAGAGATGTCTCAAGCTAGAGATGTAGCTTCCACCCACACTCAACATCACTCCTGATACCCCTGCATCTCCATCCACATTCCCCTGCCGATGGCAGTGATGCTGGCAGTGAAGGTGGCAACAATTAGCAGTAATCAAGCACTTAGCAAATGAGAGGCACTTTTCTTTACCCAGGGCTTTAGGTGGATTATATGTAACTACTGTAATTGTTTCTGTTTAAACGAAAATGACAAGGAACAAAAAAAATAAGCAATTTGCATAAAGTCACAGCAATAAATGGTTCCCTCATCCATTTTCTTTTTTTGTTTTTTTGAGATAGGGTCTCACTGTGCAGTTCAGGCTGGTCTTGAACCAACTATGAAGTCCAAGCTGGCCTTGAGCTTGTGGTGATCCTCCTGCCTCAGCCTCTGGGACTACAGATGTGTGCCACCACATCCAGCTTCTTCCACATTCTTAACAGTCATCAAATCTGTGATATGATAGGATCTCAATTTTCTCACCTTCAGCAGTAGCCTATTTGTTACATCTAATAATCATCAGCATTCTAATTTGGATATTCATAAGCAAGGCTCATGTACGTCAACTAGGGTAATTAAAATAACTTTTGACAGAAACTTTCTTTAATCTATAGAACATTCCCCAATTGAACATCTGGAACCAGAATACTAAGGATTCACCTCAGTTACCCGCGTGCAGTGCAGATGGCAGGGTTCTCAGTGTTAGTAATGAGTCCAAGCTCTAGCTTTGTCACTTACCAGCTGTATTACTGAGAAAACATGTGGTCTTTTCAGGACCAGGCTCTTTTCCATAAAATGGAACACACCACATAGCTCATGGTGAGAGAGACGATATAAAATATCTAGCAGCTTCAGGTTGGCACACAATAAATGTTTCATGATGATAGCATCATAATCAAGATGGGGAACTCCGAGTTCCAAGATAACCAGTAGAATATGTCTGCAAAAGTGACAGAATTTACAGAAAACAGGAAGGCGTCACACTCAGAAACACCCATCTCCTCTCTGCAAGAGCTAATCTTGACTCCCCAAACAGGTCACTTCCTCTTCTGGGAGGAAGAATAATCTTATCGTCTGTGAGAACTCACAGCAGAGTTCCCCTTAACACAGTCTCATTTGGACACAAGTTTTCAGATGAAAATTGTCACTACTGATGAGCAAAGATAGAGCTGGACAGATCAGGCAACTTGCCTCTACCTCCCCAACGATCGCAGAATGTCACTTCTTCACCATGAAGCCGAAGTTTATCATACCCCAAGAAGTAAGATGTTCAGCTTTCTTTTTTTCTCTAGTTTTAATTTTTATTAGTACACATTTGCAGTACATAATGGTTGCATTCATCATGGGGAGTTGGTACGTGTACATAATACATCTTAATTATTTTTACTTTCCCTTCCCCTCTGCTTCTTTCCCTCTCCCTCCATGTCTTTGTTCCCTTTTCATTGAAAAAGAGCTATCCCTATTTACAAAAATTTTACAAAAATTTTGTAAATAGGGAGGGCTGGAGGGGTTGAAGGGAGGGCTGGGCAAGGGTGAAAAACAAGAACCAAGAGAGACTATGTAAAGGTGCAAATTTCCAATGATGAATGTCATTATATTGTATACCTAAAATGTACCAATTATTAGAATGAATAATCGATAATGTACAATAGGAATAAAAGGTCCAAAGGGATAGGGGTAGTGGGAGGCACAGGGGAAAGGAAAGAAGGGAAAGGAAAAAATGATGAGAAATGGAAAATATGGAAATAAAGTCTTTGTAAATAGGGAAAGGTGGAGGGCGTGGAGGGCTAGGAATGGGGAAAAAATAAGAACCAAGATGCATTATATAAAGGTACAATTCCCAATGAGAAATGTAATTGTGTTGTATACGTACAATGTACCAATAAAAGAATTTAATACAAAAGAGAGAAAAAGAGCTATCCCTGGGCCAGGGATTTAGCTCAGTGGTTTTGCTGCCTGCTGTGTAAGTGCAAGGACCCAAATTCAATCCCCAGTACCAAAAAAAAAAAAAAGAGCTATCCCTGTGTTTCCTATACATATCTATAAGATGTTCAGCTTCTTAGTGGGAGGGCTGGCTAATATGTGTGTTCATTTAGAGAATTATAGCTTATGTCTACAGCCATACCACCCTGAACACGCCCGATCTCGTCTGATCTCAGAAGGTAAGCAGGGTCGGGCCTGGTTAGTACTTGGATGGAAGAATTATAGCTTATGATATAATAATAATGATAATGGAAACAAAATTTTTTAAAGAACAAAAGAAAATTCATGGAAATCTAAAAGAAAAAAAAGTAAAAAGGATCTGAAAAGATGTTCAATATCATTATTTAAAATGACAATGAAGTATCACTACATACATATTAGAACAGCTAAAATAAATGACTCTAGTAAAGACATGGAGAAATTGGGTCTCTCATACATCACTCGTGTGAATGTAAAATGGCACTGTCACTGTGGACGATAGTTTGTTGGGGGTTTTTTCTATGTTTACAATATGATTCGGCAGTCCTTTTCTTGGGTATTTATTTTGAAGAAAAGGAAACATATTCATACAAAATTATGTACATTAATATCTGTAGTTAAAAATTACTGGAAACTACCTAATTGCCCTTTAATGGGTGAGTGGTTGGACAAATTCTAGGGCACCCATACAATGTGGTGCTCAGAAATAAAAAATAAATGAGTTACTGGTACATTCAACAACTTGGACATATCTGAAGGATATTATGCTGAGTAAAATGAAGTCTGTCCCAAAAAGTTTCATACAATACAATTCCAAAGTAAGGCCTGGCATCTAGTTATACTGTGCTAGTGTTAATTCCTGACACCACAGTACACCTATGTAACTAGTGTAATCACTGGTGAAGGCTGCACAGAGAATACATAGAACTCTGCAATATTTTTACAGCTTCTTATGAATTCATTTTAAAATAAAAAGTTTAAAGGAAAAAAGGGAAGAATATGTGATACTGCCCAGTTTCAGTTAGCTCTGTGTAAATACTGCTTCCCTCAAGCAGAGCATAAACTCAGAAATCCTGTATTTTAATGTTCAGCACTGTAGTCACAACAAATTCTGACTTGGGAAATGAGTCTCCAGAAAATACCTGCAAACTGTAAAGGGAAGGAGCAGCCCAACTGTGCTTCTTAGACCCTGCTCCATTGCTCTTGTTCTCACTCTCGCTCCTGTGCTGATCTATCCAAGAGGTATCACATCAGCTTAGAGCCGGGCTCTTCTCCCAAAACTGGAATCTTCATATATGTGTAGGGAGGTTTTCTTGGATATTATGAGACCTAAACAGAGTAACTAAAGATAAGGTATTTAGGGGAAATATCTATATTGAAATTACCACTGAAAAAAGATTTAAATGCTTAGTTTTTAAATTCCACACTCAATTCTTGCTGACAGCAACCAGGTCATCAGAGCCTCCTACCAACATAGCAGCGTTCTCTTTCCTTAAGCTAAACAGTCAGGGGCACCCTCTCTGGACCAGTTCAACCATGTACTCCTGGGCCCTGGCTTGAGGGCTCAGGGGAGACATCCATCACTGAGCACAGGACATGAGCTCACTGAGCACTGAGCCAGAGTTCATCTAGCTTCACCAGTTAAGGTGAAATCCAATTTTTAGATAAAATTATTTTTTAGGAAAGTTTCCTTCCATGTTGCTATTACTCAAATGTTTCCAACAATTAAAGTATTAAATTTTGATTAAAACATTCTTTTTTCACTTACAGTCTTCCACTCAGTAGTTTGTAATCTATATTTTGCAACATGTGGATTTATAACCATTTTTGTTTTAAATGAAAAATGTGACCCATAAATATTTTTCTTATATCTGTACTGTCTGCTCATATATAAGCATGCACATGTACTTGCCTTTGATTTTGCAAAAGAAATCTGAACTATTTTGAATTTATTGCTTTCTTTTCATGCAGTACTGGGAATTGAACCCATAAAGTGCTGAGCTGTATCTTCATCCCTTTATTTTTTAAATCTTTTTTTGGGGGGGGTTGTGTTTTTTTGGTACTGGGGATCGAACTCAGGTCCTTGCCCTTGTGGAGCAGGCGGCAGAACCACTGAGCTAAATCCTCAGCCCTATTTTTTAAATCTTGTGACAGGGTCTCCCTAAGTTTTGGCAGCTAAACTTGTGATCCTCCTGCCTCAGCAATGGAGGCAGGTAGGATTACATGCAGGTACCACAACATCCAACTAAATTCACTGCTTTTATAAACTGCTCACAGGTATGATTTTTATTTCATTATTTTACTTTGCAGTGCTGGGGATTTAATCCAGGGCCTTTGTGCATGTGAGGCAAGCACTCAACCACTGAATTACATCCTGAGCCTGAGTTACCTGCTTTTTATCAATTTAAAACAGTGTGAAAATTTTGTCCAAAAGCTTATACTGGGCTAACAAAGCCTTTCTTGGGCCCCTCAGGATCCTGGGACACCCAAGTTAGCACTAAATTACCTATGCGTTGTCAGTGTCCCAGCAGTCAGTGAATTCTTCAGGAACAGGAAGCAGTGTGGCATTCCAGCACCTCCCTTGGTGTTGAGCACATAGTAGGTATCCAGTCATCATTTCTTGAATTGCATAAATTAACTCATCAGGCATGGATGTGACTCACATGTTCACGTGAACAAGAATGTATTTATTAGTAGATATCCCACCATTATTTTATATATTTGTTTCCAGTTGAAAACAAACAGTTCCATGAATCCCAGAACCTTATTCTGTTTTCTTTGCTGGAGCCATGAGGAAAAAAATAATGCCGGTATCTAGCCTCCAAAGATAGCTTCAAAGAGCTAAGTGTCCCAGAATTCACACATAGTAGTATAGAAGGAGTTACTTCTATACTACTAAATCCATGTTTTGCCCATGTGCTGTGAAAGGTTAATGAAGGAAGCTTGGGATGTTCACACTGCCCATTCCAAATGACTGACAAGATCTGGGGAGACAATTTCTAAGCCCTTGAAATATCCTTGCTTGGTAACAGTATTTCTGTATACCTAGTCCCATAAGCCATGCCTGACATCTTGTGCTAACAATGTGATTTATGGTAAACACTCATTTTTATTCACCTGGGGCTGAGGGACATCATGTCTCTGACCTTGAAGGGGGTTGGAGACTGAGTAACTAAGGTCAGTCATGTGGGTGTTCCATGCCTCAGTAAAAATGCTGGCCACAAAGAGTCAGGTGAGTCTCCTGGTCAGGGGTATTTTGTACATACTGTCACTCAAATCATTGTTGGGAAATTAATCACTGTCTGTACAGTTCTCCTGGATGGGGCTAACTGGTGACTCGTGTTGGACTTCCTGGACTCTGCTCAATGCACTGTCTTCCTTTGCTGCCTGTATCTTCCATTACAATAATCCACAACTGTTAGTACAATCATTCTTCTGGAGCTCTGTGAGTTCTTCCAGAAAATCAGCAGACTGGAGGGTGTTTTTGAGGAACCCCACATAGTCTGCAATTTGCTTTGACCAGTATAATGAGGCAAAAATGAAGGAAAGTCTGTTCAGAGCATGGTTCTTAAGAATGCCCGGAAAGTTAGGTTCTTGGGATTTTGAACACCTTTAGTAAGAAAGAACTACAGACCATGGAAAGGAAAGAGGTCCAGTCATTCCAAGTGTCCCAGTAAAATCTTCAGAAGATTCCAGTCCCAGCCACCATCTGACTGTAACCACATGAGAGACCCCAACAGAGAACCACCTAGGGTGCTAGGGATGTAGCTCAATGGTAAAGCCCTTGCTTAGCTAGCATGCAGGAGGCCCTGGGTGCATCTCTAGCAGTGTTTAAAAAAATAAATATTATGACAAATCATTACTTGCATAACTCTTAGGAAATGGGTATTTTTACATTTAAAACTTATCTTAGTTAATCTAAGGAAAATGGATGCACCTTGAGACCATAATGTTAAATCAGACACACAAGCTTAAATATTGCATGGTTTCTCTTATATATGAAAAACCCAAAATATAAATAAGTGTAAATAAAAGATAGATATTAAGAACTATGCAGATAGATGTTTCTCATATAGGAATAGGATCAAGAGATGGAGGGAGGGGGAAAGATGGGTGGGAAAGGGCAAAAAAATTAATGTTTATGTACATATATGAACTCCCCACAAGGAATCTAAACACTATGCACTACAAACATGTACTAATAAAATTTACCTTACTAACACATTCATTTTTGAGGTACACTTAAAAACTAAGAGGCTGTGAATGCAGCTTGCCAGAGTATTGCCTAGCATGCATGAAGTCCTGGGTTCAATTCTCAGCATCAAAAGAGAGAACTGCCCAGGTGAGCCTATTTAACCCCTGGAATCATGAGAGAACCAAATGGCTATTGTTTTAAATTACTGATCTTTGGGGTGGCTCGTTTTGCTGCAATGGATAGCTAGTCAGCAGGAATGCTACAATAATGTAAGAGATTACATATAAGTAAGGGTTGGAAACTGTTACTTTCAACTACTCGATTTCCTAAATTGAAAGCTAAAGCCAGTATCTTAAGGGGACTAGGATTTAATAAAACCATCTCTGCTAAAGTTTGTTGCATAAAGTCTTTTAGGCTCAGGTTTACTTTCAGAAAGAGTGAAAGGAATTAACAATTTTATTCTTAAAATGAGAATACAAAGTAGCTGACTTCACACAAATTTTATAGACAAAGTGAGAGAGCTCCCTGCCAGGCCAGGATCTGGAAACATGGGTCTCCTGACTGCTGCCTCATGTGCTCCATGCCTGTCGAGGTTCTACCTGCTCACCCTTCAGGGAGGTCCCAGGAGATGACAAACCTCTGACACATGGTGCTTGAAAGCCACGGAACACTTCCACCTGAGGACTCCACTGTGTGCCTCGTTGGACCCTTCAGCAAGCTGAGAATACAGCTCCTCCATCATGAAAAAAGAAAAATCACAAACTCTGTACGATTAGGAGAACAGCAACAAAGCTAGAACTTTTATCTAATTATCAGTGTGTCCTCTTCTAGGATGTTAAATGTCTCCCAAAGTTTCAGAATTTGTCTAGCAAGTATTTATCATTTTGAAAACTAGAGGTCTTAGAAAATAATAAAAGATGATGACAAGTCAATTTAGCCTGGGTAAGTGTTATCTTGGCTAATGAAAGTCCATTTCTGGGAAAATGAGACCTAGGCTCCTTATAAACATCAATCGTTCCAGATAATGGTTATAATAGAGCTATTTATGTTTTTTACTTTCACGCCTGTGCTTATACTTCACATTTGGCAGTTCTAAATGACTTAATCCATCTGTAAACTTTTAAATGGAGAAATCGAAGTACAGAGAAACACATTGTCTTAGATCAAAACACATACTTTTAAAAATCAAATACTCCTTCCTTGTGTTAAGAATAAATCCCAAGTGCCTGATCAATCACTTTATTTCCAGCTGTTAGTGGGCAAAGTAGAGAACTTCCTCAGCCACCCAGGAAGAAAAATGTAGGGAGCCCTTATCCACTGGCTGCCCAATCTTACAAAGATCCATGGAAACTCAGTGGACACAGCTTGAAGAGTATTTTCCAAAGCACAGATGTTTTTCTCTGAACTGTGAACGCTGGCTGACTTTCCATTTTCTTTCTCAGTGTTCAGCCGACAGTGCATTTTTGGAGTGGCTGCCCCCTACATCCTGGGGACAACATTCATTGCTAGGTGGAAAATACATCTTTAGAGAGAAATGAATCAGTATTGCATGGAAATGTCTCCATTTCGGGAACTTCCAGAGATGAAATGTCTGTGGCTCTGGGTCACAGAGCAGTGTGCATTCGGATACCTGAGTGAGAGACACAAGGGATTTTCAGTACAGCACTTTACAATGATGGTGATACGTGATTGAAAACATTCATGGATTTTCTCCTTTTACCATTGTGGAAACAAAAAGTTGACTCATTTTTCTGGTTAGTGCTTTGGTATTTTCATTAGGAGATTTCTACAATCCTTATCTGAATTATAGGAAATAAAATTATTTCAAAACTAGAATGAAGCTTCATGCCCAAGAATGCAAATACACTCAGCTAGTTTAGATTCTGCAAGTGTGGGAATGAAAGGTGGGCACAAAATTTAAATATTATAATTCTTATTAACATGCTAATTTCATTAGAATATTCTAATTTTCTAATGGGATTTAATTTATATTACAAATATTTTCAGTGTATGGATAAACATATTCTTCTTTCATTTATTGTCAAAGTTGGTGTGCTAAATTATAATCTGGCTCATAATCTCTCAATTATGTCAAGGACAAATTAAACTTCTTGGCAAAAAAAATCCAACCACCTTGATATGTACAGACTACAAAAAATACTACTGGAAGTTTTGGGTGGACAGGAACCCATCAAAAAGTTTAAGCTTTGTGGGGGTTTTTTTTTTGGTACCGGAGATCAAACTCAGGACCTTGTGCTTGAGACGCAGGCACCAGAACCACTGAGCTAAATCCCCGCCCTGTGGGGGTTTTTTTGACATGTATTTATATAGCAGGAGAAAAAGAGCTTTCCAGATAAGTGTGCGTGAGATTACATAAGATAAAAAAAAGTGGTATTTCTGAATCATTAAAGTTTCTAACACGTTTTTCTTTTAAACTAACTTTGAATTGTGTTTGAAAGGTCTAATAATCAGAAAAATACAAGGCTTTCTTGTTCAGAGGTTTTCAGCCTTCAACCTGAAAGACAACGCGAAGCTTTGAACTGTTCCATGCCCACTCTGCAGGACACCTGGGGAGGTCTCCGTGCACACACAGGGCCTGCGGCTCCACCGAGGCTGTTGCCGGGAAGGGGACACCACAACGCCTGAATGGAGGTTCAGATTATTCTTAACGCTGAGCACCTTGAACTTATAATTCTTAGGGGACAGAAATCTGAGTCCCAAGATGTCTTCAAATTAGAAGCCATATTGAAAAAACTCTCGTTTAAAACCAGACTCACAGTGGTTCTGCCGCCTGCCTCGCAAGCGCAAGGTCCCAAGTTCAATCCCTGGTACCAAAAAAATAAAATAAAACCAGACTCAGATCTTTACAGAATAGGTCAGATCTGTAGTAATTTAAATTCTGTCTATAATTTTATTATTCTAAAAACCATTTTAGAAGCATAATGCTCACTATTCTGAGCCAAGGATGTTACTAGAATTACCTTTGACCACACTGTATTTGAATAAGGTTTTATGATATTCTGTTTGTGATACTTAATAGCTGTGTGACTTTAAGCAAATTTTAAAATTTCTCTTATTTCAGTTTCATAATCTATAAAATAATGAAGGTTATGGCAGGGATTAAATGTATTAATGTACCTGACACGTAATAACCAGTTTGTAAATATTCATTGTCAACATTATCATCCACTTATTAACTCGTAATTTTTACAGAAAAGCCATCAGCACAAAATTAATAAAATCATTGTAACACAATTCTTGCATTCTCAAAATTTAAAGATATTTTTAAAAAATAGGTTCCTAAAACCCCAATTACTATTAACTTGGCTCAGAATTAACTACTCTAAGCACATTCGTATCCTTTCTAGTTGCCCACTTCCACCCAACCTTCCTGCCACCCTAAATTCCTGCAAAAAGGGAGTCCAGTTGTGTCAGAAAATAGCTAATCACACCTTGAAACTGATTCTAAGCATGAGCCTGCTAAGGGAATGAGTACCCTCCAGAAGATTCTAAGAAATACTAGCAAACAGGATTCCTTCCTTCACTATATAGCTGGCCTTCCACATTCACGGGTTCTGCATCAGTGCAGTCAACAAACCAGGAATTGAAATTTTCTTTTTTTTTTAACAAAAAAAGTGGGGCTGGGTATGAAGCTCAGGGGCAGAGTGCTCTCATTGCATACACAAGACCCTGGGTTCAATCCCCAGCTTTACACACACACACACAAAAAGTGTGTACTAAACATATAATCATTTTTCTTGACATTATTCCTGAACAATATAGTGTAACTATTGCCATCGCTATTCTTTTGTTCAGGGGCTACTTTGTAAAGCAGGTAAGCCAACCACAGGCTGACTGGGGCTGGTATTTTTGATCTTCAGTTTGCAAGGCTGATTATTTTCCAGATGGGTCTCATGTTCAGGGAAACAATGGCAGCTCTTACATTGTATTAGGTATTGTAAGTAATCTACAAATATCTAAAGACTGTAGACCTGTGGTGACAAACCTACGGCATGTGTGCTGCACCAGGCTGTTTATCACTGAAAGCTCTAGAAGGTTTGCCATCACTGCTATAGGAGGAAAAGGTAGGCTATGTGTAAATACTACACCATTTTAGATGAGGGATTTGAGAGCCACAGATTTCACTGTCTTCAGAGAGTCCTGGAGCCAATCCCTACAGACACAGAGGGATGACAGCACTCCTTACTGCCTTCCAGAGGTAAGGCTCCTCCTGCTGCCCTAAGCATATCTGAATGGTAGCCTCTGGGTACAATTTCATCCCACTGTGCTGGGCAGATCTAAATTTCTCTCTGGTTGGTTCTGCACATAGCTAAATACAAGCAAGAAACTCATTCACCAACTGCCCAGAAACCTCATCATCCGTATTTCTGAGAGATCCAGTAGAGAAGAGAATGGGTCAGGGAAGGCCGCTGAATTCCATTTGTGAGCCACTTGGCAGGTTATGAAGCTCAGGGGCCAATCCTGCAGTCATTAGCTACTGTTACAAAATCTAGCAATCACTTACTGACTCCAGGAAGTGCAAATGTTAACTGTAGCTCTAACTTTAGTGTCAGGATTAATATTAAACATGGAGATACTTTTTGCCTTTACTACTTGTCTTAGCCAAGCAAATGAGAGTCCCAGAGAAACTGACTACTCTCTAGGCTGTGACAGATTAAAGCAGGATCTCAACTTCTGGAATTTTCATTGATGGGATCATTCCTGGTGAGCTATATTTTAATGTCAGTATTCTGGGAAACAGGTAAATTTGAAGTCAGAGAACACTCTTAGTCACAGACGCAGTGACAATGCAAATATCTAGTGCTGGTGGACGCATCTGTTACTTCTTAGGTGATATAGTGGTCAACAGGTTTCCGTTTCCTGTTACTTCTTAGGTGATACAGTGGTCAACAGGTTTCCATTTCTTTTTTATAAAATAAGCAAATGCTTACTTTATCACTCACACACCAGAAGTTATATAGAAAAAACACTCAAACTGCTTAAAATGCAAATATTCTTTGGTTTACTCATCAAACAGCAAAAAACCAAAAAAATAAAAAACAAAAACCTCATTAGTTAAATAAAAAAGTGGCATTCTTTATTTATCAAATGTTTTAAAACACTGAAATGCATTCATCTTCATGGTCATGTTCTTTAGCAATATCTTTTCTTCCCTTTTGTCTTTCAATCCCCTTAGTTATTTTGGTGGGTTCGTCTCTAAAACAAAGAGTCTTAAATCTTTCTTAATTCTACTTGCTTTTTATTGTGCCCAAATCAGATGAATCTAGATTTTCTCTCTTGTCTCTTACACATGAAACGAGGGTTAACCATGGAGATTTCCTCAGCACATTTTTGGGATGATATCAAAGGTAAGCCCTAACGCAAGCATTTCAAGGCAACGATATGCAAATACAGTTTTGAGAATTTAAGCATCACTGCTGGTACTAAAAAGCAATACTCAGTTTCAGAAGTACATCATTATACTGGACATCTTCATAATGTCTAATATTCATTTCCACAGTTTTGATTTCAGAATAGTTTTCTGAGGTTCAATGTGATTGCCTCAGACATAATTCTTGAATGTCAATAACACAATCTTTAACAAAACAAGGGTAAACTTGAATATAGAACTGTTTCAAAAGGAGCAATAATAGGAAGAGGAAGCTCTTGGCTTTTAAAAAAAGGTACATACACATTGTAAGGAACAAAACAATCAAAATACATAGACTTTATACATAGCAGAAATATCCAACGTGCCACCAATATAACAATTGCCCTTAAAAAAAAGTCATAAAAGTTTGGAGCCATGTGTAACTCTACATTTGCATTCATACCTTTCCCATGATCTGCCACCTATTAGGATGCTTTTAACCAGAACTTTTAGCAATATGTTTTTCTTTAAATAAAACAAGCCTCATAAAAGTACTATCATTAATGTCTGACAGTTGAATCGGGCAATGTCTTCCTGAAATATGTGTGATCTTTAAAAAAAATTCTTTTTCCTTCATGAATCAGCAATGTTCCATCTTGAAATAAATCACAGTCATGGTCTTAATTCAGTGGCTCATATGTTCTCTTCATCCAACATTTTGTTGATACCATCACAAAGTTTTTGTAAGTGAGGTTTAAAATTTCCAAAGGGATTATACAAAGCAGCCAAAAATTCACAATTTGCAAAATGATCAAAGACATTATTAACCCGTCCGTGTGACTTGGCAGTGAGGTGACGCTGAATGATCTGGTGAAGCGTTTCTCTGCATTCATTTAACAGCTTGGATAACACATTCCGGTCAAAGGTGTAATCCACCTGATAGAAACTGACCACGGTCATAGCAAGCTGATGAACTTTCTTCTTAAATTTCTCCATCAGAGCGAGCTCCTCCTGATTAAACTGGTTATTCCTATAGAGAATGGCCAACTTGATGACAGTTTTGATGAGGTTTTTGATGATCTTCTCTGCCTCCTTCTTGTTCTGGGTATATTCCTTGGTCACTCTGTAGAGCTCATCTAGTACCTCACTACTTGTGTCATCTATTAAGGTTGTGGCGATGGATTTGGACGCCATTTTACCCAAGATCTTCTTCTGTGCCTGAACGGCCAGGTTTTTGGAATTAAAGACATCTGTGGCCACTGTCCGAGGCAAAGAGAGGGGAGAAGGCAAAAAGATCAGTATCAAGAGAGTCAAATTAAAAACCAAACATTAGGGAGTATTTTCTCATTTTCTCTCTATTTGTGGTCTGCCAGCTCTTTATTGATGTCTCTGTTCATACAAAATATTTAAAACTTTTTCTGTGTTTCTGGAACTATGTTCTCATTTGTGGGAATTAACAGGTTGATGAATAACTCAGATATTTTATACTTTCTGCAATGTAGTCAATACTTTCCTTAGAAATTAAAGTTGATAACTTTCTTAAAGATAAAAATAGTACAACTCATAAGGTAGTTAGATTTTATGAAACTTTTACCTAATTTAACTTTATAAAATTCATTAAAACCACAAAATAGGGGCCGGGGATTTAGCTCAGTGGTTCCACCGCCTGCCTCGCAAGCGCAAGGACCCGAGTTCAATCCCCGGTACCATAAAAAAGAAAAAAAAATGTGTACTAAAACCACAAAATCATCTTTATACCTATACACTGGACAAAAGTAACCCAGAGAAATTTCAAGAAATTCATTTAAATGAAAAGAAAATAAATGATAAAGTCGTGATACTGAGTAAGACGAAAAATTCACAGAAACAAATCAAAAGGAGAGCCTTGTTTTATAATCTAGTTGCAAAAAATCAAACTGCATAAAACACTGGCCAGCACTCACAAGTCCGGCATCCCAACCACCTTGAATTTTAGTTCCTAGAAGTCAAGTTTTAGAAGGACACACTCCTTGGAGAGTCCATTGCCATTTACTGTTTCTGCCCCTTTCAATTGTTAGATACTCTGAGGAAATAGCCACATTTCAACAGCTAATGAAACATGCTACATGAAAAACACACTTTGAAAATGCTAATGCATTTTCAAACTTGACAGATGTTTAAGATACACAAAATAGTTGTACATACAAAATATTGAGATACTGTATGTAATGCTTCTCTATTATAGCCAGTTAGTGAAAATGCTCAAAAAGGTTTATTCCCCAAAGCAAGTTTAGTTTTTCTTCACTACAATTTTCCCCACTCTGAGAAGGTTGCAATCTCAAATCTCCACCTTTATAATTGTGTTTTATTCCCTGTTCTCTTAGGGCCTCAAAATTACATTTCTCAAGGTGTTTACTTGACCTGTGCATGCAGAGACAGTTGCTCTCTTTTTATAATATGCCAGTGAATGAGCTTAGGCTAGAAAGTAATCATTTGGTAATGAAACATAAAAAGCCATAAAAACATAGGTGGGTACACAGGAATGAGTCAGGGCATCAATAATATAGAATTATTTCTAGTTTGGACCATCTAGCATCATTAGGAAGCAAAAAGGTAGCTGCTTCGAAATCCTGGCTAGGACAACATGTAAGAATAACTCCCTTTAATGTGGAGCTGTCATTTAGATGTGAAATTTAGGCAAAGAGCAGCCACATTAGATCTGAAGTGTGGGCTCATGGCAGGTGTACAGAACCAGAGATAGAAATGGTTTCCGATGCCCAGAATGTCATTCACAAACATGAACTGCCATACACATGATGAAAGAATGTCAAGATTGAACTAGAGGGCCAGGGATTTAGCTCAATGGTTCCACTGCATGCCTCACAAGTGCAAGAACCCGAGTTCGATCCCCAGTACCCCCTCCAAAAAAAGATTGAACTAGAAATGGTGCCCTGAAAAATGTCAATATTTAAACTTCTGAAACATAAACTAAAACTGCAGAAGAACTGAAATGTATTTTGAGAAAGAAAAGGAAAGTGAAATTGTGTGAAAAGCAGCCAACTTTATGTAGGTCCCCAGCTTTTTAAAGTTTGTATCAATTAAGCAGTTTATTTTTATTCTTATTTTTTCAATGATTTGCAGAAGAAATCTAATTCACATTAAAGAATGCGTATCAAAAGAAAGGCACTCATGTGCAAGCGCAAGGACCTGAGTTTCATCCCTGGTACCAAAAAACAAAAAAACACAAAAAAACAAGAAAGGCACTCATGTGGTTAATATCACCATAGAAAGACCAAAGACAATCTTTCATCTTATAACTCCAGATACAAATTTCAACAGATAAACCTGACTTATACAGGAAGGCATGCCCAATCATTTCCAGATACACAGCAAAAAACTAGGATTTATGCAATTTATTTTATATAAAGCTGAAAGGTTTTTCTGACTTTAATATTCAGAACATGACACAGTATACAAATATCCCATCCGGGGTTTACAGGAGTGCTTCTCAGATGGACACATGATGCTGTTAAAAAGTGAAGCTAGAGACAGAGGTGCTCATCAGATCCCTCTGGGCCACTTTTCCAAGGCCAGACTTGGAAGTCTATACCACTTCTCAGCTACTTTTCTTATTAAACCTTAATGTCCTGTTTAATTTCAAACATAAAGAGAAACGAACTCCATGGCACAGCACTTTAACTTCCTGCAAGAGGGTAAAAAGGTAAATCTACTGCTGACTAAGCTAGGTCATTCCCTATTTACTGGTAACAAGTCTGAACCAGGACAGGAAAGCTGTTCTCTGAGGTTTTCATGTTTGTGCAAGTAGAGCTTCAAACCCTGTTTAGAGACACAGCACCTACCGCACACTTTCATTTTATCTTTGGATTATTCCAGGGAGTCATTTTTTTAAGTGAGGATGAAGCTCTTTCTCCCCATCTAACAGGAATACATGCATGCAGGGGATTTATTCTCCAGCATTAGCAAAAGCTCTTTTTGAGCCAAGTGGGGGTTGGTGCTGGCCAGGGATATGTGTTCTGTGATTATTTTTTTTCCTTCCTTCCTTCCTTCCTTCCTTCCTTTCTTTTTTTGCAAATTAACTGGTGCTCGCCTCTCCTGCTCAGGTTTATTTGTCAGTTCCACATCCTCCACCAGATCTCTTACAGGAGGCCTAGCATCTCTCAGGCCTGTCTTGGACCAAGATTTTCTCTATTCTTACTCCATGTGCTCTCATACCATGATTTCAGACACCACCCATGTGCCAATGACTCCCACTTCTACAGCTGTAATTCAGCCTCAAGCTCCTTTCCATACTCATTTATCAAAAGCATGGAAGGAATGTCTTCCCTTGTGATTCTGCAACATTACAAACGTGCCGGGTCCAGAAATGAAACCTTGCTCTCTACCTTAAAAGTGCTCCTCTTCCATTCATTTTTTATTAAGTTTATTGCTACATTTGAGGTATAAAATATGCTGACATTCATTATGGGGAATTTGTACCTTTACATTATATATCTTGGTTCTTATTTTTTCCCCATTCCCTTGCCCTCCCTTCAACCCCTCTACCCCTCCCCATTTACAAAGACTTTGTTTCCATTTTTTCCTTTTCTTTTTCTAGTATTTATTCCTTTTCCTTCCCCTACCCCTCCCATTTCCCCTTCCTCTTTGGGCCTTATCTTCCTATTTCACATTATCTATTATACATTTTGATCCTTATTTACACTTTCAGTTTCTCACACCAGAGAAACTATTCTGTATTTACACGTTTGTCCTATTTATTTCACTTAGAGTATGGCCTCAATGTGCATCCATTCAGCTATAAATGTCTCTAATTTCTCATTCTTTATGGCTGAGTAGTACTCCATTTTATTAAAAAAACACATCTTTTTGATGGACAACTGGGCTGTTTCCAAGTTTTATCTATTGCAAACTGTGCCACTATAAACATTGTGCACATATATCAATGTAGTATGATTCTTTTAATTCTTTTAGGAAGATATCCAGCAGTGGAATGGCTGGGTCAAATGGGACCTCTAATCCTAGTTTTTGGAGGTATCTCCATACTGATTTCCACAGTGGTTGCACCAGTCTACACTCCCACCAACAGTGGAGAAGGGTTCCTTTTTCCCCACAACCCTGCCAGCATTTGTTATTGGTTCACTTCTTGATAGCAGCCTGACCAAGTGGGATTCATCCCAGGGATGCAAGGATGGTTCAATATATGCAAGTCAATAAATGTAATACATTATATTAACATAGCCAAGGACAAAAACCATATGATCATCTCAATTAATGCAGAAAAACCATTTGATAAAATCCAACATGCATTCATGATTAAAACAAAAAACCCTACAAAAAATTGGAATAGATGGTCTCTACCTCAACTTGATAAAAACCATCTATGAAAAACCAACAGCCAATATCACACTAAATGGTCAAAAATGGAACTCCTTCACACTAAAATAAGGAACAAGGCATGGATATTCACCATCACCACTCCTGTTCAATATAATTCTGGAAACATTAGCCCCAGTAATTAAACAAGAGAAAGAAATAAAAGGAATAAAGATAGGAAATGAAGAAGTCAAATTGTCATTATTTGCAGATGACATGCTACTCTATATAGAAGACCCCAAGAACTCCACCAAAAGTCTTCTAGACTTAATAACCAAATTCAGTAAAGTAGCTGGATACAAGGTCAACCCACAAAAATCAGTAGCTTTCCTGTGCATGAACAACAGACTCACAGAAAGAGGAATTGGATAAACAACTCCCTTCATAATAGCATCCAAAAAATGAAATATCTAAGAATCAATCTAACAAAAGAAATAAAAGACCTCTACTTTGAAAACTACAGCACTCTAAAAAAAAAGAGATTCAAGAGGATATCAGAAAATGGAAAGACATCCCTTGCCCCTAGGTAGGAAGAACCAATATAGTGAAAATGGCCATACTTCCAAAACTGATATACAGATTCAATGCAATTCCAATTGAAAGTCCAACAACATACTTCACAGAACTAGAGAAAACAATCCAAAAATTCATTTGGAACAAGAAGAGACCTAGAACAGCAAATTCTAGGCAACAAAGACAAGGTATGGGGTACCACGATCCCCAACTTGAAACTATATAACAAAGCTACTGTGATAAAAACAGCATGCTACTGGCAAAGAAATAAACCCAAGGATCAGTGGAACAGAATGGAAGATGCAGAAACAACTCCAGACACACTCAGCCACCTCATCTCTTTTTTTTGCAATTCTTTTATTGGTACATTTTAGGTATACAATACATTTACATTTATCATTGCATGCTTGTACCTGCACATGATGTATCTTAGTTCTTATTTTTCCCCCATTACCTGTGTGCCCTTCACCCCCTCCACCCTTCCCTATTTACACAGATTTTGTTTCCATTTTTTTTTCTTTTCTCATAATTTTTCCATTCCCTTCTTCCCTTTCCCCTTCCCCTCCCACCAGCACTACACCTTTGGACCTTTTCCTATTTCAAATTATCAATTATTCATGTTAATCATTTTAATCCTAGAATGAGAAACTAGAGACATTTATAGCCACCTCATCTTTGACAAAGGAGTCAAACACCTCACTGGAGGAAAAATAGCTTCTTAACAACTGGTGCTGAAAAAACTGGGTTTCAACTTGCCAAAGATTAAAACTAGACCTATATCTCTCACCATACACCAAACTAAAACTGAAATGGATCAAAGATCTAAATAGTAAAATGGAAACACTAAATTGGCTGGAAGGGAGGTTAGGTAGAACTCTTGAAGATATCAGCATAGTAAAAGATTTCATGAATAAAACCTCAGTCACAGGGGAACTAGCACAAAGAATCAACGACTGGGATTTCATCTTATTAAAAAGCTTCTGCACAGCAAGAGAAACCACCAATAATGTGAAGAGACAACCCACAATGTGGGAAAAAAAATTTTACCACCTGTTCCTCAGACAAAGGTCTACTATCTAGAATATATAAAGACCTTAAAAAACTCTTACCTCCCAAATTTAAAGACCCAATCCAAAAATGGGCATCTGAAATGAACAGACATTTCTCAGACAAAGAAGTAAAAGCAGCAAATAAACATATGAAAAAATGCTCAACATTACTGGTCATTCAAGAGATGCAGATGAAAACAACACTGAGATTCCATCTCACCCCAGAAAGAATGGCTGCTATCAAGAAATCCTCCATTCTTTAGCATCTCAATTATGAGCATCCTTTCTGGCCATGTACTTAAGTCAGAGACCTGGAAGTCATTGGTCACACTGTCCTCCCCATTACGTAGCCTATAACCATGGTTTTTCCATTTCATCTTCCTCTCAGTTTTCTAAATCCTATCCATTACCTCAATCTCCACAGACATCATCTGGTCCCACCTCTTTTCTAATCTCTTCATCAGCAGCCGGAGTTTTACAAAAATGTAAATTAGAAAATGATGCTTCACTTAGGTGCTTTGCTAACCATTAACACCTCCTTGTTTCTGAATTCCTCATTATTTGCCTAGAATTGTATTTTCTACCTCTTCCTACTAGGGTCTAAGCTCTGTGAGAGCAGAGATTCTGCTTGTCTTGTTCACTGTGTGGGCCTGGAAGGGGACCTGACACAAGCAGACGTGATTCCTCTTCTTCACTATACCTAACATGCTTCTCAATGAAAACATATCGGCCTATAAAATGAGAATTTAAAATGCATGTATGGGTATTTTGTTTACTTATTTTAAAGAGAAATAAGTATTTGTTTTACCTCAATAAATACCTCACTGGTTTTCTCTCCTGTAAGTGCACTTCAGTGTGTGGTTTCTTTTAGTATCATCAATCAGTTATTTTAAAGAGGAAAGATTTGTTGTGTGCAAAGAGAAAACATCCAGAAACAATAACAGAAGTATTCTGAGTCAAAGCAAGGTGTAACACTTCTGACTTAACTGTTTAAATATGTGGAATTTCAATCTCTGTTTAGTATGTGATAGAGAGATTGAGGCCATGTTCTGAGCAGCAGCTAAGATGTGCACAGATGTTCCTCAGCCAGAAGGGTGTTAAAAGTGTCGATTCAATTTTTTACCTATTAAGATAAGTCAATCCACTTGCCTTTGGAAATAAAAATGAAAATTGTTAATGAAAAAATGTCATGTATCAAAAACAAAGAGTTACCACTATGTTAAAATTACCACAATTGTTTCCTAAGGAATGAAGAGTAAATGTTATTTTACACTTCCTTTCCTTCCCTCCTTCCCTCTCTGGTTTAATGAAATAGCCCATTTCAGCAATGTTTGCTGTATAGCAAACTAACATTGAAGGAATCCTAGATTTAGCATCAACACTTGTAAAATTGGAGATAAATACTGATGGTAAAAACATGCTGACCCACATATGCAAGAAAAAGGAACAAAGGAGAAGAGTATTTTATTATTATTAATGAAATACGAGTTTTCTGAAAATTAACAAAAATGCCCATAACTGCTCCTACGCAAAATCTGCCCATAGTGTGCAGTGAAGTACTCAAGTCACTTTCTTTACCAGCAAATACATAATTTTTTCACCCCCCCCCAAATTTGTTATACTTGAAACTGTAAAGAGTGACTACAGATGGACATGTCACCACAAATTCTTGCCAAATTTAATCTGATCCATTGGGCCCATATTAGGAAAGACAGAAAATGAAAGAGAGCATATCTGGATGTTGTGGTCTGTTAATACCATTAAATTTCTTTAAACAATTATGCAAAACCTTAGCTCTCTTGTTTCTGAATAACTTCAAATCTACATGGGACTTGGTAAAAAGGCAGCTTTGGTGATGAAAACTACCTGGAACTAAACATAAGCACTGTGCAAGAAATAAGCAGGCTAAGAGATAATCTCGCCACAGGGAAATTTGGCAGCACTGCAGAAGAAAAGCAAGGGGCACTGGGAATGACTGTGATATACCTCGTCAGCAGCCCACACTCTCACTGCCCCAAAGGAGGATATCAAGGAAGAGAGGGAATGGAAGGTAAGCCAGGGCAAGACAGAAGTGAGGGGAAAGGAGGGAAGGAAAGAGGGAAAATGCAGTGTGTGGGCAAGGGCCACTGCCAGCAGAAGCAATGGGGATTAGCATGAGGGCCGCCCTGGAAGGGTCAGAAGCTGTGACAGAGGCAGCAAGCCAGAGGCAATCTTATCCAAAGACAAGTGCACCATGAGCCTCAAACTGTACTTAGGTCACACAGATGGGGAAGTGTGGTCTTGGAGAATCGATACATCTGGGATCCCTAACTGGACAATAAACACACACTCTGATGTGCCTTTTCCTGAAGTGATGAGAGCCACTAACACATATCATCACAGGGACAAGGGAATTTACTCCCTCTGTGTCTGCGACAGACTATAGAACGATACATGATCACTTAAAAGGCAATACAGTAATGAATATACACATCAGAGAAACTGGTGACTTCGAAATTCTTTGGGTTTCTTTTCATTGGAGCACCTGGAATTATCAAACAAACCCTCTCAGACTTCCTTTCTTGTCCTTCACTCAGCTATTTTACAAATCTCTAAATTGTACACACTAACTAGTATTACAAATGGCTCTTGTCTACAGAGATACAAATAAAATCTGTCTGGTGGAGCTGTGGTGGGTTCCTAATTTTCTTGTTTGGCTATGTGTTGCTCTTAGGATTCTCCTTTGAATTCTAAGAGATTATGGATTCCCTCATTAAGAAAAATCTTTGATACATCTATAATTTGTATTTGTATGAGAGACATGAGTTTATCTTCCTAAAAATCACAACATTATCTTTCTACAACACACATTAGAATTCTTTCATAAAATTATGTGAAGTAAAAAGATTGGTATACAGACCTTTAGTATATTAAGTATCCTTTTTCTGTCAGTCCAAACAGTCTGTAGTTAATGGCTCCATGAACTACCTTAGCGCTTGGGATCTTTCTGATACTCAGTCTCCTCATCTGAAAACCTAGAATAATAATCCCCACCTCTAAGCACTGTTCCAAAGACCAATGAGCAGAGACCATGTAAAAGTGGCACACCATGCCTGTCACAGAACAGCCTTCTCCATAGGTTTGTTTAACGAACACAACTAATTAAACTTCAAGAACAGTCTGCTGCTCTTTAATACTAATCACATTTGGTCAAAATTAGTCAACTCGTCTGGAAGTATTATAGAACTGAGAAATGCAAAATGCCAGGTGGTTGTGTGACAACAGAGGCTTCATATAGTTTAGCTAATGAGATTATATTTCCTTAAATATCACATATTTAATTCTTTAGAAGGTAGCTTCTTTCTATAAGGTGTTGAATCTCTTGTTAGCACCAGAGGCAACTCAAGGACTGACAGGTGATGATGGGTATTTTGCCTAGAGAAAACTGGCCCAGTGAGAAAAGAATTAAAGCCTACCACAGGAACACAAAAGTGGAAACCGTTTCCATATCCATGCAAAACTGTGCAGTGGGGGCAAGATGCAAATGAAATAGGCCAAAAATAAAGCCAAAGTGAAAATCCTCCACTCAAGCCACAGCAGCTGACAAGACCACTCCTGAGAGTTGCAGCATTCTCTCTCATGCAGTCCCTGAAGCCTCCTGAAAAGCACACACCAAAGGCAGGGTAGGAAACCACTGAAGAACGACAGAGATAGAAACAAAAGGCTTGAAATAAGGAGCCCTGGGTTGTAAACTTGGATGCAATTTAATGTCTTTGAAACTCAGTTTTTGCATCTGCTGAGTGGGGGCCATTCAAGTCAGAGTGGTTTAAATGAGATTGAATGAATTACAAATGTGAAAACACAAAGCAGTGTTTCTGGGCTCAGGACAGACCACAGATGAGTTCTGCTCCCTTACATAATACCACTTGAAGCAGGAGCGGAGATTCAAGTCCAGTATTCGCACTGTGCTCTCTCTACTAATTTCTCTGGTGTCTTTATTTGCTAAATTTGACCTGAAGAAAACACTAGGAAGCCTTTCCCTGTTCATCTTAGACTGCTTTTGTTGCGTGAATTTTGGAATTTCTTCACCATGATTTTGGGGTTAACTGTGTGTCCTTTATTCCTGTGGTTCTGTTTTGTATGACTTTGAAAATAGAAGAAGTTCCAACTGCTTTGGCCTCATGTTAGATTCTATCTCCACTCTTTTCCTTCAATTTGCCCTAGGATTCATGTGATGCCCCAACAGCCTTCTTCAATTGCATAAACTCTGACAAGATATCCCTATTTCTTCTAGTCTGGTCTAGAGCTTGAGGAAAGTTTGGAGATGTTTACATAAAGTGGTATGTTTGGACCCTAAAGAATGTCAGTCTCATAAATACTAAGACTCAAGTTTCAGAAAAAAAAATTAATTTTGTGGCTACTCAAAGTCAGAGCAAAAGGTTTATAGCCACAAGAATCCTTTGACTACTGTAGGCAATAAAGATGATGACAATAATAATAAATAATAATAGCAACTGCCATTCAAAAAATTCTTACATTATCCTTGAAACTGCCAAAAACTTGCATTATCTTATTGAAACTTCAATCAACCCTAAGAGGAAAGTTATTCTTATACCCATCTTAGTGATGAAATAACTGAGTCCCAGAAAAATTACATCACTTTCTCCAGGCCATACAGGAAGTAAGTGGTAGAGATGAACTTGAACTTCTACAGTCTAACTACAAGCTATTCTTTGAACAACTATATTACAATACATGAGCTTTAGAAAGCAGCTTCTTGAAAACATGGGAAGATGTAATAATGTCTGGCTAACGGAGATTAAATAAAGGAAAGTAGATCTTCCTCAGAGAGGAAATAAATGATAAGATAGATCAACCAAGCTGGGCTTGAAACAACTTGTATTTTCAGGGAAGTCTAGAGCAGTTAGTTTTAAGACATTTTAGAATTCAATATAAAAAATCATATACTTGCATTGTTAAAAAAAATAGAGCATAAATATACAGAGCAAAGTCCCTTTCTCAGCTTTACCACTCACTGTACAGTTCTGACCCCAACCTTTGCTTCCCAAAGGCAACAACTGTTTCTAGATTTGGGGCATCCTTTGAAGAGTCCCCATTCTCCGGAGATAAACAAATATATGAATAGATACTGAGAAATGCAATGTTTGAAAGGGTTGCAGTTCCTAAAAAATACAACTTCTAAGTAATGAGAGAATATAATGGGTGTGGGTATTCAAAGTTCCACATAACTGACATAAAATGGTAACATGCTAGAGGAACCCGGACTGTTGACTTTTGTTGCCACCCACATAACAGGAACACTTCACCAAGAAGTGAGGAAGGTGGCACATATGTGACTCCCATCTTTTTTTTTTTTGGTACCAGGGATTGAACTCGGGACCTTGTACTTGTGAGGCAGGTGCTGGAACGACTGAGCTAAATCCCCGGCCCTCCCATCTTCTATATAAGGGAGTGAGGCGTGAGGCGAGTGCATACTATAATTATGGTGACCAGTTTATCACCCAAATAGGACACCTTCGGAAAGGTAATCACATCAGGACGGCAGACCCAGGATTGTTCCAGGACACTGCTGGAGTAAGAAATGATCAAAAGTAAGGATATACCCAAGTATTTAGGATCTGAATATTTTCTTGGCAATGCCAAAAGAGTATTAGCTAGTTTTTCTTCTAAACTATATTGAAAACAAAAACAAAAAATTAGTTCTTCAAGAAGAGGAATCTCATGGAGGAAAAAATTCTAATTAAATAGTTTTGAGAAATGTATACTTAGGTCTCTTTGGCAGATGTACAAAATGCATTAATATTAAAGGTCTTGATGATTAATGCAGGAAAGAAGCATTTTAAGTTTGCTTATATAAGTTTTCTAAACTAATTGAACACAGAATCCAAAAATTGTAGGAAAAGGTGAGTGAAAATAATGGGTTAACACATTAACTAGGATCTTGGTATTCCTCAGGAAAGTATTCAAAGTATAAATCTCAATTTGCATTTCATGCAAAGAGGAGAGGGCAAGACAGGCAGTGAGGCAAAGCCAGGAAACATGGTGACTGCAGGTATAAGCTCCAGAGTCAGACTGTTTGGGTCAGAAGGGGGACTCTGCCACTGGTACCTATACCCCTGGACCACACAACCTACCCAATCAGTGCCTTTGTTTCCCTATCTGCAAATGGGGCTTAAGTGAAAATAAAATGCTTAAAATAATACTAGATGTAAAATACCAGGTCAATTGATGTAAACAACTATTATTATTGCTGTCCTTATCATGAAAGTAGATACTGTTAAAGTTTCACCAGCATGGGAGGCTATAGGTCTCATGAAATAGGAGTGAGGGGAGAAGAACATACATTAACACAAAAACCTCTGTGGAATATTTTTAATGTATCAGATATTATGGTTTTAAAGATAAATAATACCAGTCCTTCCCTCCAGGCATTCAGAATAACACATGAGGGAGGAGACAAGAGCACACAGGCAAAACAGATGCAAAACTGCACTGGAGTAAACAGAGGGAACATAACTTTCTGGATGGGGTAGTGGAGTGAGGCTAGGTTTGAGGAAGCTTTCACAAAAAGATCCTGACTTTAAAGAAGTCTTTATTTCTTCCTTTATTTCTTCCTTAAGAATAAATGGGACTATATTCAGGAGTTGACCTATAGACTTCCTATAGGTTAGTCAGGGATTAAAAAGCTATTCATCGGTGTGCCTATATGTCAGAAACCAAAGGATATGCACGTGTTCTATGAATTTTAGAAAAAAAATTAAACATTAACTATGTATAACCTGCTGTCAAGGCCCTGGAAATGTTCATTACAGAAGTACTCAGTTTTCAGGAGGGTTCTGACAGAGAGAGGACAAATGAGACAGATGTAGCAAGTACCTTGGGCAGAGCTCTCAGGGTCACGGTCCATTAGCACCAGAAGTGACTGGAAGCATCTTAGTAACAGCTAGATCTACTGCAGCAGAATCTCCAGGATGCAGCCTGAAAGTCTACATCTATAAGAGGCACCCCATGTGATCCTGCAGTTGGAGGACACTGCTCTAACATACTTGTAGAATGCTGTGTTTTTCTTTTCAAATTACATATATCCTTCCTTATTTACTATGTTGAATATGTTAGATTTTCCTAAAGATGGTTCAACGAAACTGGATTTACTTATTTTTCTGAAAAATATAAAGCCTTTCCACTGTTGATATAATCCAATCTTCCTCCAGTACATAGATTTTCTACACTTTTCCACCCCAAATTTTCCCACCCTGATGGAGGCCCTGGGTCCTGATGAATATTTATAATCACGTAGCACTCAGAAAACCAGCAACAGAGTTTAAAATCCAGCACACTGGAGTGAAGTTTAGCCCTTAAAGTGGTATCAATAATAAACAGACCCTTTCTGGTCTCATCAGGTTGCTTATGGCCACATAACAAAGAAAATCAAACAACAAATGTAGGACTGAAATGTGCATAGCACTCTATAGTTTGCAAGCTATCTTCATTAGTGTTAACTTTCACATGCATGTCTGATTTGGTCCTGTAATTACTTACCATAAAGGAGAACCAAGGCTCAAGAGTCAAGAGATTTCCCTACTATAATTAGTAGCAAAACTGAGACACAGTATTTCCTACGATAGCACAAAGCTGCTCTATAAAATCAAAAGCACAGGTCAAAAGCACACATGCGAGAACAGAAACTAAAGAAAAGCCATATGTCTATCTCTACTCTTACCTCTCCCTCAATCTCTGCTGGAAAAAGTGCTGCTCATCTGTGTCTGCTTAAATGCCACTTCTTCAAAGAAGGTTTTCCAAATCCAGTGGCCACTGTAAATCTTAAGTCTCCCCTTCTTTTTTTCTTGAGACAGGGTCTCACCATGTAGCTCAGGCTGCCCCTAAGTGCTGGGATTACAGATGTGCATCACCATGCCTGGCTCATGAGTCTGTCCTTCTAATCTAATTTGCCACCTAACATTTTCACCTGACATTAAATTCCTATCTTACCTTGTTTATGATTCTTAACAAATATCATGTTTACTCCTCACACTCTCCAGCTAGCATAGACTAAACCCCAGTGCTTTAATCTGCCTCCATGGAACCCATCAATATCTTTTACAGAAATTTATATATTAGGAAATCAATTCAGTTCCTTATATCTAGACTTAAATGAATTTGCCTCCATGGCTAAAAACATAACCCTATTATATATGGATATAATTGTGGAGGGGTGCTGAGGATTGAACCCAGATCTGCACACATAATAGTGTTTTAAGGGAGAAGACTTTACATAGAGGAATGTATTTTCTTTCTTTTTTTTTTTAAATTTACTGTTTTTCTCCTGCCCTTGGCTAAAGCATACAATAACTAGCTACTTTGTTGAAGAAGTGACCATATTTGGTTAATTCAATCCTTAAAGCAAGTGTTCTAGATTCTTCTGTGCAAATATCTCAAACTCATCCATTTCAGTATTTTAGGAGCAGCGACCTCTTGGCCTCAGCTCGGGCATCTCTCAAATATGCATCTTGGCCAGGGATTTAGCTCAGTGGTTTCGCCGCCTGCTGCGCAAGCACAAGGACCTGAGTTTGATCCCCGGTACCAAAAAAAAAAAAATATGCATCTTGGCACAACCTCACAACATTCCCATCACAACCTTTCCCTAAAGCTGCAATGAACTGTTCAGTTAGTCAAGCATTTTATAGCCATATCACCTTTGATGTTAAATCCAGCTAAATAAAGGTAAACAAATAGAGGGAATTTGCTGGCCCTTACACTTTTCATTTCAATATCCAGACACCCTAAATTCTGAAATTCTATAGGAAAACCCTGAACAAACTCCAGAGCTTTACAGAAGCACTATTATTCACTTCTAGGAAGGCATTTAAGATCTGTGAAGTGGATCTGATTCCTCCTTCTACCCTTTTCTCTCCCCTCCTAATGTTCTCTTTCATTTTGGTCAGGATCCCTTGCAGAGATTTGACTCTATTGTTTGGCATGTACAGTGTTGTATTGTTCTTTGGATTAGTGGTCCATGTTAGAAAACTGGGGAGATTAACCTCAAAATGTGTGTTTCTTGCATTATGTAAAGGTACAGTTCCCAATGAGAAATGTAATTGTGTTGCATACCTAAAATGTACCAATAAAAGAATTTAACAACAAAAAAAATATGTTTCTGATCTTCTGTGAGCAATCGTAAGATCTGAGCAAAATAGGCCCACATTCCCCATGTGACTCCCTCCTTAAGAGAAATAACCCTTTCCAGTTGCCCTTGGGCCCTCTGGGCCATCTTCATTGGGGTTCTTTCTTTTTGTTTTGGGGGGGGTTTTGTACTGGGGATCAAACTCAGGACCTTGCCCTTGTGAGGCAGGTGGTGGAACCACAGAGTTAAATCCCCAGCTGTTTATGTTCACTTTCTGGGCATCTGACTAAAGAACACTGACTCAGATATAACTGGATTTCAAAGCTGATCTATGGCAGTCCTACAGGGCAGTCCAGAATTAAGAAATCTGCCTAGCAATGTACTTGTGTATCAGAAACCAGAGGACACATGTGGGCCTCACAAATTTTAGAAATAATTTAAAAATAAATTATGTGTGATAAGTTTCTAAGGAGGATTTGCAGGTGAAGGGTAAGAAGATTGGGTGATAATGATTTGTTTTTATAACACTTGTTATTTAGTCACAGACTTCAGGAAGTTACATTTGGGTACCAAAATCTTCCCTTTATTTCTTTATTTTTATATAATATGTAAACTGGGTCAGAGAGAGGTGGTAAAATTACCAAATCTATAAAGATCCTAGGAAAAAGTTGAAGTTGGATTCTCTACACTAGTTTGGAGCTCTACACGGTTAACAGATTTATGGCACACACACAAAAAAGACTTCTTTCATTCACTGATTCATTCATTCACTTAACAAAATTTACTTAACAATTACTTACTCGTTAGTTTACTTAACAAAAGTTTTTGAGATGGTCTTGCTATATAGTTAAGGCTAGCCTTGAACTTGTAATCGTTCTGCCTCAGCCTCCTGATTGCTGAGATTACATGCATGTAGAACCACATCTGCCTATTTAACTAATTTTTTTTTCTTGGTACCAGGGATTGAACTCAGGTCCTTCCACTTGCGAGGCAGGTGGCGGAACCACTGAGCTAAATCCCTGGCCCTCAACTAATTTTTATCAAGCACTATCATATGCCAGGTAAACTGCCTGTTCTTAGGAGACTCAGATTTCAGTAGCAAGAGACCTATGACACAGAAATGTATAAAAATGTCAAGAAGTGATAGAGCAGTGATGGTGAACCTTTCAGAGCTTTCAGTGATGACAAGCAGCCTGCTGTCACATGTGTGTCATAGGTTCGCCACCACCGTGATAGAGGCCAGCTGAAAAAGAAGGGGGGTTGGGGTGAAGGAAAACTCTGTTACCTCTTCATGCAGGATAGTTGGGGAAAGGCCACTCTGAGAAGGTGACACTGAGCAGAGAAGATGTGTGGGGAGCCACCTGAGCTGGTGAAGTCTCCAGGTCTCCCCAGCACCACTTCTGCCAAGAAGCCTTTCTTCACTTGAGTGTGCTATCCAGAAATGCTCCATCTTGCCATCAGCTCTTACTGAAAACTGCTTTACATCCTATTTATATGCTTCCATTTTCCCCAAAAGTAAAATTTTTGTGATTATGGTTACTTATTCATTGTTATAATAAATGCTCAGTTAATCTTTAGTATTTATCTGCTGGATCAAGAAATTCTCAGGTTGTTTGGGGTGAGTGGGCAGGAAGAAAGGAGGAAAAGGCAGTCAGTACTGTTTTTTTTATAAAACACAACCAAAACAAGAGGCTAAAAATAAATGATATTACTATTAATTACAAACCATATTTCAGATACTCTTACATAAAAAATGAAGATTCCAATATAATCTTTTAGAAAAAGTTTATTCTAAAAGAATCATTTAACAACTAAAGATAAGACCCTTTTTTCTTTCTTCTTTTTTTAAGAGTTTAGATCTGGGGGTTTTTTTGTTTTGGTTTTGGTACCAGGGATCGAACTCAGGACCTGGAGCTTTTGAGGCAGGCATCAGCACCACTGAGCTAAATCCCCAGCCCACAGATGTGTTTTTTTAAGATAAAAGGCATATTTTTTAGGATTAATTCATAAGAAACTGGCAATCTTAAAAGATACAAACTTTATTTTTCTTTGTTGGTTTAGAAAGAAAAGATTAAATTATAATATAAAATGTTATATTTTGGTCTTACTGAAATTGGATAATTAAAAATTATATTTAGAATTTAAAGTAATAAGATAACCTAGTGCCAAAAGACAAATAGGGGTTGTTTTTTTTCCACAGAAACGCATGGTACTTCTTTTATTCTTTTTTTTAACTTTGCACTTGTCTAACACCATCAGAGAAATTCATAATCAGGCATTCAAATATATTCAGTTATCCCCTTGCACCCCAGAAAAGTGAGTGAGGTAACAAGTTTTTCTTTGTATTTTTGTCAGAGGCACCATCTGCCATTTTAAAAGCAAAAAGGTTTTGTAGAAAACTACAAATCAATACCTTTTAATTCTGACAGTTTTAAACTTAAACAGTCACCTTAATATTAAGGAGACAAGTAGGCATTTTTATAAAATGATATATAACTTTAAAGTATTTTCAGGAAGCCACAGAATGGCTGAGTGCTTCTTGATAAGTTTGAAGTGTTAATTCTATATATGCGCCCCTCTGTGCTTCTATTTTTGCAAAGACCTTAATTAAATTTATTCCCTCAGCAGCCTGCTCTCTGGCCTCTTGAGCTGATGGGCCATCAAGACAAATAGTTTTAAAAAAATATTTATAATCCTTTGATGCTGATGACACATAGTTGGTATATTAAAACTCATTTTACAATTAAAGAAACTAACTAAAAAGACCATAATAGTCATTCCTTTTTAAGAACTGAAAAACATTTCCTTACATATATTAACTTGCTGTCTTAAAGATGGATTACTTCCCTAATGGTAAATATCTAGGTAAAATAAACTTTGGCAAAGAATATAACTGGTCAATTTTATGACCAGTTGCCAAATAATAAAATAAACATCTCTAAAATATTTTGGCAACTCCCACCATTTCTAACTTTGCTTTTTTTTTTTGATTCTATGCTCCAGTAGTAAGCCCACCATTCCATCTGTCACGATCTCTCTCACCAGCTATCTCTAGGGCTGGAAGAAGCCTCAGTGACCATGGGAAGAAAACAGAGGTCCTAGGGCAAGCTCAGAGCACTCGCTCCCCTGCAGAAAGGTATTTTATGTTGGCACTATCAAAAAGGAGCAAAGAATAATTAAAACAATGCTTACAAACTTTGGGCTGGTACTGACTTGGTTGGGCCCCATAAATATTTTGTTTCTTTAATTTAGATAAAATCCACATACTATAAAATCCATCATTGTAACCATTTTAAAAGTTTACAATTCAGTAGTTTTTATTATATTCACAATGTTGTGCAACCATTAACACTTTTATATCTAGAATGTTTATTTTTTTAACTATGAAAAACATGTGGGACTTTACACTTTCACATAAAAATTCACATCCTCACTTTTGAGAAAAAAAAAATCTGACCTCTGGCAACACTGAGGGGGTGAGCGGGAACACAGGTCCTCTCCGGTTTCTCGGTGGCCAGTCCAGCATCTAGGTGACTTCCGGACCCCTTAGTCATCCCGAGTGGAATGGCCAGGCCCTCAGCCATTCTGAATCCTTCACCATGGGCCCTGGGCCTGAGACTACAGGAGATTCAGGAGCTACCGGCCTTGTGCTCCCCAGACTGGCAACCAAGCTGAAGAAGGAGGCTCCTGAGCTGTGACTTTCCAATAGATGTTTGGGCTTCTGTCAGCATCTTTACTCACTTTTCCCTCAAAATATTTTGCATTTTCCACTGCAGAAACTTTGCTGAACTCTGTTCTTATGAGAAAGCCACCCTATACATACCTGAGCACCCACACCTGTAGCATCAGGATTTGTACTGTTTTCTACTTACTATTTGTATTTTATTTCCCTATGGTTACTTAATAGATTTTGTTAAACAACAAATTCACTGAGAAAAGAAACTATATAATCTATGTAGATAAAAACTGGTACTACTCCCCTAAATATATCCTAATCATAGAAATTATTTAAAAATTTTTAAAAATCATAAAAAATGAATTTGATAAGGGCTGGGGATTTAGCTCAGTGGTGCCTCCGTCTGCCTCACAAGCACAAGGTCCCAAGAATTCAATCCCAGGTTCCAAAAAAAGAAAGCACTTGGTAAAAGATACCAACACTATTACCTGCAACCAGATATTGTTGCCTGACAAAGGTCATGAGAACCATGTCAACCTGTGTGGTACAAAAGAAGGTGAATTGGTGTGACTAAGATGGCCAAGGTCACATAGTTCCAAACACATGCACGCTCCACGAATGGTACAAAAGATTTCATGGAAACTGAAAAGCACTGATCTTGTCATTTGATGTGCCTGACAATGATTTAACTTTATGTCTTGGGTCTCTTACAATCCTTTACTGGACCCATGCATATGCACCATGTTTTGGGAAATAACCAAACACCCCCTCTGAAGCTTCATGCTAGCAGTACCATCCACCTCAATAGTTTTGCCTCAAATATCTCAGCCACAGAGAGTCCTTAAACATCACTTACCGATATGGCATTGCCTAACACGTACTTAGTAAGTATTTAGTGTACTTACTCATGTGCACACCTGATAACTCCTAGCCTGAAAATTCTCAAGGACAGCAACAGCCTGCCACACTGCAGTCCTCCTTGCTGAAGGCTCCAGATGTTAACTGTTCACTTATACCTGGTCAGATTCCTGTTGCATGCCTGCCTTGACATCCCTGGTGAGGAGAGTTTGGAAGTGACTTTTAAAAATCCCAATCCAGTTTCTAAAATAAACAACAGATGGCCTAGTAAGTAACCAATATGTAAAAGGGACAGGGCTATCTCAACTGTGTCTCTGTTCTGTTGGGGTATTACAGAGCAACAAATACAACTTCTATTGGGAATTCATTCTTAGTGTGCTAATAGCTCTTCTATTTATTTTAGTTTTTGTTTTAAAGGGAAGTAACTGTGGCTAGCAGCCTGGATAGTGAGATGGGAGGATGCAATTCCTAGGTTTTATTTCTGGATGGACAGAGGGACTGAACAGCTTTTCTGTGATCCCAGGAGTCACGCAAATCACAAAAGAATCTGATGACATCACTGTGGTCAATGTGAGAAAGACACAGGACAAAGTTCTCTACTAACAAATAAAAGCAGTGTTACCATAACTTTTTTAAAAAAGTATTAAAATACAACTTCTGCTGGTCAGTTTGTATTGTTAAGGCATATGGGTTAATATTCTAAAAGATGGAGCTCCAGTAAAATCTGTACACATGGTGTATGGATGCCTATGTCATAAGATGAGGAATATAATTTTACTCAGCCAAATGATTAGTAAGGTCTATGATCATTTCTTTGTTCTGGGAAAATATTTTCCATCATATCTAGCAGTTATTTTACACTAAGATCTGGATAACAGAGTCTCCAAATAAGACACAGTTTCTATGAAGAAAGACAACATATCTTATTAAAATTTTCTTCATATTATTTCTAATATTCTCACTGCCACAAAAAGGCAGAAGATATCTCTTTGTTCATTTTGTGTTGCTATAACAAAAGGCCTAAGGCTGGGTACTTTATAACAAAAAGAGGTTTATTTTGGCTTACAGTTCTAGAAGCTACAACAGGGAAATACGGCTGGTGAGGGCCTCAGGCTGCATCACAATGTGATGGCAACACATGGTGTGACATATGTGAGAGAGGTAAGAGACAGGACAAGGACACTTGGTAACAGCCTGGCCTCACAGGGATGATCCAGTCCCCTGTGGCCTGGGCTACTCCTGGGAAGGAGGTAGACATTCGTCTTTTCAGAGGGCTGTGTCCTCGTGACTTAATTGCCTCCTGATGGACTCCATCTCATAAAGGCTCTACTAGCTCTTAGTACTGTGACACTAGAAACCAAGGCTGCGCACAGGAACATTTGGAAGACAAAGCTTGCACAAACCACAGCAATATCTTAGAAGACTAAAACCGAGGTTATTGCCAAGATGGCAGATAATGTATATTATAAAGAATACATACAATCTTAGGGAAATGATGAATCAAGTCTTTTGAATGTATGATGAGTCAGTTTCTAAAACTAAAATTTATTCTATTTTTAAATTTTCTTTTTCTTTTTAGTGTACTAGTACATGTGTGTAATACATAATATTACATTCTTTGTAGGAAGTTGATACATGTACATAACACATACTAATTCCTGTTTCCATCCACTCCCCCCCCATGCCATTCCTTGATCCCCTTCCTTTTTCTTTTGTATGTGTGTGTACTACACAACGTGTACATTCTTTGTGTAAAGTTGGACCGTGCATGTAACACATCCCAATGTCTTTCACTCCCATCCCTCTCCCTCTCCCTTCTCTCCCCCTCTCCAGCTCTTGATCCCCTTCCCCTTTAGAACATCTATTCCCTTACTTCCTATTATGTATTTTTTATTTTGGTCTTTATTTTTACTCTAGATTTCTCATATAAGAGAAACAATGTCCCGAGTTCGATCCCTAGTACAAAAAAAAAAAGAGAAACAATATGATACTTAAACTTGTGTGTCTGATTTATTTCATTTAACATTACTATCTCAAGGTATTTCCATTTCCCTATAAATGACTCAAGTTCATCTTTATGGCAGTATTCCATGTTGTGTAAACACATTTTCTTTATCCTTTCATCTACTGATGATATATGGGCCACTTCCAAGATTTTGCTATTATTAATTATATTGCTACCATATAAATATGGGTGTGCATGGATCACTATATGATCTGTTTAACTCTTTTGAGATGATATCTAGAAGGGGAATGGCTGGGTCAAATGAAATTTCTAGTTTTAGTTTTTGAGGAATCTCTATACTGATTTCCACAGTGGTTGGACTAATTTAAATTTCCAGCAACAGTGTAGAAGGGTTCCTTTTCCCTCGAAACCTTTCCAGCATTTCCTATTATTTGATTTGTGATGATGGACATTCTTTCTGGGGTAAGATGGAATCTCAGTGTAGTTTTCATTTGTATTTCTCTAATGGCCAGATATGTTGAACATGTCGTCCTGTGTTTACTGGCCAAATAAATGTGAAAATTAAATGTACTACAACTGAACAGATTCCCCTTGAACTAATGTCCTGTTAATTTTTCAATTTATGGCACAGGCCAGTCTACTACTGATTTGAAAATAACAGTGAGAGGAGTTATTAGTTTGCCAAAAAGGAAGGGTTTTTGCTCACATTTTCAGCATCCATCTTCAATGCCTTTTGTTGATCTTAGAACGAGGGAAACAGATGCTACTGTTGGACCTGAAATGTGGTCTCATACAGTATTTTTAAACTGACAGCTGTACAGTTAGTCTTTATATAGGCAAGGAACAAGTGCTGCTCTCTACCTTTATTTCCTTAAAAGACACGAATACACAAATACCAGAACCCCACCCACATACCAATGCAAGGCACATTCTATATCAAAAAAACAAAATGAATTCTACAATATTATCCATTAATGAATCAAAACAAAAATTTTTTTACTACAGAATTTAAAAAACATACATCATTGTCCCACCAAAATTTAGAAGCCATGTTTAAATAAGCGTTTAAGGACTTTAGCTAACATCAAAGGGGAACTTAATCCTTGAAGAGCACTTAGCTAACCATGAGTGTCTAGCACATATGAAGTGAACTATTCTTCTTCCATTAAATTTACAATACCACAAATAGAGCAATCTTGGATACAGGCAGAAAAAAGCAGCTACAGAGTTCTTGAATTAAGAGTTTAGGTTCCAAATTTGGGCCTTAAAATCTTACCTCTCAAAGGTTTTAATGGCATCTAATTAAAGTGGTAGGGCAGGCTGGGCACTGGGCCAGCTTTTCTTGTTGATTTATGGCTCACTGCATTCTGATGAAAGGTAAGGAATTCAAAACATTTAAATATTTTTAAAAATCATTAGGGTAGCTAAGAAGATGTTTGACCCTCTGGCTGCAGGCTGGGTTAGCTGGATCAGTAGCAGTCTCAGAAACAGATATTCCTTTGTCTCCAGGCCAAGTTTAAGAAGGGTCAGTACTCTGGCAAGATTTTTGGTCCAAGTACAGCTCAGGTCATTTTATCCGGAAGCTTGCCTGTATCACCCATAATCTGACAGAACTTTAGGGTATGTATGTAAACAAAGAAGACTGAGGACTTTAATTTACTGTCAGGCTGATAAAGGCCCCTTTTTCTCTTCTATATGCAAACTTGAAAAGTTGGGATTTTACTGGTTAAAAGTATTAAATAGGGTATAAAGGTCTCCTTTACTCAGTTTTTATGTCTGGATTCATGCATTGTTTCTCTTTCTGCTCATCAGGTAACTCCTTTCTCTTGAAAAACTCCACAGAGGTATAACAAATTGAAACAGAGATGATTTTGTGGGAAAACAAAAATTATTTTTAAAAGAAAAGAAAAAAATCCAGGCATTTTAGACTCAGGGGTTGCCTAAAACACTACTCTTTCTATTGCTGCTAAAGATGTGCTAGAAGTTTTTTTTGGTTGTTTTTTTTTTTTGGTACCGGGATCGAACTTAGGTCCTTG
Source organism: Heterocephalus glaber (assembly GCF_053883595.1). NCBI lineage: Eukaryota > Metazoa > Chordata > Mammalia > Rodentia > Bathyergidae > Heterocephalus > Heterocephalus glaber. The sequence goes on from NW_028258377.1 coordinate 2,288,973, forward strand.
CGCTTGTGCAGCAGGTGGCGAAACCACTGAGCTAAATACCCGGCTCTGTGCTAGAAGTTTTTCAATAAGAAAATGTGACTCACCCACTTTTGAAATACAACGCTCTTTAGTTTCCACCACTTTTCAACAGAGTTGCACATTACCCAGGCACAGCCCTACCTCCACCAGCCTACAAAGACCTGTGCCTGTAAGCCCTCCCCTGGGTCTGTCTGCTCTGAACTTGAGCCTGAACACTATGATTCAAAACATACACCAGCAGACTGAATAACACTCACATACGTTCAAAGAGAGCCAACAGGAAAAGGTCACACTGTCTAATGAATGCCAGGGTGGGTTTGGCTGACTCCTGGCACTGTGGATGATATAAGTGGAACTGAGCACAACACCATCCTACACCAAAACTACACCAGATGACAAGGCCAGAAGCACAGTAAGCATCACTGTTTGAATGATCCACAGATCTCGTGGAGACCACAGCGGTTTTCATTCTACAAAGTATCTTCTCTTCTGGACCGTATGCCTGTCCTCACACTCTATCATCATGAAAGCTACAAAAGTCTGCACAACCACTTCCACCTTCAGGAGTCTTGATCACTACAAGGCCAAAGGAAATCAGTATTTCTGAGCAAGGAAACCTCTCAGAAAACTGGCTTTTGTAAATAGTGTCCCCTCCTCCCTTTTCCCTGAGAATATTCTACTAGGACAGTACTACAGGCTATCCAGAGTATAGGATTCTTGTACTTTTTTAACAGACCAATTTTTTTTTTTTGGTACTGGGGATCAAACTCGGGTCTTGCACTTGCGCAGCAGGTGGTGAAACCACTGAGCTAAATCCCTGGCCCAAAAGACCAATTTTTTATCAAGCTTTAATCCAAAGAAAAACAGAGATTATTTCATCCTGTTTGGGTCATGAAAAAGGAGGAGGGGCCCACAATAAGGAGCCCTGGGGTCTAATCATTTCAGAGTCACAGCCATGGCCTGAAAAGTACAATATCCTAGCCTCCTTCTCTGTAAACTTACGGTTGTTTCTAAATTTAGCAAATGAAGCCTAGTTATGTCGCTAAGTATGTCCCAAAGACTCAGTTTTTTACTTCATCCTAACCCAAACTAAAATATTTGGATGTATTTTGCATTTTAAATCATCATTCCCCAGCTAAATTTCTTACTTGAAAAACAAATAGAAGCAGAGACTATACTTGTAGAGTTAAGAATTCAGAAAGAAAAATACTTTCAAAGAAAAAAATATTTTTTGTTGTTGTTAGACAGTGTTATCTAATAAATGTGTCTAATTTAGGATTTTCATAAAATGTAGTCAGTACTTCTTAAATCCAAATACCAAAAAATAAAAACAAAAATGCCGCTTAGAAGGGATAAGAAAGAAAAAAGATTATTTGGTTAAAGGAGGGTAAGTTACATTACTTAAGGAGACACAAGAAAAAAATATGAAGTTACTAAAAAAAATTTTTTTTAATCCCTAAAACAATGGCTGAAGGCAATAAATGATTTTAAAAAAAACGTTTTGGTGCCTGTCAAAATACTATGATTCTTCCTGAGCTGCCAAAGTGAAAGATGACAAAAGAAATCTAAGAATCACTAGACTAACTGGAAGAAACTTCTGGGGAAAAAGCATACTCCACGGAGGTCTTAGATTAAAAAGACAAATCACACAGCTGCTCAGACACATGCTTGCTACTTTCACTTTAAACTGCTTCACAGGCAGGTTCTTCACTACTTACCTCAGAAGGGTGATGACTTAGAAGGAGCTAAAAATAAAAGAGCAAACAAGGAAAGAACACTGACTAGCTGATTCTCACAACTCTTCAAATATCTTATTTCATGTTTAAAAAACAACAAAAAAAGCAATGCCGTGAAATAAATTTCAATCTTATTTCAAGTTAGGTAAAATGATGGTCTGGAAAAAAGAAAGAAAGTGCATGGCTTTGAAGTTCAACACTCATCAAATATGTTGAAATGAGTGACAAAGATCTATTCTTTCCAGAAATCCCCTGCTTTATTTTTAAGCCTGGAAACTGGTTAGTCATATCTATATTGAACACTTCCTGTCCAAGGGCAGCCAATGGCAAACAAACTGCCAAGTTTAGTAGCTGCCTACATTTAGTCAATTGAATCATTCATGGAATAAAAAAAAACCCAGCATCAAACACTTTTTTAAAAATCTGGCTAACTAAAGCCCTAAAGGATATACAATAAGAACAGGTCTGTTTCACAAAATAGGAATAGATGGTGCCATCCAGAAGAAAATCAACAGATAATACTATTCTAAAAGGCCACTGCTGGCAGGTTCTGTTATATTCTAGCACCTCTACCACATATAAGGATTCTTCCCCTCCTATTCTCTACTATTAAATAGTCCTCAAAAAAATAAAAATAGAAATCCCATTTGACCCAGCTATTCCTCTACTAGGTATCGTCCCCAAACAGTGAAAGACATGTGATACATCACACCCATGTTTATAGCAGCACAATTCATAACCAACGGAATCTTGGAAGCAGCCTATATGTCCATCAACAGATGCATGGACAAAGAAAAAATGGTATATACAGGTAATGGAGTACTATTCTGCCATAAAGAAGGGTAGATTCAAGTCATGTGTAGGAAAATGGATGCACCTGAAACCATAATGTTAAGCAAAACAGATCAGACACAAGAGCAAAATAAAAGATAGATAAAAAGAAAAAGGGAAATAGATCTTTTGCAAATAGGAAGAGAACCAAGATATAGAAGAAGAGGGGCAGGGGGAAAGGATGTAAAAAGAATTAAGATGTGTCATGTATGTATACCAAATACCCACAATGAAAGTAGTCATTATGTACTGCAAACCTGTACTAATAAAAAAGAAACAAAGAGTCCAGACATAATGCATCTTAATTTAGAAAAAAAATGCCTATTACTGTAGAATAATCAATGAACTAAGCAACAACATTAAAAAATTAATTTATTCACTCTTCTTAAAAATTCAGTCCAATTATGTTTTAAAGGAAGGGATGCCTAAGAATTTTAAGGCGCCAGAAAGGAAGAGAACTAAAACAGATCAGGAAGATACCTTGTATCAATGGCCTGTTGGTCATAACATTACATTAAGAACTACTCCTTGGGAAAGAAAGAGAAACAATCAAGGATTGCAAAGTGATCCTTTACTTAGCAATGCCAAGGGCTGTGCCAGGCTTCAGCCATAATGCCTGCCCTAGACTGCAGCTAAACCTTAATTGTAACTCACCTGATTAAGTCTTACATGTGTTGAAACAAGTCTGGTGAAATTCCACTGGGAAGCACAGGGCACCTCCCGTCCCTCACGCCTTACAAAGGCACAGGATCCTGAAGCTCCTGTGATCAGTAGGGGTAAGAACTGGAATGCCAAGTAACTGGTCCTGAACTTCCAGGGTTACCAGCCTGATCACATCAGAGTTATGGTCGAGTGACCAAACCATCTAAACAAGTTCTACACATAAAAGCCCTCAGTCTGAAATTCTTCAGGAACCCGCTTACCATCAGGCTTGTTAATGTAGGAAAGCCCCAGAAGTTAGGCTCAGTTTCGGGGGGGGGGGGGATTGGTTCTCTGGTCCTCAGTAGCCACTTGCTGATCTTGCAGGAAATGGATGGCCCAGTGCAACAGGCAGCATGGAAATAATTCCCACAGGCTGGCACTATTACTTTTCTAATTTATCGTCTGCCATTTGCCAGCTTTTGTAGAAAATCACTTTTATAACCCAGAATAAAAGTCAGTAGACATCCCAGCGAACACAACACGGCCCTGGCTTCTGACTGGGCCCAACTAAACATTCCTCCATGCCAGAGCCTTATGCACGAACCCCTGCCTTAATCCCACCTGGGAAGCGGTACAGAGCTTCTGTGTCCTGCAAATGCCACCAATTCATTGGCTCCAAGCTGGCACAGTACTTGGGAGACCAGCACCCCATCCTACCCTGGCTAAATGACACCGAGCAAGAAAACTGCCAGACTTCCCCATCACCAGGGTCTCTGGCCTATGTTTCTGCTGCTCATCCTCTTCACTACAGAGCTGCTTTCTTACCTCCTCCTCTTTCCCACCACACTGCAAGGGGTCCCACCCTGCCCCGCCCCACTCCCAGCACTTTCCCTTGCCCTTTCTCCCTCAGGGTTCCCCTGAAGTCATGAAATCTGCCATAGTCACTCCCTTGCCTTCCTCTGCTATTCTGCCTCCCCTCTTTCCCCTCTTCAGTAGGTGCTACCTGCCCCCAATCCCACATCCTTGAAAACTCTCCCGTGAGGCTATGTTTAATTACTGCCTGTCTGTGAAGAATATGAATCCAGTGTTTAGACTTGTGATATTCTGAAAGGGTGTGTTTTCATCCTAGCTATTTCATAAACAACTCATTCTCATTTTAACCCTTGAAAGGTGAATAGTTTTGTAAGTGCTTTACAATACCTTCACAGAAGAAAAAGTTTCCTGAATAAGCCCATCAGGTGGGCACTGGGACAGCCTGGGCAGGGCTGGGTCTCCGGGTGCCACTGGACGCCTCTGCTGAATGATGCTGTCTTCACTGAGCTTTACACAAACCTCACACTGGTTCTCTCACAAAGGACAAGTGATGTAGCATATTTCTGCTGGTGTGACAACCATTTTCTACTTTAATTACAGGAGAAATTAAAAATTTCTCAGAATGGCTCAGTACATTAATGTCCTACTTGGTATGTGTAAAGCTAAAGTCCTGAGAGTCCTAGATTATATCAAGAATATGGTACCATGGCATAAGTATCAATGGTTTTCCAAGAAATGTCGGGGGGGCGGGGTACAGAGACTTTTAAGTGAAAGTGAAATAACAGGAGAGAAAACCTAATTCTCAGAGAGACCAAAGCTTTTTTTTAGTATGAAGAATCATGTGACTCTGTGATACAATGATACTGAAATATGACACCAGCAGTGTTTACCAAAAATTGAAGAATTGGTTGGCATGGGGAAAACTCTCATTCCTGGTGGCATAAGTGTTTGGGAGTTTGTTAGAAACACTTTTTTTGTAAGCAGATTTAATTCTTACCTAGATTCATTTGCTGCCCTCCTGCACCAGTGCTTATGTTGTGTGGGACACTGGGAGAGCCCTCTAGGCCTGCTCTCCCAAACATCACTGAGAGGAGATGGAAGGACAGGAGTCTGTTGGCAATTAGGGTCTGGGAAGTATGCGAAGATGTAAATGCCAGGCCAGCTCCCTAGGAAGTTCAGCCCTTCCTCATGGTAGGAGCATCATCTCACAGACTGTCTTATTCCTTCATTAGCCCATTCATTATCAACTGCATAACCACAGAGTATTTCTATCCCTTAGCAGATGAGCTCCTCAGGCTCCACCTGTGCCAGATCTAATAAAGGCCCCCAAGGAAACCACAGCAGGTTCTGTAGCATATCTCTTTACTGACCACTGCCTCCCCAAGGCATCCTTCTGGCTTCTAAAGGGTGAGTCTTTTTCCTCCGACTCTTGAGCTGCTCCAATTCTGGTTCCTTTTTTTTTGGTACTGGGGATCGAACTCAAGACCTTGCATTTGCGAGGCAAGCACAGTGCCACTGACCTAAATCCCTGGCCCAATTCTGATTCTTTTATTGGTTCCATCTACCTCTTCTCCCTATAAAAATGGTTGTTCTCGAAACTAGAGACATTTATAGCTAAGTGGATGCACACTGAGGCGATACTCTTAAGTGAAATAAACAGGACACACATGTGTAAATACCGAATAGTTTCTCTGGTGTGAAAAACTAAAAGTGTAAATAAGGATCAAAATGTATAATTGATATTGTGAAATAGGAAGAAAAGGGCCAGGGATTTAGCTCAGTGGTTCTGCCGCCTGCCTCGAAAGCGCAAGGTCCCGAGTTGGCGTACAAGGGCGTACCCAAAAAAAAAAAAAAAAAAAGGAAAAGAAATAGGAAGAAAAGGTCTAAAGAAGTAGGGGAAGTGGGAGGGGTAGGGGAAGGGAAAAGAAAAACTGGAAACAAAGTCTTTGTAAATAGGGAAGGATGGAGGGGGTGAAGGGAGGGCAGGGAATGGGGAAAAAATAAGAACCAAGATACTTCATGTAAAGGTACAAGATCCCAATGATGAATGTAACTGTAGTGTATATCTAAAATGTATCAATGAACTTAATGGAAAAAAATTGGTTGTTCTCGGAAGCTAACCCACAGCCCAGCCCTCCTTTCCATCTCTACAAGCTTTCCCTCAGAATCACAGAAAGGGAGCTGTTGCTCCCTCCTCACAAGACAGCCACACACCTTCCTGCACACGCTCCTTACACTCAGGTCAGGTCCTGTCTCCCGATGAATTTAGAGCTCTTGCCAGCTTGGTATTCCTAAAATATTACTAAAATATCCTCCAATTCTTTAAAATAACTGTTTCCCTCCTAGAAGGTATTTTGGGTATGCTTAATTCTTCTGACAAGGAAACTGAAGTTCACAGAGATTAAGAAGCTGTCAAAGGTTGCACATACAGTCAGGGGCAAGGTCCAAAGTGGAGCCAGTCTTCTTACCCCTGTTCCTTGTCTGTCACCCTCAGTGTCCCTCTAGGAAGCCCAGTTTCTAGTCTGGTCTCATGTACACAGCACCGCCTGCCTGCCCAACATGCACCTCCACTCATTCTTCGGTGAACTTCCATCTCAATCAGGGTACAGCAGGTGGAGATTCTCTATATGTCACATGCTATCCTCTCCTCTCCACTTGCTTAAAGGACTCAGCTGAAACACAAACTACCTCTCTGTGAAGTTACTACTGCCCACTGTGACTTTCAGTACATACTTGTTCTTCTGGATTCTAAACTCCCTACCATGTATTTATGCCCTATGAATGCACATGTGCTGCATGTGATGTCACAAAACAAACTGGGGCCAGGGATTTAGCTCGGTGGTGTCTCAGCCTGCCTCACAAGCATAAGGTCCTGAGTGCAATCCCTGGTACCAAAGAAAAATAAGTTCATTGAGGGTAAGGCCACCCACACACAGTACTCTGCCTCCACAGGTGCTATGGAAGAGGCTTTGGCTCAAGAAAGGCAGAACTGGGCAAGGGAGGAGTCTCTTGCACTGCTGAAGGGCAGACTGAACAGCCTGTGCATCTAGGGATGCCTCTGGTCTCTGGCTCCCCAGTCTAGCTGAGGAGGCCATCTGAAATGCACACTTGGGTAAGGCAAGCTGGCATCTAGCAGATGGCATGTCAATGGGAAGAAAAGTACCATGCACTGCTTATTCTCTTCTGACAGTCAATCATGAGATGTTAAGGGTTTAGGAGCCTAAAGATGTCATAGTCACTCAGTGCATTGTGCTTAGTAGTCTCTTTGCTTCCCCATCTCCTTGGAAGAAACTTTACATTTATTTATTTATAAATTAAATCCTGTTTTGTCACTACAAAGCTGGAGAATGTATTCACACTTAAATCCACAGATGACACTATGTGTACAACACTCTCCACCCACATCTTCAAAACCAGCAACACCAGAGATGTTGGCTCAGTAACACAGGCTTGTGCAGTCTTTGCAATCTCCCAGGGCAGCGCTCCTTGAAATTTACTCTCCACTTAGCAGGTAGTCACAAGGCCAAGCAGTCCTACCAACTTTTCAAGGTTGCTAACTCCTTAGAACAAGGCACAAATCCCTGTCAGGTGTTTTGATCAGTGGAGGGAACACAGTAGGCTGCAGTCCCACAGCCCCTCCTGTAGAAGACGTCTTGATCCCCAAATGTACTGGTCTGCAGTGTGCTCCAGGGAAGGTGAGGCTCCAGGAGCTTGTCTGCTCCTTCAAGGTCAAGTCCTGCGTTGGAATGCCCCACACTCACACTTCTCCCCAAGGAAGAAACCTCTACCTGGCCAACTCTCTGAGTAACTAAGTGTTCTTGAGTGATACTCTAGAAGGAATGAAAACATGTGAACTTTTACCTGCTTCTCACTTGGTCTGCAACTTTCAAAACCAGGGTTCTAACAGAACCTACTATTTATAGAACTAGACTTCACTTCACACCTTCTCATCTTTCATTTTCCTGAGTTATGTGTAGAAAGTGAAACAGGAAATACCCATTTAGTCAAACATTCCATTTAGGTTTCATAAATTCCCCCAAAAGGTAGAGAGTGACATTTATACAAACAGATTAATCAGTTCTGTTCAGCTTCAAAGGGATCTCATTAAAAAAAACCTAGAATGCTAAAGCCTATGCTTACAAAAGTCCTTGCTATAGAAGGGGTTAGAAAGGGCCTGGTGCTGACTCTTCTGTTCTCAGTGCCTCGTGACTAAAATGGAGAAGACAGATAAAAGGATCTGCCAAGGGTGTATTTCTAGTGGGAGTAATTGTAATTACAAACGACTCCTCATTGCAGACCTTTCTTAGACATTACAGATATGCCTATGATTTTATCTTAATTCAGCTTACATTATCTTTTTAAGAACAATCCTCTAAATGAAAAGAGCTACTATGTTCATCTCACAGACTTCCAAGTCATTAGCATATCCTAAAGATGGAAATATGATGCACACACAGTTGTGGTAAACTCCGCAACTACACTTTATTCCTGGATAAAATCAGTGGACCCTGAGATTTTCTGTCCCTGCTGCATTCTCTCTTATTCACCCACCTTTTCCTACTTCCTAGATTACCAACAGCTGGGAATATAATCGTCTCTGTTATCTTAACTATTCAATACCAACATAATTTGGGGATAAGAAAGGTATGATGCATATTCAGAATGATAAAAATTTCACAAGTAAAGAAGAAAAAGGCCAAATGTATTTAAATTTATAAAGCTAGGGGTACCAGGCAGTACCAGGTTATGAATGAGATCCGCTGTAGAAAAGAGAATTTATCATATCCCTAAATGGATTTTCCATTTTTAGTCCTTGTCAGCACACCACATTCCAAGGCTAATGACTGCATAAAAGGAAACAGATAATCATGTCAATGTCCAGTGTTTAAAGAGCATGTCCTGTACCTTTCACATTAAGTATGACATCAACATCAGGAGAACCACGTGCCAAACATTTCATCAGACCCCAACCACTGCTTGACCGTTTTTGCTCTTCATTCTCTTTGCAAAGCTAGGGCTGGGGAAGGAGAAGTGGATAGGGGGTAATAAAGCAATGAGTGGTATCATATAAGCTGCCACACCAGATGGGATCAAAAATGATAATCTACAGAGTGGGGAAGCTTATATAGTATCATTGGGATTCTCTATATGGAAGAAGACCTTCAGAAATCACCACCATAGAACAACCTAACTTTTCTCTTCTATGACAAATACTTGCCCAGCAAAAATTTAAAATAACCAGAAGATAATACAGGAAAATACTTCAGGACACTGGTATGGGCAATGACTTTTTGAATAAGACTCCCAAAACACAGAGAAAATAAAAGCAAAAACAGACAAATGGGATTATATGAAACTAAAAGCTTCTGCATACCAAAGGAAATAATTACCAGAGAGACAGCTTGCAGAATGAGAAAAAATATATGCATACTGTTCATCTGACATGAGATTAATATTGAGAATATATAAGGTACTCAAATCTATGGAAACAAAAGCAACCTGACTAAAACTTGGGGAAATTATCTGAATAGGTATTTCTCAAAAGAAGACATACAAATAGCCAACAGATACAGTATATGAAAAATGCTCAACAACACTATTGGGAATAATATTCAAAACTACAATAAGATACCATCTCACTCCAGTTAGACTGGCTATTATCAAAAAGACAAAAAAAATTCTTGCACAAACATGGAAAAAATGTGAAAGTACTGGCAGAAATGTAAAAGTACAGCCATTACAGAAAACAGAACTCAAAAAACTAGAAATAGAATTACCACATGACCCAGCAATCCCACCAGTGGGTATAAATATATATACCTAAAGCAAGTGAAACAGGCATATCAAAGAGGTATCTGCACTCTCATGTTTATCATAACACTGTCTCCAATAACCAAGACATGGAATCAACCTAGGTGTTCACTGGCAGAAGAGCAGATAAAGAAAATAGGTATAAATACAGAAAGGGACATTATTCAACCATATAAAGAATTAAATCTTATCATTTGGGGCAACATAGATGAGCCTGGAGGACATTATTTAAGTGAAACCAGTTAGGTACAGAAAGACAAATACCAAATGTTCTCACTTGTATGTGGAAGCTAAGTAGGCTGATCTCTTAGAAGTGGAGAGTAGAATAGTGGTTACCAGACACTAAGAAGGGTAGCCAGGAAGTGGGGAAAGAAGTTGGAAATCTAGTTTAAAAATGTAGTTACACAGGAAGAAAAAGTTCTAGTGCTCTGTAGCACAATAAAATGATTACAAAATAGCTAGAAAAAAAATTTTTTAATGTTTCTTTGTACTAGAATCCCTCTCATTTCAATAGGCTCCAAGCACCTCATGCCCAGACCTGCTGGCTCCTAGATCTCCCACATCAGGGGTCGGAAGGATGCACTTGCAGTGGAGGACCCCAGAAGTTTGGAGAAGCCAGAAACATGGATCATCTGAGGAAAGCTGCAAGCTGGGAGCAGAACTGATCCAAGAGAGAAGCCGTGGGAGCTACAACCACCAGAAGTGCTGCAGGGGCAGAGCCACCCAAGCCCTTTGGAGTTCACATCTTGTCATAGATTGCTAGGGATGCTGGAAGTGGAACTGTGGGATTTAATGTTTCCCCTGCTGAATTTTGAACTTGCTTCGCTCCTGTTCCTTTGTATCGGCCCCCCCGCCTTTGTGCCTTTTGGAATGAAATGTCTATCTTGTGCCACTGAATACTGGAAGAGTTTAACTTTCTTTTCATTTGTGTAGGGGTTTGCAGCTAAGAGTTTGCTTTAAATCTCAGAGGAGACTTTGGACTTGAACTTTTCAACAATGCTGAAACTGTTCAGACTTTGGCAACTTTTAGAGATGGACTGAATGCCTTTTGCATTAAGGAATGTGCATGAGTCTTTGGGGGTTAGGGGTGGAATGTTATAGTTTATGTCTCGATGTCCCCCCAAAGTCTCACGTAGTCATAGGCTTTTTCAGAGATGACAGAATCTGGAGTGTGTGATGCTGGGATTAAGGGTATGTGATTACCAAAGCAGTAAACTGATTAGTTTGGCACTGTCCTAATCCCAGTAGTCTCAGAAAGATGCTGTTGAAAAGGACCTCAACAGCATCTTTCTGAGGGTCCTTTGTTCTTTAGCTCCCTTGTGGCTGCCACAAACTGTTTCTCCTCTGTGGAGCCCCTATGCCAAGCCACCCTGTCTTGGAGCCACCCGATTATGGACTGAAACCTCTGTTAAAGCGAAAGTAACACACGTGGGTTTCCATTCATCTGTGTGGCAGGACAGAGATGGAGTCAGTACATTACTCCCACCCCTACACAGACCCCTATCGACTATGCAGCCCATGCTTGGGCAATGCATAATATAGTCACAACAAATCACAAGAATGTTACAGGTTTATGATCCTGTGGGGCTGCATTACAAGCTGTCCAGGGCCACATGTGACCAGTGGACTACCCATCGGACACACCCTGACATAAGAGTTGAGAGAATAGGCTCTCCAGTTGTTCCACCTCACTTCAAATTCTGACTCTATCTTTCCTACCTTTGTGATTTCAGACATGGTCTTCTTAGTTGTCAATGGCAATGCACACAGCTGTATGTGTATATCTATGATACATATATGTGTGTGTATATCTGTGATACATATCTGGTATATATATGTATATCTAAGACAATACACATACAAAGATACAGAGCATCATGTCCAATATATGGAAGAGCTCAATGCATTTTAGTTTCAATACTGTTTCTTCAGTCTTCAAAGAAATTTGAGATGCTGGTAAGCAACTCAGGGCCCTGTCCCCAGTGATCAAAGACATAAGACTGTTTTCTCTATTATTAAAAGAACTTTAGTAGAAAATTTAGGAAACTCAAAATAGGTCTGTCCTCCAGGTTTGGAAAGCACTATTCTTATTTCTATAAACTTCTAAGCAATGCTGTAAAAGATTTCATCATCATGATCCTCAATTAATTTACTGAAGCTTTATTAGGCCCTCCTGTATGAGAAGCCCTAGGCCTAGCACTGGGGATTGGAGGGGTAGGGGCACAATCTTGGCTGCCAAAAGTTCAAAATGAAGGGAAGGAAAATGAAAGCTACTACAGGATAAAAACACATTACACCTGAAGGGGGCATAGGGTGCTATGGGCAGACCTGGGAAGGGCATCTTCCCCACCTGGGTCTGGCTGGAGACATTACCCACTTGAGGAAGGGCAGGAGAATGATCCTGACAAAGGAAACAGCAATTCTTCAGTAATGAGGAAGTAAATGAACAGGACAACACTAGCTAGCTGAGTGGTGTGGAAGGTATTTGAACCAGTTGAGTCTTGCAGTAGAGTATTGTTGCTTTGAAGATCCATGTAAGAGTTCCCTTCCCATTTTGGAGAAGCCCTCACTTTGGAAGTGGTTACAGAAGTCAGGCCCCTATGACCCATGACCAAAGCTGGAACTGGAAGTTCTCTCCCACAGCAGCAAAGGCCAGGGTCCCAGCTCAGCTTGACCAATCAATCAGATGGCTAAAGTCTGGAATTTTGAGTGGTGAGGATGACGAAATGCCAGCTACTTGTAAATTCTGCAGTGGCAGTAGTAAAAATGCAGAGGTGGTAAAGGCAGTGGTGACACTCCAACCAGATGTACCCTGGGCCACACCTGCCTACAGTTTCAGAGGCTACTTTTCTAGCCTTTTAGTGAGTGCAATGGTTTGGTTCTGAAATGACCCCAGAGGCCCCTGTGCTAAAGGCCCAATACCTAGGATGGCACAATGGGGAAATGGCAGAACCTCTCAGAAGAGACAGGACCCAGTGGAAGGTCTTCAAGTTACTGGGAGTTGCCCTTGACTAAGACCCTGGCCCCTTCCTTGCTCTCTTTTGTCTCCCGGCCATGAAGTCAGAAGTTTTCCACTGCCACACACTCCCACTGCGATGCAGCACCTCCCCACAGGCCCAGAGCAATGGGGCCAATCAACCATAGACTGAAACCTCCAAAAATGTGAGCCAAAACAAAACTTTTACCTTATAAGCTAATTATCTAAGATATCTTGTTATACAGTAGTGATAGAAAACTAATACAATGCAAGTATGAACTACTCAGTAACCTTCAGGCACATTTTTCTGCTTATGACAGGAGGAATCAAGTTCCATTTTGGGCAAGTGAGAACCCTGGAAACAGAGGTGATTATAATAATAATTAGGGTACAAATACTGAGGGCCTGGCAGGGCCAGGAGAGATGAGGGAAAAAGATAATGCAGTCCACAGACAATGAAGAGTACAAGGTGCCAGGTCTTGGTGATGAGCTGGAAGCCAAAGATAAAGGACAACTGAGTCAAGGACAACTTTCAAGTTTGTAGTTTGGAATCCAAAAAGGTACAGAAGACAAAGTTTGTGGATAACAGAAAAGCATGGACTCAGTTTGGACCTCCTGAGTTTAAGATGCCTGTGTGACATTCAAAGCATGATGTCTACCAGGAAGCTGTGTAAACAGGTGGTTCTGAGAAGAGCCCAGGCTAGACCACTAGGAAACTAGAATGAAAACTAGAAAGAAAAACCAGAAGAAGGTAGTGTCATAGTAACCAAGGAAGGACTTTTAAGGTTGCAGGGACCCTCGTCATACTGTCAAATGCAGTTAAGAAGGGTAAAAAGACCATCAGAACAAAGAAAAGTGAACGCAGAGTTATGAGTGATTTTGCCAAATGTGATTTTCATGGAATGGTGGTGACAAAGACAGACTTCAGCAGGGCGAGGGATGACAGTGAGAACCATGAAAAAGCATATATTATTTTTTAAAAAGGTTCATTCTAAAGGAAAAGCAATGCCTAAAATTGGTCAAAGTGCTGAAAATTCACTCTACAATATGCAGTGAGCCCTCTTGCTGTGTAGGTTCTGGAGACACAGTGGAAAATGAATCAGACATGGTGTTTCAGAGCTTGAGGACTACTGGAGAAGAGATGTGAATCAGTGGGGTGGAGACCTACGGAGGAAGGAAGAGGTGCTCAGTGAAGGCAGCAGGGATCCTGAGCTAGGCTGGGGGTTCATAAAAAGCCCCTCCAAGGAGCCGGCCAAGAAAGGGGACCAGGTGAAGAGTGAGATATTTTGGGCAGTAGACCAGCAAGTGGTATCTTAGATGCAGAGCTCCAGTTCATCTAAGTGCAGAGGGGAAGAAGCCAGGAAAAAGACAGGAGGCCTACTGTGTGCAGGAGCCCAAGAAAGAAGGACGGCATTCTTTGGACACAACACCTGACACTGGGTGGGTGGGCATAGGTGACAGTAAGTCTGCCAATCTGGGAACAGAAGCTGATGGAGTCTGGTGGCTGCTGTTTCCTTTGTTTCCTTTCTGGCAGGCCTGGTGAGGCATGAGAGAACTGCTGAGGTGGTATAGGAAGTGGCTGTTGTGGGCAGCAAGGGGGAGGTGAGCTCTCACACATCAACCTCTCAATCTCTGTTCTTTCCCAAGTCTTCAAAAAATGACCCCTTTTGACAACAGCTTTCTCAATTTCTGGTACCAAAACTATGATAACCAGAGGAAAAGATTCCTTGATGCTTAAGTCTAAAAAGATCTCCATACATATCAACTTCCATTCATTTCTACTACTTCATGATTAAGTATTTTACTCAACAGGAAGCAACTAAATGCCAAATATGTGGCCATTAGCAGTCTCCTCGGGAAGCTCCCATCCACTGGAAGCTGGTGATATCCTCTTTTGAATGGCATCCCCTGCCTTTTTTTTTTTTTTGTTACCGGGGAAGCATTTCTCTTTTTAATGAAGTGGGTTTCTTCCTTCATGTCCCCTGCTTTCCTAGTCATTTTATGTCTGGATATTTAAACTTTTCAAGTGTTTAAAAAGCCAAGCCTAGAGAGGGGCCATCCAAGTTGCTGTGGCAGTGGCGAAAGACCGAGCGGGACCCGAGAGTAGGTAGGGAGCGGCCATGTCTTGCTACACGAGGTCCCCCAACACCTCCCTGTTCATCAGGAATGTCGCGGACGCCGCCAGAAAATCTAAAGCAGTCCACAGTAGCTGGCAAGCAGCCCCCAGTTTGAACCAACCTGTTAGCTAGAATCCAAGGATAAACTGAGCAGGCGAGAAAAAAGGCACCTAAAGTTCAAGCATCAAGGAGTAAAGAGGGAGGGTGGACACAGATATAAAGACCTGGAAGAGGGGAAGTCTTTATCAACCAAAAGGCAAAGCCAACTTTGAGACTTCGGCTTTCCTATATTTACTCAGAGTTCCAGAGTCAAAGCCAAGTCTGATTTTGTTGGTTCTGCGTCTCTTATAAAGTCCATCTTGCAAGTCTTAAAGAGTAAAGGTCAAGGTTCAAGATCAAGTGACATTGAGCACCAGGCCAAAAGAAATCAAAAGAATGGCATCCTTGTTCTCCAGCTGATCACAGGAGATCAAGAAGCCCCAGTCAAAGGAGAACTCGAAGTAGAAGTTCTTCATGGGGAAGAAACAGGAGGTGTTCAGATAGCCTTAAAGAGTCTCGACACAGGCAATTCTCTTACAGCCAGTCTAAATCTCGTTCCAAATCACTACACCAAGGCAGTCTACCTCAGCACGGCAGTCAAGAACTCCAAGAAGGAATTCTGGTTCTAGAGGATGGTCAAGGTCCAAATCTTTACAAAAAAGGTCCAAGTCAATAGGAAAATCACAGTCAAGTTCACCTCAAAAGCAGAATAGCTCAGGAACAAAATCAAGATCACATGGAAGACATTCTGACTCCATAGCAAGATCCCCCTATAAATCTCCCAAAGGGTATACCAATTCTGAAACTAAAGCACAAACAGCAAAACATTCTCATTTTCGGTCACATTCCAGATCTCAGAGTTATCGTCATAAAAACAGTTGGTGAACAACAGAGCACTACACAGTCTTTAATATAAGTTATTATAGCTCTCATTATGTTAAATAAAAATTTCAAGGCTTATAAAAAGACAAGCCTAATTTTCTCAGTTTCAGTATTTAAGTACAATCACCTATTCATTTGTAAGCAGGCAAAGTTAGATGATTTCTTTAGAAGGTGGCTACAGACCGAGGACAGAGGTTCAGCCTCAGCACAGAGTCAAGTGCATTCTCAGCTAGGATAGGGTAACAGTATCCTCAGTCATGTGCTTCTACATTCATGAACACACACAAATATGTTGGTCTCCAATGACTTCTGGATCTGATTTGATTTTTTTCTTCAGATTCAACCCCAAAGAAAGTATTCTAGTCTATTACTGCAGTTTTGGATAAGAACTTAAAAGTATCTCCCATTACTGTAAGTCAGGCATGCAGCATCCAAAGGCAAGTTTCTCCAAACGCAGACATTGTGACAAACTAGTGGTGAGCTCACACTAACTGGGATATGTAAACCTACCAGCAAGGAAAAAAACCCACGGAATTATGGGGGGTAAGGATTAGTAAAGATAGAGAAGTGAGATAACAGATATTTATGCACCATGCCTCCTTAGACACCTGGGCAGTGGTAGCCAAAGGAATGGTTCTAGAGAGCAGTCAATAACCAGCCTTGTAGGATGTGCCCAGGACACACACACACACACACACACACACACACACACACACACCCCATAGCTATTATTTCCTGGCAGTTGTAACAATGTTTCTATCTGGTCAACAAAGTGATTGTTTTCCTCAACCCTTTTATTCAAAAATTTATCTGAATGGCCATCAATATAAAATTCTAGCACTTCAGATTATTTTAAAAGAAACATTCTAAACTTTCTTTAAAGAGCAGGGAGGCCAGATTATTTGTGTGTCCTGGCTACACAGACAGAGGGAAGGTAAGGAAAAAGTAAGGGAGCCAGGCTGCTTCCAAACTTACAACACAGCAGCAAGGAGGGAAGTCTGTGGATGTTGCTAGAGGAATGTATACTACAATCTTCAGGATACTGTTTTTCTACTTTCTCCCCACTCCTCCTTTGCTGAGAGAGGAAAAACATGCCTGGAGGTAAGTAAAATGACCATTTATGTGGTACTTAATTCACACAAAACTTTACCAATGAGTTTCTAAGTCCAGATCTTATTTGCCTTTGACAACTTTTAACTTCAAAGAAATTGATGTTATGATAAAAAGATGTAAGAAGAAAAGCATCCACTGGCACACAGTTCCATGAGAGTAGAGGCCACTGAACGGAAACCCCATGATCCACATCAAGCTCAGAAACAATCCTCCGTGCTGTCCCTTTTCATTCAGGTCAGGCCCATATTTCTATTAAATAAGTCATTTAAAAAACTGACTCTCTCCTTCACATGGCAAACGTCGGTCCACAGAGACATCAGTAAATGACAAGAGGACAAATTTCAGGATCTCCTAACAGATGTCCACCAAAAAGAAAACGGCTGCGGGGCTACAGTGATGGCCCTGACATTACGCTTCCTGAGAGGGTACCCGAAAAGGTTAATTTCACAGTCCTGAACAGTCACCCCTCTTACTAATTTTCCCCAACCATCTCTGCTTACAAGAGGACTTTTGTATACATGAGGTTTCAGGGAACAAAGCCTACAAACGCTCACACACAAATAAACTCCCCAACTGACACCAGAGCAGAGCTGTTTTGGTTGGAGCCCTTCCAACTGAGCTGTTCAGTTTAGGAGTAAATGCAACTCCGCCTCTGGAAAGTTAGAAGCAAGCTCTCCCCTTGGGTCTGGACCTGAGAGCACGAGGCCCCTCATACCTCAGCTCCCTACCAGACAACTCACTGCCTAAACCTAGCAGGAGAAAGTGCACCAGCCCCCACGTGAGGACCTCTCCCCACTCCCCACTGGCAGGAAATGAGGCTCATCTCCCCTTCCAAACCGCAACCAGCCAGCAGACCCTGCCGAGGATGCCACCGGGCCTTCTCACTTGGGGGGGGGGGGCGGAGTAGCCCAGGGCACCGCCTGCTCTGTCCTGCTTGGGCGGGTACTGAGACCAGCACCTCCCTCCAGTGCCGGAGAGCGAGAAGTACTGAGACTCCCACGGGGTCTCAACTGTCCCCTGCCTGCGGACTCGGCCGCCGGAGAGAAGCCCAGAGCCTACCTTCCCGGGGTTCCTCGGCTCCGGGGTGCATGGCGCGGACCTGTTCCGGTGGAGAGCCCACAGGGGGGAACCGCAGGACGGGCAGCTTCAGGAAGGGGCGCTCAGAGGGCGGGGCGGGGCGGGGCGGGGCGGGGCGGTTGGGCGGCTCCACCTGCGGGGCCAAGGGGCTCGCAAGCGAGGAGGAATGCACACTACTGCACACGCACCGTGACCTCCAGAGGCTAACGTATTTCCAGCCTGTTTGACTTTTCTTGCCTTGGGGCTTTATACTCTTAAAATTAGGAATCGTAAAGCAAGAGGTTTTTGGTTTTTGTGGGAAAGCAATGTAGACATCTCATATGGCTAGAAGACCCCTTACCAGACGCGACCCCACAATCCCTAGACCGGGCCTGGAGAGGAAAGCGGGTCTCTGCACCTGGGACGCTGAGCCCCTCACTCAGCAGTACTCACCCAGCCCAGTCTCACTGAACTGGGCCCAGCACCCAACTGCCTGTGGCTTTCAGAAACGCGAGGGTCCACACCCAAGCCGGGCCTAGGACAGACCCAGGTCTGCCCACCAGTGGCTGAGAACCTCGCCTTTCCTTTCCAAGAAGTGGAGAACAGAGGCGCCACCGGAACACCTATCTCCAGAGGTGTTTCACAGAGCGCTGTTTCATCACCTATCTTAGGCAAAAGGTCTCTTAAAAATTATCTGAAAGACCCATTTGGGAACTGTGACAAAAGTCACATTCTTTAATACATTTATTTTCCAGCAGCTTGCCTTCTCCTCGTTTTATATGGGGGAGGAGGGACAGATAGAGGCTCTATGGTAAATTTAGTAAAAGGAATATATAAAGATCTCCATTTAAAGAGCCTGAATTTATGTTTAGTCTTGGTATTATTTGTATGACTTTTTAAACAAATTATTTGACCACTGGGCCTCCATTTCCTCATGTATAACATAAGGATGAAAAACATCACAGGTTTATGTTTCATGTTATATAAGCACAAAGTGACTTGAAAACTTTAAGTACTAGACTATTATTATTTCACCTTATTAAATTTTTGTAAATGATACTCCTGAGTTTTATTTAAGTATGGGTTTAAACACTGGAGTGTTTCTGCTATTCATAAACAGGGGAGGTGAGTATAAACATTAATATAAGGGCTAAATATTATACCACTTCCTACTGCCAACTCTAACATACTTAAGGCCCTAAGAACTTTATCTCCATTTCACTGAAAGGCGAAATTAAAGAAAAGAAGACATTACAGCCAGTTGGAGAGAGGAGAGGAAAACCATATGGAAAACATGAAACTGACCCTGTTCCCCAAGGGTAACAGTCTGCACCCTTCCAAAGCCACAGTTAACTCCAAGGTCTCTGGGTCACACATCCTACCTAACCCAACCAAAAAACAAAGAAATGCTTGGCCACCACTCACCAGTGATGGGTTCGTGTGGCCCCTTCCTCCCTCTACCCCATCTCTCCTCGCCTTTCCCCCCACAGCCCCACACAGATGTCCCCAGGGGCTCAGAGCAGTCTCACCAGGTTTACATGCTACACAAATAAGACAGTTTCCCCTGATTTATAACTGGGATAAAGCAATGCTTTTCAAGGTGATGGTGATGATTATGTAAATCCACACACCGGAAATGCTGTGCCCAATCTGCCCCAAACAGAATTATTTTCACTATCTTCTTTCAGAAAGTGTTCCTATAAGTTTTTATTAAATATGTCCTTTTGCAAGTCCGATTGCTCAAAAACTACATACGGTGTGTTAAAGTACATGTCCTTAAAGTCCTGCTTGTTTTTACACAGGTTCACAAAAAGGCCTTTAGCCCAGCTCAGGCTAGTCAGGGAGAACAACTGCTGATCAAGCACCGCCAAAGCTGCCTTGTAATTCATTTATCATCATGTTAAGGTTGGATGATCTCTGAACATTCATTATGACCCTCAGGAAACCTTGAGAGAAATTTCTTTTATATTTAAATGCAATCAAGCAGTCACCTTGGGCAAGAGTGTCTTGAGCTAGTTCAAGAACAATGAATGCTCAGCTTATTTTAAAAGACTGCGTATGATAAGGATGCTCCTTGGTTGCCTGTAGAACCTCAAAGCCTTATGCACCTGGGTAACTCACTTTTCCATGACCTTGCCTTGCAAAACGGCGATAAAGGACAGCTACTTGTCTAGGGCTTCCATATGTATATGGTAGTCTTGATTTTGTTAAGCTTTTATTCAAAAGGGACTTAATTGTTAGCCCCAGTGAATAATTCAGTACACTACAATGATTTGTTACCACCTGTAGGTGACAGACCTGTTCATTCTTGAATGTTTAAGAAATACTCCAATATCCCTAGCTTGGCAATATGCCTAGAAGTCACATCGATATCTATTATAGACCACTGATACAAAATAGCAAGTAAGTTAATAGCTTTGAGACACTGAGACAAGAGGATGATGACAATTTAAGAGATTTATCAAGACCCTCTCTCAAACTAATAGTGTAAACAACGGTTAAAATGATTAAAATGAATAACTGACAATTTGAAATAGGAAAAAAGGTCCAAAGATGAAGGAGTGAAGGGAGGGGAAGGGGAAAGGTAAAGAGGGAAAGGAAAAACTATGAGAAAAGAATAAAAAAAGGAAATGAAATCTATGCAAATAGAGACGGGCAGAGGGGGTGAAGGGTGCACAGGTAATGGGGAAAAAAAATAAGAACCAAGATATATCATGTACAGGTACAAACACCCAATGAAAATGTAAATGAGTTGTATACCTAAAATATACCAATAAAAGAACTAAAAAAAAAAAGATCCTCTCTCAAATAAATAAGGAAGAAAGGAAGGAAGGCAGGCAATGTAGCCCTGTCCAAAAGCCCTGAGTTCAATCCTTAATACCTAATACCTGGGGTAGGAGTGGGGAGCCACTTCTCATTTAATAATAAATTACATTTAAATATGTTAAAATCATATATACACATATGTGTGTGTTTATGTGTATCAGTGTATTATATACATAATTTTGGTAATTTTGACCATAGATCAAATGAACTCAACCTTACAAGTCATCTCGGCTTTAAGAAAGGCCTATTAAAACCAACTCAACTGAATTTATCACAGAGCACGAAAAAAAAATGTCCCCCTAAATTACACTTTAATAAATCTGTTTAAAAAAAGAAAAGAACTGGACTTTTGGACTTTTTGCTTCCAACAGCCCAGATATGTGTTAAGAACAGGGGAGAGGTATCTCCATATTGATTTTCACAGTGGTTGCACCAGTCTACACTCCCAACAGCAATGGAGAAGGGTTCCTCTTTCCCCACAGCCCCACCAGGATTTGTTATTGGTTGATTTCTTGATAGCAGCCATTCTTTCTGGGGTGAGGTGGAACCTCAGCAATGTTTTCATGTGCATCTCTCAAATAACCAGTGATGCTGAACATTTTTTTCATATGTTTATTTGCTATTTCTACATCTTTGTCTGAGAAATGTCTGTTCATTTCAGATGCCCATTTTGGATTAGTCTTTAAATTTAAGAGGTCTGACTTTAAAAAGTTCTTTATATATTCTAGATAGTAGACCTTTGTCTGAGGAATAGTTGGTGAAAATTTTTTCCCACATTGTGGGCTGTCTCTTCAAGCTGTTGGTGGTTTCTCTTGCTGTGCAGAAGCTTTTTAATAAGGTGAGATCCCAGTTGCTGATTCTTTGTGCTAGTTCACATGTGACTGAGGTTTTGTTCATGAAATATTTTTCTATGCCAATGAAGATACCTCAAAAAACTAGGATTAGAGGTCCCATTTGACCCAGCTATTCCCCTGCTGGGTATCTTCCCAAAAGTATTAAAAAATCATACCACAACAATATATTTGCACCCACGTACACAGTGGCACAGTTTGAAATAGCTAAAACTTGGAAACAGCCCAAGTGCCCATCAACTGGAGACTGGATAAAGAATATGTAGTTTTTTCATAAAATGGAGTACTACTCAGCCATAAAGAATGTGAAACTAGAGATATTTATAGCTAAAAGGATGCACATTGAGGCCATACTCTTAAGTGAAATAAATAGGACACACATGTAAATACCAAATAGTTTCTCTGGTGTGAGAAACTGAAAGTGTAAATAAGGATCAAAATATACAATACATAATGTGAAATAGGAAGAAAAGGTCCAAAGGGGAAGGGGGGGTGGGGAAGTAAAGAAGAGGGAGGGGAAGTAAAGAAGGGAAAGGAATAAATATGAGAATAGGAAAAAATGAAAAGTCTTTGTAAATAGGGAGGGGTGGGGGTGGGGTTGAAGGGAGGGCAGGGGGATGGAGAAAAAAGTAAGAACCAAGATATATTATGTAAAGGTACAAATTCCAAATTGAATGTCAGCATATTGTATACCTAAAATATACCAATAAAATTAATGAATTTTTAAAAAAAGAACAGGAGAGAAACACAAATGAGAAAACCAGCACAATGGGAAAAGCAGGTGCCATTATTCTGGAGTACCACATACTCTGCTCAAATGCAAGGATGTTCTAGTTTCTCTGCATAAATACTATCTCTGGAAATGAGTTACACCCCCTCAGCTCCTAGTGCGTAAGAATCTCAGGTCATTTCATGAATGTTTTCACTTCTACCCTGCTGATGTGAGGTTAAATCAAAACATTCAAAATTTTAGGTTACAAAAGTTGTTCACTTGGTATAAAAAAGTGGCCTTCTTCTTCGGTTCGACTTTAAGGATTCCTTCATTTATGTCTTCAAAGACTTTTTTAAAGTTGGTTTTCCCTCACTGTCCTCTTATGTAGGGAAGTTCTTCGGTCTCACCTGGTTGGGGCTGCAGGATTTGCATGCTTCCTGTCAGCTTCAGATACTCTGACAGTACATGTGCCCTAAGCAGCGGCAGGCCTAAGAGTCTCTCCACAGCCCCTCCCTGATCAGGAGAGGGGTCACTCCTTGCCTTAAGGTCATTTTATTTAGCAGGAATGGAGACTATGCTGGTAAGAAGATAATGGAGATCACTCCAGGCACCCTCTTGGGAGGCCAAGGGCTATGCCTCACACAGCCTAGATGTGTGTGTCCCTGAGTACTGGGGTGCCTGGGGAGAGTCTGACCAGGGTCAGGGCACAATTGTCTGAACTGAGGAAGACAACCACAGAGGAATGCAGGAAGTGGGAGGGTAAAAGCTACCAGCAACCAGAACTGGGAGTCTGCAGTCACGGATAACTCTCCTCAGAGTCCTCAATGACATCTCCAATAAATTTTATATAATCACGCGTGCTCTGGATGTGAATGAATAACTCTGAGTGGACAGGAGGACGTGTTGACATCTGATGTGAGTCCATGGGAGACAAAAATACCGCTGGGGTGCACCTGCTTCCTAGGATTTCACTGTCTGTTTGCACTTCTCTCCTAAGAAATCTTCATGATGACAAAGCTCTCACACACATACAAATGTAGTTCTGAAAATATTAACTAAAGAATTTATGACCTACAGTCCTTTTATACTTAAGCAATAATCCCTTGCATTTTGCCTACGTTTAATTCAGACTCTAGTCATCATATCCATTTCAAAGATATGTAATTTTAAAAGGGGAAGTGGCCCGGGGATTTAGCTCAGTGGTTCCGCCACCTGCCTCACACGCGTAAGGACCTGAGTTCGATCCCCAGTACCAAAAAGGGGGGGGGGGTTACATGATTTGCTCAAGGTGACTAAACTACGTAATAATGTTCTTTGGATCACAATGAATGCAGGCTAGGTCTCCTGTCTCCTATATTCAGACCTTTCCACTCTATTAAACTACTTCTGTAAGACTCCAGTCCTTTGTTTTGAAGATGAATCTTTCAAACATTGCTCTAAGGGAGTTTCCCGAAGAGTTTAAGGCTGGCTACAGTTCAAGAACAGACTTTCAAATGTTTAGATGACAACCTCAAACTAAAGTTATTCCATTCTTGATATTCAGTGGTGTAAATAAGCTATATATTCAATAATCACTGTTTATTCAGCTATACGAAGACTATAAATTTTTTTTTATTATTAAACATTCAGTCAGAATCCTAACTAAGCATCTTTGGATAGGAAGCTACTAGGAATAGGAAAAAAAATACCAAATCACTTTAGGAGACCTGGGCCCTAAACCTGATACCACAATGCACGCAGCCAGTGTTGGCCGTGCCTCCTCTCAACAGAAGGGTTTTTTCTATTCAATTTTTAAAAATTTTTCCTCTAAAAATGAGCAAGTCTTTAAACCTCCTGGTACTTCTGTTTGCCCATTTTAAAAATAGGGACAATGATACTACAATGATGAATGGAGCCCAGGAACTGAAAATTACGAAGTGCCCCTCCTTACTTCTCCACATATTTTCATGAATAAACCCAAACTTCTTTAGGTTGTTAAAAAAGCCCTATTTGGAAGCCCTAAATGCTGATTCTCAGATATCCCAGACAGGTGGTGTGGCAAAGTGATAAAAAGTGGCAACAAAAGGGCTGAAATTTCTTACTGTGTCCAGGTTAATGGGCCCAATGTGGGGATGGCACCAGAGGGACCATGGAAAGGATTCCACAGCAGGTGGGAGCAGAGCTGAGCCCAAGCTAGGGCAGCACGGAGTCGAATCTGACCAATCCATCGCTGGTTTTCTTCACAAAAGTGGTCAGTAATCAATCCTGGTCACAGAAGCTCAGCCTAGAAGCAACCTTGGTGGTCACTGACACTAACCCTCTACTTGGCTAGTGAAGCAATCTCCTAGACATGTCAGCAGCAGCACACATGCTTCCAAGAATCCCCATGGTCACCTCTGTTAGCAGAGACATCTTCCTGTAAGAGACAGCCCCACTTCCCCATCAGAAAGTTCCTCTATATGAAATTCAAGTTTAAGTGCAGCAATTGTCAAATTATTTCCACTCTAATCATTGCTTTTTACTCTTTATGGTAAGGAAATAATTTTGTGATGAAATAAACATAGGTTTTTTAAACTGAATTTTTTTTTTCAGCAACCTTCCTAGAGATCCCATGCACTGGCAGGCTGACTGCAACTACATGCAGTGAGAGACAGTTACGCAACTTTCTCAAGTTGCCCACACAGCTGCCATTAATTACTATGAAGCATCCAGAAGCAAACAGCTCTGTTTGAGATGGCCAGTGACACTCTTTTCTCTTTGGTGTGTTCATGGCAGGGTGGGGGGCAACACAGGTTGAGTAATGGCTCTTACTTGATTGTATTTGAGCAATGAAAAGCTTTATTCAGATTTCTGAACAAAATCTGAAATTTGAAATCTACAAAGAAAACAAAAAGTAGTGCTCCCTGATCTGAGACTGTTTGGAAGTACAGTAGAACCCACTTGCAGTTGTCACAGTTTGATTTTTACTTTAAATTTCTGACATGGGAAGAACATAAGTTAACACAATGTGCCATGGGGCCACGGCTAAGAGACAGAAAAGGTTGACAGGGAAGCTACAGGGCTGGGATAGACTTGGCAGGTGTGGGTGGCCAGGACTAACACTCAAAAAGACAAACTTAGCAGGTGGTGACAATGTGAACTGAAGTAGAACTTATCCAAACTGGGTTTCAGAGGAAAGGGGAAGCTATCTTTGCAGGTAGCACTGAAAGACACGGATCAAAAGTTTTTCCACTTGAATAGGTCAAGCTATAAAACTCGGGTTTCTTCAGACTATTCCTAAAGAGGAGCTACAGAAACATGCACTAGCTGTGATTCACAGAATTGTACACAGCATCAAATGAATGCACTTTATGAGAAACTTAATCTGAGCAGCATCTGTCTACCCAACAAAAGGTAATATTAAGTCCTTAATTTTCCTAGCAGAAACAGAAGAAACCTAAAAGTTCCTAACTTTCTCAATCTGAAAACTATTCTAGCAGATTTCTTTCACTCTGAGTTTAACTAAGTGTCATCAAAACAAACAGAAATAAAAATGGAGTGATGCACAGCCACTATCCCTTCTAATTTTATGCTTCAGAATCCATATGATACAGAGCTAGACATTCCCTGTAACACACACACACACAAACACACACACACACCCTGTCTCTGCATGACTTCTCAAACTGTGAGCCTCTCATATACTGTTGTTGAATGATGTGTTTATGACTATGCATCTTTTTTCTTCCTTTGAATTTCTCATTTTCATTTGATACAAAAAGTTGCTCTTGCTGTAGAGATTTTTAAAAATCATAATGCCTTTAAGAAACTTGAAGAAAAGTTGAGGGGAAGGGGCCACAACTTCACAGGGGCAATAAGGTGAACTAAATACCCTGAACTGCCCCATCCAAGAACATATCTTGTTTTAAATTAACAGATAATGACTGTCTGTCTTTATGGGATACAGCGTGATGTCTCAGTACATTTATACAGTGTGTACTGAAGACTCAGGACATTTTGGTCATCTAATATCTAACATCTCATTTCTTTATGATGAGGATATCCAAAATCCTGTCTTATAGATATTTTGAGCTATATAACTTTATGTAGCAAAATATCTCTATAAAGATAAGCCAATTATATCATCTGCTCCCAAAGAAACAGCAACCTATTCCAGGGCTAGAGGAAACACCATACAGTAAGAATTATACTCACTGGAAGACGGGTGTCAGCTTGAACACACCAAATTACTAAGAGGTGCCCCAAAACAATATTGACCCCATACAACCTTTACTTTACACCTCACACTTCTATCCTCTTAACCAAACTTGTACTAAAAGCTTTACTTGTGACTTTAACTCTCGGATCCCATCACTGTGTGCCTATGTACCTCAGAACAATTTCACAAAGGTGCTACAGCCTGTTTAAAATTTTTGAGGCAAACAGAGCAATATTCAACATCTCTCAGACACTGCATGAGCTACCTGTTCAAGCTAGTTCACAGTTTAATATTAGATTGTGCTATTTTTCTTGAGATGACATAATTTTTTTCCAAAGGTAGGTTGTTGTGATAATAAGTGAAACAGGAAAATAGGGTAGCAGGATACAACCTGATTTCAAGGATTGAGAAACTGTGAAGTGACCAGTGATAAATTTACTGCTTCCCATCACAAATTCACCCTTCATACCTGCTGTGAGAACATTTAAGAGATCGTTATATATCCTTAATTTTGACAATTTCATCAGTGGAAGGCAGTGCAGAGATTTTGTGGCAAGAACTTTCTGTCTGCTTCTGGCACTTTCTTTGTGCTTCTGCAAACTCACCTGGCTTCTCCTGCATCCAATTCCTGCATGCAGGTGCCCTTTCCGCCCCTGGCTCCTATCATACACTGTGGTCAGCACCTGCCTCGGGGCTCCTTTCTCATGCTTTGTGGCAGAATGCCTCCAGTGAGAACCTCCCATAAAAAGCTTTTCTCAGCGTTGTCACAGAGGGTGGATTTCCAGTCAGTTCTGGGAGCACAACACCACAGTGCTGCCTCTGTCACCAAGGGAGCCACGAGCAGCCAGTGCTCCAGAGTCTGGAGGGGAGAGGCCTTCACAGTGAGCAGCTGCTCTGTGTACGCTGCTCCTCTATATTTCAGAGCCCTCTTTACTCACTACTGGCCAGTTCCCATTATAGTTACTATTTCTTTTCTTTTTCTTTTTTTTTTTTTTTTTTTTTGTTACCGGGAATTGAACTAGGGTCCTTGTACTTGCGGGGCAGGCGAAGGAACCACTGAGCTAAATCCCCAGACCACTATTTCTTTTCTGAATAGTTTGTTTCCTTTTTCATTATTATTTTTAAAATTGGGGTAAAATACACATAACATAAATTTTACCATCTTAACCAGGTCAGTTACATTAAGTACTTTCACATTTTTGTCCAACTAACACTACCATCTACCCACAGAAATTTTTTCGTTTTGCAAAACCATCTAATGAGCTTCTTTTTAAGAATTTGACTACTATAGGTAACTCATATAAATAGAATTATACAACATTTGTATTTTTGTGATTGGCTTATTTCACTTAGGAGGTATTGTGTCATCAAGAATCATCCATATTGGGGCCGGGGATTTAGCTCAGTGGCACTGAGCCTTCCTCGAAAGCTCAAGGTACTGAGTACAATGTCCAGTACCAAAAAAGAATCATCCATATTAAAATGTGCCAGAATTTCCTTTTTTTAAAATATTTTTTTAAATTAAATTCTTTTATTGGTACACTGTAGGTATACAACACAATTACATTTCTCATTGGGAATTGTACCTTCACATAATGCATCTTGGTTCTTATTTTTTCCCCATTCCTAGCCCTCCCTTCACGCCCTCCACCCTTCCCTATTTACAAAGATTTTATTTCCATTTTTTCCATTATTTCCATTTATTTCCATCATTTTTCCTTTCCCTTCTTTCCTTTCCCCTGCCCCTCCCACTAACCCTACCCCTTTGGACCTTTTCTTATTTTACATTATTGATCATTCATTCTAATCATTGGTACATTTTAGGTATACAAAACATTCATCATTGGAAATTTGCACCTTTACATAGTCTCTCTTGGTTCTTATTTTTCACCCTTGCCCAGCCCTCCCTTCAACCCCTCCAATTCCTATTTACAAAGATTTTGTTCCTAGTTTTCCATTTTCTCATATTAATCCCATTCCCTTCTATCCTTTCCCCTAGCCCTCCCACTTCCTTCCCCTTTGCCCCTTTGCTTCCTATTTCACATGACCTATTATACATTTAGTCCTTATTTACACTTTGTTTCTCATACCAGAGAAACTATTCGGAATTTATTCATGTGTGTCCTATTTATTTCACTTAAGAGTATTGCCTCAATGTGCATCCACTTAGCTATAAATGTCTCTAATTTCTCATTTTTTATGGCTGAGTAGTACTCCATTTTATAAAAACCAACATTTTCTTGATCCAGTCTCCAGTTGATGGGCATTTCGGCTGTTTCCAAGTTTTAGCTATTACAAACTGTGCTGCTATGAACATGGGTGCACATATATCACTGTGGTATGATTCTTGTAATTCTTTGGGGAAGATCCCCAGCAGTGGAATAGCGGGGTCAAATGGGACTTCCAGTCCTAGTTCTTTGAGATATCTCCATACTGATTTCCACAGTGCTTGCACCAGTCTACACTCCCACCAGCAGTGGAGCAGGGTTCTTCTTTCCCCACAGCCCCGCCAGCATTTGTTATTGGTGGATTTCATGTTGCAGCCATTCTTTCTGGAGTGAAGTGGAATCTCAGCCTTGTTTTCATTTGCATCTCTCGAATGACCAGGGATGTTGAACATTTTTTCATGTATTTATTTGATATTTCTACTTCTTTCTCTGAGAAATGTCTGTTCATTTCAGATGCCCATTTTTGGATTGGCTCTTTAAATTGGGGAGGTCTGATCTTTTTAAGTTCTTTATAGATTCGAGATAGTAGACCTTTGTCTGAGGAAGAGCAGGTGAAGATTTTTTTCCCACATTGTGGGTTGTCACTTCACACTGCTGTTGGTTTCTCTTGCTGTGCAGAAGCCTTTTAATAAGAAGAGATCCCACTTGTTGACTGTTTGTGCTAGTTCACGGGCAACTGAGGTTTTGTTCCAAAAATCTTCTCCTACACCGATGTCTTCCAGGGTTCTACCTAACCTCTGTTCCAACTGGTTCAGAGTTTCTATTTTAATATTTAGATCTTGAATCCATTTTGATTTTAGTTTAGTGCATGGTGAGAGATACAGGTCTAGTTTTAATCTTTGGCAAGCTGAAGCCCAATTTTTCCAGCACCATTTATTAAAGAGGCTATCTTTCCTCCAGTGAGGGTGTTCGGCTCCTTTATCGAAGATGAGATGGCTCAGTGTGTCTGGCATTGTTTCTGCATCTTCTAATCTGTTCCACTGGTCCTCAAGTCTGTTTCTTTGCCAGTACCATGCTGTTTCTATCACAGTGGCTTTGTAGTAGAGTTGCAGGTTGGGGATTGTGATACCCCCTGCCATGTCTCTGTTACCTAGAATTGCTTTTGCTATTCTGGGTCTCTTCTTGCTCCAAATGAATTCTGGGATTGTTTTCTCAAGGTCTATGAAGTATGGTGCTGGGCTCTCAATTGGAATTGCATTAAATCTATATAGCAGTTTTGGAAGTATGACCATTTTCACTCTATTAATCCTTCCTACCCAGGAGCAGAGGATGTCTGTCCATTTTCTGATATCATCTTCAATCTCTCTTTTCAGAGTGCCATAGTTTTCAGAGAAGAGGTCTTTGATTTCTTTCATTAGGATGATTCCTAGGTATTTCAGTTTTTTGGATGCTATTGTGAAAGGAATTATTTGCCCTATTTCTCTCTCAGTGAGTCTGTCATTGGTGTAGAGGAAAGCTATTGATTTTTGGTGTTGACCTTGTAACCAGCTACTTGACTGAATTTGGTTATTAAGTCTAGAAGACTTTTGGTGGAGTTCTTGGGGTCTTCTATATAGAGTAGCATGTCATCTGCAAATAATGACAATTTGACTTCTTCATTTCCTATCTTTATTCCTTTTATTTCTTTCTCTTGTCTAATTGCCGTGGCTAATGTTTCCAGAACTATACTGAACAAGAGTGGTGATAGTGGACATCCTTGTCTTGTTCCTGATTTTAGTGTGAAGGATTTCAGTTTTTGACCATTTAGTATGATATTGGCTGTTGGTTTTTCATAGATGGCTTCTATCAGTTTGAGGTAGAGATCATCTATTCCAATTTTTTGT
Organism: Heterocephalus glaber; assembly: GCF_053883595.1. Classification (NCBI taxonomy): domain Eukaryota; kingdom Metazoa; phylum Chordata; class Mammalia; order Rodentia; family Bathyergidae; genus Heterocephalus; species Heterocephalus glaber. The sequence continues at coordinate 2,319,625 of NW_028258377.1, forward strand.
AGGGATTTTATCATAAATGCATGTTGGATTTTTGTCAAATGCTTTTTCTGTGTCTATGGAGATAATCATGGTTTTTGTCCTTGGCTCTATTGATATAGTGTATTACATTAATTGATTTTCATATATTGAACCATCCCTGCATCCCTGGTATGAATCCCACTTGATCAGAGTGTATGATCTTCTTGATGAACTTCTGCATTGTTTGCCATTATCTTATTAAGGGTTTTTGCATCTATGTTCATTAGTGAGATTGGCCTATAGTTCTCTTTTTCAGTTGGGTCTTTCTCTGCTTTGGGGATCAAGGTGATGCTTGCTTCCAGGAATCAATTTGGGAGTATTGGTTCCCTTTCAATTTCATTGAAGAGTTTAAACAGTAGTGGCAGTAGTTCCTCTCTAAATGACTTGTACAATTTAGCAGTGAAGTCATCAGGGCCCGGACTTTTCTTAGTTGGTAAGTTTTTAATTACATTTTCAATTTCATTGGTTGATATTGGGTTGTTCAGAATTTTTAGGTCTTCTTCGTTCAACTTTGGTAATTCACATGTATCTAGGAATCTGTCCATTTCTTCTGTGTTGTCCATCTTATTGGCATATAGGTTCTGGAAGTAGGTATTGATGATCCTCTAGATTTCTGCTGGGTCTGTTGTCATTTCACCCTTTTCATTCCTAATTGCATGGATTTGGGCCTTTTCTTTCCTTTTTCTGACAAGGTTGGCTAAAGATTTGTCAATTTTGTTGATTCTTTCAAAGAAGCAACTCTTGGCTTCATTGATTTTTTGTATCGTTCTCTTAGTCTCCATTGCATTGATTTCTCGTTTGATATTTGTAATTACCTTCCTTGTATGAGCTTTGGGGTTGTCCTGCTCTTCTTTTTCTAGAAGCTTGAGGTGCAGCATCAGGTTGTTTAATTGGGCTCGTTCTGTTTTCCTAATATGTGTATTCACTGCTATGAATTTCCCTCGTAAGACTGCTTTCATTGTGTCCCATAGATTCCGATATGTTGTATTGTCATTGTCATTTAATTGATGGAACTGTCTGATTTCTTCTTTAATTTCCTCTGTGACCCATTGGTTATTCAGAAGTGTGTTGTTCAATTTCCCCATGTTTATGAAATTTTTTGAGTTTCTTTTGCTATGGATCTCCAATTTCATCACACTATAGTCTGATAATATACAGGGGATAACTTCAATTCCTTTGCACTTACTTAAACATGTTCTGTGTGTGAGTATGTGGTCTATTTTGGAGAATGACCCATGTGCAGCTGAGAAGAATGTGTATTCTGATTTTGTGGGGTGGAAGACTCTGTAAACATCTGTTCATTTGTTCAGAGTTCAACTGAGTTCTAGTATTTCATTACTTATTTTTAGTCTAGTTGATCTATCTACTTGTGACAGTGAGGTGTTGAGGTCCCCCACTACAATTGTATTAGTGCATATATGACTTTTCAGGTCGGTTAGTATTTGTTTTATATAGTTGGGTGCACTGGTGTTTGGTGCATAGATATTTATGATTGTCATCTCTTCCCCTTACAAGGATGTAGTGTCCTTCTTCATCTCTCTTAATCAGTGTTGGTTTGAAATCTACTTGATCTGCCAAGAGGATAGCTACTCCTACTTTTTTTCGGGTTCCTGTCACATGCAGTATTGTTTCCCACCCTTTAACTTTCAGTCTATGAGTTTCTTTTGAATTAAGTGTGTTTCTTGTATGCAGCATATTGTTGGATTTTGCTTCTTGACCCATTCTGCTAGTCTGTTTCTTTTGATTGGTGAGTTGAGACCAGTAATGTTGATGGTTACAACTGAAATGTATTGACTTGTCATTGCCATGACTTTTTCTTTTTGTTGGGTTCTCCCCCTTTCCATTTAATTTCTTGTCATGCCAGATGGGTTCATTCTGCTTTGCTTCCTGGGGTTGTGATCCTCAATGTCTGTTCCTAGGCTATTGTGTAAAATCCTTTGGAGTGCTGGTTTGGTATTCACCAAGTTCCTAAGGTGCTCTTTGTCATGAAAGTATCTTATTTCTCCATCCATTTTGAAAGATAGTTTTGCAGAGTACATCAATCTGGGTTGGAGGCTGTTTTCTTTTAGGGCTTGGAATATGTCACTCCAAGCTCTTCTTGCCTTGATGGTTTGTGTTGAGAAGTCTGCTGTGATTCTGATGGGCTTTCCTTTGTATGTGATTTGTTTCTTTCCTCTGACTGCTTGGAGAACTTTGTTCTTCTGTTGTGTTTCTGGAATCTTAACAATTATATGCCTATGTGTAGATTTTTTTTGATCAAGGCTATTTGGAGTCCTATATGCCTCACTTATCTGTATGTCAAGCTCTTTTCCCCTGCTTGGGAAGTTTTCTGCCATTATTTCTGTGAAGAGATTTTTTATGTCATCTCCACTCTCTCCTGTTTCTTCATTGAGCCCAATCAGTCTTATGTTATTCTTCTTTGCATCATCTAGCAGCTGCTGGATTGATTTCTCATGTTCCCTTATAATTTTGAAGCAATTTTTCTTTTCCTGGTCACTAATTGCAATCTTATCTTCTATATCTGAAATTCTGTCCTCACATTGGCTCATTCTGCTGTGTAGACTTTCAATGGAGTTTTTCATGTCCTGGAAATCTATTTGCATCTGTTTTATGGATTCCATTTGTTTCCTATGTTGGGATTCCATCATGTTCCTGAGCTCCTCTCTAGATGTATTAATCATGTCTTGCACTAGGGGCACAATTTCTCCTGTTATCTGAGAAATTATTTCTGATTTCCTTTTTTCCAGATCCCCTTTTGTTGCCAGTTCAGTGGGTCCAGGTGGTTGAGTATCAGAGTGTTCCATCTCATTTCCCTTTGGAGTTGCTGTAGGTGATCTGGAAGTCTGGTTTTGAGACTTATTTATGTGTTTTCTCATTTCAATTGGGGGGTTGGGGGGTGCTGTTGGCACCTGTGAGGATCACCTTCTCTGAGGTGGGAGAGGTGGGACAGGAGCCAGGAGAGGCGGTAGGGATGGTGGCCCAGATGCCCCTTCCTCTGGGCTGGGAGCAGTGGGAGGGATGGTGGCCAGGAAGCCCCTTCCTCTGGACCAGTTCCAGTGGGATGGCGGCTCAGAAGCCCCTACCTCTGGGCCGGGAGTAGTGGGAGGGATGGTGGCCCAGAAGCCCCTTCCTCTGGGCCAGGAGCAGCGGGACAGAAGGTGGCCCAAAAGCCCTTTCCTCTGGCCTGGGAACAGCGAGAGGGATGGTGACCAAGAAGCCCCTTCCTCTGGACCAGGAGCAGTGGGACGGCGGCTCAGAAGCCCCTACCTCTGGGGCAGGAGCAGCGGGACTCAGTACCCTGGTCTGGTGGTCCAGTGTCCTCTGTGTCTTTGTAGTGTGGAACCAGGTGGCTGCCTGTCTGCAGCAGGGTGATTTGGCGTCTTCCGCGTGACTTGGTAGGGCGTGCACCAGAATTTCCTTTTTTTTAAAGGCTGAATGCTATGCTGTTTTACTTATATATCTTTTTTTTATCCATTCATTCACAGATGGACATTGGGTTGCTTCCAGTTTTTGGCTATTGTGAATAATGTTGCTATGAATGTGGGTGCATAAATATCTCTTTGAGATGCTTCCAATTATTTTGTCTATATGTCCAGAAGTGGAACTGCTAGACTATATGGTAATTCCATTTTTAATCTTTTGAAGAACTATCACAAAGGGTTTAACATTTCTTTATTTTAAATTTCGTTGTTCATCTTCTAATCCCTCAAAGGCCTAATGCCAAAGCATTTCAAAGAAGACAAGAGGCTCAGAAAATACTATTTTCTTATTAATATTTCTTAAAAGTTTCATTACCCATAATGTTAGTATTTCTTTGTTTTAAACATTCCTCTTCAAATTCCTGTGTAGTTTATCTCGTAATTGGACTCTGATGCATATATGTGGGGTCCAACAAGTGGACACATTCCATTAATAAAAAATAAAGTCTTCTTATCTTTCAACTTAAGTGTGTTATTATTTCACATGACCACAAATTTATTAGTACCTTGTACTTATTAAGTTGTTTGGACCTAAGCACTTAACTTCTTTCGTCCTATAAATGACATGAAAAAAGATACTAAGAAATGAGGGGCACCATAAGTATGGTACATGGGCACCTCTGTTCCACCCCACACTTCCAACTCTTAGGACTTGTCTGTGTGAATGGCTACTCCTCAGACTCACAGTAACTTGGGGCACCCTTGTCTCTGAAGGCACAGAAACCCAACCCCACCTCCAACAACACGTCGGTTTTGTTTACAAGCAACGTTAAATTTCCTCTCATGTAGACAATGGTGGCCAGAAACCTTATGATTACCACTCAATTATGCTGCTCTATCTCCCCTTATTTCTAATCTCACTAAGTACCTCGATCAAAATATTTCCTGGATAGCCCATTTCCCCCTCCATTCTTGTATCAGTCAGGTCATCATTTCTAGTTGGCGGTACCTAAGATTTTAAGCTGGTTTCTCTTAAACTAGACCATGGGTTGAAAATTTAATGTCTACCAGCGCTAGAATATAATTATTCAGAGCTGCCACAGGAACAGGCTGCCTCAGGTCCTGCATCTGTGAAGACAGCACAGATAAGACAAGCTGTGGGCCAGACACGACTCCCAGGGTGCCAATTGACACACTGGCCACTCCCCAAAAACAAATAACGGTCGTGCAAGTCAGCATGAAAGACATGACTAGGGACAAATGCATGAGTCTGCACCCACACACTCATAGATATGAATGGTGTAAAAAAGTAAGTAATCATTTAGAAACTCTTGATACTTGTTTTCATTAACTGGAAATGACTTCTGAGGAACCTAAGGGTGAATCACGACACCCTGTGCAACCACACTGTGAGGACAGCTGTGGCCAGTCTCATTTTTCTGCTCCATAATATCCTCTTTTCATCCCTCTCAAAGCCCTTCTCAGGTACCATCTCCTCTATGAGGCCTACTGAAGGCCCCAGTGAACTACTATCCTTAATTCTATTATCCTTGGTAATACCGATGTCAGTTATCTTCAGAGGCAGACTGCTAAGCTATGCTGTTTAAAACACAAGATTATACCTTGTGCTTGTTTTTTCTCCTTTCTACAGAGTATAACACATATTGGCTACTTTGAAGACATCATATAACAAATAAAATAATCATTTCATGATACTATGATAAAATAATCATTTCATGATTCTATGATACTGAACTATGACAGCACATAAGAATAAATTTAATTTCCCCTTACTCAAAAAGTACATTGCTATCTTCAAAGAAAGGAAAATAAGACAGGAACATTTGCATTGCATTGGAGAACTGAGGCCAGTGAACTGCAAGCATCCATAAATCTAACAAGTACCAAAAAAATGTGTCAGAAAAGAAGCCAAGAAGAAACTAATTCTGACAGCTGCAAACCTTCTGTTTTACAACAGTCACAGAATGGATGCACTCTGTAACCACCCTCAGGATAGAGTGCTCAGCAAATACAAACCTCCCCAGGAGATTCTACCGTACTCCAGACTGGAACTATTGGGACTGTGCTTATCTTCATAGAGGCAACCTTACCAGCCACCTACCTAACGCACGGCAGTAGCCCTAGAGACCATTAATAAGATGGATTGAACAAAACTCCATTTCAGCTGATGGAATTTCGAGGGCCAGCAAAATACAGGCAGCAGCTGCCCACTTTAAAACAGCAGTAACCTCACTAACCTCAGACTGGAAACTTTGTTTCCTTTAAATTAAGAACTAACATCCGGCACTGGGCCACCTGAATATGTATACTAATAAATCCCAGATGGGAATTCCAGACACCTCTTTGCTCAAGACATGACTTTCTTTCAAGTAATAAACATTCCATTAAGCAAGTCTCCTAGGAGCAAGCTGCCTCTAAGAGTCTCTTTTTGTTTACAACATGCTGTGTTTTCTAAAGCCAATTTGGGATCCATCATTACACACTGTATGATTAATTTTGTCATGTTTTCTTAATAGATGAAATTAGTCTGTGAATGTGAAAAGGTAGCACCTTTAAAAAGTTGAACTTATGGGAGTAGAGACTAGAAGAGTGGTCATTAGAGGACAGGAAGGTCAGAGAGAAGGGGGACACAGGAAGGATGGATAAAGGGGATCAAAATACAGTTAGATGTAAGGAATAAGTTGCAGTGTTCTGCAGCACATGAGGTGAGCACAGTTTACAATTTATTATATAATTTATGAAGAACTAGAAAACAGGAGTTCAAGGCTTCCTAACACAAAGAAATGATAAATGATTAAAGAGCTGGAAATGCTAGTTACCCTCATATGATCACTATGCATTATATAAATGTGTCTACTTATCATACTGTAACCCATAAATATGTACAAATATGTCAATTAAAATTTTTTTTAATTATTTTTAAAAGGATAGTACCTTGATTGTCTCAATATCTTATGTGAATCAAAGGAAAAAGTGTCACGTGGCCATAGCCCAAAATTCTGAATCATGAACCCAGTTTAGAACAATTTATGTGCTTACATTAACCCATGTCAGTATCCTTCAGCAATAAGCATAATTTATCAAGCATCTACTATGTGCTGGGCATAACAAAAGAATCTCTTCATACATCTCCACATGACAGTGCTTTCTAGCCTATGAAATCCTTCTGCATACTTTTGGTCCCTGATGAACATAACAGTCCTGTAAGGAGAGCATCTTGGTGACATCTGCTTCTGATGAGAATCATGGAACCTCACAGACACCAAGTGGCTGACCTTGGCCACTTAGCCAGGGCTAACCATAAGTCAAGAAAGGACTTGGGTCTTCTGACCAACTCCATTCCAAGCTATTTTTTCTCATCACTGCAGTGTCTCTGATTCAGTGAGACACAGATTATCATACTGCAAGGTAAATCTGTCATGTCCCTCAGGAAAGGTGGCGGGGTGCAGCAGTCAAGATGGTGCAGGGCGAAGCTGACTTGGAGGCTCTGGGCCTGGTGACTTAGGGAGAAGAGGGAGACAGATTAGGAAAGGGTAAGTCCAGAGGAGGAACAGATGTGGCCACAGGGGGTGCAAGAAGTTTCACCTCACACAGCAGAGTCTGACTGAAGCCTGAGCAGGACATGGGATGAGGGGTGGTTTCGGCCTCTTTCCTCAGGTCAGTTTCCCACACAACCAGAGCTCTCTCCAGTAGTGCTGGGACCTCATACTGCTCACAGCCTCCAGCAGAAGTATATCTAGAACAGAGTACCCTTAAAGAAGAACTACAGAACATACTTTTATGAAGTAAAGTATTTAATGAAGGCTACATAATGTACCTATTATTAATGAAGTAGATCTCTGTTATATAACATAGATATGAACCCACTTTTTTTTTTTTGGTACCTGGGATTGAACTTGGGACTTTGTGCTTGCAAGGCAGACAGTGGTACCACTCAGCTAAATCCCAGGCTCTGAAGCTACTTTTATTCACTGAATCTGCCTAACAAAGTGGTCCTTTCTCATTGTTTTCATACTAGTCAACAATTTCTACTCAATACAGGGACAAGAAGATACAACTGACCAGGACTTTACATTCCCTTTGAATGGTCTAGAATGCATGTTCCAATACACAGATTTAGAGAACTAGTGGATCTCCCTAATACACTACTGTCATGTTCTCAGAAGGCTTCTAAGATCCATAAGTGAAATTACAGACAGTTAACATTACCTTGAGCATTCCTTAAATAGCCCAGAAAGTTCAGGACTATCTACATGATTTATATATTTTATATATACACAATTATGTATCAGTTCCTCTAACCCTTAGCCTGTTTCCTTTCATTTGTCAATCAGATATTCAAGTTCTTCCTCCACAATTATGATCGATTCTTTACCTCTCACTTGCATGGCCTCCCAAACAATGTGGTTCCCATTTTGTTGGTGGTCAGAACACTTTACACTTGTCCATTCCACAGTTCCATCAACAGGCAGCCATTACTAGTTCAACATAAGCATGCAGAGAGTTACTGCCCATGAATGCAGTAGCTGATTGTGATAGGCCAGGGTTTCTTGACAACTGTCTTCTCTACCAGTTTTTACTGACAGCCTCTACTGTGCCCTCCACAGCTTATAAATGGATATCCAAGGGTCTTAAGAAGAAGTAAAGGTTGTGGAGGAAACTAGGGATTCATTGTCTGCTCTAGAGGAAGCTGTAGGCATCACTGTCTAATTGTCATCTTCATTTACATATTTCTCTATTCCACAAATGTTTGTTAAGTACCTACAAGGCAAACAGTTATGGTACTTCTCCTCAGAGCCAGTTAGGGGTCAAGGTGGGAAGGACACAAAGCACACGCTAATTAAAATACAGCATGGTAGGTACAATAGCAGAAAGCACGGGGTGTTATAAAGCTCATAGGAGAAGACCCTAAATGAGATCGGGGGAGGGAGTCTTCAAAGAAGACTTGCAGAAACAAGTGAGATGCCAGCAAAGGAAGGCAAGGAAAGAAAGAAGAAGGCAGGATTGGCAGCATACATAAAGATCCACAGGTAAAGAATGGCCAGTGGGAAAGGAAGGCTGAAGAAATGACCAACGGATATACAGGTCAGCTGGCCATTGGAGCTCCTTTTTAGAAAGAAGGTTTAGTAACAAGACCAGAGATAGAAGCCAAATTATAAGGGGGTGCCAAATAAACCAGTGTAAAGAAAGTAGAAAATGCATCGGTGGACCATTCATTTAGGAAGTTTCTCTAAAAAGGGTAAGTTGAGAGCTTATCCTGCAAAGAAAACTTCATCAAAAGAACACAATTTTAGTACATGGTAGAGTGGCTTTGAGAAAGGGCTATTTAAATTCCCACAACTCTAGCCACTGGGAAACTGGTGCCACTAATCTCTTATAAACACAGATTTGCAAGAATTTACACAGATTCTGACAATGTTAATAAAAAAGGATAAACTCCAGGCCCCCTCTGTTTCTGAGGCTGATGTTGGTCCAGCTGGTCTGACAGAAGTGGGGGGCAACACAAGGTGTGACCTCTGAGGTGCCTGGGAGGCTCCCAAGCCCCAAATTATCCTCAGTAGTACAGGAAATACTCTGAAGAGAGAGGTAGAACTTCAAGGTTAACTGTGCCCTATTTTCTGTTCATTGTCAGGTTCTTTTAAAAATACACGCATTCCTTGAAGGAAAGGTCTGTGAATGACTAACATCGAACAGAAAATGATTTCACCAGTTTGTCTGTTCCCTCCCAGCAGAAGTGAGGTCCACAGGCCAAGCAGGGTAGGGAGCAGAAACCAAGAATGTGGGTTGGGAAAAGAACAAACACAAGCATGTCCACTCCCAGCTCTGTCCTAGTCACTAACCCCACACCTGCCTAACACCAAGAAAAGATGAAGAAGAGTGACTTTACTCAGTAGTCAATTTGCAAGCAGAAGTGTGAAATCAAAAGCTCAAAGTTCCTTATTCTCAGTGATGCAAATTTTTTAAATGATGTAAAATACTCAAAACTGTTTCAGGTGAAATTTTCATCTCCACTTCTCTAAACTGATTCAGCCTCCAAAGGCCAAAAATGACTTTCATGAGGATATGATTTCTCTTAAGGTACCTCCAATTTGTGGGTGGAAATTATGGTGGCCCCTTATCCCAGGGAGAGCCAGTCTTTTAATCTAAGGGAAGAGGTGAAATCAATTACAAAAATGAAATAATAAAAAGCTTGCACATCCATAAAATTTGGTATCAGTGGCAGCAAGCAAACAGCAATGAGAATAGGAGTCAGCTGGTTTACAGCTCAAGAATCACAAACTGGTCACCTTTAGCACCAAGTCCAATTCATGGTGGCATTCTCTTTGACCAGGTAAATCTTGCTTTTCATCTGAACTTCAATGCCTTTAAAGGGGACCAGTTCTAGTTTTGCACACCTCACAACTCCCAATTGTTTATATAGAGCACCTTCTTACTACTTTTCTGGTTCCTATAGGCATGTGAGCTCGGGACCCCTGGTTTATGTAGACTAACATTAAAAACAAACAAGCAGCTTCTCCTGGAACAGCACTCTGATCAGACTCCTAACAAAACAGGAGCACAAAAACAGCAGTCAGGCTCACCAGTCCTTGGATAAAATAGAACCATGGTTTGAAACCATTTTTTAACACAACCTGTCTCAAGTCGCTGCCTGACTGGCCTCCTATAGAATGCTGCCACACTGTCCCTAACACAGGGATGTCTAGGAACAAGAGCCTGGCAGCCAGTATCCAACTCTGGCTGACAAAGGAAACAACCCCTCTACTCAGTGAACTGTGGCATAAGCGCTCTATCCGCGGTATCCAACTGACAACATTCAACATGGTGCAATTCATACCCCACACACAGCCAATCGGGCCACCTGGGAGCTGTTTGAAATGTCTATAGCACCCAGTACAGAAACAGTGTTGTTGCCACTGGTTCGTAGGGGTTAATGTGAGGACTTAGGCCCTCGCCTCAGTTCTTCATGACTTTCCACCACACCTTGCACAAAATCCAAGAATCAGAAAGCTAACACTCAAAGGAAGGTTTTAAGTCATCTCAATTTCCTCATTCCTCAAACTTGTTCACAAATGAGAAAATGGACCCACCATGCTGAAATGAATATTCAAAGCTCATCATACAAGTCTCTTCTTAACAGGAACTAGAACTAAATCTCTAAGCAGTAATGTGGCCTCAAGAATGGAGGGCTACTCTTTGTAACCAGCCTCCTCCAGGAGCACAGCTACCCCCAACACCCCTGGTCTTCTGAGGCCTGGCCCAGTTCCTGGATTGGACTTCTAGGACCCAATGGATGGCTCAGCTTCAGCTTACTCCAGCTCCTCGTCGGGGTTTGGGTCAAAGCCTACTGGTAATAAAGGGTTCCTTGCTCTGGCTGGCCTCCATGTGTCTATTTCCTTCACAGATGTGGTGGGAAATACTCACTGGCTGGGAACAAAGCTCTGAAGTCTGGACTCTCCATGGCAGATGCAGAATTCATCTACAGGATAAACTGCTACCTCTTCTAGTCCAATGCACTCACCACAAAAGCGCTGTTTTCCTGCACCACTATGCCCTTCCCTCTTGCTGCCCCTCTGAATGTTGCTCTAGCAGGACCCATCTGGATCCAATTAAGTAAAACTCTCTAGGACTGCTCGCCCTGTTTTATTTCTGTGCGGTTTCAAAAGCTTTACATTAGTGATAGCCCACTTATTTCAGATAAAATAATCAGTCAAATACAGTGATTAAGGTCCTATCTTTAAAATATAAGACCATTCTTTGCAGGAATATATGGCCTTTTTATAGTTTTTAAAGAAAAATTATGCTGGATTTCAGTGTTTAATGGTGACATATAAATAAAAGAGGTTGAAGAGGTGTAATTAATTGTTTTTTGTAATTAATTTTCTGTACTTCTAATTGTTTAATGCTTACCAGAATGGATCTAAGGTAGCTTGGTGATGTTACTGAGTTTGGAATTTTCCCATTGTGATCTACAGTGATACTGTGATTCACAGAATCTGTGTTCTTACTCTCCCTAATAACATCTGACATTGGTCAATGCGAGTTGACAATCCTAAGTACAGGGCCCCATTCACTATGAATACCATAGTCAGTCATTAAGAAAGAAGCAACTCAGTGGAAAAACACCAGAAAAGGAGGCTTATGTATCAGAAATCATGGCTAAGTCAACATCACTTCTGCCTGTGCCTCTCTGGGAGCAGCTCTAATACCATAACCATACCTGAGCCAATCAGCATACTAGGTGCCATAGTGAAGAAACTGGTCTTTGAGACATCAGAAATTTGGTAGGGGCTTCTGGAGAAAGCCACTCATGTCCCTGACAGCAAGCTAAAGTCAGGCCTCCCTCTTCTCAACAAAGTGTTGTGGATATAAGGCCTAGCACTGCTACCGAGGCTCACCGATAGAAGAGAAGCCAGATTAGGGTAAAGCTCAGCCACAGAAGGCAGGCTGTAGAAGAAGTGGGTTCTCGCTATTACACCTGCTGACTCAAACCTCAGTGGCATAGACGAGGTGGCAAGGCTGGCACAAGACAAGGGTCCGTCCTCCACTCCCAGTGTGGGGTGCCTGGCCATCCCTATGGGGTTCCCAATCCATCCTGTGTGGGAAACAGCTTTGTCATCTTTGGGATGGCTGCCTCCCTGACAGGCAGCAGAAGGGCAAGACTTGTAGGGTAAGACAAGGAGGTTGGAAACTCTGTGTGTGTGTGTGTGTGTGTGTGTGTGTGTGTGTGTGTGTGTGTGTGTAGCTCCATATTCCAATCAGGAGTACAAAGCAGGACCAAGGCTGAGTCTGTGCAGGGATTTCTCCCAGAAGCTGAAGGGATGGGAAGGAACTCAGGGGCACATGTGGTGAAATGTTATCCAGTACTTAGCAGGAGAAGAGGCAAATGATAAATGAAAAGCACTGGTGAGTCAAGGTTGGGCCAGATTTTTACCTGAGAAAGCATGCAATGTTCATTTGGGGCTGCTTTAACAAGGCACAGAGCAGCCCACTAATTACACTTGGGCATTTCCATGCTTAGGTCTTACAGCTGAAACACTGAATCCCAACAAATGACTTCTGGAAGCTGGAAAGCATTATAATTAGAGTGCCTTTGGTTTAACTGAGCCCTCTCTTTCCGCATCTCTCATATACAGCAAATACTTGTGATGCTCCTACTTAGACAATAAACTAGAATTATAGAAATGTTTGTCAAGTTTCTTGCCAATTGCTCATAGTGGCCCCTCTGTAAATATTTCATTTCTGTTGTCTTGCTGTCCTACTGTGTTTTGACCATGAAATTTTCCCTAGCAAGCACTCATCCTCAGGTTTTCACTAAATCCAGCTCAGGGAGCTCCCAAGGAGCACTACTCTCCTAAAAAGTGCAAACCAAAAGACAACAGAAGTCTCTGCCCTCAGGCTCCAGTGGTAGCCAAATGTATTTGAAAGAACTGATTTCAAAGGATGTAAATCAACACTCCCCTTAATGGTTTAAGCAGATGGGATGGGATTTCAGAGCTCATTTATGTACAACATACACAAATGAACATAGGAACTCACCTTGGCTGGCAGAAAAGTGGGGCACCCTCACTAACAAATATAAACACAAAACATGATGATGATGTAAGTCTTACATTATGTATAATAATATAATAAGACCCTTACTGTAAAAGGAAAGGAAAGAATGGTGTGAGAGCTCAGGATGAATTTGCTCCACGAGATGCGTATACTTGATGTCACTCTGTCTACTGGGTACAGGACATGGAATGATTAAACAAGAGGAGACAATTCAGGCGACACCCAAAAGTCATTTTCTGTTATACTTATCCCTGGTCTGACTTTCATCACAGAGTCATATTAGAGCTTGGTCTGTATCCAGAGGACAGAAGTCCTAAGATCTAAAAGGAGATGGAGGGGCCGGGGATTTAGCTCAGTGGTTCCACTGCCTGCCTCGCAAGCACAAAGTCCCAAGTTCGATCCATCCCTGGTACCAAAAAAAAAAGAAATAAAGAGGATGGAAAGGGGAAAAGTGCTCTAGCTGGTTCAAAATACAATAAGAAGCCAGAAACAGTTACACACACCTGTAATCCCAGCCCTGAGGGAGGCTGAGGCAGGAAGATTACAAATTGAGTCTCACCTGGACAACACAGTGAGATACTTTCTCAAAATAAAAACTAAAAAGAACCAGGAACATAGCTCAGTGGTATAGCATCGCTGTGCTTAAACCACCAGGCCCCAAAAAAGTACAGTAAGAAGAATACTGGTCAAAACTTGTCTAAGCTAAGCTGTAGTTAGTGACAATGAGTTCACTTTTCCTCCTCAACTGAAAATTTTGTTTGCAAATTAATTTTGAATAATATTGAGCATTTGATATTTCATTAAAAGGGTGTCATACAAGGAAATGTGACCTTAGGCCTGTGGAATTTTATCTTGTGTTAACAACACTATATGTCTAGGTAACTTACATGTGAATGCAGATGAGGAACAGGGCAGTCTTCCTTCATGAGACCATAGGTTCTTAGGCCAATCAACAGCAAACCGTTGGGAAAACCCGAGGACTTTATCCCATACCAAAACAAGAGAAGGCAATATTTGGAAAGGTCAGAGCCTGTCTGCTGGGCTCCACCAGTAGGCAGACACACTAGGGCAATGGCTAAGATGAACCACACCAGAGAAGTCATAGCACTTTGCTTCCTCTCAGCCTACTGCAGGAGGGAGCCTGAGGCTGTCTGTGATCACACATCTCCGCCTGGGCGGGCTATGGGAAGAAGGCAGACCTAAGAAAGAGACTTTCTTTCCAGCTCCGGCACTATGAGGGTGGATGACCATGGATGCCTGATGAGGTTTCTCTGGTCTAAGACTCACTTGTTGAACGAGAGTAGTTTCCTAAATCAAACAGTGTCTCATCTCATGGCCATGACAATCTAACTCACACCACTGTCCACAAGGCCTCATCTGATCTGGACCCCAATGCCTCTCACGCTCATCTCTCCGCACCTCAGGGTCACCACTGTTTCTGGGACCCATCAGGGCATTCCAGCTGCAGCTGCCAGCTCTGCCTGAAATGCCCTGCCCAGGACGTCCCCTGGTGGCTTCTCAGACCTCTCAGGTGAGTCTAATATCATGTTACCAGTGAAGACTTACTCACCATTACAACCATCACCTCATCACCTCCCCAACACACACACACACACACACACACACACACACACACACACACCCCAAACAGCACACACAGAAACCCCTATTTCCTTCTTTATCTTTAAAATTTTTCTCCTTCAGCTTGGCAAAATGGTGCATGCCTATATAATCCTAGCACTCTGGGAGGCTGAGGCAGAAGTATGGAAAGTCTAAGCCAGGCCTGGGCAATTTAGCAATATCCTGTCTCAAAATTTTAAAATAATAAAGAGAAGCTGGGATGGAGCTCAGTGGTAGAGTGCCCCTGGGTTTGATCCTCGGTACTGAAAAAAAATCCCCATTTTTCCCTTCTTCTTAGCAGTTAGTATTCTACTTACACATATATTACTTGTTTATTATGTTGTCAATCTCCCACAAACAAAATGTCAGCTCTCCAAGAAGAGGAAATTCTATCTCTTCATTCACTGCTACATCCTAGTGCCTGTAGCTGTGCCTGCAACCAAACTGGAATTCAGTGTTTGCAGAATGGTTACCCAGATGGGTGGAAGGGAGGGCAGGAGTACGGTCTGTGGGCTGCAGTGCTATAGTGAGAGGCTCTGAATGCCTCCAGGATGGACTCTGGCTGCATGAGCAGACAAGCAGCAGGAAACACAGAGGGTCCAGGGTCTATGTGGATGTTCTCACTCTGCAGCAGAGCTGCTCAAGTGGGTGCCCTGAACATCAGTATCACATGGAGGAAGCACAGTTACAGTCACTCTCTCTAACTCTCCATTTACAATCCCTGGGGGAAAGAGAAGCAAGATTCCCTATTACCAAGATAGCACAGTGTAATTCATTGGGAAAGGAGAAAAGCTGGTGCTCCCACGTGAGTTCCAGCCAGTTCCACTAGAGGGCAACGTGGGCAGGATGGTGGGTGATTTCCCAGCAACACAGTGGGGAAGCTCCTACCCACCATCCCACCCTCCCATTCTTTGCCTGGCTCTTGTCCCCTTGCTCCCTCTTCTGTTTTAGCCATTTTCCACCACTAATCTACAATCTGCTCTCAAATGGTTCATGCTTATCTATGAATGCACATGACCTAACCACTCTAGCCTTGGAAGCTTTTACGTATACTTCTTTCTGCCAGAGTTCATTACTTTCCCTCCCTTTGGAACTTTACCCTAAACACACTTCTTCCACAAAAACTTCCATAGGAAACCTGGCCTGATCCCAACTGTACCTACACCACGATGCACCTTCACAGACACACATCATTTTAACATAGTGGGTAGACCACGTGTAGGCAGAGACCCACACACACAGCTCTGGGCACTGGGCAGACAAATATTTATTTAAGTTATATGATGTACAAGTGACCACAGTCCATCCAAGAGAATTCACGACTCTACAAAACAGTATTGGCTGCCAAGGACTCAACGAGCCAAGAGACTAGATAAACCAACACCCACCTATGTCTTCTGATTTCCCTTTTTCTCCCTAGTAGCCAATTTAAACCCCAAAAAGTTTTCTGAACAGAAAAGTTTTAGAAAAACTGAAGAAAATATTATACATAGACTTGAACAAAAGTGAGTAAATGCCAATAAAAAGTTTCATGGTTGCTTAAAAAGCTCTCTTTATTTCAACCTTTGATAACATTTTCAGTTTACCATAAAAATAAAATTAAGACTACTTTGTAGAAGCATTAGCTAAGAACAAGCCCAGGATGTTCTTTTAAAAGTACAAAAGTCTTCATCTGTAAAGTAAAATTGCTTTCAGGTTGTTAGAGAAAATGGCAACAGTAACATTCTAGAAAACAATTACCTAAGGGGAGAACAGAAATAAACTCCCTCGTGTTTACAGGACTGCCCACTATGTCACCTCTGCAGCTAGACCAACTAGTGCTACAGTTAATAAATGTGTGAAAAATGTAAAAAAGTAGTCTGGGGCAAAAAAGCTATCCAACATTTTCAGAGTCCCACTTCTGAAACATTCCCATTCCTTACACATTTAAAAATGAAACTATCTATATGCAAAACTTCGGGTGCCATTTTTTTCACCCATAATATTCATCTTTCCAATATTCTGGTGTGGCTCCCCACACCCAGAGCCATAGCAAAAGGAAGTAGTGATTCACAGAACACAACCCCTCTAAAACTGTGACCAAATACTACTCCATTGTAGAGAGCAGCACCGTATTAGTCATCTGAACACTCTGCACAACTACAACAAAGACATTCATGTACGGTACATTCATCACTGTCCAAGGGCAGTATTAACTCACCTAGTCTCAGCATTTCTCCTGCTACTCAATCACAGCCACAGCTTCACAGTGTCCTAGTACTCACACGGACTTGAGCAACATTTACTCTGTCTCAACTTAAGGAAGAGTTCGTCTTCCTCCAAAATAACTCAAAATAATGCATACTTTCCTTTTGAAAAACCCAGCAGAAGCTCAACAAACAAATGCAGAGGAGACACTGGTCAACAGGTTACTTTAAAAGTTGTCTTGCTTGTTATTCTAGGTTTCGTCACCTGTTGTGGAATGCATTATGTGGCCTTTAATTGTGAGTCTGGAGATGTCTCCATGTCCGCAATGGGGAGAGACTGGGGGCTGCCTGTACTTGTACCTGCCAACTACAGCTACACAGACGCACAGGGTTACCTATGATAGGCAGATGAGATACTTTCAAAATCAAGCAGAAGTCTAACGTTTCAACATGCTAGAAAAAAAAAAAAAAACAGATACCTAAAGGGGAAAAAAGGAGTGGCCTCATTCACCAACGCCTGGGAAAAAAAACAAACCTCATTCCTACCTGGCCAGTACAAACATGAATGTCTATTAATAGCAAGTTAATAAGTGTTGCTTAGAGTTTGCTTGTTCTCCGGAAAACTAGGGATCAAAATTTGGATAGAGCTGCTATATAAAATCATTAGCCTTTTGCTTTTGGAGAGAATTTAACGAATGTAAGTGTGAGTATATCCAGGCATACACAATATACATACACATGTATATTATACACCATCTCCATATATAGAATCTACATCATCTCCATACAAACAATCTAATAGTCTCTTGGGGACTTTATTTATCTAGGCATTTGCCCTTATCCAACTTCACCAGATTGATTCTGCCCATCCTACAATGCCCATTACAAGTGTTCTACCTCCATGAAGCCTCTTCTTTTTTTTTGGTACCAGGGATCGAACTCAGGTCCTTGCGCCTGCACAGCGGGCGGCGGAACCACTGAGCTAAATCCCCAGCCATGAAGCCTCTTCTTAATGGGAATAAAGAGTAAGTAAATATATCATCTTAGCCTCTTACATTACCCCTCACAGCATGTCACTGAAATTTTCTTGGTAACATTTTCTGGTACTTATCACAGTTGTTATTATATTATCTTTGATCGCATATGTATCTTATTTCCCACTAAGTGATATGCTTTATTTTACTTTATCTTTTGTAGCAATAACACTCTGCCTTCAGCCTATCAGGCACCCAGCAAAAAAGATAGTAATAGGAATATAATAGACAAGCTCCCCAAAGTCTGCTAGACCTGGATCAAATTCCATTTATGCCACTTTCTAGTTTTGTATACTTGGGGGTTCAACCTTCTTTAGCAATTCTGCACTTCTGTAAAGTGAGAACAGCATCATCTACATCATAGAAATTGTTATCAAGATTTAAAGAGAATCATGCCAAGCAAATAATATACTGCCTAATGCACAGTGAGTTCTAAAGCATTATGATTGACCTGAGTTAAAATCAAATCCCCAGGGCCGGGGATTTAGCTCAGTAGTTTCACCGCCTGCTGCGCAAGTGCAACGACCCGAGTTCGATCCCTGGTACCAAAAAATAAATAAATAAAATCCCCATTAGTAGTTGGGGAAGGAGGCTAAAAGAGATATCAAATCAGTATCAATTTACAAACATATCTATACATGTATTATTTTCTTTAGCCTACATTATCATGTAACAGATTCACAAAGGTGTAAAGAGGCATGAAGTTTATACCTTAGAAGAAGTCATCCTTTGTGTTCACAAAAGTGTTATCTCCTCAAATTCTGACTGGCCGTTAAGATTATGAAAACTTCCTTAGAAACTAATGGTCAAAGACATCAAGAGGATCTCTTCCTGAAGTATAAGATTCTGAATTCTGAGGATTTCTCACACCTTGATTCACTGGCAGTTTCAAGGATAATGTAACGTGAGCACAAATATTATGTCTAAAGAGAGGACAGATCTCACATGTCTCTAAATTGGCCCTCTGTGTTAGCTGCAGGCAGCATGAGCAGTATAAAGACTGAGCACCACAATGAAGCTGTAGGCAGGGGAGGATGGGGGGAGAATCCTAGAGACAGAGACTTCACACAGGTTCCAGGCCCAAGAAGGGAGGAAAGAGGAAGCCCCCAGGGTCAGGCAAGGGCAGATAAAGCTGCAACCATTATATCCCCAGGTATCAAGTGTACCTCGACAACCAGCAGGCATTCTTGATTTTGGAGAGTTCTCCAAATATGGGAAACTAAAAAGGCATCTGGATAGGAATTCTCATATTCTCCTCCCCGCTGCTCCTCCCCTTCCCTTCTTGGCATGGCTAGGGATTTAACCCAGGACCATTAGCATGCTACACAAACACTCTCTAACACTGAGCTCCACCTACAGCCACAGCCCCTTCTAAAATTTTTATTTTGAGATAATGTCTCACTAAGTTGCCCAGGCTGACCTTGACATTGTGATCCTCCTGCTTCAATTGCTTGAGTAGCTGGGATTACAGGCATATATGCCGCTGCACCTGGCTGAAGGGGCATTCACTTAAGTCACTCCTCCATTTTGATCAGAACGCCCAGGTGGTCCATGCTCAGATCTAATTGAAATCTGCTGTTTAAAGCAGTCTCAGCATTTGAAATGAGAATATCTGCTCATCCTACTACCCTACTTTGAGAAAAAAGAGCAGCAAACAGAGGCTAAAGAGCAGGGAAGACTCTCAAGAAACTACTGTATTTGTGAAGTAGTTTAACCTCACTGAATAGCTATATGTAAAAAAAAATCTTTCCTAGGAACTGCAAACTAAGACACTCTAGGGTAGACTCAGGGATCAAAACATGATATTCACCCAGAGCAGCAGGGAGAAGAGAGCAAGCAACTGGGACTTTTGGCCCTGGTTTGTCTGGTAGCCTAGAGGCTGAAGGATCTGTCCAGACCTGGCTTTGTTAAGGCAGTTTACGCTGGAGACCACAGGTGACTCTCTGTCCCTTTTTGGTGATCATGGCTCCACACTGGAAGCACAGGGAATGTGCCTGGGACTGCCAGTCATGGAGGTGCTCCAGAACTTCACAGTGTTAAGGAAGCCCCAGTTAGGGAGGTCTAGGGCCACCTTATCAGATGTTTCTTTTCCATCTCTCTGCCATCATGACAGTGGCCATTAGAAAACCAGATCCTCCTCTTCTGTGTGTGCACACATTAGGTTATCTAGCATCTCAGAGCAGGAACTACCACTTAGATCATTGCATTTTCCCCACACCCAGGGCAAGCAGGTGGCAATCCTAATTTCTACAAATTGGGGCACAGCAAGAAGGTAGTTAAGGAACATATTCAACAGGGTCCTGCAAGATGCCATGAGGCCCACCCATGCCCACCCAGAACAATCTCCAGACACATACTCACTTGCTGGCCTTGTTTCATCAACTGCTTGTTACACACCGCAAGAAAAATAGTTCCTCTACAGCCTACCCACATCTTTATCAGCAGCACATTCAACAAAATCATCACAAGAGTGATGAAATTTGTGCCTGCATGAAAAAGATATGTTTGTTTATTTCATCTGATTCTGTAGGCTCAGACAGAAATGAAAATGTTTACAAACATCTTGACCTTTGTGGCCTGGAAGTCCCAAGATGCTTCCTAATCTATAGTGTACAATCCTGTAACTTCCAAAATTAACTGTCCTTTCTGTCTTTCTGTTCAACTCTTCCTTAGTCCCATCAGTCTTCTCAAAACTTTCTCTTCTTTCTCCTTCCATCCAGGCCAACTTTGTCAAATCAAAGATCCAACCAAGGATCCTCTCATCAACTCCTATCTGTCTCTCTCTTTTTCTTCAGGGAGGAAGGAGTCACTGGTAGAGGTAAGCTGTGAGGGAACTATTCCAGGAGACTCCATACCTGAGACTGGCAGTGCACTCAGAGGCATTTTCCAGGTCCACCAGACCAGCAGACAAGCTCCCTCTGTCTCTGAGGAAGGTCCTGCCCCTGCAAAGGAGGACAAGGTCCATGCCTCAATGAAGCTGGGAAAATCCTCCTGCTGAGCACCCGACAAATGCCCCACCAGGAGCATGGTGCGTTCATCTTCTATGGTTCCCTCAGTCCTTACCAAAGCTCTGGGGGGTGCACCCCAGTATTACCAAGTTACAGGTAGGAACCTGAGCTCTAAACATTACTGTATTTATTCAGCTGGCATGCTGGAATATGAACCTAGGTATGTCTCACTCCAAATCAGTTGGCTCTTTTCCTCATACCATACCATGAAAGTGTCCTTCGTTCACCAGACAGAAACCACAGAGGGAGTAGTCTGGAAAAATAACAAGAACACCCAGCAATCCACCTTCCAAGGCCAAGTGGAGTGGTGAGCCAAGCTGTGAACAAGCGCTGCTGGGGTGGGGGCACAATGGCATAAGAGACAGGGCTAGAGTGGAGATTCCCCAAGTCTTTCACCGTGGCAAGTACCATTCAGGGTCTCCCTAAGCAGCTGCACACACACAAAAAAAAATTGTAGCAAAATGGGCCTTTCTATCATGCAGTACTCATTTTTATGTTTCTAGTATAAATTTTATAAAAAGTTTACTCTTAAAAACAAAAAAGTTTGTCTTCTCGTTTCTCTTTTAGAATTATGTAATTTTAGCATTGGCAAGACCTCTGATAACATCTAACCTCATTTCACAAGCAAAGAAAACCAGGCAGCCCAAGGAGGCTGCATGCCCTACCCCAAAAGCACATGCTGGCAGGGAGCAAGGCAGCTGCAGTGAGCGCTGCTCTCAGGACTCAACGAGCACTGAGATCTGTCATGCAGCGATTCACACTCAGACCTCTCTCCGAGAGTGTGCCTCCAATAAATACACTGAATCAGCACTTAGAAAGCAAAGAAACCAAATGCTGGCTGCATTAAATATGCTGGCACCTAACTATGGTTTATTCTCCACGGAACTCAACATAAACAGAGTCCAGACATTTTAAAGCATTCTTCCACTGCAAACCTTCATGTAAAGCTGAACATGATCTCCAGTTAAAAAAAAAAATACTAAACTAAACTCTCCGCTGGCCAAGGAAAACTGCCCGGTTGTGAAGTAAACTTCTCTATAAAATTTCTAGAATTTCTAGTTAATAAGGTAACATAAGCTATTTCCCAAGCTAAAATCCATGCATTTCCCAAGCTTCCTCCTCTGCCAACCTGTTTCTTTTCTCTAGCCACTATCATCTTGCCACTTGGTCATCGCTGACCACTCTCTTGGACTGGGTAGCCACTCATTTTCCATGTCTTGCTGTCTTCTCCTCTGTACTTCTCCAAGATTCATTTCCATTTGGTTTTGTTAAGCCTTTGCTTTTAAGGTGGCAGAAGATGGTTTCTTAAAAAGACAATATTCAGAGTGCCAATTTCTACTCTTCATTCCCTTGTTACAGCTCAGAGACCTTTGTCATTATGTAGCTTTACCCTATTTTCAAACTTACATTTAAAAAAAATAATTTCACTAACTTTTCACCTCAGAGAACAGAGACCTCAACATATTGTGGGTCAAGCTTCTTTCTGAATACCCCCTCCCAAGAAAAACATCATTTCTGAATGTTTGCAGGGGGGGAGTGATGTGTCCCCGGCTCTGGACTTCATCCCGTTTGTACCCAGAGCCCACATGCTCTTGCACTACACAGCCAGCAAGTCCTCCACCCCCACCCCCTCAGCCTAACAACAGTAACGAATTTATAGCTGATATCATACAAACTCCTTCCAAGAGGGAGCAGACATTTTCACCAAACTACATCTTACCCCCATAAAAGGGAGCCCCATTTTCCATTCCACAGTGTAGTTCTATCCTTACAGATGAGAAAGGGGCTGTGGACCTGAGACTCACTCAGTGCTATGTATTTCTGCTTCCCTTCCTCTATCTTCTTGTGGTCCAACGCCCTTCAGGATGAAGGAGGGCTTATGGGATGTTTAACTGGAAAATGCCCACGAACACAGTGAACCTCAATGCCCCCATGGTCACCTCTGCCCTAACAGCCGCCAGGTCCTGATGCCTCCCCACTGCACAGTGCTTCTCCTGCCCCAACACCCATTCTCCTCAAGCTCATGCTATGGCTCCTTTTCGTAGCTGTCTGCATGGTTCCTTTTCCCAAAGCACAGTTCTATCATCAGATCACGAGCTGTGCCTAGAACTGAGCTTAAAACTGCTCCACACTTCACGTAACCACTGCCCTTTCTGAGGAGAGAATATGCAATGCTTCCCTGTTGCCCAGGGAACTGAGTACCAACTGTAAGCACAGGACTGAAGGCAGTCCTCAACCCTGACCAATCATGCCGAGTGCTGTTCTCTCTCCAGGCCTCTGCTCACCTGCTTTGGCCTCTCAGGTCCTTTCCATCATCACCAGCTACAAAACACAGCCAGTCACCCAAGGTTCAGCTCAGACAAGGCCTTTTAAGACCCCTGTAGCCAGTCACCAACCCACTCTTCTGTCTCCGTGCATCACGTGACAACTTCCTTACACACTTACCTTGTGTTGCTCCAATGGACAGACCTGACTACACAGGCCTCGCTGGTCCTATTACACTGCACATTCTTGAAGACATGGAGAGCTCTTCATTCCCTCAACAAGACTCCTCCTGCATTTACTCAGCACATACTGAATGCCAGGCACTGACTTAAGACATTGGAGACTCAGTGGAGAGTGAAATACAAGAGGTTACCTGTCCTACAAACCTGAGAGTCAGTGTGGGAAAGAGGTGGCAGATACATAAATCCATGAAAAAATAAAGGACCAAATGTGACAGGCCCTGGGATGTAGAAGGGGCTATGACAGAGGCACACCGTCAGGGGGGGCACTGGAAGGAACGGCCACATGGGCAGCAGGAGGGCCTGGGCTACAGCTTGAGACCAAACAAATGTGCTATGTTCCGGGGCAGAGCGATTGTAATGCTGAGTGTGAGAAGCAGGGCAGAGACAAAGGCCAGAATATGCAGGCCACACAGGACACGGTAGGAAGTTTATGTCCTATGATAGGAATATAAAACAGGATAAATGTCTTGAAGGCAAAGTGGCAACAAAGATAAAAAACTGAAAACTCCACAGGCCCATTGAACCACTTCCAGGAATACATCCAATGAAACAGAGACAAGTGTGGGCAGCTACAGTATAAGGAAATTGTGCAGGATTATGACATGGGTGAGAACTGAGAAGAGCCCAACTACCCAAATGGAGATTGGTTAAATGAATTTGGGCACAGCCAGATAATAGTATGTCACAAAGTCTTTAAAATGATCTTGTTGGGCCAGGGATTTAGCTCAGTGGTTCCACCACCTGCCTTGTAAGCACAAGGTCCTGAGTTTGATCCCCGGTACCAAAAAATAAATAAATAAATAAAATAACTATTTTATTATTACATTATTTATTTATTATTTTATTATTATTACAAGGCATGCGGTGGAACCACTGAGCTAAATCCCCGGCCCAAAATGATCTTGTAATTGATGACAGAGAACTCTTCAGAAAGGCTACAAAGCAATATATAAAAGAAATTATGTTAAGCAGTACATAAAAAGCTGGTAAAAAGCCTAGATAAAAAGCCTACAGTAATGATATTCACAATGAATTTTTTCAGGTCGTGAAAATGAGGGCTACTTTTTTGGATCAAATTGTAGCTGACAAATACACTACACAAATATATCATAATTTACTAATAAGGAAAAAAAGATTTTAAAAACCAGTGCATTACAAGAAAGTACAGTACGAAGGATATCTATGATTTCATAAAAACAAATAGAGGATGCTGTTCAGCAGATAGCTGGGCAATCTTCTGTCTTTTCAGGTAATCTTCTAAGCAAAACAGAAAAACAAACCATAAAAACTCCCTAGAACTTGGGGCAGGAAGTGTGTCATTCCTTTTTCACTGCTCCCTCTGACTCAGCACTGACTCCTGGGCCCTCTGATACACAGAGTAAAGTCAGAGGCAGAGGCTCTGAGGGAGCAGATTCACACACCTCACTCAGAAGCCCCAGCCCCAGAGCACAGCCTGAAATTTCAGATATGGATCTTCTAGGGAAATACCTTCCCTATGCTTTTTCAGATTCATTACAACGGAGAATATCAATCTCACCTTTACTGTTACAGGTAAATGTGACTATTTCTTAGAAATAAGACTCACTGCACAAGATCCAAACACTTACTTCAAGCTTTCTGCTCAAACAGGCTTCAAAGGTTACTATACAACAGTCTCACTCTCAACAAGTCAAAGAAAGTCTCAAGTATGCAAATCCTGAGTTGAAAAAGCTCCCTGAAGAAGCCCTGTCAGCCAGGGTGCCCCTGGTCACCACTGGGAAACAAAGGTGATCTGGTGTGTGCCGTTTTGTTAGGCAGCTTCCTAAGCTCAATACTCAATGGCCATTCAAAGAGCACAGACTGAAAATGATTTGCTAACAGAATGCCACATGCTTCTTTTAGTTTCGTTTTTAATAACTCTCTAGAAAACTACAGAGCAGAGGGGGAAACACATAAACAACTATAAAACAAAACAACAAGTTTTTACTCTGGAAGCCTTCAATTTTTTTTTTTTTTTTTTTTTTTTTTTTTGGTACCAGTGATCAAACTCAGGACCTTGTACTTGCAAGGCAGGCAGCAGCACCACTGAGCTAAATCCCCAGCCCTGGAAGCCTTCAAATTTTTAAGACAAGTTAAATTAGAATTTGAGGACACTGATAATTACAATCCAGGGCAACTGCCTTCCCTTAAAAGATATTCGTTGAGGTCTTAGTGTCCCCTACTCTAGACTCGAGGATAATGATAAATAAGGGAGGTAGAGGAAGTACATCAAGGGGGTTGGGAAGTTTGTGGATTGAGTGAAGGAGATACTTCTAGAAACTCTAAAAAGTAAAGCCAGTTTGGGAACAAGTTATTATGGCTTTATGAGCCCTGTTAAAATGTTGGGACTTCATCAAAACCCCACTGAGGCATAGCAAGCAGGGCATGAGACAGTCAGATGGACATTTATAAAGACCAACAGCAGCACAGAAAGCCAGGCTGCCCAAGGGGTGAGGAGGGGGCAGTTGAGGGCCTTACAGAAATCTAGAGGCGATGACCACAGTGGGTTGGTTTCAGCTGGTGGCAGGGGTCAGTGGCAAGCAGTGTACAGATTCCATTGCTATTCAGTGGGAGAACTAATGGTGTTGGCAACTGACTGGGAACAGGGAGTGGGAAAGAGATGCCCTCCAGGTTTCTGAATCATTTACTGAGGGGAAAGCTACAAGAGAGGGTAATTTCAAGCTTTCTTCGCACCAAATTGAGTTGACTATGAAACTCTGATTAACACACTAAAGCTAGACAAGGAGTTAGAACTCAGATAAAAGCTTGGACTTCAAATATAAACATGAAAGTCACTGGCACATAGAGAATCCGAAGCCCTAGAAATAAACAGGATCACCAAGGAGAGAGCTGAATAAGAAGGGCAAAGAACCCAGGCAGAATCTAAGAAATATCAATGTTTAAGGGATGGGCCAAATAGAAGAAAGAGCTCACAAAGGAAACTGAAGAGGAGCAAACAAGAAGGGAGGAGGAAAACAATAAAGTGGATGAACAAGGACAAGTCTATAAATACAAAAGGAACAGTATGGGTGTGCCCTGGGTGGTCTGGAAGAGAACAAGTGAAAGTACCCACTGCCCACTAAAATGCCAGATACTGTTCAGCTTCTTCCTGGGGCTGTGTACTTCTGGAGTCATCTGCGAGCATTCGGGGGACCAGAGGGAAGCAGCAGGAAAAGAGTAGGTCCTGAGATGATCTTAACAGTAGATCCTGGTACAGCCAGCATGGTCTTCTCAGGGCTGGAACAGGAGCCAAGGGCCACAGAAGTAACAAAACACAAAGGTTCTGGAGTGTGCTAGGAGAGCAAGCTGACACACCCGGGCCGCGGCATCAGGAGCTATGGTGCTTCCGAACATCCTGATCACCAGTACACCAGGAGTTGGAAAAACCACACTAGGCAAAGAACTTGCATCCAGATCAGGACTAAAGTACATTAATGTGGGTGATGTAGCTTGAGAAGGGGCATTATATAATGGCTACGATGAAGAGTATGAGTGTCCCATTTTAGATGATAAAAAAGTAGCTGGTGAGTTAGAGAACCAAACGGCAGATGGTGGAGTTATTGTTGACTACCATGGTTGTGATTTCTTTCCTGAACAATGGTTTCATGCAGTTTTTGTGTTAAGAACAGATAACAGTATATTGTACAAAAGACTTGAAGCAAGGGGTTATAATGAGAAGAAACTGGGAGACAATATCGAATGTGAGATTTTTCAAGTTTTTTATGAAGAGGCCATGTTATCATGCAAGGAAGATATTGTACACCAGCTGCCCAGCAATACGCCTGAAGAGGACAACATAAACCAGATCTTGAGATGGATTCAGCAGTGGGTCAAAGGTCACAACCCATGCGTGACTGGTCACTTGGTGGTGCCTCTTTGCCTACCTTGTAGACACGGGCTCCAAGTATCTGTAAAAACCAAAACTATGTGGAAGGCCCAACAGGTATTTTTATGCCTGGGTTTCTTTTTCTCCATGAGAAAGTTAAAATATCACAAATATAATGAATACAATTATTATTAAGCATTTAAAATACACATCAGTTGCTAAACAATAAATCTGATCAAATGGGTAAAAAACAAAAACAAAAAAACAAAACACAAAGGTTCTGGAACCAGGTCTCAAGAATGGTTCTTTGTTACAGTCACAAGTACTAGAGCTGGAAGGGTATACTGGACTGAGAAATTAATTTGCTCTTTTGGAAGCCTAACACAGGGACACATTCCGATTTCAACAGAGGTATTTCCATATGTAGAAAGAAAAGGTATAATATTTGTAGGAGGACCCTAAACCAATGAATCTGAAATATCCATTCAAATGCCAGGTGTGTCGTTTTTTTTCCCTCTTTTTTGGTACCGGGGATCAAACTCAAGACCTTGCAGTTTCGAGGCAGGCGCAGGGCCACTAAGCTAAATCCCTGGCCCAACTGTGTCTTTTCATTTTTTGAGGGATGTAAAATGTCCTAAAAATCAGAGCAACTAGATTGGAATGAACTTGAAAGATCATCTAGTCCAATGTTTACTCCCATTCTACTGCCTGAATACTGTGTCCTCCCCTAGTGATCATTTTGAAAACCTCCACTGAGGAGGTTCCAACATCTCTCCAGCCCATCCATCACCACCAGAAATCTGTTTTCCTGTACTTCTGGTTGCTGGTTCAGAATACACAGAAGATGTCTAATCTCTCTGATATGCCTTTGAAAACTAAGAACTTCAGCTCTGACTTGTCAATCTCATACTCCCTAAAGCAATATCATTCTTTTTATAGCTATAGACAAACAAAAAATACCTAAACAGGGGTTATAAATCCACATAGGTGTTCCTTAATATGATGATAGTATAGACAAATATATTGGAATAAAAAGTACATCATTATAATACAAATAATCCTTGTTTCCAAGAAACGAGAAGGTTCCAGGATATTTCTACTTCAAGGTGTGGACTTGACCCACTCAATCCTTAAGCACTAATTTAATTCTTTTCTTCTCTATTTTATTCCCCAATCCCAGAAGAGAACAACTCCTAATATGTACACACATGTGTACATATACAACATGTGCACTGCATGTACACATGCTCATTCAGACTCCCGGGTAAGGGAACATTTGACCATTACCACCTGCCCTGTTACTATCACCTCTGTAATGGTTTCCACGACAGGATTTTAGGAAAGGGTTTCTACACCACTAACTTGGATACTTTTCTGGACATCTCATGTTAGAGTATAAACCTCCAAAGAACAAAAAGAAATCTGAATGTTTACATCTCCAAAGAGAATATTTTTATAAAAGTATAAATGAAGTTGAAAGTGTAACTACACAGAATCAGACTCAGATTAAACTATCCCTTGGATTACAGAGTCATTGCTGACAGCAAAGAAACAAGCATATTATTCCAACACTGAAGAAGTTTTTATGCCAAACAGTTCTTGAACTGTTACTTTAGTCTTAATTTAAAACATTCCATTCACTTGGTCTAAAAGAACTGAGTACGATATTATGTTATCACATGACACTTAAGAAGGCTAAAATAGGGCCGGGGATTTAGCTCAGTGGTTCCGCCCCTTACCTTGCAAGTGGGAATTCCCAAGTTTGATCCTCGGTTAAAAAAAAAAAAAAGAAAGAAAGAAGAAAGGAAGGAAGGGAGGAAGGAAAGAAGGAAGGAAGAAAGCAAGCAAGCAAGCAAGCTAAAATAATTTCTGAATTCAACAGTAATTAGGGCAAAATGCACATATTAGATGCTGAAATATTTATTGAATGTATAAACTGCATTATGCTGGAATTAAAGGGTTTATGAGATGGGAAGGAGAGAAGGACAAAGCTGAAAAATTATTAGATTCACATACATGAGTTTAGTTCTAGAAAAAAGGGCTGATGTACAGCATAAACGGTACCACCTGAAATTGCGCTTTTTTTTTTTTTTTTTGCAGTACTGGGGATTTAACTTGGGACCCTGTGCTTACAAAGCAGGCACTGTGCCACTGAGCTAAATCCCCAGTCTGAAATCTCTTTTCAAAAGTATAAATTGAAAAAGAAAAAAAAAAAAAAAAGAACTGGCAGTCAACTATTTCCATAGGCTCAATGAATTCAGAATAACTTCAAGAATTATAAGTATTTACTCTCATCAGTTTTAGGGAAGAGTTTTGAGTTCATGTAATGTATGCTTTCAACTACCTTAATTAAACACTTTACACCCAAAAGCTGCATACAAGAAAAAAGACAACTTATTTATAGTAAAAATATTTGTGTGCCACATCTTGAAAACTGGGTATATCCAGAAAAGATAAAGTCTTTATAATACTTATTCAATATGGTAAAAACAGGTTAAAATTAACTTGCTGTTGGGCTGGGGTGCAGCTCAGTGATACAGTACTGTGCATTTGAGGCCTTGGGTCCAACCCCCAGCACCATAAAGCAAAACAAACAAACAAACAAATGCTACCTTGCTATGAAAGCAGAGCAGTGAAAGAAAACTGTGATAAAATTAAAAGTGCACATCCTGGCCTCTTATCCAATCAAAAGGAAAAGAGAAAGAACTCTTCTATATCACCCCAAGGTCATATATAATCACTTTCAAATAGTTTACTTTATAATTTTAGAAAACTTCATACCAAGCCAGGCAATTCAAAAGCTTATTTAAAAATTGTTTATCTTGGCTAATTTCTGAGAGTTTAATTTTCTTAACTTTAGTATTCTTCCAAGTCATTCAAGTACAATGAACTTATGGATCCACAGAAAGAGATCCTGCCCAAGAAACCAGAAGCAGAAGCCTCGCCCACCACAAGGAGAGGCCACCATAATGCAGGCTGAGAAGAAACTCCAAGGAAAGAGCCATTGTCATCTTGCAGAGAGGACAAAAGTACCAACTTCAGCACAATATGTTTTTTCTCACAACAGGCATATACATTTCATAAACATGATTTTTCTAGAGATTATTTCTCAACCTGGCTGGTTGTACTAATACTTTGGGCAAGGTAATTATTTGCTATGGGGAACTGTGCTGTGCACTGCAGGAAATTTCACAGCATCTTTGTTTCCCACCTAGTAGGTGCCAGAAGCACAACCCTGCCCCCTGTTGTGACACCCAAAAATGTCTCCAGATATTGCCATGTGTCCCCTGGGAAGTAAAACTCCCCCTAGCTGAGAGCCACATTATGAAGTGCCAGTTTTTGACTTGGCTGTTCACCAGAAGCACTCTCAGTTTTTAAAATACTGATGTCAGAGTCTTGCCCTCAAAGATTTTGATTTAATTTGGGGTAGACTTTAGGCTACTGGATGTTTGAAAACCAGAGATTCTAGAGTGCAGCTATTTGTGAGAATCTCTAAATTATATTAACAGTATCAATTAAGTGACTGCATCAATTTAACACTACACAAAAATGCATCATATCCCCAAGTGAAAGGCTTCCTTACCTCTGTGAATGGTAACATGATTTAGGAAACAGAACAAAAGTACAGGAAATGGAAAAGGGTTAACTATAGCTCAGATCTGCAAATTTTTCCCTTCCAGTTGGATAAGAACTGGTGAATAAAGGTTTATATGAATCTAAGACTGCATCCCAAAACACTCTACAGTTTGGGACATTTAGAAACCAAGCCTTATAGGAAAGAAAAACAGATCTATGTCTTCACAGGGTAAAAATGCCAGTTCTACAATGAAGACAACTTTGCAGCTGGAATCTCTTTAGTGACCACCAACAAACTGGGCTTAGAGAATGTCACTGAAGATAATAAACAAACAACCCCTTGGGAAGATACCCAGGGCAACTGCAATCAAGCCCTTTCTGAAGGATCCATCCACCATTACGGTAGAGCTTGACCTATTCAAAACCTCCATGGCCATGAAGAGCCTGTGCACTTCCCTCTTCCGGCCACACTCAGCACCCTCTGCCAGTACCCTCAGTGTGCTCAACAACCCTGGGCCTGGTTCCAGTATTTGCAGAGAATGGCTGGGCACTTTCCCTGAAGGCACTGCCTCCTGAGAACTTGTCTCTGGCTATGATTTCCTCAATTGTGTGCCATGAGCACACAGCATGCACTAAGACGGCCTATTGTTTCTTTAATTAAGAAAAAAGCAAGCAAACACACACATGGATACACACATGATAGGAATTTTCTATCATTAAGAATAATCAGTAATTTGTATTATATGTTTACGATGCATTCAGTACTTTGCTAAGCATCAAACAGGCATTATCTCACTGAGTTCTGACAGCACTGTGAAACAGGTGCTACTAACATCCCCATTTTATAGACAAAGTAATTGAGGCTTAGGCAGCTTATGAAACATTCGAGGTAAAACTAGGACCAGCACCCATTTTTCTCTGGGTCCAAATCCTATCTTTCAACTATTATGCAATACTATCTGACTCTAAAAAAAGTACAAATCAGTGACATGAACTTTGCTACCTGTTGAGTATTTCAAGTCCTCATTGTTTTAGGTTGGACTACATGATGAGAAAATTTTCTATATAGAAATAGTACGATGTCCAGATTTTGTTCTAGATTCCATCAACAATAACATAGTACACTGTGTATACCTTTAAAACTGCCTGTTTCTGCGTGTGCATGTGTGTTTGTGTAGAAGAGAAAGAGATAGGCAGAGAAACTGAGAGAAAACAAAACAGACAGCAAAGCTGGGAAACCTGGTCTTAACCACTAGATTGTAAGTTCCAAGAGGCTATAAACTTTTGCTTTCAGCATTTATTTGGTCAATGACTGTTACTGAGTGATTACTACTGGCCAGACCCTGACCCACATGGTAAAAATCATGGGTGAACAGACACAGGCCCTTCTTAACCACTACGTTATGCAGCCTCAGCCACATCCTATGCTAGCTGTGTTTTAAATAATAACTCTGTCTACAGTGTGGAAAAGTAACTCAGTTTATCCCTTTAACCCCAAAACCTAACACACAAATGCCTAGTACATAGTAAACACTTTTGTGTTTGCTGAATAGTTCAATCAGTCAACACAATACTTGAACACTTAATTTACAAGCTAAGCTACATATGTGAAAAGTGTTTCACGTGCTTGAGGCTGGTCTCTCCAGTCAGAGTGTAAACTTCTTGAGCACAGGATCACAGTGTTTATACACCCATAAAACCAGCCTCTGAATTTAAAAGCATACCTTGTCAGTATTAGGCTCAAGTTACTAAAAGTGCAAAGAAATTCATTAATAAGCACTACTTGTTCATAAGGCAGCCACCATATTCTAGTGAGTACTGCTAAGCTTTAGCAAATGTCATATCCTTCCCTCCTGTAGGCTATCTATAGAATAAAAGAAAATGTTCAGTGAACTAAGTCAGACACACAACTTAAACATCATATGGTTTCTCTAACATGAGAAACTCAAAATATAGATATTTAAATAAAGAGCAAAATAGGTGTAGGGAGAAGTCCAAATAATTTCCCAAGTTATCTTTTCCATCGTTTCAAAAATATTTTAATATATACACTAACTTGTTTCATTTATTCTATTAGTTTCTCTTGGTTCACTTAAGATAATGTTTTGTGCTTTTTTTTTTTGGTACCAGGTATCGAACTCAGGACCTTGCGCTTGCCAGGCAGGCACCAGAACCACTGAGCTAAATCCCCAGCCCTGTGCTTTTATCTGTTTCTTCTTTGTAAGAGACAGTCTTTTTGTCTATGACTTGTCCTCTTAAGTAGCATTTGGCCATCCTTTTAAAATTATGACACAGTGTATTAACTATTGTTATTAATTATTTTGTTACAAATTGTTGTTTTACTTTTCATAGAAGGGCACTTTAAGGGTACTTTTTAATATTTTCTTTATTGACTTCCATACATTAAAATAAAAAATTTTTAAATGAATAAAATAGCAAAAGAAAAAAATTAATGAAATCTATGCCTATTGTGGAACCCTTAGGAATAAATAGCCTCAGAATCTGGCCTTAGAGTTTGGCAAGACTAGCAATGGTCTTGAGGAAACAGGAACAAAACCTCCCCACCTTTGCCCCAATACACACCCCACCTCTAGCCTCCGGAAGCCTACACTCCAAGTCATATTTCATCTACAATCTGAGTACTCTCATGCTTTCAATTTCCTTCAAGGTTTCTGTAAAACATCTTCAAGTTTGTAGCTGATTTCAAAAGTGGGCTTTTAAAATATGCAGGTTAAATAATTTTTTGAGCTTTTACATACTCTTGAAATCAAATATAAATTCTCAGCCTTGAAATAATTACCTGTAACAAGATGACAAATACAAAGCTCTCCACTCTTACCCAACAATTCTGGAAAGCATTTTCATTCTGTGTAGTATCTGTTCACTGTCATTTCTCCATACGCATTGAAGTCCTTTTAATATATTTTAAACCTCTCTTAATATTGAAGCCAAAACAGAGTACAATCAAGACAAGCATTTGTCCTGGTTTTTCTTAGATAACCTTTTTCCCAAGTACAGATTGGGCTAACTCCATTTTCTCTTCTAAAGATTTGCATCCTATTAAGTATCTACAGAGTTTTTAATTACCACATTTACCTTATCAGCGAGATTAGACAAGCTGCCCTGCCCTCTGATATTCTTCCACTTGACATCATTTCCCAAACTTTAAAAGTTCACACTCTTCTCTGTAAACAAATATGTCTTCTTTGGCGGTAGCATTCTAGTTCCTGAGAATGTCACTATGCTTTTTAAGTGGAACTATAATTTCCCATTAGAACAGGTTTTCTTTTTTAATATTAAATAAATGATGTTGTATATAAAAATTAAAACATGCTGAGTGCTTATTATATACTATGTGCCAGGAACTGAATTAAGTATTCTATATGTGTATATATATTTTACCTCATTTTAATGAGGTTCATGCTATGATGCAGAGGGTCCCTCAGAATGCTGTGCTTGCTGCCTCTTCCCTCCCACAGGCTGAGTCCCATGATTCCACAGCCAGAACTGCCCATGACTGACATGCTATTTCCCCTACTGTCATCTTTTTATTAAAGTCTGAAGAGCCATCTGGTAAATCCTTATTTAAACAACTGCTGAGAGGAGATCACTTTCAGAGAATGTGCCAGAATGAGCCCTGTCTCTGTCTCTAGCTACCAAGCTTTACCTCCCTCAAGCTTTTATAAGAATCTCAAAAGGGTCCATAACTTTAAAAAAAAAAAAAAGGTTGAAATCTAGTGAGAAGCACCTCTACAAAATTTTTTCTCCTTTAAGAAATAAGAACAAAATACACTCACAACAAGCCCACTAAACGTCTGACAAGACTATTACTTGGCTCTTGAAGTGAGAAAGTAGGTTACTGATGCATGTTGTGGGGGTGTTGAACAGAGGAAGGAAGCTGTGGTTTGAGTACAGGAGGAAACTGCAGAAAAAGTTCTTTGATCTTCCAATTTCACAAAAAACAACTGAAAATGTAAGTAACTGTCTCCTGCAGTACCAGTTGACAGTTAAAAAAAACAGTTTAACAAATTTATCACACACATGCACAACCACTTTGCCTTTTTACTGAGCAGATGATAACTGGGAAGCAAAGGGGGAGAATGGGGCAATAAGGAGCACTGGCTCTGAGGCCCTTCCAGGATAATATGAAAATTGTCCTCCAAATGGCCAAACACTTACATAGCCAAGAATTTTTAATACCTGCTCCAAGGCCATCTCTGGAGCAATGAAAACCTCTCAGTGCCAAGAGGCAAGAAAACACAGCTTGTACTATGCATTGCACACCCAGCTGGAAAACCAAAAGGTAAAGGTGGGAGAAGAACAGAGGAGGGAAAACTGATCTCAGATCTAATTAAACAGAAGGGCAAAAAACAGATTTAAAGGGGCCAAACGTGCCAATGCCAAGCCCATGGGAAAGGATACAGATAACCTGAGGGAGTCCACAGTTGGGAGACTGCAGGAGTGTCAGCAGGAAAAAGCCATGCTGTCATCTGCACCAAAGCTTTCATTTCATGACTCAAGTGTGCCCTGCTCTGGCAATGTTCAGGTAACAACAATATTTTAATGTTAATCATTAATTGGGCAGGAGACAAGAAACACCAAGCGTCGACTTGTACGAAGTTTGCTAATCTGTAAATTATGGGGTTTGAATCAACTTCTACATTCTGTAACTCTAAGTTATATGATATTAGTATTTCTCAAGGAGTTGTGATGATATTTCCTTGTAATGAGGCTTTTTAGTAAATGAAAGTTTGGTTTTTTCCCATAGGGCCAAGAACTGAACCCAGGGCCTTATGCATATTAATCATGCACTCCACCACTGTGCTGATCCCCAGCTTGAACTCCAGAAAGCAGAAATTATTGATAAACAAGGGGTATCTGCAAGAAGAGCAAGCATTTCTAATAAATTTTGACTTGATAAACAAGTGATGTCCTGCAATACAAGTACTATGTGATGCCGAATGTCACATGATCACATCTGAGCCAATGCTCCCTCCCTCATTTGTGGGGTGATCACTGCCCAACAGCAAGAGGTTGCGAAGAAGATGCCATCTACAGATTAGGAAGAGAAAGAGGCAGAGGAATCCTTTGCTTCAAAAGAGATCAAGGAGATTCGTAAAAGGTGGAAAACAGTGCAAACTTTTGTAGAAAAGCACCACCCAAATAAGGCTGAAGCACTGCAAGCAATGAATCTGTTTAAAGACAAAAGAATGTCACATTTCCATGAAATCCTCAACAGGAAGCAAAAGCAAGTGCATTTGGATAAGTTCCTTTTAAAAAGTGCACAAAAAGAAAAACATTCCACTTAGCCAGCAAATATCAGGGTTTCTGTTAGTGATAGTAAAAATCATCCTACACAACAACCCTCCTCTCTTGTCTCCCTCACAACAGCCACGAAGGTTTTCAAAGGTAAGTGCAGGTTGATGATTATTTCTTATGGGGAAATTCGCTGTGTTATACAAATGTTTTGGATTACAAGTATATTTCTGGAAGAAATTCTGCTTGCAAACCAAGGTTTTACTGCACTCTGTATTTTCTGAAACCTATTTTCATGTGCAATCAGCTTAGAGTCTGCTCATAGAGTGAACCTATAACTAGACCCTCCCAGAATCAGAATTTATACTTCAAATGGTTCTTCCCCTATGGTTTCAGTTTGAAGTTTACAGATTTAAGTTTATTTCACTCTTCCCTCCAAGAAATGTGTGCTGTTGTTGTTGTAGTTGTTGTTACAGGGTTTTACCTAGACTGGCCTCAAACTTGCAACCCTCCCACCTCAGTGCTAGGATTATAGGCATGCACCATCATGCCCTGGTTTTTTTTTTTTATATCACAGAAGGAAGCGTATACTGATTTAATGTTAGGTCATTTCTAAAAAGAGAGTTTCACCTCACCATTCCTTTGGGAATTTTCTGTTCTGGTACAATACAGCTTCAAACACAGGATTAGAATTTAGGAAATTTTATAAGGTAATCAATCAATCTGTAATAAGTAGAAATATGTTGATTTGCTTCCTGATGGATCCAAAAGGGAAAACTGTGCTACAGGGATCATATAAAAGAAAATTGAAATTTCTAAAAGGATACTGCCAATTTCAGTGACAGGAAATTTTCCCCTCAAAGGAAAGTATGTTACTTTTATCTGACAGAAAGAATTTTATGTAATCGTGATCTCTGATTGCACAGAATTCCCAACAGGACATAACTGAGGACTGCACATCATATTCAGATAAGGATTCTGTCATGGACATTGCCTTTGTGCAGCCAGAAAAGGTTCAGGTTCTCTGGGGGTCACTGGCAGTTCAGATGGCATCACCATGTCTGTATCATTCTCCTGCCCTCTACTCTCCATCAGCACTTTTCCTCAGGTAATTCAGTCTGTGTTTAAATGAGACACTAGGAATTTTTCTTATCAATCAAGGAGAATGTAGTTGAGATTGCATCCAAAACTGACAAGACGAAGAAGCAGTTCGAATTTAACAGAAAACTGTTAAATGCCACTCCAGTATGTCCCTGGTTTGGGGCCCGCTGGTCTCCATAGGCTCATGTGCGTCACTGTACTCACTCACTCACTCCCCTTACCCAGGTGTCTTGTGTGCCCAAACTAGGGTTGCAGTCACCGTCAAAGGCAGTTTGTGCAGTGCCTGGGATCAAACCCTACTTCTACCAACTATATAGCTGCAAGATCTGTTCAATGTCCTGGGACTCAGTTTCCTCATCTTTAAGATAAAGAAAATAACATCTAGTGTAAAGTGATGCTCAGGATTAAATAAAAGCCTAGAAAAGTGCCTGGCTTTTTGTAGATGTTCAGCATGCTTTCTATTCTGATTACTGTGGGGGAGGAAACAGGCCCACAGGCGCACAACTACAGTATTGTATGGTGAGTTCCATGACGGAGATGTGGAGGATTCAGAAGAGCAGCATTTAATTTACACAGGGCACCAGGGATTCACAGGAGGGGACACACGGGAGAATCTCAAAGCAGCAGGAAGTAGACCCATGCAGAAGAAACAATTTGTGTAAAACTTAGGTAAGAAACAGTTCAGAACAGCACTTCTAAAGGGAAGAAATTAGACAGGAAATTTAGAAAGGAGCCAACTTTACTACAGGTAAAGGAGTTTGAACTTGATCCTGAAGTAAGGGTTGACCTTCTGAGACATTCAAGCTGGGGGACAACCAGATTTGTTTTTGTTAGAAAGATTATTCAAGTACTAAAGAAGAAGAGACGGGGGAGGACAGTCTCTCCATAGTATTCAGCAGAGGGAGAAAAGAATGAGGAAATTACCAAACTGGTTAAAATGTTGACACTTGAAATCCATCAACCTGGTAAATTTATTTAGGTGAAATATTTCACCCCCTAATAATAGCGGAGAAATTCTATGCAAAGTGATAGAAACTAAAGGTGGTTATTTTATGTTTACTTCATACTACTGTGGTCACTTAGACAATATGGCTATCAAGAACTTCTGGGAAGGGTGACACTTCATGAGTCCATTGGCTTTGATGGGGACAGTTATCATGTGTCATTTCTATTGGAATTCAACTTGTTTTTCTTTTTTGTTCTATTGGTCTGAAGCCAGCATTCAGCTTTTCTGGTTTCTATACCATTTTATGTATCTCTTTGGAAAGCCTTGTGCCCATTCTTTGAAGGCTGAGATCCAAATTAAGATGTGTAATTTTACTAACTCACAAGGGGCGTAGGTCCATCTACCTGGGCCAATTCCAGAGTATACAGCATTGCTTCTGCCGGAGGGCCAGGGCAGGAGAAAGCAGAGGTGCAGCAAAAACATTAACTGGCACCCATGCCTCTGGCTTCCATGCTACACTCTTCTACCAGACAACACACTTGAAACAAATTACAATGTTCATTAAAATGAGTGTATTCTTCATGATCTCACTCGCTGGGTAATGGAAAACCAAGAAGTTATCTCTAACTGAATTGGAATATTTATCCTGGCTGTATCGCTGCTCCCCTAAAGAAATCTCTTGGGAAACCAAGACCCAGTTTCTCAGGTTCCCAGTGTGGTGTCTGCTCTGGAGAGCACTATGCACAGGACAAGAGTCCTCCTAAAGGGGAAGAAGCACCAAGGAGAGCCTGGCACATAGACAGGTGGATCTTCCCCAAGGAAGTTCTAAAACATAATAAAGTCAAATGAATCACAGTGGAAATCATATTTTATTGGCTCACACTAGAACATGGTACCAAGTATTACCTACAAATGGGGAATCCCAGATAAAAAGTATCCCTCCTTCAATACTGATGCAAAATTAGGGCAGGGAAAAGGCCAAGGGTGTTTTAAAATCTTTCACCTTTTTTACTCAGCATATAGCAAGTTACATATAATGAGCAGCTTTGCTGTTTTGGTTTTTTGTTTGCTTTTGCAAGTGAATCATCTTAGATCATAAGCTTTAAGTATTCATTAAAATGGAAATTAATGCACAGATCCAGCTAGCTCTGATGAAAAGATGATAGTCAAGTGAGCAACGCCCTCCAAATGAGATCATAAAATGTCCACTAAAAGACTATGTGGGTGATGAAACAGGGTAGGAGAAGACTATGGAAAACCGCATGCTGTGCCACATCACACAGATAAATAATTTGACAGTTCAGTAGAACCAATTCTTAAGAGAAAAATAAGTCATTTTCAACCTATCCATCCCAGAGGCTAATTTTTGTTTTTAGCATTTACCTAGCGAGTAGCAGGAAACACACTAGAAGCAGAGAAGAAAAATCTAGAAATTATTTTCTGTAACAAAAGGATGCCCATATTTCTGGATTACCTCCCTTAGAGCATAAACTTTTTGAGGCTGTCACCTCTTACAGCACAGGGATTCTCTAGCTCATAAAACATCAGTGAGCAGCTACAGGAAATCTGTACCTTAGAACCAAATAACCTGCATCCAGCAGGTAGCTTGAAGATCAAATCCAATGCACTGGCTAGTCTGCTCACAGATAAGTCAACTAAACTTGATCTGATGATTCAAAATACCTGGTGAATGAATGACCATTTCTTTCTTGTATTTGCTAAAAGATAGGGATTGAAACAACTAAAAATATTTTGGAGCTTTATAGGACCTTAGGTAGCACAGAATCTAAGTGGTGCCTTTTTCCTGATGTAACTAGAAAATTCCTGGGAACCATTATTTCACCCCCATCTAGTTGCTAGACTGTCACTAGTTTCATACCTTCTGCAATACGGTAAAAGTTAGATGAGACTTTGAAGTTAGACATAGGACTATACTTCAAGTTCATTAT
The DNA here is from genome assembly GCF_053883595.1 of Heterocephalus glaber. Classification (NCBI taxonomy): domain Eukaryota; kingdom Metazoa; phylum Chordata; class Mammalia; order Rodentia; family Bathyergidae; genus Heterocephalus; species Heterocephalus glaber. The sequence goes on from NW_028258377.1 coordinate 2,359,665, forward strand.
TAATATGCCTTAATACTTTCAGGTCATTTCCATTTTTTTCACATAAAGACAACTTTTAGATATGTTTTTATATTATAACTTCAGACTTTTTCACTTCAGAAGTCAGTATTCCACAGAAAATGTTCATCCCACCCATATTCCCTGAAGGCAACCACATGACAGACACTGAACTGGGTGATAAATATAAAGGTGGGACATGAAAGTCTCTAGCCTGAAGGAACTAGAAGATATGAGAAAACCTACAAAATAACAGGTATTCAAGGGATATAGAGTGTGTCATAAAAACCAAGAGAAAGAATCAGCTGTTGCTGCTGGGAAACAGTTAGGAAGGTCTCCTACAGGAGATGAAGTCAGAGCTGGCCATTAGAGAATGGATACTAAGGAACAGAGTAAGCAAAAACAAGCCATTCCACAAAGGGGTAAGAACTGTAGACTATTCCAGATGGAATGAACATAGAGTGCCCAATGGAGAACAGTACGAGAAAGGATAAAAACAGCATGAAGCAAGACATAAGGACTTCTGAACACTAAACTATGGAGTTCAGACTTCAACCTGTAGGCCTGCACGGTCATGGATGGTTTTTACATGAGAAAGCAAAGCAACTGGATAGAAAGTGCAAGAATGGATTGGGAGATGGAAGACTAGTTAGGAGACATAATAACCCTGCCAACAACAAAAACAAAATACATGGGACAAATTTAACCAAAGAAATGAAAAACTTTTACAATGAAAACTGTAAACGATGAAAGAAATTGAAGACACACAAAAATGGAAAGACTTCCAATGTTCATGGATTGGAAAAGTTAATATTGTTAAAATATCTAATATTACCTAAAGCAATTTACAGACTCAATGTAATCTCCATTAAAATATGAATGACTCCTTACAAAATGAGGAAAGGCAATCCTAAAATTCATATGTAAGCACAAAAGATCCTAAATAGCCAAACCTGTCTTCAACAAAAAGAACAAAGCTCAAGTAATCACAATACCAGATTTCAATACATACTATACCGCCACAGTAATGATCAAAACAGCATGGCAATGGTATAAAGACAGAAGCACAGACCAATGAAACAGAGATCTCAGAAATAAACCGATGCATCTACCTTCAACCAACTGATTCTCAACAAAGGCACCAAAAATACAAATTCTTTAAAGATCAGACTTTTTAAGAAATGGTAAAATGGTGCTGGGAAAATTGATATTCATGTAAAGAAAACTGAAAATTTGACCCTTATCTCTCATTCCATACAAAAATCAACTCAAACTGAATCAAAGACCTGAAACTATTAAACTTCTAGAACAAAATGAAACACTTCAAGAAATTAGGATGGACAATGAATTTTGGATATGACCCCAAGAACAAAGGCAACAAAAAGCAAAAGTAGATGAATGGGATTACATCAAATGAAAAAGCTTACACACACAACCCAGAGAATGAACAAACAGCATATGGAATGAGAGAACATATTTACTAAGGATTCATATTCACAGGAACTCAAATAAATTATAAAAATGTAAGCAATCCAATTAAAAATAAGCAAATGATCTACATAAACACTTCTCAGAAGAAATACAAATGGCCAATAAATATATGAAAAAATGTTTACTGTCATTAGCCATCAGAAAAATGGTATTCAAAACTACAGTGAAACGTCAGTTCACCCCAGTTAGAATAACTATTGGGAAGGTAACAAATGCTTATGAGGATGTGAAGACAAAGGAGCTCTTACATATTGCTGGCTGGGATGTAAATTAGTAGACCCACTATGGAGGTTTCTCAAAAAACTAAAAATAGAACTACATACCAAACAATCTAGCTATCCCAATACTAAGTATATAGCCAAAGGAAATAAAATGAGCATACCAAAGAGATACCTACACACCACTCACAATAGCTAAGATATGAAATCTACCTATCAATGGGTAAAGAAAATGTGTATATACACAAAGTGAAATATTATTCAGCCATAAAGAAAAATGAAAGTCTTTTGCAGTAAAATGGGTGGAATCAGAGGACATTATGTTAAGTAAAATAAGTCAGACAGAAAGATAAGTACTGCATGTTCTCTCAGAGGTGGAGGTTTTTTCCTGAGTATAAAATAGTGATTGCTAGAGGTTGGAAGGAGTGGGGAGGGGAAGGTGGATAAAGGAGGCTGTATTTGATCAGCTCATGCTGTATGTATGTGTTAAAATACCACAGTGAACTCCCTTAATAAGCACATCAGTACATGTCAATCAAAAAATTTTTTCAAAGAGAGAAAAATACTACCAAGAAATGAGGATCAGAATTCTGCATTTCAAAACACCTGTCTCCACTATCTTCAAATCAAAACTTGGGGCCTACTTGTGACATTTTTAGCATGAGGCAACCAAAAACTGTGCCTAAAAGATGGTCACTGTCTTCAACTAGTATCTGAACCACAACTCCTCCCCACAAGGACAACGTCACCTCATGTTTCTCACTACATCACAGGAATGCCAAAGAGGGAGGTAACTTTTAGCTGATGTTTTGGAGGGACAGACCTTTAATGGAAAATAGGTTCCAATACACCAGGAGAGTAAGATGGACAGAAGGACGGCCTGGAAGGTCAGCACCGTATTAATGAGTTACTTGATCCCAGGAAAGTTACTCAGGCAAGTTCAGCCTTTCATGCCTCAGCTTTCCTCGTTGTAAAACAGGGACCAAAAATACTACCTTCTTCAGAATGCTACTTATGAGGTTGGAAAATAGATCCTTGGGCAAGTGTATAGTAAGGAAAGAAAATGGACTAGAATGGAATTTTGTTTCTAAGTTTCAAGAATTACAAAATTTGGTTTGGCCAGGGATTTAGTTCAGTGGTAGCTCACCAGCCTCGCAAGAGCAAGGTCCTGATTTCGATCCCCAGTACTGGAAACAAAAAAATTTCGTTCTTTAGAGCTATTAACACATAACACTGTTTTTGATTATTTACTTTTCTAAGATTATCCTTTCTAAAATGTATCAAACTTACTTAATTTAACCTTCTGTCTGGTGATGTGATCGTGATGATTTTCTCAAGTTTCTGCTCAGGCACTGGGAAGAGCTGACACATTAAAAATGGTGCATATACCATGGGTGTGATTTCAGTGGAAGTCAGATCCTGTCCCAGGTGCCCAGAGCATCTCCCACTGTGAAATGTAAAGCATGAGTTGCCAATATTACCTGACATCTGCATGGTAACAAGCTCATGACTGCCTTTAAAAAAAATTTTTTGTTATCCAAAGTTTTAAACATGCACAAAAGTAGAAAGAAGAGTATATAATACATTATCATTATCTATCACCCACCTTGAACAATAATCAACAGTGTTGTCAGCCTTGTTTCATTTATACCTCTCTACTTCTTGCCCCTTTTTTCCCCTTCTTCCTCAACAGTTTTATGGAGTTTTAATTTATCATTGTAAGTGCACAATTCAATGATTTCTGATAAATTTTCAGAGTTGTGCAACCATCACTACAATTGTGCATTTCATCATCCTGAATGGATAAAAGAAAATGTGGTATACATGCACAATGAGCTATTATTCACCTTTTTTATAATTATTATTTTTTTTGGTACCAGGCATCGAACTCGGGTCCTTGCACTTGCGCAGCAGGTGGCGAAACCAATGAGCTAAATCCCTGGCCCCTCACCTTTTAAAAAGAAGAAATCTTGGGCTGGGGATTTAGCTCAGTGGTTCTGCCATCTGCCTCGCAAGCACAAGGTCCCAAGTTCGATCCCCGGTACCAATAAAAAAAAAAGAAGAAATCTTATTATTTGCAATAACATGAATGAACCTAGAAGTTATCATATTAAGAGAAATAAGCCAGGTACAAAAACACAAATACTGAATTATCTCACTTATATGTGGAGTGTAAAAAAGTTAAACTCAGAAACTAAGCCATGTGATAGTTATCAGTGGGTCTGGGGAGATGCTGGCCAGAGGACACATTTCAGTCAGACAGGAGGAGGTAGTTTAAATGATCTACTGTACAGTGTGTAATCAAAATATAAGGTGAATGGTTACATTTTTAAAAGTTTATTATAGTAAAAAGCACAGCGACACTGATCCCCCTTAAAACACTCCTCACTTCGAACACACCTATTCCATTGTTCTCGCCACCTTCTGAAGTAGCACTGGAGTCCTCTGTCCTAGGTGTCTTTAGTTTTCCTGTCTTGGATCCTTGGATGTCTTGAACTGACTCAAAACATTTCCCTATCGTGGTCATTTCAGCTTTGGGGAAGAGTAAAAAGTTGCACAGTGCCAGATCTGGTGAACAAGGTGGATGAGGATACATCGTAACGTTTTTATTTGACAAAAATTACTGTAGTCGATCCAAAAAAGGTGAATGTTTAAAAATTGTTATAGTAAAAGACATTGCCATTAATCGCCCTCAAAATACTCCCCCTTGCTTTGAACACATTTATCCCATCGTTCTTGGCAATGTCTTTTACTGTAATAAGGTTTTCAAAATTTAAACGTTCACCATATTTGCAGATGACTCCTTGTATATCATAGTGACAACAGCAAAATATTGTGCATTTGAGAATTGGTAAGAGTATAAATTTTAAGTGTTGTGACCACGTAGGCAAAAAAGATAAGGCTATAAAGTAATTCATATGTTAAATAGCTTGATTTAGCTATTTATATATAGTAATACATATATTTATACATAAACATCACATTGTACGCCACAAATATATATCATTTTTACCTATAAAAACAAGGGAATCCTGCCATTTGTGACAACATGGGTAATCTAAAGGATATCATGTTATGTGAAATAAGTCAGAGAAAGAAGCCATATACTTTGAGAAAAAAATTTTTTCAACAGTTCATTATCCCCAAAGCACTCATTTGCTCCATTTCTCAGTTTAGCCTTAGGCAGCCAATAATCTACTTGCTGTCCTCATAGACTGGGTTCACCTATCATACAATATGCAGTTTTCTTTATCTTATTTTTCACTTAGCATATTGCCTTTATAATAAAGTGCTTTGTAATGTTGTAATAAAGTACTTTGTTCTTTCTATGGCTGAATAGTATTCTACTGTATAAATATGACACCATTTGTAAACTGTTCACTAATTGGTAGATGTGGGCTATTTCCAGTTTTTGGCTTTTAAGGATAGTCCTTATACTTAATATTTGCTGGGTTCAATGTGGGAAAAAATCTTCACCTGCTCTTCCTCAGACAAAGGTCTACTATCTCGAATCTATAAAGAACTTAAAAAGATCAGACCTCCCAAATTTAAAGACCCAATCCAAAAATGGGCATCTGAAATGAATACACATTTCTCAGACAAACAAGTAGAAATAGCAAATAAATACATGAAAAAAATGTTCAACATCACTGGTCATTCGAGAGATGCAAATGAAAACAACGCTGAGATTCCACTTCACTCCAGAAAGAATGGCTGCTATCATGAAATCAACCAAGAACAAATGCTGGCGGGGCTGTGGGGAAAGAGGAACCCTGCTCCACTGCTGGTGGGAGTGTAGACTGGTGCAACCACTGTGCAAATCAGTATGGAGATACCTCAAAGAACTAGGACTGGAAGTCCCATTTGACCCAGCTATTCCCCTGCTGGGGATCTTCCCCAAAGAATTAAAAGAATCATACCACAGTGATATATGTGCGCCCATGTTCATAGCAGCACAGTTTGTAATAGCTAAAACTTGGAAACAGCCCAAATGCCCATCAACTGGAGACTGGATCAAGAAAATGTGGGTTTTTAATAAAATGGAATACTACTCAGCCATAAAAAATGAGAAATTAGAGACATTTATAGCTAAGTGGATGCACATTGAGGCAATACTCTTAAGTGAAATAAATAGGACACACATGAATAAATTCCAGATAGTTTCTCTGGTATGAGAAACAAAGTGTAAATAAGGACTAAATGTATAATAGGTCATGTGAAATAGGAAGCAAAGGGGCAAAGGGGAAGGAAGTGGGAGGGCTAGGGGAAAGGATAGAAGGGAATGGGATTAATATGAGAAAATGGAAAACTAGGAACAAAATCTTTGTAAATAGGAATTGGAGGGGTTGAAGGGAGGGCTGGGCAAGGGTGAAAAATAAGAACCAAGAGAGACTATGTAAAGGTGCAAATTTCCAATGATGAATGTCATTATATTGTATACCTAAAATGTACCAATGATTAGAATGAATAATCGATAATGTAAAATAGGAAGAAAAGGTCCAAAGGGGTAGGGGTAGTGGGAGGGGCAGGGGAAAGGAAAGAAGGGAAAGGAAAAATGATGAGAAATGGAAAAAATGGAAATAAAGTCTTTGTAAGTAGGGAAGGGTAGAGGGCGTGAAGGGAGGGCTGGGAATGGGGAAAAAATAAGAACCAAGATGCATTATGTAAAGGTACAATTCCCAATGAGAAATGTAATTGTGTTGTATACCTACAATGTACCAATAAAAGAATTTAATAAAAAAAAATATTTGCTGGGTTTTTGATTGACTTTAACTGAGCAAAATCACAAAATACCAGAATTTGATCAGATCTGAAAGATCATACAACCCAAGCCTTCATTTAATAGCTAAAGAAACTAAAATCAAAACACATTAATTGATTTTTAAAATATACATGGTTCACTGATGATAAAGACAAGATTAGAAACCCAGGATTTCCGGTCATTCCTTTGTTTTTTCTTTTTAAATCTGTTTTCATTTTCCCTCGAGAAACATTCTGCCTGGAACTCTCTTCCTCCAGTTCCACTCTGAACAAGCTGCTCTCCTCAGGCCAGAACTGCCCAGGGTCATTTCCATCCAGAGCCAACCTGGGAAGCCCTCTACTCCTACCCCCATGGTAAAACCCTCAGCCTTACCTTTGCCTCCAGGAACCTGGGAACTGTCACTCAGCCCTCTGGGATTCCCAGACCAAATCTACTGACTCTGGACCCCACTCTGCCCCCAGACATTTTATGCAGACCTGCTCTTTCCTCCTCAAACTCACTTACTATTCTTTATCTGTTTTCTGTCTGTGTAGATCAGGGTTACAGATGTCCCCAAGATTTATGAGGATACTAATCTACATTCCCAGATTTTACTTTTTTAGGTCAAGGGAGATTTTCAAGACAAGAAACCAAAAATTTCTTTGGTAACTCTAAACCAGAAATGTCCACATATTTTTGAAATAATCTTTTGGGTAAAATAGTTATGTAGTTAATACAAATATATGGCCAATAATAATTTCACTCAAAATAAGAGGAGAGAGGGGGACATAATCCCACCACAAATCCTAAACATGAGTTTCATTCCATAAATATCCCAGATGTGCATGAAAGAGGCTGCCCTTCACTAGTCACAGGTGGAAACCACCCTGATTTCCCACTGTTATTATTCCTAGTAATACTGCTAAGTGTTACTCCATTAGCCTAACATAGGCAAAATAAGGAGTCTCTCTGAAGCTGAAAATAATCCATGGGCTTTTTAAAAATAAAAATTATTATTCCAAGTTTCCTATAATATTTTATCAAATGCCAAGGCACACAGAACTGATTCTGAACACTTTTTTCCAATTATATAAATCTAATATATTGTAATTGCTCTTTTTTGAAAAATGTTTATGAATTATGCACCACAGGCTAGAAAACAGTGGCTATACACATACATAGTAATTGGCTGTTATTCTCCAACCAGTTAGCAAGTATTTATTGGACATGCTGTGCACTAAACACAGCAGGGGAAATAGAAGTAGATAAAATACAACCCTATGGCCCTTGTAATCTACTTGTGATAACAAGACAAATACATGTGAAGTTAAACAGTACAAAGGAACATGTGGTCAAAGGACTGGGGCACAAGTTCTACACAAAGTAGGAAGCAGACTCCCTAAATAATACTGAGAACAAAAGGGAAAGAAGGACACCAAAAGTCTAAACCTCACATAGAAACTAAAGCTAATGTATGCAATGATTATCTCACTGGCCAGCACTAAAACCTTCCATGGCTCATTTCTAACAACCAACAAAAGACCAAACTCTCTAGCTCGATCTCAAGACCCCATAAGTCGTGGCCCCACTCTACCTGGCTAGATTTCGTTGAAGCTAGACTGCCCATTAACAGCCCCTGGACACAGTGACATCCACTGCTGTCTACCCTCCCTTGCTCCTGATGTCCTCTCCTACCCAACAGCCTTCCCTCAATCTCAGCTACTGAAATACATCAATTTTACACTCCACTTCCTTCCTTCCTTGACAGCATCTCAACACTGTTTTTTTCAATACTAACTGTGCAGATCTTTGCCCTTGAGACAGCCTGTCTCCAAGATGTCCCCAGTGATTCTCACCTTCTGGCATTTATTCAGACATGATCCTCTTCCCCATGACCTGTGTAAACAATAGGTTATTGTAGAAGAGACACTGTGTGACTCTCACTGTTTGATCTGACAGCCATCTGAGTCCTCCACTTTGTGTTCTCCTGTGTCACTCACTCGGGGACAGCCATCCATATATCCCGGTTTACTCTAGTAAACTTACACAGAGGTCTACATGCATAGACTGAAGCCTTCTGCTTCAAGCCAGTACCAACATGCCAGCTACAGAAGTGAACCAACTTGTACTCGAATCTTCCAGCTCCAGAAAAACCTTCAGATATCTGCAGACCTGGCCAACTCCCTAACTTCAACCTCAAGAAAGACCTCAAGTCTGAACCATTTGGCTGAGCTGCTCCCAAATTCCCAACCCACAGAAATGGAGTACAATAACATATTTATTATTAGTTTTAGCTAAGTTTTGTTAGCTGTTTATTATGCAGCAATTGTTAATAAATATATCTCCTTATGTATTCTGCATGGGATTCTAAATATTTCCATCCTAATCTTTTTCTTAGAACTAGAAAAACATATCCCAAGAGCAAGAATTTTTCAATTCTCTGCATGCTTTATAAGACATTTAGTAAATCATTAGTTTACTGAATGATAAAAAAAAACTGAAAAAAGAAATGAAATAATTAGTAAAAGTTGTGCCTTGGGTTGACTTCACATTGGTTTTGGATAATCATCCAAATTATTTTTTAACTTTCAAAACTTGGTAGTATAGAAGCAATATCAACTGGTAATCTGGATTCTGATCTCAGTCTGGACTTTCAAGGAATGCAGAGAGACTTCAACTCACCTCCATAACAGCAATCATCTCCCCTCCCAGACATTCCTGATTTGTCCAAAGGCAAGAGCAGCCTTAAAGTATCACCAGTGATAAGTAAGCATTGGGGCGGCCAAGAGTCAGGGACAGGAATCGGGAGGAGACTGCAATAATAAATAGCAGCCACACGGAATTCAGTGTTGTCTGGCCAGAACCATGTCCTGACCTTGGCAGAATACTCAGTCCAAGTACTTTGGCCCCAGTCCAAGGAACTGAAGGTATTTTATAGACTTCTACTTCAGATTTCTTCTAAATCCTCTAATATTTCAGTGCAGGTACACTCTTAAACTCAGGGTTAAATTACAGTCTAACTGAGTCCTCGTGGGTCTTGAGACCCAATGAAGCTGGTCTAAAACTGAATACCTCTTACTAAACCATTAAAAGAAACAGAACCAAGCTTTTGTAGGTCCTTTCATTAATAAAACCACAGGAAGCACACAAAATCACAGTCATTACCACTGGGAAACACCAAGAAATCTGAAATTGTGAAATTATAGATTACACATAAAGGTAAGGTTCAATATACAATATACTAATTGCTAACAAGTAGCTAGCTTAGAAGACAGATTTACTTTGAATTAACATTTATATTAATGACTGGAACATTAGAGAAATAGAAAAATGATTAAGAACCTACATAAAGGAAAGCTACAAAATCATGTTGGAAGACAGTTGGCTCCCACGGTAAAAAGCAGTGTGTGGTTTTAAGTCCAGAAATGGAGCACAAAATGGAGTCAACTTAGCCTAGGGGCAAAACAAGATTCTTCCAAGAATGAGAATTTAGTACTCATTAAAATTCTGTGCAGTTTAATTTTACATATCCTTCTCTTTCTCTTTGGTGCCTATATCCAGACTTCAAAGAGATCTGGTATTTAGCCTAATTCTTTCCACATGGTAAACACACCTCATTGCCTATAGGCACCAGTCAGAGTAGTTTCCTCGGAGAAAGAGGGGTTGGATAAGGAGTCTTCTGTGTAAACTATTCCATCCCATTAGTGTTAGAGACCTGAACTTTATTAGTGGGGCCAGTTGTATAAACCTACTGATAAGGAAAGGCTGCAGCCCAGCTGTTCTTGGCATTTCTCTTTATACAAAAGAGGGACTGCTTGAGCAAAACTGTCTAATCCCTTAAAGATGTGTATTAGCTAAAGAAAACTTTTTAAATACCTCAGGATCTTAATCTCACTAATTATGTTGAAAAATTCAATCATATCATCACTGTTTTTTAGTATTTTTGCTCCAGTCCCTCTCAGCAGTATCAGAATAAGATCATCTTTAAAAATACATGATGTGGCCGGGGATTTAGCTCAGTGTTTCTGCCGCTTGCCTTGCAAGCACAAGGTCCCAAGTTTGATCCCCAATACCAAAAAAAAAAAATGATGTGAAGGCTGGGGATTTAGCTCAGTGGTTCTGCTGCCTGCCTTGCAAGCGCAAGGTCCTGAGTTTGATCCCTGGTACCCGCCCCCTCAAAAATACATGATGTGAAAAAAAAAACACATGATGTGGACATTCCTTCAGGATACAGCTAGGTTTTACTTTCTCCATTTCTTTCTCAAGAAAGGCAACGACCAATTTCATTTAAAATAAAGCCAAATGTCTGTAAAAACACAGAAAAACGATGCAAGAAACAATGTCAAGGGAAAGGAGAACACTGCACTGTGTATTCTATAGTCACAGCTCTCTATGTGTTATTACAGATAAAGATGGAAAGACATAGGAGAGATGAAGGGAGGTATTTTTACACACATCTATAACTTAACTACATTCTAGTCTTTCTAAATGTCCTTTACTTTTGATGGGAGTTGTCTTAATAGTGGGTGTTGTATGTTTACTTTTTTAAATTATCAGGATAAGATCTCACCTTATGAGAACAGGGTGGTGACATCTGGACCACTCTAGACAGATGCCTACCTGATCTCCTAAAAGTTCTCAAACTAAAATAATCCCTTAACTGAAAGTAAAAATATTTAGGAAAGTCATAGAAATGAGGTTACTCATTAAAACATATTTACTGAGAACATGGGTATAAAGATGAGTTCTAAAGATAGATAAAACTTCACAGAAGCAGAGCAGAACAGTGGTGGCCAGGACTAGGTTGCAGAGAGGGGGAATGAGAAATGTTTGTCAAAGGGTACAGCCTTTGGTCATAAGGTGAAAAGGTCCAGGGAGCTAATCTACAGCGTTACATTAATGATGTTGGAGGGGAAGTTACTGCCCATAGGGAACAATTCTAGGAGGACACAGACAGCTGTAAACTAAGGTGGAATGGTGCTGGTGTAAAGACAGGGAGCTGGCATCTAAGATCCCTTCTGCACTCAGCAAAGTTTCATGAGGAGGCAACATCTGAACTGTCTGAGGGAAGGATAGGTTGATGCTGTCCAGCAGAGAGAAGTGAGACACACCCTGGGGTACCCAGGGCAAAGGCAGAGAAAAGCAGGTGTGTCCTAGCTGGGACAGCACAGGCTTAGGAATGGGCATCAAGGGAAACTCAAAGAGAGAGAGGGAGACTGGGACTGGACCTGCCCTTAGGGAGAGAAGGGTGGACAAGTGAACAAATGTCCTTCCTGCTGTGCAAGGACACTTCCACTTACCATTCTATTTGATTCTCACAGGTTGTCTTACAAATGAGAAAACTGACACTTGGGGAATCAAATACAGTTGTGAAGTGCTCAGTTTGCCTCTGTCTGCACAGACTAGTGCGGAGCAGGGTGCACGGCTGGGCTCCCCAGAGTTGGCCTGACACAGGGATGACCAACTGATAGGCCAGGCCATGCTCTGCCACACGGCCACACGGCTCTTCAGGACTTCTTAAAAACAGACCCTGGGGAGCCACTGACTACACTGGGCTATAGGAATTAAAGCATTAGGGAGCTGTGTTTTGAGGAGAGGGCAGTCCAGGCTGGAGAGATGGAGTTATCCAATGTTGAAAGCCTGAAGTGTTTGTTTACATGTGCCTCGCTTTTCTTAGGGCACTATTTTTATACAGATTTTTCCAAGGAATTATTAGTATACCTCAAAACTTCAACTAAAATTTAAATTCTCTCCCTTGGCAAATATATTTTTACTATGAAAATTTAAACACTACAGACAGTATAAAATGAAAATACTATCTTTCCCTTCTTCCATTCTGAAGTTCCAGTATTAAATGATATACTGCTCATTCTTCTAATAAATGGGTATGCACTCATAAACATAATATATCTTTTTTAACATAATGAGATCATGATTTGGCTTTTGAATTTAATCTATCTTGGAGATCTCCCCATATCAACTCACAGAGACAAAACTTACTCCAAAGTTTTGTAGTGTTTCATCTATTGTGCGTGTGTGTGTGTGTGTGTGTGTGTGTGTGTGTGTGTGTGTGTGTGTGTGTAAGCAACTGGTCAATATTTAAGTCATTTAGAAGTTTTGTTTGGTTCTTTTTATTTTTTCATTGCTGGGGATCCAACCCAGGGTCTCGTGTGTGCAAGACAAGTGTGCTTTACCACTGAGCTATACCCCAGCCCCTTTTCATTCTTTTTTTTTTTTTTTTTCCCCTCTTCATTCTTAAAAACAACACTGAAGTGAATCCTTTTTGCACCAAAACTCACTTATGGTCACTTGTCTAAGAAGATATGGTCATAGGTGGGCCTACTAGTGTAAGACATAACGTACCAAGACTTCCTCATATCTAAGTATAGTTAACTGTCACTTAGCAATAAAGAGGAAGACAGGATAGACTACAAGTAAATTTACTCACCCTGGAGCCCCAGGGGAGACTCAGGGCTGGAGTTTTCCTTTCCCACCCAAGCCCCCATGCAGAAGCAAGTCCTCATTCCATGCTTGCCAGGACAGCTTTCCTGCCCCAAGGACAGGGCACTCTCCTTTCTACCAGTGGTTTCACCCTCTCTGGTTTCCATGCTTAAAATGACAATGAAAAATACAGATGGTGATTATCAGAACCATAGAATTTCAGAGCTGTGAAGAATTAATGATTACCTGATCCAAACCTCTTATTTCTTAAATGTGGGCATTCTGGCCCAGACAGGTGGAACATCTCAGCCTGTTACTGGACTACACACAGCCATCTTCTGCATGTCTGTCTTGGGTTTTCCATTACACAGTACCGAATGAAATTTTAAAAAAGGTTGAGGACATATGCTGAGCACAGATAGTAAGAAACTTAAAACCTTATTTTTAAATGCTTTTAATGTCTCTCTCCACCAAGTTAGAATGTTAACAAGTCCTGACACTGACATGTTAGTTCCCTCCCTCCCTTCTCTCTAGCACCTTCACTGAGGTGTTCCCAGGAGTGCTGCTGACTTGCTGCTAACAGCAAGACACACAGCTTACAAACTGGGGGCTGCTCGAGCCATGAGATGTTCTCTCACCTGTCTCCTTCTACTCATGCTGCAGGATCTAAATCAGGGAGGCTGCATAGTTCTGCAGGAAGTCTGTTCAGGATCTAAACCCCAGAGAGTAGCCAGGTCCACCCTCCAGCTCCTGAAGCCCAGCTGTGTTACTAACCAAAAGCACTGGGTAGATGAAGTCGAGGTATAGTTCCTATAAAAGGAAGTACAGCACCATGGTGAAGAACCAATGGATTTGAATACAAGGCTCACCTCTAACCTTGCCTAACAACTAAAGCTCTGTGGTCTCAGGCTTCTCATCTTTAAAATGGGGATAATAATAGGTTCCTAACAGAACCCATTTCAAACTGCCTCTGATGGGTATGGCAATGTCTACAGAGATCTTACTATAGTGTCTGGCACAAAGTAAGGTGCTCAATAAATATTTATAGTCACACTTGGTTCACACACAGCCCAATCCAAGGCAAAAGGCAAAAATCCAGGTAGCTGAAAAGAGGAAAAGAAGAAATCTTTAGTATGATTTCTGCAGAACTAATAAAAGCAGAATAGAAAAAGCTTACATTTTTACACAAGTCCATATTGTCTCTGGAGATAGGAGCAGTCATTCCGGGACTGTTCTAGCCAAGACATGAATTAAATCTGGGGGAAAACTCACTAGGGTGGGTCACGCTCATAAAATGCCTTCAATGGGGCCAGTCTGGGGAACACCACCCAGGGCTCCAATCTGGAACAGAAAAATGGGAAATCAGAGTGAGTTCTCAGGTCACAGACAGGTTTTCTATATTGCTGACTGCCTGTTAGAAACAAGAAGTCCCTGCTGTGGTCAAGTTTATGGGGTTTCCTCTTCTTCATTCCTGAAATAAGAAGTCACTTCAGCATTCACACCCATCATAGGAGAACTGCTATTCCATCACTCCTTACTTTCATCACTGCTTTGGCACAGTGAAAAGTTTTTAAAGCTATGTATCATAAGATTGTTTTGTTTTCCATTATGACACGTGACTGGTGTACTCAAGAGGATGAAAGAAAAAGGTCGGAAGGCCCACAGGCCAGGACTTAACAGGGAAAAGCAGGGAGAGGACACTTGCTGAACAAGTACAAGGCAGACATGTAGTTTATTTATTTTGAGACAAGATCTCACTAAGAGACCTAGAACTTGTGACCTTCCTGCCTCAGCTTCCTGAGTTGCTGGGATTACAGCCACATGCGCTATACCCAGCTGGTAAACGCTTTGAGAAGAATGAGATAACAATGTCTGGAGGCCATCAACTCAATTATCTAAAGAATCTAGGCAGGTAAATGAAATGTGCAACCACCCAGGGTACTACAACAGGCGGCAGCAGAATCTTTGACCAAATGACACATAAGTCACACTGGTCACCAACATTTAAATTTGAAAAGCTAAACAGTAAGTGGAACAAAAAGCATCATATCTGGACTGAGGGTCCCCATTTTATAATGCCTGCTGTAAGTTCTAATGCCAAGTGACAAGGAAAAGATCAGTCAAGACAGCAGCAGGTGAAAGGGTCTCTCTGGGACAGATAGGTGACAGCTCCAGCCCCAGTGATCAGAACAGAAAGGTCATAAAGAAGCCAAAGTCTGGGCTGTAAGACTCACAAAATGAGAGGTCAAAGTGAGGACAGAGGGGAGGGCAAACAGGCTCCGAGATTACAGTGGTCTTCACTACAGAGGTAGGGTCCCTTGTGTTCTAGTCCTACAAATGGGACATATGAACAGCCTGACCACTCCTGCTGTGAGTCCATGGGATGATCCAGGAGGGGCTGCAGCTACACACCTTCTGTCAGGAAGAGCCTGGTCGAAGGCCTCACCCAGTGGGAGGAGAGCGGTCAAAGGGACAGGGCAATTTCTGAAGGCTAATAAGGAAAGGAAAAGAGCCCACATCTTCCCACACCATTTCATACACAAGTGTATACTGAGTGTTATGTACACTTTACAAGGTTCAGCTGGAGTTATAAGATTAAATAAAAGAAAAGCTCATTAAGAGTATGTGACTTATTCTAGGTTAACAGGAGGAAGAGATTATCTTGCATCAGGAATGACCATATCATAAACTTGGATTTGGTAACACAATGGCTCACTAATCCCAGGACTGGAATGCTAGATATACAGCAGATTACAACAGAAGTAAAGGTACAGTTGATGCTCTCAAAAGTGCTAAGACAGTAGATCACGCAGAGGGACAGAAAATGAGATCATCACCATCAGACTTTTTAACAATACTTTATGGCAAAAGGAAGTGAAATTATGTTATTTAAAATTCTCAAGGAAAAATAATGTGAGCCAAGATTTTTTTCCTTGTGGTCCTGGGGATTAAACCTAGGGTCCTTGCTGAGCTACATCCCCAACCCTTTATAAAATTTTTAATTTTTGAGACAAGGTCTCATCAAGTTGCCCAAGCTGGGCTTGGATTTGTGATCCTCCTGCCTTAGGCTTCCAGAGTGCAGGAATTACAGGCATGAGTTACCTTGTCTGGAAAGCCAAAATGGACCTTAATTTTAACAGTCACAAAGTATTATCAGGAAATTAGGGGATATTGTTCCCATGAGCCCTTCCTACTAGATCTACTAGAGAAAGAGCTTAAATTGACATGTATGGAGACACTGATGTTAGAGAACTAAGAGACCTGATATTCACAGCCACTTGCAGAAATAAGACTGAATGAATATTAAAGGGAAGATTCTCTAGTATGTAACAGCAATGTGACCTGACAATACATTGAAAACCACAAAGAATGGTGAGGAATGGGTATGTATGGCATGTGGCAAAAAGAGTTATTACTGTTTCAGTAAAAACGTTACTCTGGGCACAGTGACACATCCTTGTGACACAAGCACTCTGGGAGACTGAAGTATGAAGAGCACATGTTCAAGTCCCACAAGTCAGTGAGACTCTGCTTCAAAATAAAAAAAATTTAAAGGGTGCTAGGGATGCAGCTCAGTGCTAAGGGCCTCGATGCAATCCCCACTACTAAAAAAAAAAAAATGACTCAGAAGCCAACTGAAAGAGGCTCCAGTCAAGAATAGCATCATTTGAATCACAGCAAAATTAAAATTTCAATGGTTTGAAACCTATCAGACATTTTTAATAACATGAGCTCATAATTTTTAAAAAGTCCTAATTATCCCTTTCTGAGAATGACATGAAATCAATTCTTGAAAACCAGGTAAATCAAAGGAAATAAGCAACTATCTTGCTTTTCCTATATTAATTGTACCACCAGGTTATCAAAAAACAGACTGAAGGGAGTCTGTTCTTAGAAGATTATCCTAGATAATAAAATAAAAATGACAAAATTAAAATATCACCATTCCTCAATCCCTAATGAATTGATAGATCTACACACTGAGGATCAAAGCTGCTTACATCAAAAAAGAGTGGAAAGGGGCCGGGGATTTAGCTCAGTGGTTTCGCTGCCTGCTTCGCAAGCACAAGGATCTGAGTTCGATCCCCGGTATCAAAAAAAAAAGGATGGAAAAACCAGATCTTATGCAACTTCCAGCAAAAGAAGATAAATATCCCACCACCGGTCATTCTGCCACAGGGACCAACTCTGTATTTGACTGAGCCTCTAAATCCAGATGCAAGAAAGAGGGCACCAGAAAGTGTACAACAGCACCATGAATGTGTATTTTGTTATCAAGACTGAGGGAAACTCCAAGATTGAACACCCAGTCCTTCCACAAACAATTTTTTGAGCGGGCATGGTGACACATGCCTGTAATCCCAACACCTGGGAGCCTGAGGCAGGAGGACTGCTCTGAGTTTGAGGCCAGCCTGGGCTACACAGTGAATCCAAGGCCAGCCTGAACTATAGTGAGACCCTGACGAGAGAGAGAGAGAGAGAGAGAGAGAGAGAGAGAGAGAGAGAGAGGAGGAGGAGGGTAAGGGAATCTATGGAGTAAGAGATGTAAAAGACATGGGTTTTGTTGCTGTTGTTTGTTTTTTTAATGAACAAAACTAAACTACAGTGGGTTAGGTTGCACACTTGGGTTATAAAACCATAAACAGATGCAAGGGAGTGATTACTACAAAAGTCAATATGGCATTTAGTTTTGAGGGGACACAGGGAAATGTAGGACAGGCTCAGAGGTTTGGGGGACTCTAGCAAAGCTCTAATTCCTGACCTGAGTGCTAGTGATATGGGTGTTTGCTTTTTAATTATTCTCTAAGCTGTGCATTTGCTTTGTGCGGATGCTGGTATTTTTCCTTTATTTTACAACAAAAGTTTTTTTAAGTGCTACCAAAATCCAGGAGTGTCAGTACAACAGGCAACTAATGGAAAGAGCTACAGGTGTTGGGGAGAGGAGCATGCAGATCCAACAGCAAATACACCAAGGAATTTGGACTTCTGTTTCCATGAATTTCTCATGATTAATACAGATGATTTCATCTACTGTTCTGACTAAAATTTTTAGAAACTTGCAACAAATGACATGCTCCAAAATAGTTCAAGGGCCATCTCAAATCAAAATGACCTCTTAGACACCTATCAGATTTGCAAAAAGCTGTTGGGTTCTGGGTGCTCATAGACAAGAGGTTACATGCTCACATTCCAAGAGTTGTCAAGGTGACCAGCTCCACAAAGCCCCACAGTTGATCTTTCTACTATTAGAAACAATAAAGTGTGAAGAATGAAACATGGAGATAAACTCTACAGTAGTTGTCAAGGTGACCATTTTACAAAACTATTAAAAAAACAGTGCTCTTATCAAACATGCATAGTGAAGATGAAATTAAATAATGTGAGTAAAACACAGCATAGTTCCTGGCCCACCAGAAGTACTTGATAAATGTCTGTCATGATTATTTGAGTGTTAAACATTTTCAGAAACACAAGAACTCTACTTTGTAGACATCTTCTCGGTTTCAATGCAGGATGCTTTCTCCAAAGTAGGTAGTGTTATTTTTATAAATCCATGATTTTGAACATAATAGTCACTAGAGCAGTAATCAAGTATATGCGATTTTCAATACCTTCCCAATCACTAGGTTATTTTCCTTCCCATCGCCATCACTGGTGATTAATTTTAATTCCTATAAAATGTGAGACTATTGTTATCTGTTGGGGCCCTAGCTCGAGAGACTCCAGGCACGAGAGTCTGGGACCAACACAGATGCCATTTGTCTAACCAGTAAGCACACCGATCCCCATGCTTCTTCCTAGGGCAAAGCCAGGAGAAGTTCCCACGGTAAGATTCTCCCTCAATGCCCACCACCACTCCGCTGTTTCTCTTAAAGCTGTGACTCAGTTCTAGCCAGGGAGACCTAGGGATGCTTCAGGAAAGAGTTAACCTCCAACGAGAAGACAGAGATAGAACAAAATTATAGCTTTTTTTTTTTGAGACCAAGTCTCACTATGTAGTAGCCTGGAACTCACTATGTAACCCAGGCTGACCTCAAACTCAGCAATCCTCCTGCCTCAGTCTTTCTAGTGCTGAGATTACAGGCATGTGCAATCATACATGGCTTTAGATACTTCAAGTAAACCGATTTATCACTGCCACCTCCGTGTCCCACCGTCCAGACATACACATACTTCCAGGCTTTGAACAGAGTTAGCAGGTACTGTGTGTTGCTGAAGAAGCTATTTTCTGCCCAGGAAGTAACAAGTCTGCAGATAAAGGGTAACAAGCTATTGAGAAGAGGGCAGGACAATCTGGCCCTTGATGACACAGTGCCAACCCTGGATGTGCCCTGCCCTTGATTACTCTTTGTATAAGATAACTTAAAGTCATTACTGTCCAGACCACTGTTAGGTAGGCATTCTCCTCCCACATTCTTCAGCAGCCCTATTGTTATGGACACAATTATGTTCCTACAAAATTCCTATGTTGGCACTTAAACCCCAATGATACTGTATTAAGAGGTGGAGTCTTTGGAGAAGTGATTAAGCCACAAAGGTTCTGCCACATGGGTTAGTGTTATAAGAGTGGTGAGGGAATACCTTAATGACTTCTGTCCTTCTACTTTCCATTTCTTCTGCTATGTGAGGACACAGCCTTCATCCATTCTAGTCCCTTCCATGTAAGAATGCAACAAAAAGCCATTGTGGAAGCAAAGAAAACCCTCACGAGACACTGAATCTGCTTGTATCTTGAGCTTAGACATCCCAGCCTCTAGAACTGGGAGAAATACATTTCTTTTCTTTATAAGTTGCCCAGCTCTGAGTATCTTGTTTCAGCCCACTGGCCAATGTTCATAAGATGCCTTAACCTCAACATCTCTGAACATGACTGTATTTGATGACACGACTGGAACAGTTGTAAGAAGAGGACACTAAGACACACAGGGACACACCACACACAAGAGAAATTGAAGGCATCTGCTGTCAGTAGAAAGGAACTAGAAAAGTATTAGAGGAAGTTCTTCATGCTGAAGGACAAGAAAATACCAGATGCAAACTTGGGTCTCTACTAAAAAATGATGAGCCCCAAATATAGTACAGAAGTAAATATTTTTAAAATGCTTTTCTCCTATTTTAATTTCTTTAAAAGACAACTGCTTAAGGCCAAAAAAAACCCTTATGATTTTGGGAGGCTATATAAGTACAGAAATAGGTCATACAACAATCAATACAAAAGGTATATGTAATAACCTATAAAAAATGAGTGTTATGGACTGAACTGCATCCCCTTAAATTCATATATCAAGCTGTAACCCCCAATGTAATTGTATTTGCAGATAATTAAGACTAAATGAGGCCATGAGTATGAGGCCCTAAACCAGTATGGCTGCTGCCTAAGAGGGGGACACACCAGGGACATTCTCTCACATAGAAGAAGCCCCATGGCACACAGGGAAGGCAGCCACCTGAAAGCCGTGAAGGGCCACAGGAGAAACCCAACACACTGACATCTCCATCTTGGACACTCTGCTTTCAGAACTGAGGAGAAATCAGAATCTGCTATTTCAACCACAGTTTGTGGCATTTTTTGTGGCAGCCCTCACAAACTAACACATGGGTATAGTACACTATGTATTACCAGACTGAACAAATACTAATGACAACCCTCAAAGGGAGACGAATTTCAAGAAGACTTGTGAAAAGGCAACATCGGGAGTAGATATTTACAGGGCACTCAGAATCAAGGTCTGCACCAGGAAGACAGGTCCTGTGTCCCTGCCATCTGTCTGGAAATCACTCCCAGACTCCTCCTGAGCATCATTTCCCAGGTGGGGAGGCTGGGGCGGCCCTGTGCTGGACGCTGGAGCAGTAAGCCTTGAGGTCAGCTGCCCAAACAGGAAGGCTGAGGCAAGATTCACATCAGTCTATTTTCATACCTGTTGGTCTTTGATCAAATATTTAAATGCAGAGGAAAAAAGAAGTGGCTCTACTAGAATTAGTACTATCCATCATCAGTAGTGGACTTTTATTATTCATCATTTCCGTGGCCCCAGTTAGAACGATAAATTGAAAAGTGACTGACCAGAAATTAGAAGTAGAAAAGAAAGTCTCAAGTACTGGCACAACTCAAAACTCAGAAGGAAAAAAAATAATGATAAAGTAAAATAAAAAAAAGAAGAGGAGAAGAAGAAGGAAGTTACAGTAAGATGACATCAAAGAAAAAAGTATTTTTTTTTCTATTTTCCTGTTGCCCTACCATTACAAAATAAAAGGGACACTCTTAAGAACAGGTCATTACTCCTGGAGCTCCCAGGACCTCAGAATGGTGGAAAAGGGGCGGGAAAATAGGTTGTTTGGCAACTCAAGGTCTTGGGCTGGGTCCAGGCTCCTCCAAACATATGCCTAGCTTTGATGTCAGCACTACTAAGTGACTGAAATCTCGATTTTTCAACCAGTGAATGTGGCGCAGATGCTCCCATACCTCTGTTTCAAGGCTCTCAGTTCCTGGATCTATTTGTAGGATACCACTGCTACTGTGTTTACTTTCTGTTCTTGACCTGCTTGACAGACAGTCAACACTTTTCAACCCTGTGAGCACCTATTTGAAAAACACTGTTATTTCTTAAGGTGGTTCACAGGTGTGCACTGACTGTGTGTGTCTGTGTGTGTGTGCATGTGTATTTTAATCTTCTTTAAACTACTCTGTACTTTAAACAGATTTGCTCTCTGCTGCTAAAAAAAGAAAGAAGAAAGCAGTCTCTAGAGACCTGTTGCCTAAGTAAGTTTCTTTGCAGCAACACAGGAAAGCAGCTCTTCAGGCTCCCAGTTCTCAATCTGTTGTGCATCTCTCACTTGGAGTGCTGGACGTCAGAAATACCTATTCCTAGGCCCAGTCCTTAGTGATGCTGCAGTCAGTGGGAGCCCAAGAGTCTACCCTGTAACACCAAGCTGCCTAGGTGACTGACTTGTATTCAGACTGGGAGCTGCGGCCCTAATAACATAGCACAGCAGACAAGTTCAAAGTCCATCATCCTTCTGGCTCCCCATGGTCACAGTCCCGAGCTGCTCCACCTGGGCAGAGCCTCCTCAGGAGGGAGGAACAAGTCTCACAGGTAAACAGGGCAGGGCCCCTTTCTCCTTGAGGAGGTCCCCATGTACACAGGGTTTCCTGCTGCAGGAACACCAGCCATTTCTCCGGGCACCGTCAGTCCTCTAGGCCACAAAGGCAAAGGAGCCTGATGGGGAACCAGGTGCACACAGAGCTGTCACTGGATGTGGAAGCCGGGCTTACTTACCTCCCTGGGTTTGCTCCCTGAGTCACTGGGACCCACTGCAGTAAGAAGGCAGTGAAAGCAGTATTTAATCAAATATCACCCATTTTGTGGAAAACTACTCCATGTCTTTAAAGAGAGGAAGGAAAACAAAGGAGTCATTTCTGGATCACAGAATGGTGGAATCAGGTGCTGGACTTACTTCTAAGTGTCAGTCACGTCTTGTCCTGAACTGTAAAATCTGTACTGCTCTGTACCTGCGTATTTCCTCACAAGGCCAGAGCATTTCTTGTTGTGTCTGCATGTGTGTAAGCATGAACAAGGACAGCTGAGCAGCCCGAGACAGGAAGGCAGGAGTGCAGTTAGGGCTCCACAACACACCACAACCTCCGCACTCCTCATTTTTGTTAATAACTGTATTGTAAAAGTTTTCCCTCTTTTTCCTCAGTGTTGAGATTGAACTTAAAGGCCTGATGTATCCCAGGCAAGCACTCTACCAACAACCTATATCCCTGGCCCAGAATCTCATTTAAAAAGATAATAAATTAAAAGGAGTTTGAGGCCGGGTATTTAGCTCAGTGGTTTTGCCGCCTGCTGCGCAAGCGCAAGGATCTGAGTTCAATCCCTGGTACAAAAAAAAAAAAAAAAGAGTTTGAGCTGGCCATGGTTGCACATGCCTATAATTCCTGCACTCCGGGAGCCTGAGGCAGGAAGATCATGAGTTCCAGTCCAACTAGAACAACTTAGGAACAAGTCTTTGTCTTTAAAAAGAAAAAAGGAAAGTTCAATACAAAGACCCTGGGTTCAATCTACTGACAGATGGACGAGTTGGGAGTGGCAAGGCTTGTCTTGAGCGCAGAGACCTGGCTAGAAGTGAGGCTGGGCTGGCTGAGCCATAGGCCCGACAGGCTCCTTCCACGTCATGGGAGTACACCAAGAGCCTCCTGCTATGCATGATGACACGCCTGCAGTGCAGCCTGCCCTCTGCCTACAGCACCAGGTCCTGTGCAGGACATGCCAACGGAGTCCACATGATGCCAGGGCAGTTCATCTGGGATGATCTGCTTTCATCCACTCCCAGTTTAAGTCTGGGCATTGTGAAAGGCTGACCCACTATTCACAAGTTAACTTCAACAGTTCTTTAAGAGCTTTCCTTGTGCACAGTGAACACAGCTCTGTGCTCAGACATAAAACCCAAAAGTGCTGCTCATTCATTTTCAGCATCACCAGCAGCATTTCCCTTACACAATCACAGGACTCTGAAGCTGGGAATCACTGAAATTCTGCTGCATTCACCCCATCTCTAGGTTCCTCTGGCATCATTAGAGGAAAAGACAAAAAAGTCCGGGCTAGAGCACACATGGTCCAAGTCACCACCCTCCTCTTCACTTCCCTCTTGGCCAGCACTAGCGCCAACCTCTTGAAGAAAGACTGATTCGGCCAATCCAACAAGACTACCACTTGCTAGGCCCCTTTCATGCACTGACTACACAGGAGGAGTATTCTAGTGGAATCCACACAGCAATTCTATACACTGTCCCTAAACTTGAATAGACAGGTTTAGGGACCTGAAATAGGTTGTTCCAAGTCATACAGTCAATGGTGGTTGACACATAAGTAGATGATTCCAGTAAAATCATTAGAACCAGTATCTTCTTCACTAAATTCACCTTTATTCCCAATGTTAAGGAAACTATATCAAGTAAAATTTTGAACTTAGTTCATTTTCTGTCATTAAAGAAACTAACCTAGACTTGTTTACAAGCTAGCATTCCAGTGGAAGCCCATTCCTGTGACCTCTTCACCCTTTTATTTCTTTTATGGCAGAGAAGAGTTATGTGTCTTGCCAGCTCGCAGTTACCTGGACAGGAGTATCATTAGGTTAGTCCATACACCCCCTACTTTTCTACATGAAAAAGCCCAACCCTAGAAAAATAACTTTGTTGATAGACATCCAGCTTTGCAGCTGGTTCTAAACCTCTGCTTTGATTCTGTACCATAAACACTTATTTCTAGAGAAAAAGCAACTTCTCCCTAAAAGGATGGAGTATTATGTGACTTCTGGAGAATCCATGATATTTTTAAATGAATTTCTCAGGTAACTTCCATGCTTAACATGAAAGCCCAAGAACAGAAACCTGTGAAATCAACGTTTATTGCTGCTTTAACACTGTTAATTGAAACAGATGCCAGAAGGAATGTTATTGGTTACTAATTTCAGTTGGGAATAAAAATATTTTGAAAATGGTCCTACTATTCTAAGTCAGTACCTTTTCTTTGTGAAACACAAGAGAGTTCTCAACCCATTTTTGCCACGGTAAACTTACCTCTAGGGACCCCTTCTTATCAACATACTTCTCTGTGCAAGTTATCTGCCCTCTTGAGTTCCAGGCCTTCATGTAAACATGAAAAAGCTGTGCACTCTGAGGCACACAGTAGGAGATCAACAGATGCCTGCACTCACTTCCTGTAAGCTGGACTGAGGAACTGGATACCTCCAAACTGGAGTAACCCATATGTTATGGTCTTATCCAATGAGCCAGACAGTTTCTACGGTGCCTCTGGATCTGACATTCTAGAATAACTCACACTCTACTTTTAATTCATTTCTTCCTCCTCACGCCAAAATACAGAATAAAAACTGACGGATCACTAGCTACTATTCAATCTCATTTACATTTTGAAACAAGGGTCTCTACTTTTTTTTTTGACCCTCCACAAATCACTCATGGTCAGCTGTTGGGCAGCACTTACCAAAGGACAAAAGCCTAAAAACTGTAGTCAAATCCTAGAACCACAACCATCAAAACCAGAGATAGGAGAGCAGGAAGTGAACTCTTAGCTTCAGGGAAACATAAAGGTTGGGCTGTTGCAAGTGGCTTTTTGGTGTTTGTTGAGCTCTCTTGTGTGCATTTGGTATTAAATGCAGGATGTGGGCAGTGTGAAGAGGGGGTAATGTGGACTACACAGTGCCTCCCATGACTTCTACATCAGAGCCAGAGATTCCTGAGAAGGTGAAACTGGGGCCAACTGCTCACTCTGTCATCCAGGTTGGCCCTGTGCAAGTCCTCACACTGCCACAATCTGTGCGTGGTACTGAGGGTGCACTAATACTAATACTGAGGGTGCTTCCTTCCTTTCCCTCCCATTGTCACTGCTAGTTCTCCACCTCCTGGAAGCTGCACTATGCTCAACCCCTTCCATTTATACCAAGCAAAAATGGAGGGTGGGGAATGGACTGTGCCACGTTGCTCAGAGCAAAGCTTGATCCTGAATATGAATGCAATGAAGTTTCCAAGAAAGAAGTGTGTTACAACTATTCTGGGGTATCTATCATAGCAGAACTGGATTAATCGAAACAATTAACTCTGAGATCTCTGCATTGCCCGCACTGTGGCAGACTCAACTTCAAGGATTAAGGTCTGAAGTTCCTCAAACCACACTATGTAGAAACCGGCTCCTCCCCCAGTTTGGCATTTCCTAATGAGTACTGTTTGAATGCAATCACTTCTCTCTGCACACACTTTCCTCCAATTTCAACAGAATGAAAATTGCAAAAAAAACAGGCCTCATAGAGTACCCTCTGTCTGGGCCATGCACTGTGTCCAGCACTTGTTTCTGCCATTCTGGTCCAGACTCCAAAACAGCCTGTGCTCACAGCACTCATTATAGAATCAAACACTGAGAGGATTCTCGACTCTCACAACCCCTTTTCTCACTAAACAAACTCATCAGAACAAAAGACACTACAAAATAAAAATCTCCCTTAAAGAAAAGGTTTAAGACGCCTGTTTGTGTAGGATGAGAACACTTTTAGTGGAACCTTTCAATATTTAATGATTTGTTAATGATTCATAAATCATCAGATAATCCAGATGAATATAATGGCTTGCAAAGTCTGAATTTGTCAACACAAAGAGCTTAACAACAAAACATTCAATATCTAAGATATACACATGTTAACATTAACAAATCATTGATTTTTGTTTTGTAGTGTCTTTTGTTCTGATGAGTTTGTTTAGCAAAGCGGGAGATTCCTAAACTTTACTCAAATTAGAAGTTAAAAATTCAAAAGGCAGTCAGTGGGACAGCCAATTAATGTATATGGAGGGAAATATATATCCCAAAAATGTACAAAAAGACTAATTGTACTACAAGTTCAAATATTAACAATAAATTGCTGACCAAACTCCCCATAACAGATTTAATTAGAAGGTGGCAATAAATGCTTCCAGGTGTTTAATTAAGTGTGATAATTGTTTCTTTCCTAAAAGAAATGGAGTCATATGTTTACACTGCACAGTATAATGTTTCCTTAGTTAAAACACCGCAGAAACATTTTTGTATGACACAGGATTCGAACTGGGATAAAAATATCTGCTGGGATAAGCACCACTTAAAGTGATTTATCAGCTCCTGACTTTCCTGTGCCAGGGCACAATGGCTTCTTAAAGGCTACTGTGCTCTGGTCATTCCCTTTCGTCACACAGTTGTGTTATCCGTACACATGTAATGAATAACTTCTACTCAAAATGTCATTTCCCTGACAGTACTTCTTAAAGGAATCTGGTCAAGAAAGCAGTGGAGGGCCAGGGATTTAGCTCAGTGGTTCCCCAGCCTGCCTTGCAAGCACAAGGTCCCAAGTTCGATCCCCAGTACAAAAAAAAAAAGATAGTGGAAACTTCACCGGTATTCCACTTTCACGGAGAGTAAAGAGAGACGCAGAACTCTGGGACAATCAGAACTAGGTGGGACCTCAGCAACCCCGCAATCATTTTACAAATGAAGAAACCATTTCACTGATCAACTCAAAATGTAATACTGCTGCTATGACAGCAAAGCTAAAAAAATTAACTTTTAATGTAGAAATATGCTCCTTGCATTGAGAATACTGACCCACGCTCATGAAAATAACGAATGCTGAGATGGAGTTATCAGTCCTAAGCAACCCAAGGATCTGTTTCTCAATAGTGAGCACTCAACTACTCTTCCGAGCACTGTGTGTTAGAAAACGGGTTGCTTTAGAAACGCAGTGCCATAAATCAACCCGGTCTCTTAAAACTCCCAAGCCAGGTGGGTCGGACAGGTCCGGAATGCGCCCATCCGCCGCCATGGCTCACAGGGCTCGGGAACTCCTCAGGTGTTGCAGCAGGTGCTGGGGGCCCCAGTGTCACAAGTGCTAGTGTACACACAAACGCACAAGGGTACACAACTTTCCTCTCTCCCAAGGAAGTCTCCACTGAACAATCTCAAAGCCCGTTTTGCAAAGCAGGATTGGATTACCACCTCAAGCCAGCATCTCGGTCTGGTCTGCGATCCCAGTCACCCTGGTAACGCGGGCCGTCCCTGCCCCAGCACACTCGGGGGCTCCTAGGCGGACTCGAGCCCGCAGAACGAGGAAAGAAGTGGGCCTCGGAGCTAGACGCCGAGGGCAGGGGGCGCCTGGGATCAAGGGTCTGCCCGGAGACGCAGGACTGGCGAAGCTGGGCAGTTCGTAAGACTGTCCGCGCCCGCAAGCGCCCCCACGCACACCCGCTCGCGCGCTCCCACGCCCCAAACTCTCGGGAACTGGAAGCGCGCCCCCAGAAGCACTTCAAGTCCCCAACCCCGCCTGCTTTTCTTCCTTAACCAGAGCGGCCGGAGCAGCCCCGCGCCGGCACAGGCGCTCGTGGGATAACTTACTCGGAGGGAGAGCCGCGGCGCCTGGGCTGAGACGCGAAGTAGCGGATGACGACACGGACTCCCTGGGTCGCGGGACTGCTCGAGGGGCGGCGGACCGGGACTGAGACTGTGGGCAGCTCGGGGTAAAAGAGGAGCCCGGGACGGGGCGGGGGTGGGGCGGAGCTGGGTTGGGGGCGGGGACGGGGAGGAGCCAAGTGTGGGGCGGAGCTGAGGGCACGGCGGTGGGCGGAGAGCAGCCTGGGCCGGGAGGAGCGTGGGCAGGGAGGGGGCGGGGCCGGGGAGGTACAGGGTGGGAGCGGGGGAAAGGTGCGGGGCCAGAGCTGGGGAGGGCTCAGTGCTGGGGCAGGGATAGTGCGGGGGCAGGGCTGGGCGGGGAGCGCGCGAAGGTAGGCTGGGCAGGCGATGGAGGGTCCTGGGGCGAGAAGGGGCGGGGTGCCGGGCAGGAAGGTGGAGCGGCGCTACGGCCGGGTGGGCGGGCACGGGCCGCGATGCGGGCGCGGAGGAGGCAGCTGGACGGGAAGCTGGCCTCCGCCCGCCCAGGCCCGGACTGTCTGAGAGGGGCCGCAATGGAACTTCGGTAGCTTCCTGAGCTGGTGCACCTGTGAAAACGCGGTCTCACCCCCGGTGCTGAAGTGGCTACACGGGTCATGCGCACGTGCTCCGAGCCTGGCGTGACGAATGTGCTTGCGTGTTGGCCTCCGTTGCCGTTATGATGATGGCGATCCGTGGAAGCCCCCAAATGCCCAAATGCCGTCTGCGCTTATGTACTCACCCAGTGATAGCCAAGGCTCCCCATTCCTGGTTCCGTCGGCGGAGGGCGCGGGCTTCTTCCGAGTTAAAGGCTCATGGCTCGGAGTCTCGGACTCTTTCTCTCCGACCCGCGAGCTCCACTGTGGCCCCCCGGTCTGTGAGGCCGGAGACTCAGACCCGAGTGCGGTAGACTGGGCGGCTTTCTGTCGCGCAGCCCTACTCAGGTAGTCATCTTGGAGCGCTCCAGAGCGAGGGCTTCGTTAAGCACCCACTATGTGGTCATTCTGTGCATGAGGCTAAAACAACTGGTAACACTAGCAAGCTTTACAGCCTGTATGTCACTATCTTAATGCTCTCAACAACCTACAGTGTACATCTTATAGGCACCCACGTATACGAAGAGGCAGAGGCACAGTGAAATTAAAATACCCTGTCCAAAGCATGTTACACATTCAGGAAATGGCAGGGTCTGGCTGAGAGGCAGGCAAAGACTGATAGGTAAAAGAGACAAAATCACAGCACATCCGGTTCAATACAAGCAAAAGACAGGAACACACATGAGGTATGTTGTCTGAAAACTCAAATCCAGAAGCTCACTGTTCCTCAATTTCAGGCTCCCTGTCCTGAGTCACAGCCCACAGCAGCCCTCGCCAGAGCTACTTGTACCTTTATCTTTATGACATTCCAGAACTACAACCTCCTGCCCTGGGTCCCCATGCTCTTCCTTTGAAACCTCATCTAGACTTGTATTTCTCCCAGTGGGCATTTTTTCTTACCCAACCTGAACCCAAAGTCAATACAGCACCAGTGCTTCCTACTCCTTCGCCCCATCAATCCTTCCCTGGACTGACCTAGAAAATCTATCTAGCTGCCTGTTTTTCATAAGGGCTACTTTAAGAACCAGAAATCTCAGCTGAGTCTTTATGTAGCCTGGATATCCTCCTGCATAGTGGAAGAAGGGGGCTTAATCTTCAGCCAGTCCTCAAGACATCTTTGCCATCCCCTCGCCCTTTTTGCTCTTAATACCTGATCTTATCTCCTACTTCATGGAAAATATAGAGATCAAAAGAAAAAATTTCAACCTCCTACCCCAGGCACCAAAAATGCCACCTGCATTCACACTTCTCTTGACTTTTTTTCCTTTCATCTCAGTGAATCAGAATAAAACTTCAACAGTTCCCTGAGCCCTCCCTCCCTTCTGTCTCAGGGGCCACATTTCATTAATTATTCTTTCCCTTTTATCCTCAACGTCTCAATTTCTGTACTTTTGATGCAGGCATAAAAATGCTAAAATCTAAAAAGTAGCAATACAAAATTTGTAATTCTCCGTAGAATCTACCACCGCTTCTTAGCACAACCACGAATACTAATGGTAGAAACGATGCAGAGAAGCCCTTGCCTGAGCATTTGCTTTTTGATGGAGGTGGGAAGTGGTAGGAGGAGGGGGGACCTATGTAATATCAGGCATCTTTTATCATTGTCTTCAAAATGCTATTAGTCTTTAATGCCTTTAACTTTGGTAAAGAATTAGAGCTTTGGTTTATCCTTTTTATTTCATAGTATGATGATGTTTAGAAATTAGCAGGATAATTAGCTTTCCTATTTTACTTGGATCACTAGATAACGGAGTCATTTTGTTTTCAGGATATCTCTTGCATATTTCCAATTTGGAGGTCATAAAAACAGAATCTAGAAGCTCCTAAAAGCTAGCACATTAGTCAATGACAAAGTGATGTTTTTAAATACTTGTAGCTATGTCTGGATTGGTGAATCCTTTGAACAAGAAAGCCCCAAGCGCTGTAAATTACAACTAGAGATAGCTGTTACTATAGCTGCGTGCCAAAAATACCTCTTGTAGGGCTGGGGTTTTAGCTCTGCAGTTTTGCTGCCTGCTGTCCAAGCGCAAAGGACCCGAGTTTGATCCCCAGTACCAAAAAAAAATACCTCTTGCATGCCTTCTGTTTTTCCTTCTACCCAGATGAAAGTAAAAGTACTCACTCTAGACAAAGTCATGAAGCTTTTAAAAATCTGCTTCAGTTTTCCCGTGTACTGTTCTCTTATTTTCAAGCCTCTATTTTGCCTCCTCAATGGCAGCGTCTTCTTTTTGGGTGAGGAATAACTCCAAAGCTCTGTGATATGTGCAATAAAAATGAATGTACAACTAGTCAGGGAGGAGAAAGGAAGTGACTTGCATTCCCTGAGGGAATGGGCAAGATTTCACAAAGAAGGTTCCATCCAGCTGAATCAAACAGGATGAGCTAGAGTTCTCCAGACAGAGAACAGCACCCCAGGCAAAGGGAAGAGAGACAAAAAGATACACTTTGACATTTCCCACTAGGGTACATAATGCTAAAGCAAGAACTACTTATAGCCCACAAAAATGCCTCTGCAGCCTTTGTGGTTTAAGTACATGTTTGTGAAAGTGTACTGATGAGCAAGCCTGATTTATGGCTGTAACTTTAGCCTCAAAAATATTATCTGATAATCCATGGCTTCAACTCTATCTTTCTAGTCCTACTTTTGGAGCATTATCATAGCACCAGCTCTTGTATTTTAAGATGAGTTATGTACATGTACCAATTCCCCATGATGAATGTAATTATTATTTAATGCAAATGTACTAATAAAAAATTTTAAATTATTTAAAAATAAAATAGGGTCGGGGATTTAGCTCAGTGGTGCTGCCACCTGCCTCACATGCGCAACGTCCCAAGTTCAATCCCCAGTATCAAAAATAAAAAATAAAAAAATAAAAACAAATAGGGTAACCTTAAAGAGAATAGTTTCTTGTTTTGTTTTTACAAATAGAAGTCAAGGTACAGATCAGGTAGATAGAATTTTCCAATGTCTCTCCGACTAGAAACTCTGGAATAGAATAAGAACCAGTTTTAGGGTCAATGATCTTTTCCTATTACTTTAACAGACCTCATACCCAGTAATGACTATTATACAACACCAGTGGCTATAACTCCAACTTTAGAGTATTTTTCATTTTTTATTTAGAATTACTTCCTATGATAACATACACTAAAACACATCACTTCTAAAAGAGCTCGCTAGAATTATTGGATGCATCAAAGGGTGACTGTGTCCACAGCCATCCTCAGTTGGACCAGCTACTCTCCCTATGAAACAGTTCTCTTTCTCTGTTTCCAGATGGCTACCTCTAAGTCATTCTTTCATAGAAAATATGGAAGTGCCCTAAACTACAGCCCATATTCTTCTATGACTGCACACTGAACTCTTTGTGCGTTCATACCTACCTGAACTACTTTCTCCTTTTCAACTGTCTCAAATTTAAGTGAATCTTCCTAAATACTGATGTAGGGGGAAAATATAATTCCCAACCTGATAGCTGGTTGATATACCAAATTTGTGTCCCCCAAAATCATAGAATGAATTCTAAGGAACAATGAAAGTTAAGAGTAGGAAAAATTTATTGAGAGGATAGCTCCTGAGAGATAAGAGGGGATCCAAAAGTGGGTTGCCAATGAGCCCACTTCTCAAAGGAAGTTTTATAGAGAAAAATCACAAGGTGGGTACCATGTGGGTCAAAACTGTGATCAACCAATAAGATTACAAGTATAGCCACTTAGGTAATATTGATCCAATGGTGAAGTGTGATAACCAACCCGACTCCATCTTGAGTTGGGAATGTGATAGCCAACCCAACTCCATCTTGAGCTTTACCACCATTGTGTGGTTGTGCTTGGAAAAAGCACCCAAAACCCACATCCTATTTGGCAGAAAACTTGCTGCAGTTGCAGGATGTTTTGTACCTCACCTAGTTGGGAAACTTCCTTTTGCTCCCCTCACTAACCTGACATGGTTCTGCTTCTATAAAATTCCACTTGCACTCCCCTTGAGCCCTCCTCAACTGAAAGTATGGTTTAAAAGGAGAAATCAAACTGCTTCTTAGCACCGAGAGAATTTTCCAGGCACTAGCCCCATCTCGGTCGCCAGCTTTAATAAAGAGACTCAAATCTAACACAAAGTGTGGCGCATCTCTATAGTTCTAACTCGCTCAGGTAGAACAGAAGCAGGTCCAATGGGGAAGTCATTCAGCAAGGGTACATGGAAAGAACAAAGACCTTTTTAGGAAAGGATGGATCGGGAGGTCCTGGTTACCCACCTGGGTGACTGACATCTATCTAGACTTTATTGGACCTGGTGAGTATAATCTTCATTTATTGCTTAGCCCTTGGGGAGGCATGTAGGCTTGGTTATTCCATCTTTATCTTGAGGCCTAGACTTAGACAGATGTGCCTCCGGCCACAGTTGTGATGTGTTCTCATCTTCTGCACTGACTCCCTCAAGGGCCTAGCCCTGTCTGATGGCCTATAATATTTCTACCTAATTTAGCTACCTATAATAATACTACAAAGTCCAGATTGATCTTGTCTTTTTTGATACAGTTTTATCTTTCAATTTTTTTCTAGGTTTTTTTCTGTAAATATGTCCTAAATTCCTAGCTCTTTTGATAAAGCTTTCTTTTGTATCTCCACACACAAAATGCTAGTCCAAAGTATGAGCCACTTCACTTAATGTTAGGCAAGCAAGGCTCCCCTCTTCATCCTATATTGCCCTAAGCACAGACCCTTCCTTGTGGGTTCTTATTCTCAGATTATTCACCTTCAATAGTCCCTCTCTTGTCACTCTGATAACCGGTCTTTATAGTCAAGAGTTGGCATACTAGTTACTTACATATCTGAGTGCTATCTCTGTCTCTCTCCATAGCATTACCTTCATGAATTTTTAGAAAATTTATTCAGTATTTTTAGGGATTAAAACTTATCTCAGAGTAAAGATTCAGCCAAGATTGTGTTTGTAAGCCCCTTTTTAAGCTCTCCAAAAGATTTTAGTATGTGTCATGTAGAATCTTAGTAAGACACATGAATTTATTTTAAAAAGATTTTTTTAAAGATAGGATCTTGCTATGTTGTCTAGGTTGGCCTTTAATTCCTAGGCTCAAGTGGTCCTTCTGTTTCAGCCTCCTGAGTACCTTGGTTTACAGGGATGCACTACACCTGGTTTAAGATTTCTAAGAATCTTAAGATAATAAATCATGGTAGTGACATAGGTGGCACAACATGGAAAATAGTTTTCCTTAGGAAAAAAATGCAGATGTGGTTTTTGTCTGTTAAAGTGGATTATAACTTGATATATAAGAAGCCATGGAGTTTTACAAGCAATTTTACTTGATTGAACTTTAAAGGTGGTAATAGCACAAAATGTAAAGGAGTATTTGAACTTTCAAACTTTCCTGGTGAGGAAACAGGTTGAGGAGACAACTCATTTGTTTGGATTTTTTTTTTTTGGTACTGGGGATCGAACTCAGGACCACCTTGCACTTTCGAGGCAGGCAGCGGAACCACTGAGCTAAATCCCCAGCCCAAGACTACTCATTTGAAAACATGGGCCACTTAAAAGGAAAAAAGGGGCTGGGGATTTAGCTCAGTGCTTCCACCGCCTGCCTCACAAGCTCAAGGTCCCGAGTTCAAGCCCTGGTACCAAAAAAAAGGAAGATGACTTAGTGGTGGAACAGAACCCAGAGGGTGGAGTGCAGAGCCGTAGGGAATTACTTCCAGGGAACAGGGTTATTTAAGGAGCTGGTGATGTGCGCTGAAATTTCAGAATCTCTATGGAACAAGGACTGCTATATGACCCTCTTCTCCCCCTTTTGAATGAGAGATAACTATCTTGTCTCCCTATTGCATGTTTGGTGTGTGGGTAGCCTGTAATTTGTCTCCTTCTTCCACAGGTTTTCAGACTGAGAGGTATCATACTTAAGAAACCTCATTTAAAGACTATCTGTGCCTGGACTTGAATTAAATGATGGGATCCTGGGGCTCTAGTCTGATCCTGATGTAGTAATAGGATGAAAATTCTGAAATTTGGGGGAAGAATAGATTTTGTATGCAAGAGAATCATAATTTATGTACAGAGAACAGGCCATTGCAGATTTTAAATGGACACAAGTTCTTTGACACTTTTCCCCTTAAGAGGTAGATTGTGGTTTCTTTTCTCATGAATCTGGATGGACTTTGAATTTTATGAGCACAAGAATGTGACAGAAGTAGTTATCTGATGCAGGGGTTTGGGGGAAGTTATTTCCAGGTTCTTGCTATACTGAACGAAGAATTGAGTGAGATACTCAAAAGGAGTAACAAAAGTTAGATTTATTAAAAGCAAAAGAAGCAAAAGTACAATTCACAGGGTGGGAGTGGGCCACTGAGAAGAAATCATGGCCCTTGTAGGGGCAGGCACTGAGTCTCTTCAGGTCCTGGGATTATGGGAGGATCTACAACTGGGGACTCACAGGGGGCATGACTCAATGGGGCACTTGATTTGGGCCACCCATCAGGAACGGAGTTTTTGATCAAACAAGGTTTTACAGGAAGTGTCATGGCATCCAAAGCCCAGGGAGGTGGGTAGGTATGGTGAATCTTGAGGAAGAAATTTATAATATATCGCTAAAGTGGGAAAAGATCAGAAGCCGAAGTACAGTTGTTACAGATGAAAAGTTTAAATTGAACCACTGTAGGTCAGGAACCATGCATAATTCTCTTTAACATCTCCTTTCACTGTTGTTTTTGGTTCCTGTATGTATTTATAATAGGTATTTTAAATCCTTCATCATATTTGTCACTTGAGTCTGTTTCTGCTGCTACTCTTCTGAACATGAGTTACATTGTCTGGTTTCTCACATACAGTAATTTTTTGAGGGCAGATATTGTTCAAAGCAATTTTAAAACAAGCAGGGCAAATGCCACTGAGCTTCAAGGCCTAAGTATATCCTGTGACTCAAAGCGCTGCTTTCTGGGCTTGTGGCTTCTTGCTTGGTGTCTAAAGTTCTGCTCTTCAATAAACATTAAATATTTTCCTATTATCTATATCTATAACTTTCTCTGCAATACTTTTAATCTATTATTTGGCTTTCTTTTTTTGACTTTTTCATCATCTGTTCAATACATACTTTCAACCATATGTATTCTCCCAAGGGGCTTTTATAATTTATCAGATAATTTTGCCTTTTCTTTGAATTCGTGCAGGTCCTGTTATATTTCCTCCTACTCTCTATTCCTGTAAGTTTCTGCATCCCCAGTTCCTGAGTTGTTTTAAATAAATGTAGCTGCTAGTTTCATTAATATTTAAATCAAGTTAGGATGTTTTGAATTAGTTTTCTTATGTTTCATGGCTTTATTTTCTGGAATGGTTTCATTATGTTTTTTTGTTTGTTCTTTGGTATGGGGGATCGAACTCAGGACCTTTTTCTTGCAAGGTAGGTGTGGTGCCACTCAGCTAAATCCCCAGCCCAGTTTCATTGTTTTGAAAAACCTCTAACAGTACATTTGTCTGGACCTGGACACTTTTCCCCCTATACAGTACAAACCCTATGCATATAATAGCAAACAATCTGTGGACAGGAACTCATGTGTGTGTGTGTGTGTGTGTGTGTGTGTGTATGGGGGGGGGTATTACTGTTTTTTTTTTATTCATTCAAATATTTATTGAGCAGCTAAGAAATACAAAGGTAATTAAAACAAGAGATGAGGCATATGCACAACAGAAAGCATTATGTAAGGTTCACTGAATCACAGCAGTCATAAAAGTAAAGGAGGGCCAGGGATTTAGCTCAGTGGTTTCGCCGCCTGCTGCGCAAGCGCAAGGACCCGAGTTCAATCTTCGGTACCAAAAAAAAAAAAAACCTCACAAAAAAAAAGTAAAGGAAAAAAAGGCGCTTTAGGAAACAGATTGCTTCCAGCTTGGAAGGAGGTCTGAGTGGCAAATCAGGAAAGGGGATTGAGATTAAAATAGAAGACTTCAGTCTGGATTGTTGATGATAGAATGGACTATTATTTGTCTCTCCTTTTCCTTTCTCCCCATCTTTGGGCTTAAATTTATCAGTAGTGCCCAGGACTGTTCAATGCGCCTTTTCTATACTTGCTTGCATTTTTGCTTTAATATCTTCTACAGAACTAGGTCCTTTGGGTGTTTTAGGAGTCTTTTCTTGTTTTTTGAAGGATTCTTGACCTTTTGATCTTGGTGTTGATGGTTTTGAGTCTTTTCCATTCTGGTTTGATTTTTGTGCGTTTTTGGCTGGAGTATCTTGTATTGATTTCTTCACTGGTGCTTTCTCTTCAGCTTCGTCATCATCATCATCCTCCTCATCATCAACATCTTCATCAGCTGCTAGTTTTACTTTTTTTCTGTGGAACCTTGCTACCACTTCCAGGGACAGATCGCTTTCCAGATATACTTAAGAGTTTTACATCCTCTTCCTCCTCCTCATCTGACTCTCCATCTTCCTCTACAGCCACTAAGTGCTGTCCACTAATATGCACAGGCCCTGAACCATACTTCAACCTTAAGACCACAGGTGGTATAATTTCAAAGCCCCCAAGGGAAACCGTTGGCTGTACAGACATTTTTAAAGTTGCTAGTGTTACTTTAATTGGACTGCCTTCGTAATTCATTGCCTCTGCTTCCACAATGTGCAATTCGTCCTCTGCACCAGCCCCTAAACTGACCGTTCTTAATGACAACTGATGCTCATTTTCATCATTATCCACCTTAACCTGATAATCTTTGTCGGCCTTTAGTTCACAACTGAAAAGATCGTTCTGGGGCCTCAGGGGGCTCATGTCCATATCCATTGAATCTTCCATGGAGTAGTGGCACACACTTAGGTGGGAGAGAACGCAGAAGGAAATAAACAGCTACTGCCCCCAGAGAACAGGCGCGCAGGACGGAATCACACCAGGGCTACTGTTTTTAATTCAGGAGCATAGTGGGAGTTTTTTTTGCAAAAGAACAATTTCCTTTAAAAAATTAAAAGTACATTTGGGTAATGGTCAGTCTCTTGGATTGGTGATATCTTGTTAAATAAGACCTTTTTTTTCTTTCTCCTCTTCCCTAGATGCCTCCTTTTCCCCCAGAACTAGTTTCCCATGTGGTCTTGTACATGTTCAAGCCCTTACTTTCTATTTCTCAGTAGTCAGAATTGTGACTTGTTCTATTTCACCATTCAGAATGAGACTGTCCTGAATTCAAATTCATATTGTGTCACTACCAGTAGAACCTGTCAGCACTCTTCTTATGCATAGCACCTCCCAAACAATTGTTTTCTGCTTTAGTATAGGGTTTTGGGTCTTAGATCTTTATTGCCCAATTTATGTTTAATTAAAGGCTTCTTGCATTCTCAGCCACCTAACATGCTTAGGTATGGGCTCTGGATTTTTCCTTTTAAAACTTGTGCAAAATAGTTGAAATGTAGGCAGTTGTCACTATTCTGCAAGAATTACAGGCTTTACTGTGAGATAACACGGCACTGATGAATGATTGTACAATTTATGTACCACACCTAGTCAAGGGGATGTGTAGGCTGCAAGTGAGCCCACTTCACTTGCTAAGTCCTGTTGTGGAATTGCATTCTCAGAAATGCTTCATTTCTGTAGCTTCCCTCACCTAAACATGAAGCTTCCTTTAACCAAATGGGACACTTTTTTTCCCCCATTAAGGTTCTCATTAGGGGAGACCCTGTGAAGTCTTAAAACGTATCAGAAGTATTGTAGTTTGTTATCTTCATGTCTGAACGTTCACAGGGACTTGGTGCATTTTCTGAAAAACACAGACCCAAACCAAAGCAAAACACAACCAAATACTATCTTAAGAATTATCTTTAGCTGGGCATGGTGTCACACGCCTATAATCTGAGCACTCTGGGAGGCTTGGGCAGGAGGATCACAAGTTTGAGCTGAGCCTGGGCAACTCAGCAAGACCCTGTCTCAAAAAGGGTGTGTGTGGGGGGGAGGATGCTGGTACTGGAGATGTAGCTCAGTGTGAATAGCTTGTGTTCAATACTCTGTACTACAAAAAATGATCTTTTGCTCATCTACAGAACAAACTGAAAACAAAACAGGGCTACAAAAAGTAACTATGCTGTAATTCCAGAAATGATGCTGAGTAGATTCCAAAAGATGAAAAACAACATTTAGCACACACCCAAGGGTCAATATACTGTAATAGTTTTGGTACACAGGTCATTAATTGTACACTGAGTGGACACAATTATCCACCAGTATTTTTCCACTGTAGACAGAAATGTATTTCCCACCAGATATACTTGTAGGGGAAGAACTTAAGAAAATGTTCTTGGTTTTGAATTGCCTTGCCCAACAATGTAATGCTTTAACTCAGCATTAGCTCCCTGAATTATACACCACATACGCAGTGGAAAAAACCAAGCAGAATGGAAAAGAACATCTTGAAAAACTCAAAAATTGATTCAAATTTGAAAGTAACTATTATAAAATCTACAAATATTACTGAAAGACTAACAGGTGCATTATGCCTCTGCTCAGCTTTTATGAGTTACTCCAAGTATCAAAGATATTTCAACAACTGTTTTCCTGACCCAAAACCACTTAACAGAGCAGCTCCCAGACTCATTAAGCCCTGTTTATTACAAACCTCTACCTCCCACTAACATACCGAGAAAACTATCTTTGGTATTACATTACTGACAGGAGATTTGGAAATTAACCCTTTACCTTCCCCATATGAAAAGTTTTGTATTTTTTTTATACACAAGTATTTCTTTTCATACATATAGCACTAAAAATCCTCAAATATTAGGTATTATAACTTTTACTTTGTGCTGAATTTTTTTTCTCACCAACCTCTTTGCAGATCAACAGAAACAAATCTAACATTCTTTTTAACGTTGACATAATTTTCCATTATAACACCATTTACTCAATCATTTATTTACTGATTTAGTTCACTTTTTTTTTTTTGGTACCAGGGATCAAACTCGGGACCTTGTGCTTGCGAGGCAGGCACCGGAACCACTGAGCTAAATCCCTGGCTAGTTCACATTTTTTACTCCAGTGTTTCAATAAACATCTGTGTACAAAGATTTTGTGCATGAGTGATGTTGTTATAGTGCAATTTCTCAAAAGGTTGTTCACTGAAAAGTATATGTATTCAATTTTAATACACCTATGTAATTTTGCAGTTACTTTAGTTCTGCCAGCAATAATTGAGTATGCTCATTCCCTTGCATATTCACCAAGATATATGCTGTAACTGTTTTGACCTTCTACCATTCTGAAGAAAAATGACATTACCAGCACACCTTAAAGATACTGTGGGTTTGGCTCCATACCACCACAATAAAGCAAGTCACACAAATATTTTGGTTTCCCAGTGCACACCCTAGTTAAGTTTACATTATACTATAGTTTACTAAAGGTGCAATAGCATTGTCAGAAAAAACAACACATGACTTAATTTAAAATATTTTATTGTAGCCACACCTACAGATGGAAGGTACATGTTCTCCCCCAGCCGACTTCATGCCCGTGGATTCTGTACCCTGGTTGCAGCCACCTGCCAACTCTGAGCCCACTCCACATTTTGCTTCTACTCAGCACAGGGCAACAGAGGCACCAACCAAATGACCTGATTGTGGACAAGGACAATGCCCCAGTAGAGAAGGCAAGCTCTGGAGAGCCAGCATCTCCAAGGAGAAATAATGGACTGGGCCAGCAGTACTGCTCCCAATAAAAGCCCACAGGTATTGTAAATTACAAAAACAGCATAGGATTTTACTCCCAAAATGATGCATTAATAGCAGGCTAAAGCTGGAGAAGAAATCCAGTGCAGAACCCACTGTGTTAGAGAAGGTTTAGTCAGGAGCCACCCCAACACCTTAGGGAAGGTGTTAGTTTTAAGACTGAGCCATAGAATAACTACAGAACTTCACTTTAGGGTTTCCCGTGTTATCCCATCACAGTGACTAGGTGAGAGACAGCCACAGAGAGGGCATGGGTTAGACACAGACCCCCTGAGAAGTTCAAGTTCAGGCTGGGAAGAGCATGTGGTTCCAACCTCCATGGTGAAAAGCCAGGCCCAGTAATGTGGCTTTCAGAAGTGGCTGGGCCTGTACATGCTAGTATTAAGTCCAGTTGTCTGCTCGAAACCCTGCCCTGCTGCCTATATCCAGCAGAGACCAGTGATCCAATTGCTTTCCTGATCTACCAACATGAGCAAGGATACACCTCAGCTTGGATGATTGCTATAGTCTAGGGTGTACAGAGATGGGCTCCTGGTGTGGTGGAGGAGGCACATCATAAAACCACAGGCCATAAAGCTAGATGAAGAAAACTCTGACTTGATGAACTCCAAAACTGCAGATCCTGGAAAGATAACTTATTCAAATATAGAGGAATTTTTTAGTACCCTTTTTTCTTTTGCATTCATTGGGTTTTTTCCCCCATTTTTCTTTTTCACCTATATTTTGTTGTTACTTTCATCTAGCTGTTAATTTCCTTTTACTTCTTAATATGATACTTCATCTCTTTGCTCTCATCTTCCATTTATTTTCAAATTATACTTTCATTTTCCTATTCCCCACCCCCTCTATCTTTGCTGGTATACCCATGGAGCTTTATTAATCTTTACATAACTGTATACTACTACTATTGAATACTTTTCTATTGTTAGTGGAGGTATAGTTGTTGCATTTATAGACAGTCACTGTATGTCAATAGTAGCTTTGTCTTAGTGTTTATAACAACAGATGCTTTTCTATAGTTAAGGATAGTACATTATTGGTTCTTAGGGTATGTCAATATCCAGTTTGTCCTTGATGCTATTATTCTTGATGATTTTATTGCTATTGCCAAAGTGGCACAGTTGTTACTGTTAATTGGTCTTCTTTGTATGTCAATATCTGGATTGCCTTTGTGTCATTAACAATACTGTGACCCATTTCCAGAGAAGTGGGTGCTAGGCTAACTGCATTGCAGTCTTCCCTCTCAAATCTTGGGAAAAAGGAAAAGGTCTATAGTTAGTCATGCGCAGAGTATATCATTGTAAGCAGTTACTAACTAAAGAGGTATCCATACTAGCAACAAGTCTTTCCATTATAATCAACCCACAAACTTCAGTGTGCATACACACACACGTGAAATATGAGAAGGTAACAAAATGCCTCCAAAAACTCTCCGCTCCCTCAAAGCTGATCCATGGGGCACTGAGAAGAAGGGAATCAAAAGGGATACAGCTGAATCATTGGAAATTACAAAAGAGGTTGAAAAAAAAAATGAGTTTAATACAGTGGTGAGCTCAAAGAAGATATAATTAAATAGATAATGGACATAATAAGCAAAATGATCAGTAAGTTTACAGAAGATACTAATAAAAAGCTAGCTTAGCTAAACAAAACAATACAAAACATGAGTGACCAGTATAGCAAAAAATTAGAGTTCTTTTCAACCAGAAATCCAGGAGATTAAAAATGCTATCAAAAGTGTGGATAGCAGAGGTGGCTAATGTGAGGACAGAATGTCAAAACTAGAAGATAGGGCTGATGTCAGTGACCAACTGATACCTTAAAAACAACAGGATCTAACAGCTGCTAACTTACACAAAAACACTTAATCTAAGATTAATTGGAATTAGTGGAAAATCAGAAGATAACAGAAATGGCATTTTAAAAAACCCTTTCAGAAATAATAGCAGAAAACGTTCCAAATATGGAAAAAGAATTTAACATACATATAAGTGAAACATATAGAACCCCAAACAGCCACAATCAGAAAAGAATCTCTCTACAACACTTCATAGTCAAAATCTGAGAAGTCTAACACAAGGACAGAATCTTAAAAGCTGTTAGAGAAAAGCAATGAATCATTTACAAACATAAGATCATTAGCATTACAGCGGACATCTCAACACAAACCTTAAAGGCCAAAAGAGCTTGAAGAGTTTCAGCTGTAAAACAACTTCCAACTCAAAATAGAGGGAGAAATAAGGTCTTCCCATGAGAAAGAGCACTTTAAGAAATTTATACCAGTAAACCAGCACTCCAAAAAAATCCTCAAGGATATTCTAGAAAGAGCCGATAAAGCAAACAATGCCAAAAGGTATAAGAGAATGAATCCTCCAGGCAGAATGAGCAGATAAACAGAAGGGAAAAAAAAGGAAATTAGGGCCGGGGATTTAGCTCAGTGGTTCCGCTGCCTGCCTCACAAGCGCAAGGTCCAAGTTTGATCCCTGGTACAAACAACAACAACAACAACAACAACAACAACAACAGGAAATTAGTAACAGAAAAACAATGCACTGACAGGAAGAAGTCAATACTTTCAGTAATAACTCTCAATGTAAATGGTCCCAATCCCCCAATCAAAAGACACACAGTGGTAGAATAGATCAAGAAACAAAATCCAATGGTATGCTGTATACTAGAATTGCATTTAATCCAAAGAGAAATTCATAGACTAAAAATCAAAGGATGGAAAATAATATTCCATGCAACAGAAAACCAAAACCAAGCAGGAATAGCTATACTATTTTAAGACAAAGTAGACTTCAAGCCAAAACTGATCAGAAGAGGCAAAGGTTACTACCTATTCGTTAATTCAACAGGCAGAGATAACAATAATAAACATGTACACACGGGACACCAGTACATCCAACTTTATAAAAGCCACACTTGTAGAGATAAAAGATAAACATCAACATAATTATAGAAGGAGACCTCAGTGTCCCACTGTCACAAAAAAGATCAACGACACAAAAAATCAACAAAGAAATTTCAGAGTTGAACCAAACCTTAAACAAATGGACATAAGCAAGGACAAAAATCACATGATCATCTCAGTAGACACAGAAAACGCTTTTGACAAAATCCAAAATCCATGATAAAAACCTTAGAGAATAAGGTATAGAAAGGACTTATCTGAACCTAATAAAAAGCCATTTATGACAAACCTACTATCAACATCATATTAAATGAGGAAAAACTAAAAGCTTTCTCTCTAAAATCAGGAATAAGACAAGACTATCACCATTCTTGTTTAATACAGTAACAAAACATTAGCTAGGGCAATCAGACCAAAGAATGAAATAAAAAGAATATGTATTTGTGTAAAGGTACAAGATCCCAATGATGAATGTAACTCTATTGTATACCTAAAATGTACCAATAAACTAAATGGAAAAAAGAAAAAAAAAAAAGAATATGTATTGGAAAGGGGCTGGGGATGTAGCTTAGTGGTGGCTCACCTGCCTGGAAAGTGCAAGGTCCTGAGTTCA
The DNA here is from genome assembly GCF_053883595.1 of Heterocephalus glaber. Classification (NCBI taxonomy): domain Eukaryota; kingdom Metazoa; phylum Chordata; class Mammalia; order Rodentia; family Bathyergidae; genus Heterocephalus; species Heterocephalus glaber. Next base: position 2,403,347 of record NW_028258377.1, read on the forward strand.
ATGCCCAGTAATGAAAAAACAAAACAAAACAAAAAAAATATGTATTGGAAAGGAAGAAGTCAAATTATCATTATTTGCAGATGATATGACAATCTATGTAGCAGATCCAAAAAAAATTCCACCAAAAGACTCCTAGAATAACCTAATTTAGTACTCTTATAGCAAGCACAAAATCAACACACGAAAATCAATAGTGTTCCTGTACACCCAATAATGAACTCACTGAGAAAGAAATTAGGAAAATAACACCATTCACAATAGCACCAAGAAACATGAAATACTTACGAGTAAACCTAACCAAGGAAGTGAAAGGCCTCTATAATGAAACCTACAGTACTCTGAAAAAAAAGAGATTAAGAGGACACCAGACTGGGTGTGGTGGCACACACCTATCATCCCGGGACTCTAGAGGCTGAGGGAGGAGGATCCCTGTGAGTTCAAGGCCAGCATGGGCTACATAGTGAGTTCAAGCGGCCTGAACTGCACAGTGAGAGCCTGTCTCAAAAAAAAAAAAATGGGGACACCAGAAAATTGAAAGTCATGCCCCGTTCCTGGATAGGCAGAACCAATATGGTGAAAACGGCTATACTTCCAGAATGAATACAGAGTCAATGTAATCCCAATCAAAATACCAACAGCATTTCTCACCAAACTGGAGAAAGATTCTACCTCACTCCAGAAAGAATGGCTGCTATCAAGAAATCAAGAAGCAGCAACAACCACAACAACAACAACAACAAAAAGAAATCAAGCAACAAATGCTGGTAGAATTGTGGGGAGAAAGGAACCCTTCTCCAGTGATGGTGGGACTGCAGACTGGTGCAACTGCTGTGGAAACCAATATGGAGATACCTCAAAAACTAAGATTAAAGGTCCCATTTGACCCAGCTATTCCCCTGCTGGGTATCTTCCAAAAAGAATTAAAAGAATCATACCACAGTGATATATGTGCACCCATGTTTACAGCAGCACAGTCTTTAATAGCTAAAACATGGAAACAGCCCAATTGCCCATCAACTGGAGACTGGATAAAGAAAATGTGTTTTTTTAATAAAATGGAGTACTACTCAGCCATGAAGAATGAGAAACTAGAGACATTTATAGCTAAATGGATGCACACTGAGGTGATACTCTTAATTGAAATTAATAGGACACAAGTGTAAATACTGAATAGTTTCTCTGGTGTGAGAAACTGAAAGTGTAAATAAGGATTAAAATGTATAATAGATAATGTGAAATAGGAAGAAAAAGTCCAAAGGGGAATGGGAAAGGAAAGAAGGGAAAGGAATAAATATGAGAACAGGAAAAAATGTAAACAAAGTCCTTGTAAATAGGGAGGGGTGGAGTCACATGAAATATGCCCAATCAGCCCACTGCACATAGGAAGGTCTGTGCACGCCCTACCCAGGTCCTGAGTCGCCTGCAAGACACTGAATCACCCCGCTGCAGACAGGCAGCCACCTGGTTCCACACTACAAAGACGCAGAGGACACCAGACCACCAGACCAAGGTACTGAGTCCCGCTGTTACCGGCCCAGAGGGAGGGTCTTCTGAGCCGTTGTCACAATGCTCCTGGACCAGAGGAAGGGGCTTCCCGGTCACCATCACTCCCGCTGCTCCGAGATCAGAGGAAAGGGCTTTTGGGCCACCTTCTGTCCCGCTGCTCCTGGACCAGAGGAAGGGGCTTCCAGGCCACCATCCCTCCGGCTGCTCCCAGCCCACAGGAAAGGGCTTTTGGGTCACCATCCCTACCGCTGCTCCAGGCACCTGTCCCACCTCACCCAGCTCAGAGGAGGTAATCCGTGCAGGTGCTAACAACCCCCCGCCCCAGTCGAAATGAGAAAAGACGTATATAAGTCTCAAAACCAGACTTCCAGATCACCTACAGCAACCCCAAAGGGAAATGAGATGGAACACTCTGATACTCAACCACCTGGACCCACTGAACTGGCAACAAAAGGGGACCTGGAAAAAATGAAATCAGAAATAATTTCTCAGATAACAGGAGAAATTGTGCCCCTAGGGCAAGACATGATTAATACATCTAGAGAGGAGCTCAGGAACATGATGGAATCCCAACATAAGAAACAAATGGAATCCATAAAACAGATGCAAATAGATTTCCAGGACATGAAAAACTCCACTGAAAGTCTACACAGCAGAATGAGCCAATGTGAGGACAGAATTTCAGATATAGAAGATAAGATTGCAATTAGTGACCAGGAAAAGAAAAATTGCTTCAAAATTATAAGGGAACATGAGAAATCAATCCAGCAGCTGCTAGATGATGCAAAGAAGAATAACATAAGACTAATTGGGCTCAATGAAGAAACAGGAGAGAGTGGAGATGACATAAAAAAATCTCTTCACAAAAATAATGGCAGAAAACTTCCCAAGCAGGGGAAAAGAGCTTGACATAAGATAAGTGAGGCATATAGAAATAGCCTTGATCAAAAAAATCTACACATAGGCATATAATTGTTAAGATTCCAGAAACACAACAGAAGAACAAAGTTCTCCAAGCAGTCAGAGAAAAGAAACAAATCACGTACAAAGGAAAGCCCATCAGAATCACAGCAGACTTCTCAACACAAACCATCAAGGCAAGAAGAGCTTGGAGTGACATATTCCAAGCCCTAAAAGAAAACAGCCTCCAACCCAGACTGATGTACCCTGCAAAACTATCTTTCAAAATGGATGGAGAAGTAACATACTTTCATGACAAAGAGCACCTTAGGAACTTTGTGAATACCAAACCAGCGCTCCAAAGAATTTTACACAAGAGCCTAGGAACAGACATTGAGGATCACAACCCCAGGAAGCAAAGCAGAATGAACCCATCTGGCATGACAAGAAATTAAATGGAAAGGGGGAGAACCCAACAAAAAGAAAAAGTCATGGCAATGACAAGTCAATACATTTCAGTTGTAACCATCAACATTATTGGTCTCAACTCACCAATCAAAAGAAACAGACTGGCAGAATGGGTCAAGAAGCAAAATCCAACAATATGCTGCATACAAGAAACACACTTAATTCAAAAGGAAACTCACAGACTGAAAGTTAAAGGGTGGAAAACAATACTCCAAGCGACAGGAACCCGAAAAAAAGCAAGAGTAGCTATCTTCTTGGCAGATCAAGTAGATTTCAAACCAACACTGATGAAGAGAGACGAGGAAGGACACTACATCCTTGTAAGGGGAAGAATCCAAGAGGAAGAGATGACAATCATTAATATCTATGCACCAAACACCAGTGCACCCAACTATATAAAACAAATACTAACCGACCTGAAAAGTCATATATGCACTAATACAATTGTAGTGGGGGACCTCAACACCCCACTGTCACAAATAGATAGATCAACTAGACAAAAATAAGTAATGAAACACTAGAACTCAATCGAACTCTTGAACAAATGAACTTAACAGGTGTTTACAGTCTTCCACCCCACAAAATCAGAATACACATTCTTCTCAGCTGCACATGGGTCATTCTCCAAAATAGACCACATACTCACACACAGAACATGTTAAAATAAGTGCAAAGGAATTGAAGTTATCCCCTGTATATTATCAGACCATAGTGCGATGAAATTGGAGATCCATAGCAAAAGAAACTCAAAAAATTTCATAAACACGTGGAAATTGAACAACACGCTTCTGAATAAACCAATGGGTCACAGAGGAAATTAAAGAAGAAATCAGACAGTTCCTTCAATTAAATGACAATGACAATTCAACATATCAGAATCTATGGGACACAATGAAAGCAGTCTTACGAGGGAAATTCATAGCAGTGAATACGCATATTAGGAAAACAGAACGAGCCCAATTAAACAACCTAATGCTGCAACTCAAGCTTCTAGAAAAAGAAGAGCAGGACAACCCCAAAGCTCATACAAGGGAGGAAATTATAAAGATCAGAGGAGAAATCAATGCAATGGAGACTAAGAGAACGATACAAAAAAATCAATGAAGCCAAGAGTTGCTTCTTCGAAAGAATCAACAAAATTGACAAACCTTTAGCCAACCTTGTCAGAAAAAGGAAAGAAAAGGCCCAAATCCATGCAATTAGGAATGAAAAGGGTGAAACTACAACAGACCCAGCAGAAATACAGAGGATCATCAATACCTACTTCCAGAACCTATATGCCAATAAGATGGACAACACAGAAGAAATGGACAGATTCCTAGATACATATGAATTACCAAAGTTGAACGAAGAAGACCTAAAAATTCTGAACAACCCTATATCAACCAATGAACTTGAAAACGTAATTAAAAACTTATCTACTAAGAAAAGCCTGGGCCCTGATGGCTTCACTGCTGAATTCTACAAGACATTTAGAGAGGAACTGCTGCCACTACTGTTTAAACTCTTCAATGAAATTGAAAGGGAACCAATACTCCCAAATTCATTCCTGGAAGCAAGCATCACCTTGATCCCCAAAGCAGAGAAAGACCCAACTGAAAAAGAGAACTATAGGCCAATCTCACTAATGAACATAGATGCAAAAATCCTTAATAAGATAATGGCAAACAGAATGCAGAAGATCATCAAGAAGATCATACACCCTGATCAAGTGGGATTCATCCCAGGGATGCAGGGATGGTTCAATATATGAAAATCAATCAATGTAATACACTATATCAATAGAGCCAAGGACAAAAACCATGATTATTTCCATAGACACAGAAAAAGCATTTGACAAAATCCAACATGCATTTATGATAAAAACCCTACAAAAAATTGGAATAGATGGTCTCTACCTCAAACTGATAGAAGCCATCTATGAAAAACCAACAGCCAATATCATGCTAAATGGTCACAAACTGAAATCTTTCACACTAAAATCAGGAACAAGACAAGGATGTCCACTATCACCACTCTTGTTCAATACAGTTTTGGAAACATTAGCCATGGCAATTAGACAAGAGAAAGAAATAAGAGGAATAAAGGTAGGTAATGAAGAAGTCAAATTGTCATTATTTGCAGATGACATGATACTCTATATAGAAGACCCCAAGAACTCCACCAAAAGTCTTCTAGACTTAATAACCAAATTCAGTCAAGTAGCTGGTTACAAGGTCAACACACAAAAATCAATAGCTTTCCTCTACACCAATGACAGACTCACTGAGAGAGAAATAGGGTAAATAATTCCTTTCACAACAGCATCCAAAAAACGGAAATACCTAGGAATCATCCTAATGAAAGAAATCAAAGACCTCTTCTCTGAAAACTATGGCACTCTGAAAAGAGAGATTGAAGATGATATCAGAAAATGGACAGACATCCCCTGCTCCTGGGTAGGAAGGATTAATAGAGTGAAAATGGCCATACTTCCAAAATTGCTATATAGATTTAATGCAATTCCAATTGAGATCCCAGAAGCATACTTCATAGACCTAGAGAAAACAATCCCAAAATTCATTTGGAGCAAGAAGAGACCCAGAATAGCAAAAGCAATTCTAGGTAACAGAGACATGGCAGGGGGTATCACAATCCCCAACCTGCAACTCTACTACAAAGCCACTGTGATAAAAACAGCATGGTATTGGCAAAGAAACAGACTGGAGGACCAGTGAAACAGATTAGAAGATGCAGAAACAACACCAGACACACTCAGCCATCTCATCTTCGACAAAGGAGCCAAACACCCTCACTGGAGGAAAGATAGCCTCTTTAATAAATGATGCTGGAAAAATTGGGCTCCAACTTGCCAAAGATTAAAACTAGATCTGTATCTCTCACCATGCACTAAACTAAAATCAAAATGGATTCAAGATCTAAATATTAAAATAGAAACTCTGAACCAGATGGAACAGAGGTTAGGTAGAACCCTTGAAGACATCGGTGTAGGAAAAGATTTTATGAACAAAACCTCAGTTGCCCGTGAACTAGCACAAACAATCAACAAATGGGATCTCTTCTTATTAAAAAGCTTCTGCACAGCAAGAGAAACCACCAGCAGTGTGAAGAGACAACCCACAATGTGGGAAAAAATCTTCACCTGCTCTTCCTCAAAGGTCTACTATCTCGAATCTATGAAGAACTTAAAAAGATCAGACCTCCCAAATTTCAAGACCCAATTCGAAAAAAATGGGCATCTGAAATGAACAGACATTTCTCAGAGAAAGAAGTAGAAATAGCAAATAAATACGTGAAAAAAATGTTCAATATCACTGGTCATTCGAGAGATGCAAATGAAAACAACGCTGAGATTCCACTTCACTCCAGAAAGAATGGTTGCTATCATGAAATCCACCAACAACAAATGCTGGTGGGGCTGTGGGGAAAGAGGAACCCTGCTCCACTGCTGGTGGGAGTGTAGACTGGTGCAAGCACTGTGGAAATCAGTATGGAGATACTGCAAAGAACTAGGACTGGAAGTCCCATTTGACCCCGCTATTCCACTGCTGAGGATCTTCCCCAAAGAATTAAAAGAATCATACCACAGTGATATATGTGCACCCATGTTCATAGCAGCACAGTTTGTAATAGCTAAAACTTGGAAACAGCCCAAATGCCCATCAACTGGAGACTGGATCAAGAAAATGTGGGATTTTACAAAACGGAGTACTACTCAGCCATAAAAAATGAGAAATTAGAGACATTTATAGCTAAGTGGATGCACATTGAGGCCATACTCTTAAGTGAAATAAATAGGACACACATGAATAAATTCCGAATAGTTTCTCTGGTGTGAGAAACTGAAAGTGTAAATAAGGACTAAATGTATAATAGGTCATGTGAAATAGGAAGAAAATGGGCAAAGGGGAAGGAAGTGTGAGGGCTAAGGGAAAGGATAGAAGGGAATGGGATTAATATGAGAAAATGGAAAAATAGGAACAAAATCTTTGTAAATAGGGAGGACTGGAGGGGTTGGAGGGCTGGGCAAGGGTGAAAAATAAGAACCAAGAGAGACTATGTAAAGGTGCAAATTTCCAATGATGAATGTCATTATATTGTATACCTAAAATGTACCAATGATTAGAATGAATAATCGATAATGTAAAATAGGAAGAAAAGGTCCAAAGGGGTAGGGGTAGTGGGAGGGGCAGGGGTAAGGAAAGAAGGGAAAGGAAAAAATGAGAAATGGAAAAAATGGAAATAAAGTCTTTGTAAATAGGGAAGGGTGGAGGGCGTGAAGGCAGGGCTAGGAATGGGGAAAAAAATAAGAACCAAGATGCATTATATAAAGGTACAATTCCCAATGAGAAATGTAATTGTGTTGTATACCTACAATGTACCAATAAAAGAATATAATACAAAAAAAAAGTCAAATGGAACTTCTAGAAATGAAAGATGTACTTGCTACAATGTAAAATTCAAGAAATGAGTTAACAGATTGAACAAAATGAAGGGGAGGGGTGAGCAGACGAAGGCGGAGCAGAAAGGGGAGAATTAGAATGTTATGTGTATGTATCAATTGCCCACAATGAGTGTACTATTATGTACTCCAAACATGTACTAATAAAAAGAAAAATATATACTGTAAGGGAACTCTTAAATTTCAAAAAAATTTACTGCTAAAAATACTTATGATCATCTGCAAATTTTGATCTTTTTGCTGATGGGGGGGATCTTTCCTTGATATTAATGGCTGCTGACTGCTAATAGTGGTTACTAAAGGTTGAGGTAGCAGTGGCAAAGTTTAAAAATACTTAAGTCCTCTCTCAAACTCTGTTGCTGCTTTATTGACTAAATTTATGTAATACTCTTAAGTCCTTTATTTCAACAGTGTTCACATCATCACCAGTAGATTCCATGTCAAGAAACCACCATGGTTATCTCTTAAGAAACAACTCATGTGTTAGGTTCTATCATGAGGTTGCTCTGAGTCACTTTTTCTTTGGTACCAGGAATTGAACTCGGAACCTTGCGCTTTCGAGGCAGGCATCGGCACCACTGAGCTAAATCCCCAGTCCTGAGTCACTTCTTAGGCACCATTTATAATTTCAGTTTTCTTATTATTTCCACTCAGCAATTATTTCCTCCACTGAAGTTTTGAAATCCCACAAATTCAATCATTATGATTGGAATCAAGTTCTTCCAAACTCCCTATTAATGTTATTATTTTAACCTCATCTCCTGAATCATGAATATTCTTAACAGCATTTAGAAGAGTCCATTTTCCCCAAGAGTTTCAATTTACTTTGCCCAGATCCATTAGAGGAATCACTATCTACAGCAAAATATATTTATTAAGACCTTAAAGTCAAAACCACTCCTCTCTTCATGGACAGCAGAATGGATATGGTGTCAACAGGCAGGGAAACATTAATACAACTCCATCACAGCTCCTAAGTGGCCAAATGCATTGTCAGTGAGCAGTACTATTTTGCAAAACTTTTTCCTGACCCATGAATCTCAACAGTATACTTAAAATATTCAGTAAATCATGTTGTAAATAGATGTGCTGTCATCCAGGCATCACTGTTCCAGTTTTAGAGCAGAGTGAGTAGATTGTTTAATTTTTAAGGGCTGTAGGATTTTTTTGTACCAAGGATTGAACTCAGGACCTTGCACTTGCAAGACAGGCACAGTGCCACTAAGCTAAATCCCTGGCCTGGATGTAGGAATTTTAGAATGGCAAATGAATACTGACTTCAACTTACTGTCAATGTCACCAGCTACATTATCGTCTAAAAGAAAATCAGCCTGTCCTTTGAAACCAGGCACTGGTTTCTCCTCTCTTGCCTTGAAAAAATCTTAGGTCACATCTTTTTCCAATGTTAAGCCTGTTTTATCTAGACTTAAAATCTATTTAGTGAAGCCACGTTCATCAGTCTTATCAAGATCTTCTAGGTAACTTGCTTTAGCTTCTACATGGCACTTGCTGCTTCAGTTTGCACTTTGCTTTTAGAGAAATGGATTCCTCACAGCTCATGAACAAACTTCAGGCAGCTTTATCACCTCTGTGAGCCTTCATAAAACTGAAGTGCATCAGGGTCTTCCTCTGGATTACACTTTCATCAACAGAATGTTGTGGCTGGCTTGATCATCTATTAAAACTTTCTCCTTATCAGCAATAGGACTGTATTACTTTCTTAGGACTCAGCCTGGAGGAGCATTTTTAGTTTAAGTTCCTTCAAGAACTTTGCTTTTGCATTTACAACTTGGCTGTTTGGCACACATAGCCACAGCCTAATTTTTAGCTTATCTCATTTGATATGGTTTCCTCATTAAACTTAAAAATCTCTAGCTTTTATTTTTGGTACCAGGTTTCAAACTCAGGACCTTCTGCTTTCGAGGCAGGTGGCAGAACCACTGAGCTAAATCCCTGGGCCTGAGGATTGTCACGGCCTGCCCCACCAGTGCAAGGACCTGAGTTCGATCCCTGGCACACGCGCCCCCCCCCATAAATAAAAGAAGCAAGAGACTCTTCTTTTCACTTTAACAGTTCAAAGGCCATTGTAGGGTTAACAGGCCTAATTTCAATTCTGTTGTGTCTGAGGGAATAGGGATACCTGAGGGGAGACAGAGGTACAGGGAAATAGCCAGTTAGAGCAGTGAAGATAAAGAGATCTATCAATTAAATTTGCAGCCTTGTATAGGCTCTAATTATAGTTCGCCAAAATAATCACAACAGTAATATACAAAAAAAAATGACCAATCACAATATAATGGAAAAATTGTGAATGTTACTAAAACATGACAGAGACATTAAACAGAACACAGAAAAAATGGCACTAATACATACTGCATGATGCAATTGCCACTAACCTTCAATTTGTAAAAAACACTATCTGCAAAGCACAATAAAGTGCTATTTTCCTATACACTTTTCCTTTTTTTAAACATTCCATTAACCACTAATGAGGATAAACATATTTTATGCTTGTTGACTTTTTCGATGCTCTATTCTGGCAAATGCTTATTCAGTTTGACCTTTTTCCAGTAGCTTATTTTAAAGGTACTCTGTATAAAGAGACAGAGATATTTTCTATCACTATACCAATACTTTGTTCTCAAGGAGAGGATGTAGCTCAGAGGTCGAGCACTTGCCTAGTATGTGTTCGCCTCTGGGTTTGATCCTCAGTACTGAAAAAAAAAAAAAAAAAAAGGAAATACCTCTTCTAGTCTGCTTGTTATTAACTTGTACTGTGGTCCCCTGCCATATGATATTTAAGTTTTTTGTTCAGTTAAGTATGTCTGTTTGGGTTTCTAATCCAGTTAAAAAACATTTCCAGCCCAAGTATATATAAGGATTTTCTTTTTCTTTTCTTTTCTTTTTGGTACTGGGGGGATCAAACTCAGGACCTTGCACTTTCGAGGCAGGCGGTGGAACCACTGAGCTAAATCCCTGGCCCTGGGCTTTTCTTTAAATGGGTATCTTTGTAGTGTTTCAACTGCTGAGATAATGTGAAAATTTTCTGCAACTGTAATTTTTTTTTAAGAAGAAATTTTAAAAAGAGTGAACAAGGCAAAGATTGGGTAAGAAAAAAGATGAAAAGGATTGTCATAGCACTGGTTGAGAAAAACCCTTATTGCAAATTCTTATAATGACACCACTTCTCAAAAAAAAATTAAAGATGTATCTTGATGTACCCAGTCACTATAGTTATATGGCTAATGAAAATTTACATGTATATCATTTTATATCTACATACACAGTTCACCTATTTTCACTCCCATCTTTCTTAATACTTACCTATTAAGTGAAAAAGATTACAGAAAAGAACAGGCTATTGAGAAAGTTATCCAATCCTCTCTTCTTTAACCAGATATAAAGACAGAAATCCTTCACTGTAAAATGTCATATAAAATCAACTAAAGTGGCATAAACATTACTTAAAACAACAGCATGCCAAAAAAGTCACTGCATGATTATTTAAAATAAAATGACTCTGGCTGTAAATACATATGGGCTTACATAATTTATGGCTATTCATATAAACCTTCAATTAAAATGGTTAATTGTTCATCCCCAATGACTTTTGTTCTAGTAAGCACAATAGTAAATTTTCTATCTTGTTTAAAATGTTTAAGCCTTTTAAATCTTTTTTTTTTTTTTTTCTGGTACCAGGGATTAAACTCGGGACCTTGCGCTTGCGAGGCAGGCAGCGGCACCACTGAGCTAAATCTCCGGCCCAAGACTTTTAAATCTTAATTCATGAGAAAATTACTGAAAAATAATTGAAGCTTAACTACATCAAATAATAATATTGTTCCAATGATGTCACAGACTTCTCCATGGCGAAACAGGCATATATTGCTATTGCAGAACTTATAGGTACAAGTTACTGTGTATATAAAACTCTTTCTACATAGTGACAGTGTTTCCACTGAAACTTTCTCAGTACGTGTAGAATTATGAAATACAATTTACAAAATCTTTAACAATATATTTTTATGACCAAAGTATCCTGATATTAGAAAATTCATTTTCCAGCCCTTCATTTCTTTGCTTTATTTGACTCTTTAATTTTTCCAAGATAATAGCTGTCCATATCTCATTGCATAAAAGTTCCTTTAATTTGTAATTCCTATTAACAAAATAAATTTAAGCTAAATAGTAGATAACTGTCCCTTAAACATTTGTCACCCTTTGTCCAGCCTCATTAGTTAAAATCAAGTATTTATCAAGTTTTCTATAATTCTGAATCAGAAAATGTATAGCATAAAACAGACAGAAATAGCATATTTAAGTTAAAAGCACTGTGAATTTTAAATATTTTGGTCATATTTTATAATAAAATATTTTGGCAAAGTAATAAAATATAAGGTTTAATTTATTTTCTATTAATAGACATGAAGGGTATTTTACATTTGCAAATACTATTTGACTGTTTTCACATTTGTTTCTAAAAACACTGCTGTAAGATTGTCAGAATTTTGAGACTAAAAGCACCTAAAAAATAAGAAATAAAAATAAAATTTAAGGAAAATGATGTTCAAGAATTCTGTCAAATTCATAGCTTACTTTTAAGCATCTTATATGTGCCAAACAGAATCTTTATTGCCTATTAAGACTTTTTTTTTTTTGGTACCGGGAATTGAACTCGGGTCCTTGCGCTTGTGCGGCAGGTGGTGGAACCACTGAGCTAAATCCCCGGCTATTAAGACTTATTTGATTCAGTGAATCTTAAAAATAACAATCTTGGAAGCCTTATTGCAATTTATTTGAAAATTAAGATGGGAATTCAACATTTTTAAATAAAAAACATTTGCAAAAAAAGTTGTTATTCTGGTGGCAGTAGTGGTTATGGCACAAAAACACATGGAAAAACTTGTTTTTGCATTTATATACAAACTAAGTTCAAATAAGATGTGTAAGATATATATACATATACACATACACACACACATATATACATACAAATACATTTACACACACACAATTTAGGTTCTGGAAGGGCAACTGATGAAAACTTTACATAATGAACTATTTATCTCATTTATCACTGAAGTCCCAATGAGTTTAATGGAGAGGTTCAATATTTGTTTCATTCTTACTCAAATACCAATCTATCATTAATTAAGAGGAAAGATTTTCAGATATGTTAAGTGTGATAAAGGAAGTCAGTGGTGAATTAAGTGATGAGTATTATGTGTCTTTGCTTAAAGGGTGATTTTATTGTTAAAGAAATTCATGCAGAGATATCTGCAGAAAAGTTGATCAACAATAAAAAAACAAAATTCCTTTAACACTATGACATACTTATTATAACATACTATACATATGTATTATTACAGCATTAGATACAAATTCTACTTTAGGTGATTTAATATAATTATGAATGATTTTATTAATTTTTAAGGCATCAGTGCATCAATGAGAGCAAAGCTCCATAAGTAATTATGAAAACAAGAAAGCATCAGCTTATTTGTGGGAGACTGATTACTATATATTATATCTGTTGGCCACTTCCATCAAAAGGGTAATAAATTATACATCTTGTAAAAATGTTACAGCATAAATTTCACATCATTTTTTAACACTTCATCTAAGGGGCTGAACTGATCTGGCAGTATTCTCATTTTCATTGTTCCATCAGCTCCACAAGAGAAAATATGGTTTGTTGGTCCTGTCTCAATTTGCATCACTCCAGTTCCAATATTCCTAAAAATGGACTGCCGAGCATGTTCATTGATAAAAGTATGGAGAAGACTAAAAGTAGCAAGACTCCAAATCTGAAAAATATTAAGAACAAAATTAAAATTGTGGTTGATGATCACCTTTAGAATTCAAATAATGAATTTAGGCCTGCCTAAACAAACATGGAGAAAAATCTGTGCAGACTTAAGATCATAACACTTTGATTCTGTGTATGGTGTTACAATTTACCAAATGCTTTTGTATTATTAAATACTTAAAAATCTATACAATAAGAGAATAAGGCTATTATTAACCCTGCATTGGAGATGAGATTATCTAGTTAAGTGTACAATGCTACAAAAGCTTGTAATATTACAGGGACTACAATCAAGGTTTTCTTGTCTCTCAGCAGAACTGCTGGGCAGCTGTGCAGTGGAGTAATGCCTTCTTTGTAATATGGAATATTCACCAAGGGATCACAACAGCTGGAAAGAGGGCAGTGAGACCTAGAGGCCCTCTACCCTGGCAAAGCTATGTTTAACTGCAAGACAAAGTCAACTATTAAAATTTGGGGACATTTAATTTTAGTAAGATTTTATATTTTTGGCCCTTGTAAATGTGTCTGTTTCTAAAGCAAATTATAAGCATTTTCACTTATATGCTTTTAGGGTATCTATTTTAGGTTTAGGGAAACCAATTTATTTCCTGATTTTATTGAGTTTACTTAGGAAAAAAAATTTCTCTACTTATCTGTATGTACATGAATTTAATAGCTTCAGAATTCATTTTATATTTTCAATTTTTTGCTTGATTAAACAGTAAACCTCGGCACCAGTGTACAAACTAAAGAGATGGCCTAAATCAAACTATGTCTTATTCTAAACTAAAGGCATTCCGGATAAGTGGCTTCAAATGGAAGAAAAATAATTCTCTCTCTCTCTCTATATATATATTTGATTTTAAGAAAAGCCTTTTCAAAATTATAGCTGAGCAGAGCCAGGGATTTAGCTCAGTGGTTCCAGTGCTTGCCTTGCAAGCTCAAGGTCCCCAGTTCCATTCCCAGTACCAAAAAAAAATTATAGCTGAGCATTACAAAAGAATTGGCCAGTTATATCAAAGAGGTCCACCTTGTTGCACTAAATATGCTCACTAGTGCTTAATAAATGCTAAAAAACCTAGGATCCCTCAACTCTACAGAATTCCCAAACATTAAAATATCAGAAAATAGTCTCAACTGATTTATGTATTTCCACAGGACCCTTCCATAAAAACCACTGGGTATGCAGAATCCTGAATATTTGAGTTCATAACAGAGTATTTCTGGGTTAAGACCTGGTAATCTGCCCCTTTTTTTGGTACCGGAGATTGAACTCAGGACCTTGCGCTTGCAAAGCAGGTGCGGTGCCACTGAGCTAAATCCCTGGCCCAATCTGTATTTTTAATAAGCTTCCTAACATTATTAACAAATTGCTTAACATTTTAAACAAACTTCTGAAGTGTTAAACACAATGAAGTTTGAAAAGAACTGCTAAGAATAGAGTATATCCAGGTACATTCAGAATTCTTGAATCAGGAACCGGATATCGTTTGGTTTTTTTTTTTTTTGGTACCAGGGATAGAACTCAGGACCTTGTGCTTACGAGGCAGGCGGTGGAACCACTGAGCTAAATCCCCAGCCCCTGGATATTGTTTTTATATATGAAAAGATAGGGAATAATGTGGAATAAAAGAAAATGTCAACATATTTCTTAGTACCTTAAAAGTGAACCCAGTAAATTATACAACCTAGAATATGGAGTCAAGATTAATTTTACTAAAACCATTTATATCCATGGAAAGTTTACTTCTTAAGCAAGAATTTATTATATTTAAAAATAACAGAAAAATAAATCAGATACACAGGCTTAAAAAGTATCATGGTTTCTCTTATATGCGAAACTAAGTACAAACAAATTAAAAAGCAGAATAAAAGACAGATAATAGGAAACAGGAAGATAGATCTTTTGCAAATGGGAAAGTGATCAAGAGATACAGGGAAGAAGGAGTGAGGGAGGGGATGGGAACACAAAAAAGAATTAAGACGTCATGTACATGTACCAACTACCCGCAATAAATGTACTCATTATGTACTGCAAAGATGTACTAATAAAAACATCTCTAAATTAAATATCATTTTCTTTATCAATTAGCACTGATAACCAGAACCAAGTTAATATACTATTATTTAAACAGACTAAAGTTTTTTATTTTGTAGATACCTTTATATTGCCTTCTGCAGATCCAGTGACAAAATACTCTTCAGTTGAATCGATAGCAATGGCTTTAACAGGGGAATCGTGGCTCTGAAAAAGCTGCCTCTGCTGTCGTTGGAGAAGATCGAATGCACATGTGAATCCTTTTCTGCCACCTGATATTAGCAATTGATGTTTGGGAGCATACGCTAAGACTGTGGCTCCACTATCATGGCAGGTAAAAGCTGAATGTTAAAAACATGAAATATAGGAAACAATTATAGACACTGGACATCAAACAATGAAGAATGCTTATTTATAAAGCATTTTGAGTTAAATTTTGTGAAAAGTGAGATTTATATCTACATTTTAAAAAAAGGTCAATATTCAATTCATCTAGCACTATTTGTTGAAATGAGTACTCTTTCTTCACTGAATGGACCAAAGGTTGATTTACTATAGATGCATAAGTTGAAATTGGGCTCTCTATTCTGTTCCATGATTTGTGTGTCTATTTTTAAGTTAATGTCCCAATGTCTTAATGGCTGTAGCTTTACAGTAAGTTTTGAAATCAGTTAATGTTGAGTCCTCTGAATTTGTTTTTCTTCAATATTTTGTTGGTCCTTTGTTTTTTCATACTATAAACTTTAGAATTAACTTGTTGATATTTACAAAGTACTTTGCTGGGATTTTGATTAAGACTACAAAGTTTGGAGGAAATGACATCTTTATATTACTGAATCTTCAAATATGTGAATATGGAATATAAATTAATTTAGATCTTCTTTCATTTCTTTAATCATATTTGTAATTTTCTGCAGAGACCTTGTTACACTTATGTCTCAATACTTCCTTATTCTGGATCCTATTGTAAATAGTAATATTTTTAAAATTTCAAATTATAGAAAGAGGTTAATTAGGTATATCTTTTTGTTTTCAAACTGCCATCGTGGGCAAAACAAATCTCACAGCCTGATAAATATGTTATTTAAAATAAATTTATTTAAAATCACTTTTAGTTTATGAATTTTTTGACTCCCCAAATTTATAAAATGTTTTTAAAACTTACCATGGACTAAACTATTTGAGGGTGCTACAAGTGTATCCCACAAACATATGTTTCTGGAAAAAAAGATTTTTTTGAGTGACACAAAAAGTTATAAAAAATGTTCATATAATGTCATAATATTCGAGTCTTGCTTTCAAAGAAAGTTCTTAAATTTACAAAAGATCAAACACAAGTAACAAGTTTATACATGACTTTTATACAAAAATTAGAAACAACTGTTTATAAAATGGAGTAACTTTAGATTAACATGTATTTACAAACAACAGAAGTGAAGGCTGAGTGCTGACATGACACTCTGTATCACCTCTTCTGTAATAAAGTACTTGCAATGACTGGACACAAGGGGCACAAAGCACCACATTTTCTTAAACACAAAGAAAGCTTACTTCTACTATTAGAATGAATCAATATATGCAAGGAAGTTTTATGGAATATAGGTTGAAAAAACCCTCCACAGTCTAAAATTGGTTTCCAGTGTAAACTGAGGTCTTACAGATTAAATACAGAAAGCTCAACAACCTCAGTGTGTCTTGATCTCAGAAGTCAGTTGTTTCGAATGATGAGATGGGGGAGGAGAAGAAACAGTTTCTTGCAAACAACTTTTTTTGGCGGTAGATGGGGGTAGGGATGGGGCTGCTACTGATCAGCTATTGTACAACTAAAAGGTCTTTCTGAGTTTCCTGTTTTCTTATTTTGGAACTGTTCTGTACCTAAGAGGGCATAATAAAGACTAACAATAACATGGCCAATAAATACTATTTCCTTGTTTTAGGTTTTCTGAATACACAGGAAGCATACAGAGAAACAATCATTTCACAAACACCCAAATCCCCTTCCCCTATAAAAGTATAGAGGAAATGGACTTTGCTTTAATGGCACCAGAATTTTTCTAGATTTACAATTAGAAAACCATAAATGTTTTCTGTTAAAAAAACCCCCAAGAATTTATAATAAAAATATCTGAAAAATTGAGACACAAGTACATAAGGCAATAAAAAATATTAAGCTATACATACACATATTTTAGTTTCAGCTATCATCTCTTACCTATTGTCAGTTGAAAGACCAGCTGTAGCTATCAAAGATGAGGAACTAACAAAGACAAAATCATTGGCTGTTTTGTTATGACACTGCCAAGTCTGGAATGTAAACAATACATGTTACTGTTGTTAAAATAATTTCAGAGCCAGATAGATACATTAATCAAAAAGTAATCGTGTAGTTTATGGTTTTTTAAAATCCGTGGTGTCTTTTTATTTGAACTTTAGAAAACCTGCAAAAGTAATACAGTACATAGAAATTGACCAATAGAACAGACATAGAAAATGACCAATTTTTAACATTTTGGCACATTTGTTTTGCATCTCCTTCTCTGTCCTCTTTTTATGTGCTGTGGATGGAACCAAGGGCTTCACATTTGGTAGGCAAGTGTGCTACCACTGACCTATACCTACAGGCCAAGCCCTTCCCTTTAGTTCAACCAAAACGTCAAAGGAAACATAAGAAGGTTAAACTTCAAATATTTACCTTGGTTTATTTAGTAAAAAGTTTTGTCTTAGAAGACAGAAATTGGGGTTTTAGATTATTTTAGACTTATAAAGGCACTCTGTCAGGGAATATAAACTTGCACATTTAAATCTGTTGGTTTAATGAAAATTTGAGAAAAAAAAAACTATGTTTTTTCAAGGTATCCTAATCAACCCTCCCTTGGTAGCTTGTTTTCACTTAGGTCAGTACTGTATTCTAGCATTTAACACTGGGTGAATTACCAGATCATAACCTATATTCTTAACGTCACCCTGATAGGTATTGCTCAGTTCTAAAGGGACTTGCTGGAGCCCTAAGTTTATTAAGTTTTCATAGCTCTGAATACAGACATATTTATATTTTGTAAAAAATGAGATAAGCAAGAAAATAATAACTACAGAATGTCCTTTCTAATTTGTTGATAAGGGCTAACTGTGGAAAAATAATCAGACCCAATGGTCGATTAATCATTCTATTTAGGTAGAAAACTGATAGCAGTTTGGTGAGGTTAGAAAAGGGTACCAGTAATGTTGCATATGTCTCTTAAGGCACCATGCTACCAAATTACCAGAGACATAGGATTTATATGCTCCACAGAGCACTTTTCACATAACACAAGGATGGGGTCTGTAGTAAAGTAACTGAAAACATAAGACTACACAGGGATTTTATTTATTCACTTAAATATTTCTTGCATCAAATATATTGTTTCTTTACAATAAAAATTTGAATTTTATTTATTGGTAGAAAGTGTTGACTTACCAGGTATGGCTTTGGCATGCTCCCCGTAACTGGACAACATTTCCAGTTTGTTTGATACAAACTTAAATATCCATCAGCATCAACTATTCCAAACTTAAAAAAGAAATTGAAATGCTCAGTATAAATGCAAAAGCACATATTTATTTTTACCCTTACTATGACACTCATATTTTCACTCTTAAACATTTAATTGATATATTGACTTTCCATTTCACATATGCATGGATCTAATTTTTTAAAAAAGCATTTAGCTACTTATTTTAAAATTCCAGGGTAGACAAAGGATTCCAGATACCCATTTAATTTCAGAAACTTACAGCATCATCTGAATATTCTCTATGAGTACTCTGAAAATAGAATACTGGAATACTCATTAAGTTATATAATAAAACTTTATCATAGGATAGAAACCTGTTCATTTTGAAAAAGATAAAAAAAAAATTGACCGACCTTGAGCTTGCGAGGCAGGCGCAGGGGCCACTGAGCTAAGTCCCCGGCCCAGCATAATTAAATCTTAAGTGATATGAATTTAAATACTCATTCTTTTCTTACACATTGGGTAACACTGGCTATTATTAAAATTTAAAATATTTGTCAATTTTACACTGGAAAAAGTTTTACTTTAATTTGCATTTCTCAAAGTGTAAGGGTTATTGACTAAAAATAGATTTTTGGTAAATTTTTTATAGTCTTTGTCTACATCTTTATTACAATATCTTTTTTTTTGGTACCAGGGATGGAACTCAGGACCTTGCGCTTGTGAGGCAGGCGGCGGCACCATTGAGCTAAATCCCTGGCCCTACGACACCTTCTCAAAAACTGCATATAGTTAATATTAGGAATGATAACCTACTGTTTCTATATATTTTTTACAGGTATTTTTCTGGAGTTTATTTATTTTCCTAATTTATCCTGTTTCTGGAGTAGAATATGTATGTTCTTCAGAGAGGGGATACATGTAAAATATATACCTAAAAATATTATTTGTCATCATATTTGAATGAGAGTTTGAATGGACTTCAACTCAGTTCCATTCTTTGTACACTGGAATCCTGTGGATATTACTCTGTTTAATTGTAATGTAATGCCATTTATTTGAAAGAGGAAGGTTAAGTAGCCCCTATACCACTACTCCTTCCTAGAAGCTTATAGGATTATCTTTATTCTTTAATTAAATAAACCAAAAAAATCCTCAAGTAACCAGAATGTGTGAAGATATATGATGTTTCTCAAAACTTCTTCCTGGCCCTTGGAATGCCCTTTCTCTTAAAAAGTTCTATTCTTTGTTTTGGGGAAATATTTATTATTCATTTGACTAGTGCTTATTCCTTGTTTTTTTGATTCTTTTTCTGAAACATTTCTTTAGACATTTTATGGGATAATTTCTTAATGTGTTTCCTAATTTTAACTTCATTTTAACTATGTGTTTTGCTCTCCAGCCAGTGTGATGAGTAGTTCACTTACAGACTCCACTTTTGAGAATCAAGTTTCTAATTTCCAAGAACTCTTTTCTGTTGCCCTAATGTCCTTGTTTCACACCAGCTTGTTCTTATTTTATTAATGCAGTATTTTCCTGAACCTCTCTGAAGAACTGTTCCTCACAGGACACTTGTGCTTCTTACTGCTCCTTTTTCCACTCTTAGTTTTCCCAAAATGTTCACTGACTTTGGGCTGCTAATTTCTTTTTGTAATTCATAAAACATTCCTGTGATACAGTGTGAGTCATGTCTACCATTTACTCGGTAGGCTTCCCTATTAAGGGAGATACTATGCTTAAGTGTTGTGCCACTGGGATCCATCACAGCTAACGTGAATGTAAAGAAAGTTGGCTGCCTGTCAAGATTCTTGGAAAGGCCAAGAAGACTAGTTTGTTGTGTCTTAAAGTAGCCTACAAGTAAGGCTGTTGTGAATATTAAAGCAAAAAATTAAGATGTAGGTCTCAAATACCATACTAAAGAATGACATGGGTGTCCTGAAAAGATTCTTGAAAAAAAATGACACCCATATTGTAGTAATGGAACTATTTTTCTTGTTATAGAACTTTGTTGACAAGGTAGTGCATTAATGAGATAAGGATTGAGTTACAGAGACTAGCAGGAGAAATAAAATACTGATAACCAAAATAGAAAATATGAACACATAAAGGACATTAATAGGAAACACAACTGACAATACAGGTTGAGAATCACTTATCTGAAAAACTTGAGAACAGAAGTGTTTCACATTTTAGAACTCTTTTTTTTTTTCCTTTCCATCCAGGAAATACACCCAAAGCCTTTGCACTGAGCAATATCCCCAATACTTTTCTTTTCTTTCTTTTTTTTGAGGCAGGGTTTTACTAAGTCTGGGCTCAAATTTGCCACGTTCCAGTCTCAGTCTGTAGTCTTTCTTAATTTTGAATATTTGCACAGCCTATATTGTTGAGTAGCCCAAATCTAAAAATCTGAAATATTCTGACGTCCAAAACTTTTTGAACACTTACAGATTTTCAGATTAAGAACACTCAATCAGTACAGTCAAATTATAAAGGCTTCTTTACTAAACCACCTCTTTAAATTCCCACTAAAGAACAAAGTATACCACTAAGTGATATTAAAAACATAAGGTTTCAAATTCTAGGTGGGGAGGGGTGAGACAGGGTCTTGCTTTGTAATTCAGGTGGCCTTGAATTCACTGTGTAGCCCATGCTGGCCTCAAACTCCCAGTGATCCTCCTGTCTCAGCCTCCCCAGTGCTGGGATTACAAGTGTGTGCCATTATGCCCAGGCCAAAAATTTGGTTTTTTAACTAAATGAAACAATATTGACTTCTGTGAAATGCAAATACAGTCTTACCTTGGTTCACATTGCTTTTGTTTGCAAACAATTTGGTTCACAAAGAGAGCATCTGGGAAAGTTTTGGTTTTGTTTGCAAACTCTGCGTTGGGTGACAAATGACCTTTCTCACCCAAACACAAACATGCCATCTTTCCAAAATTGTAGAACAAATTAAGTTCATGAACAGAGGTACCACTGTAGATCTTTGTGACAAAAATACTAATTTGAAGCACACAATGATATAAGTAACATCTGAGGAGAATTACATGTTGGAAGACTGAGGGGAAAGAAAAGGCAAGATGTACCATCAGCTAGGGTTTGTTTAATTGTTTTGTTTTTTTTTGGTACTGGGGATCAAACTCGGGACCTTGCGCTTGTGAGGCAGGTGGTGGCACCACTGAGCTAAATCCCGGGCCCTGTCTGAATAATTTTTAATGGAGTATGATTCTGAGGACAGAGAACAGGCTGATTTACTATTTATTTAATCACTGCCTAAAGTGCTACTCAGATATGAGGAGGACAGAGAGGCAATATGAAGAAAACAGGAATACAGGAAATAAAATAGGGATGTACCAGAGCAGGGTCAGCAAACTTTCTTAAATGGTCATATAATAAATATTTCAGGCTTTCCCTACTATAAGGTCTTTGTCTTCCTGAACTCTGCTGTTGCAGTGGGAAAAGTGCAAAGAAAGGAATTAATTAATGAAGTAACAATGGTGCTGGATCACACTTTGAGCAGGTTCCCAGGGATAAAGAAATTGACATTTACTAATCAAAAATGTTTAATATAATGTAAAATAATAATCATGTGGCCCTTAAGCAACATTTAATTTTAATGAAAAATATGTAATTTATATATTAAATATACTTGTAGGAAGAACCAAATGAATTTAAATGTTCTTTGAGAATTTTTAAAAAGACAGAAATCATATAGATTAATACTTTACTACTAGCCCATTAAGCTCTTTTCTTCAGGAACTCAAACTAGTGATATTTATAGAACTCCAACACAATCAACCATCTTTACCATTTACATATTATAATACTACCTTATTCCCCTGATAGTTAAATCTCATTCTTGTAACTCTTGAATTACCACCAGATCGAAAACAGGCTATTTGTTGAGAATGGCCCCATTCAAACATTCTGACACTCCCATCTTGAGCTCCAGTCAGATCTGCAGTAAAAGATAACAAAAACTGTAAAGTTATTTTAAGAATCTTTGGGAAAATTTATTTCTTAATCCAATGGGGAAATCTTTATGGTAGAACCACTAAGAAGTAAATCAGCCATACTATTAATGTTTAAATTTACACATTTTTTTCTAAAAAATGTCAAATTACAGAAAGTTTTGAATGCCATGCTAAAGAAAAAAATCATTTCTGAAAGTTATGCCAACTGACCTGTTATATAAAATATGTTATCTGTTTCACTGAGGAATATTACCAAACAATGACTACTAATTCTTCACTGTACTATTAACTATTTTGTATTAGCAAACTTAATCTCTTTGATACTATTTCTTTCCTATAAAAGGAAAATAATGATCTTTAAAACACAGCATAGTAAGAAATAAATGAAGTGATTTACATAAAGCTCTAAAAAATATATATTATAAGCGCACACTTTATATTATTTATAATTATCAGTATAATGTGTAATGTAGTGAGAAATTATATTAATGTCTAAAAATATCTAGCATAATGTTACATTATTAGTTGAGTTTCTCTAACTCCTTGGTAAGTATTTAAAAAAAATGAACTTCAACTGATTTGTCATGTTTACGTATTAAGAGAGGTGGAAGGGTGGGGGTAGAATTTTTTGAGACTGGGAATGTTAACTCTTCTCTTTTTCCAAATAGTCTTGATTTAATTATAAAAACTGAGATATTTATGTTTAAAAAGCACTTAAATTTTTTAATATTATTTATAAATGTAAAAAAATTACTTAGGAGGCCTTTATGCTGAGATGACTCTAGCACTTTAAATTTCAGTATGAACAAATTGACACCCACTCAATGTAAACAATAAGACAGAACTTAAGCCTAACCAATCAAAACACACCAACTAATCTAATCACAGACTACCAACCAAAAACTTCTAATTGGGGAATTTCCATTTTAATCGGTTGAGTTTTTTTAATTTGAATTGATTCTCACACAGCTTTATAAAAACACCTTTTAAAATAAGAACTAAGATACATTATGTAAAGGTACAAATTCCCAATAATGAATGTCATATACCTAAAATGTACCAATAAAATGAATGAATAAAAAAAAAAAAGAAAAACCACCTTTTAACTTTCCTCTCATGCCACTTTGATGAAGCCCTGAACCATCAGTGGTCTGGTGTTGCTCAGTTCATGAAGTTGGGCTGAATGTTCAAATTAATGTATTAAAATTTGAATGTACCTAAGTATATCTTTTAACAGTTCTGGTGTTAGAAGAAAGAAGTGAAGGGGTTATCCCAATGATAACCCCTAGGAGTAATGAGTAAGCCAGGCACAGGTGCCCTGTTGAGCTCTTCATGCTCACTGCTTCGTGCTGCATATACTCTCATGGAGGATGTCTTCTACAGGTCCCTCTTTGATCTGGCTCTGAAACCTGAGTTCTCCATCTTGGAGCATTTTTGTTCTAGACTTTATCTGTAAGATGGACTGAGTCTGATATAAACTACACTGGGGGCTGCAGGGGCTTTCCAGTGATAAAGTTTTGGGAAGATGGAACTGTGGGTTCATCTGAATTCAATGAGGTTACAACGTCTCCATCTCATACTCCAGCTAATTTTATGTATACACAATATAAATTCAGAACCTACGCTTTTACAGAGAAATGGATAAAGCCTTACCAAAACCAATTTGGAATTATGGTGGCCATAAAGGGAAAGTTTAACTTAGCTAAAACTGTCCATCTATGGGACACTGGAAAAAAGGAATCTTAGTGCTTTAGAGACCATGGGTTACAGTTTTTTATTTGTATGCAGAAGCTACTAAAAGACTAAATGAGAAAAGATTCCTTACAAGAGGCAAATATTTTGCTTGTTTGGTACACGAATTAAACTCAGGGTTGTATGTGTGCCAAGTATGTGCTCTACTGATAAGCCACACTCTCAGTCCCCAGATCTATAAAACTAGATTTTTTGGGGCCAGGGATTTAGCTCAGTGGTTTTGCCACCTGCTGTGCAAGCGCAATGACCCGAGTTTGATCCCAGGTACCAAAAAAAAATCCCAAAAAACAAAAAACTAGATTTTTTTTAAGCTTTGTAGTCAATTTGTACCAGGAACATGGTTAAAACATGGTGAAAGCTAGATGAACTGCTTCTGTCTGTATGTTTATGTGTCTCAGGTATGTTACAAAAGCTGATCAAAAAATATGGTATGTATAATAACAGATAAAGGATTTTACTAATAAAATGTTCAGTGAGCTTAAAGAAGAAATAAATAATAACCTAATTAAGTTGAAAAAGACAAGATATATATGATCAGTTTGGTAAAGAACTGGAAATCATGAAAGAAAGCAAACATAAATACAAGGTAAAAAATTCAAGAGAAAGCATGACAGAATGTCATAAAACTGAAGACAAGGGGCTGGGGATTTAGCTCAGTGGGTCCGCCACCTGTCTTGCAAGCACAAGGTCCCCAGTTCGATCCCCGGTACCAAAAAAAAAAAAAAAAAAAAAAACACCAAAAGCTGAAGACAAGACAGATGTAGTAAATCATAAACTCAATGATTCCCCTAAAAACAAGATACCACACAAGCTAGATCCAACAGCTGCTAGATAACTTTAAAAAAAATCAGGATTATAGAATAAAGGAAAAATTAGAAGATGACTCAAGAGGTATAAAAAATTTATTCACTGAAATCACAGCAGAAAACTTTCCAAACTAGGAAAAGAATTCATTATTCAGTTATAAGAGGAACAGAGAACTCCAAATAGCCATGACCAGTAAAGAACCTCTCCATGACACGATAATCAAAATCCCAGAGATTTAAGAAAAGGAGAGAATCTTAAAAGCTATTAGAGGAAAACAGTAAGTTATCCACAAGGTCTATCAGAATTATAGCAGATTGCTTAGCACAAACCTTAAGGTCCAGGAAAGCTTGCAGCAAAGTTTTTCACACCCTAAAAGAAAACAATTGCTGGGGCTGGGGATTTAGCTCAGTGGTTTCACCGCCTGCTGCGCAAGTGGCAAGGACCCGAGTTCGATCCCTGGTACCAAAAAAAAAAGTACAGTACTCTGAAAAAGGAGATCAAAGAGGACATCAGAAAATGGAAAGACATCCTCTGTTTCTGGATAGGCAGAACCAATATTGTCAAAATGGATATTATGAACAGGATAGTACAGATTTAATGCAATGTCGATATAAATACCAAAAGGATTCTTCAAAGACCTAGAAAAAACAATCCTAGAATTTACATGAAACCAGAAGAGACCCAGAATAGCAAATGAAATTCTGGGCAATGATAGCAAAGCAGGAGGCATCATAATTCCAGACTTCAAATTATATTCCAAACCTATAGTGATAAAAATCGCATAGCACTGGCATGAAAACAGACACATAGACCAATGTAACAGAATAAAGGATTGAGAAACAACCCCAAGAACATTCAGCCATCTGATCTTTGACAAAGAAGCAAAAATTATAAGCTGTAGAAAAGATAGCCCCTTTAATAAATGGTACTGAGAAAACTAGCTGTCTACATTCAGAAGATGGACTCTGTACTCATATTTCTCACCCTGCAGTAAAATCAAATTAAAAAATCAAAGATCTAGAGATTAAATCAGAAACAATTTGCTGCAAGATAAAATAAGTAAAACTCTTGAAGACATAGGCACAGGCAAGGACTTTCTGAACAGAACCCCAGTTGCACAAGAAATAGCAGTAAGAATCAACTAATGGGGTCATATCAAATTATAAAGCTTCTGCATAGCAAAGAAAAAACCAACAGAGAGAAGAAACAACCTACAGAATGGGAAAAAAATTTTGCCAGCTATTCCTCGGAGAGAAGAGTAATATCTAGAATGTATAAAGAACTAAAAAAAATTAGATCCTCCCTCCAAATATAAGACCCAATCAAAAATTGGGTAACTGAGGGCTGGGGATTTAGCTCAGTGGTGATGTACCTGCCTTGCAGGCGCAAAGTCCTGAGCTCGATCACTGGTATGTGTGTGAGGGGGACTGGTCAAATGAAATGAACAGATATTTCTCAGAAGATAATGTACAAATGGTCGATAAACGTAAAAGAAAATGTTCAACATCTCAGGCTACTGGAGAAATGGCTAAACTAAAACAACAGTGAGATTCTATTTTAGTCTAGAAAGAGTAGCAATCATCAAGAAATCAAACAATAACAAATGTTGCTGAGGCTGTGGAGAAAAAGGAACCCTTCTACCTTGTTGGTAGGAATGAAAATTAGTACAACCTCTATGGAAACTGTGGACATTTCTCAGAAAAGTAAAACTAGAAATTCCATTCAACTCAGCTATATGTTTTCTGAATATCTTCCTGAAAAGGTTAAAAACATCCTATTGCAGTGATACCTGCACACTCATGTTTATAGCAGCACAACTCACAAAAGCTAAATATTGGAAGAAGCCTATATGTCCATCAACAGATAAATGGATAAAGAAAATGTGGTGTATGTACACAATGGAGTACTACTCAGCCATAAATAAGATAAAGTTGAGTCATTTGTAGGAAAATGAATGCATCTTGAGAGCATAATACTAGGTGAAATAAATCAAGATGCAGGTTTCTCTCATGAGAAACCCAAAGTATAAATTATTTAAAGAGCAAATTAGAGATGATAGGAAACAATGGGGATGGGAAGGGGATTCAGGGAGAAGGAGAGGGTAGGGAGAGAAAGGGAAGTAAAAAGGATTAAGATGTGATATGTACATGTACCACCTCCCAAGATGAATGTATTCATTATGTATAATAAACATATACTAAAAAAAAAAAGCAGATAAAGAAAAAACATCTGCTCCCTCCTTATAACAGGACATAATTGGAAACACTGGGTATATTATTAAGGCTTCGACTAGGATATCATATTAGAGAATCAGATGTGACTAAACAGTTTTAATGAACTCAGGTTGATTTCTTAAAGCCAAGATGCAACTTAAAACACAAAACATTGAGCTGCTACCATCTATATACATAGTTCCCTTCCAGGTAGGAGCTCCAACATAACTGGGGACCCTGAGAAGACAAGAACTCATTCAAACCTATAGGACTACAGACAGTCTGGGGACACGTCTTTTGATTTGTTTCATAGTCTCTAGAGGTTTTAAAAAATCTAATCAGAAATTCCTTTTTGGTATTCCAGCAAAGCAGACTTTAAAAAACCCTGTACGATCGATCAATCACTATTCTTGCTGTGGTTATGTACATAATCAGGTAAGGTTCATGATACTAGACTTAGGCTTCAAATAAATCTGTCTTATCTTTGGTATGAAAGAGATAGCTATAAAGTGATAGGCTGTGGTCTTTATATGGAGATGAGCTCCACAAAAATTTCTGAAAAGGCATCAACCTGCCAGGAGAGTAGTAAAACAGAAGCTCCTGAACTCAGGACTCATCTGGAATCCATTCCATACCCCCCCTTCATGTGTATACTTTATAATATCCTCTTTTAATATAATGGTAACTGTAAGTAAAGTGTTTCCCCAAATCAAACCTGCAGAACAGGTCACAGGAATACTGATTTACATTCAGTCAAAAATACAGAGGGCCAGGGATGTAGCTCAGTGGTGCTACACCTTGCCTGGCAAGAGCAAGGTCCTGAGTTCAATCTCTGGCACCAAAAAAAAAAAAGTACAGGTGAAACCCTACTACTTGTGATTAGCATCTGAAGCAGATGGCAGTCTTCCAGGACTGAATCCTTAACCTGTGTGATCTGACTCTGACTCTAGGTAGATAGAATCATTAATTGAACTGAATTATATAGGACACCTAACTGATATTCATAGAGTTGGATAATTACTTAAGGTGAAAAAATAAATCATGTATTTGGTATAAGAAGTCTTTCTGAAAATGTAGAGAAACAATGTTTTTCCATCCAGGAAATTAAAGTACACTATCCCAATCTCCAAAAGTTCTTTGTAGAAGTCAAAAAGTGGTTTAGGGCTAGGTGTGTACCTTAGTTACCTCAGTGTACCTCTAGCATACACAAGGCTCTGAGTTTGAGCCCTAGCAGGGAAAAAAGTTGCTTATAGTGACTCAGATTGTTAAAAAGATGTACTCTAGGGGCGGGGTGGAGCTGCGCAGTATACGGCTGCACCAGGACAGCAGTGCACAGCAGTGCCCACAAGTTGCTGGCAGCGCTGCCTCCTCCCACTCGCAGCCCTCCGTGCCCATCAGCTGGCGCCAGGACCCCGACCCAGATGTGAAAGCGGGCCTAGCAGCTCCTCACCTGCTGGTGTGGTCCAGTCTCATCAGCCTCCCGGCCACCCGACCCCACGGCTGTAAGATGTGGCAGCCAGCCACGGAGTGCCTGCAGGGTCACTAAAGAAGCCCCTCTCACAACTTGGCCAGCAAGTGCAAAACAAACAAAACACCAAAGACAACCAATGTCCTACCAAATCGAAGCCACACTTAGAGTGGTGCACAGTGAAACATGAGTGAAATACTCCCCTGGCTTCTGTGAGCCAGGGATGACAGGAAAAGGGGAAATGAGGAATCAGGACATTTCCATGGAAGTTTCAGTCCTGACACAAAGGAAGGAAGGAAAGAAGGAAGGAAGGAAGGAAGGAAGGAAGAAAGGCAGGCAGGTGGAGATAAAAAAGAAAAAAAATTCATTTTGAATAGACAAAACCATTAACATAACTGGACTCAGAGATGCCTCAGATATGGAATTTAAGATAATTTTGACTAAAGTATTAACAACAGAAGTGGAAAAAGTAGAACACAAGCATGAGTATGTGAATATATGAGGAATTTCAACAAAGAGTCAGAAATATGAGCAGTGAAAATGTAAAAGTTAGAGAAAGCATCAACAACAGAAATTTCAAACACAATATAAGAGAAATGAAGCAGACATTTAATGAGCTCATCAGAAGTTGCAGCACAAAAAAAGTGAACTTGTATACAGGCCAGCAGCAATTACCAAGGCTGAAACACAAAGAAAACAAAAAAAGAGTATATAAAGTACAGAAGAACTTACAAGATCTGAGGAACTGCATCATATGTTGTAACATATACATAATTGAAATCCCAGAAGGAGAAGAGAGGAAAAGAGTAGAAAAATATTGAAAAGGGAAGAGCTGAAAATTTTACAAAAGTAATGAAAGATATAAAACCACAGCGCTACAGATCCAAGAAGCTTAGAGAACAGGAAACAGAATAAATACTGAAAAAAGCCATGGCTTATAATATTCACACAGTTGGAATCTAAAAATAAAAAGAAAATCTCGAAGGGTGTCATAGGGAAAGGGTGTGTTACAGAGGGACAAAGATAACAATTGTGGATGCCCTGTCGAGGTCCCGAGTCGCGCGGAACAGGCCGAGTCAGGCAGTGCCCCAGCAACAATCCGCTGGACCCCCTGCCTCCCCGCCCCACTCCTCTGTACAACCACCTGGTCCACACTACAAAGATGCAGAGGACACCGGACCACCAGACCAGGGTACTGAGTCCCGCTGCTCTCGGCCCAGAGGTAGGGGCTTCTGAGCTGCCGTCCCACTGCTCCTGGTCCAGAGGAAGGGGCTTCGTGGCCACCATCCCTCCCGCTGCTCCCAGGCCAGAGGAAAGGGCTTTTGGGCCACCTTCTGTCCTGCTGCTCCTGGCCAAAAGAAAGGGGCTTCCAGGCCACCATCCCTCCCACCGATCCCAGCCCAGAGGTAGGGGCTTCTGGGCTGCCATCCCACTGCTCCTGGTCCAGAGGTAGGGGCTTCTGAGCTGCCGTACCACTGCTCCTGGTCCAGAGGAAGGGGCTTCCCGACCACCATCCCTCCCGCTGCTCCCAGCCCAGAGGAAAGGGCTTTAGGGCCACCTTCTGTCCCACTGCTCCTGGCCAAGAGGAAGGGGCTTCCAGGCCACCATCCCTCCCACCGATTCCAGCCCAGAGGTAGGGGCTTCTGAGCTGCGATCCCACTGCTCCTGGTCCAGAGGAAGGGGCTTCCTGGCCACCATCCCTCCCACCGATTCCAGCCCAGAGGTAGGGGCTTCTGAGCTGCCATCCCACTGCTCCTGGTCCAGAGGAAGGGGCTTCCTGGCCACCATCCCTCCCGCTGCTCCCAGCCCATAGGAAAGGGCTTTTGGGTCACCATCCCTACCGCTGCTCCCGGGCCCTGTCCCACCTCTCCCAGCTCAGAGGAGGTAATCTGAGCAGGCGCCAACAGCCCCCACCTGCCCAGTTGAAATGAGAAAACACATAAATAAGTCACAAAACCAGACTTCCAGATCACCTACAGCAACCCCAAAGGGAAATGAGATGGAACACTATCATACTCAACCACCTGGACCCACTGAACTGGCAACAAAAGGGGATCTGGAAAAAAGGAAATCAGAAATAATTTCTCAGATAACAGGAGAAATTGTGCTCCTAGTGCAAGACATGATTAATAAATCCAGAGAGGAGCTGAGGGACATGATGGAATCCCAACATAGGAAACAAATGGAATCCATAAAACAGATGCAAATAGATTTCCAAGAGATGAAAAACTCCACTGAAAGTCTACACAGCAGAATGAGTCAATGTGAGGACAGAATTTCAGATATAGAAGATAAGATTGCAATTAGTGACCAGGAAAAGAAAAATTGCTTCAAAATTATAAGGGAACATGAGAAATCAATCCAGCAGCTGCTAGATGATGCAAAGAAGAATAACATAAGACTGATTGGGCTCAATGAAGAAACAGGAGAGAGTGGAGATGACATAAAAAATCTCTTCACAGAAATAATGGCAGAAAACTTCCCAAGCAGGGGAAAAGAGCTTGACATAAGATAAGTGAGGCATATAGGACTCCAAATAGCCTTGATCAAAAAAATCTACACATAGGCATATAATTGTTAAGATTCCAGAAACACAACAGAAGAACAAAGTTCTCCAAGCAGTCAGAGAAAAGAAACAAATCACGTACAAAGGAAAGCCCATCAGAATCACAGCAGACTTCTCAACACAAACCATCAAGGCAAGAAGAGCTTGGAGTGACATATTCCAAGCCCTAAAAGAAAACAGCCTCCAACGCAGATTGATGTACCCTGCAAAACTATCTTTCAAAATGGATGGAGAAATAAGGTACTTTCATGACAAAGAGCACCTTAGGAACTTCGTGAATACCAAACGAGCACTCCAAAGAATTTTACACAAGAGCCTAGGAACAGACATTGAGGATCACAACCCCAGGAAGCAAAGCAGAATGAACCCATCTGGCATGACAAGAAATTAAATGGAAAGGGGGAGAACCAACAAAAAGAAAAAGTCATGGCAATGACAAGTCAATACGTTTCAGTTATAACCATCAACGTTAATGGTCTCAATTCACCAATCAAAAGAAATAGACTGGCAGAATGGGTCAAGAAGCAAAATCCAACAATATGCTGGATACAAGAAACACACTTAATTCAAAAGGAAACTCATAGACTGAAAGTTAAAGGGTGGAAAACAATACTCCAAGCGACAGGAACCCGAAAAAAAGCAGGAGTAGCTATCCTCTTGGCAGATCAAGTAGATTTCAAACCAACACTGATTAAGAGAGATGAAGAAGGACACTACATCCTTATAAGGGGGACAATCCAAGCGGAAGAGATGACAATCATAAATATCTATGCACCAAACACTAGTGCACCTAACTATATAAAACAAATACTAATGGACATGAAAAGTCATATATGCACTAATACAATTGTAGTGGCGGAACTCAACACCCCACTGTCACAAATAGATAGATCAACTAGATTAAAAATAAGTAATGAAATACTAGAACTCAATCGAACTCCTGAATAAATGAATTTAACAGATGTTTACAGTCTTCCACCCCACAAAATCAGAATACACATTCTTCTCAGCTGCACATGGGTCATTCTCCAAAACAGACCACATACTCACACATAGAACATGTTTAAGGAAGTGCAAAGGAACTGAACTTATCCCCTGTATATTATCAGACCATAGTGTGATGAAATTGGAGATCCATAGCAAAAGAAACTCAAAGCATTTCATAAACATGTGGAAATTGAACAACACACTTCTGAATAACCAATGGGTCACAGAGGAAATTAAAGAAGAAATCAGACAGTTCCTTCAATTAAATGACAATGACAATTCAACATATCGGAATCTATGGGACACAATGAAAGCAGTCTTACAAGGGAAATTCATAGCAGTGAATATGCATATTAGGAAAACAGAACGAGCCCAATTAAACAACCTGATGCTGAACCTCAAGTTTCTAGAAAAAGAAAAATAGGACAACCCCAAAGCTCATACAAGGGAGGAAATTATAAAGATCAGAGTAGAAATCAATGCAATGGAGACTAAGAGAACGATACAAAAAAATCAATGAAGCCAAGAGTTGCTTCTTCGAAAGAATCAACAAAATTGACAAACCTTTAGCCAACCTTGTCAGAAAAAGGAAAGAAAAGGCCCAAATCCATGCAATTAGGAATGAAAAGGGTGAAATGACAACAGACCCAGCAGAAATCCAGAGGATCATCAATACCTACTTCCAGAACCTATACACCAATGAGATGGACAACACAGAAGAAATGGACAGATTCCTAGATACATATGAATTACCAAAGTTGAACGAAGAAGACCTACAAACTCTGAACAACCCTATATCAACCAATGAACTTGAAAACGTAATTAAAAACTTACCAACTAAGAAAAGCCTGGGCCCTGATGGCTTCACTGCTGAATTCTACAAGACATTTAGAGAGGAACTGCTGCCACTACTGTTTAAACTCTTCAATGAAATTGAAAGGGAACCAATACTCCCAAATTCATTCCTGGAAGCAAGCATCACCTTGATCCCCAAAGCAGAGAAAGACCCAACTGAAAAGGAGAACTATAGGCCAATGTCACTAATGAACACAGATGCAAAAGTCCTTAATAAGATACTGGCAAACAGAATGCAGAAGATCATCAAGAAGATCATACACCCTGATCAAGTGGGATTTATCCCAGGGATGCAGGGATGGTTCAATATACGCAAATCGATCAATGTAATACACTATATCAATAGAGCCAAGGACAAAAACCATATGATTATCTCCATAGATGCAGAAAAAGCATTTGACAAAATCCAACATGCATTTATGATAAAAACCCTACAAAAAACTGGAATAGATGGTCTCTACCTCAAACTGATAGAAGCCATCTATGAAAAACCAACAGCCAATATCATGCTAAATGGTCACAAACTGAAATCCTTCACACTAAAATCAGGAACAACACAAGGATGTCCACTATCACCACTCTTGTTCAATATAGTTCTGGAAACATTAGCCATGGCAATTAGACAAGAGAAAGAAATAAAAGGAATAAAGGTAGGTAATGAAGAAGTCAAGCTGTCATTATTTGCAGATGACATGATACTCTATATAGAAGACCCCAAGAACTCCACCAAAAGTCTTCTAGACTTAATAACCAAATTCAGTCAAGTAGCTGGTTACAAGGTCAACACACAAAAATCAATAGCTTTCCTCTACACCAATGACAGACTCACTGAGAGAGAAATAGGGTAAATAATTCCTTTCACAACAGCATCCAAAAAACGGAAATACCTAGGAATCATCCTAATGAAAGAAATCAAAGACCTCTTCTCTGAAAACTATGGCACTCTGAAAAGAGAGATTGAAGATGATATCAGAAAATGGACAGACATCCCCTGCTCCTGGGTAGGAAAGATTAATAGAGTGAAAATGGCCATACTTCCAAAATTGCTATATAGATTTAATGCAATTCCAATTGAGATCCCAGCAGCATACTTCATGGACCTTGAGAAAACAATTCAAAAATTCATTTGGAGCAAGAAGAGACCCAGAATAGCAAAAGCAATTCTAGGTAACAGAGACATGGCAGGGGGTATCACAATCCCCAACCTGCAACTCTACTACAAAGCCACTGTGATAAAAACAGCATGGTACTGGCAAAGAAACAGACTTGAGGACCAGTGAAACAGATTAGAAGATCCAGAAACAACGCCAGACACACTCAGCCATCTCATCTTTGACAAAGGACCCAAACACCCTCACTGGAGGAAAGATAGCCTCTTTAATAAATGGTGCTGGAAAAACTAGGCTTCAACTTGCCGAAAATTAAAACTAGACCTGTATCTCTCACCATGCACTGAACTAAAATCAAAATGGATTCAAGATCTAAATATTAAAATAGAAACTCTGAACCAGTTGGAACAGAGGTTAGGTAGAACCCTTGAAGACATCGGTGTAGGAAAAGATTTTATGAACAAAACCTCAGTTGCCCGTGAACTAGCACAAACAATCAACAAGTGGGATCTCTTCCTACTAAAAAGCTTCTGCACAGCAAGAGAAACCACCAGCAGTGTGAAGAGACAACCCACAATGGGGGAAAAAATCTTCACCTGATCTTCCTCAGACAAAGGTCTACTGTCTCGAATCTATAAAGAACTTCAAAAGATCAGACCTCCCAAATTTAAAGACCCAATCCAAAAATGGGCATCTGAAATGAACAGACATTTCTCAGACAAAGAAGTAGAAATAGCAAATAAATACATGAAAAAATGTTCAACATCACTGGTCATTCAAGAGATCCAAATGAAAGTAATGCTGGGATTCTACCTCACTCCATAAAGAACGGCTGCTATCATGAAATCAACCAATAACAAATGCTGGCAGGGCTATGGGGAAAGAGGATCACTGCTCCACTGCTGGTGGGAGTGTAGACTGGTACAAGCACTGTGGAAATCAGTATGGAGATACTGCAAAGAACTAGCACTGGAAGTCCCATTTGACCCTGTTATTCCACTGCTGGGGATCTTCCCCAAAGAATTAAAAGAATCATACCACAGTGATATATGTGCGCCCATGTTCATAGTAGCACAGTTTGTAATAGCTAAAATTTGGAAACAGCCCAAATGCCCATCAACTGGAGACTGGATAAAGAAAATGTGTTTTATAAAATGGAGTACTACTCAGCCATAAAAAATGAGAAATTAGACATTTATAGCTAAGTGGATGCACATTGAGGCAATACTCTTAAGTGAAATAAATAGGACATACATGTATAAATAGCGAATAGTGTCTCTGGTGTGAGAAACTGAAAGTGTAAATAAGGACTAAAATGTATAATAGGTAATGTGATATAGGAAGAAAAGGGGCAAAGAGGAAGGAAGTGAGAGGGCTAGGGGAAAGGATAGAAGGGAATCGGATTAATATGAGAAAATGGAAAAATAGGAACAAAATCTTTGTAAATAAGGAGGACTGGAGGGGTTGAAGGGAGGGCTGGGCAAGGGTGAAAAATAAGAACCAAGAGAGATTATGTAAAGGTGCAAATTTCCAATGATGAATGTTATTATATTGTATACCTAAAATGTACCAAGGTTAGAATGAATAATCGATAATGCAAAATAGGAAGAAAAGGTCCAAAGGTGTTGGGGTAGTGGGAGGGGCAGGAGAAAGGAAAGAAGGGAAAGGAAAAATGCTGAGAAATGGAAAAAATGGAAATAAAGTCTTTGTAAATAGGGAAGGGTGGAGGGTGTGGAGGGCTAGGAATGGGGAAAAAATAAGAACCAAGATGCATTATGTGAAGGTACAATTCCCAATGAGAAATGTAATTGTGTTTTATACCTACAATGTACCAATAAAAGAATTTAATAAAGTGAAAAAAAAATAATTGTGGCAGACTTCTTTTCAGAAAGTAGAATGATAGCAAAATTTCAGCGGAATAATGACCATGTGATGCTAAAATATGGGCATGAATCAAATCCAAAGTTAATCTTAAATTCTTAATGAAATAACTGCAATGGATGTTAGCAGTTAATATAAAAATCCAAAAACTCAATTATTACTTTCCAATTTTTAAAATTTTCATTTTGAAATAATTTTGAATTTATAATGGCAAAAATAGTACAATTTCTAAGGCTGCCCAAATAATAACATTTCATGCAATCATAGAATAGTAACAAAAAAACAAATGTTATTGCAAAATACTACTATATAATTTTCAGACATTATTCAAACATTTGTCATTTGTTCCACTAATGCCCCTTTTCAATTAAAATTATGTATTGTCTATAAAAAAAAAAAAAGTACTCTAAGGGAAAAAGAGGTAAGTACCTGAACTTCAGAGTAAGATGTTTTAAAAATCCTATCTTCTAACATTTTCATTACATAAAGTGTACTTATTGTTAAACTAAATTATTATTTTTGGGGGGCGGGTACTGGGGATCAAACTCAGGTCCTTGAGCTTGCAAGGCAGGCGGCGTAACCACTGAGCTAAATCCCCAGCTAAACTAAATATTAATTATGGGGCTTACTCAAGACAAGAAAAGATATCTTTGAAAAACAAATTCCAGTGATTAATTAGTTTTTAATTTTTCAATTCTCTTATTTGCCAGTTATGGTAGTTCTCTAAACACAGAAAATAAATGTTAAGACAGTAGTAATTTAGTGTTACCTAATATCTCTGAAAATAAGTCCAAAATAGCCTTTGAAGCTGGAGTTTTATTTAAACTTATGGATTTGTGGTAGATAATATTCACTGCAAACTATTCAGCTGTTAGGATACATGATATGAGGCTGAGACAAAATCATGTCCCTTCAATATCTTAGGAAACTTACAAAGTCTTCTATAATAAAATAGTTTAAAGCAATGCCAAATATTTCTTGCTGTGGAAATATTATTAAACTTTATACATAAAATCCATTTGGAATCCTTACTATGCAGACTTTTATCACTTCACATTTAACTTACACATAAAAAAACATACCTCTAAGGCTGAATAAATTTAATGTATAGAAAACAGACTAGTCTTTTCTATCTCTAGTATGAGAAGTCACTGTTTTCATTTAAAATATGGTTTCCTGGGGCCATGGATTTAGCTCAGTGGTTTAGCTGCCTGCTGCTCAAGCGCAAGGACCCGAGTCGATCCTTAGTACCAAAAAAAAAAAAATGGTTTCTTGAGCCTTTCTGTGGACAAAGTATATAATCTTGATAAAAGATGCTTATGGCACTTAGGGTAATTAAACAGAACACTGATTTTTATCAACTGTATTTTATTAGCGTTTCTCCCATGAGAAAAGGTGGTAAAATTTTTCACAGATTATTAAGTTGAAGGGACACAAATACCTCCTAATTAACATGTTCTAGTCGTGTTACTGTGTGGTAGGACAATTTGAAGAAGGGCATGATATAAAAACAATAATTTTGAAAATTTGGAATATTTACATACTAATGGGTGAATATTCTTTCCAACCTACCATTTAATCAGTATCTCCAGTAAGTTCCCTATTAAGTTCTGGGAAAATGAAGAGAAATTTTTGAGATTTCTAGGAAGAATTACTGAAAAAACATACCCTGCAGGCAATATAAGAATTTACTAATCACCATTTTCTGTCCTTACTATTAGTATGGCTGACATGAAGACAAACTAACAAAAATTAATTAAGTATAAAATAATTAGCAGGTGGGGGGTGTAGCTCAGCAGTGCTGCGCCTGCCTGGCAAGCACAAGGTCCTGAGTTTGATCGCTGGTACCAGAAAAGAAAAAGATTGTAATTAAGCAGCAAATGACCAATGTCTATGCAATAAAAGATGCCAGTGATCTTATTAGTAAAGCAATAATTATCACTTACAATTACAATATGTGGGCAAAATGCCAAAAGTTTACTGCATTAAGTCAGCTTGCCCTAGGAAATTTTTTTCTATTTTTATACAATTTTTGAAATGAAATATTATTTACTAGTAAACATTTTCTGTAAAAAAATAAGGTAGAATAAATGTTGCCCTTCAATTGAAACTAAAAGTTTCCCATAAATTCTTTAAAATACCAAAATTAAGAGAAAAAATAAAGAATAACTGCTAATTACTGATAACTTACAGTAAGGAAGAGTTGGATGAGAAGTCATTCTTCTGACATTATTAATGGTTTTCTTAATCATCTGGTAAAAAAAATTATTTTGTAGTTACATTGAAAAGCAGGATTAAAAACATAAATTGTAAGGCTAGGGAGTATACAATGTATAAGCATAGGTCAGTCGTAGAGTGCTTGCTTAGCATATATGAAGCCGTGGGTTTAATCCCCAGAACCACAAAAACAAACAAATAGTGACATGAAATCTAAATTACATTAATTTATTTTTACATGACTTTACAACTATCATTATGGCCAATAAGCATACTCAACGTATTAATAGAATTTAATGGCATAGCTCTGATATCTACATATTTTCCATATCACTGTCTATGATCTAAGACCAAATTCTCCTCAAGAATTTAGTCTTACCTCTTTTTTTGCCAATTGTTTTCTGATCGTATTAAATTTATTGGAATAAGCACAAATAGTATGAGGTTTAAAAGATGGGTAAGAATAAAAACAGAAAATTAAAGAAGTTTTAAACTGATAGTTTGGGATTACTCATTTTTAAATCATGCTTTGACCAACCTGAGAAAAATAAATACACAGAAAGGGAAATTTTAAATTTGTACAGTATTTCCTACTTATCAACACCATAACTATATTTATATGTTATTCTAAGTTTGTGGCATCAGTGTCAGGTAGATTTCTGCCATTGTTCTTTTGTATTCTGAATTGTTCAATTAGCCTAAACTGGGGAAGGTGAGGAATTGGTAGGAGGAAAGAGGCAGCCAGGAGAGCAGGATGAGGAACAGAAAAACTCAAAGACCCATACGGATATGTCGTTATACTCTCGAATAGCAGAAAGTGGTCATAACAAATACACTTTTTTGTACTAGCATTCATCATTCAATAAATGGTAAAATCAAGAAAATATTTTATCAGATCTCTAGGAAAAAGTGAAAACCTGGTATTTCTTACTTTCACATTTAAATCTCATATTCTCTCTTTTTTTTTTGTACCAGGGATTGAACTCGGGACCTTGTGCTTGCAAGGCAGGTGGTGGAACCACTGAGCTAAATCCTTGGCCCAAAATATCTCACATTCTTAAAGTATGCCCTAAAGTTTCCTGTTCTTTATCATGCTTTTGCCTATCAAAGGAAAATCAGGAGTTAAAAAAAAAATTTATGCCAGTTAAAATTTTTTTCTGAAAGGATATGTAGAATATCACACGACAAATCATTAATTATTTTAGAAGATTCGTATAAAAAAAGAGCAACTTTAGGGTTGGGGATATAGCTCAACAGGCACAGTGCCTGCATGGCAAGTGCGAGGCCCAGAGTTCAATCTCCAGTACCAAAAAAAAATAAAAGAGCAACTTTATTCTATTGGTATCTTTTTCTTGACAGAGGAATAGAGCAATCACAATACTTCAGTTCACAAATCACAATGACCTCAACTAAACAGCTGTCCTTTTAAGATTTAGACAGGAAGAAAATTCAACCCCAAACAGAAGACAGGGGATAAATTTTACAGGGCCTTAAACGCCATGGTTTTTTTTTTTGGTACGAGGGATCGAACTCAGGTCCTTGTGCTTGCACAGCAGGCAGCGAAACCACTGAGCTAAATCCCCAGCCCTTGAAATTTTTAAGGAAGAGTGACAATCTAAATGTTTTAGAAACATGCACTGCTCTGCATAGAATAGACATAGCAAGAATAAGCAAGAAAGCTGTTACAGGAAGAAATTCTCTGAGGCTAGAGTTGAAAAAAAGTATATTCTCATTAAATTTTTCTTTAAAATATTATAGTATGTGTAAATTTCACAAATTTGAAAATATCCATAAACTGAAAAAATGATTATATTCACAAAGTCATTTCACTTGAATAATTACTAGGTTGCTTTTCAAATTCAATTTAATCCTGAAAACACTGCCACTTGAAGTCACTGAACCAAGAGGACTTAAGAGTTTTAAACAAGCTCTAGTTTATACTCCCACTAACAGTGTAGAAGGGCTCCTTTTGTAAAGTAGTACATCCTTATGGAAACTGTATGGAGATTTTTCAAAAGGCTAAAAATAGAAATTCCATTTGACCCAGCTATTCCCTTTCCAGCTATCTTTAAAGATACCTAGAAGGCATCGTATCACGGTGATATGTGCATAACAATGTATATAGCAAAACAATTCATAATAGCTAAATCTTGGAAGCAGTCTATATGTCTATCAACAGATGAATGGATAAAAATGTGCTATCTGTACATAATGGAATACTATTTAACTAAAAAGAAGGATAAATTTGAGACATTTGTAGGAAAATGATTACACTTTGAAAACACAGCGTTAAGTGAAATAAATCAGACACACAAGCTTAAATATCATATGACTTTTCAGGTAATCCAACGTATAAATAAAGAGCAAAATAAAAGACTGATGAAAGGAAACAGGACGATAGATCTTTTGCAAATAGGAAGGGCACCATAAGGCCCAAAAGGCCAAGCAGTTGTGGAGGACAGGAAAGGGATGTAAAAAGATTAATGATGCATCACATACATGTACAACCTATGCACATGAATATTATAAGTCACAAACATAAAATTAAAAAAATAATATTAATGAAAATAGAAAAAAGGGATATAGAGACAGAGAAAGGAAAGTGAGAAGGGAGGAATAAAAAGAATCAAGATATGTTAAGTACACGTACCTACTCCCTAAATGTATGTAAATATCATGCACTGCAACATATTTTATTTATTTTTTTGGTACCAGGGATCAAACTCAGGACGGACCTTGCACTTGCGAGGCAGGTGCAGTGCCACTGAGCTAAATCCTTGGCCCTGCAACATATTTTAATAAATGCAAACAAAACAATGAAAACAAGTTCTTGTCACAAATTCAACCCAGTGGCCCGAGTCACTTAACCTTTCTGCATCTCTAGCTTAACCTGAAGAATGAGTAAGGAAGAGTACAAAATAATTGTAATAGAAAATTACTTACAAGCTTGTATTAGTTATAAAGGAACTGCAGTAAGTGTCATCAAGCAGTAAAAGGTATTAAACAGATGATTAATCCTTTACTTGAACAATTATCCACACTAACTGATGACAGGACATTATTTTGTTGGTCAAAAAAAAAAAAAAATCTTTAGGACTTACAAAATTAAAAAACAAAACAAAAAGTAACTGTCACCTAGAAAGCCACTGACAGAATGTATGGGTTTCCTTAATTCTATATATCGATTCTTATATTCTAAGTATCAATAAATTAAAATATTGGAGATCTAGATATAGATCACCTCTTAGGTAAATAGATCCTACATTACTACAGACAAAATTCATATCAATTCATCTTTATATCACATTCTGCTTAATTTCAAAAATATTTACATAGCTTTTGTTTAAAAAAGCATGTATTTGTCTCAACATTAAGAAAAGTCACATTTGCCACCTGCCTCACAAGCACAGGGTCCTGAGTTCGATCCCTGGTACCAAAAAAAAAGTCACACTTAAAACAGATTTTAGTTGATGTCCACTAAATGATCCTAATTTAGGAGTTAGCAAATCTTTCTTATAAACAAGTGGATGGTAAATATTATGGGCTTTATGAGCATATAGTTTCTGTCTCAATTTTGTCACTTCAGACAAAGGCACCTACAGGCAAAAATATAAGTGAATGATCCTGGCTGTTTCCATAAAACTTTATTTATAGACACTGAAACTGAATTTCATATAATTTTCATGTGCCAAAAATTACCATGACCTTTTGAAATTATTGAAAGATTTAGGGCTAAAATGTAGCTCAGGGATAGAGCTTTGCCTAGGATGCGCGAGTCCATGTTTGATCCCAGCACCACAAAACAAACAATGCAGTACACTGCTACTACAAGAAGCAATTGTCAGTTTAACCTACAGGCCACAGCTTGCTGAAGCCTGATATGGAGCACTAGATTTCAAATAATTATTAAATAAAAGATAGTTCTTTCCCAAAAACAAAAGCGGGTAGGGATGTAGCTCAGTGGCATTACAACTGCCTGGCAAGCACAAGGTCCTGAACTCAATCCCTGGTACTGGAAAAAAAACCAAACAACAACCCCCTCCCCCTAAAATATAGTTCTTTGGTTTAAAACAAAGTACATTTTAAAATCAATTTTTGTTACTCTTTCAAATGAAAACATTATTCTTTATTATAAAAATTTACAATTCTGGGCTGGGGATTTAGCTCAGTGGTTCCGGCGCCTGCCTCGAAAGCACAAGGTCCCGAGTTCGATCCCCAGTACCAAAAAAAAAAAAAAATTACAATTCCATAAGATTTACTAACACTGTAGGAATTTAAAAAGCTTTCAATCATCCTTTATCCATTTACCTAAAGGGAAAAACAGTACAGTTATACCTAATTATCTCCAACTTTACATACCACAGATGCTCCTCTGCCAGTCTGTGTACTACCAAGCCATGGCATGTTGATAGGAGTCCCAGGGTTGCTGTGCGTATACGGGGTCGTACCCTGAACAGCTGTCAGATCATCACGAGCATGTATAACCAAGAAATCTTCTGATCTACAAAGGAGTCAACCAGAGTCAAAACAATCCACCAGTTCTTTTCTTTTTAACTCTTGAAAGCTTTAACATTTGACTTTGTATTTCTCTTTACAATTATTTTTCTTCAGCTCCCACTCCTAACTCACTATGACTTTCACATCCAATTTCCATCTTCACTTACTCTCTTCTCTCATTTCTCTTTTTAAAGCTCCTTCTATCCCTTATTTACTCTTTAGCATATCATAGCTTCTATTCTACTTATGTTAGGAGTATGCCTTTTAAAAAACTTAAAGTTTATAATCACAATGTAATCACTCATATTACATTACTGAATAAAAACAAAGTATAAAGGTACCCTTTGGTTTCCAAGTCTACATCATCATCTACCCAAGTATAGATCTGTGTGGCCAGAATTCCAGAAACATCCAGTTCTTGAACATCATGGCTGGAAGCGATTGCTATGCAATTTCTATTTGCCTGAAAAATAAATAATATGACAATTGTGAAATAAAGAGGCACAATGGGTATATGAGTTATTTCTGAAAACAATCTCTAGAAATAACCAAAATGCAGAATGATAGCATTCTTATAAGTTAATATTTTAAACTAACTTTATCAACTAAATTTGAAGTGAAATAATGAAGTTCAACTTGGAGATATAGTCATGATCTAGGAATTTCAGGCCATCTAACAGAAAGCCAGCTAAACATAGCAATGCATGCATCATTTTTTTTCCTCCCTCAGAACTGTTTATTCAGTCTACTAGAATGGCATGATCTAAGGTTTCCACAATTCAAAAATGTGGAGAGGATGGGCACACTGGTGTGCACCTGTAGTCCCAGCAATTCTGGAAGCTGATGTAGTAGGACTTCTTGAGGCCAGGAGTTCGAGACCAACCTGGTCAGCATAGTAAAATCCAAATTTAAAAAAAATATTTTTTTGGAGGATGGATCTGAAGAAGATAAAAGCTCTGACGACTACAGAAAGGTGATGGAGATGATAGATTCTAAGACATATCAGTTAATCATTCCAATAAAATAATAGC
Organism: Heterocephalus glaber; assembly: GCF_053883595.1. NCBI lineage: Eukaryota > Metazoa > Chordata > Mammalia > Rodentia > Bathyergidae > Heterocephalus > Heterocephalus glaber. The sequence goes on from NW_028258377.1 coordinate 2,447,375, forward strand.
ATTTTCTTCTAAAGCCTTTTAATCTTAAGCAAGAAAAAAGTAGAAAAGGGTTACAGAGAAAAGGTGAAAGGGTAGAAAAACAGTGGGAGAAATATGCCGGAAGCAATCATAAATGAAAACTAGTCAGATTAAATTACATAAAATTTTAAGGATCTATCAATTAAAATGGTGTATCTCAGGCTAGGAATGTAACACAGTGTGGTAAAGTGCTTGTGTAGCATGTGGAAGACCCTAGGTTTGCTCAATGGCACAAATAAAAGTACATCTCAAAGAGAAATCAGAAGATATTAACAGCAAAAAGAAAACAGGATTATTATTATGGAAAGCATCAATACCAATTAATATGAAACTTAAATTCTGGAAAAGTAACCTAACTAAATGTTGGGAGACAATTCTTCACGGCTCTCACCAACTCTGCATGTCCTGTGAGCCACATACTGTCCTTTGCTATGCAGTATCATTCCCAGGATAATTATATAGCTATAGTCTCTCTGTCTAGAGCAAAGGGCAGTTACGCTTATTGTCTATTAGAAAAAACCTAGGTCCTCTAAACGCAATGGTCCTCTCCTGTAATGTGATCTACTGTAGGTACAGGTACTATCTGGCTCTCCTTTTTTTTGTGGTTGGGGAATTGAACTTAGGATCTTGCGCTTACGAGGCAGATACTGCGCCACTGAGCTAAATCCCTGTCCCCTGTCCCTCTTTTTGTCCCTCTGGGCAAAGTGCAGTTCAGGCAACCAGTGTAAAAATGTTGATATTTTGACTACTGTTCTTGCTGTTAGAAATAAATAAATATCTTTTATCTGTGATCTAGGATTCTTGAGTCTTCAAAGAGCAGCCCGTAAACTGTGAAAGTTAACTTGTTAGTATGAATGTAAAGTAAAATCTCAGACCCTTTCCAGTTTTTGATACAGACAGGTATCAAGTAAACAAATAGTAAAACGTTCAACCTCAATGATATTTTTTATAAAATAGTAAAAGAAATTTCTTAGTTATAAATTTAACAAGGATGAAAAACTAGCATCAAATCTGGAGAATTAAACAAATATACAAGTTAATGGCAGATTTTACATACACGGATGACGATTATGGATATATATATATAGGTATATATATATATAAAATGTGTGTGTGTGTGTGTGTGTGTGTGTGTGTGTATGCATGCGCGTGTGTGTATCCCCAAAGGAAAAAAGGCTAGGTTTTTTTTTTTTCTTCTTTTGGTACTGGGGATCAAACTCAGGTCCTTGTGCTTTTCAGGCAAGCAGTGTAACCACTGAGCTAAATGCCCAACCCAAAGCTAGGTTTTTAAAGGATACAATATTTAAAAGCATATTTTCTTTAAGGAAGGTAGATCCTACAAGGTATGTGTGTGTATGTGTGTTTGTGTGGTTATGTGTGTGTTTATACAGAAACTGCAACCTGAAAAGTGCCTAAGGGGCCAATTCCAAATATGCCTGCTTGAAACAGAACTAGTCATTGTTCTAGGGTGATTATGACAGAAATGGGACAAACAGTATAGAAAATTATGAGGACAGAATAGCAAAGGCATTGTCTAGGAGATATCAAAGAGGAGGCAGGCACAGTACAGGGCCACAATGATGAACCTTTTAGAGCTTTCAATAATACAAAAAGCCCACTGCACACATGTGCCATAGGTTTGCCACTACTCGGGAGATGAAGAACCCACTGGTAAAAAAATTTCTGAATGAGTAATGCCATAGGATATACGTCTAAATAACATTTAAAATTATTACAAAATTAGGAACACATGCATAGGTGCATGCACACACCTTCCTTTAATATCCTTAAAGAGTACATGAAATAAGATAACATCTATCTTTTAAATTAGTGGAAAGAAAACAAGAGATTGACTAAAAGTCACTAGAAACTATGCAATAAGACTATTAGGAGAGACAGAAGGGGGAAATTACTAATATAAAGGACAACCTTGGACTATTATACCTAAGGCTATCTTTTCTTTTCTTTTTTTTTCTGGTACTGGGGATTAAACTCAGAACCTTGTGTTTGCAAGGCAGGCGCGGTGCCAGAGCTAAAGTCCTGGCCCATAGGGCTATCTTTTCTATTGGTGGTTACAGACATCTCTGAGTAGGACGTTAAGTAGAAGGCTAAGAAAACAGAATAACTAACACCTACTGGAGGAGTATGTCAAAAAGGGAGAACTTCTGAGTCAAATATAAGCTTAAATTTATCAAATATTAAGAATCATATTCAACATACTCATAGTGGGAATACAGAAACTCTTTTCTTTGGGTTATATCTTGCATAAATTCTAAAGCTACTGCATATATAAATATTTGCTACTTCTGTGTAGTAATGAAGTATTTTATTAGCTATATTTTCCATATTATTTAATAATAAAATCACATTATCAAATAATATAATCATTTTATAAAATAAAAACTCAGATTATAATTGAAGAAGAGGGATTAGTTTAGGGATGCATTGACAATGAATAAAATGATAAAACAAGATATTCTTTAAATATGAATACCTAACAATAAAAGAAAAGTGTTTATATACTTACTTTATTTGATCTGAAGAGAAACCAGAGTATATATACTTACTTTATTAACAGCAAAGGCAGTGATAATATCAGATTCCTTATGAATAATTCTTGCTTTACCTCCAGGATATCCCAAATCTGCTTCTATCTAAATGGAAGAAAACAAAGCACAAAAGACCTTAGTAGTAGAACACATAATGTATGCTAATCTTATGTTGTACTTGCATAAATTATTCTAAGAAAAGTTTTTTATATATTTCAAATCCAAAGGAACTGCATTGCATATATGCTAATTATCTGCAAAACAAAATTAGGGGAATTTAAATTTTTTTCAAACTTGCTTTTGCACATATGAAAATAGTTAACAGAATACATGACTGAATTAACTTTAAAGGATCAAGGTATTTTAATTATTGAAGTAAGATATACCACGTTTCTTAGTATTATAATTCTTAAATGATATTTCATAAATATTAAAAGGTAGCATTATAAATATTTTAGTTTTTGTAGACCAAAAAGGGTCACTGTTGCATATTCTTCCTTATTTTTCAAACAACACTTTAATTATGTAAAGACCATTCTTAGCTTATGGGCTATAAAAAAACAGGTGGGATTTGCCCAGCTGGCTATAGTTTACTGACTACAGAGAAGAATCCTGAGACCTTGGAAGGCATGCTAACTCACCCAGATCAGTAACCATTTTGATAGCTTAGTAAACCTTAATTCAATTTAGTTTACATGAGGGACAAATTCTGCCTACTTTGAACTCAGGAAAGAATACCATATTAAAATCTTTGTTTGGGCCAGGGATTTAGCTCAGTGGCACCGAAGCCTGCTTCGAAAGTGCAAGGTCCTGAGTGCGATCCCCAGTATATAAAAGAAAAAAAAAAATCAACGTTTATTAAAAGTTGGAAAGAGGAGGCACTTGTTAAGAGTTAGAAACACTGTTTAATGTTGGATATTTTATCCTCCTTAACCATCAATGTTTTAAAATGAATTACTATAAAATACTTCCCAACTCATTGTGAAATAAGAAAATTATCCATTGAAAATAGCATACGATTTATTTTCTGCAAAGTTTAGAAAAAATATTACTAATGCCTAACTACTGATCACATTGGCAGTATTTTTGAAAATGCCAACTAAGATGAATGTTATGGCTTGGATCTGAGGTGTCCCCCAAAGACCTCAATGGCTTTTGGAAGGTGACTGACTGTGATTAATCCAGAGATGAGTTTCAAGTTAAATGTGCTATTAGCAGGTGGGGCCTGCTTGGAAGTGGGTCCCTGGGGGTGTGTCCTGGGTCTATCTCTGCGGAGCTCCTCCCTTCTCTCTGCTTCTTGGAGCCAAGTGAGCAGCTTTCCTCCAGGCAGGCCCTTCTACCATGCCATTTCTGCATTTAGCCTACAGACCACAGACAGAAGCACCTACAACTATCAGCCCAAACTAAACCTACCCTCCTTTAAATTGTGGGGTCAAGTATTTTGTCCCAATGAAGAAAAAGTAACTAAGACACTGTTTAAGTGCAGAACTGAAAGAGATTTATATAATCCCAAACCAAGATACCCCTATGGAAACAAAAATAGTCACTAGATAGAAAGTTATCAAATCTATTCTAACCCAAAATGGAACTTGCTTACAAACTAAAAGAATTTCTGTGTATGATGAACATTCTGGCTTGACAGTCATCTTTAAGGAAAGTCTTGGCTGTGGCTCATCAACAAGAGGCCACTGTCCAATAATAATGTACAAATTTTGTAATTTTATGACAAAATCCAATTTAACCACATGGTATCTAAAATACACTAAGTGTACACTTCTAGGTTTTGAAGATCTTGGAGGCCAGAACAGATGATATTTTCACAGAAGAGAAGGATCTGCTACTTGCTGGTAATGGTGAGATGGAGGGAACATGTCAGTTTTCACCAGGGGAGCCTTTTCAAACTTTCCACATGCAGAGGGAAAGATCAAGCAGATATGAACTTCAAAAAAGCTTTCTTAATGTGGAAATACATTCCAGTCCTCTGTCTAAAACTGCTTTTCAATAATGTGGTATCAAGATGACCTCTATGAGAACCAACTGAGGTGATCTCTTACAAATGAAGATTCTGAACCCTGTATCAGACAAACTACCATAATCTCACAAGAGCAAGGCAAATGATTTTATTGGATAAGGAGAAGAAATTAGAAAATTAGGCAGAGTTCAGCTAATGCAGGGTCCTAAAAGCTATAATACAGTACAGATATTACTGTAAAGCTGAGAAGCCATCTGAAAATTCTGTGAACTAAAACATAAAGGGTATGAGAATGGCTTCCAGAAAACCAGTTAAGAAGCTACTACAGTGGCTGAAGTGAGAAGTGGTAGTGGATTGGACTTGGGTGGTAGAAACAGTGATATTGGTAAGTGACTGGAATTGGAATAAATTTTGCTAGTGTACTATAATCTTAGTGTGAGTAAAAAGAAAAGATGATTCCTATTCAGGGGAGATTTGAGGTGTGATAAAATATACTATATAATGAATGTTTAAACATTTTTATTACATTAAAAGTCACACTGTCATTAATCCTCTTCAAAATACTCCCTCATTTTGAATATACTTATCTCATTCTTGCCACTTTCTGAAGCAGTTATGGAAGTCTTTTGTGTCTTTATGAGGGCTGATCAAAAATACAGTAATCTCAAGGTGGATCCATTTAGCTATAAATGTCTCAAGCTCAGCCTTCTTTATTACAAAGTAGTCTCCCATTGTATAAAAAAACCCCACATCTTCTTTAGCCATTTATTGGTTGATGGGCATTCGGGTTACTTCCAAGGTTTAGCTATTATAAATTATGCCTTTATAAACATGGATGTGCATTTTTGCTGTGGTATGATTCTTTTTATTCTTTCTGGAAGATACCAAAGAAGGGGAATAGCTGAGTCAGATGGAACCTCTAGTTTTAGTTTTTTGAGGAATCTCCACATTGATTTCCACACTGATTGCACCTTGAGATCACACTCTTAAGTGAAATAAATTGGACACACATATTTAAATACCGCATTCTCTGGTGTGAAGAACCAAAAGTGGAAATAAGGACTAAAATGTATAAAAGATATTGGGAAATGGGAAGACAATGTTCAAATGGGAAGGGGAACAAGGGAGGAGAGAGGGGGAAAAGAAACACACAAAAAAGTGAAAACAGAAGGAAAACTGGATACAAAGCTTTCTAGGAAGGGAAGGGGGGTCAAGGGGAGGGGGAATGGGAAAAAGGGAAGGGGCAGGGTATATCATGTACAGGCACAAATTCCCTATGATAGGTGTTATCATTGTGTATATCTAAAATGTACCAATAATGACCCCCACCCCATATAGTGAATATAGCTGCAAAGTGCCACCCAATGGAAAGGTAGAGGTTTGTAAAAACAACATAGCATGTCTTCATTCACTTTATTCACTGTCTGGCTCCATGTGACTTTTGGCTCTTCCGCAAGTCAAAATGACATTTTGAGTCCACTTACTCATGAAAAAGGAATTCCAGGACTGCTTCAGAGAGAGACAAGAACGATGGCGTAAGTGTGTTCAAAATGAGGGAGAATATTCTGAGTAGGATTAATGGCAATATATCTTTTATTGTAATAATTAAAAAAATTTTTTAAACATTCACTGTATTTTTTATCATACCTTGTAAATACATCAAAGTACTATTTACTGAGATGGACAAGGAAATAATAAGTTCACCCTTTAAATTTTCTTGAGTTACTTTAAAGGCAACTTTATAAATTAGTTCTGTCACACAAAGCCATAGAAAAGCAATTTTAAAGGTCATATTTTAAAATATATTCATTCATGCCAAAAAGAATAATCTGAGAGGTCAAAATTTATGAGGAGTTGGGCCAGGGATTTAGCTCAGTGGGTCTGCCACCTGCCTTGCAAGCACAAGGTCCCAAGTTCGATCCCCAGTACCAAAAAAACCCAAAATTTATGAGGAGTTGAGATAAGAATTGAACCAATATCCGGGGGTAGAAAAGAGCAGACAGCATCAGTGCAAGATTTCATCTTTGATCAGTACAAGTGAAAGATTTCACCTTTGGACAAAAAAGTGACAGTTTATCCATTGTTAGGGCAGGGAGAACAAAATACCTACATATAGATTGATACTGGGAGTACTGGATTAAATCTATGTTGGCTGTACTTATTTAGAAGGCAAAACATGGGGATCTATGGTAAACACACTGAGAGTGTGAGAAAAGAAGGAAAATGTGGACAATGGAAAACCAAATTTACTATAGGGTAATTTAATGTAATTGCAAAGTAGTTTTAAATTGACTTGGAATCTGTACTTATAACTATTAAATGAGGCAATCTTCATGGTTTCATGGTTTTTTTGTTTTTCCTTCATCTATGTTTAGTTGCTTGGATACTAACACACAACAGGAAAAAGAGTTGGATTTGAACAGGTTTGGGAATTTCAAGCACATACAATATAGAACAAACACAGCAAGGAAGTTGAGGATGATTGTAAGGGACTGGTCACATGCAATCATGCCTGAAGAAAGGAAGGAATTAGGGACAAGGTCAGCCAAAAAGAGAAATAGAACTTGCAAGTTCTATGAACAAAATTTATTTTGTTAAAGGTCATACAACACAACACAGTCAACAAAATCACAATTGAATACAGTCTTAAAGGTCTCCTAAATGTGAAGTTTTAGTCATGTTTTATAGAGGAAAAAAGTTGTGCTTTTGGCTGGGGATTTAGCTCAGTGGTTCTGCTGCCTGCCTTGCAAGCACAAGGTCCCGCGTTTGATTCCCTGGTACCAAAAAAAAAAAAAAAAAAAAAAGTTGTGCTTTCATTAAGGTAGCTACAGAAAGGGGAAAAAAAAAATCCAAATATTGGGAGTGAAAGAAATTTTGAGAGATAACAAGGATCAAAAAACTAAATACACAATTGTCAAATGACTGAGCAATTTCATTTCTAATTATGTATTTACATGAACTGAAAAAAGACTTGAACAGATACCCATGTCCAAAGCATTATTCACAATAATCAAAAGATGGAAATAACCCAAATGTTCACAGATTGATAAGTGGATAAACAAAATTATATACACTGGAACATTATTTAACCTTAAAAAAGAAATTCTGACACATGCTAAAATATAAAAGAACCTTGAGGACATGCTAAGTAAAATAATCTAGTCACAAAAGCACAACTATTATACAATTATATGAAGCACCTACAGGCACTAAAATTCATAACATATAAGGCAGAATGATGGTTACCTGGGATAACTGAAGGAAAATAAGAAGCTCTTGTTTGGTGTGTACAGTTTCAGTCTGAAGGATCAAAAAATCTTGGAAATAAGTAGTATTGGCTGCACAACTATGTAAAGATACTTAATACTGAACTGTACACTTAAAATAATAAATTTTGTTATTTTTATTTTACCGCAATTATTGTGTGTGGGGGGGGAAGGGAGGGAAGAGAGAGAGATTGAGAATGAGACTGATTATACAGAAATTGATCTAAATAATATATGAGTTCCACAGAGCTCCCTTAGAAGCTGGAGAAGAGTTAGTTCTACTAGATTCCAGGATTTCAGTACTATTTCATTAAAGATGTAGTAGCCTTTAAATGATCAACATTAATTCTACATGTTAATAAATGAGATTACAAGAGTAGAATGAGGACAGGTCAAAGAGCAAATCTAAGGAAATGCTTAACCGAGACCCCATAACTCAGTTGTGATTTGCAGTTACTAGCTTCTACAGTGTAAAGCTGTTTACTTAGGCTACTTAGTACTACACTAATGAAATAAAATAAATATTTTCTAATAAAATTAACAAAGTAAACATGAAGCAAACGAGTCCTAAATATTAATGCCATATTTATACAAATTCTTCCTTAAACCTGAAGAAAACAGAACAGAATCCTTTCCACTTCATCCCAAGAGAGGCTGTCATAATTCCAATACTAACACAAAACCAAATAAATAAATAAAAACAAAAAATAAGCCCAAAATAACCCTCAATATTCCCCAGGAACGTAAGTACAAAAATTCCTTAAAATTTAACAGAGGAAAAAAAAAAAAAGAAAAAAAAATTTAACAAAGAAAAATGAACAATATATAGTAGAGATAACACATCACAATCAAATATGGCTTTTGCCATGAGTGCAAAATTGGTTCAACATTCAAAAAATTCATCAACTTGTTAAACTGTATTAACAGACTAACAAAAACCACATGATCATCTCAAAAGTAGCAAAAAAAAAAAAAAAATCCCAAAAATCATTTACAAAATCTACCATCTATTCCTGATTACAAACTCTCAATAGGGAGACAAGAACAAAGGCTGAATTTGGGATTTGACAAGAGAGCTGGGCTGCCTGACAAGATTTTTAAAAATCCAGCATTTGCTGGCAGAACCAGTTCCAGACATTAAAACAGAACCAGATGAAAGCAATATCCTTTATTGCCATGTTATCATTGTTGAATCCCAGGATTCTGTCTTTGATGGACGGAATTTTAAACTTGAATTATTGCTTCCAGAAGAATACTCAATGACACCTAACATTTTATGACCAAAGTTTATCATCTAATGTAGACAAGTTGGGAAAAATATGTTTGCATATTTTGAAAAATAAGTGATCCCTAGTACTATAGATCTACACAATTCTGCTATCAATCCAGGTTTTGTTTAACAAATGATGAAGCAGAGCAGTGGAAGACCAATGAAGCTCAAGTCACACATTTAGAACTTGGACTAGGCTATCTGCCATAAATAATACTTAAATCACTGATTATCAAATGTGTACCACTTCTGGTACCAAAAAAATTTTTTTAAATTCAAAATGGATCACAGAGGGCTGGGGATTTAGCACAGTGGTTCCGCCGCCTGTCTCACAAACGCAAGGACCCAAGTTCGATCCCCGATACCAAAAAAAAAAGTTAATCTAAAATGGATCCCAGACCTTAAAACATCTATAAAACAGGAGAAAGTCTGTAATCTTAGGCTAGGCAAACATTTAAATATAACACCAAAAAGAAAATGTATACACAGAAAAAACTGATACATTAGACCTCATCAAAAGTAAGAACTGCTTGGACCGGAGATTTAGCTCAGTGTTGCCACCACCTGTATTGCAAGTGCAAGGTCCTGAGTTTAAGCCGCGGTACCAAAAAAGAAAAAAAAAAAAGAACTGCTTGAAAAAGAATGAAAAGACAAGTCACAGAATGTATTTGCAAAGCACATATTTGATAAGACTTATTATCTACAATAAAGAACTATTAACTTCCATGGTGCAATTTAATAAAAAAATTTATCCAAGATTTGAAGACATTTCACTTAAGTAGACATATGAACTCTTACTACATACCTATGAGAATGACCAAAACTAGAAAGTTGACTATACCAAGTGATAGTAAGAATGTGAAGTAACAGATTTACAACATTTCCACTAGGAATATAAAACTATGAACTAGAAAACTTGTGGACAGTTTCCTGAGAAGTTAAACATACACCTATCATATGATCCAGCTTTTCCAATTCTAGGCATTTACACAAGAGAAATAAAAGCCTATGTTCACACAAAGAACCCTGTGCATGAATTTTCAAAGTAGTCATCTGAAATAGCTCTAAAATGGAATCAAGTGTTAAGAGGTAATGATACAAATTGTAGTTAAAACAAAAAAGATATAAAATTCATTTACATAGTGGAAAATGCAAATTAATCTATAATGTCAGGAACTGATATGTAGTTGCTTGAGGGAGGAAAAAGGCAGAGGAAGGAAGTAAAGAACAAGTAAGGGATTAAACTTTGAGGGGGTGATGGATATATTCATTATCTTGATGGTGGTGATGGTTTCAAAATGTAATATATATACAAAAACTGATCAAGGTACACTCTTTAATCATGTGCAGTTTTTAAAGATCAAATATACCTAATAAAGATTTTTTAAAAAGTATAATAGAGGGCTTGAAAATGCTGGCTTTTGAAATGGCTATGATGTTAACCAAATAATGACTGCATTTTGATGTAGCATATATCTTATAAACAGCATCAAAAGAAAAATTTTTGGATAAGAATTCTTGATAATATATAGACAGTAATAAATCATTAACCCAAGTAAAGAAAACCGTTAACCAATTAGAAATCTGAATTATATTAAAACTCCCCAGGGGCCGGGGATTTAGCTCAGTGGTTCCGCTGCCTGCCTTACTAGCGCAAGGTCCCAAGTTCGATTCCTGGTATCAAAAAAAAAAAAAGAAAAAAAACTCCCCAAAACCATTAGAAATTTTCAAAGTATGAGACACATATACTTATTTTGTCAAATTTTTAGTTATAATATATAACTGATATCAAACCAGTCATGTTATTAATTGGATGAAATCATTTCCTCTTTTTTTTTTTTTTTTGGTACCGGGGATCGAACTCAGGTCCTTCCGCTTGCGAGGCAGGCAACGGAACCACTGAGCTAAATCCCTGGCCCTCATTTCCTCTGTTTTACCAAAGATTCCACTGAGGAAGAATAAGAGGTGGAATTAGTGGATTTTTAAAAAATCTTTTGAGAAAATTTCTCCCTAAATCACTGTCTTACAGAACATGAAGTATGAGTTATATATCATCATATTTGAATGTATGATCACATCTAGGAGTTATTTCATGATTGTACAAATTCTCATTCTATTTTGGTTCTCAAGTATTATGAGTACATACTACTCACGAGACATTGTGCTACATGCTATTCCTACAGTAAAATGAATGCTATATAATAATATTTGCTTTATTTTTTAGGAATTAGTATTATAGAGAAATTTTAACTTCAAAAATGATACTTGCAGAAATGAAACAAAAGTTACTATACTTCTACAACTGCTAGTATAATTATATTTATTGAGAACTTTAGCTGTATTTACTTAAAAAAAATCTGTAGCCAAAGCAGGACACATTCAACTCCCTTTAAAACTGCATTCTCTTATTTAATAAAAAAAAAAAATGATTTTTATGTTTGCAATATTTACAGTGAAAGATAACTTGAGGGAATAATATTTTAATTCCATTGAAAATAGCCTGGTCAACATCAAAATAAGATTTTGATCTGACTAAGAATGCAATTTCTAATTTCAGTTGAATGATGTTTTGTACCTTATTGATGTTTGGTTCCTCCATCATAGAATTTTTGATGGCTTCACTGTTGTCCCCTAATGACTTCATCAAGAAAGAATAATCACACGACAAAGAGTAAAAATGAGATGTAACATGAAAAATACTGGGAGATATTAAAAAAAATTTTATTTTAAATAAATTTGAGTAGAAAAGAATATAGAACTGAATTACTATTCTTAAAGTTCTTATACCTTAAAAGAAGTATTATGAGAGTGTATGGCTAGGGTGTAGGACAACTAAATAGCTCAGAACACATTAACCACCATTATAAATTTTATTCTACCACATAAAAATTTTACTTATTTTGAAATGCTGATATTAAGGCAAAATTGAATCTAAAGTACTTCATATTTAAAAATTCAGAGCCACTTGTGCCAGAATACTACCAATGAAAAATGAAACTGTTCTCTTCTACATGACCCTGTCTTATTTCCATGCTATAAAACCCTTCAGGAAAACCTGATTGGAAAATTTCCATTCCTATTTTTTTAAATTCTGTCATCCTGATTTAGCCAAAAATAGTCAATAAATAAGTGGAGGCACACATCCTCCACTCAAGGAGGATATTAACACAGAAAAAGTTGGTTCAAAACTTTTAATTTTCAGAAAATGAAATAAAACAAAAAAGGGAACTGGCAACAAAGAGTACATCTGCCAAGTCCCATTTTTCTGACAGGATGGCTCAGACAGTCTATCTGCAGGAGTGAGTACTTAATTTTCAAATTATGTACAAGTAGGGATGACGTTGTACTTTAAAAATCTGTGTACCAATAAGCTATATTATATAGGAAAAGAAAAGATTTGAGGATATGCTAGGACTTTAAGGTCAGATCGAGAAATAGGTCAGAAATGGTAGAATTGCCATGCCTGGAAAGGAATAAAGCAGCAGTATGGAACTCCTCCTCATCTCCCCCCAAGATTTACACATAACCATGATTTTATAACAATAAGTGAAGGTAATTTTGTGAGTAGTCAAATATCCAGTAAAGATGAAATAATTTCATACCAACTCAATGAAGATTCTATTTAACTCCATTCAACCTATATGTGCTACATAAAATTTTGTTTTCATATTCTCTCATCAAAAAGTCTAAGAGTACTATGAATAAGAATAAAATGGTAAAGCAGTAATAAAAAATGGCTCATAACTTCAAAGTGAATGGAAGAGTAAATAAGTCTACTAATCAAAAATTGCAAAGCAGGGGTGAAATAGTCATTTTGCAGATAAAAAAATAAAATTCAGAAAAAATATTTAGCTTTTTGATTACAAAATTATTAGTTCACCACTTACGTTCACTCTTTCAATTAAAATAATCGCAATAAAAGTAACAAATGTAAAAGTCTATAGATGTATTAATTATCTACTATTTTTATGTATTCTGCCTTGGTTATCCTACCATACACCCTTAATAATTTAATTTCTGAATCAATAAGACATTCAAAATTTGGATATTCATGTTAAAAGGTACACTAGAGAAAACAAAATAACAAGGCAAGTAAACACATACTTTATACAGAACAATGCAGCAACGCTTTATATACTACGTCAGAATGCTGTTAACTTTTCATAAATTATTTTAGGGAAAGATATATTTAACACCACCCTTTCCAGTACATATTTCCTAATTAGTCTTATAATCTTCTTTAGCACACTCATTCTAATTTTATCCAAACATTTCTAGAAATGTTCTCAGTGTTCTCTTTTAGTGTAACTAGGTTACACTCTCTCAGTTACACACTCTTAAGTTACTTTAAATTACACACTCTCAGTTCTCTCTTAGTGTAACTCATACACTAAGACAGACACAGTTTACATAAGGTTAACAAATGAAACATTTAAATTTGCCAAGATTTCAGTGTAATTTCAAGGTACTCATGTCAAAAAATCTTTCATTCTGCAAAAATATTGTATATTCTGTTTCCTAGTACAATCAATTTAAATATATTTACAAAATTAGGGAAATGGTAAATAATAGCACATACAGTTGTCTCTTACAAATTACTACTTAAATGAGAGACAATAAGATATATGTAATTTTCCTTCTATTCAAGGTTTGATGTCATCTTGCTTAATTTTCTAATGTGAAGTCATTCTATTATTTCTCCAACAGAAGTATATTTTGTTTTTTCTCCCATTTTATTTTTTATTACTACACGTTTGCAGCATAAAATGATTACATTCATTTTGGGGAGTTGGTACAAGTACATAACACATCTTAATTCTTTTTTCATTCTATTCCTCTTCCTTCAGACTAGTTCAGTGCTACTCAAAATGTGGTCCACAGACCAGCTTATAGTTTTGAACCCTTTGTTACTGGTTCAGGGGAGATTAAAAAATCAATTATATAACTACACCACTGTTTATTCACCTAATTTTTTTTAATAGCAAAACTTTTCTTAAGGAAGTAAAATGTTCATATTCATTCAGATGGAAGTTTCCCATACTAACAAACTGGTGCTTTCTTAGTGGCGTTGAATTAAATGACAAAAACAAAAAACCACACACACATTATAACATCAAAGCATAATCAACCAATAACAGAATAGTTATAAATTAATTTGAGTTTGCAAAATTTCATTTAGTTACACACAATCTATAGAATAAGAAAAAAAATGTCTAAAATGTTTTCAGTATTCAAACCCAGTTCTGTTAAACTTCTCAGACTTCTTGTAACCATCACATGAAATTTCTACTTTGTCTTTAAAACAATTGATTGTAATAAATCAAAAGAGAGAGAAAGATACAGAATCTTAAAAAATATCTAAGAAAAAAGTCCCAAATATCTTTAATCTCTTTAAACTGATTTATGAAAAAAAATGTTACTCTTCTTTTGAATCACTTGTTCTCACATTATATATGTTTAATTTTCAAAAAATATCTGTAAAATATATCTCAAACTCCCACAAGGCAAAAGACTTTGGAATAGAATAGTACAAGTCTTAATATATACAAACCTCATTTAGACATCGTTTCTTTGTGAATATATTTCTGATAAAAGTTTCTTGAATTTCTTCCTGCTTCACCAAATACTGCCAAAGCCTCTTCACAGACAGTGCCAGATGATGTTTGGATCTATGGATAATAAATTTAATTCTATACTTTGGATATTTCTGATTAAATTGACCACAATTTCTTGGGATATTATGAATGTTTATTAAAATAAATTAACTAGAATCACACCATATGATCTAGGAAAGCAGCCAGAAGCATTTTCTTAAAGATCACATAGTAAACATCATATGCTTTGTGGAGCATATGGTTTGTATCACAATGCTCAACTCTGCCAAAGTACTGGGAAAGCAGTCATATGTACAAGTTGAGCATCCTTAATTTAAAATGATCCAAAATCTAAAATGCTCCTAAATATGAAAACTTTTAAGTGCTGATATGATGCTAAAAAAAATTTTAGATTTGGAGTATACAGGGAGAGATTCAACCAGTAAAGTATGCAAATATTCCAAAACCTAAGAAATTCTCAACACTGAAAGAAACATTTTGGTTCCAAGCATTTCAGATGAAGGATAGTCATCCTGTAACATGCAAATGACAAGTATGGCTACAATGCTACAGCAAAATGCAAAACACTGAGTATCTCTACTCCTAGTTATAATTATAATATAATTATAAAAGCAGTAAGAGGGCTAGATTTGGACCGAGAAGCTAGCCATAGTTGGCTGACCCCTAATCTAGAGACATGAGATCTAACAAAAATAGGCATATTTTCTAGAAGAGATCTAGGAGTAGAGCTACTCAGTGTTTTCCATTTTGCTGTTGAGAAGTAATAAGTTAAGAGCTTCTACAAGAACATAAAAAAACCTCAACACTAAACCAGTAAGCAAACTGCTGAATTCAGTAAACATTTTTTTGCATAAGACTTTTTAGATGAAGCAAGTATAGCATTGGTTTACCCTTTGGTTCACTTTTACCATGGGTAGCAAAATATTTATTGATGGCTATTTCGAACAACATTGCTCTAGAGCAGGTATCAATAAACTACAGACCATAGGCCAAATCTAGCCTGTCTCATATTTTAAAAAATAAAGCTTACTGGACCACAGCCAAGCCTCCATGTTTATATACTGTCTTAACATCTACGGTTGCTTTCACGTCTATGGTTGCTCTGCAATGGTAGAGGTCAGGAGTTGTAAAAAGAACATCCCCCAAACCCTACAATATTTACTATTTGGACCTTTGCAAGAAAAATTTTCTACCTCTGTACTACCATAGTCATTACACAAAGACCCACACATGAGCCTACAACAGAAAATTAAATATAGGTCTTACATACTTTTTCTCTAAATACCACCTGACAACACTGTGATTTAGTAAAATTCCTACTTAAGAACAGTATACACAGGAAAACCTACCTGAAAGGAGTGTTTGTAGGTTCCAGTAAAGCTTTGTGGCGGAGAATTGCAGGACCTGCAGATAAATTCTCTTCAGAGGTATGACCTGAGATATAGTTTTCAGGTGGTCCACCATGGAGTTCAAGTCGTCGAAGAAGAACTTGTTCCCAACATTGAAGAGTTTTTAGAACCGCATGACAAAGAGGTGAACTAACTGGAAGCTCTAAAAGGGGAAAAATATATTTGACCCCCATTTGTCTTCTGAAATAAAACACTACATTTCATTATAAGAAAGCCTAAGATAAATTATTAACACACATTTTAACAGGGGAGATGTGGGAGTAGAAATTCAGCAGGTTGAAAAAAAGGGATACTGTCATCAAGTACCTAACTGAATGACAGGCGCATTTAAAGATGATTTGTTCAGTTGAAAGAAACCTGTCTATTACAACAGGAAGTCTTTAAGCTTTTTTCAACTGTTTAAAAGTATACTGAATAAAAACTAAGGCAGTCATACCATTAGTTCATACTAAGATATTTATTACCTGCAAGATCATGACCTGCAAAGGGATAGAAGGTTTTCAAATTGCTGAGCACCAATTGTACCATTGCCAATCGCATCAATGACCAACTGAAAAATAAAGCAAAAATGGTTTCTGTCAAAGATTTATACAGGGATTTAGATGAGTACATTACCTTTGACTCAACAACTCCATTATTAGGAATCTATCCTGAAGATATACCTGTATAAGAATAATATACACATGCAGTAACTCAGGTCAGTATTATTTACAATAACAGAAGAGTAAAAATAACCAAACTGTCTACCAGAAAAGTACTGGGTAAATAACTCCATTAATTTTTTTTTTTTTACTGGGGATTGAAGTCAGGACCTTGCATTTGCCAGGCAGGCGTGGTGCCACTGAGCTATACTTGCCCCAATAACTCCTTTTTGAAGTATGGAATTTTACTATAACCATAAAAATAATGAGCTATGATCTCTAAAGAGTTAATATGGAGAGAACTCTAGTATGTATTAATAATTTTAAAATTTTGAAATATTATATATGGGGTGCTCTACTCTGTGCAAGAAAGCAGGGGAAATAGAATTATATAGATGTATTTGTTTATTTTTGCGAACAGAGGGACAAACCAGAAATCAATAAAAGTAGTTATGTACAGATGGTGCAGGGAACCAACTGAATGTAGGTGATAAAGACTTCTAATTTCCAATTTTTAAATAGTTCAACTTTTTGTTTTTATATTTTTTTCTGGTACTGGGGATCAAACTCAGGACATTGCACTAAAGAAATCTGATTTATGATTTCTTAAAAGAAACTTAAAATAAAATATTCCATACCTATATGAATTGGAATTAGAATGCTCTTGGAGATGGAAATCTGAAGCTGAAACAACAACATCAACATCATCATCATCATCATCATCATCATCATCATCATCATCACCACCACCACTTTCCAGACTCTCCTCTGAGTCGTATTCTGCTCTGCTTTGGGAAGGGGGTAAAAAAGGCTAAAACAAAAAAAAAAGTTATGTAATTTATCATTAAAATATCTGATTTAATATATTCAAATATATTCAAATATATTCTAATAGTAACAAGTCATCTCATTTGTAAATATTTCATTATAAGAAAGTAAAGTAAAAAAAGTAAAGTAACTAGTACTTGCTGTACTATGCCTTTCACATCACTTCCACAATTTCCTTATTTATTCATCGATTTACCAAAAATTCTCAAGTTTCCATTATGTAACCAAAAGTGTATTTGACATAAGAAACTTTAACATGGATACAGTCATTGCCCTCAGAGTTTACCTTTTAGTGGTAAAGGTAGGCAAAAAACAGAAAACTAAATAAAAATTTTATTAAGTGCTACAAAAATATTTTGAGATGGAGAACAATAAGAACTGAGATAAGGTGATCATGGAAGGTCTCTTTGCAAAGTAGTGTTTGAGACCTAAAGGACAAAAAGGAACAGACCATATAACAAGAAGGGAGAAAGCATCATAGGCAGTGAAAATACCATGTAGAAAAATTCTAATTGAGAAAGTCTGGAATGAAAAAAAAGAGTTTGACAAAAACCTCCTAAGCAAGAGAATAAGAGTTAGAAAAGGTTAAAAGAAAACAGCAAATAACAGCTCAGGCAGAAACCCATAAGCCATAGTAAGGAGCTCAATGTATTACCAATAATGAATTTTAAGCAGAAGTACTGAGATTTATAATTTCAGAAGATTACTATAACCACTTTCTTATGAGAAAAAAAAATCAAATAGTAAGAGTAGAAATAGAGAAATCAAAATCTAATGCCAGAATTGGCAGCATAGGTACAGGATAAAGTTGGAGAGAAATATCAGATTTAAAGAACATTTTAGACAGAGCATTAATTTGTTGATAGAGTGATAAAGCCAGAGAAAGTAGAGAAAAAACAATGACTCCTGGACTTTTGGGCAACTATAAGGATGGAAATGCCATTTACTAAAATCAAAGGGCTTTAGACAGAAGGGAGGAGCTGGGGAAAGTAAATAACAAAAGCCTAACTCTTGAAAAAGGTCAAGAATCAAGGGTCAACTAGAAGCAGAAGGATGAAAAGAGGACCCTATGAAGGAATCAACGGTAAGTTTACAGGAAAAAAGTCAGAAGCAACTGGAATCAACGGAATAGGAGATAAAAGAATTTCAAGGAGGGAGTGGTAAGTATGTTAAATATTGCTAACAGGTCAAATCAAAATGACGATACAAAAATGTTAGAGGTTATATTTGACGTGGATCTACAAGAGCAGTTTCAGTGGGGTAAATGGGTTATACAAATGAGTAATTACGAAATGGAAATACTGTAAGACACTAGAAAGAAAATGTGCATATACTTTTGAAAAGTTGAAAAAAACGTGAACAAGAAGCAGAGAAATGGCACAGTGGCTATAAGGTGTTAGGGCCAAAGCAGAGGTTTGGAATGAGAGGTTTTGTAGTACACTCATGTCCTGAAGAAAAAGAACAAATAAATAGAAAGTCAGAGTACCAAAAGCATAGGAAAAAATAAAAAGAACAGGATTCAGAATAGAAATGGGGAAAAGGGTCTCTGATAGGACATAGACTTCCTCCATAGTAAAAGGAGAAAAGAGTAAGATATGAATAAATGCAGACTGGATTACAGTTTTATGCCAGGATGATGAAAGACTTTTGTCTGATTCTGTTTCTCAGTGACTTATAAGGTAAGATATGTTAAGAGTAAGGACAGGGAGCTGGGAATTTAGCTTGACTGGTACACACAAAGACCTGGGTTCAATGTTCAATCTCCAGCAGCACTCCCTCCAAAAAAGTGAAGATAGGATAGAACTTAGGAAGTTTGAAAAGAAAAGCTATAAAATCTTGGATCTAGGGAAGTCCAACAAGAAACATATCATGGAGGGTAGAACTTCTAAAGCTTCTACAACAGCTAATTAAGTAGCTTGGGAAGTCATCTTGACAAAAGGTGACAGTAAAAACTGGACTAAGTTTTCAAAAACAGCCTCTGGAAATTGACCAAATGCACACAGAGAACCATTTAAGAAAATCTACCAACTGTGGATAAAACAGTGTGAATCTGTTGGTGAGGAAATGTTTTCATTCCTCTTCAAGATCTATGGGCATAATTTTACCAAAGCCTGTAGTGAGGACTAATATATTCATGGGTAGCTTAACAAACAGGGATATAGTCTGAGAATTGTGTTGTTTGTTAGGCAACCTTCCTGTTGTGCAAACAGACTGTACCTAAGCAAATCTAGATAGAATAGCCTACTATATACCTCAGCTATATAGCATATATTGTTGTACATACAATCTCTCATTTACAGAACATGCTTATGAGGTGTAAGGACTGCAATTCCAGTTCTCTGCCAAAGGAAGGTGTCTTTAAATTTCATGTCCATGAACATTATCAAATAACAGAGATCTCAGTATCAAACAATTAGGGAAGACTAAAATCTCAAACTAGCCTGAGGCTGTGGTATTGACTGAAGCAAGGGCAGACAGACCAGGCAGAAATTTAAAAAGGAGATCCAGGAACAAGACAGCTAAATAAAACTTTGCTAACCAATAATTTTGTATTCAGCAAAACTATCCTTCAACAGTGAATAGGAAATAAAGATCTGTATCCTCAAATAAAGTGCCTAGTACATATTTGTTGAATGATTTTGTAGAGACAATGAGGAACAAAGAAACACAAATTCTCTTCAATTCCTGAAACACCTAGGACAGTTGTGGAAAACCTATGGCACTACGGGCCACATTGGGCTGTTTGTTAGCACTGAAAGCTTTAAAAGGTTGGCCATCACTGATCTAGGACATGAAAAAAAAAAGCCATAGCATAACAGTCCTGGGGGATGGTGTCATCAGAGAATACACATATGCTCATTAATGCAAGGCAGTACAGAAAACATCTAGAAATTGATGTGAGAGATCTGGCTGATCACACGAAAACATAAATATACAGATATAGACCTTACATTAGGACTATAAAAATGAATATACAAGTAGAAATCACACAAAACAATTCTAATAGTCACTGGTAAAATGGTAAAAATGGTAAAATAGTCTAACAGTCTAGTAAATGGTAAAAATAGTCTAATAGTCAATGGTAAAAAGCTACAAATGTTCTCTAAACTTTAAAAATATTTGTCAAAACAACTCTCTTGCTGTTGACAAGTGTTTGCCTTCTTCTAACTATAACTCAGGATATGAAGCAAGCATCTTTTCTATGCTTTAACAAACTTGTCCTATTTCTAAGTTATCAGTGTCTAGCATTTTATTCTTTGCAGTTTTAATGCTATGAATCTACTTTATGTAAATTTTTTTACAAGGTCACTATCTCTGGAGCATCTTCATAATTTCCTGTTTTCTATATTTATGTTGCCAAGTTTACTTTCACTGAATTCCACTGTTTATGTATCTAGAATCTTTTGACACCAATGTCAACATACATTTGGTATTTTTTCTAACTTCATTTAATTTTTGAATTTCACTCTAGTATTTGCGTTTTTGTTTTTTTTTTAACTTTCATCTTAGTTGGCCAATTCCCTCTTTTTTCTGTTACCGGGGATCAAACTTGGGACCTTGCACTTGCAAGGCAGGCGGTGGCACCACTGAGCTAAATCTCCACCCCTAATTCCCTCTTTTGATTATCTCATTTTATAAAATAGTACATGTATCATGGGAGACAAGTAAAACAACTACATGCTGTGCTGTATGAATTGAGTAACAAGTGCTAAGTGATCAATCACAGACAGACTTGAAAGAACTGACCTGACTAGGTGCTGATTATGAGGTGCATGTTATTTTCATAGTGATAAATGAAGAGCTGCTGGCTCGCTTGTGTTTTATGCAATTACTCACATTTAATATGCTGTGGAAATTAAGTTTGAACCATGTTTTTTTTTTCTAGAACTGGGGACTGAACTCAGGACCTTGCACTTGAGGGCCAGGCTCGTGTCACTGAGCTAAATCCCCAGCCCATGAACACTATTGTTGAGGGAGTATGTTTATCTAAACACTGGCAACTGAATGTGTGTCTATTAAAACAATGGAGGACACTGCCCTTAGTGTTGAAACAGAATGAGGTCATGAGGATGTGGCTCACAGTGCTTGCCTAGCATTTGAAGGTCCTAGGTTCGATCCCCAGCACTCCCCCCAGAGTGGATATGAATGACAGATGATCAGGGCACTTCGATTTCTGGTGGTTGTGATTCCGTAACCACTATCAAGTACATTAACACTAAACATTTAACGAAGTATTCTTTTATCTTATTTAACAACTCATGCAAATAAAACTTTTCTAAACCAGAATGGGAAAATACTTGGAAACACCAACAAGTACACTCACTTTAAACACCTTCATTTCTATTTGACCATGTAAATACTGATTTCAGTAACACTTTCATTACCTTGGCTATGAAATAGTCCCAAATACTGAGCTCAGGTGGTATGAACTTCTCTTTGACTGTCAGTGACTCCTGGCTCATTCGTGGTAAAGAAGTCAGTGGGACAGATCCTCTGCCTGGTATTTCTGATGACCTAAAACGTTTGTTCTGTTTTTCTCCTTCTTCAATTAGTGAAGGAACTAAGAAGAAAATAAAGTATTATTAAAGTAAATACCATTTTCATTATATTTATTTCACCTTACTTTATATAGGAACTAGGATTAACTATAAATAATTATTTACAAAAAACCAAGACAGGGAGGGCTAGGGATTTAGCTCAGTGGTTACACCACCTGTCTCAAAGGTGCAAGGACCTGAGTTTGATCCCTGGTACCAAAAAAAAAGATAGGATTAGGAAGTATACAGAAGAAAATAGATTAGGAAAAGTGACAAAAAAAATTACCTTGCATATCGAATTCTACTTTTATCACAATTTGTCTATCACTTTCTGAATGTTGATTTATCTACTGTACATGAAAGGTAATAGGCTATAATGTCTGCATGTACTTCACAATTTAGCTAAGAACATATAGGAAATTTCCTACATCCTTCTACCTTGTGGTATTTTTGGAGATAGGGAACTGCTGGGGACTGAACCTAGGGCCTCACACATGCTAAGTACTAGCTGTATCACTAAGCTATACTCTCAACCCCTATTTTATTTTTTGCTTTTTAAAGAATATTATGGTGGGCCAGGGATTTCGCTCAGTGGAGCTGCACCTGCCTCACAAGAGCAAGGTCCTGAGTTTGATACACAGTACCAGAAAAAAAAAAAAAAGGAATATTATGGAATATTAAGGTTAAAGGCAACAACTCACTTTGGAGATTCTTCATTAATCACTTGGCCTTATAGTCACACATTAAACTATATTTTTCATAGGGATTTAGCTTAGTGGTTCTGCTGCCTGCCTCAAAACTACATTTTTCATTACAAAGTATTTCAAAATTCAATTGCTATGGCTACTTAATTGGATTGACTTAATATTTTGGGAACAGCTCAGAGATGGAATTTTCTAGTCAATGAAATGAAAAAGGAAAAAAAGAGAATGGAATTTTTATTCTACTTTCTGGACACTTAGACAATTAGTAATCTCTTAAGTCATTTTACTCTAGAGTACTAAAAATATAAACATTTAAAAAAAATTCATGCAGCGGGCCACCATAGCACCACTCCCAGCGCAGAGGAGGTGAGCCGCGCTCAGCGCCCAAGAGGAGGCTTCTGGGCCACCATAGCACTGCTCCCAGTGCAGAGAAGGTGAACCACATGGGCACCAGGAACCCCTCCCCCGCCCTCCCGCCGTCAAAATGAGAAGACATGTAAACAAGCCTCAAAAGCAGACTTCCAGATCACCTACAGCAACCCAAAAGGGAAGCGAGAGGGAAAACTCTGATACTCAACCACCTGGACTCCCTGAACTGGCAACAAGAGGATCTGGAGAAAATGAAATCAGAAATAATTTTTCAGATAACAGCAGAGATTGTGCGCATAGTGCAAGACATGATTAATAAATCTACAGAGGACACATAAAAAAAACTAGAGGAGCTGAGGAACATGATGGAATCCCAACATAGGAAACAAATGGAATCCATAAGACAGATGCAAACAGATTTCTAGGAGATTAAAAACTCCACTGAAAGCTTACACAGCAGAATGAGCCAATGTGAGGACAGAATTCAGATGTAGAAGATAAGATTGCAATTACTGACCAGGAAAAGAAAAATTGCTTTAAAATTATAAGGGACCACAAGAAATCAATCCCGCAGCTGCTAGACGATGCAAAGAAGAATAACATACAACTGATCGGAGTCAATGAAGAAACAGGAGAGAGTGCAGATGACGTAAGAAAACTGTTCACAGGGCCGGGGATTTAGTTCAGTGGTTTTGCTACCTGCTGCACAAGCGCAAGGACCTGAGTTTGATCCCTGGTACCAAAACAAAACAAACAAAAAAAAACCAAAACAAAACTGTTCACAGAAGTGATGGCAGAAAACTTCCCAAGCAGGGAATAAGAACTTGACATACAGATAAGTGAGGCACATAGGACTCCAACTAGCCTCAATCAAAAAAAATCTATACAGAGGTATGTAATAGTTTAGATTTCAGAAACTCAACAGAAGAACAAAATTCTACAAGAAGTTAGAGTAAAGAAACAAATCACATACAAAGGAAAGCCCATCAGAATCACAGCACACTTCTCAACTCAAACCCTCAAGCCAAGACGGGCTTGTAGTGACATATTTCAAGCCCTAAAGGAAAACAGCCTCCAACCCAGATTGATGTACCCTGCAAAACTATCTTTCAAATTGTTGAAGAAATAAGATACTTTCATGACAAAGAGTACCTTAGGAACTTCATGAATACCAAACCAGCACTCCAAAAAATTTTAGACAATATCCTAGGAAAAGACAACAAGGATCACAACCCCAGGAAGCCCAGCAGAATGAATCCGTCAGGCGTGACAAGAAATTAAATGCAAAGGGGGAGAATCCAACAAAAAGAAAAAGTCATGACAAGGATAAGTCAATACATATCAGTTATAACCACCAATGTTAATGGTCTCAATTCACCAATCAAAAGAAATAGACTGGCAGAATGGGTCAAGAAGCAAGATTCAACAATATGCTGAATACAAGAAACACACTTAATTCAAAAAGATACTCATAGACTGAAATTTAAAGGGTGGAAAACAATACTCCGTAAGACAGGAACCTGAAAAAAAGCAGGAGTAGCTATCCTCTTTGCAGATCAAGTGGATTTCAAACCAAAATCTGAAACACTTCTGGTCCCAAGAATTTCAGATAAGGAAGGGATAGTCAACTTGTATGTACAAATCTATTGTGAACATGTGTTTTCATTCCTAAGTAAAAACTGAAGAACATAACTGTTGGTTCTTAACAGTAATACAAGAAATTTCTATATTGTTTTCCAAAATGGTTTTATCATTTTACATTCACATTAGCAGTATTCCAAAGTTCTAACTGGTTCACATCTAAGCTGTCATCTGTTCTTTTAAAACTTTTAACTTCATCTCCCTAATGAGTGTATAATATGATCTTGTTATTGTACTGATTAGTATTTTTCTGATTCTAGTGTTGCACATCTTTCCTTGTGCTGTACTGGCTATTTATCATCTTCTTGTGTCTACTTTTTAATTGGGTTGTCTAATAATAAGCTGTAAGAGTTCTTTATATATTCTGGCCACAGGTTACATGTATTATAAGAATGGTCTGTTTAAGGACTACTTTTCATTTTCTTAACGATGTCATTTAAAGCTCTAAATTTTGATAAGCATCAATTTTTTTCTTTTACATCATGATTTTTGTATTCTAGGAAATTCTTGCCCACTCTAAATTCATGAACATTTTCCCTTATAATTTTTTATTAAAGTTTTATAGTTTTAGTCTTTCATATTTAGGTTCATAGATACTTTCAAGTTATTTTTATGTATGGAAATAGAGTTGAGATTAATTTCTTACATACGGGTAACAGGCATTCTAGTACCATTTGCTGAAAACACTATCTTTTCCTCTGCTCTTAAGTTGAGTTTATGTTCTATAAAATGTTAATGTCAAATAATCTTTCAAAACTCAGTGGAGCAGGGCCAGGGATTTAGCTCAGTGGTTCTGCAGCCTGCCTTGCAAGCACAAGGGCCTGAGTTCAATCACCAGTACAAAAAAAAAAAAAAAAGAAAAAGAAAAGAAAACTCAGTGAACCATATATGTGTTGTTCTATTTCTAGATTCTCTGTTTTATTACAATGATCTATATGTCTTTCCTTATACCAACACTGCTTTGATTACTGTAGCTTTAGAAGAAGTCTTTAAATTAGGTAATAAATGTCTTCCAACACTTTTTTTTTCTCTTTTTACTTTTCTAGGTCTTTTGTACTCCCTACATAACTTTTACAATTCAATATCCAATTCTTCATTTAAGGCAAGTATACACAGACCTGAATTTTTATATATACCTTGTGTTTTCTAATCCTGCTAAATTCAAATACAAGTTCTAGGGGCTCTTTAGAGATTTCTTAGTATTTTCTCTGTAGATGATCATTTAGTCTACATATAAAGATTTTGCTTCTACCTTGCCAATCCTATGATAATTGTTTCTTTTTATTCCCAGGCTATTTTGGTTTGGGCCTATGTTTGAAAGTTTAATGGACAGATGAAGAGTGGGCATACGTGCCCTTGTTCCCCACATTAGGAAGAAAGCATTGTATCTTTTCCATTCGTGTAAGGCATTTTTGCTGGAAGCGTGGAGTACATGTCTTATTCGTTGAGAAGGTTCTGTTCTACTTCTAGTCTCCTGATAGCTTTTACCATGAACAGCTGTGGAATTTAGTCCAATACTTTTTCTGCAACTACTGATAGGATCATATGGCTTTTTCCTTTCCTCTGTTAAAATGATGACTTCTAGTGGTGGATCTTCCAATGCTGAACCAACACTGACATCCCTATAATAAAACCACTTTCTACATACTGCCAGATCTGACTTCTAATAGTTTTGTTTTGTTAAACAAATTTCTATCTATGTTCATATTTTTTTCTTCTATTTTCTTTATCCAGTTTTAGGATTAGCACAATGTTGAGTTCCTAAAATGAAGGGAGAAGTGTTCCTTTTTTCTGCTTTAAATGTTTGAACTAATTCATCAGTTAAAATGTATATGAGCCTGTTGTTGTCATATAGGTAGGTTTTCAAGCTAGGAATATACTTTAATAGGCACTATTCAAATTTTATATTTCCTCCAGAGTCAGTCTCATTAATTTGTCTTCCAAGGCACTTCTTTGAAGTTGTCATTTATTTCAAAAAAGATTTTTGTAATATTCTTTCTATATCCTTTTAAATTCTGTAAAATCTGTGGTAATGTCTTCTAGATTTTGATATTGTGATTTAAAAAATGTACAATTGATATTGTGTAATAGGAAGAAAAGATCTAAAGGAGCATCAGAAGTGGGAGGGGTAGGGGAAAGGAAAGAAGGGAAAAGAAAAAATATGACATACGGAAAAAAAATGGAAACAAAGTCTTTGCAAATAGGTAAGGGTGGAGGGGGTGAAGGGAGGGTGGGGGAAGAGGAAAAAAATAAGAACCAAGATACATCATGTAAAGGTACAAGATCTCAATGATGAATGTAAGTATATTTTATACCTAAAATGTACCAATAAACTTAATGGAAAAAAAATTTCATGCAAATTTTTAACCAACAGTTACTCAGAGACCAAAAAAATTCTCTTAGAAAAAAGAAATAGAGTGATGTTCTTTTCAATGAACCAAGAGAAATTACTAGTATAAATGAAATTACTTAGCATGCATATTACAATATTTATATCTTCAACTACTTTGAAGATAATGATACAAATGTATGTATTGACTAATGTTATTTTCTTATTATTTTGTTAGGAAATTTTTTTTTATAAAATTTTTTTTAAATCAATAGGTCCTAAAAAGCAAATCACCAATACAGAATCAATTATCTGGTAGACAGGAATGATCTAGTAGAGAGGTTAATAATTCAAATTAAGGCACACCAATATTCTCCTTCAACGATTCTAACAGAGCTCACTTACCTTCCAAAGGGATTCAAATATTTGTGCTATAATACAATTTTGTTTTACTATTCGTAGCTACTCAGCTTGTAGACAATGACTGCACACACAATATAATTTAATATAATTGGTTATTTTGGAAGACAGAAGAGACAAAATATCAATATTCTAAGAATAT
Source organism: Heterocephalus glaber (assembly GCF_053883595.1). Lineage (NCBI taxonomy): Eukaryota > Metazoa > Chordata > Mammalia > Rodentia > Bathyergidae > Heterocephalus > Heterocephalus glaber. The sequence goes on from NW_028258377.1 coordinate 2,475,086, forward strand.
TAAGTAGTGGTATAATTATTAATCTTTTTAAAAGAATTATCAGCTTAAATGGATACTTTTCCTTTATTCCTAATAACATTTGACAAACAATAATTGAGTTTACAATATACCTTGTATTGCATACATTAACATAAATTCTAAAACTAAAAGAGAACCTAGATGTAGAGCTTATAAATTATAAGGGTCATGAGGAGACTAGTAAATGGCCAAAGAAAAACTAAGGCATGCATGGAGAAAAACATCAGACAGAATCATGTCTGAATATAAATTTTAAAAATATATTTCTTCATTGCTTTGACCCATAGAGTAAGTACTTCCAAAAGAGTAGGCTTCTATGCCAAGATAATACATGGTACAAATACACTTTCTTCCCCTTAAGAATTTTCTCCTCACCCTCAGCACATCCTGCACTGTGGTTTTCTTAGAATTATAAAAGTAACTCCAAAAGGACTAAAAAAGAAAAATAGAAACAGTCATGCGGCTACAACTAAGAAATGGTAAGTACTAAAGAACAGGAAAAATAACATTGCTTTCCTCCCACCATGGTACTGGGGGCTGAACCTAGGGCTTCTTGTCCATTAGGAAAAATCTCTACCATTGAGCTACATCTCTACCCCTTTTTCTTTTATTTTAGGACAAGGTCTTGCTAAGTTGGGCAGGCTGGACTCACATTTCTGATCTTCCTGGCAATTTCCTGAAAATATGAATGGAGCATATGCATTTGTAAAATATTATTCAGCTCTAAGAAGGAAAAAAATTTTTTTACATACTACCACATGGACATACCTTGAGGATATTATCTTGTATTTGTTACCTCACATACATACTGTGACTTAAATTACAACATCAGGAGCTTATTAACATTTATTTTTTCAGTTTAATTCTGAATCACACACAATGAAATTAATATTCTGAACACAGATTTAAACATCATTTCTTTACAAAGTGTACTTAATCAGAAGAACCATATCATTCTCCAATCTCATTCTTAATCTAAAACTCTCTTTATCTACAGGCTTCCTCCTAGTGAATATGCCACAGTGCATGACATTTCATGAGGCATATCATCCTGGACCTTCAAATTTAGTCTCAAAATGTAGGGGGAGAGAAGTTAAGTAAATTATTTAACCAATGGTTTAAAAACATTTTATATTCCAAAATACAGATATGGAAAAGATAAAGAGTTCTGTGAGTTTAAGATAAAATAGATCTCAAATCTGCTTCTTGCTTTCAGCAAGACAATTTAGTCTAAGTCCTCAGTCTTTTAAGAGGTATGTATTCATTTTCCTTTATCATGAAGGTACTTCAGATAAGGAGATTAGAACTAGCTTGTCTTATTAATAGGCCTGATCACTGCCCTGAAGTATTATTTGCTTTTTAATCCTGGCAAATGTAAGGTTCTGTCTATAAGATTTCAACAAATCAAACCTAAGAAATTTATTAAAATTTGAATGAAGCATATCTATATAGTAGAGTATTATTCAGCCTTAAATAGAAAAGAAATTCTGTCACATGCTACAACATGGACAAACCTTGAGGATATTATTTTAATTGAAATACACTGGTCTGGTCACAAAAAGACAAATGGTGTATAATTACAATTAGATGAGTCATTTAAAGTAATCACATTCCAAGGAACAGAAACTAGAAAGGAAATTACAGGCATTGTGGGAAAGGGAAAAAGGACAGTTAAGTTTGATAGGTATAGTTTCAGATCTGCAAGATCAAAATGTTCTGGAGATGTTCATAGCAATGTGAATATGCACATCAATGAACTATACACTTAAAGGGTGTTTACATGATAAAATTTATATTATGTAGTTTTCTTAATTATAACTAAAAACTCAGAATAAAGGACATATATAACTTAAAAATTGGGGCAGGAAGTGTAGCTCTCTGGTAGTGTGCTTGCCTAGCATGTACAAAGAGTTGAGTTTGAGTACCAGCACTATGCATGCATGTAACACACATATACCAGAACTAAGGAAATATATTTAAGTCACTTTGCTGTAGGATTTGAGACTGACAAAAATATTAGAAAACAGGGTTGATTAAGGTATGTAGAATACTGAATGAAGGAGTCTAGGTTAAATTGATGAGATGATTCTTATAAAGTTGGTTTCTTGCTTTATCATCAGGCTTTAGGAGTAAAATAAAATTATCTGTAAAAATTTATATATAATATGTACATTTCTTGGGGATTTCTCTCATGTTCTATGCTTTGTCTGCCTGTATTATAGGAATTCTCCTTCCCTAGTCATTTAAAAAATGAAAAGAACTCATTTAAATTTTTAATTAAAATTTATTTTATATAGCCAACTAACAAAACTATATTCCTTTCTCCAGGAAAAATTATTTTCAAGTTCAGCAGATTTTTAAAAGTTTTTTATTGTAAATCACCAGTTAAATTATTTGGCATGTTCAATTATAAATAGCTGATTTTCTTGTATGTTTTAAATATCCTTAAGTCTTACCTTTACTGGTCAAGAAATCTTGCTGTTTTACATATTTACTAAAGGAATGATGGCAACAACCTGAGATAATCACTAAATATCCAATGCCGAATTTTTACAGAAGTTTTACAATACAAAATGTCTGTATTTTCTGATTTGTATTAAGCATAATAAAATGTCAAAAATACAAGGGGTGATTTGTAAGAAATAGTGAATGTTTAAATTAAGAAAAAAGAACTTATTACAATAAAAGATACATTGCCAGATAAGTGTGTTTGAAGTAAGAAGGAGTATTTTGGAGATTAAAAGCAATGGGTCTTAGTCTAATAAGTTTTTAAATTTAAACACTCACTATATTTATTATCTCCCCTCTTTGATCAAGCTTTTATAGCAATTTCTGTTAAATAAAAACATTACAGTGTGTCCTTGTCCACCTTATTCATGCAATCTGGTACCATGAGACTTCAGGCTCTTTGCCAAAGCCAAATGCTCATACAAGGTAAATGTTTTCAGTCAATTTGGGACACTGAAATAGCCAAGACAGCACAACTAAAGACACTCACAAAAGAGGACTGCCAGAACTGCTTCAGAAAGTGGGAAAAACAATGGGATATGTGTGTTTGGGTCAAGGGGGAGTATTTTGATGAGGTTTAATAGCAATCTGTCTTTTATTATAATAAATTTTTAACAATTTAAACACTCACTTTATTTCAATCCCATCTGGTGTGTCTTTAAAGTATCTATCATTAAGCAGTATTACGGTAATAAAAATGACATGTTTACCACAAATAAAATACTCATTTTATATTTTATCCCCCAATTTGGAGTAAAGAAGTCATTACTATAAATTCATTAAGATACAGATAGAAATTTCATAGTTCTTATAATGGCAAATTTTCTCAAAAAATGCAATACAGGGGCCGAGGATTTAGCTCAGTGGTTTCGCCGCCTGCTGTGCAGGTGCAAGGACCTGAGTTCAATCGCCAGCACCAAAAAAAAAATAATAAAAAAAAGCAATACAAATTCTTAAAAGAAAAGATCTTGTGTTTTACAATATGCACTATGAAGCAAAAGTATGGATTTCTAAATGTTAGCAGAACAAAAAATAATTTTTTAAAACTGCTACTGCTTAGCTGATTGTCTAGTTTAAAAACTAACCATAACAAAGTAATTCAAAACTCTGTGAATGTACAGCTGTACTACAGCTTGGTGAGATTAGAAAAATGTAATTCTTCATTAATATGTGATGTAGAATTCACAAAGAAAACTAAATTTGACTGAAAATTAAATTACTATGATATGTACACTAGCATTTTTGTTAGGAATTTTTACCTACCAAACTACAGTCTAGTGAAAAATCATCTACTGTTTTTTAAACAAAGGTTAAGTTGTATTTAAATATTATGTTAACAAAAGTTAATACATTAGATATGTAACAGGGATGTAGAGAAAAATATAATTTAGTTCATAAGAGCATTGCTACAAAGAAAATTAAGACTATACAAGAATAAGAAAAACAAATGCTAACTTTCAAATTCTTTTTTTAGTACCAAGCTTCTGAAAACACTTTTGAGAAATCAGATGTTTAAGACTTCTAAACAAATACTTCATCTTAAATATATAATATTTTGTTATTGATTAGGCGGTCAGGAAAATGAAATATTCTAGATTGTCAGCTTTTATCTGGCTCAATTTGAAAGCTAAAAATTAAAAACTATATATTTATTTTGACTGAATTAAGATCAACTTTTCTTTTTTTCTTACTGGGAACTGAACTCAGGACCTTGCACTTACAAGGTAGGCAGCACCACCACTAACCTAAATCCCTGGCCCCTAAGATCAATTTTTCTAAAATACATCACGTCATTCCCTTGGTCCACAACTGAATATTATCTAATGCAGTTAGACTCTTGGAATATTGTGATAATATTTTGTCGCAATCCATACATGCAAAGTGTGCATGCAGATAGTAATAGTGCCTTCAAAAACAGATCTCAGAATTTCAAGTTGAAAACCACCAATGCTAATCTTTCTCTTGGTGGATTTTTGGTCCTCAAATTTTCTGTCTCATTTTCAATGTATCTGCTTCATAAGACTGCTGCTTCTAATTACCACTACTGCCTTCACTATTTACTGTTTTCTTTCTCTGTCCGCTCTTCCTTCACTCCCTCCTTCTTTTTCTTTTTTTTTTGGTTCTGGGGATCGAACTTGGGTCCTTTGTGCTTGCGAGGCAGGCAGCGGAACCACTGAGCTAAATCCCCGGTCTCCTTCTCTTTTTCTATCTCTGTGCTTCTTTTCAAACTAGATTAGCTTTGCTAACCAGCCAGCGAGCCTTTGGCTTCATCATTTAGTGAGTATACATGTTTTGTTGATGTTGTTACAAACTGATAATCATTCAAATTTTCTTTGTTCCTACAGCTAGCTACTTGTATGACTGGTTTTATTCAGAATAGTTTCAGGATTCTTAAAGACGGATGAGCCAGCACCCTACAGTCTGAATGTGACTACATCCAGCACGCTACTAAGTAAACATGTTTAAAATATTCTTCATTATTTGGTTATCATGTCCCATATTCAAGAAGTTAAACACATACAAACAGGTAATTTTTGATCACCTGACTCATTAGTAACTATGAATGGCATTTTTTCCCAAAAACAACCAATAAATCTGACTGGTTAAACAAGGATCAATCAGGACTTTAAGATACATCTGTGCTCAGAAGAAATGGTTGGAACTGACACCTGATGGCTGTTTAAGAAGTACGCATTTTTTATTTTTTTACACATAGGTGGACATTTCCTTAGCAAGAATCTATCCTTTTTTAATATTAACAAAATTATTCTTAAATGATTTTTCTCAGAACATTAAAAACAGCCCAAATTAATTCACGTTAACAGACCTAAAAATCTCACTACCCTTGGACTTTGAAGTATTTCTTTAATTCTGGTATGAGGTCCAAGGCAAATCACAAGCAGTTTTTTTCTTTTCTTTTTCTTTTTAAATGATGAACAAAGTAAAATAGAGGAAATAACTTTAAAAACCAGAAAAGGATGTGGTGAAAATTAAAATATTTAAGATCTTAATGAAAAAAGGTAAGTTTGGCAAGGTAAATTTGCATCTAAAATTTGTTCTTAAGGAAGAAAGTCATAAAGAAAATGAGTCTGACTTAGCATAAAGGGCATGGACCAGAGTAGTAAGCAAAGTGTGCTAGGTAGATACAGTACACGCCAGGTAAGGTAGCATGAGGTTTGAGGAGAAGCCAAGTTAGTCGTACACATTTATAGTAGCTTAGAGGAGACAAAACTGAATTAGCCCCCAATCTTCAAGGAAGTTAGGGGCCACAGCAAGGAAGACCACAAATTATCCCTCTGCAACTACTTGTCCTATTTCATGGTACCAATTTTTAATTAGATCAAGTATTTATAAAAGACTCAATGTGACATTAATGCCATGCTTAAAAACGATAATTTTAGTTCTTTCTCTTTTTTTTGGTATCAGGGATTGAACTCGGGACCTTGCACTTGCAAGGCAAGCAGTGGAACCACTGAGCTAAATCTTGGGCCCTAATTTTAGTTCTTAAAAACTGAAATTCCTTTGATCACCGGTACCAAAAAAGAAAACAAACAAACAAACAAACAAACCCTGAAATTCCTTTAACTGGGAAGGCAAATATTCTATTCCAAACGAAGCAATGACAAATTGCTTCAGCTTGTAAAGCAGGGGCTATTAAAGTATAACTTAGTTGTATAAATGTCTTACTGCCACACAGGTGTACTAACCTGTTTATGTACTGTCTGTAGTTGCTTTTATGCTATCAAGGCAGAACTGAATAGATGTGACTGAAAGGTCTCTTTACAAAAAAATTGGGTGACTTTGGCTCAAAGTTGTACATTGAGTTTACTTTATTATAAATATTAAATATGATAGACTGCTTGCCTGATTTTCTTGGTGGGAGGGAGGGAGCTGGATTAGATTAGAGTGCTCGCTAACAGAAAAACAATTTCAATGAAGAGGGTGAGGTGGAAACTCAGCCACCAGGATTTTTGCCCTGTGATCATATTGGGCCATAGTTTCTAAGAAACTGCTTTTTTTTTTTGGTACTGGAGACTGAACCTGGGACCTAACACTTGTGAGGCAGGTGGTGGCACCACTGAGCTCAATCCTGGCCCAAGAAACTGCTCTTTTGGGAAGCACAATGCATGACAACAATGCTATTAATTTTTAAAAACATTTTAATAAGATAACTATTTTTCTAACTTTCTTTGAATACAATTTCATTTAAAGTCATCATGTAGATTTATGCAATGAGTTTTTTCCTAAATGATGAAGCCAAATTCAAGCTTTTATCTTCATCCCCTGCCTACTATTATGACCTTCCAGTACATAAATATCCAAGTCCCCATCATGTGTATGATGAATGTAGATAGTATAAAGTGAATTAAAATTCATAAGGCAATAAATAACTTGCTGTACTTCTCTCTGAAATGTATGCACAGGGTTTCATTTTTGAAAAGGATTTAAACATTTTGTATTTATTCAACATCAGTATAGAATGAAACAGGCTTTTCGGTACTATATATCAATTCCTAAATCTTCTACCTATAATCTTCAAAATTGAAAAAACAAAATTGTTACATATGGATTAATAACAAAAATAGAAAGGCAGAAAGCATCATGAAGATTCTTTTTATGTCAAGAAAATTTGCTACTTCAATCTTTAAATAAACATAGTATATTTGTAAATTAGAAATGAAAAGAGGATATAATTTTTTTAAGTATTTGCTTTTTGTGGTAACAAACACTTAGAAATCCAAAATTACCAACAGCCAGAGTCATAATATGCAAATCATAAAGCAGCCTCATTTGAAATGCTTTTTTCAGTCATTTCAAGTCAGTCTGATCTTCTATGATTAAGCATGGACATTGTTTTATTTTTACATACTTAAAAATGTTAAAATCTAAAGGACAGAAAATATCCAAAATGAAAAGTTCAAAAGCAGAATAAAAGAGCAGAAATAACTTTTTAAAATGCTAATAATTTAAATCAGAAATATGACTTGATAAAAGGAAACTTTCAATTTTCCATAAATACCAATCAAAACTGTTCCATATACACTAATCCCTCCCAAACAACCCAAAGCAAGCTGAGCTGCAAAAGTCTATTTCTAAAGCTATTATCTTGCCTGCAAGACTGGGAGGGCTATGAGAACTGATGGCTGAAAGAGCTTTGGAAAAGCCCACACATTCCATGGAGAATACCACTACCTGGTGTGGGCTAGGTATAGCAAAGTGCCTTCCTGCCAAAGAAAGAAGAGAGAGTCTGTATTTGGGATAGAACAAAACCAATGTTACAGTGCATTTTAAAACAAATGAAAGGTTCAAGAGTAAAATATTTAATAAAATAGCATTAGTTAGTTCCAGTCACTGGTACAGGAATATCTTAAATATTGAAAACTGTACCAGAAACTTTAATACTTCATTTTCTCTAGATCATGCTTTAAGAAAATGGTCTTTGGTAAGAGCTTTTTCTCTAACTAAATTAAAATTTGATTACATTTGATAAAGTTACCATTCATATGAACAAACAGAATAAATTAAGCATCTGCCTAAAAGTAAGAAAAGAAAATTTAAAACTTACCAGGTAAAGCTTTTGAATGTGTCTGTTCTTTGCCGGGAATATGTGCACCTCCACCAAATACAGCGGACCACATTTTTTCATTTAAAGGATGGGCCACAATCCGAAACAGTTCATTACTAGAATGTGTTGCCAGGCCATGGATGAAGAGACTAAGGTACACTGCTGTGAGAATCTCACAAAGCAAGACTGTAAGTCCTGACTGGGCTTCCTCACCAGAAGAATTCAAAAGTCTAATCAGACAAGTTATTCCTAAGAACAAACCATAAACATAGCTGCCCATTAACAATAATTTTATTAACAATCAACTTAGTCTGATTTCCATTACTGTTATAAACACCTGAGATAATCAACTTATAAACAGAAATAGTTTACATGGGTTAACAGCTGTGGAGGCTTCAGTCCATGGTCAGTTGGCCACACCGCTTGTGAGACATTAAGTGCATGGCAGAGAAAGCTGCTCACCTCATGGCTAGAAAGTAAGAAAGAGCTAGAAGAGGTCCTGGATCCCACAATCCCCTTGGGAGCGTGCCTCAATGACCTAAAGAGCTCCCATAGGTCCTACCTTTTAAAGTTTTCATCACATTCTAGCTGCACTGAGCTGGGGACCAAAGGCATACATGGGACATTCCAGATCCAAACTATAGCACTGTTTTAGATGAAATGAATCTTAAAGGACATAATAAGAGATTTTCTCTATCTTTTTAAGTGGATGTTGGTTGTACAGAGTGGTAGGTTTCATTGTGACATATTTATGCATGCATATGGCATTTCTGATCATCACTTCCACACTCTATTATGTGCCTTGCCCATCCCTCTTCCCTTATTTTCTTCTCTTTTAATAGTCTCAAGACATTATTTCTTTTGCTTTTTCTTGGTACCGGGGATCGAATTCACGACCTTGTGCTTGTAAGGCAGGCGTGGTGTCACTGAGCTAAATCCCTGGCCCAAGACATTATTTCTTGATTGATCTTAACTGGGATAAAAGACAAAATTGAGCATTAGTTGAATAAAAGATGCTATTATTCAATTATTGATTTAAGTATAATAAAGATAGTAATAAACATTAATGATCATGATTAAATATAATTATCAACTTCACTTGCTCTAGTATATGTTCACATACATAAACATTACCATAATTTAGACATATTTGCTTTAATAATGGTTAAATCTGCAGAATGCATGATGAGTATAGAAGAAATAATTGTACTATCATTTCCAACTCCATGTTTGAAAAAAATTTTTTTTTTTTTTTTGGTACCAGGGATCGAACTCGGGTCCTTGTGCTTGCCAGGCAGGTGTGGCACCACTGAGCTAAATCTCCAGCCCATCTTTGAAATTTTTAATTAAATATTGTAATACTTAAAAAATGTACCTCGTAATTCTTTATTGTGGTAAAGTATAACATAAAATTTACCACTTCAGTCATTTTTAAGAGCTCACTGGTATTATATCCATCACATTCTTGTGTATCTCATTGACTATAATCAAGCTTATTAGATATAATTTTCTTTTTTAAATTTTATTGGTACATTTTAGGTACAATATAATGACATTCATCATTGGAGGTTTGTACCTTTACATAATATATTTAGATTCTTATTTTTTCCCCCTTTTCCTTCCCTCCCTTCAACCCATCCAAAGTCTTTGTAAATAGATATAATTTTCATACAATAAAAGGCATACATTTTAAAAATTTAACTATAGTTTTTTCTAATTTTTGAAGTTTTGGAAAAAATGTATCAGGATTTAATATTTTCTTCCAAGATTCATAACTAGTAATGGTTTATTACACTTAATGAACAAATTCTGAGTTGTTTTTCCAATTTAGATAAACAATAAAAATATGCAATCTGACTCAAATTTCAATGATGTAATTTTTATTATGACAAGAGCAAAATTATTTTAAACATGATATAACAAAACACTTGAGTTATTTTAGTATAATGATCAAGGAAACAGATTAAGTAATTACAGAACTTGCAATAAGTGGTGAATATTGAACTGGTAACAATTCTAACAATTTAAAAAATGATTATCATATGGCAAAACAAAACCAAATCTGGTTTTACTCATATAAGATTTTCAGAAGATTACAAAGAAACTCATACATAGATAAAGTATTTATACCTGGCCATTGAGCTGGTGATGTATTGGGAGTTACTGCTTCATCTAAGCTCCCTGTTCTTAAAGAATGCCGATGGGGAAGCAGTACTGTTTCATATACCATTCCAGTAAACTGATTAGTTTGAAATGGGCTAATAAAAGAAAATAATATTTAAATTGATAGTGAATTTCACACATAATATTTCCACATTTCAGATCTAATTTCCAGGATATTTTAAATATAAATTTGTATTAATTATGCTATGTTACATCTAGAGACTGTATTCTATACTTTAATGCTTATTTTAAAGTATGGGGCTGAAGTTGTAGCTCAATAGCAGAATGCTTGCCCAGAATGTGTGAAGTCCTAGCCTGGATTATAGCACTAGATATGCACACATACAAAAAAATCCTAAAGCAAAGTATAAATATATACATTTTCTAAATTAAAGCACATCTGATGGGTTTTCAGTATATTTACTTAATGAAAGACACAGAACAGGTACAAATGGAAAAACAATCACTACACACAGTAGCAAGCTCATGTGAATGACAATAAAGTGAGTTTAGGTTCAATTACATATTTAATAGCCAGCATACCCTACATGAGGCACTGAACCAGGTACTTAACATGTAATGAAAACCAGTTTCTGTGCCCATGAAATTTATACTCTGGTTAGAGAATGAGACACAAAAAATTTTCATCATATTTTTCTTAAAGATGAAACTATGAATACGGCACTATGAAGGCAAAAGAGAAGAGTATATCACATATTTGGGAATTCAGCATGAGATTCTCCAACTAAATGAAACTTTGTCCTAAGAGTAATTAAACAAGGAAGGGCAGGGGAATGGGGAAAAAATAAGAACCAAGATGGATTATGTAAAGATGCAAATTTCCAATGATGAATGTCATTATATTGTATACCTTAAACGTACCAATATAATAAAACTATAAAAAAGACTAAACAGATGGATGAACAAAATAACTTACACCTTGACATAAACTATGAAATAATTCTGATAGTTTGTGAAAATACAGTTTTTGGCACAAAGAATTTGTGAAAACACCAGAAAATAGCACATCAGATATTCCTATATCATACAGTTAATAAATGTAATATCTAAACAAAAGGAAGTTATTGGTTGAAATCTGTACTGATTGGCAAATCTCATTGATCACAATATTTTCATGCTTTTGTGTACAGTTTCTCTGGCTTCACTTTCCAGTTTTAAGATAGCAGTGTGACAACAAAACTCTGCCCTCCACTCCACTCCCTGGTATATTAAGCCTATGGAAATGACATGAAAATAAAAATATGCTGATGAAAATAAAGCCATTACTCAGAAGAGTTCAAAACTAAGAAGAAAGTGAAATTTTAGAGGACTAGAGTAAAAAAATGAAGTTGAAGCAACTTTAGTAATATATAACCAAAGAGTGTGTGGAGCTACTCATGGAGCGTTCATATATATAAGATGAACAGACAAGTAAAAACTAAAAACTATCACCAAGGAAGATCAATAGTACATAAGGGATAATAAACCAGCCAAGAGATTTTCACCTGCAGAAACTGACTTATCAGAACATTAAGAAAAGTACATATACCCAAAGAAATATAAAAAATTATAAAACTAGAAGCAATTATTATTTTTTTAAAGCACTGGGGTTTTTTTCTTTCCTTTTTTTTTTTTTTTTTTTGCGGTACCAGGGATTGAACTCAGGACCTTGCGCTTCCGAGGCAGGCGTAAGTACCACTGAGCTAAATACCTGGCCCTAAAAGCAATTATTAACAAGAGATTGAGAGGAATACCATTTATATGATGGAATCAGGAGTTCTTGATTCTTCCTCCACCAAAGAATACACCAAAAAGTATTTCTCTGAGAAAAAGAAAGCAGTTGAGAGACTTCTAATCACTGGACAACTGAGAAAACACAAATGGGTAGAAAAAGCCAAGGCACACTCAAACATGGATCCCAGTTGGGTATTGCACCATTAAACAGGGAAAGAAATCTCCAACACCCAGTATCTTTCTGTGGAGAAGAGGGTCTAGACCTCATAAAGGCCTAACCTTAGTTTTCCCATGGTTTAACTCTTAATTCATCAACTAGGAGCAAACAAGATTAGACACACAAGATCTACACTGGCTGCAGAAAAAGGAGCAGGGTTTTATAAGGATACAAGAACACAACCAGAGATTTATCTGCCAATGGAACAGTGCAGAGAAGGAACTTACACACACACACAAATACACACACACACAAACAGAAGCACATGCTCCCCAAATCACTCTCTTCAGGGCTTATACAACACCCCATAACAGCTATCTTGTAGCCTTGGTTTTAACTAACTTGCACTGAGAAGTTAAATGAACAATTATTAATGCACCAGCAGTCTAGAAGACACTTGTACTCATACCAAGAACTGAAAATCTAACATCTACCTAAGGAGCTGTCTCCGAAATGTCTGTAGTTCTGGAATCAAAAGAGAATGTCTCTACATAGCCTGAAAAGGAGCATTTTTATATGGCCACACAAGCACCTTCAGGAACTTCATCCCTCTAGAACAATGCAGGGAAGAGGCTTTAAAAACGTGATATCTTTATTCTTTTTCTCCAAGGGAAGTCTGTGATGTACATGGAGAGACTCCATTTTTAAAGCTACATACCAAAAGACTCCCACCAAAACTTGATAGTCAAGAGAACAGAAGGGACTAGATACATGGTAGTTTCCCTTAATCACAGAATGAACATCTAGTTTATAATGGGAGTCAAGTATTTCTCAGGGCAGTACCTCTTTGGAGAAAAGCAGAAAAAGGGACTGTACGGCTCTGATTTTCTGATTTCTGAAAGGGGCTTATTGCACAAAATTGCAGTAGTTATTTGATGGCCTGGTTTCTAATGAATTTCAATTGAGCCACACAGAAGTCAAACAGTTAGTTGCCTTCTGACAGCTAGACTCAAAAGTGGACCCTATATAAAATCTGCCCCCCTGGTTTATGCCAGAGACAAATCCAGGCCTACACACTTTCTGGAAGAAGGTTAGCCAGGCACAGAGTACACAAATTCCACAACTTCTGTAGTGTTCATCTATGGGATTTTCTCTTAAACTAATGTTAAATTAGTTAACATCTCTGAATGTCACAGGCCTAGGCTACTCTGAGTGACTAAAGACAACAGAAAACAAACAGATGGTCATACAATGGGCCCACTTTCAGCAGTCATCCTTTTAGAATCAGAAGGTACAGCCAGAAAATGAATATAGGCATTTGCCACAGATCCTCTCCTTATCTTAGTGCAGACAGAGTAATAGATAAATGCTCACATTCAACCTCATTGTGAAGATAAAAGGAATTGGCATGCACATTAAAATCAAAAACCTTTCTATACCATCTAAAGACTCCAGAAACTACACTGCTTTCAGAGTACTGACAAGATATGGCACATACTCAGTTCTAGGCCACCACCAAAAATCAGAGAGAGTAGTCTGACAAACACAGAGATGTGAGAGATATCTTAACATCTGTAGTCAAGAATAATGGTAAAAACTTTTTATGCAAAGCCAACCCAACAAGGTGGATAAAAGCAGGTACTATATATGACGTATAGAACCCTACCCAGAGAATCAAGGGAATATATTCCCCAAAAAAAGAAATAACAGAATTTTCAGAAACATACCTGGATAAAGTTCTGTGATTTATCGAGCAGAGAATTAAAAATAATGCACATAAAGATGTTCATAAAGCTGAAGTGAGCAATGCACAAAGAAACTGAGAGCGTCAATTAACAGTATAAAAAGCAGCAAACAGAAAGCATACATCTGAAGAAGCGCTGAGCTGAAAAATACAAAATGGCTCAACAAGAGGGTCAGGGATGTAGTTCAGTGGCATAGTGCCTGCCTGGCAAGCACGAGGTCTTGAGTTTGATCCCTGGTACCAAAAAAGAAAAAGTTCAATAAGAGAATAGATATAGCAGAAGGAATGATGACTGTACTTGAAGGTAAATAAATGGAAATAACCTAGGCACTCTGAAACAAGGTGAAAATAACGTAAGAGGCATAGGGGCTGCTATCAAGCAGAACAACTTACACATTATTGACATTACAGAAGGAAAAGGAACAGGGGACAGAAAACACATCTGAAGAAATATTGGCAGGACATTTCCCAAGCGTGGGGAAAGGAACATAGCCAGATCCATGCATCTGACAGGACATCAAATAAGATAAATTTAAAATGATGGATATCACAAAATATCACAAATTGTCAAAAGTTAAAGACAAAAGATTTGCTGAAAGCAGTAAGAGAAAAATGAATCACAAGTAGAGGGGGAATACTATCAACGGAATTCTTTTTTTTTTAACTCAGGACCTTGTGCTTGCCAAGCAGGCAGTGGAACTCCAGCTAAATCCCCAGCCACCCAGCAGAATTCTTATCAGAAACGTTGAGATGTAGAAGGGAGTGGGATGATATATTTAAAATCCTTAATGAAAAAAAAAAAAGACTGCTAAACAAGAACACTACAGTTAACAATCCTGTCTTTCAACAGAGAAGACTCAAATCAACAAATCAGAGATGAAAAAGGAGTTACTATAACTAATACTACTGAAGTACAAAAAGTAATTAGATAATCATAAACAACTACATGCCAGAAAATTGGGCAATCCAGAGAGGTAGATACATTCTTGGATGTATATAACCTAACAAGACTGAAACATCAAAAAGAGAAAAAAACCTGAACAGACCAATAACAAGTCAAAAGATTAAATTAGTAATAAAATGATTCCCAAATGCAAACTAGAGAAAGCCACTGCCTTTGATTCCATTGACACAGCAAGCAGGCCACTGCCTGCAGCACGACCACGGGTGAACTCCAAGCCTGCTCTGCATTGTTTCCACTTGGCACACTCTTTTTGGTTCTTCCTTCTCTTATTGTGTTTCCCTCTTCTAACTTTTTTCTCTCTTCCTTATTTTTCTTTTATTCTCTGTATTTTGCTCTTTTTTCTATCTCCTCTTTCTTGTTCGTTCCTGCGACTATTTCCTCACACTAGTAATTTCCTTTTACTCTTCAATAGGATCCCCAACCTCATTTTTCTCTCCTCTTTCTCATCTTCCATTGGTTCATTTTTCATATTTTACATTTTTCATTCTTCAGTTCCCCACCCCCTCTACCTTTACTGGTGTAACTATTAAGCTTTATGAATCATTAGATAGCTAATTAACGCTATGCTATTATTGCTAATGCTCTAGTGGAGGTAAAGTTGTTTCATTTAGTAGATATTTACAGTAGGACAATATTCGCTTTGTCTTAGAGTTCATATTACAATCATAGATCTCTTTTCTACGGTTATGGGTGGTACATTGTTTGTGAACATTGCTTTTAGTTTTTTTGTGTTGTTTTGTTGTTTTTATTTCTTCCCTCTTTCTTTCCCTCCTGTTTCCCTCACCGGTTTCCTGAGGCTTGGGTTGCTTCTAATCTCTTTTTCTTCTTTTATTTCTCTGTTTCTTCCACTTGTCCCTTTTAAATTCTTTCCTCTTAGGGTAAAATCACTCTATTGAGTGGACATTTACTGTATTCAATTTTCTGCTTAGTCTTAGATTTTGTTATATAACTATAAATCTTGTACCTATAATTAAAGGTGACAAATTAACAGTCATCACAGTTTGTCATTTTCTAGTCTGTGCTTGATGTTATTGTTATTAAGGTACAGTTGTTGTGATCAACTGATCTTCCTTCTATGACAAAACCTATATTGTCTATGGGTCATAAACAATACTATAGTTCAGTACCAAAGAACCGGGTACTAGGCCAAAAGGTAGCAGCCTTTCATCCCTGATGAACTGAAGAGGCAGGATCTTGGGACAGACTCAAAACCCAAAAGCCAGCTATACCTAGAAGACATCACTGAAAAGTAGTAATTTCCTAAAGAGGTTTCGATACTAGTAATAAAGCTACCTACCATGAGTAATTTACAAGCCTTAATGCAGACAACAAAAAAACAAACAATGGTAACAACAAAAAAATACAAAATGAGAAAACACAGAACTAAGATGTAATCCATAATCCCCAACTCACCCAAGGCAAATAAGGGGGCACTGAGGCAGAAAAAAATCAAAAGCCACCCAGGTGAATTTTAATGAAATGGTAGGAGTGGAAGTCAAAAAACAGGTCAGTAAGTCTCTTGACAGAAACAGATAATTAAAGAGATGACCATAATGAAGGAAATGATTAATGAATCTAAAGTAAATACAGATTAAAAAAAAGAGAGACGAGCCTAGGAAAGACATAGAAACCTGGATTCCAAAAACCAAACTCAAATAAAAATCCAGGAGATTAAAATTCTACTGCAAGTACAGACAGCAGAGTCAACCAATGTGAAAATAAAATATCAGATCTAGAAGACAGGGTTGCGAAAGACCTCTAAAAATAGCAAGGGGCCAATAAAAATCAATCCAACAGCTGCTAGGTGATGCAAAGAAGACTAATATAAGATTTGTTGGAATGCCAGGGATTTAGCTCAGTGGTTCCGGCGCCCCCTCACAAGCGCATGGCCCCAGGTTTGCACCCCAGTACAAAAAAAAGATTCACTGGAATCAATGAAGAGTCAAAAGACAGTACAGAGGGCATAACAAACTTGATCACAGAAGAAATAGCACATCATAGTCATGATCAGAAAAAAACTACCAAGGCATGTAATACTCAAGATGCAAGAAATTCAACACAAGAACAGAATGCTAAGAGCTGTTAGAGAAAAGAAACAAATAACTTATGAAGGAAAACCCATCAGAATCACAGCAGACTTCTCAACTCAAACCCTTACATCAAGGAGAGCTTGGAGTAAAGTGTTTCAAGGTCTAAAAGAGAACAACCACCTTCAGCCTGGACTGATGTACCCTGCAAAATTATTTCAAAATTGATGGGGAAATAAGGCACTTCCATTATAAAAAATACCTGAAGAGGGCTGCGGATTAGTGGCACTGTGCCCGCCTCGCAACCCCAAGGCCAGGAGTTTGATTCCTGGTTCCTCAAAAAAAAAAAGAATACCTGAAGAAATTCATGACTACCAAACCCGTAGTGCAAAAAGTCCTGAAGGATATATATTCTAGAAAAAGACAATTCCAAAACCAATAGAATGAATCCACCAGTCAAGGCAAGCAAGCAATTAAACAGAAGGGAAAGAAAGGGAACCAACAACAGGAAAATAATATGCCAAGAGTAAGTCAATATATATCAGTTATAACCATCATTGTAAATGGTCTCAAGTCACTATATAAAAGAAACAGATGGAATGGATCAAGAAACTCAAAAGAAATTCATAGACTGAAAGTCAAAGGATGGAAAAAAATACTCCATGCAAAGGAGCCCAGAAAAAAGCAGGGATAGCTATTCTATTTGCAGACAAAGTGGATTTCAAGCTGGTCAGAACAAACATGGTCACTACATACCTGTTAAGGGAACAATCCAAGAGGAAGAGATAACAATATTTATATATATATGCACCAAATACTGGTGCAACCAGCTATATAAAACAAATACTAATGGATACGAAAAAATCAGATAAACACTAATACAGTTGTAATGGGGGACCTCAATACACCACTGCCACAAATAGGCAGATCAACTAAATAAAAAATTAACAAAGAAATATCAGATCTGAACCAAACCTTTGAAAAAATGGACTCAGCAGATATCTAAAGAGTGTTCCACCACACAATAACAGAATACACATTCTTCTCAGCATCACATGGGACTTTCTCCAAAATAGATCATATGCTTAAGTAAATGCAAAGGAAGTGAAATTATCCCAACCATATTATCAGACCATAGTGCAATGAAATTGGAAATTAATGGCAAAAGAGGCAAGAAAAAAGCCTAAACAAACACATGGAAATTAAATAACACCCTGCTGAACAACCAATAGGTCACAGATAAAATTAAAAAGAAAATTAGTTTCTACAACTGAATAACACCAATACAACATACCGGAACTTATGGAATACTATGAAAGCAGTCCTATGGGAAAAATTTACATCAGTGAATTCCCACATCAGAAAAACAGACCACGCTTAAATAAACAACCTAATGTTGAACCACAATGACCTATAAAAACGAAAAGCAAGTTAAACTCAAAGCATGTACTAGAGAGATAATTATAAAGATCAGAGCAGAAATAAATGCAATTGAGACTAATAGAGAATCAATGAATCGAGGAGTTGGTTCCTTGAAAGATTAAATAAAATTGATACTCGTAGCCAATCTTATCAAAAAAAGGGAAAGAAAAGACCCAAATCCACACAATTAGGAACAAAAAGGGTGAAATCACAACAGATCCTGCAGAAATGCAGATCATCAATACCTACTTGGAGAACTTATATTCTAAGATGGAAAACAGAAGAAATGGACATATTCTTAGATATATATGAATTTCCAAAGCTGAATCACGAAGATATAAAAATTCTAAATAACCTAATGACAGTCAATGAAATCGAAGAAGTTATAAAAAAATAAAACTAGCAACAAAGAAAAGCCCAGTTCCAGACAGATTGATTCACTGATGAATTCTGCAACTTTAGAGAAGATCTAATGCCAGTACTCCTCAAAATCTTCCATGAAATTGAAAAGGAGGCAATACTCCCAAATCAATTTCTGGAAGCAAGCATTGCCCTGATATCAAAACCAGAGAAAGATCCAACCAAAAAAGAGAGCTACAAGCCAGTCTCCCTAATGAGCACAGATGCAAAAATCTTCAATAAGATGCTGGCAAACAGAATGCAATGAATCATCAAAAAGATTATACACCATGACCAAGTAGGATTTATTCCAGGAATGCAGGGATTGTTTAACATATGCAAATCAATACATGTAATACACATTAACAGAAACAAGAACAAAAACCACATGATCATCTTTTTTTTTTTGTACCAGGGATCAAACTCGGGACCTTGCACTTGTGAGGCAGGCGCCAGAACCACCAAGCTAAATCCCCGGCCCACATGATCATCTTAATAGACACAGAAAAAGCATTTGACAAAGTGCAACACTCAATCATGATAAAAACTCTACAGAAAATTGGAATAGGTCTTTATCTCAATCTGATAAAAGCTATCTATGATAAACCAACAACCAACATAATACTAAATGGCCAAAAACTGAAAGCTTTCACACTAAAATCAGGAACAAGACAAGAATGTCCACTATCACCATTCCTATTCAATACATTCCTGGAAACATTAGCCAGAGCAATTAGACAAGAGCAAGAAATAAAAGGAATAAAGATAGGAAAGGAAGAAGTTAAATTATCATTATTTGCTGATGACATGATACTCTATATAGGAAACCCAAAAAAATCCACCAAAAGATTCCTAGAATAACCAAATTCAACAGTGTAGCAGGATACAAAGTCAACAATGAAAAATATTCCTGCACATGAAAACAAGCTCACTGAGAGAGAAATTAGGGAACTAACACTTTTCACAATAGCATCATGAAAAATGAAACTCAGTTATTGTAAGCTGTGAATCTAGTGTGGGGATTTAATTCAAAAGTTACTCCTCTAGAATGGTGTGCTAGCTTTGGAGAAGAAATGCACTGCAGTGCTTATCATATCTTAAGTGCCATAACCAGGAACCATATTGAGAGGAGGCTTATTGTTTGAGAATGTGCTAGTCTCAGGATCAGAAGTTAGGTTATGGGAAAACCACACTTCAGGGTTGCTGGGCACTCTGTCACGGTGACAGGACAGGAGACAGCCATAAGAGATAGTTACAGAAAGAGGAAGGGCTGGTCAAAGACCCTCTGAGATGATTAAACAGCAGGATGCTTGGGATATGAACAGCAGTGTTTAACACTCTCTATAATGAAGAAGGAGGACACATCCTGTGTGGTTTTCCGAGGGGACTAGGTTTGAAAGGACCAGGGTTGAGTATAGCACAAAACTAACTCAGTGGTCCATTTTCTTTCCCCACTCTCCAAAGAGTTCAGAGATAATTCTCCTGGAAGACTGCCACGCTCCTGGGTGAATGCACAAGGGGCCTTAGAAGTTAAGGAACCTCAGTGGCCGTATGCTATGCAGCTAGTTCAGGTTCACAGTGCTCCAAATGCACTGAAGAAAACAAACAATAAAAAGCCTCTGAAGTGAATAAAGCTCTGGATCAGACTACACACAGCTGACTGGCCTTGCCAAGCAGGAAAGTCAGAGGAGGACTCAACATTTGCATAGCATCAGTCTGTTAGGTGGGAGTAGAGAGAAATATATCAGGCTCCAGGTGTGACTCACTAGCCCTCTCCTCCATACATGGTGGATTCCAAATGAGAGGCTCAGAAAAGAAACTTTAAAGCATGGGGCAATTTTTTGGACTCATCAGTAACTGGAATACAAACATATCAAAATGGATGAAAAGCTAGGCATAGAATTCAAAAAACTGACAAAGTCAGGCAGGGCATGGTAGCACATGCCTATAATCCTCGAGCTCTGGGAGGCAAAGGCAGGAAGACTGCAAATTTAATCCTAGCCCTGGAAGGAAATAACTGCCGACCTAGTTTACTGTATCCACCAAAGCCATCCTTCAGAATTGAAGGCCATATAAAGACTTTCTAAGATAAGCAGGAAATAAAGAAATTCATGACCACTAAGCCAGCATCACAGAAGATATTTAGAGAAACCCTACACATAGAAGAGGAAGAATACATGAGCAAACAAGCATTAGGAAAGAATCACACTTTAGAAAAACAATAAAATGATTAGAATTAGTGCATAACTCAAGGTCTTTGAAAAACAAGAATAAGCCAAACTCATTACAAGGAAAGAAGCAATAAAGATCAGAGCTGAAATTAATGAAATGGAGACTAAAAGAACAATTTAAATGATCAAGGAAATAAAGTTGGTTCTTTGAAAAGACAAACAGAATTGATATTGTTGGCCAAACCAAAACCCCAAAAAAGAAAGAAAAGAACAAAATAAACACAACTACAGATTAAAAGGGGGATAATACAAGACACTGCTGACATCCAGAGGATCATTAAGGACTATTTTAAAAACCTATATTCCAACAAATTGGAGAATGTAGAAGTGGATAAATTTCTAGACCCCTATGACCCACCAAAATTGGACCAAGAGGATATAAAAAACCTAAACAGATCAGTAAAAGAGACTGAAGCAGCAAAGAAGTCTCCCAACAAAAAGTCCAGGAACAGACGGATTCACTGAATGTTAACAGACCTTGAAAGAAGAAACACCAAAGTCCCTCAAACTATTCCATGAAATAGAAAGGAAAGGAGTACTTCCAAATTCTACTTGGCCAACAGCACCCTGATGGCAAAAGTGCATAAGGACACAATAACAATAAAAAAGAAAACTACAGGCCAATACTCTTAATGAACACAGTTGCAAAAATAATTAAAATACCGTAAACCAAATTCAACAACACATTAAAAAGTACATCCATTCTGATCAAATAAATTGGTTTCATTTTAGGAATACAAGGATGGTCAACATATTAAAATCAATAAACACAGTACATCACTTAAACAGAATGAAGGATAAAAATCACATAATCATCAACTGATGCAGAAAAGGCTTTCACCCACATTCAGCATTCCTTCACAAAAGCCCTGAAGAAACCTGCTAGAAAAGGCCCGTACTTCAAGATAATAAAAAAGAGCAATGTTGGTGGCATCACAATACCTGAATTCAAAATATGCAATAGAGCCACAGTAACAAAACACATCAGGATACTGTCATAAAAACAGGCACATAGGGCTGAGGATTTAGCTCAGTAGCACAGTACCTCGTTTGCAACCGCAAAGTCCTGAGTTTGATCCCTATTACTAAAAAAAAAACACACCCAACCTGCCCCCCCAAAAAATCCAGGCACATACACCAATGGAAGAGAATAGAGGACACCAAAATAAGCCCACACAGGTACAGCCTGATTCTTGACAAAGGGGCCAAAAACATACGTTGGAGAAAGACAGCCTCATTAACAAAAGAACAGCGTTTTTTTTTGAAAACTGGTTATCCGTATGTACTACACTTGATCTTAGCCAAAAGGCCGAGAAGCGATGGTTATGCATATGTAAAAGACTGAAACTAGATCCTCATCTATTGCTCTGTACAAAAATTAACTCAAAATGGATCAAAGCCCTAAATATAAGCCTTGAAATTTTGAAATTTCTGATAGAAAACATAGGGGAAACATTTCAGGATATAGGCAAAGGCATGACTTCCTAAACAGGACTCCAATAGGATAGGAAATAACAGCAAGAACTGATCAATGGGACTGGATCAGATCAAAATGCTTATGCACAAAGAAGAAAGTGAAGGGATAGCCTACAAAATGGGGGGAAATCTTTGCTAGCTGTGCTTCTCACAAAGGATTAATAGCCAGAATATGTAATTAACTCAAAAAACTTAACTCTCCAAATGGACAAATCAAAAAATGAGCACTGTTGGGACTGAGCACAGTGGATTATTAGTAACCTTTCGGAGCTCTGCTTTTATCTGTCACAGATTTGGCATGAAAATGGAGTGAAGGGGATGTGTGTGGAGTGCCTGGCCTGGTGCCCAACCGCTCGCTGCTGGCTAGGGCTGCACACCTGTCCTCCTGGTTGTGCTGTGGGCCCCGCTGCAGGCCCCGCTGCAGGCCCCGCTGCAGGCCCCACTGCAGGATGAGAGGCTCACTGTGCTTGGGAGGCTTTCTCCAACTCAGAAACAAACATTTCCCTCATCCTTGTTGCTACACCAAAGGTTCTGTGAGTCAGCACAGCAGAAAGGCAGTGAGTCCCTGTCTGCTGCTGAGGGATCTGGCTGTGATGCTCCAGAGGAGGAAGCTCTGCACCTCCCGGAGCATCTTTGCTACCTTGGGAGAAATGTTAGGGTCTCACTTTCAAAGATTCGTTGTATGGAGAAGAATAAAGCAATGCTGTGATTTCAAAAAAAAAAAAAAAAAAAAAAAAAGGGCAGGCCAGGAATTTAGCTCAGTGGTGCCGCAGCCTGACTCACAAGCGCAAGGTCCCAAGTTCGAGCCCTGGTACCAAAAAAAAAAAAAAAGGCAACCTGACTCATGTCTCATAAGAAAAAAACTAGAAAAAAAATTCTAAAATTCATAAGAAAACACAAAATATCCAGAACAACAAAAGCAATCCTAAGCAAAAAGAGCAATGCTATTATCAACAAGAGAAAAAATCTTGGGAAAATGTTGGCAAAGACGTGGATAAAGGGAAAGTCTCATCTATTCTTGGTAGGAATGTATGTACATTAGCACAGCCATTATAGAAAACAGTATGGAGGTTCCTCAAAAAATGAAAAACAGAACTACCATATGACCAATCCAGCAATCCTACAACTGGGTATATCGACAAGAAAGAAAATCATTACATCAAAGAGGTATCTGCATTGTTATACTTATTGCAGCATTATTCACAATAGCTAAGATATGAAGTCAAACAAGATGACCATCAACACATGAATAGATAAGAAAATGTGGTACGTATACTATATGGAATATTGTTCTACCATAAAAGGAATAAAATCCTGTAATTTATAGAAACATGTATGAACCAGGAGTACATTATGTTATGTAAAATAACCCAGACACAGAAAAGACAAGAACCAGAAGTTCTCTAATATATGTGGAAGCTAAAAAAGCTGATCTCATACAAGTAGAAAGCAGAATCGTGGTTAGCTGAGGCTGGGAAAAGGTGGTGGTGGAAGTATATAAGAAAAGGGCATTTCACAGGTACAAAATTTCAGTTAAACAGAATAAATTCTAATGTTCATAGTACAATAGAATGAATTATTACATATTTCAAAATAGCTAGAAGAGAGGATTTTAAATCTTCTCACCAAAAAGAAATGATAAATGATTAAAGTGGCACATACGCTAATTACCCTGATTTGATCACGAGACATTGTATATGTTTCATCAAAACATCACAGTGCACTATAAAAAATGTGTAAAATTATGCGTAAATTAAAAAATAAAAATGAGATCTTAAAAATGAAAAACACAATTTCTGAAATATGATCTCCACCTAGATTAAAGCCAAGACACTGAAGAAGAAAGAGAATCAATGTTTGGAAAATGAAGTTAGGATTTGTCCTGAAATGAAACAAAAAGAAATAAAGGACTATTTGAGAGGAAAGTTATAAATAACATGAATGTAAAAGTTCTAATATCTGTCTTCTAGGAAAAGAAAAAGAAGACAGGTATGCTAATACCTGAATAAATAAATTCAAAGTATTCCAAAAATTACAGAAAGATGCCAAGGACTGCAAAACAATATTTTTAAAGCTTAAGGGCTGGGGATTAAGCTCAGCGGTACCATGATGAAGCAGGTGCAAGGTCCTGAGTTTGATCCCCAATACCCACCCCCCAAAAAAAATTCAGCCAGGTTCAATAAAGCTTAGATATATTACAGTGAAACTTCTGACTATAAAAAGTCTTAAACATCCATTCTTCTGTGAAATTTTTCTGAATTCCAAATCAATCACTCCTTTTTCTGTGCTCCTGGGGCTTTTCACCATCTTTCAAATTATAGTGCTTATCAATGAAGTACTATTCCATGTTAAACATCATTTTCAGTTCAAATATTTCTCCCTGACTAGACTGACCTTAAGGAATAAATCCTTACCTTATTCATTTTAAAATTCGCAGCATCTATCACACTATGTACTGTAAGGCAGTAATCATTAATAGGCTAAAAAAATAAGTTACAGTAAAAAG